>NC_059087.1:9403016-10759901 GCF_020497125.1 Mauremys mutica
GCTGAATGGCTGTTTGCTCTAACCCTTTCTTCCTTCCCTCCTTCGCAGTTCCCTCACCTCAATCTCCCTCTTCACCTCCCCCAATACTGTCCTCCTTCCTCTCCTGTCCTGCCCTTCCCACACCCCAGTTACTTCAATGTCCCCTCCCGTTCCCTAATAATCGTGGCAATAATATGCCATTTCCTGCTATATCATTGTTCGCTTTGCTGATGTATTATAGTCTTTCTTCTGCCCTTCGTCTCTTCTGTCTATTTTCATTGTAAGCTCTTTGGGGCAGGGACTGTCTACTACTGTGTTTGTACAGTACCTAGCACAACAGGGATCTCTTCTTACTTGGTCCCTATGGCCTACTATAATAAATACAATTGATAGAATAATACAGTAGAACCTCAGAGTTACGAACACCAGAGTTACGAAATGACCGGTCAGCCACACACCTCATTTGGAACCAGAAGTACACAATCAGGCAGCAGCAGAGACCAAACCTCCCCTCGCCCCCCAAAAACTACTAAACAAATACAGGGAAAGTTTTAAAAAAAGATTTGACCAGGGAAGGAAACTGTTTCTGTGCTTGTTTCATTTAAATGAAGGTGGTTAAAAGCAGCATTTTTCTTCTGCATAGTAAAGTTTCAAAGCTGTGTTAAGCCAACGTTCAGCTGAAAATTTTCGAAAGAACAACCATAACATTTTGTTCGGAGTTACGAACGGTTCAGAGTTACGAACAACCTCCATTCCCGAGGTGCTCATAGCTCTGAGGTTCTACTGGAAATAATATCATCAGAGAATCAGGGCCAACGCCTCCTGCTTTAAACACTTTGAAAAAAAGGGGAAAGCCTGTTACATCCTGTCAATGCATCAGTTCTGTAGGCCCGGACGGGGGTATGTCTACATGGCAAAAGAAACCCACAGCAGCGAGTCTCAGAGCCCTGGTCTACAGACTTGGGTTTGTGCTCTGGTGCTAAAAATAGCAATGCAGACGTTCCCGCTCGGGCTCTGAACACCTGGGAAGAGGGGTGGGTTTCAGAGCCTGAGCTCCAACCCGAGCTGGAACAGCTACACAGCGACTTTGAGCACCATAGCGCGAGCTCAGGGAGCCTGTAGACTTTGGCTCTGAGACTCGCTGTCATGGTTTATTTTTTTGCCTTGTTGACATGTCCAGAGTCACTTGTTGGGTCAGCAAAATCCTACCTCTGTAAAGTGCCCCGCTTTAGAAATAGCATTTGAAAAGGGGTATGGATTCCAGGGTGGTAAGGCACTGTCTGTTAGGAGACAGCCTGAGCAAAAAAAAAAAAAAAAATCTCCAATGTGCCCTTCTGCTTCCCTCTTGCGCCTATAAATTTAATAGGAATAAAAAAAAAAGCGAGAGAAACTGTCTGGAAAAATGACTTTACCTCTAGTTCCTTCATACATTTTTAATAGGCAGAAATGGAACCAAGAGAGGGGGGAAAACTGGTAGCGTCAAAATCCGGCTCTATTCATAATTAATTATACTTTCCGAGGGAGGAAAAAAAAAGAAAAGAGGAAACATAATTACAAGCTTCCAGTGAGAACATTCATTATCATGCTAATGTAGAAATCAGTACTGCTGCCTCTGTGTGTGTGTGTGTGCGTGTGTGTTAATTACTCGGCAGTGATGTGTTCCATTTTCATGTTTACCTTAGCGCTGCATGGGATTTTAAAGTCAAAGTGAAACATAAGAAGATTAATGGCCATTTGCATCAGCCAGGGATTGGGTCTGACCAGTAGCTGGTGGATAATTCCCTCCTTGTTTCTCGGCACCTGCACCCTGGAGACCCCAGGCAAAGGTTCCAATTACCACCCAGACTTAGATTTCTGAGGTAACTTAGACTGATCTGACAAACCGTCCCACAACTGTTCTGGACCAGCATAAGCTTTTCAGGATCCTCTAGGCCAATGACTGGTACAAGTTTGGGGGAGGGAAGGGCAAAAGCTACAGGCAATCAGGGCAGAGCGAGGACAGGACGGAAGGAGACCCAGATAAATAAGGTGCAGATGATAGCTGGGGAATGAAAAATGAGGCCAATAATTTCAAATCCGAGACCCGTGGTTTTCAGGGGTGCTGAGCAGTCACTGACTACACTGGATTGTGGATGTCCCACACCCCGGAAAAACAGGCCACTTGGATCTGGTCTGTATTGTTTTGGAGGCAATGAGATGTTCACCAGAAAAAACGGGCCCATTTCACGCCAAAGGATTCACACTCCCAGGGGAATTTTGGTCCCAACTTTTGGCATTCACGGCATATTGCAAAAAAAAGCCTGCGTCGGAAATCCTGGATACCACTCGTCACCCCCCCCAGCGGGCATCGCATCTTTTAGGGGATGATTTACCTGATCTTAGTGTGTGTGTGTAAAATCTAGGGTGTAACCCCTGCTCAGCTTCCTGAGAAGCTGCAGCAACAGAGCTCCATCTGTGACAGGGAGCTGCCTATCTAGCATCACAGACACAGCACTGGGACCGGCCTCCCCAGCAGACCACAGTGAAACAGCGCCGCTGTTCTGTGCTATGAAACCAATCAGCTCCTGTCAAGTCCTGTACTGACGATGGCTGGTGTGTGTTATTTTTGCCAATGTAAACCGTTCACATGAAGATCTGATTAAGAACAAAGAGAGGCGCGTCCTTCTCCTTCTCTGAAATCCAAGCTCAAGTTCACAGTCATTCAGACCCTAGTCCGATGGACTGAGACTTGTTGGTGAACTTGTGCTGAAGTTGAGCCCAAGTCCTACCATCCTCGCATGCCCAGCTGAAGTCAGGTGGGGATGCAGGATTTGGGCCATGATTCAAATATTGCATTTAATCCCAAGTGTGTTTATAGACATGAGTTATCTGAATTATATTAACCCCAAGATAGGAAACTGTACAAGCCGCTAGCAAAATGACCTTCTTTTATAGGTCTGAACATCTTATTTCTTTAGTGCCACCCCAGCCCATGGATTGCAGAGTCCATAGTTAGACTGACTGGTAGAAGCTAGAGATGGAAAAGATCTATCGCAGGTCAAGTAGCCCACTCCTCCTCCACCTGCAAGAACAGCTGCCAACTGTAAGTCCCCTGGTACAGAGGACTGGATAGGTAGCATTCTGCCATCTGAGTTCTCTATGTAAGGTATGTGTCGGTGGTGTAATTTTAACACAGTTTTTCAATACAAGCTCTCACTTCAAAATTTTGGAATTTTTTTCCTTGGTCCTGCTTGGAGGCTAGCGGCCTCTGTAGGGAAAATGTGATCTGGGCACAGCACCAGCCACTCTGCAGAGAGAGAGACAGTCTAAGGTAGGATGAATTGAGCCGCTCTGTGTTAGGGAGCAGCCTGTTTTGTCTCTCTCTGTTTCAGGGTTCTTGTATGTTGTCCTGAATTCCAAGAAATAAAGTTGTGTTATGCCGCAAGCATATTGTCTCTCTTTGTCTAACTTCTGTGTGTGTGTGTGCTGTGAGCGTAACTGTGGTCTCCAGGTAAACTGCGATCACCCTGCCCTTCATATATTGCAAAATGAGAGGGTTCTATTATGGAGAAAGGCTGAGGATGCTCAGATAGATCATGCTCATCACCATAGTAAGAACTATATAGAGTACAACAGAACCACTATTCTGCCATGAAGCTGTTAGACCTACTGCTGTCCAGATGAAACATAAAACCTTAAAGTCTTGAACACTTGTAATCATTAAAGATACTTGTCATCCAGGTAGGGGTGTTAGCCCTGGTGTTCTGCTTGTATTCCAGCTCAGGAAACCACATCCTGCCTTTCTAAATCACCTGCAATTTCAACGAGACCTGGGATTCTTTTACACCTCATGTGCTAACCTGCTGTGTAGAACTGGCTGGCTAGGCTATTGCGCTCTTAATCAGCTGCTGCCTTCCATCTCAGAGCTGGCTGCACTGTGGTGGTGGGAGAAGTGGTTTGTGCATATCCCCTGACCTATCTCCTGGCTGTTGTATCTGCACATTGCTTTAATATCTTCAGGATGAATGGTGCTACAGAACTGCGTCGTATTATCCTTAACACATAGACATGCAGGTCTATTGCCATATGATGTAATCCTGCTAATAACCTACTTAGGGAGATGGCAGTGGGACAAATCCATGACTTCTGAGGCCAAAAGCAGCCTATAGTGCAAAGCGAGAGGGCTAGTTTACACTAGCAGCACTACGCCAACGGGAGAGAGCTACCAGCTCTCGCAGAGGTGGATTTATTATACCGATGGGAGAACTACATCGGCGGGTGAGCTGCTCCCACTGACATAATGCTGGCCACAGTGGGGCTTAGGTCAGTGCATCTAACATTGCTTGGGGGGTGGCTTATTCACACCCCACAGCGACGTACGTTATACCAAAGTAAGTGGTAGTGTAGACTTGGCTGGAGTAAAGAGGTGAACTAGATGGAGATGTGTCTTGGTGCAGTGCCATCTCTCTGATTCAGTAATCCTCTGCACAAGGGAGCAGGACAGCAATCATTCAAGTGACATCATGTTGCTCAGCTTTTGCCCTGTCTAAGTCCAGTGGGAAAAGCAACGGGCACCTGAGGAAAATCTCAGGGAGAGAAATGGAGACCAGGGATCAATTAAATCCACGGGGGAAGGAAGATCTGCTGTCTCCCTGATTCATGGGAGATCAGTGCACAAAGCACTGAAGGTGAAGAAATCCTTAAATAATACAAAGTAGCAACAAAAGCCGAGCTGCACAAGATGGCTGGAATCTCACTGCGTCAGACACTTGCCCAGGATTGTTATCATTTTAGACCAAAAATCCCATTAAGAACAGCTCTCACCATTTCAGTGCCTTCCTCACCCGCGAGACCCCGTCCGCCTGCCCAGCCTTCCCTCCCCGGACGACCTGTTCCTCCCAGCCTGACCACTTCCCTCCCCACACACACTCACTCCTCAGTCCTTGATCTTTCTGCCAAGTGAAGCAGCCCAGCCCAGGCGGGAGCTGCCTGGCACCGCTCCCTGGCACACAATGCCATTTGCCTGCTGCTCTGCCTCAGAATCACAGCGGCCGCCAGTTCTCTCTGACTTCATTGTCCCCGGCTGGGAGAAGGCACAGCATCCCCGCTTGACAGACGGGCAAACAAGGCCAAGAGAAGGCAAGCGACTTGCCCACGGCTGCACTGTAGAGTTGGGATTAGCTCGGCGGAGTCCCGGTTCCCAGTCCCCTGCACTGTCCTGCTATCAGAACGACAACAGGGACTGGATGTACTTTAGCTGTGAGCTGAGAGTCAAGGCCTTGCAGAAAGAACCAACCCACTTTACAGCTCCCAGGGAAGGAGTTGTTTTAGCGCTGCCTCTCAGATGGCCACAAAAGGCATTCAGCAGGGACCGGGGGAACCCTTTATCTCTAGAAGTATTTAGGGAAAATAGCCTGTGAAAGATGCAATAAAACTGCAGATCAAGACTACTATTTATGGCACAGTAGTACCTCAATCTCCCACCTAGGCTCAGGGCCCCATGGTGCTAGGTGCTGTACAAATGTAGCGAGAGGCAGTCCTTGCATTCTAAATAGACACAGCAGACAAAGAGTGGGAGAGGAAACAGGCCTGAAGAGGTGAAGTGACTTGCCCAAGACCCTGCAGCAGGCCAGTGGCAGAGCCTGGAACAGAACCCAGGTGTCCCAACTCTGCAACCAGTGCCCTATCCACTAGACCATACTGCCTTCCCCTATCAAGGAAGCAAGTTGCAAAGAATCAGTAAGTCAAAGGAAAATGACGCTCAGCAGGATAAGGCAGACTAGACATCCCATCAGCATTTTCTGCATGTCACAGAACTACAGGCTATTTGAGACCTGAGAGCATAATTACGCTGTGGAGTCTGCCAGCTGCTTCAAAAATATCGACCACACCTCAGCATGCGGCTTCTGCAATTCAAAAAAAAATGCATTAGGGGAGGAGGACAAGGCCTACCATTGTACGCAGCAGCAGGTTAAATTATACCATGGCTTAGCCGGTGCCATAAAAAGAATATTAAAAAAAACATTGCATGGAAAACAAAGTGGAACAAAAATTTGCCATTGATGATAACCACGCAAACTGCAATGATTTCCACTGAGGGCAGAACTTGGCCCAACCTGCCTAAAGAAGCTGGTTTCTTGGTGCCATTAGACTGCCAGCAGAGACAGTACTGGGGGGGAGAGGGAGCTTTGAAATGATCTCTTTGCTGAATACTCATTTCGGGGGTGTTCTGGTATGTCTCCAAGTTGCATAAGTAATAAAGCCGACTACTTGCTATAAAGGCTCTTGAGAAGAACGTGCACCGATGCGTTACCCAAACACACCCCTCCCTCACCCAGGGAGAAAACCTGTTCCCAAACATCCCTTTGTGTAGCCTTTACTCCGCCCCCTCTCTGCCCCAGGTCTTCTCCCAAGAAAGGCTGGATGTGGATGCCTCTAGGATTGCTCTGGGCTGGTGACCCCTAGGAGGCAAAGCACGCTGCCCCTGCCTTACTCCCAAGTCCTTCCTGTGAGCCTGCTGTGTTCTGCTGCGTGATCCCCCATGTTACAGGCTGTTGGCACTAAGGGGACACCTACATTGCAGCGGAGGGTTTGAATGGCAGCCTGTGTGTGGAGACATACCCACACTAGCTAATTTGCCAGAAATAGAAGCAAGGATCCCGCAGCATGCGCTTCAGCATGGGTTGCACCCTCCCCCGATCCTAGCACCGCAGCACCATCACTTCTCTTTTCAGCAAGTTAGCCAGAATACAGCCGGCACGTGGACATCGATACGGGCTGCCATTCATACACCCAGCTGCAGTGTAGACATACCCTAAACTGGCAGACGAGGCCTTCTCATCCTTTATGGGGTTTCTATTCCCATTGCTTTTTTGGGAAACTCCCAGTAGCATTCACGGAAGTTTCCTGTGCAGCTCAGACACCCACACTTTGGAGAACTGGCCTGACCAATCCCAATTTCTCCCCTAGATCTAGTCTTACTGGAAGTTCTGGAAATCTTGAGGGCAGAACTGCCCTCATGAGATTTCCAGTTGAGTTTTGCAAGTAGATCAGACATTTAGGTAGAGAGCAGATAAGGGCCGTACATAAGCATCTGACCCAGAGATGGGTTTGGGTTGCAAACTTTAGACCTAGATACAGGGGGGAGGGATAGCTCAGCAATCACTCTCCAGACCCCAGTGACCCATGGACCATAATTTGGGGAACTTCTGCTTCAGAGCGCAAACCATCCCTTGTATTCCATGAGCAATCTGCACATGAGCCTTTAGGCAACATGGCTTTTTAAGGAGTAAATCCTACACAATAGGAATGTTTTTCACCAAACTGCAAGATTTGTTTGTTCCGCTGTTTAAGCCATGTCTGCACTACCAGTTAGGTTGGCAAAACTTATGTCGCTCAGGGGTTTGTGAAAAACACACTCCCCTGAGCAACATAAGTTTCTCCGGCATAAGCAGTAGTGAGCACGGCGCTCTGTCAGCGGGAGAGCTTCTCCCACCAACATAGCTACCAACACTCTTTGAGATGGTGGTTTTATGATGTCATCGGGAGATCTTACAACAGTCCAGCTGTGTCGGTACAATTATGTCTCTGTAAACTTGCTTGTGTAGACATGGCCTTCATCAACTCAAGCTACTGAGTCCCAAGTTCCAGAGAAAGTAGCACAGTTGAATACAAGAATGAAAGAAAGAAAATAAAAATATAGTTGGTTTGCGGATTCCAGTATACCCAGAAAACTGGCGTTTGTTTCCAAGATCAGGGTTTAAAAAAAAAACAACACAAATAATAAATCAATTATATAAGATCCATTAAAAATTACAGTTTATAAATACTTTTTAAAGCATTAAAACCAATTTTAGGCTTTTAGGTGATCATATGAAACTAGTTATCTCACAAGAAAGCCCTGCCTCTTTTCTCCTCTCGTCCCCTGGCAGACAAAAGAGCTTTACTGTTCTCCATTTAATTGATGGAATAAGAGTCAAATTCCCTGAAAGAAAACAGATGACTTTTTGTTCTGGGAACAGCTACATTCCCTCCCTTTAACTTTATCACCGATTGAACCCTGTGCAAATGAGAAGTAATACGCCATGGTCATCCTTTTAGTGCTTAGTCACAGGCAATAAGAGTGAATCTCGAAGAGGAGGTTTGGTTTTAAAGAGCAGGAATGTATCTGGAGCTACCCCTTGCCAGGCACTGTTGGTAACGATAGCGAAGTGGATTATAAAATGCTACAGAAAGTTCAAAAGAAGGCTCTTGAGTCCCGCCCTCCCCCAGTCTCCACATTTACCCAGTAATGGAGCAAACCAGTCTCCCCCCTCTCGGGCCTTCTGCCTTTTTCAGGCTGGGGTGAGAATTCACTTGTTCAATACTTGTTTTCTTTAAGTTCAGCTACAGCCTCCAGGGCACACGGCTGGATTTTCCATTTCCAGCCTCCTAAAGAACCCCGGACCTCACACAAGAATCTATGTACAATCTAGCCAAAGGTACTCAGTGAATTTCAAATGATTAACAACAATGTAAAAGGTTGCGCAGAAGATCTCATCCTTATCCCAATAGGTTACAGCACACGCAAGCTTGGCGTTTCAGTACAATATTCCACATAGAATGGACAGAGCCTGAGTGTTCAAATGGTTTCCTCTACTTTTGCATTTATAATCAACCACATCTGATGGATCTTAAAGGTGAACCACAAAAGGAGAATAAAAATGGCGTGTTTGTGTCCTTTGCTGCTATTTGATGAGGTATGAAAATGGCCATAAAGCTTTCTCCAAAACAAAACAAAAAAGTCTGACCTGTTTTTTTAACCTTAATACATGCAAGCCTGGGATTTTCTGCTTTTGCTGGGGTATCCTCAAGAGGACTAGACTGACTCTGACATCAAATTAGGCTGAACTACCAGCTTTCTCAGACTTCCAAATGAATGAGGAGGGGATGTTAAGTCTTTAGCAAAGAGAGCTTTGCTACCTACAGCTTGATGGGCGTTTGAGTTAAATGGGTCTTAACAGAAATGGTTTTAAATGGTCTGATTAAACACCCCTTTAGCTTCAAGTGAGGGCTGGGCAGGTCTAGTTTCAGTCTCTTGTGAGATCTGCTAAGACCTATGTAATCTGGAAGCCATTTGGAGTACACAACAACAACTTTATTGTCTTACAAATTTAAGAACAATGTTACATATTCTTATATGCCAGTAGATGGCACTCTCTATATTAACGATCTATATATGTTCACAGATTTTATTATTTGTATTGTGCCAGTGCCCAGGAGCCCCAGTCCCGGACCCTACTGTGCCAGGTGCTGTACAAACACAGAACAAGACAGTTCAATTGTCTTTTGCTTGTAACTCCCATAACAACATCACTCTCCCAACCGACTTCCGACCAAGTTAGGATGCGTTGGTTTTAATGTAAAACTGAGCACAGTTTTGTTTTTGAATAAAGCACAAAAAGCAAACAAAAACCTCAGCGACCATATGGACGCAGCAGTGAAGGGGACAATCTCGTGCACTGCAGTTTGCTTCTGATCACCTCCTTTTCCTTGAAATGTTGGGCAGGGCTTGAAAGAACTTTACTGAAGGAGGCACCTTTCTTTAAACCGTGGGGCGTGGCAATGCTGCTTGCTAGCGCCAACGCTTAAGGGCTGTACCCTTCATCAGATCACATGACACCTTCTAAACATGCAAATTACCTGACAGAGATGATTGGGTGGCTCAGCTGCAGCCTGTTGTGTTATTTCTGCTGGGGATCCAGGTACAACCCATCTTTGCTTGCTAGGAGCAAGTTTACGGAATCTAAGCATCAATCACCTGCACTGATACTTGTGGCTTTGTCCTGTTCCCATTGAAGGCAGGTACAAAAGTCCAGCTGACTAAAATGGTGCAAGGCTGGGTGCTGCCGGAGTAAGTGTGTTCTGCTGCTTGGCACAAAAACCTGAAAGGCAGGATTCTAAGGCCCCAATTCTGCAAGCTGCTCTGTGCCTGTGAAGAGCCCACCGGATGTCAATGTGGAGCAAAAAGCAGGAACCTCGTTTCCATTACTAGATCTGCCACCAATGAGCTAAGTGACCTTGGTCCACTCCCTGCCAGTTCCCTCTCACAGACAGCGATAACAATACTCGCCCTACCTCGCAGGAGTGTTGTGAGGTTCCTTTGGCGCCTGTTAAATGCTTTGGACTCCTTGGGTGAAAGGTGCGACAGCTGTGTAAGGTGCTGTTGCTAAAAAAACAGCATGATTAGGAGCAGAGACATTCAAAACGTCACACCACAAACAATCTACAAACAAAACTAGACAAATTCACTCTGAAATAAACTGGGGCTGTTACCACTTTGAATGACTCATGGAATTGCTCCGAGACATTTTTAATGTGTCTGTCCTTAATCCTCATAACAGATTGGCTAGCTCACTAGCTTGTTTCTCAGACTCCCACCAGAGCTGCTCTATGGGTCATAGGAGTGGCGGAAGTGCTAGGATAAACCAAGGTGGTACAGTCCAACCATGGTCGATCTATAATAGCACACCCACCATTGCTAACCCAGTAGCGCAACAGGAGATGTTTAAGGACACAGCCACTGGCTTCCATAAAGACCAGCTTCTCAATTAAGCCCTGATCCAAATCCATTGACAATTCTACTGGCTTCACTGGGCATCTTCACAAGAGAAGATAGTTAATGAAAAATATCATACCTAACACTTGTTGCTCCCAGTCATCATTCATTTCCCTAATGCAGCACTTTGTTCCTCAGATGGAGGAAAAGTTTTAACACCTGCTTCTAAACGATGCTAATGACTTAACATCTGTGAGTCATGCTGAAGGTGCGACAGATGCTGTGTATGTGAGAAAGATGTCCTCATTCAGGTTTAACCTTTGGGTCCTGAACTCATTGTTCCAGGAGATAAAACAATTTATTAATCATTACTGCCTAGGAAGAAAGGGCATTATGTATTTGTTCAGAGTGATGTGAAGAGGACTGTAAATTTTTACTGTCGTCTTTGAAGTGACGCACAGTAGTGGATAAACTGGTGGGTTCAGATTTAGATAATGGGAAATTTAACCTGGCTGTCTGGTTAAGCACCACAGTGTGCAAATCTCTCTCTTTGGGCAGGTGAATCTGCCATGTGCCCATACTCACTGAAAGCTGCTACCGTCTGCTTTGATGGGTGCATAGTCTCAGTGACATTGCCAGGAGGAGTCACTAATATTGTCCTGAATACCTGGTCCAAAATACGAAGAACAAACTCAACAACCCCACTAGAGAACAATAAACCAACGTGGCCCTTTTAAGCAGTGAAAACATTCACTAATTGTGTTTTTTCCCCATTATTCAACCAGCCACAGCTTCAGCAAATGCCTTCAAGTGGGATGGGTTTTAAAGAACTTTTCCTGTAAAAATTACACATGCAAAGACTCTGCCTTTTTATACGGCACTAAGCCCAGAAAATGAATAGCACTTTTTACTCTCTCTTATTTGAGTGAGTCTTCTTGGGAAGGATGAAATGATAAAACTGAAGGCAGCGTCAATGAAAATTATTAGCCCACAAAAACCACTACAGGAACTTCATTAACTTGAGGGGTAACAGAGCCCCATTTGTTCTTTCAGGCAACACATCTTAAAGGAATCGAATCACCCCTTGAAAGAAACAGTGGATGACTGAGCTCTGAGGTACAGTCATTGCCTATCCCTAACAAATCTCTCTTTCTAAAGGAGGTAGTATGCTTTTCTCATCAAAAACTGTTTTAAAAAATTAAGTAATTGATTATCTAGTTCAAAATTTACCAGCAGTATCCTGGAAAAAAATATCAAAGGTTTATCTTCCGTTTCATCTGAGCAAGTCAGTGATTATCACAATTGGGTTAAATTAGCAGTTTATTAAAAATGCCACAGGATTTTCTAGCCCCGCTCCCCCCGCAAGAATCAGGTGCCCCAAACCCTTCAGGGAAAATAAGTATCTGAAGAACTAAGCCTTGGTCCACACTTTGCAAAAGGAGCCCGAGGTTTATACTTTGAAAGGGTTTACTTTGAAGCAAGGCAGTTGTTTTTTTCATTAGGTGGGTGCGCTGAGATGTCACAGAAGGTGAACTTTAGACATGTTATCACAACCTGCCCTGTAACTGCAAAGCAGATAACGGTGTGAATAATCCCTCCATGAACTCCTGAAAAATGAGTGACCTTCATGGCTGGGATTATTGTTTTAGCTGGAGCAGGCCAGGGCAGGGACTCCTAGAGGGGACAGCTCTGAGACTTATTCTGGCAGAGCATGTTCCTTTCTTCTATCTATTGGACAGAAACGGTGAAGCCTTGGAAAAAGGTCGGAGTGGAAAAAGAATGGGAAGAGCCATCGCCTACTATGGGATCCTTTTGTTGAGGATCATCCTGCTTTATAATACTCAAATGAGAAAATGTCCTGCTCACTCCTTCAAAACCATTCTTGGCAAGTGTGATGTCAGTGTGAAGCAGGGAACTTTCAGTGCACGCCAGCAGGGCCTACACGGGCCAGTTAGTGTGCAACACATTGGTGCTTTAGAACCCACACCCCTCTAGTGTGCATTGCCGCGCCATGTGGACAAGCCCATCGTCTCGCACTCCACCTTTCCCTTTTCTGTCACCAACAGTGGATGTTGTAACCCACAGGAGAACCAGCAGGAGCTTCACCTTTATTCCCTGGCCTCAGTCACAAAGTCCATCCCCCTGTCACAGGGCAGGGGTCAGTATCCGCTCACCTCAGTGGCGGCCACTACAGGCACTTTTCACATCCCCTCTGGAGCTGGCAGCCTCTGTCGTTACCACCAGCATCCTTGTTGAGGATGACTGGATGGGACTCTCACTGGAGAATGTCAACACCACTCTATCAACAGCAGCACGGATGCAAAGCCATACCCTGCTCTCCCTTTGCTTGGAAGGACGCAGGCGGCCTCCCAGTGCTCTCAGCCACATAAACTATCCATCTTAATTGGCCTCTCTCTGAGTAATAATGATGGCAAATATTTTGTACGCACACGGTGGTTTTCCCCAGAAGTGCTTTGCAAAGGCAGGCAGGTGTCACCGCCCCCTCGTTTCTATAAGCAGAGAAACAGCTGGCTAAAGAGATAAACACAAAAATTGTGCTTGGCTTTCAAGGGGTTCCTGGGGAATCTGCTTCCTGGAAGCGTGAGGCAGACTCCAAGGGTGAGGGATGGGAACATTTCACTTGATACATGCAAGAGGCATCAGGGGAGTTACAAGCCCAAAGGTGTGGAAATGAGGGAGGGGGGGAAGTAAAGAGGCAATTCCTGGCAATATTGGGGGCGGGGGGGAAGAGAGGGGAAGCAAGGTCACAACCTGGATAATGAAAGGGGGAAGGAAAGGAAACTGGTGAACAAATATAGCCTTCCTAGGGCAAGGCTGATCTGCATCCTGGCCTCCTATATTTACTGAAGGACTTGGAGAGGTTGTTTGCGTAGTTCTCAATAGAAGAGAAACGCTCAGTGCCATAGTAACTTCAGTACCATATGGTACATACTGCAGCTTCTCTTATCTGAAGTACAAAGCAGAGAGACTTGAAAACACAAACACATGCACTAGAGATGGGTTCAACTGAGGAAAAGCAGATTCAGATCCAAAACTTCCCCCACGGCTGAGGTTGTTCATAAAACCCAGTTTTCCAGCTGAGATCCTTCTTACATAGCTTAGCTAGGTCAGAACCACAATGTTCAGATCCAGACTTCACCATAGTTTGAGGGAGTTTGGGTTGGGATCTGAGCTGGGAATGCTGTTATCTAGTTGTTCGGGCCTGGAGCTGTGAATTTTGATTCCATGCCGAATTTCCATGAAGTCTCAGGGGAATGAGATCCAAAGTTCTGGTCCATGGCTAACATGCACAGAGGGACAGTTCACCTTTGTGTGGAAAGGTTCTCTCTCCTATTCTGAATGGGTCTAAAACAATTCAAATCAAACAATTTTCAGATTGTAACTCTGGGAGGTTATTTTGGCAGACGCAAGCAGATGTATTGAATTATTCCAGAAGAGGAAGAGACCAACATCTGTATTTACAATATGCACGCGTTTAACAACACACAGTCATCCTTGACTTCCCCCTGATGAAAGGCAGAGCACGCTATCCCAGTGGCAAAGGCTAGCATTCATGCTTAACGCTGGTGAATGCTTTTACAGCCTCTCTGCCTCTGCCTGTTGGCAGTAATTGGAGGGGGAGCCGAGCATGCAGTGACACAGCCCTGCTCTCACTTAGCAGCCCAAGCAGCCTCTGTCTTGCGGAAAGCTGGGATGCATGGTGCTTGACATCTCTTCCACTCAATGGCTAAAAGGCAACAGGGCAGACAGCCCTGCCTCTTCTCCCACCCACACCCTAGAGCCCTAGGAAGGGTCACCATGGATGTAAGGCTCCTGACCACTGCTTTTGGGGTCGCGGAACGTGAGTTGCAACATTCGGAGGGGGTGACTGCGTTTGGCACCGATAATGGAAGGGCGACATGTGAGTCCAGGAGTCTATCCTCATCGTTGTTTGTGTCTCCACAGTGCCTGGAAGCTCACGCTGAGATTGGGGCCCAGTCATGCTAAACACATAGGGAGCGTCCCTGCCCAAAAGAGCTTACAATCTAAATAGGCCTGAGACACAACAGGTGAGAGGGGAAGTGACTTGCTCAAAGTCACACGCAGGTCAGTGGCAGAATGAGGACGAGAACCCAATCCTCCGAGATCCCAGGCCAGTGCCCTTCCCCTAGATCAGGGGTGGGCAAACTTTTTGGCCCGAGGGCCACCTCTGGGTATGGAAATCGTATGGCTGGCTATGAATGCTCATGAAATTGGGGTTGGGGTGTGAGAGGGGGTGAGGGCTCTGGCTGGGGGTGAAGGCTCTGGGGTGGGGCCAGAAATGAGAAGTTCAGGGTGCAGGAGGAGGCTCCGGGTTGGGGCAGAAGGTTGGGCTGGGGGGGGGGGGGCTGAGGGCTCTGGCTGGGGGTGCAGGCTCTGGGGTGGGGCTGGAGATGAGAGGTTGGAGGTGCAAGAGGGTGCTCCAGGCAGGGCCGCCCAGAGGGGGGGGGCAAAGGGGGCAATTTGCCCCGGGCCCCGGGCTCCGCAGGGGCCCCCAAGAGAACAGCGGAGGCTCCCGCCTCCGCCCCTCTCCTGGAGCCTCAGCGCCTCAAACGCCGTGTCTCCACCGGGGCCCCTGAGCCCCGCCCCGCTCAGAGCCGCGTGGGGAGGGGGCGGGGCTGGGAGCTCCGGGCTGAGCTCCGCTCCCTCCTCTCGGCCTGGAGCTCGCAGCCCCGCCCCCTCCCCACGCGGCTCTGAGTGGGACGGAGCTCAGGCCCCGCCGGCCACACGCTGCGGCTGTCGGGCGAGGCGCTGAGACTCCGGGTGAGGAGGGAGCCGGGGGTAAGAGGCTGGGGCCGGGGCCGGGGGGAAGCGGGACCCGCCGCCGAAGCGCAGCCCGGTCTTCGGCGGCGGGGGGCCCCTTCCGTTCCGGGACCCGCCGCCGAAGTGCCCCGAAGACCCGCGGCGGGGACCCCCCCCCGCCGAATTACCGCTGAAGACCGGGCTGCACTTCAGCGGCGGGTCCCGCTTCGGCGGTAATTCGGCGGCGGGGGGCCCCGCTGCGGGTCTTTGGGGCACTTCGGCGGCGGGTCCCGGAACGGAAGGGCCCCCCGCCGCCGAAGACCCCGGGCCCCCGGAATCCTCTGGGCGGCCCTGGCTCCAGGCTCGGGCTGAGGGGTTTGGAGGGCGGGAGAGTGATCAGGGCTGAGGCAGGGGGTTGAGGCCCAGGAGGGGGACTGGGGTGAAGGCTCTGGGCAGCGCTTACCTCAAGCAGCTCCTGGAAGCAGCAGCATGTCCCATCTCCGGCTCCCATGCGGAGGCACGGCCAGGCTGCTCTGCGCGTTGCCCCATCCGCAGGCGCTGCCCCTGGCCAACAGGAGCTGCGGGGGCTGCACTTGGGGCGTGGGCAGTGTGCGAAGCCCCCTGGCTGCCCCTACACATAGGAGCCGGAGGGGGGACATGCCGCTGGTTCTGGGAGCCGGGCAGAGCCATGGCATGCATGGAGCGGGGCCAACCCCCGATACCGACCGCTCCCGGGCTGGAGCGCCGGAGTGGGGCAAGCCCCAGACCTTGCTTCCCAGCGGGAGCTTGAGGGCCAGATTAAAACGTCTGAAGCGTAGTTTGCCCACCCCTGCACTAGATCAAGTCTAATGGAAAATATTTTTATTTCCTTTTTCAGCTTTTCCTTAAAAGACATTGGAGGGCTAAAGCTTTTGCCAGGACCCTTCCTGCTCCTTGAGCACAGAGGGCCTGATCCATGCTGACTTCAATGGGCTTTGGATCAGATCCAGAAATCCTGAGAATTGATGGCCAACATATAGGCTGCTCCACCCGGATTAGCCGCACGGAGCAACCATGAACGTGTGTCTGCCAGATCATTTCTGAGCTGCTTGAAAACAGTGATGCAGTGGTTAAAAAAAAAAAAAAGAAGTGGGTAAACTAACCTAAACTCCATTTCCCTCAAATGAGAAGTGGGTCAACCCTCTTACCAGTACTTACCCTTGACTACACTGTGTTTGAAAACCAGGTGGCACATGGGAGCAGCTAGCGCTATAATCACAAGGGTGCAATTAAAAAAGGGAACTTTGCACAGAGCGCTTCCAGGCGGGCCATGCAACTTTTGATGCACAAAAGCCACAGCTCAGAAAGCAGGATTTCCTTGATTTAAAGAGCATGGCAGGAGACAGTCCAAGCTGTGATGAGAATAACATATTCGAAAACAATGATTATGCCCAAAGACAGAGCGTGAGGGAATGCTTGACATTCTCCTACAATGAGTTTGACGCTTCAAACTCAAGTATATATCTAATCAGCATTTTGCTTCAGATTTTACCCATTCAACTAAATCCACTAATTCTAGGGAATTACAGAAATAATTGCTATTTTCCAATAGATACAGGCTCGCCTCTCAAAAAAAAAGGGAAAAAAAATCAATGAAGTACTGTTTAAAGGAAGTCAAAATAAGCTATTTGCATCTACTCATTTGCAATTAACTTTAGAGCATAACACAGTGGGAGGTGGTTTGTGGGAAAAATAAGACTTCATAGTGCTCTCCCTGCTTTTAAATGGAAAGATCACTTAGGCAGCTGCTTATTCCCGCAAGCTCTGCTCTGTTCCTCACCACCACCTCCGACTGGCTGCTGCCATGGCATGTGTAAGGGCAGACTGAGGAGCCTGCTTCATTGCTGGTGTCCCTTGTGTGCCAATCCTGACAGGACTCTAAGTACTGTCTGTCACCAAAGCTCCTGATTGTTCACCAGCTCAGTTCCAGGATCTGCCATGCAGCAATTCCCCCAACTGTTATGCCTCTGGCTGACTGAAACTTTTCTGTCAAAACTGTTCTTTAGTGGAAAATGAGGGTTTTCAATTAAATGAAATGGGCTGAGGAAAGTTGTCTTTCTGCAGAAATTTCCAGTTTTTTGAGGTGCCTCATGGGAGTAGTAGTTCAATTGCCTCATGTCCTCATTCTCTTCTGAGAAGCAGGCTCCCCAGCTAGATTATATCTCCCATAATGCACCATTGCCAGGGACTCCCATGATGCACCACTTCCCTTCTACCAGAGAGGAGCCAAAGGTTTATCATAGGAGATGTAGTCTGACCGGGGAGACTGGTCTATACAGAAGAATGGGGGCACAGGACACCCAAACTACAACTCCCATGAGGCACCACAGCAACAATTGAAATGTTCAGTTTCTGAATTTTTGCAAAAAATTTCCACAGAACCTCCTGCCCCTCCAATTTTTTTATTATTATTATTACTATTACTACTAGCTGTAGCTATGCCACCAACAGAAGAGAAAGCCATGTCAAATTACTAAACAATCTACTTTGATTGTTTTCTGGCTTTACCTAGCTTTACCTACAAACCAAATTACTAAACAATCTACTTTGGTTTGTAGGTAAAGCTAGGTAAAGCCAGAAAATCTGGCCCAAGTCATGGTTTCAGGTGGGACCCAAAACACATGTTTTTTCATAGATTTTACCAGAGAAGGGCCTGCCCCCAAACTCCACATTGAAACACCCCTATGAAGTTTGGAGTCAGTTCCCAACTTCACAGCTGAGACCCCTCTCCAGTTTCCACCTAGAACTGGGTGAGTTTCATCTGCGTTTTGCTTTGTGTTTTGGGGATCAAAGAAACAAGATGGAATAAAATTCAGGGGCTGCCAATCCAGGCAAACTGAACCTGCAAAAGCCTTGCAAATCCAAGCTGCCGGGTTTCTCAGTGTCATATATAGGAGATGGTAAATTACTGACAGCTGCAGGATCTCTACTGTGAGGTACCCAAGCATCTTCAATTTCTAATGACCTCTACAGCACTGGAGGATGCCCAGCCCTCCAACCAGATGTTTCTCAGCATGCGGCCCTTTTCTACTGAAATCTCCTCCAGTATAGCTACCTGCCAATGTACGCCAAATAGTCCCCTATGTACATCATATTTTCATGCTCCCTTTCTGTGTAATATTCCGTACTCCGCTTAAGCATCATCTCCAGGTTTTGGTCCCAATTAATATTTCTATGGCAACGGCATTTAATTTGGAAGTGGCAGCACTCAAGCAGTCTGCTCACTGGCCAAACTTCCCTTCTCCCTCCCCTCAATAAAATGGAAAAGCCTCAGCAGTTCTCCTGCTATTATTTAATATTCTAGCTCATCAGCCCTTTGAAAAATGGAGATGATGTAAGAAACTAGAATATTGATACAGCTAGAAACGCTACAATTATGCATTGGATTTTGGCTCCTGGAATTGGGAAGGTCGTACAATACTCTGCGTTTACCAGTTTAACGCTGCGTTGATGCAAAAAATCACCTGCACCTATGGTGAGCTCTGAGGAGTTCTGCTGCCTTAGGCTGGTACTGGGAGTGATTGCCAGTTTTGCTGAGTCATCCACAGAAATAGCGACTGTTTTGCTGCCTGCTGCTCACTCTGGGTCAGAAGACCCAGCCACAATCCCAGAGTAACTGAATATTTTTGGTAAAATGGTCACTGCAGGCCCTTACAGCACCAGCGTTCGATTTCAGAGTAAATGTTCCATTATAACAATTAGAGTAGTTCACATCTTTCTCAGGGCTATTTCTTATCCTCCTTGTCTGCAGAGTCAGGAGGACACATTAGGTTTGTCTTTGCTAAACTTTTTACTCCTGAGTTAACGGATTGCCAATTAATGTTAAGTTAACTCAGGATAAAATATTAATCGATTGCGCTTTGCACCCTGGGGCTCAACAAAACAACTGTAGGCTGGAACAAAATATTTGGGGCATGTCCACACAAACATGTCAACTACTGCAAATTAACTGGCAATTAACAAGACTTAAAAACGTTGGTGTGAACATAGCACTGAGTCAAATCTGGAAAGTGTTCTTCACAAGCGAAAAAGGACATGGCATAGATATCTCCAACTACTGATCCCCGGCAATGACCTAAGGGCCCTGATTTACTCGTTACAGCTGAGAGAGCCGCTCCCAAGACCAATACACTGAAACTCCATGGAGAAGCAGAAGTAGAATGAACTGTCTTCATTAGGCTCAGGGCATCATAGTGCGCAAACTGTAATGCCATTGCTGCTACAACTGACCAGGGCTGCCCAGAGGATTCAGGGGGCCTGGGGCAAAGCAATTTCGGGGGCCTCTTCCATAAAAAAAAGTTGCAATACTATAGAATACTATATTCTCGTGGGGGCCCCTGTGGGGCCCGGGGCAAATTGCCCCACTTGCGCCCCCCCGGGCAGCCCTGCAAGAGACACGTACCCCTTGTCTACAGGAATGGAAAATACTTTTCCAAAACAGAAATGTAACTCCCTTGCAACTCAAAAATTCTATAATGTGCAGACAAAGGCAGTTATTGGATACATGAACACATGGTGTAATTCTGACATTAGATCAAGAATTTACAGTGAGGTACCAAAATGTATTAAACACCAGTATTGTGCATCAAGACTCTATCCAAATCCTCAGTCTTATATGAAAGAGAGACTCTGAATTCTGTTTGTTTCCCACTGAGTTTAGAGTCTTTTCGGAGACAGAATGGTTTTGATCAGTTTTCTTCCTCTAATTTTAGTCAAAATCCCAAGACTGAAAGGTTTTGCATATGCAACAGACAATATCTGAAATAGCTAGATACGGTATTATTATCATCAAAACCACCTAGCTCTTATACAGTCCTTTTCATCCGCAGCTCAGAAGAGGTCAGTATAATGATTCCCATTTTACAGAGAGGGGAAACAGAGGCACACAGAATTAAAATGACTTGCCCAAGGTTATTCAGTGGCAGAGCCAGGAGTAGAACCCATCTCTCCTGAGTACCAGTCCAGTGTTCTGTGCACTAGGCAACACTGTCCAGCTGATGTTTCCTACCATGACACCAGACTACATTATTGTACTGAGGACAGAATAAGGCAATTGCCATACATGGAAATACCATCTAGTCCCATATCCAGTTTCTGACAATAGTCAGCGCTGAATGTAAAACTCTCCTATAATGCTCTACATTATGCACTACAATATGCCTCCCTGGCTCCAGCTAGTGATCAGCTGTTCCCTGAGGGAGAACTGATAGTCCCGGCGTTATTATTCTAGCTAGTGTATCTGTAGATGCTCTTCTGATTCATATAAATGTCTATTCCTTTTTTTAAAATATAGTAAGCTATTTGATGGCTAGTATGGACTTCAAGATGCACAGCAGCCGACTGTCTGACTTGTTTTCTTTGCTGATTTAAGAATCAGGTTAGATTCTCTCCCCCACCCAAGCAAATCCTTCCCCAATTTTCAGTTTACAACACCCAGAAGATTACCTGCATCATATGTATCCCACTGCAGCAATCAGAGCAAATAAAGCATGAGTTAGTTAGTCAAACACCTGTCAAGGATGGTCTAGGTTTATTTAGTTCTGCCTCAGCACAGGGGCCTGGACTTGAAGACCACTTAAGGTCCCTTCCAGCCATACCCTTCTATGATTCGATGAGCATAAGTGCAGCAGGAAATGTATGAATTAGAAAAGGTGGTTATTGGCATTGTATAGGAATGTACAGAAAGAGGAGAAGCCAATAGCTGGTGGGCTCACAGTTGTAGATCAGAAGGATAAAGTAATATTGCTTAAGAGTATTTTTTGTAATATATTTTTGGTCTGATTCTACATAAGCCAAAATGATCCAATCAGTCATTAACTACACGATGGGGCGAGACAGGAGACCTGGGTTCTAGCCTGGTGATTTGTTAGAACATCTTGGATAGGTCACCTCTTCAGATGCCTCATTTCCCCCTACCCCATCTATAAAACGGAGATAATAATATCGCTACCTTTTGCTGTGAAATGCTCTGATTTCTAGAGCTAGAAAGTGCGACCTGAGAGCGGAACATTATTTTAAACATAAGTGAAGTTAGTGGTGATGAAAGGTGCTGGATCAGAAGAGAGTCAAGCTCCATGTACAACACAGGCGATGGCACTACAAGCTTCCCCACATGACCTTAGCAATGTCTCTCCTCCTGGGCATAACCACCTCTAGAAATTAAGACCAGAGGTCAGGATCCAGGCCCATTCAGTCCTTAGTCTGTGGTGCCAGTCAGGATGACTTTGATGGTGATGCTTGAGGTGACCATTGCAAAAAAAAATCCACATGCTGCAAAACCAATTACTATATAAAAAAAAAATCGCACTCACAGAGGGAGGAGAGTCAAGATTTAGAACGCTGGCCCTGTCGCTCCAAAACCAAAAGCCTTTTCCTTTTGAGTCAAAAGGAACATGGCTGTCATCAGCAGTAGCCACTCATCGGGCACTGGAGAGGCTGCCAATGACGTCAAATAGCAGCTGAACAGCTGTCAGGCAGTGTGCAAAGATTCTCCATCACTATCAGTTGGGGCTGGAATTTTAACTAATAAAACCCAAGTGAAAACCATCCCCCACACGTCCCACACATCCCCCCTCGGCCATCCCGTCCCTTAATGGAATCTCCTAAAGTTTCTAATAACTAATCATCAGCGTGGCACAAATAATCAATTTTTCAATTTGGTGACCCAACCAAACATTTTTTTTTAAAAAATTATTTAGATTGGAATGGGAAGAGAATTTTTTTTTTATTTGTCTTGCCAAAATAAAAGCCTGAAACTATTTCACTTTGGGTCAAACGCATTTTTTTTCTTTTTGTTTTGAGTGTTTTAAAACCCTTTTTTGTTTGTTTTAAAAGAAATCTAGCTAAATTTCAAAACGAAACATTTTGAAACAAAAAAATCAAAACATTTCATTATGAAAATGTCAAAATGAAATATTTTGACATTTTCAAAAATTTCCGTATTTTTTTTCCCAGCCAAAACCACTAGCCAAATTTGATCTGAATTCACCGCTGGTTTCAGTCGACCCCAACTGCATTTTTTGGTGAATAAACTGAAAATTTTCATAGAGCTTTGCTAATAATCCTCTTGTGAAAACGCTCATCTTACTAGCCCTGATTACACTGTACATTGTCTGGCAACCTCATTACAGCTCACGGCACTGTTATGGGAGACGCACTGGCTTGGATCCCCACTCTGGACTCTTCTGGCTTGGCCAGCAGAGCTTCTGCAAGCACCATGAAGGCATCTTGCTCTGTCTTGGGAAAGGGCCCACAGCCCTGTGCAAGTGACAGCAATCCCCGAGCTGCTTAAGAGGCCAAGTAGCTGGGCTCCTAATAAACTCCCATCCATCCTCTCTCCCCTGCAAGTATGATGGGGAGGGGAATGAGGTGGCCTGACCGTCCATAAAGGTCTTGAAGGAGCCATTGAGGCGGTTAAGGGACGAGGGGGAATGTGAATAAGGAAACCGTTTAATACTGATACAAATCCACGGGGAGCTAGGCAGGTCTTCCCTGAAGAGAGAGGTGTTTGTGTGTTTCCCTGAAATAGTTTCCCCCTTTGGGCCTGGTTGAGCTTTCACAGGCATCTCTGGAATGAGAGGAATGCTGAGCGTCCTGATAATCAAGTTTTGCCTCTGTCAGCTTGTTTATGTAAAAGAACCTGCACAGACCCTGGCCTGCAGGAATGGAAAGACGACTGATTTAAAGCTGGGATATTGCATGTTTAACACAAGAGTTCAAAGTTTAAGCTGTGTAAATTCTTGCCTTCAAAATAATTCTGTTCTGCACCAACAGCCTTGCAGTCTCCCTGGGAACCGGACCCCGCGCAGAAATACAATGACCTAAGGTGGAGCTCACACCCATAGCTGCTACAAGATTTCCTCATTCAAAATACGGATAATCTTGTATATGAATTTGCAATGGCATCTTTGATCATTGTGTTACTGCAGAGGGAGACTTCAGGAATGTTAGAGCAGAACAGTTATGAGCCAGGGCCACAAGTCAGCAAAGCACACGCTTAACTTCTATGGGACTTGAGCACATGCTTAAGTGATTTCCTGATTCAGAGCCTACATGTGTATGCTTATAAAATCTGCAGAGGATACCACGCTGGGAGGGGTTGCAAGCACTCTGGAGTAGGGATTAGAATTCAGCACAAAGTTGACAATTCAACAAGATGAAATTCAATAGAGACAGGCACAAAGTACTTCAACTTAGAAAGGAAAAAATCAGACGCACAACTACAAAATCAGGAATATATGGCAAGGCAGCCATACTGCTAAAAAGGATCTGGGGGTTGTAGTAGATCACAAATTGAGTCAACGAGGCGATGCAGTTGCAAAAAAGGCTAATATTCTGGGGTGTACTAGCAGGAGGGCTCTATGTAAGACATAGGAGGGAATTGTCCCGCTTTACTTGGCACTGGTGAGGCCTCAGCTGGAGTACTGTGTCCAATTCTGGGTACCACACTTTAGGAAAGATGTGGAGAAACTGGAGAAAGTCCAGAAGAGAGCAACAAAAAAGATAAAAGGTTTAGAAAACCTGACCTGTGAGGAAAGGTTAAAAGAACAACAACTGAGCATGTTTAGTCTTGAGAAAAGAAGACTGTGGGGGGACTGGATGATAGTCTTCAAATATGAGAAGGGCTGTTATGAAGAGGACAGTGATCAATTGTTCTCCATTGCCACTGAAGGTAGAACAAGAAGTAATGGGCTTAATCTGCAGCAAGGGCGATTTAGGTTACATATTAGGAAAAATGTTCTAATTGTAAAGGTAGCTAAGCACTGGAATAGGCCTCCAAGGGAGGTTGTGAAATCCCCATCACTGGAGGTTTTTAAGAACATGTTGGACAAAACACCTGTCAGGGATGGTCTAGGTTTACTTGGTCCTGCTTCAGCGCAGGGGCCTGGACGACTTCCCAAGGTCCCTCCCAGAGTTTCTATGGTTCTGGGTGTTTTATGTACCACCCAAGTGAACATTTCACCCATCCCTGAAATGCAGCCATCTCTGAGAGAGGACATGGCAGCCGTTCTGTTCTAGCAGCACTGCAAATACAAGGTTGTAGGTGTGATTATTTTTTATATTTAGTCTGCATTTGGCTGAGGAAGAATTTGGCTAGGAGCTAGGGCTCATCCCCCTGTTTATCGTGGAAGCACCATGGAATCTTTCGCAAGTGCAAGTTATTTTACATAGCATCTATCCAGGGGCTGTCCTGTGAGGGGTCAGGCAGCCAGCCTTCCTGGGACAGGCTCCACTAAGGAGAATGAGCCAACCCAGGTCCACTGTGGAATGGCTAATGGGATAAGTAGCTAGGGAACAGTCCAGCCTGATAAAGGCCTGGAGGGGATGGGGGCTCAGGCAGGAGCCCAGACACAGAGAGGAATCTCTTGAGGAGAAAGCTGCTCAGGGGAGCAAGCTACTCCCAGTGGTGTCTCCCTGGAGAGCAGAGGCTCCCGGAGAGAGGAACAGGCCTGCAACACAAAGAGAGCCCTGGAGGAGAGAGACTACAAAGCTCTCCAGACAGGGAAGCCTGGGGGATCTATGCTGGCTCAGGGTGAGAGACTGCAGCGCTCCAGCCAGTGCAGAAGCCTGGGGACTTACAGCAGAAGGAGAGGGCTTGTTAACATACCATGTTTGGGGGGAGATTAAATAAACTCGAGCCCTGAAGGGGTTTTGTTCACTGCATTTAAGCCTCATTGCACTTATTGAAAGCTCGCTGGGGAGACTGAGGCAGAGACATAACCACAGTTCCACACTGGGCTGCTCCAGGGCTGAGTGCCGACCACTACATGGTACCAGAAGTGGGATCCAAGACATCGTCTCATCAAGGAGGGATGACAACACGGGGTGACGCTTACAACCATCCTGAGTGTGAGATGTCCGACATCCCAGTTTGGCAGATGGAAAAGCGATGACACCAGGAGCACCCATCCCAGGCTTGGCAGGGAGCCTGGCCACCATGTCAGCAACCAAACAGGCTCGGGTATCGTGGACATTGTGCAATGTGGATGTCAAATGCTACCGTTGCTATTAGTGGAAAATCCTGATTTGATAGCAAGGGTCAATGATTACCCAGGGATTTTCCATGCAGGCCTCCCATCCAAGCATTGGCCAAGCCCAACCTTACTTAGCTCATCGGGGTGATGAGATCATGACATATAGGAACATAAGAATTCCCTATTGGATCAAAACTGTGACAGACAGGTTTTCAACAGGCAGAAATTTGGAGGAGTTTGGATTTGGTCTCTCTCTCTCTCTCTCTCTCTCTCACACACACACACACACCCCCCCCTCCGCCTTGAAAACTCTATCTCCCTATAATAGAGCTCCATAACAGCACATGTGCCATGTCTAGGGTGTTTTACAAGCGCCCTATGGACATAATATATGCACTATTCCACATTGAAATGAGAGAATCACAGAAAAATGTCATGTTGGGAGCACAGTAAGTTAACTCTCTGCAGCTGTGGCTTAGGCTGGAATCCAGCTTCTCTGCTACAGTCATGACTTTTCTCCTCTCTTATAAGCATCAAGATTCTTCACTACACTTGGTTTCCAGAAAGGATAGTTCATTTAAGTGAAGCAGTAGCAACCAGTTCCAACATTTTCCTACTCAGTTTTCTTTTCTTAGCCAATTGGGACATACTAAGGCAGGGGAACGCAGCTACATTAGTCACCTCAGTGAGAGCTAACACTAGGCTCCATAAAATTGCCCTTTTCTTAAGATGCTTGTGTCCAAATTAACCACATAACCAGAGAGGCAATCTCTTGAACAGCAATAGATTAATTCTCAGCATGGCTAAAGCTTTCACATTTACTCCAGGAGGTCAGCAATAAATTGCACTTAGAAAAAGGCGGGGAAAGGATTCAGAAGCATGAATCAAATTTGAAACGGAAGGTTCAACCCACCCATGCCCAGATTATTATTTATATTACAGTAGTAGCTAGAAGCTCCAACCAAAATCAGGACCCTGTTGCTAGGCGCTATAAATACAGCTACTGAAAGACAGGCCCTGCCCCAAAGAGCCTACAGTCCAGGTAGTGAAGATGGACAACAGATGGGAAGGGAAACTGAGGCACGGAGTGCTGACATTATTTACCCGAGGCCACACTGCAGTTCAGCTGCAGAGCCAAAAGTCGACCCCAGGTTTCCAGAATTACAGTCTGCTTCCCTGTTTACTAGCCCACACTGCCTCAAACTATTCAGCACCCAATACATGATCATTTTATAGTCATTTTTCATATGTATTTCGGGAATAGAAAATATGTGCAGTACACAATCAAGCAGCTATAGGCCAAGTAAAGGGGGAAGAGGTGGCAACATCAATATGATTGACCACAGAACATCCTGGGCCAGAGTCAATCCTCGTGTAACTCACTGAATGACTTTGATGATTCCGCCCCTGCACAATTTCTGATCCTCTGCTCACGTGTTATTTGCAATGGGAGTTCTGTTCAGAGGAGATAACTGAACGTTTCTCTGAAAGGAAAAATAACTTAACCTGAAATAAGGACAATCACACTTCATGGCTTAAGGGTGTGAGATGATCATCTTCCAGCAGCTGGAAAGGAATTTCCCCCTTATGTACAGTACTGCACACCTGGCTGGAAGCCACTAGATACTGGTCGTTGCTGACGTCTGCCAGACCAGTCTCTGATCCAGAAGGGCAGAACTTATGCTGTCATTTGCTCTTCACCTTAAAGAGAAAATGAGTGCGTAACTGGCTAGAATACCAAGAGTGGCAAATAAGATTAGATGGGGACATTTTCTCTAGGTAGCTCTAGTGTGCTGATTGCCAGAGTGTCCAGGCACCAAATACAAGTATTAAAGCCTCAACGTCCAATTCTGATTTCACACCAGTGTAACTCCACCGAGTGCAGTGCACTTACCCCTGAGGTACACCAACATGAGATCAGAATCTGGCGCCCTCTGTCAGCTTGGAAGGACTAACGTCACTGCTCCACCCTCACTGTGGACTGTTTCCTGACTTGGGGGGAGAGGCGTAAGGTGGGAGAACGCCTGGTTTGCCAAAAAGCCACCAGCCCAGATCAAGACCTTGGATTAGGCCTCCCTGGAGCGACACCAAATTTACACCCGGCGAGGAACAGGTCTGCTCTCTCTCTTGCGGGAAGGGCTACGCAAACAGATTCCTGGAAGGGGACAAGACTTGAACCCCTTTTTGCTGAGAATGACCTTGTCCTCAGGTCCCACACACATCATCAGGCCCAACGTGGCGTGTGAGAGCCATCCTGTGGGGGCATTAACTGATCTGCTTCCGGGCTGTTCATGTAATAAAAAAACCCTCTATAGCGGCACATCACCATTCCACAACAGCCATTTCCTTTCTTTAGTCCCCAGTCAGGGCTCTCTCCACAAAACGAGAGGCTGGTACACTAAGTGCCCTTTCTTATCCAATCACTCAGCTCCACAATGAGGGGTTTCTGCCCTTTAATAGCCTCTCAGAGCAACGTGCAGTCTCGAGCTCTTTACCCTTCAGAATGTTATTCATGCTTTTCTTTTCCTTCCCAGGCCGGCTGGTTTCGGGAAGTGTCCTTTGGCTAGACTGACACAGATGAACAAATCGCCCATCGGAAGATGCCAGGCGTTCTGTCTGTGGCAGGAAAAGTGCTCGGGCCCCCTTTCCCCGTCAGCTTCAATTTACGTGAAGTGACTGTTCATATGGCTTGTTGGTTGGGGGCCTGTCAGGGCTCACCCACCCACTGTCATCTGCCGGATGAAAGTGCTGTTCACCCCAGGGGCTGAACGTTGGGACGCCCTTCCTGATGTATCAGAAAGATGAGGGTAAGTGGAAACAGCTCATCACTTATGTTAAGCATTTTTCTCGGTTATATTTTTGGAATGTGATCCATCCCTCCGGAATTTCTCAGCGTGTTTGCGTCCCGACATCCCTTTTGTACTTCTCAGATTTGTGCATGGACAGCTAGAACCTCTCCTGGGCGTCTGCCAGCCCCAAGACAATCTAATTTCAAAATGTATTGGATTTCTACCGCCCACCTGCTTCTACGATGGTTTATAAAGTCTGAGGACATACAGGTGCCAGCTATTACAATATTCAGGCTTTGTAGACATCATAGTAACAGCCATTTGAGATGAGGGAGGGCGGAATCAATTTCTCCAGTGAGCTTCAAACTTATTGGCTCTGAGCTGGGCACAGTGCTACTCAATACCTACATGATTGTAAACCTGGTTTAGTGGGCAGCACAAAAGATTGGATAAGTCTGGCAATGGAAAAAAAAAAAAGCATGGGTCCTAGCTATCCACTGCCAGGGGTTGTCATTTACACCGGTGCAGAATGGTTGTAAAATGCTACAACCAGGGAGTGGTGGATTCGGATCTGGTTGCAATACACGTGTACTTTGCCCGTGTGTTAACGAGTAGGCACAGCACAAAGCACTGGAGGATCAGGCCCCGAGGGTCAAAAGTGGGGGTGGAAATGACAAGAAAGACAAAAAGGGGGTGTGTGTAAGAGAGTTGGGGGGAGAATTGTTCTAGCTTGCACCTTCTCTGCGTGCTCTGCCTGAAACACAGAGCCCTTCCATTCCCCCAGCCAGCAAGTTATATTCATTGTGCACAAATACACAATGGCCCACTGCTTTATCACTTGCATCCACTCTAGGGTCCATTCACAACACCCTTGTGAGGTAGGAAAGTGTCCTTATCCTCATTGGATAAGCTGGTGGCAGACTAGAAAGTGACCCCTGATCTCCCAAGCCAATGCCTTACCCACAAGTCCATCCTTCCTCCCTCCCGCTATGCTCTTCATCCCCGGTAGTAAATGTTTAGTGGAAAACACCCCCCCCACACCCACACCCCTTTTCCCACTGTGCACAGTACGATCCAAGACCCTAGCCACCACTCACTGTTACAGTCCCTGCTGGGGGTCGTGCTGAGCTTTGAATTATGGTCCTGGTGGCTCAGAGCATCCTATTTGCAGATTAGCATCACAGCATGTTGATCCACAGCATCAGCCCTATCAATTTAAACACATTTTCTCAGCCTGCATGTTGTGCCTTGGGCTTTTGTTGCTTAAGCTGATGGGGGGAGGGCGGTAGGAGAGAAGCTTTTTATTCTCGACCTCTGCAAAACCACCAGCTGCGGAGCAGAATCCAGCCCCAACATGACTAAATCCATAAATTGCAGATGTTGCTTACGAGGCAACACCCAGATTTTCTGCTCCAAAATACAAATTATAAATATATACTCGTATCATTGTAAACACGCTGGATTCTGCCAAAGTCACATTTGGCTACAGGCAAGGTTGAGACTGCAGTCGTACCATATGAACGTTCCAGGTCAATTGACGTGAGGAGACACCACTGTGTACTCAGATCAGCACAACTCGCAACGTGCCTTCTTTCACCAGCACCTCTCGAACAGATGTTTAGGAGCAAAGTTCACATTTGCTGCTCTGACAAGTAGCTGCTCCAGAATAGGGACTTTCCCCAGTATCCTAAGGGATGGGGATGGCCAATTCTTGGTCTTTTAAATGGGAACTGCCCATCCAAATCCTTCAAGCAGCTTTGGAAGGCTTAGGCCATGTTGCTTAAGGGCCCATCCTGGGAGGTACAGACCACCCACCACTCCTATTGAAGGTTCAAGTTGGAGTTGAGGGGGCTGAGACCCTCAAGAGGATTTCCATACTTTAGAGAACTGGGTGCCTGTAAGGTTTCATATAGGGCTCCATCCTGCTGCCATTGAACCCAGGGGGTGATCCAAAGTCCACTGAAGGCAATGGAAAGACGCCTGCTGACTTCAATGGGATTTGGATCGGGCCCTTATTGCACAGCCCAGAGCCAAAGCACAGGCAGCAAGTTTCTCCCCAATTGTAACTGTCACCGGCAGCCTTGCCATGCCACAGCTCCGCTACAGCGAGCCCAACAGGCGTCTCCCTCTCTGGGGTGGCTTTGCCACGTGGATAGGTTCCTAGCAAGAACCAGGCTAAGGCCAAGCTCACTTTCTTTGTGAGTTAGGTCAGTCTGGAACCTGGTCTCCTGAGGAGAAAGGTTAACTCACCACAGCACTCGTCCCTCTGCTACAGATGGGCCGGAGACACACAGAACGCTGGATCTGGATTTCAAACCCCAGTTGCTGAAGAAAATGGTGCCAGTCTTTTGTGCCAGCTGATTCTATGGACTTCACTGCTCCCTTCCAGTCATACTCTCGATCCTGCTGGGGTGAGCTACACAGCAACGACACTCCGTGATGCTGTCACCACACATCTCCCAGCACACCCAAGTTGGCCTCTGCTCTTTCTTAGATGTCCTGTGAATTACAGGATCTCTTTGGTGTTGAGAACAGATAATGGGATAGGGGGCTCTGAGGGCTGGGGGGCCTAGTGGTTAGTGCGCCCAAATTCGGGCTCTTCGCCTCTCTGTCAGGGCGGTAGAGGTGCCTCTTCCTGACTCTAAGTGGATGATCTGTGGCTTTCCACCCATATCTGAGCCTTAAGAGGTGTGGTAAAGGGACCCAGGCCCTCCTTCTCCACTGGATCCCAGTTCCAGGGCCCTGTGGGAAGCAACACCAGCAGGGCCCTCCCTGCAGCAAGTCTAAGTTTGCTTCCCATGGCTATTCCCTACCAATCGGTCCCTTCATTTGGGGGCATGACCCCTACAGTCCAACAGTGAGTCACACCACAAAGGGTCCAGAGGAGCTTGGCTCTGCTGGACCTGGCGGTTCTCTCAAAGGGGTGTGTGGGGGGGTGATTAGAGAAGACACTGCCTGTGGGCCTTACCCACTCTGTGGTCCCCCCTCAGGCTCAGCCTTCTAGCTGGCTTTCTGGAGAAGGGCTCCTCTTTCCTGCAGCCTGCCCACCACCCTTTGCCTGGGCTTCAGCGCTCCTTTCAGTTTACTCCTTGGCAGGCTCAGAGGAGCAGGGCTTCCTGGGCCCAGCATTGCCTTTCAACCCTTTGGGCCCCATGCGGGGTTTATCCCCTTCGGGCCCATCACAGAGACATGCAGTTACAGCCACTACTTCTTGGTCCTCCTGATTAAACCAGGGCCATCAACGCTTACATCTCCACCATGGCCCCGTATTGGGACTCTGAGACTAGGATTAAGGAAATGGTGAATCGCGGTACAACATTCTGCTGATGACATTTTAAATCAAGGTGAAGGGAGAGAGTATGTGCATGGAATCAGGAAAGGACCTGGAAACCGGGAAGGTCAGAAAATGTGCCATATTTAGAGACAAAATACACTCTGCTTGTGTTTGTAATTCCATCTTCAGAATCAGGCGACACTGAGAAATCACTTGAGCTTCCTCTTGGGGTTTTATGCAAGAATCCTTGCACGTATCTCAAAAGTGATGGGATTGAGAGAAGGCGTGATCACTTGAGCCACTTGACTCATCTGAGTTTGTCTAAAGTGGCAAAGAATATTCTGCTCACATTTGCCATGCAATGCACAATTTGTGCTGAAACCCTTAGGAGATGCAGTCACTGCACATGCTATTTAGTTACTGTATTTTTAAAAACTCTCTCACGTGCATGAATATAGCATCTTGTAGAGGAAAGATATGGGAGATATTGCAATGAAATGAAGGTACCATTAGTAAAGGAAGGCACCTCTATGGATCCCAATGAATAACCACACATCTGAAAAGTACATTAAAAATACTTACACTTTTCAGCCCGCTCTACATAGTATTGACTGAATGCAGAGATGGACTGTAGACTGACTCATGACCCATTGGACAATTTTATATCGACCGATATGCAGCCAGGCTGTATAATCAGCTGCCACTCCTCTGCTCTTTGAATGGGGAGACATTAAATACCTGCCCTAACTAGTCACTTTGCAATTTCTCATGCTCTGGGGATCTCAGATGGGCTTCCTGAAGTAATGAGATTGATGTTTGGTAACACTTAACAGAGGCCAGAATCTGTTTCCACTTAATCGGGTTGCTGATTCCTTTGACTTTAACTTACTGAGCCATCTCGGAAGACATATTTGACCGCTATATTATAATATATATATATATATATATATATATATATATATATATATATATATAATCTCTAACCAGAGAGACTCCATTTCTATTTCACATAATCAATTCCCCATCTCATCATCCCCCAAACAACAACAAATGCCATTGTACTAGCTGTAAGATACTGCTGCATAAAAGTGGAGAAGAATATTCTATCCCCTTCAAACTACAGGGGAGTCTCAGATAGACGGAATGGAATCGGTCCTATTGGAATTCCAGGCGATGGCATGGTTAATAGTCACAGAGGATCAGAAGTCCCTGATTTGACCAACATAGCCCCTAGCACCATACTGGGAGTCTTGTTCAGTTGTGAGTCAGACAGAAGAGCATCATTTACTAAATCCCCCAAACTGCTTCCTGAAGCGCTTGTGAACCATGCACTGCCCTGCTCTTTTTTCATCAGATGAGATCATAGCTCAAACACAGCTCCAAAATGCTGATGCTAACCAAGTACTGAGAGCTGGCAGATACTGCGCCAGTACAACTTGAAACCTGTGACTCTCGGGAGCACTGTTGGAGATATGCCAGGGCTGACCCACCCATCTAACTCAAAGGAGGGGAGACGAGCTGAAGGTGGTACCCCTCGAGTTCTGACAGGTATGTCCTAACGCAGGGAAAAGAGAGCCTGCAGGAAGCTGGGGCAGCTTTTGGCCTTTCAGCACCTCCAAGCTGCAAGACTATGGGGACATTTCTCATAGCCATAATTCAGCTGTTTTTCAACTGAAAACATAATAGATGTTTTCGTTCTGCTAGGAACCAAGATCCTGCAGAATCTGGTGATTTTGACAGGAAGCCGCTGATTTTTTAGAATGTAAATTTCATCTGCAGCAAGACTGCTTCCTTCGTAAGGGGTTCCCTAGAGAGACAACGGCCAAACTGATACCAGTCACATTTTGCAAACGTAAAAACGCTCTGTCTGAGAACTTTATTCAGGTCAAGGCTTTGCACAAATCTGCCCCTACATCCCCCTTTGCTTTCACCTTCCCCTACTCCCCCATTCCTCTGCTTGTACCTGCCCCTATAGGGCTCACCCAGTTCCAACACTGACAGACAACTGATCAAACAGACTAACTTTGATGTTTATTCGTTCACAAGCAGATGGATGGAAAGTGCAATCGACCGCCAGGTTCTCAAAGATTACAGCTTGCCTGGAGCATTAGACCTCTGCAATTCAATCTCTTTCATTAACGAGAACGAGCTGGCATGCTGGCCCCTCTCCATCACACTGCAACGGTTTTAGACCTGCTCCTGAAAGCAGCATGCATGGCTCCTAGGGAGGAGTATTTTAAGGACAGCAGACTGGTATTTTCTCCCGAGCCTTGTCTTCCTCTCCCAAGGACCACCAAGTGCTGTAGAAGCAGTAAATAAAATCCAGACCCTGCTGAAGTCACTGACAAGACTTCCATGGACAACAGTGGGGGCTAGGATTTCACCCAGAATATTTAGCCTCTTGGCAGGGAAATGGAATATTTCATAGGGCTTGAGAGTTCCTCATTAAGGGTGATTAAGGGACAGCGCTCAGTCTCTAGAGGGCTGGACAGAAGGGCTGTCCCGACCCTAGATTTGTTTCTAAGTCTCCAAGCATTGTTCTAGGCCTGGTGCAGCCCTGCAGGAATGACAGGAGGCTCGATGAGCCAGGATAGCTCCTCTTTTCCTTTTATCACCACCGTCTCATCTCAGTATGCTCAGTGCAGGTCTCAATGACATAGAGGTAAGAACGTTGCTAACCACCGGTGACCTGGCTACACTAGCCCTCCCGGTGGCATAGCACTGGTGGCAGTGCCACAGTGAGAGATTTCCCAGGGAAGTCTCATGTAGAGAGGACCCTGCTAGCAGTGACGTAGGTCCCTGAGGAGCAGGGTAAGGAGAGGAATCCAAAAGGGCTCCAGCAGGGGTGAAGGATGAATGAGTGGGAAGCAAGACAATGCTATAAGCCAACACTTAATTTTTGCAAACTGGTGCATCTAGCTGCTTTCAGCATCCTTTATAAGGATCGTTTCTCTTGGCTATTGTTTGGAGGAACTATTCAAAAGCTTTCTACATGCCTTAACCGAGTTTAGGACTTACTCCTTCTCTTGCAACGATCAATGACAATACCAATATCTAAACCCAGACCAGGAGTTCATCCCTCCCCCTGCTTTAGGTGTCAGTGCTTTCATCTCCTCTGGCCAAGAAAATAGAAAAACCTGACCTTAGGTGTTAGCAGTTAAACAAAATGCTTTTTTTTTTTTTAATTCTTAGTCTTTAAGACAGCCTGGCAAAAATATCATGAAATTTTACTTGCCCAGGCACAAAAATCTAGCGGCCTGCTCCTTAAACTGGTGATGAGAATGAAAAATCTTACAGCATTTTATGCATCTGCCCAAAAGAACCCCCAACTGCTCCCCCTGGACAAGTAGAGTATTATAAATAAATACATTTTAAAACAACTTTGCAACTTCTAAGTTCACGTTATCCCGACGAAAGGATTTTCGTCAACTAGCTGTAAGCATTAAGGGCAGCAGCACTGGTGTTGGAGGCTTGTGATGGCTGAGGGGGCTGTATGGGATTGAATCCAGAGGTAACTTGAATCCAGTTGCAGGCTGACTGGCTGAGGATAAAGAGGTCAAGTCCAAAGTCAAGAGAAACTGGTGTCATGTTTGTTTGTTTGAGTTCGCACCTGCTTCCTAAAGAGCAGGGAAGGAAAGATCTGGATTGGTGAACTTAGGGCTCAAGTCAGAGTGGGGGAAAATACTTTACGATAACATGTCTTAGGATATTATGGGATAGATCTTCATGCAGCCATGCGGGGGAGAGAAATCTCCCACAGTTCCCCTGCACAGTCACGTTGGGTCTCCTGAGAACTGAAGTCCAGATGCAATGGGGGAGGGGGAACAAGAGCCAGGTTGCTGCCTGGTGAGGGGGCGCAGAGGAGCGGCTAGCAGAGATGAGCCACTGAGCAGGGAGGAGTAGGCAAAGCTGGGTAAAGGGCTGTAGGAAGTTACTTCCTACGTCAGGAACAAGAGCAGGGCTGAGGAAGGAATCATGACTCTGAGTCACAGCGGCTCCTCTAGGAGGAGTGAACCCACCTGTCACCCCATGGTCAGGACACCCAGCAAGGGCTGTATCTAACCCTCTACCCTAGGAAGGAACACTTGTGATTTACTCCACATAGGTTTTCTTGTGTCTTGTCACATCAAGCTGCAAAACAGCTCTAAAAGGAGAAATCAAAGCAAATCAGACAAAGGTATCTGGCATTGCTCTTGGGCGCAGTTGTTCAGCCCTTATAACCTGGCTTTTTCTGGTGCTCTCTTCCAGATAGCTTGGCTCCCTCTAGCCCTGCAATAATTGGCAGTATGCAGAGTGGCTGCTTTGAACTGCACGCTAACCAAGCAAAAGGGAGGCTGTGCCAATCCATTACTCCAGTTCTCAAGGTGAAATGCTTCACCTAGAAAATAAGAAGTGCATTTATAATTGCTGCCTCGCAGAACCAAGGATCTGCAGTCCAGATGAAAAGTTATACTCTGCTTGAGTTAACATTGGCATCCAGACAGCCGGTATGCGGACGGATATAATGAAAGAGACATTTTAAAATACTGTTGAACTTACATGAACAGCCCTCAGAGGGGATCAAATTCTGCCCTTGGATGCATGACTACCATTACCATAGAAAGGAGGGCTAGCTCAGTGGTTTGAGTATTGGCCTGCTAAAGCCAGGGTTGTGAGCTCAGTCCTTGAGGGGGCCACTTACGGATCTGGGGCAAAAATCTGCCTGGGGATTGGTCCTGCTTTGAGCAGGGGGTTGGACTAGATGACCTCTTGAGGTCCCTTCCAACCCTGATATTCTATTAAAGAGCCTGGGCATGGGACCTATTTAAAATGTCCCTGCTGATGCCCTAATTGAGCAAAGCATGCCTAAATCCCATTGACTTCAACTAGACCCATGTATGTGCTTATATCTGGATGCACTTATGCAGTTGATGCAAGTTAAGAATGGGCATAAGTGTTTTGCTGAATCCGAGCCTTAACTTGGACATGAAGCTTCTTCACTAAGCGGAACGATAAGAGACCAATCTGGATTCCATGTTGTATCAGATCTGAGGTTGTTCCTTAAAATTCACAAGGTCGCCCCACAGCAGGAGACTCGGTTGTCTTCTTGACCCACCCATGTTAGCTGAGAGTTGTGAGGAGCTACAGGGAACCCTGGAGGGGAGATGGGTATCTTCGCTCTGTGAATATGCCTTTGTTTTGATTGCTCTTAAAACTGCCAGCTCGCGCAGAATTGCTAAATTTGCCCCGTCATGGGATGCAAGATTGAATATAGTTGTTGAGCACTCTCACATGAGCGTCCAGTATAACAATTTACAGAACAGGCATTATTAAGCATTCTGCTCCCATAAGCGCCTCTGTATGGCCTGAACAGCATGTCCTTTTTACAAGGAGATTGATGCAACTGCAACAAGAATACGTGCTATCTTGACTTAACCATTGGGTTGGAATTAACAGAACAGACTGCAAACAGCACATTAATTACTGCACTGGAATGAGAGAGGAAAGCTGAGAGAGCCAGAAAGATGGACTGTTAATTCTGATGTGCATATTTATTTTGGTCATAATGATGATGATTGTAAGCTTAGATGAAGCTCGTGTGTTTATCGGTGTTACACCAAAGGAAGGATATCGTGCACTGAGCAGAGACATAATGTGCTACTTACAGGAAGCACTGTCTTGTGGGTCTGGGACTCTGGCATTCTGGGTTCAAGGACCAACTTCTTGTTCTGTGTTTGTCCAGCACCTAGCACAATGGGGTCCTGGTCCATGATTAGGGCTCTGTGAACTATGGCAATACAAGTAATAAATAACAATTCCCAGATCTCCCATAGACTTCCAGTGTGACCTTGGGCAAGTCACTTAGTCTCTCCTCAGTCACCCTCTCTGGAGAATGGGAATAATAATATTTCCCTACCCGGTGGTGTGGTGAGGTTGAGTTTTTTAATGATGGTACGTCTCAGACACCCCATGGAGATGGGGCCATGGGAACATCTAGACAGATTTGAATCACTTCAAGAAAACATATCATTTGACATACGTGAGATTATGTAAAGTTCAACATTTTAATAGCTCTCCATTGGCCCTTATCTGCAATGGAAAACTTTTTCATGGGAACCAAACAAAAACAGTAATTTAGCCCGAAGTACCCAGGGCGATAGGAGATGGACTTCTGGTCAGTTCTCACTGTTCTTTCACACTCTGCTAGGCTTAGATTTAAGGAGAGACCTTGACATTTGTCATGGGAAAATCCCTTGGATAAAACAGAAAGAAACAGAGACCGAAACTACGTTAATGATTTTGTAATAAATAAATGAAATGTTCCAGTGAAAAAGATTGCAAAATGCTCCTGAGAGTTTTAAATTTGAGTTAAAAAAAAGAACACGGCCATGTAATGAAGCCTGCTGAGTGGTCACTCAACCTCTCGCATTATGGGCAGAGTTGATTTACCCCAGAATGTAACAATCAATGAATAAGAAATTGGAAAGAAAATGGCATGACCAGGAAAGAACAGACAAGATAGCAGTCCTATGCTATGAAGTTCTGTCTCACCTATATTCCCTAATGAGAAAAAAAGACTCACAGGAGATGGGTGAAAGTATGGGTCAGATTTCCAAGAGACCTCAGCATGCGGGGTATTGAGCTCTCTGGCAAAACTGGCCATAAGCATTACAGTGGGAATGGCACACTTTTGAAAACCTGGGCCCAGCTGGGGATGCTGAGCCCTGAAAATCTGGACCTGAGCTCTTTTGAAAACTTAGCTCCACATTACAAGTATTTCCATTTTAAAGAGGACATTGGGTACAAGCATCAAGACAGACTAGACGGTTAAAACTGATGATAGCTTGGCCTAAAGAAGAGATTAGCATCATCCAAACCGAACTGCTCTTTGGAGGCACCTCCAAAGATCCTGGGAAGCACATTTCATTAAAAAGCAAGGGAGCAATGAGGGAGGTATTATCTGTATTACACAGAAGAGAATGGATGAGCGAGATCAGGCTAACCTGAGAACCGGTGTGAATGAGTGAAACTTAGTTGAACCCAATGTCGTTTCACCAGGTCTGAGCTTTTCTAAAGTAGGAAATACCAAGGGAAAGGCCTGGTTGAGTTGCAAGAATCCCATGTTGACAAAATGACGTTAGAATGCTGAGTATCTGCACCCTGCAAACAGTAATGGAATGTTTCTTTTCTAGAAGAGCCAAGGTTGTGTCCCATCCTCCAGTTATGGACTTCAGCCCCTTTCACTCCAAGTCCCCTACACTGATTTGTTGTTAAAAAACTTTGCATTGATTGTGCTCAGAATCACTAAACTATAAATCACACTAATTATGGTGCCCTTGGGCAAAAATGCAAATCTAGAGAACATAAAATTATAATGACTTACTTGACATAATTAGAACCAACAAGATAAACAGTCCGAATAGCAACTGCAAATATGGCACATTTACAGTCTCAACTAAATTTGTGTGTGTGAATTCAGGATCATACTGGGCTTGGAGCAGAAGAGCAATTGGAATCCTGATGAGACTGGTGTCCTGGAGTATTCCTGATCTGGATACATCGTAAAGTTCCAAACTCTCACACAGCTGGTCTTAAAGGGACTGTCTGACAGAAGGTGAATGCTGAAATATGTAATACTTTACACAACGGGGACAAGCCACTGGACCGGCATCAAAGGAAAACTGAGCAGACATTTCTTTTTTTGAATTTTAAATGAACAAGTGACATTTCCTCCTAGTTTATTAGAATGTGAAAGGTGGTAAAATGCCAATCCAGACAGAAGGATAATAATGAAATGTACTCACAATCTTCTCAACTCACCCCAAATTATTTATAGAAAAACAGCACATACAAAAGTAAATGTTTGTACTCCTAGAGCAAACCTGACAGCAAAGCCCCTTACTCACACTGGTAAGGAGTTACTCATACACAAACACAAGTAGTTCCTTGGAAGTCAAAGGGCCAAATTTTTGACAGGTATTTAGATGCAGATAGGAACTTTATAAAACCCGCTAGGTACCCATCTATTGGAGTTAGGCACCTAAATGCCTGTGAGGCTCTGGGCCCTATGCATCTTTAGGCACCTAAAAATCTGTCTCAAAGTGACCCCTCACCAATGCAAGGAAGGTGTGCTCAGTCAGGCCCTATGCTGTAGATTTCTATCAGCCAGAATCCCCTTACTCCTAGAAAGGTGCCCAACTGCAGATATGTTTCCATTGACTTCAGAGGGCCAACTCGCAAAGTAAGATCCCATTCGGTGTGAATAAAGCTATCAGAATCTGGCTCAGTATATCTAGGACAATTTGTTCTGTCCTTCGGCAGCTTTATTTTTAAACTGGGGGTGGGGGCGGGAAATTCTCACCACCTACAGGTTTGACTGAGGAAGAATCAAGCAAAAACTTGATTCAGGCCAAGATTTTCAGAAGCAACTAGTGATTTCTGGGTGCCCAGCTGGAGGCTCCCTAAAAGTCCCTGACTTTCAGAGAGTGCCAGCCCCCCCCAGCCCCATCTGAATATAAAGGCTGCTTTTAGGCATCTCAGCTTGGGCACCTCAAAAAGCTGGAGGCATCCAAAAACCACTAGTTGGTTCTGAAAACCTGGGCCTTTTCCCCACCAGTTTCAGCGAACTGGGATGACTGTTACTCATTGCAGACTGAAAAAAAGATATGCAGTTTCCAACTAGGAAAGACAAATATGAAGTGTGCAAGAGAGTCAAGAGGCAAGGTATGCCAAGCAACAGAGTCTAGCAGCTCCCTATACCAGGGCTGGCTCTAGCATTTGCCTCACTCCCACCCCATCTCATTCAGCTTGTCTCATCCCTTCTCTCCTGCTCCTGATGTACATGGTGGCCCAGTCATTTTACTCTGATCTATGCCATTTCCCAGATGGCAGCAAAGCCCACAGTCCCATACTAAATAGAGAGGCACCTCACAGATTGGGCACTTCCCGGCCTCAGCCACTGGCTCCGTGACTCCCAAGCAGCTGGCGCGGCCTCAGGCACCTGTCAGTGATGGCAGATGGGGGAATTACACAGAGAGGGATGATCAGTCGGCAGGATGAAGATCAAAGATCCCCCGTGAGGGTGGATGCATAGTCCTGGATGCTTCACATTCTGCTTGCCCTGCAGGAGACTGCCTGCCCTGCTGGGTCACTTCCATTGAATAACTAAGTGCCGGTATTAAATACAAACCCAGATTGCAAAACTTCTATCAACTTCAATGGGGCAAAACTGGGCCCTAAACCATCACTCTCAATAGAGCATCTCCTGCAGAGCAGCCCATTTATTGAATATGGAATAAGCCAGCCACAGCTAATGCCAGCTTCCGTTCACCCCAGCAATCTTCTTATGACTATGGGCCTGGTGCAAATCCCACTGAAGTCAAGAGGAGTATTTCCATGGGCTCCAGTGGAGGTTAGAACAGGCCCTAGGTTTCTAACACGCTGCTTTAGCTTAATTCCTGTTTTAGCACCTCTTTATTTTGCTGCCTGGGAAGCACACTACAAAGGCTAATTATTCGATAAAAGCTTTCGGTGGGTTATTAATGAATCAGACTTCTCAGCCGATTTCTAAACCTCTTTTCTGTCTCAGCCTGAAAAGATAAGGTCACTGTGTCAGAAGCTGGGTCAGGGCAGTACAGGGTCCCTTTTTATGTGTACAGTTGCATGGTTTATTCTTTGTCACAGCATGGTGTGTCAGTAAAAAGCCCTTGGGTTCAGCTGCTGTTAGCCCATGCTTATCACAGTAAACGCTACTACACTTTTTCTCGCCCTCCGCCTCTTGGAAGAAAGCTAGTTATTTTGAGGGCTAAAGGTTTAAGGACAAAGAGTTGGAAGAGGATAAGTACCATGGTTCAGTGGATGAAGCCACTAAAGTGATTACCCATAATACTCCTACACCTGGAGAAGCCAACGCAATAGCCCCACTCAGATACAATGACCGCTCATTACGTAACTGGTGAGGCCATGTATATTTAGCAAAAGCTGAGGTCACCAATGACAAGCTATTGAGTCAAGAAGCTACAGTGTAAAGCGAACCTCATTATCTATTAGAGGCTTAAGCTAATTAAATGAAAAGGATAAGAGGAGGTAGCAATTGGGACTTTGCAGTGCTTTGGTAACCTACATCCTTGAGGACCTGCTTGCTAATCTTTAGACTAGAGAGAAAGAAAAGGTTTTCTTCAGCGAGATGAGCCTATGCCCCACATTTTGGATACAGTGTTTGAAAATCTCCAAGTTTAGGGGTTGTTTGGGTCAGGATCTGAGAGAGGCACCAGCCGATCCTTTAATGTTGAACCAGCTTGGCAAGTTTAAGGCTATTTACAGACAAGTTTTCTATTAACAAGACAAGGCTTTGGTCTTAATCACGTTTGTTTCCCTGACTGTATTAGCTTAAGGCTCTGAACTCAGTTAACAAAACAAAAAAAGAAAGTCAGTTAAGTGCTTGGCTCTTGGCAGACAGGCACTCGCTCCACTCCTTGGGACAGACTGAAGCACACTCAGTTCTCACCATTTGAAACATGATGTAGAAGCACATGCAGTTTATAGTTCATAGGTTTTAAGGCCAGAAAGGACCATTATGATGCTTCAGTCTGACGTTCTGCATCAGGTCATTAGGATTTTACCCAGTCAGATGAGGCCATTCTCGCCTCTCTAACCTTATCCGTCCTCTAACGTTTGTGGCCATCAGCTTGTGATACGTCCCCTCTATACGGCAGTGAAGTTCAACAATACATTCTAGCAAGTCTAAAGCAGGTTGGCCTGCTGGTAGTTTATGTAGCTCAAGACAACATTCTCATGGTGCCTGGGATCAAATTTTGCCCTCCAGTGCATATTTGTGGCTATCAGCCACAGAAAAGATCATAGAAGAAGAATGTGGATGGAACCACAAGATTGTAGACTCAAGAATTTTGGATTAGGTAGTTCACATCCACCCATCATTACCCTCTTCTTTAGCAATCTGAATGTGCCCCTTCGATGACCCCGGAAAGATAAACTGACTAGATCACCAGAGGGAAAAATAACCAGTTCTAAGCCTATGTGCCCAAGCAACAGTAGACATGAAAGTAAGGTTCAGGAAGAGGTCATTATGCGCCTGCCCCATTCTCTCTCTGGTCAATAGCATCCTGTCTCCCCACACACTTTCAGTATAAAGCCAGTGGGCCAAGTTCACATTTTCACAGAAGAAATTATCTGCTCTATTTAATTTTATTGTTTGGTTTCTCTTCTGTTTCTGAGAAATTGTGTGGAACTCAAATGAATTGGATTTGTGTGAGTCTGGAGACAGTCAGATTGGCTACAAAACTCTTTGGGCATGATCTAAAGGCCACTTTTAAAAAAAGGCAGAGATTTCTTTGTGTGGGTTTTTTTTGTTTGTTTGTTTGGTTTTTCTTTTTTTGAGAGCAGAGGCAAAGTTAACCTGAGTGAACCACCATTTCCACCTGAAAATGAATTCTGGATGCACCCCCTAAAAGCTCTATAAGTCACATTAGGCAGGAAGAAATGGACCTCAATGAGCTCTCTACAATCATTAAAATGGAATTTCTGGTTCAAACAAACAGTGCCAAAACCTTGGGACTTTGAGCTACAGGCAATAAATAACTGCTCATCTGTTAAACTTGAAGGAATGAGGAACAGAAAGTTTTTGGAAGCTTAATGCATGTGAAGAATTGAGCATATTTTGGCAAAGCCATCTTTTTTAGCCAGCTGGTGGTGGTATCAATCAAACTTTTCAAAAATAGCTCAGTAATTGACAAACTTTGTAATAATCAAAATACAGTTTATAGCTCAGAGTATTAGAAAGACAAATCCATTTTATATAGGGTATTGAAATACAACCTAGATCGATGGGGATGGGAGAATTAGTTTAGCCAAATTTACAAATGATGCAAAAATAATGGACTGTAGATTCAGGAAAGATGCCAAAGTCATGGGTCCTAGATTCAGAAACAAACCTGAAACGTTTGAGGTTTTAATTTTGCATAGGACTCTGGGTGAAAACAATTCTCCGGCTGCAGTATGGTTTTTAATGGTTTTACCTCTGTTAGTCCTAGGAGCAGGCCAAAAATTACTCTCAGTCTGGAATCTTTATTGTTTGCATAACTTGGGTTTCCTGGTAATTAGAAATATACTTGTTAAAATTGCCTCAAAAAACTGGTTTGAATTAAATGGGAAAAATGTTTTCATAAAAGCTAACACCCGATCAAGTTCTCCCATCACTGGAGGAAAACAAATATACATTACTGCATGTTGAGAAAGGAAGCAGTCTTCTTGTCTGTTATCCAACTGCTTGCTCATGCAGAACAAATAGATTTTCCAAGCTTAATTCGTGCTCCTTCCTCTGAGACGTGCCCACTAGTCTCAGTCCGGTTCCATGGCAGACTGTCCAATTCCAGAAAAACACGCCAGAGACAGAACCCGTTGTTGGTGACTTTAACAGAAAGATGCCAAGCACTAAAAAAGCTTGGAGGCCTAAGCTGCCCCCTCATCCCTAGGTATGAGCAAAGCATCATGGGGAAGCTTGCATTGCCACTGTCTATGCCAGATCTGGTTCTGTGGCTCAACATAGGTTCATAGATTTCTATTCAGAGATTTTAAGGCCAGAAGAGTCAGTAAGATCCCCTAGTCTGGATTTCTGTATAACACACAGGCCATAGAATTTTACCCAGTTGCTCCGTTACTGAGCCAAATAAACTTGGGGTTGGGTCCAGCATATCTTCCAGAAACACATCCAGTCTTGATCTGAAAGTGTTGCGATAAAAAACACACTACTTCCCTCAGTCGTTTGCTCCAGTGGTTCAATCACCTTCACTGTTAAAAACGTACCTTATTTCCGATCTGAATTTGTCTGGCTTTAATTTCCAGCCTTTGGCTCTTGTAAAGGGTTCAGTTTCACGCTCTCAGCCCAGTGGGTTTTCCACAGGCACTATGGTCACTTAAAGTTAAGCAACCACAAAAGGGAAAAATACAATTGGGTGAGAAAAATAGAAAGACAATAGCACACTGAAGAATAAAGACAGAGGGCCAGATCCAGTTTGGCAGCTGGTGTAAACCAGCCTGGCTCCGTTAGTTTCAATGGAGCTAAAGCGTATTTACAGCAGCCGAGGATCCGGTCCTCAGAACTCTCAGAAATGTGCAGGGTCTGAAATAAAAGAGATACTTGTTGGTAACAAGAGGTGTCTGTTCTAAACTGGCTATTCCTGGAATGCACTGCCTTTTTTTAAAAGTCTAATCAGGAACTTCCTCCCTCCCCATCTGTAAAAAAAAATGCTATGTGATGTGTGTAACCTCAAAAGGAGAGTTACTAGAAACCATGGTGACTAAGGGGATGTCATTAGAACAGAGGAGGAATATTTATCATTTCCTAAAGTGAATTAGGAATTTCTACTTCTCAAAAGACTTAAACACAGAGTGAGGAGAATTTTTTCTAACTTGTCCCACATCTCCAATAGTATCAGGTCCAGCCAAAAAACACATGGGACAAATTTAGTCATCTGAGCCCAGCTCTTTATCATTGTTACAGATTTTAAATTGATTTAATTAAATGATTGCTTCATAGAGCATTTGACAGACCCTGTTGTCTAGATGCTATATTTAAAAAATCACCAACAGTGCCTGAGCAGAGCTTAGCAATATTGTTGTCTTGAGCAGTATATATATATGGTGCTTTAGTTGAAATGTAGCACGCACACGTGGTCTTAAGCATTATTTCAGGCATATATAAAGAGACATTATCCCTATTCTATTAATATTAATTCATATTTTCCTTTTTTCCTAGATGGAAATGAGATCACAAGATCACACAACACATTAGGAGGATCTGCCATGTATTTGTGTACAGACAAAATATGTGCAATACGTTTGTATAAATGCATGTATACATTTATGTATAAATACTAATTTGCAGTATGCAATAGCTGCAGTTTCTTACATATACCTAATCCTCATTCATTTGTATGTTACATGTCAACTGTAGAAAAAGAACAGCAAATCCCACAGTCTGATGAAAAACGCTGATCAAAGAGTTACTCCACATGTCAATTTCTATGGCAAAAGGTTAAGAAGTGGTACAGCTTGAGCACAACTGGCAACTACAGGGCAATATAATCCTCTAGCAGCCAAGGAGGCTGAAGCTGGATGCTTATCCCCAGTTTCTAATTATTCACTGGCTGAAGTTGGTTATTCCCAGATACAGGGACCAATCTGCATGGTGCTGAAGGCCTTTTGACAGCTGATGATCATCCTCAATTCCTCTTTAAGTTTCCAGGAGTTGCAGATACCCAGCATCTCTTGGGAGGCATACTATGCTGTGTAGGTTTCTTCTTCCAGATGGTTTTCAGTGTGTTGGTGCATGTAGGAAATACAAGTTCCAAAGACTTCACTGGGCTTTGGCCTTTCTGAGGAGAAGGGAAAGAAGCCTGACCCTGGATGACATTTTCCAGGCTCAGAAGCTTTGTAAAAACCCCAAATCACGGCCAAACCACTGATGCTGGGGAAAAGTTTTGCACAGCTCTAGCTTGATCCAAATAAGGGGTCTTGCTTCCTCTCACTCACCGCATGGCACTTCCATGCTTTTGTCTTTCCTTTCCAGGCTGCTATACTACAAACAGAAACGAACTGACGAGAAGAACACAAACACATCCTGAAGCTTTGGCAGTGATTTCACTCCCAGGGCACATGCATTTCCCATCCAGCTGCCAGAGACCATTTTCCATAAGGCAAACTTTTGCTTATGTTCTCTGCAGTGGGCTGGATAATTGACCTTATACAGCTCTGTTAACTACCGTGGGGACCTCAATATAATCCTAATTGACAAAGAGGGAAATGCGTGAAGATGTTCCCAGCGTTCAGCCAAGAGAAGAATGGATCGTGTTTGGGATTTATGGCAGCTGTCTCTGGAACCTGAAACCTTGATAAAACATTGGAGCCATCAGATGAATAGTATACATGGAAGCAGTAAAAGAAGGTACATACCAAAAACTGTCTCTATCCTCCACTTACATTCTCTTAATGCTTGGTAGAGGCCCTAGTAGATGCTTGGGCCAAAGGTCCCAGCCAGGGAAAAGAAGAGAGACAAAAAGTGTAGCTGTGCCATTTGCTTCATCCCAGTAGTCAATAGCACCCACTGGGCTCTCACTAGGGACTTGAGATTCTCAGTTGGGGATCTCAGCTTCACTACATAATCCATGGTCTTGCCAGACAGTACTAGGCTCTGGAGAACTCAAGAAACTGCACTAGCTTCCTATTAACCATTCAAGGAATTGCCTTCAATCTATTAAAGCTCTACCTTGGGTACCAGATAAACCACATCTCCCCTCTAGGTCCACTCCCCAACAGGACCGAGATTTAAGTGACTAAAGCTAGTGGGAAAATGATCTCATTGAAAGGCCCTGGACTCTGGCATGGGTCCAGATACTAAGGTGCTCAGATATTACGGTGATGAGCGCGGTATAAGAACCTACAGATACTAGAGAGTGCTCAAGTCTGTTTACCATCAGCTAGAATGAATGCCCTTAACTTTTCTCAGTCTTTGGCTGGGTGGGATGAGCAAGGAGACCCTGGGGCTTTCTAAAATGGGGAGACTGTGCTTGTCTTTTTGCTTCTTTGAAAAATATGTTGGTTGTTTTAAAATGAAAATACGTGAATGCCTTGAGACATGGCAGATGTCAGACAGGGCATACTCTATACATCCAAACCAACATGGCAGACACTATCAAACACATACTATACATACATCCCAATGAACAGTACAGAAATACAAATAAACTTGTCGGTCCAAGGCTAGTTGTCTGGTACTCTAGAAGGCACATAAACTACAGAGTTCTGATGCACCAATCCCTTCAGAAAAATACTAGCGAATGTCCTAAGAGCCAGTCTTATTTGAAATTAAAACCATAAAATTCTGCTCTATGTGTTCAAAGGCCTTTTCCATATCTACTGAGGAGATGTCACCGAGTTACCTTGGCAATAAGGGCTTGTAGATAATACCATTATTCTGGAAAGGAAGATCTATTTCTTTCCATGCTCTGTTCTCTCTCCTGCCCTCCTAGGGGTCCACCTTCCCTCCACTCTACCCAGTTGCATCAGCTCTGTGATCAATGTTTAACCCATAGCGACTTCCAGGAACAAGACACAGCACACATAGTATACTGCAAGGGAGAAAAGGTTAAAAAAAAAAAAGCCTCTTGCAACTGCTGATGATAATTGCTGGTCAGTTGATCAACACTTTGCATTAAAAAAAAAAAAGAGCGCCCGAAGATGCCACAGATGAATGTATCTTTGTATGTTTGAGACATCATGTTTTCTTCAACTTCACATGACTGATTGTGCACTTGGTCACAAGTGTGCCTGTGCTAGCAAATCATTCACAAAACTGAGAAGCAAATAAACACACTCCTAGTCAAATTTCTCCCTGTGGCTGACATTTATTCAGTTCTATTCCAGCACCACACGTTCCCCCTTACTTACCGAGTGTCTCCGAGGGCCCTGCCCCCTTACTCATTTAATAAACAAGCGTGTCAACCCCAGTTCTGCATTAGGCCACTCAGCAATCTCCTATGGGACAACTAAATAAAGAGAGAAGAAAACAAAGGCTAAACAAGATCTCTCATCGCCTCACGGTCAGGCTCATGTGGAACAATCACACGGGGTTACACGCACAAGGCAAAGGAGTGAGCACTGAATATGCTGAGCCAGCTGCCCTCGCCCCAAAGAAACAGACTCACGCCAGTGATGTGGTTCAAATGCACACATAGTGGTCCAGTGTGGCCAGATCCTGAGCAGACGTGACGCTTGCCAGCTCACAGCAATTCAGGATCTGACTCAGTCGGTTCAAAACTTCCACCGCCCTTGCTTAAAGGATAAGGGATGAGAAAATCCATTCTACTTTATTATTAAATAGATGATGAAACCTTTGCAGGTAGGGGAAGGCTATAACAATATAGCCAAAATAGGGAAAGAAGAGGTTAAAGATATTTAGATAAATTAGATGTACTCAAGTCAGCAGGGCCTAATGAAATTCACCCTTTAGGTTATGTAAGGAACTAGCTGAAGCAATCTCAGAACCATCTGTGAATGCTCACGGAGGACAGGTGAGGTCTCAGAGGACTATAAAAGGGTAAATATAGTACTTATCTTTTTAAAAAGGAAACAAAGGACCAGTCAGCCTAACTGCAATACCTGGCAAGGTATTGGAACAAATAATTAAACAATCAATCAGTTTGTAAGCACTTGGAGGATAACACAGTCATAACCACCAACATGGATTTGTCAAGAACAAATCATGTCAAACCAACATAATTTCCTTCTTTGACAGGGTTACTGGCCTAGTGGCTAGAGGAAGCTGTAGATGTGATGGATCTTGAATTTAGCAAGGCTTTTGACGCAGTCCCACACAACATTCTCATAAGCAAACTAGGGAAACGTGGGCTAAATGAAGTTACTATAAAGGGGGAACACAACTGATTGAAAGCCCATCCTCACAGAGGAGTTATCACCATCAAACTTGGAGGACGTATCTTGCGGGGTACTGCAGGGGTCGGTCTGTCTTGGGTCTGGTACTTTTCAACATTTTCATTAATGACTTAGATAATGGAGCGGAGCATATGCTTATAAAATGTGCTGATAACAGCAAGCTGGGAGGACACTTCGGAGGACAGGATTAGAATTCAAAATGACCTTGACAAATTAGAGAATTGGTCCGAAATCAAGATGAAATTCAATAAAGACAAGTGCAAAGTACTACACTTTGGGAAGGAAAACAATCAAATGCACAGCTACAAAATGGGGAATAACTGGCGAGGTGGTAGCGCTAGGTGAAAAGGCCCTGGGGGTTATAGTGGATCACAAATTGAATACGAGTCAACAATGTGATGCAGTTGCTAAAAAGGCCAATATCATTCTGGAGTGTATTAACCGGAGGGTCATAAATAAGACGTGCACACGGGAGATAACTATCCCTACTGATAACTAGTCTGCACTGGAGAGCCTCTGCTGGAGTACTGTGTCCAGTTCTGGGTATCACACTTCAAGAAAGATCTGGACTCTCTCCAGTTTGTCCACAGGAGAGCAACAAAAATGATAAAAGATCTAGAAAGCCTGACCTATGGGGAAAGGTTAAAAAACCGGGCATGTTTAGTCTTAGAATCATAGAAATGTAGCGGTGAAAGGGATCTTGAGAGGTCATCTAGCACAGGCCCTGGGCTAAAGCAGGACCTAGTACAGGTGGCAGGTGTTTTTAACCTGTTCTTAAAAGCCTCCAATGACGAGGATCTCACAACCTCCCTTGGCTACCTAATCCAGTGCTTAACTATTCTAATTGCTAGAAAGATTTTTCCTAACATCTAACCCACATCTCCCTTGCTGCAGATTAAGCTGATTACTTCTTGTCCTACTTTCACTGGACATGGAACAAAACCAGATTTCGAAAACTTGAAAACGTTTGTGAAACAGATTCTTGTTTTTTGGCCAGCCCTACTTCAAACAGCCCTCTCAGAAACAAACCTCAGGCAGGCAGGGCAAGCTTATCAAGGCCAGGGAATTAAGAGCTTTAAACACACAAATAGAAGCTTACATTTAATCCTGATGCCAATGGGTTTGCAGCCCTGGGTTGCAGCGTACGTCTAGATGATAAATGTAGGTGCTATCCTGTAAGACCCAGGACCATTCTCAGCTCATAGATTTCAATGGAGCTATGCTTATTTACACCAGAAAAGGATCTGGGACCATATGCTCACACTTCGGAGGATCCCAGACTGTTCCACACTTGTTCATTCTGTCCGTAATTAAGCCTTCCACCTAGTAAGAAGGGCCTCGGTGTTCTTTGGGATGTTTCTTTTAGTTGGCACGTTCCCCATGACGGGAAGGAAAAAGGCAGGATGTCAAAGAGCAGCAGCAGCCACGTTAAAACAATCTCACTTCCAAGTGCACATGCGCAGCTTATTCTAGCAAAGCGGATCTTCAGCTACTGTAGACTTGAGGATGAGCCTCAAGGTTTGGTTCAAATAAGCCTCAAAAAAGTTGAGACACTGACGGTTATGCAAACCTTTGGTCTGCCCGATAGGGCTGGGAATTTTAGTTGTTTTCGGTGGCGACACCATCTCTCTTGGTATTTTGGCATCTTTGCTTCCTGCACCACAACTTGGATGTACAAAAAATGAACCACCAGGTTTGCAAACCTGTCCATGAAGCTCAGCGCCAGCCTCTGTTGTACAGTTCATTTGTCCCTGCTATGCAGAAGAGTCACACGTTTGCGAAGGAGGAATTCTAGGTTTGTTATATTTGACCAGCTTGTCATAGCAGAGAATCAGTGTATTAAATGTGATGCAACAGACCCGATCCTCCTCTGGCACAGCCCTTAAAGGCTGAGTTCTTTCTAGTTTAGGATTACAGGGAAATGCACAGATAATTGTTTCAAAGTGTGCTGCCCCTCCTGGGGACATCTTGGGAACATTTCATCCCATTAAAATGGTTTTCCCGGCACACCTTTTGGAGTGTTGTTGACACTCTCACTTGACAACTTTAGCCTTATAATCCTTTTGTGCCCTCTTCACACTGTGTTGCCATGGAAAGGGAAAGAAAAGCTTTATGAAAACATTGTCAGTTCCTCTGAGTATCTGGGACACAGATTCCATCAAAGGAAGAAAACTGACACTACAGAGCAGTGGCAGAGAAGCGAGGTCTTGGCAGAGCAACAGAGGCAAAGCTGTGCCCTGTCCCTTGCGTTTGAATTTTCCCCACGAGTTTAAACACACAGATGTCGTTTTCATTAGAATTCAAGGCTGCAAAGCAGTGTGGGCTGCTCTTGTCACTCCCAGTCATGGTCTGTGCGGTTTCATCAGGCTCTGTGCTGTTGATCACACACACACACACACCCCTCGTAGCCTGGAGGTCTTTTGAGGTCTACTTTAGGGCATTTCTCTCGGGAGCTGGAACTCACCCTGAATGTCAAGCTTCAGAGCGTTACTCTGGAAGACTAAAATGGCAATGAAACATCACAGAGCCAGCTGATGTTTGTATGAAACACATTTTAAGTTCCAAGCTGGTCGTTAAGGTGAGTAATTCTGGGCAGCAGTTAATCATACACTATAAATGTCATGCTGAGATAGGGAAGAGCTCCTTTGCTTTGGTTCTGTCATGCCAGAACTTGAGAGTGTCCGAGTTCTGAATGGGACAGTTCCTCCCACCTCACTTTATTGCTGGAAGAGGAGGAAAGTGGATAAGGAACCCTGAATCTGACCTCCTCCCTCCCCTACCTCCGAAGGGGACAGCTAGGAAGATAGAACTGAGCCCAGACCCAAATCTGGTAACTGAGGTCTCTGAGGTCTTGGCTACACTAGGGTACTTTGGACCCATGGAAGCTGTTGTGTAGACAAGGCTAATGAGCATTCAGGTATTTTTATTGCTCTCTCTCCTAACCCTGATCTGAACAGATCTAGACGGCACAGTGGTTAAAATGCCAGAGGCAGTCTACACTAGATACAGCAAGGCCCACAGGATAGGGCACTGGACTGGCACTCAGGACACCTTGTACTCCCAGTTCTGCCACTGATCTCCCGTGTGACCTAGGGCAAGTCACTTCACTTTGGAGGTGCCTCTTTTTCCTTTCTCACCCTTTGTCTGCCTTGTCTGTTTAGATCACAAGCTCTCTGGTGACCATCTCTCACTGTGCACCCATGTTTACACAATGCCTAGCACAGTAGGACTCGTAGGTACTTCTGTAACACAAATAATAATGGTGGAGCGGTGCCAGTGCCAGCACAATTATGGGAAATGTGTAGAGAAATGCCAGGGTAGACAAAGTCCCTTTTAGACAAAACGGTGCAAATTCTAATGACTGTTTTTGGCTCAAGTACTCTACAGCGTTGGATGTTATAGAAACATGTGAGCTAGCCTGACACAGTAGGGCCCTTGAAATGCAACCGTAGGCTTCTAAACTTTCAGTAGGAACTTTCCATATTTCTGGGTTGAAAGTTGTTGTTTTTTTTTTCCAAAGGGTGGTTCAATATGAAAATATTTTTGTACTTTGCACATCTCTGGTGAGTTGGCTACCCAATAAGCAGCACATTATTCTCCCTCCGAGAATATATAACTGTCCTGGCATATCGTCATCATTAGAAAATATGATCTTAATCATCACCTTCTGGTGTCTGGGGGAGGAAAATAGGCCACACAATTTCTTAAAATGTCTCTCAACTAATTTGAGTCAGAATAGATTTTTATGTTCAAACCCGATGAATTAAAACCAGCGAGGTTTAACAACAATGGAATGGATTATATATGAGCTGTTAGGTGACTGAGTTTTACCAGTTACAGTAGAGGAACTCCAGTAAATATGTTCTTAATAAACTGGTGATCATCCGACATACAATTACTGTCCATTTCAATTAAAGGGACAGAACAGTTAAGGATGCAAGACAACATTATCTGTGCTACTCTTTAAATTATTATTATTTCTATGGCAACGATGTCTACAGGCTGCAAATAAGATCAGGCCCCCACTGTGCTAGCCCCTGGCCCAACACATAGTAGGAGACAATCCCTGCCCCAAACAGCTTACAACCTAAATAGGGAAACAGACAAAAGGGTCGGAAGGGAAAACAGAGGTGACGTAACGTTTCCAAGTCCACATAGCCAGTCAGCGGCAGAGCCCAATGGTCTCCACCGGGCCGCACGGCCTCAAGCACTGTCATATTACCTAGGGGTTCAATTTGGAGTTGGGGGTGATGCTGGGGCATGGGCCAAAGCCCATTGGAAGCTAATGGAAAAAGCTCTGACTTCAATGGGCTTTGGCTTAGACCCTGGGTGAGGCATCAGAGTAGCCATTGTGTAGACACATTAGCAACTGCTGCTGCTTGACGTCTCTGCTGCTGCTGAATCCTTGTCTCGTGCTCTCAATCGGAGGCTCTCAGACTAAAATCGATAAAGACTTCCTGGGAGACTGGGGATGAAGTATCGGCAAAAAGGATTTTTTCCTTTAAGTTTTGTGTAATTAAACAAACATTAGCTGAATTTGACAGAGGTGTCAAATTCCCTCCTCCCTGCTGCACCAACTAAGAAAAGTCCCCACCTTCAGAGAATTTAGAACCACTTTTCTGGATATTCGGATATGGCGTGGATAGTAAACCTTGAATTAATGAAAGCAGTCGACAAAAGGCTGGAATGGCAATGGAAGAAAGGTAGCGAAGGAGTTAAATGCTCTTGGAAATATAAAGGAGGCTGTTATGCATTCCAGATATATTTCATGCCAATGTCTTTGGAAATGGGGAAAGCGATTCTAGACGGCCATTTGTTCTGGGAGAAAGGCACTCGCATTCCAGGGATAAGGGTTTACTCACTCACCGGCTGCTCTGTTCCAAAATGCAACCATGAGTCTCTGGTGTTATTCCAGAGGAAAACGCATGGCATCACATCATGAGTTATTCACATGTGTGGGATTGGTATTCGCTGACATGCCAGAGAAACAGATTTATATTTTACTTAAACTCTGCTGTGTATCTGTGAGGTTTCCTTTGCTAGGGTTAGAACTTTGCTTGCAACAAAACTTCCTCTAGGTCGATGCTGACAAAATAGATGTTCTGACCATTGTCCTTTTACATCCCTAAAGGTGAGTACTAATAACCTTCACCTCTCCTGCTCTTTTGGGACCCTCTTTCTTTTTCCTTGCCTGTCCCCTTGTCACAACCCAGTGGCCCCCTCCCTTCATCCCCTCCCCTAACGATCCTGCGGCCTCTGCCTGGTCACCTGATGCCTCAGGCAGACTGGTAACAGAAATCTGTCACACTCTCCCACCTACCTTCAAAAGGACCTCTCTTTTGTGCCCTTCCGCTGACCGTTTAGCTATAAATGCCTTCAGATGCCAGAAATATTGTTCGGTTCTATTCTCACACCATGCCCTGCACCATCCAACGGTTCCGAGCCCTGGACAGCAAACACTCACTCCAAGGCCGGCGGTGTAGGGTCTGACCCCTCTCCACAGAGTTCCCAGCCCTGAGCAACTCAGTCCCCATCAACGAGCGCCAACTCAGGCCCTCCGTATGTAATGGCGTTCCACTGCCACCAAGAGACCAGGCCTTACATTTATAGCCTGGCTCATGACATACGTATCCGTGCAGAGATCAGAATCTACACGACTTTTAAAAATCATTTGTTTGTTTAATGAATGTAGTGCTCATGACAAGGTGCTGGCCTGAGACCCCTGGAGACTGAAGCCTGCCCGTTATCTCCAGAAGAGAGTAACTGTAAAGAGACGCAGTGGCACTCTACCTGCTATTGTCCGAACCACCCCTAAGGGGTCAGCCTCCACGTCTGCTGATCCAGTCCTTTGTCTCTCTGCCACGCGGGTAGCATCTGCCACTTGCAAGAGTGAGTTGTGGTCACTGGTCTATCAGCAACCAGAATGAGACCACCCGTTGTTTCCAGAGACATTGGTATTGTGAACATGTTTTGGAAAGGCCGTGTTTGAAGTGCTGAGGTTTCTCTTTATTTGCAGGATTGCCGCACTAAGATTTTGACCTGCAATTAACACTCCAAATGCATAAAACTCAATCCCTTCACTTGTCACCTTGAGAGATAACCGCCGGAACCGTTTGCTGGGCTCCGTGACAAGCTTTTCCCTCGACTTCAGTCAGGTTCTTATCAGTCACCAAGCAGATGGGCTCCAGTGAACAAAAACAACCATTCTCCCTGCTCTCCACAATTGACTCTCTGGCTGCCTGTTCATTGCATGAGTCAGTGAGAACTTAACTACTTACAGTTCTTATAAGCATTTGGGGCCTTGGCCTTTCTTAGTGAACTGACCTGCAGGAACCCACAAGCACCTGGGGTTAATTAGCCAGTGATCGCTGTGGGTATTTAGGGTTAAGTTAAACTGCAGGATCTAAAATCATCCTCAAGCCAAAGCTCTGCTCAGGGCCAGGGAGGATGCGATGCTCTGCAGGAATACTCAGGCCTGTGCAGCATCTCACCACCAGCTGCCCTTATAATCTGCCTGTGCCTGCTGAGGAGAAGTACCAGCAATGCTAGCACTGCCTTCCAGGCCTCATTCTCTCTGTGATAAGCACAGAGCAACCTCCAAGCGTTTCCTGTAGCATCCAGCCCCTTATCCATTGGGCACTCACAGAATTACCAGGCCTGCTGTTCCCAAAGGCACAGAACACATCAGCTTGAAAGATTCAACTTAGGATCACCACTTCGCTTAACACCACAGCACTTAGATATATTTATAATGAAAACAAGAATACATGTATTATCAAAGATTCAAGTGATCGTGAGTAAGAATATTGGAAACAAATGATTACTTATAAAAAGGTAAAATCATAGCACGCTTTCCAGAGACTAAACTTAACAAACAGGTTAATCTCCGGTCTATCTCGAGGTTTATCTCACCCAAAGTTCTCTCCAGCATTTTCAGCTGAGCCTGGTTGAGACTCTTCCATGAAACAAACTCACTGGCCTAGGTGAAGGATGATAGGGTGTTGTCTTTGTCTCCCAAATCATAGAATTATAGAATATTAGGGCTGGAAGGGACCTCAGGAGGTCACCTAGTCCAACCAAATATACCAGAGCAAACCTCTGAGCGTGCACCTCAAGACAGGGTGTTTCCCCCTTCCCCGTGCTCCACCCTTTCACATTTGCTTCCTCCTGTGACTTTTCTCCCTTTGAAGTTTTCACAATCCTTCACTAGCATTCGGTTCAGATTGGGGAGAGGGGAACTGTACACTGTGAACTAGAGTAAATAATTTACATGTAAACAATCACCAAGATAAACATTCCTTGTCTGACAGAAAACCTGTTTTTCACCTTTGCTGGTGGCCAGTCCCTAGCCGCACTGAATGAACGTCATCTTCAGTGTGTATACAGGACTCCTTACACAACATCTGTGCATGTGGTTCGCCGTAATATTGATGACCAGTGTGACACCAGTTTTTATTAGAGACCTCACCTGACACACTTTGGTGAAGCAGAATGCGCCTACCAGACCAGGGAATCCCTGTAGCCTCGGCACCCCTTTGCCAATTGGCGTTAAGAGGTTCTTGGGTTACAGAGAGTACCTTAGGGAGCTGGTTACAGATCCTGTCCCAGCCAGCTATGGCTTAATAGCTGAGGAGTTGCTCTAATTTGTGCTCCTGGCGTAAGCAATCTAAGCGACCTTACACCAGCAGAGCTTCCTCTGCCACACATCCTCCACAGACCCTCTCTTGTCCTGCTGACGGGTGTGCATGTGGGAGGAGGTGGGTCAGCTGGCTCCCAAGAGCTCCTCCGTCAGCTTCATGCCAGCAGGGAGCTCCCTGGCCACCCCCAGCTGGAATGACTCTTTTGCATTGCCTGGCGCAGTCACTATTGCCGACTAGAGAACCCATCCCTAGGAACAGGGAATCAAACCGTTCCCTTCCCTAAATCTGCTCTGAAGACTTTCTAAGAGCTCCAGCCATTTTCCATCATTGCATTAGAGAGGAGAAGAATGGTTCTGGCTGTATTGGGTTATTTTGTGTTTCCTGATTGTTCACACAAAGCATGTTGAGTAAACCCTGCATACATTTCTCTCCCCATTCTCAGTATTTCTAAGGCGCTGATCACTGGGGAACAGGAGTGTAGTTTTATGGGGCTTGTTACTTAGATGGTGAGCTCTTTGGGGCAGGGACTCTCTTTGATCTGTGTCTGTACAGCACCTACCCTGGTCTATTAATGGGGCTCCTGAGTGCTACCATACTACAAATAACTAGTAAATAAAAGCCACAAGGTCCTCACAGAATGATCGTAGCCAAATTCTGCTCCTGCAGTTCTCATTGACTCCTTTAGCTGTTCCATGCACTTGCATGCTGGCAAATTGTACCCTGCCTGGCTGCTACCCTCCATCCTGGCTGGCTACATTTCAGCAATGCTACATGGATAGCAGGGTCCAATACAGAGCATGGATTTCAAGGGGAGATTCGCAGCACGTGGCTTTGGCAGATAGTGTCTAATCCCCCGCTACTGAAGTTGATGGGAGTTTAGAGGGCTTTGGGATCTCCCAGGGAAAAGGCGCTGTACAAATATAAAACGATTAAATGTCATGAATGCACTATATACCTGGATTAGCATGCGCTGCTCTTGAAAACAGTTTGCTTCCCTCCTCCATTTCCTGTCTTGTTAGCCACGTTTATTCATTCATTAGAATCTGTAAGATACGGAAAGTGCTTCAGGGTGTAGAGTAGCAGAGGGGTAGCCGTGGTAGTCTGGGTCTGTAAAAAGCGACAGAGTCCTGTGGCACCTTATAGAATAACAGACATATTGGAGCATGAGCTTTCTACTTCACCCACGAAAGCTTATGCTCCAATCTTCTGTTAGTCTATAAGGTGCCACAGGACACTGGGTGTAGAGACTCCCTTGAAGTTTTACCACATAGGCTAGAATTGCATTATGAAGCCACAATAGTGAGAAATAGGCTCAACTCGGGCCAGAGCACTGAAACATTCTTTTAGAAGTGCACTGGGCGCAGAGACGTCTGTCGGATTTGTGCTGGGCTTGTAGCTCTTTGGGTCTGTCTCTTAGAAGAATTCAAACGTTGAACCCAGTGGCGGAGGTTAAGAATTTAAGTCTTTGGTTAATTTGCCATGGTGTTAAATCTAATTAGCACATTATCGCTGGCTTTCCCAGCCATAAAACAGCAGGGGAAATTGCCGTGAACTGCTAGAGACAAAAGTGTGTGTCACTTTGGTGGGTTTCCCCCCCTCTTCTCCACTTTCCATAGAATCCCACCCCAAAGGAGCAAGCTTGGACAAACAAATGAAGGCGCTAGTGCTGTAATCTCTCTGGAGACTGGAAAATAAATACTGACTGTTGCATCAAATAGGAAAGAACCTTTGTGCGTTATAATCCTAAAATGACATGAAAAGGGCCAGATTGTTTAAAAACATACTGATCAGACTGAGCCCAGGGAGGCAATGTAAATGTAGGTCAATTTCACCTTTCCAGTCCACTAGGGTAAATTCCTGGTATTAAATTAAATGGGAGTGACACCAGATTTCCTTGACAAGGGACGAGAGAGATCTTTTCTCTTAGATCATCCAATCCCAGGTTACTCAAGAATAGCGCTTTATAAATGGGATTTTCAAACGCACTGAAAGGAACTTCCACCTAACTCCCTTGGGCACATTTGATGAAAACCCCTCCTTATAACATTCCTTCTCTGGCAGGCACTTGGGCAAAGGGTTGTTTGAGACTCAAAGAGCCCACTGTTCAATGTGGGGTTATTTTACCTGCTGGTGTGTAGTCTGGCTGGGGAGAGCAGTCCTTTATATTTGAAATGTTACTGGGAAGTTACAGGATTGCTGGGCTGCTGGTGGCTGCCTGCTTACGTTTTATTAGTCTGTCTTATTTGCATTGCAGCAGCAGCAGCCAGGAGTCCCAGTCACACAGCTGAGAGGCCCCTGCTGCCAGACCCTGTACAAACACAGTCCCTGCCTCAAAGAGCTGATAATTTAGAAATCAAACCAATGAAACCTTTTCGAGTGACGGGGTCAGCCTACCTTTTGAAAGGACTCCAGTGATAGGGCTTTTATAAGCATCTAACAGACCTCACTCCTAGAGAGAAAATAACTCTAGGCTGTGAATCAAGGAAAATGTACCCCAAGGAGGGGTCAAAGTTCACATCAAATGGCTTTTGCTTTGTAAGAAAAATATTGGGCACACTCGGGGGTTGAATCCTCAGCCTTAAAAGCAAGAGGGTGGCTGCATAGCATTTTCCATGAGGCATCAACTCCTCTGAAGCAAACTTCCTCCCTGGGTTCCAAACAAGCTCAGACCTGTTAGCCTTCAGGGTACACTGCAAGGCACCTCTATTCTCCCGCACGTTGCTGGGAGGTGCTGGGCAGGGAAGGACCTGGGGTTGCTGATTGCAGGGCATTGATGGTGGGTTTTCTATAAGTGGATAGTGGATTAACGTGCTGATGACTGTAGCTTATTGCATTATAAGCCATACACACCATTTCTCATTTCTTTCCATGCTTCGGGATTTCAGTCACAAAAGTTCTAAGCTCCTGCTCCTGCGGTGTTTCTGCCTGGCTGGACACAGGGACTAATTGGAGATCTCCAAAGGCAGCTTGTTTTCACTAGTTTTACAGCCCTGGTTTGCAATCTCACGGGGTTTAGAAAAACATTCAAACCTTTGGTGCGTCTGCTGATGTGAACCAGTGCCAGGGCTGAGGCAGAGACCCCAGGGCTGAAGAGTTCCAGATTTTGGCAAGGCTCAGATCCAGAGCCATACTATGTGTGCGGTCAGGTCCAGCTCTGCTCCCAACCTTTTAAAGTTTACCCACTGCTAATAAATTCCCTGCCTTGCATGCACACTCTGGAACTGGCCAGGCCAGGCTGTGTCAGAGTTTCAGAGAGATCAGGAATTCTCCCCATACACAGGCAGCTTTGACTTGAGTGTTAGGGGCCTCATCTAGGAAAGCTCATCACCGGACCCATTTCTCCTTGGCTATAAAAGGGAGAAAAGTAAATTCAGAGCTTCTCGGCAGCCCTTGATTTCCTTCTGTCAGGCAGCAATATCATTACAGCAGACAGATTACGGCTGGGTCCCCTGAGTCCTTCAGCACAAGTAGCACTCACACACCATTCCCCAGGATGTTCCGAAAGACAGGATGAACACTGGTTTGCTCTAATGAAGGATGGCAGCTTGAACGCCGTGTACAGACTGTGCTGAGAGCACCGGTCTAAAGAAATAGGCTGTGAAAATAAGCACCCTGCCCTAAACCCCCCCCATGACATCATCGAGCAGAAGGACAGCCTAACTGCCTTGGCCTCTGCTTTGTAATAGAATCATTAACGATAATGCCAAGCCATCATGCTAAATTGTATCCACTGTTTGATGTTCCCCTGAGAGCTTAATCAGGTTCTCCATACCCAGAATTATGATTAGGTAAGTATCCATTGCCTTTGCACTAAATTAACAGCCACTTCTTTTCAGCATTTGGAGGATTTATTCTTTGCAGACCTTTCTGCTGAAATTAGAGAGATGTTTGGCTGAAGTCCACATCTGCAGAGGGAATTGGCCCTGATTCCAGCAATCAATTGCTGCCTACCAGCATAGCTGCACTACTGCACACTCCTCCCCCGCAGTGTAAACAAGGAAAGCTGCCATTTGCTCCCGGGAAACATACTCCCCCTGGAAACAGGAGTAAGAGGCTCAAGTGAACAATCCTTCAGTTCTCCCGCAATCAGGAACTATGTGTGGGCAGTGTGACAATACTCACACTCACGTGGCTCCAACTGGATGCATTCCCACAGCTGAAGTTTGTTCCTTCGCACCAGGGCCTCCTAGAGTTGACTGACGTTCGTATCTTCAATAAACATCCAGAAAGCAGGTCAGCCCCAGGTACTGGGGTCTATGACTTGGTCCCGTGTCAAAATACAATGCTTTTGGCAGCCAGCAATTTGCATGCTGACATTAGGAAGGTGGCAATCCCCCCCCAGAATCTGCAATCTGTCTTCTCAGTGAGCTGAGTCTTCTGTTCCCCTGACTGCACAGATGAGCACATTTTTAAATATAGCATTAGTGCTGTCTAATAGGCTAGTAGCTAGGACTTGGAAATCTGAGTCAGTCTCACTCATTTCACAGTGGCTAAATGCTCTGAGGCAGTGCGTGTCTGGGGAAAACGTAGCTTCTCCAGAGTAGCCTTGCATGATTGAATGATTTCTGCCCACTAGTTTGCCAATACAATGCAAAGAAAGAGGGGACATTTGCAGTGTACAAGTCAATCAAATGTTATACTGTTCTGATGGTCTCAGTCTTCGCCGGTGCAACGTCACTGATCTTTTATACCACTGGGTATTTGGTTATATTTTTACTCTCATCGCATATGTGTGAGATACAAGCAAATCTCCTGATCAGTTGTGGTTATTAAAGAGACCAGTGCATTTTGCATAAATGTGAATGCCTGTGAACAGGCCAAATTCGAGTTTGAATCATGTGTCTGTCTGTATACAGTTCTCCCTGAAGCTTCACTTCCCATGGGAGCCAGGCTTCCCTTGTGAGGGTCTTCAATCCGCTCTCTGGGTCAGTGCAAACCCTGAGGCTGGCTTGCTGTCTGACCTCAAAGGAGAGAAGCACATGCCCATAGCCCGGGAAGTAAAGAGGCTACTACAACATTAACTGGGACTCCAGAGGCCATCTAATGTTACTGCAGCGGCTAGAGACCCCAAGCGAGATTGCAGCCCCATTGTACTAAATGCCATGAGAATACATAGTAAGAGGCAGTCCTTGCTCTGACGAGCCACCAATTCAATAGACAGGACAAAGTCCCTCAGCAGATCAGCGGTAGACATGGGAATCGAACGCAGATCTCCTGACTGCTGCACCATTGCCTCATCCACTGGGCCACACTGCTTCTGAGACTCGCCACCTACCTCACTGAGAGGTCTGGGGGAGCTCACCCTTCTCGCCGCTCTGGTGGCAGGCTCTGGGCCGGCAGCACAGGGTTAGATTTGGTTTACATTCAAACGGTTTATTGACAGCCATGGGGACCAGGAAGAATTTTAAACTGCTTAGATTTTGATTGAATTCAGGGGCAGGAGGAGGATGTGGGCAAATCCACTGCTCCCTTTACCCCAGATGGCAACCTGGCGGCTGCTCAGGAGTTTATATGAAATGAATTTGGTGGTCTCCAAAATGCTCCCCAGAAGCCAAGTATCCACATCCCCAAAGACACTGTGACAGTCGCCATCTTGGGACATCAGAGCTAAGCGCACGAATTGCTCCAGCTTGAGCTGCAGCACCAGGTTCCACACATGGCCATTGTAAAGAGACTCACGTCCTCTGTCGCTCAGGCACAGAGAGGGTTGTATAACACCCGCTGATCGGGGTTACTCCCCCAGGCGCCGACTTTCCAATGTGCTGGGGGGTGCTCGACCCCTGGCGCGGCCCCAGGCCCCGCCCCCACTCCACCCCTTCCCCCAGGCCCTGCCTCTCCCCGCCCCCTCCCCTAAGCACACCGTGTTCTTCCTCCTCTCCCCTCCCCCCAAAGCTGATTGCACCGGGTGGGAGGTGCAGGGAGGGAGGGGGCGGCGCTGATCCACGGGGCCCGCTGGTGGGTGGGAGGCATGGGGGGGGGGTAGGGGAGAGCTGATAGGGGGGCTGCTGGTGGGTGCTCAGCACCCACCATTTTTTCCCACGGAATCAGCACCTATTGTTACTCCCACACAACATATGACAGCCTTCCTGAAAGTTTCAGCAAAGAGGCCAAGTACTGAACAAGCCATTTAGTCTACACTTCTTCTGCCGCCCTCATTACCGTTGTATCTGAACGCCTTTCTGCAGTGCATTAAGCAATGTGCCGAACATCTGTCTCCCTCAGCCTCTCCCTCGGCGGAGACTTAAAAACAGCATCTGAACTATTCCAACACTCTTCTTGGAGGTGGGCTCTCCAAGTCAGGTCTGACACACGTGGCTAGAGCGTATTCTGTAAATATAAGAAACTGAGTCTGCCATCCCGATCAATCCAGACATCTTCCAGAAACCATGAACGCACCAACATTTAAAATGACAACCGCTAGGTCCCACGCTGAAAGATGTCTGTGTTTCAGTTGTGGGGGAAGCATTTCCTGTATGCAATGCTTCTAGTCTACAAAGCACTTTGGCTTCCTTTGTACATTTTTTTGCTCATTTGCAAGATGTGAAAATCAGAGTGGGTTGAGTTTCAACTGAGAGGTTTGGCGAAGGGGAAACAAAACCTTGGCTTCTTTTCTAGGCTAATACCAAGATGCTGCAATATTTCGGCCAATAAATAAGGGAGGGGGTAATGTGATCTCGAATGGAGCAATTATGAAATGGAAATGTCTTTCTGGCCAGATGAATTCCTGACAGATTTCGTTGGTTGATCTTAGATGCCCATTGCTGCTCAGAAGCAGATGAGGTCATCCTTGCTGGAAAGAAAATTCTGCGGTTTAAAGGCCTGTGTTCCGACAAATAATTTAAGGGCCAGGAATTCAAACACTAAAGCAAAACTTTGTAAGTATGCCGGAAAAAACACATCCAGTTTTCCCTTTCCAAATGGTACGACTCAAACGCTCAAAGAAAAGGAAGAAATATTACAACATTTTAACCATGCTGGCAAGCCAGTGTGTGTAATTTAATTCTTTCCCCCCTTCATTTCCCCTGCCCTGAGCTGCGGTCAGCATCCCTGCCTCTTTCCACTTCCCAAGTAGCCAGTGTGGTGGGGAGGTGGAGGGATAAGCCAAATCAAAGAGAGACTGGAAATTAAGTTAATGAAAGCTCAACTCATTTGAGCCCTAATGGCAAAAGGATTGAATTCTCTCCAAGCTGGTTGGTAATTGCCTCTTTCCAGAACTGGTAGGAGAAAAGCAGCATTTAATTTATTTTTTCCTTCCCCTTTGATCCACATAAGACCATGAATTTTTTTAAAGAGGGGAATTCAAGGATGCCGTGAAGCTCTTTAGTTCAGAGGTACATTCCACGAGCAGGGCTGCACCAAAGATATAGTCCCAGGCCCTGCCCCCTGCTTTAGTTCCATGGCTGTCCTGCATGGGCGCAGAAGCCGTGTGTGCTGGCCTTTGTGCACAAGCTCCAAGTGGAATGCCATGGAGTGGCTCACACTGGGGCTATGCGGAGGAGATAGGATCTCCCATATGAAGATCTAAAAGCCCAAAGAGCCAGTGAGAGGCAGTGGGTGCTAAACAAGCCCAGAGGAGGAAATAATTTGCAGAGGGGCTGCTCATGGGTGGGAAGGAAAGTATGGACCCCAGGCCAGCTAAGTTTTCCAACCTGATTGTTCTGGTTTGGTGCAGACAAGGATGATTTTTGTCCCAAGTCGATTTACTGAGCAGTCAATCTGCTATGCAAAATACATAGCTGTGTCTATGTGAAACGCCTCGTGAAACTGGTTAGACACAGGTATCGCTACAAACTCAATGTGTCTTGAAACTAGAGCTGGGTAGGAAAATTCCAATGGGACAGTTTTCATCAGAATCTGACGATTAGTTGAAATTAAAACAGTGCCCAGAGATGGCACCATTTCAACAAAATGTCTCCAAAAACTCAGTGGGACCCCACCTGCTTTCCTACCAGCTCACCTGCCCTGCTCCGCTGCAGCCCACCAGGCAGGCATGAGATTCCACAGTTCACAGCTCTGTTCTGGCCGACAGTCATTGTAAAATTTGGAGGACGTGTTTCAGTCAGAACTAAACCAAAAAAGTTGAATACCTTTCTCCTCACTGCTCTATTTGAAAGGCTCACAAGTCTTTTGATTCACCCAGGGGCCTAGGTCGAGTGCTGATCTTTGCACTGATATCATGCAATGCGGTACAAAGGATGGTTTTGTGGACAAGAACTCAAGAGACCAAGTTTAATTCCTGGCTACTTATCTGGGCCCAGTACCATAGTGTCTAAGTGCCTCACAATGCCCCTGGGCACCAGAGGCATGTTACCACCATTGTTTTACTAATGGGAAACTGAGGAACAGAGAGACTAAATGACTTGACCAGGGTCACAGAGGAAGTCTGTGACAGAGCTAGGAATTGAACCCAGCTCAGGCTTGCATCCTAACCACTAGATCATCCTTCCTCCTGGCTCTACCACAAACTTCCTCTTGGATCCTGAAGCAAGTCCTTGTGTCTCATTTTACCATCCCTCACGTGGGGAAAATACTATCCTACCTCACCGGGGTGTTGTGAAGCCAAAATCCAGCAATGATTGCAAGGCTCAGAGACACTGTGGCGAGGAAGGCTGTTTGTGCGGGTGACAGAAGGTGCCCTTTTCTTTGCCAAAAGCGAGGAGAAACCAAAAGGGGTCTGACAGACCGTCGCTTTGAGGTGTGCTCAGTCTAGAAACAAAAGCCAATCTCTCCAGGGGACAAGTGAGAACCTATCGCAGATGGAAACCGTGTTGCATGTCTCAGGGCTCTGCGTGCCATATCATCTCCCTCTGCACTACCACTGTGTTTACATTCTTCCTTCTTCCAATTCTAATTAATAGCAGTTCATTAGCAGGAGGGGACCATTTATAAAATTCAATTAGAAGCCATTTGTTTTAATCTTTCTGAACACAAAATGAGCTTGATTTCAGGAAACTTTTCATTAGCATAATCTTCCCATAACAAGATCATCTTCCCAGCCTGACATTTTGACAAGCTGGTGCCAGAAGCAGACACTGCCTTTGTCTGACGGGATGGGATGGGATGTCCATTACCAGCACCATGGCCGGGAACATCCTAATGCAAATCCTGCTGCCAGCAGCCTCTGCTGCCCTAGGTCTCACTTTGACCTAACAGATGAAGCATATACATTTCCTCCATGTCACCAGCTTTATTCCTGGTCCAAGCTACTGGTAGTTTCTGCTGAATGAAGTTGTTTTATCTGAATCCTCTGCTGAGGAAAGTAGGTCGTTTGGTCATGATGCAAGTGCCTGACCCATCTTCGCAACACTTACCAGCTCTGCTGTCCAGCTCTCTCAAAACCTAAGGTCTTGTAGCCGGCCAGAGCTCATACAGAGCGTCCGTCTGTCTCCATCTGCGTGTATCCAGATGGAGTAGCCTGGAAGCCTGTACAAGCGCAATTTGTTTTATGCAGCTCTACTGTGCACAAACACATGCCCCAGGACATGTGCTGGCCCTAGGAAAGATTCCTGTGGCATGACATTTAAAAAACAAGAGCGCAAAGCAGGACTTTCCCACTGTAAATCCCATTTTATTTGCTCATTTCAATTGTCATGATATAAACACATTTCTGCATGAAAGTTGCAGGGTATTGCACAGCTATAACAATCTCCACACTGCTACCAGTGATCATTCATGAGGTTTCGTTAAAAGGCAGTCAAGCGGAGTAGAGACTAAATTAGAGGCTGGAGGAAAGCCTTCTTTGAATTCCCTTAGACCCCAATGGTCTGCTTTTTACTCCCATGACCCAAAATGTTTCATGGCTATGCAAGACCCAAAGGAAGTGGAAATTATGGGTTTCTGCCTACACATGTGGATAAGCAACAGAGAGATTTATTCTCTACTATAGAGTCTCTGCACCTACTGCAGAACAGAACCATGGCACCTTGGAGAGGGAAGAAGTGGATCTGGGAGAGTATGGCCAGGAAGTCTATGCACAGAGCAGACCCATAAGTGCAACATTCCATGCATGGACAAGCAGCAGTTCACATTCTTCACTCTCCTCCTGATGCGACAGCGTTGGCGAGGCAAGCCGCAGCCATTGGGTAGGAGGATTCTATTCACCAACTCCGAGACTTTACTGCACATTTCACTTATACAGCCCATTGCATGGGCTAGGCACTAATTTTCAAATGGAGCTCCACTTTATTATCCTAATTGAGCAATGCTCCCCCCCCACAAGTGCAGGCAACATCTAAACCCTTGACCGGGATTCATGCCTCCTGCCTTTCAGGGCTCATTTAGTCAAGTATTTCATTTCCAGCCTTTGTCAGACGTGATGTGCCCTGCTCTGCTGATTCGTCCTTTCACCGTGCAGCTAGCTGCTAGGTCTCCTGGGCCAAACCCATAACCTCACAAGCGTGAAGAGCAGCGGTGAGTTGCCGATACCTGGCTGTCTTCGAACACCCTGAAGAACGTTCTTGCAGTTGACTACTCTTTTTACCTGCAGTTCTCCTAGCCCAAATCTAGCCTCTCTTTGTGGGGTCTGCTGTTTTATACCCTCTACTGCATCTTCGCTAGAGTTAACCCAAGTGATCTACCTTCGAGTTGCTTCCCTTACTTTAGCGTACCAGAAGGGAGCATGGCCACGCTACAGAACAACGGTCGAATTGCTGTTAACGCCCTGTGTCCACACTGGCGCCGTACTACCTTGTGTGTGGCACCGAGACTTCTGGGGGCACATCCCATGTTTCGTAGCACTGTAGTGAGCTAAGCCACTCTGTGAGTAGAAGGCCTCCATCCTGCCAGGTGCCAAGTGCCTTTCAATCCAGCTGACTTCATTGGAAACCATTTGATTCCCTTAGACCCTTAAACATAACTTCCACGGTGATCTCTCTCAGCAGTGTGTGCTCAGTAGCCTTTTCCCAATCAGGATGCTGAAGACATCTCCCCCCCACCCCCGCCAGTATATTGCTATTGTCATGATTTGGGGTTTGCATCCTTACAGCTTCTACTCTGTGCTTCTCTCCACCTCAAGAAGTCAGGTCGTACTTCACACAGACCTATAGAATTGCAATACATTTGCCAGACACACTGTTTAGAACTTCTGGGGAGCAGGTTTTCCTTACGGCAAACCCAGATCATTGCACAGAGTGAGATCATTTTATTTGAATCCTCAGGGTAGGAAATTCAGTCAAGAAGCAGGAATGAAAAGCTGTGTCTCCTCCAAAATACGTGTATAGCAAGGATATTTCCCCCCTAGAACAACCACCCATGATTTGTTGCCAATATGGAAGATATATTGATTTTCCATATACCGTATGAGTTATGCATTTCACAAGACGTGTTGTCCATATATTCAAAGTAAAATGAAATCAGTCACTTATGTTTAAGATATATTGTGGCCTATATTTTAGATACAAAATTATACTATACAATTATTTTTAGATGCTTAATCTTCATTGGATTTCTGTCAGCAACGATTACATTTCAGAGAGTGATGTTCTAGGACATCCATAGCAAAATGGTCAACTGGCTGTGATCCTGCACTGTGAATTTTGCAGACCCATCGCTGAGAGCATGCACAGCTGCAGTGGAGTCAAAGAGACCCCCTCCTCCCCGGTACAAGGGCCTCCGTGCAGGACTAGGACCTAAGCTCCCATTGTAGAGTGGAATCCAGAGAATAGGAGTTTTACCACCGCGTTCGGCGAGGCCAGAATTTCACCCAGACACTCTACTCCCCACTAGCTTTCTATTTCCTAGGTTGGCATTCCTATTATGTATTGCACACTTTGTGCTTACACAAACTCAAGGGGCTTAATCTCCCAACCTGCTCCTGCATTTCTCATGTTCCCCCACTGGCCTGGAGTTTTGGGTGCATAAGGATTGTAGACTGTAGCCAGGCAATACAGTGGAGCCTCTCCTTAGTGTCATTCAAGCAGTGTTGTCAGTGCATCAAACCCATCTCTTGCTTCTCAGGTTAAAAAAAAAAAGGCTCTTTTTCTAAATGTTGCCGTGGTCACCTCTAGGACCCATTTCTTCAGTCCTAGAATGTGTCTTGGGCTATGTGCCTGCAAAATGGAGTAAATGTCTCCATGTGGGCTATCCAGACTTTGGGTTCCATATCTGCTTCATCCCTCCTTGGAGTAGATGGGCAAGGATTGGACAGAGACTTAGCTACACTGGCCAATGAGTGGCGGAGGTGGAGCTGAATCGCTCCAGGGCGGTGACTGGGAAGTGTGTGACTCAGAGTTACAACGCCCCACCAGTCTGCTCCTAAAGTGGTGCGACCTCTTCTTCAGGATGATGCCTAAAGCCAGTTGTTCTGCATTTCTCAGGAGCATATTTTAAGGCCGCATCAAGACACCAGGAAATAAATCACCTTTAGCCTCCTCCAAAGGAATCTACTCTTGCTCTGTCTGATATGCTAACACAGAAGGCAATTGTCAAAGATATTTTTTAAATGTATGGGCCGTGCAAAGTGTGAAACATAACATCCACTTGCAAAAATATATTGCTTCCCCACACGGGCTTGAAGAAGCTACGGTTTACGGAGCACTCAGCCAGATGGCCCAATAACTCAGTGAAGCTGAATAAAAACCTCTGGGCCAAATTCACCCCTAGTGCAACTGCACTGAAATCAGTGGTGTTACAATAGAGTTTAGTGTGGCTCATTGTATTTAACGCAGTACCTGAAATATCTGCTCACAGCCGCAATTTTATTAAGGGGATCTGGGAATCTTGTTTCTGCAGTTGTTCCACCCCCACTCTTCTCAGGCTTAACACGGGCTCCTCCTTGTTTACCCAGCCCATGACCAGAATATTGAAGCCGATGGAGTCCTCCTGCTGTTTTCCCCCACACTCATCCTTCCTTCCTGGAAAGATTCCTTCCACAAATCCCCTTTTCACCAGTGTGCATGGGAGAGATAGACTAAAACCACAGCTGTATAGGTGACCATCGTCCATCTTTTTGGACTCTGTGGGCTGGATAAAATGTGACTGAAGCAGAATCATTCCTGGCTTTGCAAAACTAAATGTTGTCATTTCTGAATGCTATATGACAACACTTATGAAAATGCAGGCTGGGATTGGAAGATGCCTTTAGGGAAAACCAGAGACGAGATTCAGAAAATCCTTATCATACCAACCATTCCATATCCCAACAGCTGTTTGTTATAGGCTCACAATATATTGGGGAAAAGTTAACATGGCTTTTGTAAAGGGAAATCATTCCTCACCAATCTATTAGAATTCTTTGAGGGGCTCAACAAACATGTAGACATGGATGATCCAATGGCTGTTGTGTATCTGGACTTCCAGAAAGCCTTTGGCAAGGTCCCTGAGCAAAGGCTCTTAAGCAAAGTGGGCTGTCATGGGATAAGAGCGATGGTCCTCTCCTGGATCAGTAACTGGTTAAAAAATAGGAAACAAAGGGTAGGAATAAACAGTTTTCACAGCAGAGAGGGGTAAATAGCGGGGTCCCCAAAGGATCTGTACTGGGACCTGTGCTGTTCAATGTATTCATTAGTGATCTGGAAAAGGGGGTAAACAGTGAGGTGGCAAAGTCTGCAGACAATACAAAATTACTCCATAAAATCTGAAGCTGACTGAAGAGATACAAAAGGGATCTCACAACAAACTGGCAGATGAAAATCAGTGTTGATAAATGCAAAGTAATGCACGTTGGAAAACGGAATCCCAACTATACATACAAAATGATGGGGTCTAAATTAGCTGTAACCACTAAAGCAAGATCTTGGAGTCATTGTGCAGAGTTCTCTGAAAACATCTGCTCAATGTGAAGGCTAAAAGTACAGCTGTGTTCAAAAAGAATTGGATAAGCTCATGAAGGATATGTCCATCAATGGCTGTTAGCCAAGATAGTCAAGGATGCAACTGCATGCTCTGAGCGTCCCTAAACCTCTGACAGTGAGAAACTGGGCCTGGATGACAGGGGATGGATCGCTTGATAATTGTTCTGTTCTGCTCATTTCCTCTGAAGCTTCTGGCACCAGCCGCTGTTGGAAGACAGGATACTGGGCTAGATAGACCATTGGTCTGATTCAGTATGGAAGTTCTTAGAATTCCCTCTTGTGATATATAATCTCTCTCCTAGCTACTGCTGGAAGAGGTTATCGTGCCCAAAGGAGAATTACTGGACTCTAGGGGCTACATTTTCAGGAAGGACATGCACAGATCTCTCCCTTTCTGTAGCTGAATGCTGTGTGCCTCCCTCCTTTATGAGATTTTAGAGTGTATAGGTAACTGTGGATCATGTTGAGACAGTAGATCATGTTGAGAAAGCAGTAAATTATATGCATTTGATGTCAAGCTTGGGATCCCATCCTAGGCCTTGGAGGTTCTCTTTGGTTGAGCTAAGTTAGCATGAACGTTGATTCATTGCTGGCTTTCAGTTCTCAAAGATCAGCTCAGTGCCTCAGAGGCTAATACTGGAGACATTTTTAGCACACTAGAAACTGCATATACCAACAATCATCTAATCTTTGAGAAAGACTGGCTGTGTTGAATTTCAGTACAGCAGGTGGCAAGATACAATGAGCACTTTAAATATCACCTGCCTAAACATCTTTGGTTCATACCAAGCAAGTTTATCGCAAACCTTTTCCACCCTCCATTAAACCAAGACAAAGCCTAGAATTTTTCTTGTGCTTGAGCTACAGTATAAGAAAACAAAAGCCACAAAAATCTTCTGTATCAAGCCTATACTAGTCATCTAATGTTTAACTATTTTGACACCTTTATACTGTTACAACATAAATAATTACCACACTATAACTTTAGGGACTGCATCCAAAAGGCTACAAAAGCCAATGGGAGATTATTCATGATCAGCTCCTGCATTACCGTTTCTATAGTTAGGGTGATCAAAACTACTTCTACAGAAAATTAGGACCAGGTGAAAATTCATTAAATTGGCAAGTCATGTTTTTCCTTAGTAGCTAATGGCCTGATCTTTACCACTGAATCCAGTGAGAGTTTTGACATTTACTTCAATAAGAGCAGGATTGGGCTATGAATTGCATTTGGAGATTTGCAAACCAAGATATCTTACAAAAGGTGATTAAAACATCCTTTGATGTTATATGGACAGATTTGTTTTTCATTGCTGAGACAATGTTAATAACTGGATCAGAAGAGCAAACACTATTAAGATCAAAATCTTGCCCCGTCACTTGCCTTATTTGCGGTGCAAACACCTACAGCTCAGCTGGGCGTATGCTTTAACTGGATCAAAACCAGACACAGCAAGTTCATCTCAATGCCTGAGGCAAAGCTTGGTTCCTTCTGCTTTATAAGGCATCAGAGCTGATCTGGTAAAGTCGACAATGATGCACCAGGCACAACAGAATCTCGCTCTCTCTACGCCCTGCCCGACTGACCTGTGATGCAGACAGAAGCCACAATCACATTTTCCCTTGATGGCCAAGACTGTAGAGGACTCCACTATGAATTACGGTGAGATGGACATGGAGGGGCACTGGACCACTGGAGCCATTTTTACTGGAGGCTTATGTCTCGCTTTAGGAGGAGTAGCATGCACTCCCCACCAACCCCTTGCCAGCTGCAGTCCACCTGGTAGTGCAGAAATGGGTGAGGTCACATGCCCCACACTGCTCTGTTAGGTGTCTAGCATGACTGGCAGTGCAGCCACTTCCACCTATCCCTGGGTCTTTGTACCTTCCCAAAAGGCACCAACTACAGGCATATATGGTGGTGGGCCCCATTCGCCTGCACCAGCAGGCAGCTCTGCAATGCTCCAGCAGCACAAAGCTGCCCCATCTGGCCCATGGAGGATTCCCCCTGTCCAGGGAGACCCGGGTTGGTGAGGAGCTACCGTAGCAGCTCCTACACTAGCCCCATTCTGGCCTGGACATCTGTATGTGCCAACAATCCCTGGCTGGCCACGCAGCTGCTTGGGAGCTAGTGGTACCGATCCGAGGCAGATCAGCGTAGGATCAGGGGAAGCACAGAGGTGGTTTAAAGCCACTCTTGTATGTACATCGTCCCACGAGCGCATCTTGGATGCAACTGAGGATCCAAGCCTTTCTCCACAGTCACCAGCTGCCATTTTCCTGGCTACGACACTCTCGCTTTAAAGAACAAAAAAGTTCCAGGCCTGTCTAGAGGTCGACGCACTTTCAGTGACCAAACTGAGCAAAACGACAGCGCTGCCAGCATCTTCACCTCCTTAGTACGGTTCAATCATATGCTAATGTGTGGTGAGAAATGCCTGTGTTCTGCATAGGTCAGATAGATGAAACTTCTTACTGCTTTGTAGGAGGTTTTTTTTTCCTTGGGAAGTCAGAGAACAGAGCACACTGCTTCCTGCACAGCAGTTTCCTGTGACTCATTCAGCAAGTTTCCTGGTGGGCGCAGCTCTTTACCAAATTCTGCTGTTCTCACTTTTCTCCGTGTGTGTGTCTCTGTGTGCGTGTGTGCACACACACGCATGTGTGTAACATAGTTATGAATCATTTGTCTTAAATAAGGGCACCAGATGCATATTTATATGCTTCATTTTAGGGAGGTGAAAGGAAAATGAGATTGGGCACAGATTAAAACCCAATGCAACAATAAAATGAACTTGCTCAGAGATCTGTTTGTTCTGACTGGGGAGATAAAGCTTTTCTGAGAACACGGCGAGTCTGAGAAAATGCCAAGTAAGGAGAAGGTCCTTTTTCTTGGACATGCCCGCCAAAGCCTAGTCTTGACAGAGTAGCAAGAAATGGTTGCAGCTTTTGCTCTGTAGGGGCTTGGCCTCTGAAGGCTAAATAGTCCAGTGGCTAGGGCACAAGCCTCAAACTCCAAAGACCTGGGTGCAAGTCCTTGCTCTACTGTAGAACGCCTGTATGACCTTAGATGGAGTGATGCCCGCTGTCTGGACGCTTAACTTTTAGGCACCGAGAAAAACAATTCTGGAACACATTGGGATTCACAGAGGCTGAGGTAGGTGCCTAGACTCCCAATACAATGCATGGGGTGAGACGGGAGCCTTAGACTGTGAATCACAACGGCTAGGAGCCGTCCACAAGAGGGGTGTGTGCTAAGCGTCACCCCTTCTTGGAGATCAGTGAAGCGCCTGAATCCGGACGGCAGGGAGGTGCTGAGCTCTGCTAGCAATTCACAGCTGGAAACGCTCTTTGGCGTTAGGGGTCTATGCCATTTTGTGCAAAAAAGATGGGGGGTGGCGACAACCACCACCGCTCCCACAACTTTTAGCCCAGTGGTTAAGGTGCTCAGCAGGGATATGGGAGACCCCTGGTGTAAGTCCCCCAATGAGAAGGGATTTGAATCAGGATCTGCCACCTCACTCGCTGTGGGCTATTCCGAGATGGGGCTCTGTCAATCTCTCCTGCTGAAGCTGTTCCGCTGGCTATAAATAAAGAATGACTTGAGCCAGAGAGGAAGGACACACAAGCAACTCTTTAGCCTGGTGGTAGGAGCACTCATGCAGGAGTGGGAGACCCAGTATCCAATTGCCTGCTCCAATTACTCTAATTATTTATTCTCAGTGGAACAACTTCAGTCGGAGGGATTGAGGGAGCCCCAGGGATTAGGGCATTCACCCAAGACGTGACAGATCTCTATTCTAATCTATTCTCCACACTGCAGGGGATGATGGACTTGAACTGGGGGCCTCCCACATCCCTGGTGAGAACCCCAGCCACTGGGCTAAGAGTGATGAGGAAGACCTCCTCCTCCTTCCCCCATCCCCGGTCTATTTTGTGTGAACCTGCTCATGGGGGCCTGAGCCGGTAGATGGCCTCTGATCAGACCCACACATGAGTTAGACGTATCCTAAATACCTGTCTGCACTTGAAACGCTACGGCTGTGCAGCTGTAGCACTTCAGTGCAGACAATACCTACACTGACGGGAGGGGTTCTCCTGTCGGCGTAGGTAATCACCTCCCCAAGAGGCAGTAGTTAGGTTGACAGAAGAATTCCTCTGTCGACCTAGCGCTGTCTATACCAGGGTTTTGGTCGGCTTAACTCCATCACTCAAGGGTGTGAATTTTTCACACTCTAAACAATGAAACAGTCAGCCTAACTTTTTACCGTAGACCCTAAGGTTCCTTTTTGCCACTCTAGCAGACTATACAAGCCATACCGTGGGTGTAAATTACATGCTAGGGCAATCTAAAGGAGCCTTAAATGAGAAACAGACCTTCGAGTTCCGAGAAGCTTTCAAGAATCCTCAATCGGACATCCTCATTGGTATCATTTGTATATTGGTATCTTATCTCACTGTAAGCAAAATCTGCCAAGCCAAGTGAAGGAAAGAGCTGAAGACCAAGAGATTAAACTCAATTTCCTCGGTTACCATGGTTGTACATAGATTACCGTCCACTGGAAAGCATGATTAGATGGGCTAAGTGTCACCGTATGGAGGAGAGGGAAGATAGAGCAGGCATCATAGGAGAAGTGAAAAGGAAATGCTTTAAGAGAGGAGTAAAGCCGTATTTCTTTTTGAGTTTTGGTTTGGTCTGTAGCACTTCTACAGAGATTCATTGCAGGGCCCCCCAGGCATTTGCCAAATATTAATTAAGCCTCAGAGGGTCCCTCAAGGAAAGTAGGCGCTCTTCTAATTGTACAGAGAGTGAGTGAGTTGCCCAAGGGGATTTAGCTCCTCAGTGGGAGAGACAGGAATGGATCTCAAGAGTCCCAATTCCCAGTCCCTGGCTCTACGCACAGTCCCAAGGAGACAGGTTTTGATGGGGTGGAGGGATGGCAGGGGGCGTGTATGTATGGAAAGGACAGAAAACAGCACAGGAAGAGATGGGATCTATAGAAAATGCTAATGAGGAGATAAATTCCTCTACTTGAGTGAAATTAGCTTGAGTGGGTGGAAGGAATCAGTAAGGAGGGCAGCAATGGAAGATGTGACATATAACCCTAATCCACCCAGCAGGGCTGAATCCATTAGCGCTCTTCCTGAGCTGGCCACCTCTCCTCGCTAAAAACTGGCAATGGCAGCAGCGCCCAGTTAATCAAGAAATAGTAAATCTCACTTTGGCAGCCCTTGGGTCACCAGCGTCCTCTCTTCCTACTGGGCAAATCCATCCCACAACAACAGGTAAAGAGAAGGACCCACCTGGCCTGCACGTGAAGGGCCGAGGCTGGTCTATGGTTCCCTGGGGCACAGAGTTTTCTCTGAACTCCTACATGCAGTAAACAGCTCGGAACTCAATTAGTCCCTTGAAGGGGGGCGGGAGGGGGAGAGCCTAATAAATGTGCCACTTGCTGAAGCTGTTGGCAGGCCGGGAGTGGGATAATTACACAATATTCCTTGAGCTGTTGAAGCAGCTGTTGTGGGTGCATATATTCTTGCTGTCTTTCTTGCAGTGGAGGAGGAGAATGTGCCTTTCAGAGGGCGGGACAGACAGAGACAAACCCTGCGGTTTAATGTCTCCACTGCACTTGGAGATAACAAGCCGCTTGGTGAGTTTCACACAGCTGTCGTAAGCCATTCTCCATCCCACTGGGATTTTCTCAAACTGTTCCCCACCCCCACTCCCCGGCAGTATTTGTGGGCCTTCCCTGCCCGCACTGCAGTGTCCCCTGCCTTGCTGACAGCCAGAAGCAGCTGAGAAAGGAGCTCTCTATTGTCCTCTGTTGGCTTTCCAAGGGGAGGCTGTGCGCAGGGAGGCACGGGAGTTTCCGCCGCAGAACTTCCCGCAGAGCGTGCTGAATGCCCGGTTGGGCAGGCTGCTCATCTAAGGCCTGGACGGCGCCCTGGGCCTGGTTGGACCTGCCTTAGAGGGGATACAGGGGGAAGGCTGTTCAGCAGCTGGAGGACTCTCTCAGCCCTTGGGGCTTTTCAGCAGCATGTGCTCTGCTGCATAAAGAGCATCTTCCATCCGTCTTCCCGCTTCCGTGCAGCCAGTGCCTGGGGGAGAGAATGAACCAGGCCACCCAAAGAGGATTCTATGTAGGACATAAGGCAGGGAGAAGGGCATGATAGAAAGCTGGCTAGATAGTTGGGCTCAACGGGTAGTGATCAACGGTCCGATGTCTAGTTGACACCCGGTATCAAGCGGAGTGCCCCAGAGGTCGGTCCTGGGGCTGGTTTTTTTCAATATCTTCATTAATGATCTGGATGATGGGATTAATTGCACCCTCAGCAAGTTTGCAGATGACACTAAGCTTGGGGGAGAGGTAGATATGCTGGAGGGTAGGGATAGGGTCCAGAGTGACCTAGACAAATTGGAGGATTGGGACAAAAGAAATCTGATGAGGTTCAACAAGGACAAGTGCAGAGACCTACACTTAGGAAAGAAGAATCCCATGCACTGCTACAGGCTGGGGACTGACTGGCTAAACAGCAATTCTGCAGAAAAGGACCTGGGGATTACAGTGGACTAGAAACTGGGTATGAGTCAGCAGTGTGCCCTTGTTGCCAAGAAGGCCAACAGCATATTGGCCTGTATTAGTAGGAGCATTGCCAGCAGATTGAGGGAAGTGATTATTCCCCTCTACTCAGCACTAGTGAGGCCACATCTGGAGTACTGCATCCGGTTTTTGGTCCCCCCACAACAGAAGGGATGTGGACAAATTGGAGAGAGTCCAGCGGAGGGAAACGAAAATGATTAGGGGGCTAGGGAACATGACTTATGAGGAGAGGCAGAGGGAACTGGGGTTATTTAGTCTACAGAAGACAAGAGCGAGGGGAAATTTGATAGCAGCCTTCAACTACCTGAAGGGGGGTTCCAAAGAGGATGGAGCTTGGCTGTTCTCAGTGGTGGTAGGTGACTGAACAAGGAGCAATGGTCTCAAGTTGCAGTGGGGGAGGTCTAGGTTGGATATTAGGAAACTATTTCACTAGGAGGGTGGTGAAGCACTGGAATGGGTTACCTAGGGAGGTGGTGGAATCTCCATCCTTAGAAGTTTTTAAGGCCCGGCTTGACAAAGCCTTGGCTGGGATGATTTAGTGGGTGTTGGTCCTGCTTTGAGCAGGGGATTGGACTAGATGATCTCCTGAGGTCTCTTCCAACCCTAGTCTTCTATGATTCTATGAGCAGCTTCCCTTGAACTGGTACATCCATTCAGGGGCTGGCCAGAACCTGGCTCTAAATGAATTGTACCTGGCACCTATGAGCGGCGGGAATGATATGTGATCACACATGCATGGCATATGACTGTGCATGCCCATCAGTTATGCAGAAAAGGCTTCTCTCCGATGCTGGCACGTCTGCAGCTAAAGGAATGTGTTATCACTCATCCGGCTCTGAAGGGGGATTAAGCTGCTTCTGGGACTAAGGAAGGCAGGATGGATTTTGGTTAGAGTTGGGTGAACCTGAAGACATTAGGGCTCTGCCCTAGTCTGGCAAGTCTGAGCCAAGCCCAGAACTGCATTGCGACATGAGTGACGTTCAAGGCCTCATGCCAACACCAACGCAGTAGAGCCTGCGCTCCAGGAACGCATTCAGCTGCATGGATCTTCACACTCTTAGTTCCCACCCTGCCAGAGAATCATCCCCTCTCATCCAACTGGATCTATACTGGGCAAGGAAGACGTCTCTCTCTCGAGCCAAGGGCCTCCAAGTGCTGCCTGCACAGGGCTTGCCACCTCTGCAAGGCCTGAGGCGTGAAAGCCAGAGGTAGGAATCCACCCTGGCTTCCCACCCGGTAGAGCCTAGCACCACTGGCTCTTTCCAAAATACTTAACATTCCACAGCTAAGCTCCAGTTTACACATGCTTCTGTACGAGACAGGTTTGATAATCAGGGTTTTTTCTCCCCCCCCCTCCCCCTCCAGACACATTCATCTGGGGATTAGAAAGTGAGTGCCAAGCACGGAGCCTACATTCTCCAGCCCCGTTACTGAGTGAATCGCAATGCTGGCTGGCTTACCGAGTGATTCCACAGAAAGATTGTATTCATGCCAAGGGTCTCCCGTAGGCTTTCTAACGGGCAGCTCCCTGGATGAGAGGGGAAGCCAGAGGTGAGCTTGCTTTGCTGAATGTCTAAGTGCTGCACAGTTACTGACTGTCCAGCTCAATGGAGACTAAGTGGGAATAAAGAAAGCCGGACACACATGCCTCACACCTCTGGGAGTCCTTTGCCGATCTGAAGTAATTAGGAGCAAGCTAGAATACCAGGCTCCAAGCCCCAGCAGTGTCTACCACGTACAGACCTGTGTATGCATTCATTTCAGAACAGGGCCAGTTTTCTGGAGAGATCCTAGATTTGACCTTCCTACAGGCCTGTGTGTGGACCTGAAGCACTGATGTCATTCTCGTGGGGCAGGGATAGTGCTGTTACCTCTTTTAGCCTGCACAGTTAGTCAATATTTGGTGCTTTGCAGGTAGTTTCTGTTAGGAGAAGAAATTGGTGGTGGAGTCAAGAATTCCTTCGATGCAATCTTGCTTATTTACCAAGAATGTACAAAGTCATGTTTCCCTGAGCACAGCAGGATCAAAGAGGAGGCAGTTTCCTTGCTCAGAGATCCACATCTGCCTTTACAGCCATCACTCTGCTCAAAAAGCCCTCTCTTGACTCTTTCTCAGAGCCACACAAGTGCTTCTCTTGCGGCATCCGGGTTTTCTGCTGCTTTCTCTTGGCAACACGTTCATAACAGAACCAGAAGCTAAAAAGCCCGAGATTGGACGTTTTCCCAAACTCAGAGGTCTGGTTTCAAGTGGGAGTCATGCAAAGCTGTCGTTTCCAATCCAGGTCAAGCCAGTGACTTCAGAGGATTTTTCTGTTAAGCTATTACCCACCAGAAAGAGAACAGTTAACCAGCAATCTGCTCCCTCAAAGGAACATTTCTGGTCTTGCCTCAGATGCTTCTGTGGGTTGATTGCCTCCAGTTCTTCCTACTGTCCAGAATTTCAACTGCAACAGTCACATAGTAGCTTTCACAGGTTGTTCACTTCCTCCTGATACTGGAAAGCCTGATTAGGGCAAGTCATCTGTCACTCCATGCATTAGGCAGTAGCCCTGCTTAGATGAGATACCAGTGCGGGTTATAAAGAGCAAAAGCCACCTCGTTTAGCAAGACAACTGCAACTTGCTGACTAGCCCCATCTCAGGCAACGTACAACTGTGAACACAGGACTGGTAATGCTTTGTAACATATCGTTAACCAGCTCTCTTTCCCCTGCATTATTCTTCCCCAATATTACTCGCCCTTTTCATTTTCTGCCCATAGAAGTCCAATAATCTTCTGCTGAAGACTGCAGAAATTTGGGTCCCTGAGCTTCCATGGGTCAGATTCTTGTGGAGGTGGCAGATTCTTTTGTCCTTAAGCAAAAAAACAAAACTAATCTAAACCGACATTTAATTAAGACCCCGGTCTAGGTTACAATGGCAGGTGACGGACTGCTGCTGAGCAGCATCCAGCATATAAGGATTCCAAAGACACTGAATCTGATTCAGTTCACCTAGTGGTTTTACCCCGGTGTAATTTCAATGAACCCAATGGAGTAACATCAGTGTAAGTGACCGCTGAGTCAAAACCACAGTTCTCCTTCTGTTGATTTTTTTTAATCCCACCAGACAACAATGAGCCTGATTCTCAGTTGCACCAGGGCCACTTTATGGCAATCTGGAAGTATTAAAGGGCCCTTTGTGTAAATGAGAACTGGGTCCACGGTCTCTATGAGCTAAAAAATGGTGCTCATCACCCCCGTGAAGGTAAATAGAGCAAGATACAGAAGGCGACTCATGGCCCTGTGATCGCTCCGTTTTTGCTCTTGGATACCACTGTGAATCTTATGAAATGGAGTGTCACACATATACACATTTGTGCTTCAAAAAACAGGGCAGCGGATTAAATTTTGATTGCTAAATAATCTATTTCAAAAGGCAAACGCCCCAACTCTTCACGAGTGAAACCTGGAAGGATGGGGCAGGGAAGAGCCAAATGCAACTTTCAAGCCTGGTTGTCTCGCTTTAGTGTTATAATTTTCTACGACAGAGCTTGTGTTTGTTTAGCCACATTACATAATGAATAATAAGCTAACCCGTCCATAGCACCTTTCATGCTGGAGTACCCCAGTACACGTTACAAGCCATGACGGAACCTGCCAGCAATCTGCAGCTAAATATCCCATTGACCTCAATGGAAACAATGGCAAGATCAGGTCTCTATAGGGTGGTGGAGTAAGACTAAATGGGTCAGGATCCAGTTCAGAGAAAGGGATGGGCACACGCACGCGAAAGGACATTCCCTCTGCAAAAGCGCTTGCGGCTTCATTTGCTGCCTTGGAAAGTGCTCAGCATAGGGCAATAGAGGGGATACCAGGTCTCAAGAATTTAAGTTAGGGAATATTATGGGGGAGTTGGGCTGATCTAATCCAGACAGAATCATGAGAGGGACCGGTGAAGCTGACAGACAGTTTTTCTTAGTAGGAAAGGATTGAAAAATGAAGAGGTCAATCTAAAAGTGTGGCACCTGGAAGGAAATAAAAGAATCCGTCCCAGCCAGGAAGTGAAGGGGATTTTAGATAAGCAGAAGTTCATTACCTCTCTCTTTTCCTTTTAATTTTCTTCCTTCCTTCGATTCATCATTTCTAGATCCTGGCCATTTGTCGTCTCTCTATCAGCATCGAGGAAGCACTAGGATTCAGCATAGTCCAGGCTTCATACAAACCTGCTAAAACAAACACCCCCTCTAGCATCCTGAGGTTTCTGAAATGTTGATTCTGTACAACAAAGCTAATTCTCCCAGGTGGCGAGCATTCCACACGCTGATCTCCTTAAATAGGTTTGCCCAGCTGGGCCCGACAGCGACAAATTATGATAAGCCTGAAAGGTTGGGTGAACAAACAGAGGAGAAGAAAAACGGAAAGGGAGTCTACCTTGCTTTTATTAGGATGGCAATGGGGTCAAGATGGCCGTTTGGTATTTTACTGTTGAAGCCCTCATCTGTCATGGCCGTGTCAGCTCTGGGTTGGCGGGACGGGAATGGACAACTTCCTACATTCTCAATGCTGCTAGTTTGGATTCCCATTAAACACATGTTGGACCCTGAGCTCTATTCCACCACTTGCATGCGGTCCAATGCCTACAGATTTCCCCCCTCCACGGAGGAACATAAATTAAACATTGGTCATAAGCATTTTAATTAAATGATGCTTCTGCAATATCAATTTGGCTGCGTGGTTTTCTGAACGTGACATTAGCGTTCTGTCAGGGAGGGAACCTTCCTTTCACCCATTCAGCCCCCAATCCATCAAGGGCAAGATGAATTTAAAGGTATAATACTGTTCAGCATGATGCTTTTTCCATTTCCAGATCAAACCAGGACGCTTGGGAGGATTAAAATGAAAGTTTGTTTTAAAGTCAGCTTAGTCCAGGTTTTTGGGTTTTCCAGATGGTTTGGCCATCTGGGGAAAGCCTTTTTATGCCTTTCACAGAAAGAGCCCTCCATGTGAAATGTGAACTAACATTAAAGCACAAAGACAGATTGCAGGAATATTTTCTTCCTATTCGAAGCAGCAGACTAAAAATACAGATGATGTGTCCAAAAAAAATCAAAGAGAGGCTTTTCCCTTCACCGCTACAGTTGTATTCTTTTTACAGCCTGAATACAGATGTTTTACCTTGCAAGATGAACTTCCCTAAAATGTATGATGTTGAGCAGTTCTAAAAGGTACAATCACTTTTTAAGTGCTGGATGCTCCTCTACACGCAGGAAACCAGAGGACATGGGAAATGACCAGGGGAAATATCCTTGGATGAACTATGAAAATGAAAGGGAGTTGAAATATGCGTGTGCTGGTAAACGTTGTTATTAAGTATTCGGAGAACATGCTGCTCAAGGAGGACAATGGAAAAAAAAAGAGACCACATTCTGCTCTTGGTCAGTAAACCTGGAGTAACCAATGATTTTCATACAAGTATTCCAGATTTCCCTTGGAACGGATTGTGCTCTCTCACACCTAATTCACACCTGTGTAACTGAGAACAGTACTTGGTCATTCACCGCAAGAGTTCATGAGGTCTAGGGCTGGTCGGTGCAATCCTAACTCTGGATGGCAAGTGCTTACTTAGCTTTGAGGTCCCATTGATTCACGTAACCAAGTGCCCACAATTGTGAGGCCCCACCCCTGCTCACTCCACCCCCCCCCCCATTGCTGGCTCTCCGCCACCCTCATTCACCTGCTTGTTTTCAGTAGGCTAGGGCAGGGGTGTGGGGGCGCTGAGGGCTCCAGCTGGAAATGTGGGCTCTAGGATGGAGCTGGGGCTGGGGATGAGAGGTTTGGGGTGCAGGAGGAGACTCCAGTCTGGGGGCTGAGGCAGGGGGTTCAGACTGTGGGAGGGGGTTCCGAGCTGGGGCAGGGGGTTGGGATGCAGGAGAGGGCTCAGGGCTAGGGCAGGGATGTGGAAGGGGATGCAGGATCCAGGAGGGAGTTTGGGTGTGGGAGGGGGCTCAGGGCTAGGGCTGGGGCAGGGGGTTGGGGTGCAGGAGGGGTTTGGGGTGTAGGCTCCAGGTGGCTCTTACGTTGGGCGGCTCCCCAGAAGCAGCACGCAGTCCGTCCGGCTCCTACATGGATGGGGGGCCAGGGAGCTCTACGTGCTGCCTCCATCCATAGGCGCCATCCCTGCAGCTCCCATTGGGAGTGGGGGCTGTGGAGCCAGCGCTCGGTTCAGCGTGCAGAGCCCCTGTGGCTGCCCCTACGCCTAGGAGCCAATGGACTAGTTGTTGCTTCCGGGGAGCCACGTGGAGCCAGCTAGGGAGCCTGCCAACCCTGCCAACTGGACTTTCAGCGGCGAGCTTCCAGGGTCCCTTCTCGACCGGGCATTCCAGTCGAAAACCGGACACCTGGCAACCCTAAATCCAGCCTTTCCTAGATGCTTAGTTTACAGGGTTGGACACGTAGGGCACTTGAGCACCTAGGAATACAGGGTATGTTTACACTGCAATCAGATGCGCCTGCAGCAGGGTAGGGTTACCTGAGCTATCTTGGATCAAGCAAGCTCACTAAAGATAGCAGTGTAGCCACAGCGGCATGGGCTAGCTACCTGAATACAATCCTGCCCGGGGAATCTGGATACATACTCTGGTGGCTAGTCCAGACCTCTGCAACTACACGGCTATTTTTAGCAAGCTAGTTCGATCAAAGCTAGTTCGGGTATCCCCGCGCTGCTGCTATCCTGATTGCAGTGTAGACACGACCTGTGTGTTCAAAGCAGTTAGGGTGACCAGATGTCCCAATTTTAAAGGGACAGTCCTGATATTTGGCGCTTTTTCTTACATAGGTGCCTATTACACCCCACCCTCTATCCCAATTTTTCACAGTTGCTATCTTGTCACCCTAAAAGCAGTACAAGGCTGGGTGGGTTTGGGGAGTGGCAATGCTAATTTTATTTACGTTCCAGAGCCCAGAGCACCAATCCTGAGGTGCTCCAGTGCCCCGAGGCATCAGACCCTTTAAACTAAAGCTGCATCAGGCAAGCTGTACTCACAGTGGTGGGCGCCTGCATACGCAGGTCACTGGAACCTCATAGCTAGGTAAGCCCTTGCCAACCTGAGTCAGGATTGCACAATCCAGTTTCTTTCTGCTGTCACTAGCCTCTCAAATGTGGTTTTTACAACTGCGATCAAAATTCTATGCAGAGGGGAAAGCATGTTTGCTCACTGATTAAAAATCCATCCATGGTGGACAAGATTTAAAATACAGTCAATGGCAGACAGGGAGCCAGTGTGCTATGGAAAGAAAATTCACAGTCGGGGGGAAAGGAGGGAGAAATCAATGCAAGGTGCTTGCATAATGCAAAACTACTGCTGTATAATTATAATTTTATAGTCAATCAATTGTAATTCTGATCTAGGAGTACTGTGTACTAATGTTTGCAGCCGGGAGCTAATTGATAAATTAGCAAGGATTATATACGTTTGCGGGGGGTTTGATTTGGCACTAAAACCAGCAAAGCTTTTGCCGCTGTGGCGGACTACACCAGTGGCTGAGGAATTTGGAGCCAGTTACGGAAGAGGGATCTATTCTGCAGTTTGGTTAGGAGTTGTCTGATACATCACAGAAGCTTTGGGGAATGCACACATCTCCATGCATTTATTTATTCATCTGGGATTACAGCCCCATCTAAAAGCCTCAACTGAGATTGGAGCCGGGTTGTCCTTGGCACTGCACGAATAAGGCTTGATGCAAAGCCCATTGAAGTGGACTGAAAGGAGTCTATTGACTTCAGCTGGTTTTGGATCAGGCCCCTCGCTAGAGAGTCCCTTGCCCAAAAGGCTTACCATTTAAAGAGACAACGCGTGGAAAGCAAGGCAGACCTGTGATGTTAGCTGGCCAAGATCACCCAATAGGCAAGTGGTAGAGGTAGGAAAAGAACCTAGGTCTCCCAAAGCCTAGTCCATTTAAGTGAACATAAATTAACACAACTCCTAGCCCGCTGAGTCGGGGATCTATTCCAATGCAGTGTTAGTCCTCTTTCCACCAGAGGCAAAGGAAGTGTTTTGAGACTAGAACTTCATCTGCACAACGCATACAGTACAGGTATCTGGACAGGACTGCCTGTCTCATATAGAGCACAGGCCACTTGGGGCAAGGAGCACACGTACTTGACCAAGCTGAACTGGCGCCCAGCAAACGGCAAAGCATTAATACTATAGATGGGGCAAAGTTATAAACCCCAAATCTAACCCCCTTGATAGTTCTAGGGTGGGGGAGGGGAGTTGACCTTTGAATCCTCAGCTCCAACCTGGTCCTACAGTGTTGGTTCAAGATCTGATCCAAAACTGAACCCAAGCAAAGCAAGACAGGGCCTAATTTTCCAGATGCAGGTGAAATTTCATGAGAACAGCTCAACATTTTTAACACTGCAGCAGATCCCAAAGCGAAGGTTAAACCCCGATCTGGATCAGAAATTGGCCCCACACCTTCTCTCTCACTGGAGTACTGGACACATGAGGGTTTTTTTAAAGGAAGGCACAGACCTTGAGCTGCGCTGCTAACCAATGATTCCATTCCAACTTCTTAACAAGAGATTCCTGCACAAACGTGCCCCTTTAGCCTGTGATAAAGCCTGTCCCCCCCAGGTGCATGGAGTATGAAGGGGGATGGGGAAAGGGCAAGAAATCAAGCAACCTGTTCATTCATAATCCCAATTAAACACAAATGCTTTGTCACCCTCAAGACCATTGAGAGACTCAGCACCCCCCGACAGACACACTGATCAAGACACAAGGTTTATTTTAGGCTAAGAGGGGGATTTTATGGGAATCCCTTGTTAAAATGTTGGTGTGAACAGTATGCTGAGTGGCTTGATTATGGAGAGTTGTGTTCAGTGTGTGTAATCTGAAGCAGGGTGTAGTTAGCTGGATAAAGACTTTGTAGGGAGACAAAAAGATTTAAAAAAACAAAACCGAGGCATTAAAAATCATCTACCTGGGGATGGTTAGCAGTATGCAGAAAGGGAGGATGCTAGAAGCAGAGGTAATCATTCCACTGTTCCCTTCAGTTTGGAGGGGAAAAAGTGAACGAGGGGATCCTGGGAGCCCTCAAGCCACCATGTACACCCAACTCTGGGCACATCATCCAACGGGCAGGTTCCTGTACTAAACCTTCACTGCCATGATAATGTCTGCAATCTGCTCACCATGTGCCAGCTACGCCAAGAAAGCTCAGCAGAGTGAGTGAACCTATTTAAAACTAAGTTTTCTTCCTAGAAGACAGGCCTTGGAAAGTCCATTTTCTATGAAAAAGGAAAAAATTTTCACAAGTATTTTTAAACTGAAAATATCATGACAAATTTCCATTGACCAAAAACTAGATTTTTTATTTTAAATATTGAAAAAGTTTCCATATAAAATTTGAAAAACAAAGGTCAGGGAAAAACAAAATCAATCAAGAAAAAAAAAGTTTGGGGGAGGGAAAGGAAAAATGAAAACCACTTCCCATTTTTAATTTTTTTCCCACAGAAATAGGTTTTCATTTTGGGGGCAACTCTGAAAGCTACTGAGATGTAAGGGTGAGCTGTTTGGGGGCAGAGACCCTCTTTGTGTTCTATGTTTGTCCAGCACCTGGCACAATAGGGTGCTGGTCCCTGCCTGGGGCTCCTAAGCAGCACCACAATACAAATAAATAGCGCTCAGCTTCCACTTTGGCACCAAAGATCTGGCTTTAAAGTAGACCAGTGTGAACTGCTGGGAGCTGAAGTCCTGAAAAAAAATTAGGCATCAGATATGAACGCTGAGCACTTAGCATTCTGGCCCTGAGCTCCTTTGAAAGTCTAGTCCCATGTGCACAGATTAGGTTATAACCACATACTTGTTGCCTCTACAGTGGAAGTCTAAGGGGGTTTCGGTTGGCAGCCCCACCCAATTACCACTTGCATTTCATCGACTGGTGCTCTGCAATGCACTCCTAGGTTGCCAACGTTGGTTGGATGAATTCCTGGAGATTTCATTACATGACATAATCTTTAATTAAAGGTTAGCTTTTAATTCCTGGAGACTCCAGGACAATCCTGGAGGGTTAGCAGCTCTACCACACCCATGTGCCTGGACAGTGTCAGCTCTGGTGACTGCTTTGGACAAACCTTACGGATGATGCAAATAAGAAAGAGTGGGTGGGTAGGAAGAAGAGCGCCGCCGGCCTTCCAGTGACAGGTGAATGAGAATTGCCTTCTCCAGGGCAAGGAGAGACCATTCTTGTTGGAACAATGGCAGGTCAGACTATGATGCTGAAGTTCAAACGAAGTCTCCTGAGGTGTGCCCAGCCTGAGGCATGCCTGTCACCTTTCACTTGGGCAATGGCACAATTGCCAGCACAAAAGCCTACATGGTGGAGTTGATTAAAAAGAGCGAATCCTATGGATCATCAGAAATGCCGATGGATCATCATTAATACGCAAGCCAGAGATAGGTGGCTATGATACCTTGCACTCTGAGTTTGCTTGCCAATTACTAGGAGGTGACTAATCATTAATCTGATAATTCGAGATAAGTTTGAACAAGTCTGGATATCCTGACACTTTGAAAGGGGTGCGGAAGGGGAGCAAATTCAGAAACTCGACCCAGGTCTGCATTTTGGAACCATCTTTAGTTGCAACTGGAAAGTTGTTCCTTTTTATTATTTCTATTTCCATTATGCCTCTGAGCCCGAGGCATGAACCAGTGCTAGGCGCTGCACAAAACACAGAAGAGAAAGACAGTGCTGTACCAGGATATCAGCTCAACGACTGACCAGTGCAATCACGTGCATTTCCTAAAGTGGCTCTTTTACGTGTAATTAACAGTGAGGCGAAAAAATGCATGAACAACAATTTGGTACAGAAACCTGGCTGATGCCTCCTATCCACCAGTTACTCCGGGGGAAAGACATTAGACTATTCACTTACTGTATTGAAGCAAAGCTGCTTTGTATGCATAACTCACACCTAATTTGTGCCGGCATTATCATGTTGATACCAGGAACCCAGTCTGGTGGCAATAATCTCCTCATTCTCTGCCATTTCCTCAAGGGGGTAAAGATCATGGAGCATTAACACAGCGGATGTGCACTTTGACCCAGAAGCTGTTCCTTGGGCTATAAATCAGAAGCCTGCCACAGCAGCACAATGGCCCTGAAATTAATTACCCTGTAGGTTTTTCGAAGCAGAAAGCACAATGAACGTGCGCGCACACACACAAAAAAGGGGAACATCAGCAAAACTGGTCAGCATTATTCCTCTGGTGTGGAGGACTCAACGCGATTACAATGTTATCTTGGGGAAAGAAGCATAATGGGCCGCAGCCTGGGGAGCGCTATGGCTGATTTGCAGCTTTCCGAGTCAGACAGAAACCTAAGCGACACCTGGTTCAAGGAAGTTATCTGACACATGGCTGCTGCCATGACAACACCATTTCCTCCGTCTGCACATGGACATCTCTATGGGGCCCTGTTCTTTTGAAACGCCTTTGAAAGCATGACTGAGCTTAGAAAAAAAGTTCATTCTGCTCCCTCTCCCTTTCCTAGAATGCTGTCAGGGGCTTTCTTAAGAGGAGAAAAGAAATGCAAGGTGGGGTTGTCAGGCCCAGTTGCTTAGGGGCTAATCCTGAAGTTCTCAGTCCTTTCTCTGGTGAAATTCCCACTGACATTTCAACGGCTGGTTTTTGCACACTGACTGTTCACAGTCCTCAGCTGCCTATGGACTTTGGACTCAAATGAGGCACCCGTCAAGGCGCTAAACGCTATAACAAGGCCAGGCCAACAAAGGAGGAAAGTGTGTCAGAAAGCGAGGCATGTGTGTGTCGTGGACATCGGAGGGAATTCAATTTACAAAATTAGAAGACAAATTTTGAAATTTTCCAGTTTTGAGAAAAAATTCTTCATTTCCTCCCCTCCCCCTTCCATCCCTTTTCAGTGGCAAAATGAGAAGCAGCAGCAGCAGCGAGGGGGGGAAAAGGAAGGAAAAAGAGGAGGGGCCCCCCAAAACTGAATTTTTAGGTTCTCATTGAAAAAATGTTGCGGGGAGGGGGAAATAAACATTTTCACAAACATTTAAATTTTGGGGACAAAAAGGCTATTTTTCATATTTAAAAAGGTTTTAATAAAACATTTCAATGGGCTCTAGTTCGAGATACAGGAGAGGTGGACGTAGTCACGTGGGTCTGCTCGTTAGCCCTTCCGCTCATCAGCAGATGTACCAGAAAAGTCTCTCAGCAATGCACTTACATATGAGGATGACGGTAGGGAGGGAGAGATTTATCAACGAGAATCAGCTTCAGAGAGATGACAGCTGCCAGAGACATCTAGGCTTCCCATGAATGGAACATCTGTACCAGTCTCTCACACACATGGGCGGAGGAAGGGAAGCGGGGAGAGAGAGAGAGAGAGAGAGAGTGTGTGTGTGTGTCAGGATCCTGGGCAAAGGTAGGCAGGACTAGTGGCAGGTGACCAGTAAGCAGGAACAACCACTGGGATTCAGAGTCAGCATCAGGTTCAACAGACCAAGGGTCAAATCCGGAGACAGGTCAGGGATCAGACCAAAGGTCAATACTAGGTATCACGGTCCATGTCAGTGTTCTGGGAATCAAGTGGGAGTCAATGTCAAAGTCGGAGCTGAGGTCAATACTGGGAGCACAGGAACGGAGAATACAGGGTTGTCATGGCAGCTAACTAGCGATCCACATTGTTGCCGGGACACTTCCTGGACTGCCTCCTTGGTTTCTATAGGGCAGGAACCAATCAGGCACCATGATGCTGTTGTTTGTCAAACACCTTGAGGGGGGGGATTTCCTGTGGGCTGTGTAAACAGTGTGTTATGGGTAGGGGAGTGCGAACAAGTCACACCTGCCCCTGGATGGCAATGTGGAGGTGTTTGCTGCTTAGTAACTCTATAGGCCCACATTCAAGACTCGCTGGACCTTACACTAACACATCCCCCTCTGCCATACTTCTCTAGCACAATGTGACTGCCTAAAATAAGGGTAAAACTCCTCTGTGTGACACAGAACTCTTTGGGGGCCAGTCTGAGCCTGTGGTATGAACTCCCCCAGGAACTGAGGGCGGCAACATCTTCTGTTCCAAGCATCAGGTGCATTTCTTGGACCTTGTCTTCTCCAACATGAACGCACAGCAACAAGTACATCTTAAAACCCTCCCAAAACAAGACACTCCATTGCACAGGCTCCTCTGCCTGGGTAGAGGATGAGAGACCAAGACACACTACAGATGTGTAGTCATGTTGCTTATGGCTCTACTGGTGGATGCTCAGCTACTGTGGTGGTGGATGCACTCCAATAATCTACATAGAACAGAACCATCTGTGCCCACTGCTCTTTAGCTCTGAAGAGCCCCAGTTCAATGCCTGGTATCAGCCAAGAAGGCAGCTGACACATCAGTATGTGCAAGTGTCTTTCTGGTTGCCAGAGGCCCGGGACAGGAAAAGGAGGAGTTGCTGCAGGATAAGATGAGGTGCATGTTCAGGGCCACCACTTCTACTCTAAACACTTCAGTTTCTCAAGTTTCTGCAGAATTATCTGGCTTCCTCCTTTGGATTTCTTTCCCCACTCAATGTGGCCAAGAATATGTTGCAGAAAGGGTATAAGATTTGGGCCTTTCAGCTCACAGCTTCAGCACTAGCTGTAATTCCCCCCCGTGAACCACCCCACCACAAATGGATTCCACCTCAAGAGGGACAGCAGCAACCCTCCCGCAGGCCCCGCCGTTACTCGCTCCTCCTTGTTATTATTTACAGGCATTTCTGTATCCGTCCCTCACCAACGTGTCTGAGCATCCACTATACAGCACGTTCGTGTCCATGGCATGCGATATTGCTCGCATGCATCTTTAATTCCTTCCGGCAAAGGGTAGAAGACATGCGCTCTTCAGAGCGCCGCATGGTCCACAAGAAGATGGGCCCTCGAGCCTTTCACTTCACTCTCCGTCCAGGGCCTCACCTCTGGGTGCTCCCAGGCACAGCTTAGCCGACCAACTAAGCCTTTAATTTGATACACAAAACTGATACTTGACTCCCCAATATTTTCTCATAGAGATAAGAAATAGGCAAGCCCTTCCCATGGCTTTACTACTCACCTACAGCACCCCCACACAGCAGTATCGGAATGGTATACACCCAGGATTAAATCCTGCTCTCCCTAATCACACGAGCTGTTGTGACTGTTCACACCCAGAGAGCAGGATTTGGTTCTGTGGCAGCAGTTGCCTAGCGTGGTTTCGCCGCACCCCTTCAGTGTATTTCTTAGCAGTGTATACAGCACAGCAGACTATCATCACGCTGAGGAACTAATAAGGGTATCAGGCAGCCAGTCTCCCCTGGGCCCTTTGCAGGTTATTATGGGGTAATTCATCTGCCACCGATGATGAAAGTCTTGCATGTGGAAACGGGCTGATTCATCCATTATTTTTCTAAGGGATAAGAGGAGCAGGGGAGAGCTCTGGAACATTCAAGGGGTTATCCGAAGGAGCATGAGAATGCTCTAAAATCCAAACAGTTTGGATCCTTTGGTATGTGTTACAATAAAGGGAGTTGTTGCTGCAGTTTTTACACTGGCGTGACTGGTGCCAGCATAGTCCAGAGTTATACACATAAAGCTACATTAACGTAACATTATTAAGGTTGCAGAGTCATGTGCTCAAAAGTTAAAAAATACCAGAATTAAGATTTTGGCTGCTAAAAATCTAAGAAGTATCTACTGAGTATGTGCAAACTGATATTTCAAAGGCTTTGGGCAGATTTTCACAGGACAAAAGGCACATCCCTGAGACAAAAAGGCTGCTCCCCGCTGCCAAATTTCAAAAGCAGGGAACCACTAGGGTTCTCTGCAGGGACCTCCCATGCTCTGCTAGAGCTTTTCAAATAAAAGGTCACCAGAATTTTTTTAGCATGAGCAAAACAAGGTATTTTCCCCTAGCCTCTAGGTATTTTTCCTTCAGTCGTTCTTGAAAATGGCCAAATCATTGGCTGATTTATTTACTTATTTAAATTGGGAAAAATCAGCCTGAGGCAGAAATCTGGAAAATTTCAGACCAAATAGTTAAAGTTTGGCAAAGTTATAAGCAACTGAAAATAGGGTCTTCTAATGGGAAGCATCCACCCGGTCCAAATTCAATATGAAATAGTTAATTTCAGCCTACTTTTATTGCTCCAGCAGTTACAATTGGAGTCCGGATTCTCTCTCACCTTCTTCTAACCTACTGCTTAAACATGGCTGTTGCTGTTAATCAGATGCTATGTTCTGACATACATTGGGCTGTGTTTTAGGCCTTGTCTACACTACAGAATTAAGTCAACCTAAGTTAGGTTGACGTACAGCCACCACAGTAATTATTGAGGTGGTTCATGTGCACGCTACGTGCCCCCCGGCGGTGGTGCATGTCCCCATCAGGAGTGCTTCCACCAATTTAACTGTGTGGGGCATTGTGGGGCACTGACAGCTGGAGCCCCCTCAATCCCAGCTCAGGCTGGGGGCCCCAGGGCAGCAGGGCTGACAGCCAACAGGTGATGTAAGTAACTCAGTGTCTACACTGACACTACACCTCTCCCGGAGGTATAGTTATTAGGTTGGTGTAGTGGGCAACTTACATTGGCAGGAGCGACCTGGTAGTGTAGACATTTACAGAGTTAGGTCGACGTACAGCAGCTAACTCTGTAGCGTAGACCAAGCCGTAGTGGTTATAGAAATCTTTATAGGCCTCTCCCTCAGTTAGTTGCTCCAGCATTCCATTTTGAAATGTATGGACAGGAGACACTATACAAATGGAAAGTTATTATTTCCTTTGGAAGCAGGCAGAGTTAGACTTATGTTAAAACTAAATCTGAACATGGGAGGTAATGGAAGACAGAAGCAAGGATAAGAAACGTATAATCAAAGTGATGCACAATCAAATTGTTTGCATCCATCCATTCTAAGGTGTTTGCTTTTTAAGTATAGTCTCATACTATTAAGTTAATTGATGTTACAAAAGGGAATTGGGGAATGAGCATGTTTTTTTCCAGTGGGCTTTTCTCCTGCATTTGCACTGTGCACAACTAGTTATCCATTTCCACAGTACAAGGGCAGAGTACAAAGAAAGAGGACCTGTGCCAATTAAAAACAACAAAACCAGGCAAAGCAAGTGTATTCATTCAAGAGACAGTTACATTTAAGAAAATAAAACAAAAGACCAAGAAGTCAGTCACTCTGGACCAATAGTAATTTTTAGGCGCCGGCAATTTATCCAGGGTTGTTTCTATTCTGTTCACCCAGAGAGGAGCCCAGCAGAGAGAGTTTTGTAAATAAATATGATGAACTAATTTTTTCCATAGCCTTTTGCCCCAATTTTGAATTAAATACCAAGTTACACAACTCCTGTCAGAGAACTCCAGCTAAGCTCTGCAGGCGCATGTAATAACTCCAGCCTTAAAAAAAATGTTTTCCTTTGCAAAAAGAAGATTCAGCAACCCAACTCATGCATAAAATATAAAACCCTGAATCCTACCTTCTCTGACACTACCATCAAAAGTTGCACAGGTCAGAATTCAGCCCAATTAAACACATCTTGAAAGACCACCTTGAGGACAAGCATACGTTGTTTGTTCAGTGGAAATGGTCTTTAGGAGAGGTCACACTCATCATTGGGTTGGAAACGAAGGGACGGATTTTCCAAAGTGGTTAGCACATTGGGTGCTGAGATCTTGTGAAAATTCACCCTCTATTCTGGGTGCTTGGACGCCTCGCCCCTTGGGCGTATTTGCCCACTCATCATCATAAAGAACACTGGCTTCCCTTAACAGAAATAGTTTGAATGGAAAAAAACCTTCAAAAGGCAAAACACACATGGAGCCAGAGCCACTACTGGCATAATTCTGTCATAATGACTGCAATAATTCAGTTGGCTTCCATGCAGTCATACTTGCTTACACTAGTGCAAACTTGCCCCTTAAATTAATTCCTGGTGTAAGCCACTGAAGTTAAAGGATGTACATCAGGGATGAGTTTGGCCTATAAGATGGGTCTGAACCCAAACAGGCCAAATTTAGGGGAGAAGTAGGAAACTCTACTCTGATTTTCATAGATTTCAAGGTCAAAGGGGGCTATTACGATCATATAATCTGACCTCCTACGTAACATAGGCCCAGAGAACCTCACCCAGTAACTTCTGTAACAAGCTCTCATAACTGCTGTGACAGCGATTGCACATCCTGGGTCTCTTGCTATTTAAAAGATTGCACAATTGTTCTGGAAGCTTGCAATTTTCCTCCTCAAGTTACACTGATGGGAACTTCATGGAACTACAGTAGCATTAAGAGGAAATCAGACAATTCATCTTTAGTAATGAGGCACTTCATTTTGCTGCACTCACTGATAGCCAGAGTGGTGTTGAACATTAAGTCACCCCAGGACTGGTGATTAAACAACCAGCCTGTTTTTCAATTAATACTGATACCTGGACTAGGAAAACCCAGCACATTAGCGAGAGCTATACATAAATGCACAGACCCAGAAAGGCACATGTGGTCTAGTGGACTGCATATGGGACTGTAAGCCACGAACTCGCAAGATTTAACCCAAACTCCAGCACTTCCTGTGTCGCCATAGTCAAGTCACTGAACCTCTGTGCCTCGGTTTCCCCTCTCAAATGGGAAGAAACCCCCCCCCCACACACACACACACACTGATCCTGTCACGTTTAATTCATTAATGTAAAGTGCTTTGAGATTCTCAGGTGAACGACACTACAAGTGCTAAGTATTCCTACTTCTTTCAGTTGCTATCTTGGTCAACTTATGTGCCATATTATTATGACAGTTTGTACCACATTACATTACTCTAATTTGGACATGGGTCCAAAATACTCTTCACATTGCTTGTTACAGAAGAAATTTTAATAAATTTTTAGCTGGCATAGTATAGTGAGAGGGAAAAAACCCTATGCACAGCAAGTACAGGATTCTATTGTCTCTGCATTTCTAAATTGCCATTTTTAATTATAAAACTAAAGGGCATCTATTCAGGCCCGGAGACCTGAGAAAGCCCCATTTGTCAGCAGCAAAGTAACTCGTATAGATGACGAATGAGAAAAGAGTAGCCGGTTCTCTGGTTTGCAGTATGTGAAATATGACTAATGGCAGAAGAGTGCGGGTGATGCATCTTCCTAGCAAGAGAAAGAAATATCACTTGAATTTAAATTAAACCCTGCATTTGACTCAGTCACAACCAGATGTCATCAACTGGTGACTGAGCCACCGTGATTGCTTTAAGAATTAAATTTTCTCCCCCAAAGGCAGACAAATTAGACACAAGCATCTGCCCCTCGGAGGCATTTAAGTTACCCTGTGATAGGAACTACAATTATGGAGACTTCAGACCACTTCAAATACAGCTGCACACAATTGCTACATCCAAGTCAGGAATTATTCCACCTCCGAGGAGAAACCAGCTTGGGAGACTAGTGTTTTCTCACACACACTAGTTTGAGGAATGGGGGAAGGTGATCAAACCTTTGCACAGGAAAGTGAGCGAATGAGTTCTGAGATGCACCATCTAGGCCAGGGGCAGGCAAACTTTTTGGCCTGAGGGTTTCGTAAATTGTATCGAGGACTGATTAGGGGAGGGGGTTGTGGGCTGGCCCCCCACCTCCTATCTGCCCCCCCCGGGACTCCTGCCCCATCCAACCCCCCCTCCCCTGACTGCCCCCGCACCCCCGCCACCCCATCCAACCCCTCCTCTCATTCCTGAAGGTGCCCCCCCCGGGCCCTGCCCCATCCAACCACCCCTTCTCCATATCCCCTGGGGCCCTGCCCCTGGAACCCCTGTCCGGACAGGGCCCTGCCCCCATTCAACCCCGCTCCCCACCCTGACCACCCCAACCCCTATCCACACCCCCACCCTCTGACCACCACCCCGAACTCCTCTGCCCTCTATCCAACCCTCCCTGCCCCCTTACCACACTGCCTGGCACACCGCTGGCTGGCGGCGCTACAGCCACGCAGCCGCCGCCGCCACCGTGCAGCACAGAGACCGGGTCAGGCCGGGTTCTGCAGCTGCGCTGCCCCAGGAGCTCGCAGCCCCGCCGCCCAAAGCATTGCGCCAGCGGCGGAGCGAGCGAGCTGAGGCTGCGGGGGTTGGGAGATAGCAGGGGAGGGGCCGGGGGCGAGCCTCCTGGGCCAGGAGCTCGGGGGCCGGGCAGGACAGTCCCGTGGGCCGGATGTGGCCCGCGGGCCGTAGTTTGCCCACCCCTGCCTAGGCGTAGGATTTCCACGAGTACTCCGTCTTGGCCACATTTTACTCCCAACAGAGGCAAGGGCAACTGCGATGGATCGGGAGCAGAGTTAGGCCAATGCTGAATGCTTTTGAAAAGCCCGCTCTAGGCAGGCATTGCCTGACAGCCTAGCTACAAAGGGAGGAAGAGAACATGGATGGCGGGGGGCAGACCGTCTATAATAGGAAGTGAAAACTCCAGGGCGCCACCTGTGCTCTGTGCAGAGAAGCACAGGGCCCTTGGTGGGCTGGATGAGGGTGGACACACTGCTGTGAAATGATTTGACTGCTTTGTCTCCCCACAATCTGGCAGTATCAAATTAAACTACCAAGAAAGTGACCAACAAGCCTGAACTGCTCCAGCCTTCCAGGAAAAGGGGCCAGTGTTCTCCTGCACTGTATTATTGGTCCCTGGAGAAAAGCCATTTCTCCGACTCTATTAGGAACAGAGCTCTGTGTGTGTGTGTGTGTCAGTCAGATTTTTATCTGTGATTGTCCCTAACTCCCCTGCCTAATTTCCCTCCTACAGACAAGACTTCTCACGTAGCCCAGATCTCCCTCCCACCTGCCACAGCGGTTTGTACCATGGATAGCCAGTTCCCTAGGCAGTTATATGGCCTCCTCACCACAATTGCCCTGAGATCAGGGGCTGTGACCGGGAGAGCAGTTTCCTCAATGGGCAGCAAATCTGGCAACTAAAACCTGCCTTGATTGAAAGCAGGTAAGTGGAATTCTGCAAAGTGTGGGAGCGGAGGAGGTTGAATGCAGACGCTGGAGTCTGTGGCTCAGAATTCTCTCTAGTTATGGCACAGCTGGTCTGGTACATTCAGAAACACAACTGTACTGTAACCAGGAGGTACAGCAGGAAAATGGGGGACCCTGACTGCCAATGGGGAAAGGTTAGTGAATTGCCAAAGAGGATAACTGACCTGACGGAGAGCAAGTGCAGACTTTCTCCAATGAAAAGGAGTTGCTTGTTGGCATGAGATTAAACCCAGGTTTGTTAGAAGAGCTAGAAGAGAGAGCTCGGATACCCACATGCCTCTGAGAAGCCTACGTTTCCACAGCACCTCTCCTCCCAAGGTCCCCATAGTGTGTTACACAACATAGGAGCTGCTTTGCACACCATTACATTTCACCAGCATGGTGGCAGCAGCCTGGCAGCTGTTACAACACTTTAGGTGTGAGCAATACCATGGGATTTTTAATGACCGCAAGTGACCTTAAGTTTAAAGCTTCAATGGTTTTCCTCCTCCAACCACCCACACAAGCACGGGTCTGATCCAACTCCCATTGAAGTCAATGGCCAAATGCTCATTCAGTTTCAAAGGGAGCATAATCAGGCCCTTATTGGACTTCAGAGCATGTTTCTATCTTAGATACTTACATGGCCCTGTTGCCATAAGATCCAAGCACAGGCCCACTGATGGGGGGAGGGGAAAAGGGGGAATTGCCCAGGGCTACGGTCAATTTAAAAGGGTCTGGGGGCTCCTGGCTGCTGCCGCTGCCACGGTTGGGCCACAGGGCTCCTAGGTGCATGCGAGTGCTCCAGGCCCCGCAGGCCGGCGTGATTAGCCATCACAGTCAGTTCCAGAAGTGACGGATTTGTCACTTCCGCCCTGGGCTCCCCCGCCCAGGGATGGCCCTGGCCCTGGGGCCCAGAATTGCTGTCAGCGGGCCTGTCCAAGTGCTTTACAATCTTATGTATTTTCTCCCAAACACCCCCATGAGGTAAGGAAGTGCCACTATCCCCATTCTACAGATGAGGAACTGAGGTACAGGCTAAAGGAGTTGGTCGAGGTCACACAGGTGGGAATTGAAGCTGGCTGTCTGCCTAGCCCTAGCCACCAGACCATCCCGTCCCTCAATACCTCATCCTTTGCTACATGTAGCCCTTCCTTCTCTGCATGCTGTTTCTATGGACGAATTTTAGTATTGATACAGCTAACCTGGTGATCCAAGAGACCTAATCCCCTCCCCACCCTCTCCAAGGAAAACATTACACGAGGGAAAGAAAGTGACTCCTCAAATCAAAATACTTGATTAAATCTGCAATTTTTTCTCACGCCCATGCTCAGAGCCCTTGCCTGTGAGCTGCCAAGCTCTGCATTCTCATGATGTAGCACTACAGAAACAAGAAGACAGAGAAGGATCACCTTGGAGTCCTTCCAACAGAACAGGATCGTTTTCCCCTCACTGCAAAGAGGCAGTGGCAGATGTTCCCTCTGCAGGAGTTGGGAAGGGCAGAACTGTATGCTGCACAGACTGAATGGGCAAGAGGTCCCGATGAACCTGCTTGCCACTTGCCAGCATGCAAAGGCCAGATTCCCTCCTCTATTGTGCAAACCCAGCTCCCCTGAATTCAAGTGGAGCTGCACATGCAATATCTGAAGGCAGATTAACCTGCATACAGTTAACATACAAACGAATTCTGCGACCATCAGCCTGGTATCTGGGCACCTTCCAAGATGAAGAACTGTCACTCCCTTTCCACTTACACTAAGGGAAGCATTCTTTCCTCAATGTGCACATGCAATCCCCGTTAGCCACACTTAAGGAACTGAGGATAGACCTCGGTATTCACCCTGGTGCAGAGGCCTCTTGCGGCCTCTGCAGAGACTTGCCAGGCACCTGTGGTAACGGTCATGCTGCCCCTAGACCACCATAATGGCCTTTATTTTTGCCTTTTGAGGGTCACTGCTTTTATGGTGGCATCAATTAATAAAACCAGCCAATTGCCATTTAACCATCTCCAGCCCTTTCCCCATCTCTTCGATTACCACAAAAGCCCTTTTCAGTTCTGTTTTGGACTGTGAGGAGTTATTTGTTTTTCTTTCTCCCGGGTGTTCGATCGGTATTCTGCAAGAAAAAGCAAACCTCTGCCCTCGCTGATGTAGACTTGCTAGAACTGCATATGCTGGGGACACTTAGCTACCCCAGCACAAAACACACAAGAGGTACTGTTCTGCAAAGCAGCGAGGGTGATGCGAGCAGCTGCATTGTCATGTGAACCACGCCAGTGCCAGAGACCTTGGCGGCTGCTGCACTCGAAAAGAAGAGAAGAGAAGAAGGGTTGGAGAGCTTGTTCCATTCCTTGTTTTTGCAAAACAAACTCCGGCCAGCTAGGTCACGTTATCTTGGAGAGCCAGCCAAGGGGGACAAGGCTCAGACAGGTTAGCCAAACTCTATATCTACAGCAGCTCCTCCTCCACTGAAGCTTGGTCCTCTTCGCCATTTCACAACGGGTAACTCCGCAGGCCCCTGTGTCTTGTTTTGGAGAATGGTGCTTATGAAGGCACATTACCGCAGACCTGCCACTTTTTTTAGTTACTTATTTCTAACAACAATAATTAAAAAACAAAAAAAAACCCAAAAAAACTAGTTCTAGGTCACTAAGTAGGGGAGGTGGAAGATAAGAGAGAGACTGAGCTTCCCGGATCCCTTTTGCTGCTTTTTTTTTTTTGAGAGAGAGAAATGCTCTGCTTAACTGTGTTATTTAAAAAGACAGCTGAGGTATAAATGAGGACTGGATTACAGCCAAGACTGCTGTGCTTTAGCTAGCCAGTTTTATCAGCATCAAGGTCTTATTGGTAATCAAAAGGAAGTAGTGACCTACTACAGTAGCATAAGAGGAAAATATTTGCTTACTAGAGTAGCCGCACACATGAAGATCAGCAATAATCATCCTAAGAGATTGGTCAGTTGTTAGCTAGATTCCCAGAAGAAATAGCTGTAACTAGGGTTGTCAAGCGATTAAAAAAAAAATCATGATTAATTGCTCTATTAAACAATAGAATACCATTTATTTAAATATTTGTTGATGTTTGACATTTTCAAATATATTGATTTCAATTACAAGAGAATACAAAGTGCACAGTGCTCACTTTATATTTATTATTACACATATTTGCACTGTAAAAAAAGAAAAAGAAGTTATATTTTTCAATTTACCTAACACAAGTACTGTAGTGCAATCTCTTTATCATGAAAGTTGAACTTACAAATGTAGAATTATGTACAAAAAAATAACTGCACTAAAAAAATAAAACAATGTAAAACTGTAGAACCTACAAGTCCACTCAGTCCTATTTCTTGTTCAGCCACTCTCTCAGATAAACAAGTTTGTTTACATTTTCTGTAGATAATGCTGCCTGCTTCTTGTTTACAATGTCACCTGAAAGTGAGAACAGGTGTTCACATGGCACTGTTGTAGCTGGCATCACAATATATTTACATGCCAGATGAGGTAAAGATTCTTCTGCCCCATCATGCTTTGCCCACCATTCCAGAGGACATGCGTCCATGATGACAACAGTTTCTGCTTGATAATGATCCGACTGATGGATGTTCATTTTCATCATCTGAGTCAGATGCCACCAGCAAAAGGTTGATTTTCTTTTTTGGTGGTTCAGGTTCTGTGGTTTTCGCATTGGACTGTTGCTCTTTTAAGACTTCTAAAAGCATGTGCCACACCTTGTCCCTCTCAGATTTTGGAAGGTACTTCAGATTCGTAAACCTCGGGTCAAGCCCTGTAGTTATCTTTAGAAATCTCACATTGGTATCTTCTTTGCATTTTGTCAAATCTGCAGTCAAAGTGTTCTTAAATCAAACATGCTGGGTCGTCATCCGAGACTGCCATAACACGAAATATATGGCAGAATGCAGGTAAAACAGCAGGAGACATTGAACTCCTTGGGAGAGAATTGTGTCACAAATTTAATTAGTACTTTTTTTTAACAAGTGTCATCGTCATGGAAGCATGCCCTCTGGAAGGGTGACCGAAGCATGAAGGTACATACGACTGTTTAGAATACCTGGCACATAAATACCTAGCAATTCTGGCTACCACAGTGCCATATGAACACTTGTTCTCATTTTCACGTGACACTGTAAATAAGAAGCAGGCAGCATTATCTCCTGTAAATGTAAACAAGTTTGTTTCTTAGCGATTGGCTAAACAAGAAGTAGGACTGAGTGGTCTTGTAGGCGCTAAAGTTTTACACTGTTTTGTTTTTGAGTGCAGTTATATAAGAAAAAAAATCTACATTTGTAAGTTGCACTTTCGCAATAAAGAGATTGCACAACAGTACTTGTATGAAGTGAATTGAAAAATACTATTTCTTTTACCATTTTTACAGTGCAAATATTTGTAATAATAATATAAAGTGAGCACTGTACACTTTGTATTTGGTGTTGTAAATTGAAATCAAATATTTGAAAAGAGAAAAATATCCAAAATGTTTAATAAATTTCAATGGATATTCTATAGTTGAACAGTACAATTAAAACTGTGATTAATTGCAATTAATTTCTTTAATTGTGATTACTTTGAGTTAATCACATGAGTCAATCAGGATTAATCGACAACCCTAGCTGTAACAGAAGGACCCCATCACATCGCTTTTGGAGGAGAGGGTCCCAGCCTAAAAAGTATGGAGTCATATGAATATGTAGTTATAAAAAAGAATGCATGACCACATTCAAGATAAAGTCATAGAGCCAGATTTTCAAGTGTTCAGCACCTGCAATTGAGGCCATATTTGCAGAAGGACTCAGCTCCCGCTTAGGCACCTAATAAGGCCTAGATATATATATATATATTTTTTTTTAAACTTCAGCACCCAGCGTGCTGAGCTCTTCTGAAAATACAGTCACTTATTTAGGGGATTAAAGAGAGATGAAAATCTGACCCCGATTATGGGTGCTGAGCCCTTCCTGAAAATGACAGCAACAGTTCCTATTCTATTTGACGCAGACATCTGGTTTCCATTACCGCAGGATCTGAGCTTCCCACAACCCTTAATAAAGCTATGCTCACAGCCCTGCTTGTGGGGTAGGGAAGGGCTATTATCCCCACTTCGAGATGGGGATGCTGAGACATGGTGACTTGCATGTGTGCCGACTCTGTGGGTGCACTGCAGCTGGCGCACCCACGGGGAAAAAAAATAGTGAGTGCTTAGCACCCACCGGCAGCCCCACCAATCAGCTCCTCCCCCTTGCCCCCAGTGCCCCCAGCCTGCAGCCCCCCCGATCAGCTCCTCCCCCTCCCTCCTACCCGCCATGGATCAGCTGCTCAGTGGCATGCAGGAGGGGCTGGGGGAGGGGGCAGAATAGGGCAGGGCGGAGTGGGGGCTAGGCCTGGACCAGGGTCATGCACCCCTGGGGAAATTAGAAGAAGGCAGCACCACTGGTGATTTGCCCAAGTTCACACAGGAAGCTCGTGGAGGAGCAAGGAATCGAACGCAGGTCCCCTGGGTCACAAACTAGCACCCTAGACCATCCTTCCTCTCCTGTGGCAGGGATGGAGGTGGCAACAGAACTGATTTTTGGTCCCAAACAAAGCTTCCTTGGAGAGTACAATTCTAACCCAAGAACACCACAGGTGTGACTGCACGTGACATCTCACATCATGCACTGGATGAAACGAAGCTTATTATTTTTTAGTGGAATTGAGCTTGATTAATGATTATTTGTATTGCAGTAGCACCCTACAGTCTATCAGGGGATGGGGATCTGTTGGGCTAGGTGCTAGAGCAACACGTAAGAACAGGACAGGACTGGTCCCAGAGAGCTCACAGTCCAAGAATGTAATGGATGCCTTGGGAAATGTCAGTTGACCCTTTACAAATGCTGAAGCCCGAGCTGTTACGATGACAATCAGGTCACTTGAGAAGGAAGTATCTTTGCTAGCAGTTCCCCCTTCCCATCTTTCAGGCAGAGTTCTCACGTAGTCCTAACCATCAGCCATCTGCCTCGGGATCTCTGTGTAAACAAGCTCCTGCAGAGCAGCGCTTCATCTTCCCTTGCCAGGCAGGTTAAGTGTAGGCATAGCAGGGAAGTACTGTCATTTGACATGGCTTGGAGAGGACACTAGGACACAAAACCCCAAAACTAACACCCCTGTCCCACGCATGAGAGCTTGGGTCTGTCTGGTTCAAGGCCTAGATCCTGGTAGGCTAAAGAATTTAGTCATTACCTATTTAGCACCAGTGTTCACAAGCCATATCTAGTCAAGGGAGCTGGCACCATTTCACAGGATGGATCGATGTTCTCCACTGATCTGATTACCCAAGGGTGCCACTTTCAAGGGAGATAGTTTAAGATGGAATCCTGTGCAGGACTCCAGCACTCGCAAATCTGGATACAACATATGCATGCTGAATACTCCACATCTAAATACTGGTGTCCGCATCTGACACCAGTATTGAGATGGGCCTTCTGGTGGGAATCCATCCAGCCCCGTTGTACTGTACTGGAAGACCCCGCCCGGCTCCTTAATCTAGGGAAACGAAATAGGGAGCAGATCCCCCAAAACATCAGCTCTCCCTAGATGACATTACCTCCTCTGGGTTCCGTTTAATCTCCTTTTAATCTTTCCTCAGTCAGTCTCTCTGTCACCTCACTCATTTTTAGTGCTCTTGTCTGAATTTCTTCTAATCTGTTGCCATGTTTCTGGTATTAAGAGGCTATAACTGCAGACAGTAATTCATGTGTGGTTTTACGACTGCTACTAGCCAACACAGTCTGTATAAGTCTAGCCATACAGAGTGAGTGGGAGCTATGATATCGTCCCACTTTTTAGATGGGGGATGGGGGAGAAGAGGGGAAGGATAGTCCTGGGGTTTAAGTGCTAGCTTGAAAGTCAGATGATTGAACCTGGGTCACCTGCTCTACCAGAGACTTCCTGTGACCTTGGGCAAGTTACTTAGGGTCAGATTCTCAAAGGTATTTAGGCACCTAAAGATGCAGGTAGGATTTTCAGAAACATGTACGTGGGTCAGCTGCCTAACTCCCAATGACTGAGCTCCTAGGAGTTAGGAGCCTAACATGCTTAGGAGCTTTTATAAATACGACAGGGCTGCATCTTTCATCTCTCTGTGTCTTAGTTCCCCTGTGTCTAACAGGGAGGATAACGCTGCCCTACCTCACAGGATAAATATGTTGAAGACTGTGAAGTGCTCATATAGTACAGCAATGGGAGCCATATCAAATATCTTAGAGGCATAGATGGAATGGTCACCATTTCCTTGGGTCGGACTTGCCAGGAAATAGACAAGGGAAAGTTTAAAAATGGTTTAAGTCAGTAAAAGGATGGGGGAAATTTAAAAAAATAATAATAATAATCTGGGTTTTCTATTGCCCACCTCCTTTGCAGTTCTAGTAAGAGACACCACACCTGCAAACATGCCCAGGTCATGGAACTGTCCGTTTCATCCCTCCAGTTCTGTTCTAACCAAACATATATCCCTCTGAACGTGACACAGATCGCTTGTACGAATGTCAGCTGCCGCCGTTCAGTCTTGATTTAAGCCTTCATTAATGGTTAAGTACAGGGATATATTGCAAGAAGTCAGCTTGCTTTGTCACAAATCACAATGTTATTATGGAAATAAACACTATATGGGGGGCGGGAGGAAGCGGGGAGGAAGTGGGATTCCCGTGGGGATTTGTCTGGATTAACCATTATATGAATTTAAACTACTAGATGTTTATATACTCCTACAGCCATATCCTATAAACCTTTATGCATATTGATTTATATAAGAACAATTTGTTTATTCTTTATTCCACATTATGAACCAATCAGCAAGTCAAACCCAAGTCATTACTAGAGTGCATGCTGTCATGCAGGCCTTACAGAAGGTGGTCTGTCTAGTGGCTTGATAGCCATAACAAAAAATGATTAATAATCTGCTGCAGACACTTATAATTGCCATAGCTTCCTCTTGTGAATTTAAATAGCTTTCTTGAATTACTGCCTTTGACATAATCAATAAAGTTGAGTTATTGCTTTATCAGGCGATTCTATAAAGCCTGGGGAAACTAGAAAACTAGCCTTGGCACGTCACAAAAGACCCGTAATCACCTTGTCTGCATTGCGATGCCACACTAAGTGGTGGAAGGCTGCAGGGAACCGACATGGAGAGCAGAGAACACAAGGTCTAGACTCGCCAATTGATTTCCCACTGTTGGGAGGAAGAAAAGGCAACAGCTGGGAGCCCTGAAACCGTGATACGATTCAAGAGGAAAGCAAGTTAGCAATAGGCATGGGAGCCCGAGAAACCACTGGAGAAGAAGGTAATTCCAGGGCCGGCTCCAGCGAAGGAAGCAGGTGCCTGGGGTGGCCAATAGAAAGGGGCAGCACATCCAGGTCTGCGGCAGCGGGTCCTTCACTCTGTCTCTGCTGCTTCAGCAGCAGTTCAGCGGCAGCTTAATTTCCCCCCTCCCTTCACTGCTTGGGGTCAGGGCCGGCTTTAGGCCGATGCACCCGATTCCCTGGAATTGGGCCCCGTGCCTTAGGCCCCTCCCCCCCCCTTTTTTTTTTTTTAAATAAACTTACCCGGTGGCAGTCTGGGGCTTCGGCGGCATTTCGGCAGTGGGGGATCCGCTCCGGGGCTTCGGCGGCATTTTGGCAGTGGGGGGTCTGCTCCGGGGGTCTATGGCGGCATTTCGGTGGCAGGGGGTCCTTCAGTGCCGCGGAAGCCCAGCGGCGGGGGGTCCGCTCCAGAAGTGCCGCCGAAGCCCCAGACCACTGCCGGGTATTCAAATTGGGCCCCGCCCTTCATAAAGCCAGCCCTGCTTGGGGTGGCAAAAACGCTGGAGCTGGCCCTGGGTAAATCACATGGAATTAAGAATGGCCCAAGTAGGCATGGCTTGGAACAAGTACCTTTGAAATTATCACTGATACCAACTTGTTTTTCTGTACAATGCTCAGGTCAAAACTAGATGTTGCCATGTGGTTGATCCTGGCCAGAAAGTCATTCCTGAGAGGATTTCTTTTCCGAAGCATTAAGTTTTCTTAATGCTCGGAAGGGTGACGAGTATGATTCAACATCTCGGGATATTTGCAGGCAAATTCCTGGCCTTTGGATCATGGGTGCCCTGTGCACTTCCAGTTCATTTCCTCTGTATGCATGGAGTTGGGCACCTTTTCATAAGCACTGACGGATAGCGCTGCAGAGCCTTTATCTACAGAGCAGACACCACGTGGGCAGCATCACTGCAAGTCCCTCAGCTCTGTAATGGAGGGACCACTCCTAGGGAGGGGAGGGGAGTTCAGTTTGGTTTAGGGGGTGCGTACTTGTTCAGTGAGAACTGGACATCTACCACCCAGTGATTCTGCAGAGCACACTGAACAGCTGATGGGCAACACTGAGCAAGCCTAGATTTGCAGAGGCCCTCACCCAGGAAAGAGCTCTTTAGTGCATTCCTGGGCCCTGGAGATACCCAGTCCACATCACCTTTATAGCACATATTACCAGTAACCCCAAGGTATCCAGTCTCCCTGCGATAAATGAATGGGGGGAGGGGAGCTCCCTTTTATGGACACCCAGCCAGACAGTTAGCTATAAAATCCCTGTTAGGAGCTGTTCTCTACTTGCTTTACCTGTAAAGGGTTAAAAAAGTCCATAGGTAAAAGGAAGGGAGTGGGCACCTGACCAAAAGAGCCAATGGGAAGGCTAGAACTTTTTAAAATTGGGAAAAGAACTTGCCCCTTTGTCTGTGTGTTGTTCTCCGGAGAGAGGGGACAGAGCAGACACAGGGCTGGAGCTTTGCTGTAAAAAGCTTTGGGCCAGGTATGAAAACCCACCAGATCATACCTAGAAACTACTCATTTGAAACCCCAGATATGTAAATAGATCAGGAAATGTCTAGAAAGACACGATTAGGTTTATCTCTTTTATTTCCTTATGGCTTGTGGATTCCTCTGTGCTAACCCCAGTTTTGCTTGTAACTTTAAGTTGGACCCCAAGAAGCCAGGGCTGGCTTTAGGGCGATTCAGATGATTCCCCGGAATCGGGCCCTGTGCCCCTAAGAGGGCCCCGCAACGTCATGAAGGAGCTGCCACCGAAGTCCTGCCACGGTCTTCGGTGGCAGCTCCTTCAAATTGGGCCCCGTGGTGCCTAAAGCTGGCCCTCCAAAAAGCTATCTTGATACTTAATCCTTGTAATTTTTTTTAAACCTAGCAAAAGCCTAAGTTCCAGATGTATTTTCTTTTTGTTTTTAATAAAATTTACCTTTTTAAAAAAAACAGGATTGGATTTTTGTGTCCCTAAGAGGTTTGTACATATGTTGTTTAATTAGCTCTGGTGGCAACAGCTGATTTCCTTTGTTTTCTTTCTCAGCTCTTCCCCGGAGGGGTGTGTGTGAAAGCGCTTGAGGGTACCCCACAGGAAGGAATTCTCAAGTGTGCCTTCCTAGGTTCCAAAAAAGGGAGGGGGGTTTGCACTTGAGTGGTGGCAGCATCTACCCATCCAAGATCAGAGAGAAGCTGTAACCGGAGGAGTTTAATACAAGCCTGGAGTGGCCAGTTTTAATTTTTAGAATCCTTGCAGGGCCCCCCATTCTGCACTCAGAGTGCCAGAGTGGGGAATCAGCCTTGACATCCCCTCATCCTATTTAATTCAAAACAGTGAGGCCACAGAGTAATAAACACCACATCTTCATTTCAGTAAGAAGCAGTAGAAAGCTATGCCACTGATGCAATGTAAAGCCTCTGCTATTATTTATACTCTTTTAAACAGACTTGACAGCAGCACACAGACAGACTGGAAAGCCATCAGATCTTGCAACAAATATTTAATGACTACTTGTAAACTCAGCCATTCCCTATAAAAGAGCTCTTATTTAGCTTAGCAGGACAGAGGAGCTAAATACATGGTATTATGGCAAACCAGGATCTCTGAGGGACAGGTATGGAATTTTTCAACCAGGATTTCCACACGTCCAGCGTCTGATACAGGGTAACATTATAATTATCACAAGGGTACCCATTTTGGAACCATGGGGCACCAGTGGTTGTACCAACAATGGGCGAGTTTCACTCCAGAGGCCTGAGAGGTTTAGATCTGACCCCCTGCATCTGACCCCATCGCTACCATTTTGGGTCAGAGTCAGATTGACAATAGGAAGAGGCCTTTTCTCTAGATTAGATGTAGGCAAACTACGGCCCACGGGCCATACTGGCCCGCAGGACCGTCCTGCCCGGCCCCTGAGCGCCCGGCCGAGGACCCTAGTCCCCGCCCCCTCCCCTGCTGTTCTCTTTCCCCCGCAGCCATGCCGCCGTGCAGGCCGTGCTCTGGCCTGCTGCTCCTGCTGGGCAGCGTGGGGAGCGCAGCTGGCTCTGGCCGGGTGTCGCGGCTGTGAGCTCCTGCTGCTGGTAAGGGGGTAGGGGGGTTGGGTAAGGGAGCGGGGGATCCTAGGGGGCAGTCAGAGAGGAGGGGGCAGTTGGATGGGACGGAGGTTCTGGGGGGGTGGTCAGGGGATGGGGAACAGGGAGGGTTGGGAGTGGGAGTCCCAGGGGGCCTGTCAGGGGGCGGGGATGTGGATAGGGGTTGGGGCAGTCAGGGGACAGGGAGCGGGGGGGGTTGGATGGGTTGGGGGTTCTGAGGGGGGCAGTTAGGGGGCAGGAAGTGGGAGGGGGCAGATAAGGGGCAGGGACCAGGCTGTTTGGGGGAGGCACAGCCTTCCCTACCCAACCCTCCATACAGTTGCACAACCCCGATGTGGCCCTCAGGCCAAAAAGTTTGCCCACCCCTGCTCTAGATCCGGTTCAGGTGTGACCCAATGTAGCAGAATCACCACAGAGACACCTATCATTTCAAGCTAAAAATCTCACAAGAAAGCCTACGAGCAGGTAATGTCCTAGACTCTGAACATGAACCTTGGCTTGGTCTCCACCTTTAACTCCCAGACCCTAGTGTCTGTACCTAATCTAGGCTAAAGCCATCTTCTCAGTCCATCCACAACTGGCATACAAATCCTATGGACGTTGTGTGTTATAATTTAGAAAGCCTGGATAATTACCAGAAAGATGGAATTTAAAAGTCAGCAGGCAGTGCCGCATGGAGGAGCAATCAGCATTTGAGTAATCTTCCTAGTTAGACTCCTACTGGTAAACGACTCTTGAATGAAGACAAGAGTTTGGTCACAAACACTTTCTAGCCGCAGGGTTTTATTGTGAACATTTTCAAATAGATAATGTCTCCACTCTGCTTGCTACCCGGCCTCCTCCCTGTCAAACCCTGAACTAAGTCTTATCCAGATCGAGACATCACCACCTCCCTCGACCTCCATGCACAGCCCCCAGGGAGGTAGGCAAGATTGGTAAAGTGACACATGGAAGTTACTGGTGTTTTAGGTACAAGACTCAGAATATCTGAGTTCAATTGCAGGCCCTATCATAAGCCTTGTGTGTGACCTTGGGCAAGTAATTTGCTCTCTCTGCCTCAGTTCCCCATCTGTAAAATGGGGCTAAAAATTCCTTCCTACCTCACATAGATATTGTGAGGCTAAATCCATAAACACCTGGCAGAAGCCAAGAGTCTCTATGCTACCAGCACTGTGGTAAGAGAAGGAACTTGTCTGCTCACAGTAACGGGACCAGGAATGGAAACCCAGAGTCCTGTCTCCTGTCCCCTTAATTCTCTGCTCTGAGAAATTAATCAGGATTGCAATCACTTCCCCAAAAGGCCCGCACCATCATACAGCAAAGGAATGGAAGATTATAAATAGAAGAATGATGATTATGGAGGATGAGGTGACCTAGTCAGAAACCCATGTGGCTGTCAATAAGATTGCCGGGGAAGATGGTGTTTTCTGTGACAGAAGACAGACCGCCATGAGCTAGACTGGTGATACTCAGACCTCAATGATTCAGGAGCCAAACTAGCCATCAACATTACCCAAAAGAGCCACAGTAGTGTGAATTCATGGTTTCGTTTACTGTACTGTAGTACTATTCATATTTAAATAGTATGATGGGAAATATTTTGTTTATATGTTATTCTCACAGCAAGTAAGTTAATAACTTAGTGCAAGTTGATAACTTAATTGGTTAATAACATAGTAAAAAGCATCCCGATCAGTGTTTTAACACCATGTGCTGCAATGAGCCGCAGACGATGAATTAAAGAACCACGTGTGGCCCGAGAGCTATAGTCTGAGTATCACTGACAAGCCAACTACTAATTTCACAGCCTGCACAACTTGGCAAATGGTAATGACCAAAGCTGTTATAGATCTGGATTCACATTCATAGATTGTGGCTGTATCCCAGGGGCGGACAAACTTTGTGGCCTGAGGGCCGCATTGGATTTCGGAAATTGTATGGAGGGCCGGTTAGGGGAGGCTGTGCCTCCCCAAACAGCCAGGCGTGGCCCGGCCCCCTATCTCCCCCGTCCCCCCCCACTTCTTGTCCCCTGATGGCCCCACCCTGGGACTCTGGCCCCATCCAACCCCCCTTGTTCCCGATGGTCCCCCCGGAACCCCTGCCCCATCCACACACACACACACACACACACACACTCCCTGTCCCCTGACCACCCCCAGAACCCCCACCCCTGACTGCCCCCTGCTGCCCCATCAAACCCCTCCTCTCATTCCTGACTGCCTCCTCCCCAGGACTCCTGCCCCATCCAACCACCCCTTCTCCCTGTCCCCTGACCCTCTGCCCCATGCAATCCCCCCTCCTTCCTGACCACCCCTTGGGACCCCTGCACCCATTCAAGCCCCCCAAACCCTATCTACACCCCCACCCCCTGACCACCACCCAAACTCCCCTGCCCTCTATCCAAGCCCCCTTGCTCCCTGACCACACTGTGTGGAGCACCAGTGGCTGGCAGTGCTACAGCCGTGCCACGCCACTGCTGCCACCACGCAGCACAGAGACCAGGTCAGACTGCGGCTCTGCAGCTGCACTTCCCGGCCACCCAGAGACTGCTGAGGATGCAGGGGAGGGGGAACAGCAGGGGAGGGCCGGGGGCGAGCCTCCCGGGCCAAGAGCTCGGGGCTGCGCAGGAGGGTCCTGCAGACCAGATGTGGCCCACGGGCCATAGTTAGCCCACCTCTGCTGTATCCCCATTAAAGGTCTTCAGAATAATCTTGTTTCCCAACAGGTGACCTACCCTGATACATCCCCTCCCTTGCAAATGAGCCTTCATTTAAATTGATACTTCATTTGAAAGGAATTGGAGGAGAACCTTATTTGACACAGAAGGCAGCATACACGGGAAATTAAAATAAATGATCTTCCTGAAAATAAAGAGATTAATGAGATTCTCTGCTTGAAAGTAAAATCTTGTTAAATTTAAGACTTGGAAAGGAGCTTACTTTTTCTTGACTAAACAAACAGAATAATATTTCCTTACATCTCCAAAGCCTTCATCTCCTGTGTTTGCTAAAACCACACACAGTAGAGGAACATGGTATGGACTCAGAAGCTCAATTATTCCAAACTACATTTTCTTTGACGTACGTGTGTGTGTGTGTGTGTGTGTGTGTGTGTGTGTGTGTGTGTAGGATTAACACAAATAATCGAATCTCAGCTTCAGTGGAAACCATTCTTTAATCAATACAAAAGATATTACACTAGCAACACATTAAGCTAATAGAAAAGGACTCAGTTGCTTAAGAATGAAGGATTTAAGACTCAAAATGATTTAGAAACAGGAGTACAACTGGATGAACGGAGGATTTACTCAAGATGTTCCAAATTGAATCCTTTTGGCCCATCATTAGATATACATATTAACTAACCCCAGAACCTGCAGAAAACAAAAAGTACCAACTGGTCTATTGCCGTTTTTTAACAGCAAAAAAAAAACCAATCCAATTGCACATAACCTAGAGACTGTATTACTTATTGAATGTGCCTGGTTTTGTTTGTTTAATAAAGATCTACGAATGATAGTTTATTTTCAGTGAAAATTTAGAACAGTCTCCATCTTTGCAAAGTTACCCTGGTCAGCAGATCAGCTAATTATAATACAGTACAGAGTAGCAACATGCGTGACGCATCTTGCCAGCAAGATGCCACGTGCAACAAGCTCTTTGCAAATGGCTGCTTTCAGGAGATGGCTTCTTAGCAATCTTGGGGGGGTGGGGGGGACAAAAAAAATTACCCTGCCTTGTAATTGGTTCAGTCCAGAGGCCTTCCTTGTGCAAAAGCCCCATTGTCAGGTGCTGATGTAACCCACTGGGGTACGTGTGCATTACAGGGCCACCTCTGTACGGCTCTGGAGAGAGGAGAGGAGAGGAGTTGTTACAGCCCCCACCTACGGAAGTCTGGCTCTTTAGCTCAAGCTGAACCTACTGATGCTTTGACCTCTGGCGGGCCTGGGTTCAACCCCTGGTGGGCTGGCCACCTGATCACTGTACTTACTCTGGCAGCTTTGGGTTCAATGTAAATATTAAATACTGACATTCGCGATGTTTTCATAGCCTAGAAACGTAAGGCTGAGAGGGATGTCGAGGGTAAATGAAACGATGAAGTCACACGACCGTGGCTCTTTTGGATAATGTGGATTGCTAATTTGGCTTCTGAACAACTGAGGTCTGAGTATCACTGGTGTAGGGAATAGAATAGACAAACTGTTCGCGTGGAGTGGGGTTGCCAGGTGTCCAATTTTCGACTGGAACGGCTGGTTAAAAAGGGACCCTGGCGGCTCTGGTTGGCACCACCAAGCAGGCCATTAAAAGTCCAGTCGGCGGCGCAGTGGCGGCCCAGGGCTAAGGCAGGCTCTCTGCCTGGACTGACTCTGTGCAGCTCCCAGGAGCAGCCGCCAGGTCCCTGTGGCCCCTAAAGCACACGCGCGCTGCCCCCACCCCAAGTGCTGGCTCCACAGCTCCCATTGGTCATGCTTCCCAGCCAATGGGAGCTGCAGGGGAGGTGCCTGCAGCGCACAGAGCCTCCCTGGCCACCCATGCCCCTAGGGGCTGTCGCTTCCTGGGAGCCACAGTAAAGTGCCACTGGGACCCTGCACCCGCTCCCACACCCCAACCTCCTGCCCCAGCCTGGAGCCCTCTCCCGCACCCTGAAACCCTCATTTCTGGCCCCACATGGAGCCCACACCCGCCAGGCCAGAGTCCATTACTCCCACGCCCCACCCTAGCCCAGAGCCCTCTCCCACACTCCAAATCCCTCATCCTCAGCCCCTCCCCAGAGCCTGCACCCCCAGCCAGATCCCTCACCCCCCTCCTGCCCAAGCCCAGTGAGAGTGAGTGAGGGTGGGGGAAAGCAAGCAACAGAGGGAGGAGGGATAGAGTAAGTAGGGGCGGGGCCTTGGAGAAGGGGCGGGGCAGGACAGGGGTGCTCGGTTTTGTGCGATTAGAAAGTTGGCAACCCTAGTGTGGAGGGCCTGGTTTTTTAAATGATTTTTAGATGCAATTTGTCCCCTTGCAGTTAACTATGGGCTCAAAATGACTGACAAACGCTAGCCTTCAGACATCTAGCTCCAGTCTAAAGAGCACCAGTCGCACTCTGAATTGCGCCTGCCTAAACCTGAGGCTCACAATATGATCTAATAACACGACTACCATGTAACACTTTTCACCCAAAGATTTCAAAGTCCTCTGCAAAAGTGCTGAGTCATCATTAGCCCCATTTACACATAGGGAAAACTGAGCCAAGAAGAGCGACTTGTTCAAAGAGACACACAACCACTCAGTGCTATAATCCAGGGGGGCTAGATCCTCGGCGGGTATAAATCGGCATAGCTCTGTTGTCTTCAATGAAGCAACATGACTTGCAGCAATTTAGGATCGGGCGCTAGGTCTCTGAGTCTTGACTCCCATTCTGGTGCCTAGTTCTTTGGGACAAGCCTTCTCATCAGATCCTCATTAACTGGCCGTGTTCCACCCATGTTGTCAACTTGGAGATTTTTTTCAGCGTCCACATTCTGAGAGTTGTGGCCAAAGGGCAAATGTACTTGTGATGTTCAATGAGTTTAGCAGGCTAGAGCCCAAACCTGCCAGTCCCCACTAATGGCTCGTTTGTTTTGCTCTTTTTCCCTTCGCTGCCGATAAACTCTTAAGATAATTTCTATTCATCGACCAAAGAAGGTACAAGTAAAATTGTGACTGTGTATGGTTTGTATTTTGTATGATGCGCAAAAATGTACTTACATTAGTGTGAAATTTACACGTGGCCCTCAAGTAATGGAAAAATCTGTCAATGCAGCTCAGTGTCTCCCTGGACTCAAGGAATCAGACCATACGCGTCTAGTCTAGACTATTCGCGCTTCATGCCCCAAATCAGGATTTATGTTTAGCAGCAGCACTTAGTTCTGCATCAGAAAGTCATGAGTAAACCGTTTCATGATTATGCCGACCAAGTACAGTTTTGCTAGAACTACAAGTTCTGGCAACAGGAATACAGTGTTCCAAAGTTAATTTTACAAACGATTACATCTTATAGCAGGACAGAGTCCAGATAAAAATGCCTGTCAGTAACAGAAATGATTAAAGATGTAAAGGAAAGGGGGAGTGGAAACTGACACTGCCAATAGCTCACAAGAAAGCAACACTACATTGCTTGAGCCAGCATCTGGAAAGAATTTGGGCAAGGCACTTTTCACTGTGTAGAAACAAGTCTCTACCTAGCTATCTACCCCGGTATTTCCAATGCACCCAGCACGGGTGCATCAGTCGAATCGAGGACTATTTGAACTCTTAGCTGGTTCTGACCATATTGCTGAAAGTTACATGGAACAGCCCCGATTCTGGAGGCTCCCTAATACGAGTCTGTAAAGTCCCTTCCCAACACAGATGTCACAATCACAGATTTCCACACAAAACATCTTTCCTTCATTATAATTTTGAGCCAGAGGTTCTGTTACTTATGTGCATTACAGATGTGTGGAAAGGCCTTGCTATGGAGCCAGCATCCTGTGGAATTTACAGGACACAGTATATTTTGGGTTCCCACATTACAAAGTCATTGAGAGGCAGCATGGGGCATTGGCCTGGGCTATATAGCCCCTCATACAAGACGGCCCCAGTCTTGTCATGAAGACACTGGGCCAAATTCTGCTCTCAGTGATCTGGGGGCAATGTCTATTGATTTCTATGGTGTTTTTCCCTCCATCCATACACCAGAGCAGAAATTGAAATTATCTTTACCTTCTAGTGATTTTAGAATCATAGAATATCAGGGTTGGAAGGGACCTCAGGAGGTATCTAGTCCAACCCCCCTACTCAAAGCAGGACCAATCCCCAACCAAATCATCCAAGCCTGACCTTAAAAACTTCTAAGGAAGGAGATTCCACCACCCTCCTAGGTAACCCAGTCCAGTGCTTCACCACCCTCATAGTGAAAAAGTTTTTCCTAATATCTAACCTAAACCTCCCACACTGCAACTTGAGACCATTACTCCTTGTTCTGTCATCTGGTACCACTGAGAACAGTCTAGATCCATCCTCTTTGGAATCCCCTTTCAGGTAGTTGAAAGCAGCTCTCAAATCCCCCCCTCATTTTTCTCTTCTGCAGACTAAATAATCCCAGTTCCCTCAGCCTCTCCTCATAAATCATGTCCTCCAGCCCTCTAATAATTTTTGTTACCCTCCGCTGGACTCTTTCTAATTTTTCCACATCCTTCTTGTAGTGTGGGGCCCAAAACTGGACACAGTACTCCAAATGAGGCCTCACCAATGCCGAGTACAGGGGAATAATCACATCCCTCGATCTGCTAGTAATGCTCCTACTTATTCAGCCCAAAATGTCGTTAACCTTCTTGGCACACTGTTGACTCCTATCCAGCTTCTCGTCCACTGTAACCCCTAGGTCCTTTTCTGAAGAACTGCTGCCTAGCTGCTCAGTCCCTAGTCTGTAGCAGTGCATGGGATTCTTCTGTCCTAAGTGCAGGGCTCTACACTTATCCTTGTTGAACCTCATCAGATTTCTTTTAGTCCAATCCTCTAATTTGTCTAGGTCCCTCTGAATCCTATCTCTACCCTCCAGCATATCTACCACTTCTCCCAGTTTAGTGTTATCTGCAAACTTGCTGAGGGTGCAATCCATGCCATCCTCCAGATCATTAATGAAGATATTGAACAAAACCAGCCCCAGGACCGACCCTTGGGGCACTCCGCTTGATACTGGCTGCCAAGTAGACACGGAGCCATTGATCACTACCCATTGAGCCTGATGATCTAGCCAGCTTTCTATCCACCTTATAGTCCATTCATCCAGCCCATACTACTTTAACTTGCTGGCAAGAATACTGTGGGAGACCGTATCAAAAGTTTTGCTAAAGTCAAGGAATAACACATCCACTGTTTTCCCCTCACCCATAGAGACAGTTATCTCATCATAGAAGGCAATTAGGTTAGTCAGACAGGACTTGCCCTTGGTGAATCCATGCTGACTGTTCCTGATCAGTTTCCTCTCCTCTAAGTGCTTCAGAATTGATTCCTTGAGGACCTACTCCATGATTTTTCCAGGGACTGAGGTGAGGCTGACTGGCCTGTAGTTCCCCAGATCCTCCTCCTGTCCTTTTTTAAAGATGGGCACTACATGAGCCTTTTTCCAGTCATCCGGGACCTCCCCCGACCGCCATGAGTTTTCAAAGATAATGGCCAATGGCTCTGCAATCACATCCGCCAACTCCTTTAGCACCCTCTGATGCAGTGCTCACTACTCCCTATTTAAAGGCTACTTCAACCAGCAGGACCAGGGTATGCTTCATAACCCCCTTTCTTCAGGCTAACAAATCTATTAACTCTGAAAATAAAACAAGTCTGTTTAAAGACTGAAAATGCTCTCCCACTGGACCTCTGTAAAGCCTCAGCACACCGAAAGAATAGCAAATAGATCTTTCCTTTGGGAAAAAGAGTCTGAGTCCTTGAGGATGCTGGTCAGGCCAAGAATCATAATCCTAGTGCTCAACGAGTCCCTGGCTTTCAAGAGTGTAGACATGGAAGGCAGGTGGGAGCGACTGGAGTCTTAAACATACATCAGCCCTTGTAGGACCGGCTTTGTCAGGGCTGCTCCAGAACGGCGCTCACGGTGATGTCAAAGCAAAAATCTACAGCACATGTTAAAAATATTGGTGGGCAAGTGAACACATAACAGCAGAGGATATCGATAGTCCCAAGGGAAGGTGTAAGTGGCATCTGTGACTGACAGGCAGGAGCTAGTTATACAGATCTATGGGGATGGAGGGCTAGGGCACAGAACTGTTTTAATTAGAGCTGGGGGAGGGGTATTCAGACTCTGTATTTTGTTTCTTCAAAGAGTCTTTAAAATCATAAGCTTAGACGGTCGGTGGTATTCCCCCCATCTCAGAAAGGGCAAATGAAATAACCACAACTCCCCCTTGCATTGGATTTAGTGGACTGCGTAGCACAGACAGTTCTCGATGACAGCAGCAACAGCCACGCCAGTCCTGATCCTTGGAAGCTCTTGAACGACTGTGGGGGAAAGAGCCCCCTGTTCCATAGGAGGTCTGCTTAAAATACAGCTACATCGGCAGAGACTTTCCTAGATCAAACCTTCTTTACACAGAGCGTGGGAGTGGAAGCTCAGGCTGGAGCGTTCCAAGATTGACTCTGTGGATTCCCAGTTTGTTATTTTCCCCTGTCTTGTAAGAGATGACAGCTGTCCTTGTTGGAAATAATTCAATCTGAAATCTACTCATGCAACTTTTCCCTTTCTTGGTTTCTATTCCAGCAGTGATGGCTTTATTCCCTAGCAATGGTTACAGCACCAAAAATGTCTCTTCCCATCCCACATCTCTTTATCCTAAAAGAGAAGGTTTGAAAACCTTCACAAACCATCTGCACCAAGTCACCCTGGGCATTCCAAGTAACTAAGGAATTTGCAATCCTGGGAGGATTCTTCAAAAGAGATTTGTCTCTGACGAGCATCCCAGAAGTTCATATTCTTCTCTTGAGGGCTTGGGATGGAACTGGCCTCAAGGAATTTGCAGTACTGTCCTGGTTTTATCCAGAATGGAAATGACCTAAATCTAGCTATCCAAAGTACTCCTATAGCCCTTATTACTACAGTATCCACATGCCCCAATGTAATGTATTTAGCCCTGTGCAGCAAGGCAGTGCTGTTATCCCTGAGGAACAGGGGCACAGAGACAGATGGATTTGTCCAAAGTCTCCCAGGAAATCCAAGGCAGAGCTGAACCCAGGTCTCCTGAGTCACTGTCTTTGTTGTATCCACTATGCCGCATACCGCTCTGTAAGAGAGCCTCTGCCCTGAAAAACCTTGCATCCTAAATACTCTTGACAAGCGGGGAGGGGAGAAAGGATCATCTCCATTTTACAGATGCGGAATTGGAGCACGGACAGATTAAGACCCCAATCCAAGAAAACCTCTCTGCTTAAGGGGCTTTCCTGAATCCAGGCCTAAGCAACTTGCAAGAGTTCAAACAGGAACCTGTGGCAGACCAAGGAACTGAATTCAGAACTCCTGCTCTCTTAAAGCCACCCTTCCCCTCCCTGAGTGAGGATTGGTTAAGTCCTAAATACACCAACGGCTTCGGATGGAAACAACTATGGAAAAGATAGCAGGGCAAGGTTAGATTGTATACATTTCCCTTGGTGCTTTATATATATTATACCCTGATGTGGGGAGGTCAGAATCTTTCAGATACATTTACATTTCTGTAATGTCCATTTGAGCCAAGTATTAAAGCCACCACGAGTACTTTAAGAATGACTGGCCCACAGGCCCACTTGTCTATGGGAAGGTGATGGCGGGGAATACGTTGAAATGGTGATATATGAGGAGTTTAACAAACCTGGATGCCAAAAATATTTCAAGCAGTTCTAAGGTGGCCACAGGAATGTAGTTTCCACAGTAAATAGTTATCCACAAAAGGAGTGAAGAATGAACAAAGTCTGATAGATTGGGCATTAGCAAAACAGACCAGGCAGAATTTATCAGGTCAGAGTGTTCCCTGATTGAACAATCAGCTGCAGAATGGACTTGTTGGAAGATTAGCTATGGAAAAGCATGTCTATGTTTATGAAGCCACAAACATTTTGGTGGTGAAGCTTTTATGACTACTTTTATTATTAAAGAATCCAAGCTGGATTTGAAGATAGGCAGGCAGCGTTCTCAAACATCAGACCTGCCTTAAAGTGATTATAACCTCATGAGTGGGAAAGAGCCATTTGGATTATTGTTGTTTATATATAATTTTATCACTGCATCGAAACTTGTATTTTTTTTTTAAAGCCATCGAGTTTAGTGCACCCGCCCACCCACAGCGTTTACTGCTCTTGCAAAAAGACAGTGAGAAAGACCATTCTTTCTGGAGCGCTGGTGAGTTCACCACGAGCCGTGCACTATGGAAGCAAGCAAACCATTATGGACAACTGCATGCGCTCATGCAGAAGAATCCCAAGGAGGGAATTTTACCTGCCATTTTAATGAAGGTGTTTGACCCACAGAACTAGCCCATTTGCTCCTCCTGCTTTAGCACCCGATCCAAAGCTCAAAGTCGTCATTGGGAGTTTGTAGCAGGGCAGGGCAGACAGTTCCCCTTAGGGGTAGTTATGACTGGGGACCAGCCAGCCCTGTTCTAAGGCCCGGCCCCTTAAGAACTGGTGTTCTGGATCTTGTCTGGACAGATCGCAAGACCAGAAATGGACCTAGTCTAAGCCAAAGTCATGTGACTGAGGCAGAAAACAAGAAGGCAGGGACTATTCCTCAGTCAAGGGTCAAAGTCTCTCAACAGAGGCCTAGGGTCCCACAGAGCTCCTGTCCAGAGAGAAGCTGGGGTAGGAGCCCAGGAAGGGGCTGGATGTGGAGCAGAGGAAGCTGGTGTCTGAAGCCATGGGGAAAGAACCCAATGGATTAAAGGACCCCTTACATAAGGTAAGTGGGAAGGACAGGAGACTAGAGGAGAAGTCTTAATGCAAGAAGGAAATGCATTTTTTGTGGTGTTCCAACAAACAGCCAGTAGGCCTAACTGCACTCTAATGTTAGCTGTATGGATGGGGCAGAGGGGAAGGTAACGTCAGAGTGACGGCACTGCCACGCCTTGCGGGGGGTGGGGGGGTCCTGTGCCATACTGCACCCTAGTCGTTCCATTGATTTTAGCTGGTTTGGGATCATGCTCCTTGTGCTTCCAGCAGCTATTGCAGAGCTCGTTGGGGGGGGGGAGGGAAGGGGGAAGAAATGGTTCAGAAGCAAACTAGCAGAATGCCCCAGTCCAACACTTTATTCTCTCTTCTGCCCAAGGTTAATAAAGCCCAGTCTTACAGAAAGGGCTCTTCCTGAAGCCACAGATCACACACCGTTGGCTATGGACACTGGTCTCGGTGCAGCGTGCCTCGACCTTGCCAAGGCATTTGATACGGTTACTCATAGTTTATTGCTTGAAAGATTTCCGGCAGTGGGAGGCTTGTGAAGGGTGGGGGAAGGGGCTTGGATTGGAGATTAGCTGGCATGTTGAAAGCAGCAGCTTTGGACGGAAGGAGAAAGAACAGGCCTTCATCCAACAGTTCTGGATGCATCCCCGAGTTGCATCTCTCGCCCTCATTCTTTGTAAAATAATCAGCCATCTATCACGAACCCTTTGCAACTGCTGGAAATTTTGCAGGCGCCTGTTTCTTATGTGATTTCCAGCCCAATTCTGTAGAGTAGAGAGATCTGGTGAAGGCCTCAATTGGAACAACTATCTGAATTTTGGGCTGCTTTTCCAAACAAAAAAGCCATTGACATACACCTGCTGCTAGTCAGTCACCTGCTGCTATCCAAACAGCTGGAAGAAAGGATTTAAAAAACAAAGGATGGAAACTTGCAGCGAGGCTAGCTAGTCTGATACTCAATAGCCTGGACTGATCAGGTCTCCAATTCCAGCACTCCAATTTTCAATGGGTAAAATTACCATCATTTTACAGAAGTCGGAATTAGTAGAGATTTACTAGGTCATACAATCCATCTCCTGGCCAATGCAGAATCGTTCCCTATTTTACAATGTTTAAAGTTCCAAGTGATGAGGTTTCCATCATCTCCTTAGGGAAACTATTTCCCAGGCCAGACTATCTCCCTGTCAGGACGGTTAGATTAGGAAATTGCTGGATAAAACAAACATAGTGAGCAATTAGAGTAACTCACACCATCTTGCCAGTCAGTTTAAAGAAGAGACTGGGGAACATTTTCAGCATGACCTGTCGAGATTTAAGTGTCAACTTCTTTGATGGCTAATAGCGGTTATGCACACTTGGAAACGAAACTCACTTCGCATAGCTGAACGACAAAACGCATCTAAGATCAGTGCACCACTGGAAGCAGAGAACCAAGGCTAGACATGAACAACAGCTGGAGTTTATTTTTTTAAACATCCAGTTGTTCCTAGATAATGAGCACCTGGGGGCATGCCCTTATTTGCATGAAGCGCAGCTGTAAGCAGTGTTAACACCTCAGCCAGTAATTGCTGTAATTAACCCCATTGAGTGGGGCTAGTTTCCTTCCTGCACACCCCTTTGGAACCATAGGGATGGAAGGGATCTCAGGGGAGATCTATAGACAGTGTATAAAATGGGGGAAAGAGTTTGTTCCAAAGGTAGCAGAGACTGGTTTTAACTAGATAACTTCTCCTGTGCTGCTTCTATAGCTTGAAATAGGCTCCCAGAGCAATTATGCTGCTGGAAGTAAAGTTACTTTGGTAATCCAAACACCAGTAGCTGAACATTTGGTAAATTATGTTTGAATGTATTTTATTAGCTGGGGGAATGCCTTATGCTAATAATTTCTAGAGTTTCTTGTGTTCTAGTCTATTCTGTGCAAGTTTTTACATCTTGTGTGGAATCCAAGCACCTTCCAGAGTTCAATATTAAAGAGTCTAACAACTGTCCAGTGGGATTTCCTCTCCATTCCTCTGCTTTATTGCAACATATCAGGACTCCACATAATACACCCCCTTATTGTCTCTGACACAGAGTCCCATACCTGTTCTAACCCCCAAAGACTTTAAGCCACCTCCATATCCTACATGCCGGTGCATACTGAGCCTTTAAAGGGATCATTCGGGGGGGTCGAGGGGTGAGGCCTACAGATTGTTTTGTCGCGTTTTGTTGATTTATTCACTAATGCTTCAGTTTCCATTTCACACTCATCTTTCAAGTGGCAACTAAATCATTTATTGCAGTTTAACAAAGTTTGGTGGGGGTGGGGAAGACTAGGAGCCAGCGGTCCCCTCTTTGGGATACGCATGCCAAGAGCAACTAGAGAAACAAGGAGAGCTGACTTGCTGAGTTTTCCCCCTGATTTTTTTAAATTGAATAGGTAGGTTTCTCTTACTTGGCCTTGCATACCAGGGAGGGGGCAGGAGCATAGCAGGGAAGGCAATCAACAAGAAGTATTTAAGTTGTATATATTGCACATGCACCATATGCCAAATCGGTGCGAGCCACCCTACTTTGCCACTAGCATCCCCAGGTAATTGACACCAAGACTTAAGGCAGTGTGGTGCAATATATGGCGTACTCCAAAGAAATACAACAATTAAAAAAGCAACGTGTCTGATGTCTGACTCATTTCTTAAACAATTTTTTTTTAAGTGAGTGTGACTGGCCCCTTGGACAAGCCCCTGCAAAAAACAAACAATCGTTCTCCCTCCTGCACGCGCGCACACAGAGTGCTGTCACCACATTTAAATTAATACAGCTAAATATAGTAATCTAGTAATAGTAAGTTGGTCTCGACATGAACCAGTTCCTCTGCTGTTTTTGGCTCCATGCTGGACTTGTGGGCAGGTTTAAGATGCCAGCTGCTATATTAAGCACGATATGTGGCATAATGGCCAAGAGGACTCAGATTTGGCCTTTTGCCATCTCTCCCACCCACAACCCCAGCGCTTAAATAATCTACGCCCTTCTTCTAAGGCACAGAAAAAAATCTATCAGCAGCAGCATAAAATAAAAATTTATTTAAGTCCACGAAAGCCTCCTTTGCAATTCAGAATTAACAGGCACCGTGTAAATGTAAAGCAGTATCACATCTGTAAGCTGCCTAGGACTTCACAGCTGCAATGATGCTGCACACCCTGGCTAGCTGGAAGCTCACGATCATCAGGGATAGTACTGGGACCCCCTTATCCCTAAAGCACAGGTCAAGAAATGTCCAAAGCACAGGTGCTCGGCACTTTCTGAAAATCAGGCTCCTTTGCAGTATCTCTGAAGTAGGGTACTCCCTTTCCCACCCCCCCCCACCAAAAAAGGCACCCAAACCCACTAGTCACTTTTGAAAATCTTGGCCCAAATCCTTAACACGTGACCTAAAGAACAATCTTTAGTTTTTAGCAGTATGGGGCATAGGATGCTTCTAAGCAGTCTATCCAGCAGGAGGCAGTGGCACACACACATTCTTGCCAGTTCATGAAATATTAATAAAATATCGCGTCTATATTGGAGGTCATTGTGAGAAAATCAGAATTAAAGCTTGTCCAAAAATGGCTTTATTGTTAAGGCTGTTTTTCAGCAGAAAAGCAAAACCAAAACACAATTGGGTTTATTGAAAACCAAAACCTAATTAAAAAAAACAACAACACGACAACCCCAAACTGAATAAAAATTTCACTTTTTCCCATCAGAAAAAACAAACAACAAAAAAGAATCTGGCTATCAAGAGGCGATAGGCCCCACATACCAACAAACAGCAATCCACCAAGTTTCTCCAAGAAAATTTCCATTTTACTCAAAAAAACAGTTTTTGTTGGAAAAAAGTGATTCAGCTCTGATTAGGATTCCATTTCTCTTATCAACCTAAACGTTAGTGTAAACCAACCGTTTATGGAAGTTTCCAGTTTATAAGAAGAAGAGTCCAGGAAATTCGGGATGCCAAAGTGCTCACCAATAGAACTTGGTAGGAGACGTAGCAGAGCTACACTTCCGCGGGAGGCATCAAAAGAAAGTCATTTTGTGCCTTTCTAGCATTAGCTAATATTAAGCAAGTTCTTTCAAGGATCATATTAAGCCGGTTCTCTTCCAGAGAAGTGTTCCTGTGAGAGAGAATCTGACAGTTGCTGAGCTGGTGCTAGCCATTAATAGGTAGCTTAAATACAAAATGCTTAAACATCAGTCCCAGAAGTGCTGGCTACCTAGGCGACCTCAGTCCACCTCCTCCCGGATACCCCAAGGACATCCTGCTGACAGCAAATATAATTAAGGTTTTTGTTTTCCCTCTTTGGGGAAGGGAGGGGGGAGAAGAGGGGCGGGGGAGAGGAAAGGGAGAAGCCTCCAGACATTCAATTAAACTCAGTCCCCTAAAGGTACCATCCCCAATGAAAGATTTAAATTATTTATAAGGCTCTAGAGTCAATAGAATTCCCACCCTTCTAAAAAGCCTCTTCATTAAGATAATATTTGGAATGCTTTGCGTGAAAGCCTAACGAGCTTCTTGTTCAACACTAGACCTGAGGCGCTCAGCAGAAAGGGGGTCGAATGGGACAGCATGTGATTTAGGGGGTTTGGTTAAGGAAATGAACCATCCTGCATTTCACTCTAGGGACAGACACATGCAGCACAGCAAGTCTTGCTACAGGCCATAAAGCCACGGGACTCATGCCCCACTGCAGATGGTGGATTTCATTGCTCATCACTGTAGTAAAACAATGGATTGTGCTGCAGATGAGCTCATGCATGGTGTGCATCTGACACTCTGGAAATTGTTGCCCGATGATTTCTGCTGTGGGACAGGAAGGGAAGGCTGTTGGATCCAGCCAAGAAACAAACCCAGTATCCAAATTTATTTTGTAGGTGATTGTGCCTGAGGACAAACCTCTGCTCTGAGGAAACAGCAGCCCAGAATCCCTTGTTGCCGGAGACCTGACTTGACTAAGCCTGCTGAGGAGAGACTGACGACTCTTTGGGAAGTCCAGAAACTTGATTTTCACTTCAGTTCTTTCATTTACCCTGGGGAGTGTGTGTGTGTGTGGGGGGGGTAATTTGGGTAGGAATGATCCAGGGAGACCGCTATTTAGCACCTCAAGGTGCAGAATTTAGCTGCCCTCCTTTGGGCCCTGGATCAGAGCTTGGTGGACAGGATGAGTCTGGGCTCCCCTACCAACACCTGAAGGTGGGGCAGCAAGAGGACCCTACCCCTCAACGAGGAATCCAGCTGGGGAAGACCCTGAATACACAAGTCCCAGAGTGAAGGAGAAAGTCCTGAAGCCCTCACAGGCATCAGAAGAATTCTCCATTACTGGACTTTTCTTTCTGTATACCCCAAAAAGGAGTGGACTACAATGGGTGACCCAGCCAGAGGGCTGAGCTGCAAAAGAAGGGACCAATCCCCAGGATGGAGTTGTAGAACAAGAGAATAGAAAGGACCATTGGTCCCACCCCTACCTGACCACTAGGCTGCCCTGCCAATGAGGGTCACATTTCACAAGCTCCATTTGCTATTGACCCAGCCAGGGCTTGATAGCTAGAGGAGACAGGCCCCACCTGTCATTAACAATCCACCAAGCCAAACCCCCAGGAGGCACAGCTTTAAAGCCAATATTACAACTGCCTTTGATATCGTGGCTGCCTCAGAGCCAGAGACTAGGGTAATCAGGCAGCAAGTGTTAAAAATTTGGATTGGGGGGCAGGGGGGATAATAGGATCCTATATAAGAAAAAGACCCAAAAATCAGGACTGTCCCTATAAAATCAGGACATCTGGTCACTCTACCAGGGACAGACACACCATGCTGAAGAAGGCCCTAAAGCAGAGCCAGCCGAGGTGTGCAGCCGAATCCTTTACGGTAACAAATGCCACGACACCAGGATAGAATGAATCTAGTGCCTAGCAAGTTCCACTCGAACAGACGAGAAACACATTTTCACATAAGGAAACAGCAAAAGCAAATAAATAAAAAGGGAAAGTAACGAATTAGCCTGTGTGAGATACATTAATGATTTAACGGGGGAAGGAGAGTGCTGCAAATAAACCTTAATGATGTAAACACATCCTATAATTAACAGTTACCATGCAGAGAGGATAACCCTCAGCTGGAGTCTTTGCTACCAAGGAGAAATGTGGTCATTTATATTCCATGCAGGTCTGTCTGAAAGTTAGAGGGGGCCACCCATCCAAGCAATTTGGTGTGTTAAAAATAGCTCTTTTTAAAAAAAAAAAAGTGGCGGTGGGGGAAAATGATCTATAGCAGAACAATTGTGTGCGCTCACTCAAGTATTTTGTATTTAAATAATGTGAAATAAGTGACGCGTTGCCATTTCGGCACTACTCACCGCCAGAATCCCAGTGTTCAGTTACGGATATTAATCGATTGAGCAATCAGCTGCCCTACAAAAGGTTTGGGTTTTCTTTTTTTTTTAAAAAAAATTAAACTTAGCTTTATCCCTCCTGTGTGCTTTTACTGGGGCATTCAAACGTGGGGACCAATTTTACAACCCCCGGGCCCTTCGTGGTGCTCCTGCTGTTAGATACAGTGGTCACCACTGTTTCAGCAAGGGCTCCTCTGGTTTAATGTCTTAGCATGGTGCCCAATGGGAGAAAAAGCCATGTGAAGTCACCCAGGCTCTCTTTAAGACACATGGGGGGAGGCGTCATTGTTGAGGGGAGTAGCCTGGTTCTTGCTATCAAAACTCTCCTTTCAGTAAAGTGTTTACCTGCAAAACTCAGCTGGTGGGAGAAGACAATTCTGAGTGCAGCTGCAGCGGCAGTGGGAGGGAGAGCAGCTTAGCATGTGCACAAGAGCTTAGAGATACCCGTCTGTCCATTCTGAACAGGTCAATTACGTTTGCCAAAAGTTCTCCATGCCCTGCTTCATAGATAAAGGGAGTGCCAATTCAATCAGATCAAGTAATAAGGCTTGTGCATTTCCTAGTGTAGCAAATAGGATCACGACGTCTGCTGTGCGTTGTAGATATAGGAATACCGAAAAATTTTAAGTGTGCAACGAGAGCTTCTGGGCCTTTTCAAAAGAGATTAAAATATTGCACAAAGACTTTTCTCATTTCAGATGGAATGATGATGATTGTGGTAGAAATATAGATCGTGCAGTGGTTTATGGCATTATAATATCAAAAAGATTAATCTGCACATACATTTATTACATATAAATACAGATACTTAGAACTTTAAGTAAAAACTCAACTCTGTTTTCATTGTGGAACCACAATCAGTGCTACTATAATCTATGCACCTCACTCGTCACATTTAGCAAACAGCAGGGCTTTAAATACTAAAGTTACACAAACTCAGTTATAACTCCGTTTTGATACAGGCTACAGTTTTACTGGTCAGAATCTTTTCACTGGCTATGACTGGGAAGATTTCCCAAATGGCCTAATACAGCATAATGGGTAGGATGACCAGACAGCAAGTGTGAAAAAGAAAAAGACCCACAAATCAGGACTGTCCCTATAAAAATCAGGACATCTGGTCACCCTAATAATGGGCCATGCAATTTATTATCATTTTAGTTCTGGCTTCTGGTATAGACCAGCGAGAGACAAGACACCCAAGTACTCTGACAAATGGATTGTCCCAAGATGGCAATTCCTATCTGTTAAGAGAAGATATAGTACTTTTCAGAGAATATAAATTGCAAATATACTTTAAAGAGCTTATTGGGAATATTAATGCATATAATTTGCAGTTATAAAATGCATTTCTTTTATGTTTCCCTGAGGCTAGAACAAACCTTTCTTTCAGTTTATTCACAAAAAAGGTCTCCAAAGACTATAATATACCTGTGGCCATCATCGTAAATCTTTAAAATTAGTTGATTGTTTGCTAATGACCATAAATGTGTTAGCTAATAGAGATACTTTTTAATTAGCTTGCAATAATAGATTTGCGTGTGGAGGAATGTTTTGATTTTTTTAATTGCAAGTCAATATTTGCATAAGATACTTGAGATAGCTCAAATTAAATGTCCTAGTTCCCCCTCTTCAACACTTTACCAACAACAAGACTGTCCAGGTTTAACTAATTACACTCTGGGATCATTTCATTGTAGAGTACTGGAAACACATGCAGTGTCTTTGTACAGTTCTTGTCCTTCTGGGGAGCCATTCCAAATGCAAATACCCGCAAGCAAACCCCAACGTTTACTTGTGATGTATGAACCGATATTTTGAGTGACCAAATCATGGGCGCGCTCAGGCACCACTCGACTGAGCGCAGACTCATAAGAGTGCTTAGGTCAAGTTGCGGCTCCGCGAGAGGTCAGATACAAAGAGAAAATGTCTCTGTTTGCAGTTTAATTAGCAACCAGATAGCTTTGGCAAACTTGTGCAAAAATTCTGCGGCAATTCAGCGGGAGGTCCTTCGCTCCGAGCGGGAGGGAGGGACCCTCCGCCGAATTGCCGCTGAATACCTGAAAGTGCTGCCCTGCTCCGGAGTGGCTGCCCCAAGCACCTGCTTGATAAGCTGGTGCCTGGAGCCGGCCCTGGCTGGAATTAAAGCTTATACATTCTAATAAGATCCTTTTTAAAGCGTTGGTCCACATTCATTACAGCCGGTACTGGACAATGGAAACTCCAGCTAGCAGGCCCTGTGCGACCCAGCTGGGGGCTGAACTACAGAGCAGGATGCACCCCTACAACCAACCTTCTAGGTTTCCTCCTGGAGCAGCTTTAACGGTCATTGGAGCCATCTAGGAGCTCAGCCGTGAAAGCTGCTACTGGAACAACCCATTCCCCCACCCTTCCCAATCAGTGCTGCTCACTGTATGGGCTGTGCAAATCCCCCCCAGACCTACAATTGCACGGCTGCATGTGCAGCCATTTTCCACCTCCGTCACCTTCTTCCCTGGCAGTCTTCAGACCACAGGAGCTCTCTGACAAGTTCTAAATGTTGGTGGAAGTTGGCAGAGTTCCTGGGGCAAATCGAGCTCATCAGCTACTATGAATCATATGGTTGGCGCCCTATAGGAGGCTCTGAAAATTGGAACTGGAATCGGAAGAGGCTGATCAGTGCTTTGATGGGATAACGAGAGAAGAAATTAAATTGTTCAGTAGCCAAGTGCCTGTTGGACCAAACATGAACAACTGAGGCAGTGAAAGCCTGCACAGAGCACGGTGACGTACTTCAATACCCACCTATGACAGGAAAGCTTCCTTGGATGCAGCTATACAAGACATCGGTAAGGAAGAAAAAAAAATTGTGTGGTCACTGAAATCAAGGGGGTTTGTGCAGATGTATCCCTGTGTCCCAGGGGCTGAAGTGCTTAGTCCATCTTCTTCGGCACACAAACTCTGGGGAGAAATCCTTTGTTCTCAGACAGTTACTGTTCCTGGATGGGAAGAAGCCATTGCTGGATCTCAGTCCTACAGACAGGTGGCTAGGCTCAGAAATAGGATTAGTTCCTTTAAAAAGAAAAAAAGGCCAGGTACCAAATCCTCAAGGGCTGGTATAGCCGTTTGCCACTTAAGGTGGGGTATTCTGATGCCCAAGTGTATCACTTTCATATACGTACAAGCTGGGATGGTTCTTGATACACCCAGGCCTGTGAGTCACCTTGTTACCCCCTGACTTCAGCACGAGGGAGTCTTGCCCGTGTCAGCTCCATAACACTGTCAGCTTTCTAGCCTCTCGAACAGTCTCCTCTGGGCCAGGCCAGCCCTTACTTTGCCTTGCAGGTGAACAATTGGTTCACCCCAGTCCCAGAGCCCCTTTGAAGCGTTCCCCTGTGATATCCAGCACCCATCACTAGCTACTCATAGAAATACCAGGTCTATTGTCCCCAAAAGGACAATATACACGCCAGCTTGTAAGATTCAGCTCTGCTCCAGTGTTTAGATATATTACTAGTGAAAATACGAATATATATTTGTTATTCAAGAGTCAAGAGAGAGCAAGGATGGATATTGGAAATCGATGGTGTGACAAAGTTCCTCCTCTACCTTGGTGGGTCCTGCGCTTATTGGCGGATTTGCTCACCTCAGTGATCTTCCCCTCTGGTGGAACCCACAGTCTGGGTCAACTCCTCCTGTCTGATCAGGAGTTGGGAGGTTTGGGGGGAACCCAGGCCCACCCTCTACTCCGGGTTCCAGCCCAGGGCCCTGTGGATTGCAGCTGTCTAGAGTGCCTCCTGGAACAGCTGCATGACAGCTACAACTCCCTGGGCTACTTCCCCATGGCCTCCTCCAAACACCTTCTTTATCCTCACCACAGGACCTTCCTCCTGGTGTCTGATAACGCTTGTACTCCTCAATCCTCCGGCAGCACACCCTCTCACTCTCAGCTGCTTGCACCTCTTGCTCCCAGCTCCTCACACGTGAATCTCACTGACTAACTAGGAGGCTTTTAACTAGTTCCCGCCAGCCCTTGATTGGCTTCAGGTGTCCCAATCAATGTAGCTATCTCCACTGCCTTCTAGAAAGATCTTAATTGGCCCCAGGTGTCTTGATTAACCTGGAGCAACTGCCATTTGGTTACCATGGTACTAGGGATTTGTTTAGCCTGGGGCTAACATACCTGTTCCTCACTACTTTACTGTAGCCATCTGGCCTTGCCCCATCACAATGGTTACATATAAAACAAAATCATAACTTGCTTTCTAGAGACTAAACTGAACCATCAGGTGAACCTTCTGCCTACAGCCTGATTAGCTCACCCAAAGCCTTTTGCAACTTCTCATACAAGGTTGGCTGAGATCCTTTTTTCCATGAATGGAAACACACTGCCCTTTACTCCCTAGATGCAGGATGAGGGGGTGTTTTCTTTGCCCTCTACTTATATCCCCAAAGTTTCATTGTCTGTACTTAGAGGTGGTATAACTCACCTAACCCCCGGAAGGGCTTGGTTTTCCTATGTGCTGCTTACCTGTTGACTTCATATGTAAATGGGCATCCATTGTCTTAGTTTACACTGCTTAACTTGACATCCCGACAGACACCTCGTTTGACAAAGAACAAACTGGTTTTTTCACCTGTGCTGGTGACTAGGACTTTGATACAGACTCTAAGACCATAGTTTCATTATCTACACACAACTCCTTACATAGCGTCTCTGCATCCATTTTCCAGTGACATTAATGAGCGGTGTGACCCTGGCTTTCATTTAAGCCCTCGCAGGACATTCTTTGGTGAACCCGAACGTACAGACCAGCATTAGGACCTTCCTGTAACCCCTTTGCCAGTTGGCCTGACGGGGTTCTTGGGTCACAACTGAGTTAGGCTACCTGGAATATGGGAACAACTAATCGTGATCTCCAGGGTGGACATGCGCCTGTGGGGAGAAAGCCAATGCAGGGCCTATGCACCACTTCAGGGCTTGGAGTCATAACTGCTATAGGGGGCTGCACCACAGCAAGCCCCACATGCACAGAAGCAAGTCACAGGCCAGGGTCCCCCTGGGCCTGCAGCAAAGTCCCTCCAGAGCCAGTAGAGTCACATTTACTTTTCTTTCCCACCGCAGCAGATCCCGGGACCCCACTATAGCACTGCAAGGCTACGAACAGAAGGGAAGATTACAGAAATCTCTCTCGCCCTTCTCTGGGACTGAACCTCTCGTCTCTCTTGGGCTCCTTCTCAGCTCCCGGTTCCTTGCGCAACACCGGCTTCAGGACTGACTGGCTTCCTCCCTGGAGCTTGTCCCCTTGCTCCAAAGCCCACGTTCCTGTGGCTCAGTTCTCCAGCCACAACCCAGCTCTCCTGCACAGCCAGCGCTTAACTGCCAGGCTTCTACACACAGAACAGGTGTGGCAGAGCAGAACTAATTAAACAGGGTTGGGGATCTCCAGGCCTCCTAGCCCTTAAAGGGGAGGTCACCCGGTTAGAGGTGCATCATAAGCCCTTGTGCCAGTCCTCTGCACCTGGAGAGTGTCACCCAAACTGCACCAGGAAAATTCCCTTTCTCTTCTTATGCCCATGAACATTTCTTCCTGTTGTACAAGCTGCGGAGTTAAAGGTATAGTGACTTTTTTTTTTACATCCCTTCCCCTAAGGCATACGGCCACAAGAAGTTGGTGGGAAAGGGCTATTTTAGCTTCATCTGAGCCAAACATCTCTGCTGTGTCACTTCAATCCCTTCTCTCTGCACAAAAGAGTGTCTAGCTTAAACTCACTGATGTCAATTCTTTTACCCCCCTTCTTCAGAACCTATCCCATGAAGTTTATATTTGCTCCCCTTGCAGTATAATAATTCTGCCTGAATTCCCATCTTTACTCTTAAATACTTAGTGAAGTCCGATATTGACCGGAAGATATTGGATACATAATGAATGTGCCAGGAGAGGCAATTTTCAGAAGTTCACCTTGTTGGATTTTTCCACAAAGCAGCTGAATCTAGAACTGGGTTTCTGGGAGCATCAGCAATTGCTAACAGTTAGACTAAATGGATTCTTGCCCTCTGACAAGCCTAAACGGTTAACGGGTCCATATTTTACAGGGGCAGCAGATTTACGATCACCATTGCAAGACGCAAGGCTACAAATATTAGTGCTTAGAGGCATTTTGCAAGGAAGACAGTTTAATTTAAATCAATGAGTTATTGATTCGTTTCTCATGCTGGAAAGAGAGCGCACAGTGTATTTCTGCCACTCTATCTGTACTTCTGATGACCTCAGGCATACAGTATAAACCCGATGTAAAACATTTCCTTTCCTAATAGGGGAGCTTTTATAGCCTTGGACCTGAGCTAGCAGAGAGTCATCTGGGGAGGGCTGCCTGAATAGGAAGCCACTGCAAAGAGAGTAATTCATGTTCAGGGCTTCCTAAGCAAGGATAGGCTATGAATCACCACTAGAACGTCTCTCATATAGCCTCAGGCTCTGGTGTGCTTCCTGGTGTACAGGAGCAGATAAAGGAATTTGTTTCTTAATGGTGTGGATTCTTGTGCTACAGTGGAACTGTGGAACAGAACAGTGCACAGGGGCCAGATTAGTTAGGTTTCAAGAGGTTACATAACGTGGTTTTATTTGCTTGTACAATAAAGTTGATTTGTTCTTTTCCAATAACCTCCTCCATGTGGCTACGTTTCATCCATCAGAGCCTCAGCTGCTGTAAATCAGTCTAGCTCCACTGAAATCACCCGAGCTATGCAATTTCCACCAGCTGAAAATCTGGCCCCATGTGTTTACTGGGTAACCTGCCCACGCTCAACAATGAGGAGTTGCCAATATTTCAACAAGCAGCTGCTCCCACACAAGAAATTGTTCTCCTTAGTACCATGCTGGGGAAGTGGTTGCTGAAGGAAGGCGAGTGACAGAGGGGGCCGTTCATCTCCTCCCACAGAGCTTTTTTCTTAAAAGCACCTGGCTCTTTTTGCAACCTGGTGCATTAAGAAAGAATTTGCTCTTCAGAGGTACTGAGAGTCAGAAGAACAGTCTGACCCTCTGTCAAGATGCAGGATTTGTTGTGTCTAAACCATCCAAGACACACAGCTATCTGGGCTCTGTTTGAAACCCTCCTGTGAAGGAGCTGTCAGAACCTCCCTGGGCAGCCTGTTCCATTGTCCTACTGTTCTCACCGTTAGGAAGTTTTTCCTGAGATTTAATCAGCCACCTCTATGGCAACACTGTAACATGCCCTGTTGCAGAATGCAAAAAAGAGACTTTATCATGGCACGCTGCCTTCCCATCCCTAGGATGTGAACACTTGGAAAGGAACGGCTTTCCCTCATCCTGGGTGCAAAAAACCAACAACAAAACCACCCCGGGGCAGACAAGACACTGTACAGTATAGAAGTAGCAGTTTAATATGAAAGAAAAAAAGACAAGCAGAAGCCAAGCACCATCCATTTACCACAGGAAGCGTTTATTGCACAAAGCTTCACTCTCTTGTGATGACAAGACAAGCCACATCTGGGCTGATTCAGGTGATCCCAGGACAGTGCAGTGAAAGGGGCTAGCGGGGAGCCTAGAAGAAGGCAGCTCTGTCTGCAGGAGTAAGAAAGCTCCTGCAGGGCCCTGAGCCAGCAGGGGAAAAGCTGAAGAAGCAGGAGAGAGTAGGAGAAAACTCCCCAGGAAGGGAGGCCCAGGAGAGACCCTGTCCAAGCAGGGGAGAGCTTGTAAAGGCCAACGGGATGTAGACTCCGTGTGTTTTGTGTTAGCTTGGATTCATCAGGAGAGAGATGCTGAACTGGGCTGAAGGCGGAGAGGGGCAGAATGTACTTGAGATGTCAGTACATTGGCCCCAGGAGAGGATCTGTCTGAACTGAGTGGGTTCTTAAAAGGGCCCTGAAGAGGGGGAAGCAGAAGGGGAGTGCCAACAGGGCCGGCTCCGGGCACCAGCCCAGCAAGCAGGTGCTTGGGGTGGCCAATGGTCAGGGGTGGCAGGTCCGGCTCTTCAGCGGCGGGTCCCTCACTCCCTCTCGGAGCAAAGGACCAGCCGCCGAAGACTGAAGCGGTGGCGGTAGAGCTGCCGCTGAAGTCCCACAGATCGCGATCGCTTCCCCACCACCACCACCCCGGCTTGGGGTGGCAAAAACCCTGGAGCCAGCCCTGCGTGCCAAGGCACCCCTGGCCCTGAGGGGGCACTCAGGAGGCAGCCCCTGCCAAGATTAGGGCCTTATTATGCTGTACACTGTACACATACGAAGTAAGACTCAGTCCCTGCTCCAAAGAGCTTATACTCTAAGGCAGGGGTCAGCAACCTTTCAGAAGTGCTGTGCCGAGTCTTCATTTATTCCCTCTAATTTAAGGTGTTGCGTGCCAGTAATACATTTTAACGTTCTTAGAAGGGCTCTTTCAACAAGTCTATAATATAGAACTAAACTATTGTTGTATGTAAAGTAAATAAGGTTTTTTAAATGTTTAAGAAGCTTCATTTAAAATTAAATAAAATGCAGAGCCCTCCGGACCGGTGGCCAGGACCCAGGCAGTGTGAGTGCCACTGAAAATCAGCTCGCGTGCCGGCTTCGGCACCCGTGCCATAGGTTGCCTATCCCTGGTCTAAGGCGACAAGACAGACACAGGATGTATTATTATCCCCCTTGTACAGCTGGGCACAAAGGCCCACAGAGGTGAAGGGTCAGATGTTCAGGCGTCTAAGTAACTTAGGAGCATAAAGGCTATCGCAAGAGGATGGCACTTGTGGGTGGGACTTTTAAAATCAATGCTGAGGGGTTTTGACTCTGTTCCTATTGAATTCAACAGGAAAACTCCCACTGACTTCACTGGGCACAGAGTTAAGCCAGGACAGAGCATTTTGAAATTCCCAGTCCGTGCCCCTAAGTCACTCAGTTTTTAAAATATCCCACCCTGAGTGACTTATCCAAGGTCACACAGGGGATCTGTGGCAGAGCCAGAGCGGACGTCCATATTTCCTGTGTCCCAATCCATGCTTGGAGAGCCACAAGACCATCCTTCCTCACTGTGCATGTAGGGTATGCATACTCCACCTCAGTCCCCCCCTAGTCCCAGCCGTCTTGTTGACACAACCAATCCCCCCTTTGCCTCATTCACAAGCAGTAGCAGCTCGCTTTCTCCATTACACTCCTCAGTCGCACTACATTAGACGATTAGGTATTATTTCATATTTCTCAGCAAAGGAAGCCAAGAAAAAGAGCCAGATGTTCGTTCTTCCTCATGAAACTGGAGCTTAAGACAAACTCCTAAAGGAGACCCCAAGGCATCTGTTTCCCCTTATTATAAACATGCTCCTATTTCTAGAAATTACCACACAAAGTAATACCTACAAAAATGGGTAGGTGATACCTACAAACTGATGCTGGAAAAGAAGCTCTATTCCCCATTTTCACCCCACTTTCCCCCACCAGGTGCCATGACTTCTGACCTTGCAAAGCTAAGAGCAGCAAGAATATACTGCACAAGAGATCTAAAGCCCGTGCCACTCCTGAGACCTGGGCTCACACTAATCCTGGGTAGTTAGAACACCACAAAGTTTGGGTGGGGATTTTTCAGACGTTTGGGACCGTTCAGATCCAGGTTTTCAGCTCAACTGGTTTAGGGAATGGGAGACAGGGGCGGCTCTAGGTATTTTGCTGCCCCAAGCAAGGCAGGCAGGCTGCCTTCGGCGGCTTGCCTGCGGGAGGTCCCCGGTCGCACGGATTCAGCGGCACATCTGTGGGAGGTCCCCGGTCGCGTGGATTCAGCGGCACACCTGCGGGAGGTCCGCAAAGCCGTGGGAGCAGCAGACCCCCTGCAGGCATGCCGCCGAAGGCAACCTGCCTGCCGCCCTCACGGTGACCGGCAGAGCGCCCCCCGTGGCTTGCCGCCCCAGGCACGCGTTTGGCGTGCTGGTGCCTGGAGCCGCCCCTGATGGGAGAGCTGATCTGGATTCAAAGTGGAGGGTTCAAATCAGGGACTTTTGCACATTCTCAGTCCCAACGTGAGCATTCAGTCCCAGACATTAGTTCCTAACGGCCATGGAGAAAGAAGCCAAACAAGCCAAGAGGTCAACGGAAGAACCAGTCTGAATCCTTGGCCTTGATTCTAACCTACCTCAAAGGGCCAGCTAACGGCTCTCCTTCCGTCCTCTCCTACTTGAAGTGAGAGAGCCAAAACAACAGAGACGCTGTCACCAGGAGAAATCCAGCGCTCATTTGAAGGTCCCAGGGATTCAGCTGAGCATCCGTGGTTTTGGAAAGTTTTCCAGACCTGTGACTGTGGAACTCTGTCCATTACTAGCAGAGACAGAGAACCAACATACCTCCAAGTGCAAGAGAGGAATGAGAGCCACGCTGCGGAGGCTGCTCTCTCCAAACCAAACGACAAAAAGCCCATAATGTCTTCTTGTCCCACCTCAAGTCTTATGCTCTATTGGTATTCTACAGCGAGAGGATAAAAAGGATTATTCGAGCTACAGTTCCCAACAGTGCAATCTCTCTGCAATAAAACAAACAAACAAAAACAAAAACACAAGCACACTGTGAAATCAATTGCTCATATTTTAGATGGAGTACAAAACGGTGTCTCTGTAGTTTGCGCTCTGGATTCCAAAGCTGTTTGAGCAGAAATTTGACGTGAATGACTCACATTTTTCTTGGCAGGTAGGGGAGGTGGGGAAGGGAGAGGCGTCCCAAAGAAGCCGAGAACTCAGTTTATGTGGCTGAGATTTCCAAAGGAGATAGACAACTCCTGTTGACTTTCAATGGGATTTAGCACCTAATTCTCTTAGGCACCTTTGAAAATCCCAGCATATGTATTGGTGTTCCCTCCAACTCCAGACTGAAACCTAGAAGTCATTAAATGAGCCAAGAGAGTGCGGCAGAACACACGTGTGACCACACAGACATGCACAAAAGCTGGAGCAGCAACATGCAGGATCTGCCTTGCAGCCAGGGTGAAGAGTGAGAAAGCAGAGATGCAGGAATGGCTGAATCTCTGCCAAGTGGGTGCTTTGGCCTTGTGCTGCCATGACATGCACACACTTGCCAGCCCCGCCCATCCACAGAATACATGGATGCTGAGTCCTGCCCAGGATTTCTAGTGCTTGGCCCGTCCAGGCAGCAGAGACTTCAGAGGGCTCCAAGGAATTAGCCACCCAACTCCCATGGACTTGCAATACTGTCCCTTAGGCTCTTTGAAATCCCAAATTAAGTGTTTCTTTTGGATTTGGCCCATAGACGTACCCAATGCAGGGATGCTCTCTGAAAGCCAGTGCTGGACCACCTCAGAAAGGTGAATTTCCCCCAGAGAGCTCCCAGCCTGATCGTTCCTATGGGCCAAATCCAGGAGATGTACCTTGTCCTTTATTTGGATTGCCGTAGCACTTGGAAATCCCAACAGAGGTCAAGGCTCCATTGTGCTGAACACAGACTTAGTAAGAGACAGTCCCTGCTCCAGAGAACTTGAAAGCTAAACAATCAAAAGACAAACAAGGGTGGGGGGGTGAAAGGAGTTGTCTATCTCCTTTGGAAATCTCAGCCACATAAACTGAGTTCTCGGCTTCTTTGGGACGCCTTTGGGGCAGAGAGACACAGGGATCAAGTGACTTGCTGGAAGTAACACACGGAGCCTGAGGAAGGGCCAGGAATTGAACCGACATCTCTGGGATTAAGGCATCGACGGAGACGCAAAAACTATTCTTCCCAAGCAGTTTGCATTTCCTTCTCACTCTCTCAGGAAAGACACTTTCTTGCCAACAGAACCTGCATTTCCTATGAATTCATCTGCTCCTTCAGTTTACTCATGACCCTAAAGATCATAATCACCACAGGGCCTCTATGGCAACCAGTGGGATGTCACAGAGGACAGAGGTCCAAGCAAGGAAGGGAGCAGATGAACATTAAGCTTCAAAGATCCAGTTTTCCTGTAACTATCCTCAGAAACAATTCTTAAAATAAACCAGACTAGAAATACACAAAACGACCTACCAGACAAATTGTCCCTAAACTGAAGGTTCCCTTCTCCCCCCCACCCAGTTTTCCATGAGATGTCAGCAGGTCTTGAAGAAAATTTTGCCCAGAATGTGGGTTCTCATCCTTTAAATTTTGGCTCATAAAACAAACAAAAAATCAGTTTAATGTCTCTAATAAAGCAGAACTATAAAACCATGACCCAGCTGCCAAGAAAAGCTTCATTGTACATGAGTCAGGGAGCCAGCCCGGGTTTTAACTGATTGCAAACCTTCAGCTAGGTGATGGGAAAGGGAGCAACTGAAAAAAACAGCCCACAACTGAAGCGAGTGTATAGGCGACACTATGCTGAGGAGAAAGTGTGCCAGTCACTGAGGAGGTATATTTCACATACAGCCCTGAAGTTCTTGCCTAGGTAAGTACTTAGTTACTGCAGTAACTAGGAGCCACAGAAGTGTATCCCAGACATGGATACTTCAATACAACCCTGTGACCTCAAGAAGCATTAATAGGCCTGTTTTACTAATGGGGAACTGTGGCACAGAAAGATTAAGTGATTTGCCTGAGTTCACAGGAATCTGACAAAGCCAAAAAGTGAACCCAGAACTCCCAAGTCTCCCTATGCATTATACCAGGTGGTTGGGGTGTCTGTCTCTCATTCTCACACACACACACACACACACACACACACACACACACACACACACACACACACACACACACACACACACACACACCCTGATACCATGAGGTACAATGACATCAAACACTACACTACTGTTTTTACCAGAGATATGTATAAGAAATGCAAGGACTCAGCAAAGCTCCTCTGCCCATGGTGCTGGCTGATTTTGGCCACACACGTTCACTCACCAGACACTAGGAGCTGTATGTGACATGACATTTTGCAGTTCAGCAGCACAGGTACGTTCTGTGTGTGTCTCTTTTCGCAATGGGGAGAAACGCTAAACCCTTTCCCTCTTTAAATCTTCTCTGGGCCAGGACCTTGTCCCTTTCTCTCGATGGCTCCAAGGTCTGAGGCGATGCCTTGCTATTTCCCTGAGAGTGGAGTTTCCATCTTGCAGGCCCACTTTCTCCCTGTCAGGTCTCACCACACACACACGTTAATATCATTTTAAATCCTCCTGTGAGGAGAAGACTTGCATCTTCCAGCACAGCAAGCCAGCCGCTGAGTTATCCTTCGACTGGGATTTGCAGAAGGAGCCTAAGGATGTTGGGATGAGGGCCGTCGTTTTGATCTGGAGTTGTACAGCACCTTGCACAATGGGGCCTGGCCTCTGACTGGGGCACAGGGGTGCTGCAGCAAGAAGAAAGTACCCAACTGCCATTGGATTTCAATGGGAATTAGATACCATTACGCTCTTTTGGAACTACTAGCCTTTATTATGAATATTGCATGAGTACCCAGAGGCCCCAACCAGCTCGGAGTCTCGTGCTTCGGGCTGTTCGGGCATATCTGTAGGTGACAGTCTCTGCCCACAGCTATTATAATCTTGGGCCTGAATCCTGCCAAGGAGCTCTACCCGTGCCTGCAGAGAGCCCAGCTGGCTTCATTGCATCCCCCCGGGCTCACTGCCGGGGGGCGGGGGGGCTAAATCAGTTTATTCCCCCACCCCCCAGCTTTCCCAGTGCATCACGTCGTGATGTCAGCTCCCTGGACCGAGGGCTGCTTACAACCTGTGAGACAACCACCTGTGCTGAAAATGGAAACACTGACCCAAACCTAGCAGCAGAAATACTGAGCACCCAACGTCTGGCAATCCCATCGAAACACTGAACCTTCGCGCCAACCTCGTTTCTTCCCCCACCCCCAATACGCAAGTGGTTCAGACTCTTCACCAGGGCCTGGGATGTCTGGGGTGCATATACGTTAACGCTGCTGACACGAGAGGTGAGACTTGACGTTCCTGTGCAAGGGATTTGCAGTGCGTGTGTGTACGCTTTCTTTTAATACATATAATTGGGGTGCTTGGGAGCTACCTGTGGAGGGAGAGCATTTGTCTACGAGTAATTAGCATAACGAGTGTATTAAGGTGCAGATCTCAAGGAGCCCTTCGTATCACGTCTCCTTGTTTAAGGGTTTGTGTCGGTGGGTTCTGTAACTGCCTGTTAACGAAAGGATTTGGGGGAGAGGGCAAAGAGGGAGAAAACGCACCCCGGTTGGCGTTTCCGTAAAGCAACAGAGATTGTGACTGAAAAACTAGTAAACAAAACAAAATTAAAAGATTTACAGGTGAAAGGGGGGGGGGGAAACCTTCCAAAATAACGTGGATAATAAAAAAAAGAAACCCTTGTACATGATGTTAAATAGAAAATGACAATATCTTCTCCACCGCCAATCACAAGTCGCTGCAGACCAGGTTTAGACGGGGACAATCCTGACAGTGACAAATGAGAACTGCCGACAGACAGACTGCCCTTCGCAGCTAGACGGCGGGGAAATGCCATGTGTCAGCATTTCCAAATTAAACTTGGAACACGCAGCTTCAGCCTGTGAGACGGAGCCTCTTAGTTAACAAAATTAATTCATCTGAGTCACTTTGGTTCAGGAGGTGGCTCTCTCCTAAATTAGAATGACTATGGGCTCATTTGTAGAGAGTAAAATGCAAGAGCCTCATTTGTCATGTGCCGGGGTCCCAGCTAGCACTGCCCTCTTCAGCTGGGTTTTCTCTCCTAGTTCAAATAGGGGGGGAGAGTAGTGTGATTATGCATTGGGTTATCAAGCACTTCCTGAAAGGACAACGCATGTGGAGGAGGGAATAAAGCCAGAATATTGCGCTGTCCTGGCTCTCTTTTTATGCTCAGAATGTGGTGTCAGAAGTGAGTCAGCGCCTTGGAATATTTCAATAAGTAATCATGGCAGCATCCCAGATTCCTGTCCCTGAGCAAATGGACATGAAGGGGGGCGGTCTCTGTTTGGCAACTGGCCATTCTTTAGATCACAATAGGGAAACTACAGAATTGCAAGAAGGCAGGATAAAAAGGAAAGACAAAATTAGAGCAGCCACACTGGTAGCGGTAATGAGCAAAGGCTACGCACATGCTCCAACGGCGTCTGGATACGTCAGCAGAAAGCCATGTAAAACCCTAGCAGCATTTTCAGCCACAGAGAATGTCCTGTTACAAAAAAGGGATCCTTTCAACAAGTGTCATCAAGAATCTGGAGTAAAAACGTATAGGTCAGTATATTGCCAAACTGCAAAACGGCTGATTCGTGTGATGAGCAATTTTAAAAGATTAACTAATTCGTGATGGGTTAGTAATAGGGGTGAAAGATGCACAAGCTCAAATGAGCATGTTCTGAGCCCCCATATTAACTCCAGGAAGAGCTAAAGATGCGCAGAGCTGGTGAGCAAGCGCACATCCCAATGCAGAGAGTAAATGGAGCAGACATCGAGATCATTAACCAAGTAGCACAGGGAAGGCATGAAAATACAAGGAAAAAATGAACCAACATTTGGGCTAAAGCAAATGCACAGATACAAAGCAGACGAAATAAAGAGTTTTATTTAGTGTTTGCAAAGGAAGAGCTGAGGGCGACGTGAAGGAAAATAGGATAATAGAAAGTGCCTTACTTAGAGTCACATTAAATAATTTTGGCAAATGAAATTATGCCAAAGCTTAAAGACAAGAAAAACAGACCAAAAAAAATGCACCAGCACAAGGGAGAAAGCAGAGATTTTGCACATCTGACAACGTGGTGCAAAACAGCAGAAATAAAGGATTGGTACAGCTCAGACTAGTAGTGGATTCAAAGACAAGGCAACAGCACACAAACAGGAAAATGAATACCAAAGACAGAGTGGGGCATCAATGGATGTGCTAGGCTACAAAGATTTCCTCAGCATTGTGCAAGAGAACAAAGTGAAATTGCAACCAAGCAAAACTAAATTAAAGTTATGATTTGTACCATCATAATACCTTTAGGACAATGTAATTTACAAGCAGAATGCCACGGAAAAACCATGCAGGCTGACATTTCAGGTAGTACAGAATCACCGTGTTCAGCTAAAACAAGTGAATGTGCTAATCTAATGGCACTAAACTTGGGACAATGGATTCATAAAATAGACACAAGCAAAACAAAAACCGTATCAGAGCAGACAATGACTGCTCTGCAACAAAGCTTGCTGAAAATTACCCAGACATTTTTGATGGACTGTGTTGCCTTCAGGCATGCAAGACCCAGAAATAGGTAAAATGATTCAACCAGTACAGCATCCATCTAGCAGAGCACTCGTCCCATTGCATTAAGAGAAAATACAATGGGAGCAATAAAGCAAGTGGAAAAAGAAGCCCATTGCTAAAGTCACAGAACCCACAAGCTGGATAAGCATCACAGTCGCCATTGAGAAGCCAGGCAAGCTGCACATAGTAAAGACCCAAGCAATTTAAACAAAGCACTTACAAAAGATCTCACTTTCACATGCCTACAACTGAAGAATTGTTACCTGACTTGCAAAACAAACATTTCAGTACTTGATCCAAAGACAGATATTGCCAAGGGCTACTGGGTAAGGAAAGCAGGCTCCCCCCACCCCCTCTCATTTTGGACACCAGCCAGTAGATAGAGATGGTGGGAAAAGCCATTTGGGATCAAACTTGTGTGAAAAGAATATTGATGCTGCCAGCAAGACATACTAACAAGACTTGCAGAGATCAGAATGGATGGTGGCATTCTGGTGTATGGACATGAAGAAGCCTAGCAAAAGCTGTGGCAGATCATGACCACAACCTCATCTGTCTGCTAGAAAGAGCCAGGGATCCAACTCTAAAATTAAATACAAACAAGATGAAGCGGCAATTGACTGCAGTTCCCTACATGGGACACTTGCTAACCTCCCAGCGGGACCCTGATTAAGGTAAGAGCAATACAGCAGATGGCCACACCTAAAGATATTAAATCCGTTCAGAGACTCTTAGCATCAGACAATTTTTTTCCAAGCCTCTCAGATGTGCATAAATGCTGGAGGCAGCTGATGCAGCCTGGATTTGATGATGTCATGATGCAGCCATCACACACATCAAGGAGGTGGTGACCAGTTATTCCATCCTGAAATCCATGGGCGGCAGGTATTGGAGGTCAGGGCATGCTAAGCCTCCCCTAACCCCGGCCATGACCCCACCCATGTTCCACCCCAAGGCCATGCTGCTCCCCTTCCCCTGGGCAGATGGGCCAGCCCATGCTGAAATCCTATGATGTGAACACAGAGGCAGTCATGCAATGTGATGCCAGTGAGTCAGGGCTGAGGGATTCATTCCTACAAAAGGGGCAGCTGGTTGCTTTTACATCAAGGTCACTATTACCAACAGAACAAAGATTCACTCACACTGAAAAGGAATGCCTTGCAATGGTGTTCACGGGTGAAAAGTTCAACCAGTCTGTTCAAGAACAGGAAACAATTTGAGTAGAAGTAGCCATAAACCACCAGAGAGCATTTTTTAAGAGCCACTGCCAGCCACCCCAAAACGCCTTCAGTACATGCTACTGAAACTGCAACGCTACAACTTACAGGAATTGAGATGTGCTTAGTTGACTTCTTATCCAGAGCTGCGTTGCAGCAAGAAAATATGGTAGTGAAACAAGAATGAGATCCTCAACCTGCTAGACATAAAATGCATCAGTCAAGCCAGTTACAGGCCAGTTTCAAGGCAGGGGCTGGAACAAATCCAAGAACACTATATGAGACAAAGATTTACAAGGACATTAGTCTAATCAGAGTGGCTGGACATGAGGGGAGAAATCTCAGTTACTTCTCAAGAGCACTGGACTCATCAAGACAAGCGGAGTGTACAAGATACCATTATATACAAAGGGAGTTGAATCATAATGCTCAGATAATTGATGAGAGACTTTCATACATTGGAGCCATTCTGGACTAGAAGCCTGTATGCAGAAAGCCAGAGATAAGACAAGTAGTATCTCCTCTGGACGACTGTTACTCATGGGTCACAGATTACTGTTTGCTTCAACCTGCAAAGGTGTAGCTGAAGGCTAAACGCCTGTTTTGAGAACTGCAGAGAGGAGAAGAGTATATGGGTCATTTAAAAATGGGCGTATAGAACAGATTTAAAAATTTTATTAAAGCTAATGTTTAAAATCAAATTTACACAAGTTAAGAAGGAAGGTACTGTTCATCTGGGGTCAGGCTTGCGTTGAGAGGTTACAAGGTTCACAAGATACATACATAGTACATAACCCGCATAGACCCAGATTGGGGAGCAGGAGTTTTTAAAGTGGTCTCAGGTACGCCACCCATAGGACGTATTTAGAGTCCATGTCAGTGTTGGTGTAGCGAATAGGTACATGGGTGGCGTGCATCCTTTAGTTCATCGAGGGAGGAAGTGGGTTATTTCCCTGACCGGTGGTCTCGCTTACTCGTCCTACTACTGACAGTGTCCCGTGATGTGCTTCGTATAGATGTCTCTGGACCACCTGATGGCGTTGGGCACCATGAGCTGTCTCATGAGCCGGGCGTAGCGCCGACCAACTCCGCGTGCTCTCAGCACCGGCTCGTTGTGGGGGTCCCACGTGCCCAGGGCTCCCATGGCCAGGGCGTGGGTCTGGACCTCATAGCCCTGGGCTCTCAGGGTGTCAGCCTGTATTTCATCACCTTCCAAGCTCGGGCCTCGTGCAAGGCCGGGGACCCGTTTTCGAATGGCAGCGTTACTACAGACTGACGTAACCACAAGCTCTTCGTGAATCTAAGGAAGCTGATCTACAGGCTTCCCATGTCCACTGTGCACACATGAAACTGTGTCACGCTTAGCATACTTGGAGCAAATCCATTCTGAAGTGTGTTTCTATTGCCTTTAACTGGTACTGTGTATAGCTTTCAAGTTAAAGGTTCCATCACAAACCCAGAACTCTGTGCAGGTTTGCAAACTTTTGGGGCTGATTCAGGGGCTTCTATATGGACACTGAAAAAATAATTCCCCCAATCAGAAAATCACCACAATTTCTATCTTCCAACTTTTAAATTGGGGAAGATGGGGTGCGGGGGTGGGGTTGTTCAAATTTGAAAAAACAATGAAATTTTCAAGACAAAAAAAATCCACAAGCTATTCTTTTGGGCAGCTGTTTCTCATGCCAAGTCTTAGCCCCGCTTTTTTAACTTCAAAATTTGCCATGTAACTTCATCCCAGGCACTTGTTCTCACTGAGTTGTTTAAATGCGGATCAAATTTCTTTAGAGTCAAAAGTAATTGACAAGGACATGCCAATCCGCTATTTGTTACTGGGGTTTGGTTGTTTTCTTTAAACAACGCTCATCAATAGCCATGATCCTTGGTAACTCCTCTACAGTCACCTCTCAGTCGGTCAGAAGCCTGACTCATCCACCCCTGTACTTGCATGAGTCACTCCTCAAACATGTGCTCAAGAAGGGTATCATTTCCCTTTTGGGCGGTGCGGGGGGTGCGAGGGAAAGGGAGAGAGATCTTCTCTATAAGCTTCTACTGCCTGTTAAAACCATCAGAAATCTCTAGCCGGGGGGCCCATGTGCACAAACAAAAATAAAAGCCATATTCTCTCTGCTGTGCAAGACTTAATACATACTGCACATGAATAATATATAACCTCTGCACATGCCACTGCATTACTCTGCTTTGACCCGAGACGAGCTGTCTCTCTGAACTCTCTTCCAAATGTCTTTCCCCACTTTATATTTCAGTGCCTGTGGCTAGGGAGAGGAAGGGAGGAAAAAATAGGAGAGAGAGAGAGATGTTATACCATCAAATTGTGATGTGTGGCCAGGTGTCCAGATGCTGAAACACATGGGGCTGCAAGCGTTTCAGTTTTGGAAAATGTAGATGATTGAAGAGGTCTATTGCATGAGCTGATCCTTTGTGACTGTTTTATCAATTATATATAAAGCTGCAGAGGAGCTTTATCGGAAGGAAGATCTTGGCTTTTATGTGACCTTGCCTAGGCTTAATCTTTCCTGAGGTAACATTAATATATTCAGTATTGCCTCCTACTTCACTCCTCCACAACCCTCAGCAATGGGTTTGATCATGTGGGTCAGGTCTTCTCTTTAAGAGAAACTCAGGTTGAACTTCAGATTTCACTAAAGGCCAATGGGCCAAAACATTTGCTTTAGCTCAGTTATGTTCCACTGCTAACAGTTTCCTTTGACTGTTCAAAGCCTCCTGCTTGGCCTTTTATACTGAACAGATGAGGGACTGCACAGATTAGTCAGGTAAACCTGACAATGGTTAGTCTGTTACCGTGCTGGGCCCACTGCCTCTCATTATTGACCAATATTGTCTCATTGTTTCTTGTTCTCCCCCAGTCAGTCTGTGTCCATCTGCTCTCTTGTCTTTGGCTTAGATTGTAAATAGAGTAGGGCCTATATTTTTGTTGTGTGTTTGTACAGCACCTAGCACAGTGAGGTTTTGCTCCATGACTAGGGTGCCTAGCCCCACAATAATTATTACTAAGTGATTAACCGCTTGCTAGAGATCTATTTCCTTTGCTATTTGCTGATGCAAGCATTCGCTAACAGACTGTCTGGAGCTTTTTCTATCGTCTTGGTTTCAAGTTCCCCAGGATGCACTGATTTAGAGCATTACTGATGTTCCTCCTTAACTGTACTCAGGAGTTTGGGTCTTTATCACGTCGTAGGAATTAGGAGTCTGATTCTCCACTGCCTGGCGCCTGGGTGTCACTGTTTGTGCTATCGTGGGTACAAAGCAGACCCAAAACGCTAACACTCAGATGCAGGCATTTTACACCTGTAAGCGTATGGACTCACCCCCTGCGGCGCCTCCTGCTGGTCTCTCAGGGAATTCGCTCATCCAGCTTCCGGAGCGTCCTCTGCAGGCCGGTGATCTGCCTTACCGCTGGCCCCCTGTGTCCCTCCCAGGATCCCGGTGCCCCTTTCTCTGGGGTGCTGCCCCTAGCAGTACCCCCACAGTTTTGGGGTCTCCCCACCAAGGGAAAGCCCCACCTTGCCTCAGTGTAAGGCTACAGCCAGTCAGCAACTAGCTCCTGTTCCCTGGGGCAGACTGCAGTGTCTGCCACTCATCACTGGCAAGGGGGGGTTGGGCCTGCTGCCTCTGTCTAGCCTTGGGCTGTCCCCTACAACCCCAGTACCTGTTTGACCTTTTACTAGGCCGCAGCCTGGGGGGGTTTCCAGGCCGGAGCTCCCCAGCTCCCTTGGCCTTCCCCCAGCCCTGCTCCACTCCCGGTACCTTGTCTCTAGCTCCCTGCAGCCAGACCCGTCTCCCTCTACAGCTAGAGAGAGACTCCTGGCTCCCAGCCTCTTATAGGGGCCAGCTGGGCTCTGTTAGGTGCGTGGCCGCAGCTCTGCCTGCTTCCCCCAATCAGCCCAGTGGCTGCTTTCTCCTGCCACAGCCCTTTCCTAGGGCTGTTTCAAGCCCCTCAGGGCAGGAGCGGGTGTCCACCCCGCACCACCACCCATTTGGCAATGACAACACAAGGCGGGACGCAGGGAAGGATCGGTCCTTAGGCGCCTGCCCAGATTGTCAGGGGAGAAAGCACACTAGGTGCTGCACAGCTGCCAGAGATCAGGCACACGTATCAATCAGTAACACATGGGCAGGGACGGCTCCAGGCACCAGCGAAGGAAGCAGCAGGTGCCTGGGGCTGCCAATAGAAAGGGGCGGCCATTGTCGGGGTGGCATGTCTGGATTGGCGGTGGCGGCACTTTGGCGGCAGCTCAGGAGGCCCACTCCGGATCAGCGGCGGGTCCTTCACTCACCATCTTGCTCCTCAGCGGCACTTCGGCAGCAGCTTGATCGGTTTTCACCACCACCACCACCACCACTTGGGGCAGCAAAAAAGCTGGAGCCGGCCCTGCTAGGGTGACCAGACGTCCCGATATTTCGTTCCGACAACAGCACTCGCCTTTATTTATTTATTTTGCTGCTCCGCCGGCAGCACTGGGCTTCCCCCCCCCCTCGCTGCTCCGCTGGCAGCACCCTGATTTTTTTTTCTCCACCGGGGGACCCCCCCACCCCATCATGTCCCGATATTTTCTCCCTCTCATCTGGTCACCCCAGGCACTGCACATGGGGGCGGGGGGAAGGGAATATCTGCCTTTCTATCCGTTCCATGGCTGAAGTAAGCAGGGCTAGGATAAAACCTTCAAGGTCTCCCTCCCTTCAATCCATTCAGAGAAAACAGGTGGTGAATAGGAGCGGCCGTTTAGGCAGCTAAGGCCGCTTGTCCTTGTGTGAACACAGCTTGGAGCTAAGTAGACAGACCATCTAAGCACAGTGTAATTCAGCAGTAGTTTTACTGAACTTTCACTCAAGGCTGCAGCCCTGGATAAGAGCAGGACTCAGAGCCATACACCGGGTCCTACAGATTGCCAGTCCTCTGAGACAACCTTCTCCTGCAAGCACGGATGTAGAATTTGACTGGGATACTTCGGGCTTTTCAATTGGACAGGCTGGAGACAAACCATGGTGCCCAGACACAAGCCTCATCCCTTTCGTTGGGCGTCGATCCCCTCACTCTGCCAAGGGTGACCAGATGTCCAGTTTTTAAAGGGACAGTCCCATTTTTGGGGACTTTTCTTATATAGGTGCCTATTACCCCCCATCCCTGGTCCCGTTTTTTCACAGTTGCTATCAGGTCACCCTAACTCTGCCCCACCCAGTGTTTAGTAACATTTCCGCCCCTCGCTCTCTGCCCCCCCGAAACACTACTATCAAGTTTGTCTTATTAGCCACCAGAGCAAGTTGGGTGCCCCGCCCTCCAATGATGCACCTTCAGAATCATTGTTGCAGTCCTGGATAACACCATAACGTTGGTAGAAATTGGCAGCCATCAATCCCAATATCCAGCTCCTATTCGTAACAGTTCAGGGCAGAGACAGCAGCTGTTTGAGAAACTGTGGCCTGTTAATAAATTTCCACAACTGAAATCAAGGAGGACACCAGGTAGTTTCAGCTAAAAAAAAATAATTAAAAAAAAAAACAGGAGTACTTGTGGCACCTTAAAGACTAACAAATTTATTTTAGCATGAGTCTTTAAGGTGCCACAAGTACTCCTGTTCTTTTTGCGGATACAGACTAACACGGCTGCTACTCTGAAACCTAAAAAAAAAGGGGGATTACTTTCCAATGAGTGTCCTTTGAGCCATGTTTGCATTCTGTGTTTCATGGAACCAACTCAAGGTGACCAGCAATGGATCACAAACTCAGATAAAAAAAAATGAAAAGAAAAAACCCGTGCATTGTTCTCCTCTTACAGCCCTACGTTTGTTTTATTAGGTCAGCTCTTGCTGACACGTCATGCTACTGTTAGACAGCATCTCCATTAGACACCCTTAGGAGGGAGTTATAATTTTGTCGTAAGCGTGCTTTGCACCAGCCCAGCATTTCTGCTTTGCACCAGTTGGGATTACCTGAACTGCCCGCCTGGATTGTACAATATGGATTTCTTGGCCAATATGGCAAAGCTCTTGAACACGTGCTTCGCTTTATGCACATGAGTAACCCCACTGAAGTCTGAAACATGTTTAAGTCGATTAGATCAGGACCTATGCGGCTCCATAAGATTCCACGGTCAGTGTTTCAGTAAAAGCAAAGGGGGAAGTGGTCACTGTCACATGTCTGGATTGGCTCATGACTGAGTGCCTATCTCAGGGCAGACTGTTAGAAAACAGGGCAGACACCTCGAAGTCGGGGGGTTTCTATAACTAGATTTCACCAAGATATAGACAAGTAAAAATCAGTAACAAATGTGGGTCCTGGGTCACTATACCACACTTACCATGGGGTCACAGATGGTCCCCTTGCACTCTCTAGTCTATCTTGCCACCCAGACAAACTAGACTTAGCAATAAAAGGTCTCAAACCAAAAATCACACAATATTCAGGTTGCTCCGAGTCCCAAGAGACCAGTCACTTACCCCAGATAAATTGGTCCCCTAGATCAGCTGTGGCCAAACTACAGGTCACAAGCCACATGCGGCTCTTTTATAGTTAAAGTGCGGCTTGTGGAGCCTCCCCCAGCCTCCCCATTCTCCACCTACCTACCCTGCAGCAGGATGATGGGGTTAGGGGCTTCTGGCCAGGGCCGGCTCCAGGCACCAGCTGAGCAAGCAGGTGCTCGGGGCGGCCGGGCCAAGGGGAAGGGGCGGCACGTTGGGCTCTTTGGCGGTGGGTCCCTCTCGGAGGGAAGGACCTGCCGCCAAAATAGAAAGTGGCGCGGTGGAAGTGCCGCCGATCGCGGCTCCCCCCACCCCCCTTGCTGTTTGGGGCGGCAAAAACCCTGGAGTCCACCCTGCTTCTGGCCACTGGGGGGGGGGGGCTAGGGGCTTCAGCCCCACGGGAGATGCCTGCTGGGGCTTGAGGATTCAGCCCCACTCTTGCTGAAGCCCAGAGTCCGACAGTCACCTCCCATGGGGCTCAAGCCCCTACCCCCACCACCCTGCCGCGGGGCAGAAGCCCTGAGCCCTGGCAGGTGCGCCCGGCTCTCAAATGTCTGAAGATTATCGTAGGTGGGGTGGAGGGTCAGTAAGTTTGGCCTCCCCTGTACTAGATCTTACACCAAAGACAACACTGGTAGCCAATTCTATAGTAAACTAACTCAAGGTCTATTAGCTAAGAAAAGGAAGGGACAGTTACTGAGAGGTTAAAACAGGTAAAATATATGTATAGGTAAGTCACAGTCTATCACTCCAAATGGTAGCCGAGATGTAATAATCTGCCAGTTGCCCAAAAGTCTCTCAGGGCTACCCAGAACAACTCTGGGGATCTCACGTTTCTTGTTCGGTTATACCACCCTGTTAGAATCCAAACAAACAGTCCAGGGATGAAAGATCTGTCCTTGAATCCATTCTGATTGCTTCTTCTCACAGAAAACAAGCTGATAATGTCACTGCCCAGGTGGGCTTTTCCTTTGATGACAGAGTGAGGAATGCATTTAAAGTCTTTGACCTCCGATCCTCACACACTTTTCTGTTAAAGTTCTTCATTTGCATTCCACATGGCTTTTGCCTCCTTTGATGGCTTATTTAGTTACAGGAGTGTATACAATGTCAATGTTTGCTACTCCATTATAAAAGGATATAGACAAGTAAAAACAATGCATGCAACATCCCATTAGTTTGCATGAAGTTTAAACACCAAACACACACTTATGCATTTAAGAATTGCTTTGATCTATACTAATATACAAGTGAATTGACCCGGGGCTCTAGCAGGAACTGGCACCTGGCCTGCCAGCGTCACAGTGACAAAATGAAGAAAATTCCTGCTGCTTTCCTAGCCACTTGCTGAGTTCTGGACCATAAACATCCCATTTTGGATCTATGAGCATATTGAAACCAGATCCAAAGCCCATCAGAACCTAGGGGAACCTTTCCACTGACTTCAGTGGGCTTTGGATCAGGCCCTTAGTGAATGAAAGATTTAACTCTATGAATGGCGAGTGTGGGCAATATTTACATTAACTCTGCTTATTGATACACTCCTCAGTTTTAGACCTTCTGGTCCCCTGGAACTAGGCACTTGGTGTGCGAGGGGGTTAAGAAGGCAGATGTGCGAGTTTGTTCTCTCAAGTCATTGAATATCCAAGATCAGAAATCAGACCAAAGGCTCTAATAACCCCTGATATCACCATTAACGAAACAGCTCTGATAAGCTGAATATGATAAGTGTTTGTGCATTAATGAGTATTTTCCAAAGTCACCAGACACTCACACGTCGCCAAAACTTAGTTCAGCAACCAGTCACTTAAAATAATGCACAGCCACTCCTTTTGCAAGAAAACGACATGCTAATTCTTTATAGCGGAGCCAAAGTAATTAGCCGTTACCAGCACAGAGTGCAAAATTTTCATCTCGGTCACAGAAAGGTGGCCCATCAAGCATAGCACAAAAGGTGCTGCAGAGATTGCACTCAGACTCCAGACCTGCTGATGACTAATCCTGAAGAACAGGAACACAGGCATTAAGAGACGAAAAGCTATGCTAAGCACATTGATCCCAAGAATATATTTAAGAAGTGACTAGGATATTAGCACCAATATCATTGAAGATCTCTTTTTTCTTCAATATGGTTATCAATTTTCTTTTTGCAATGCAGAGTTTACTGGCAGGTTTGTCTTGATTCACTGGAGTGTGCAATAAGAATATTGAATCACCCAAGTGGTTTATGTTTCCCGCAGCAGTGACTGAGGTCAGTATATTTCCCATTAAATTATGTACAAGAGGTGAGGGCCATAAATCTGATGCAAATGCTGCACTCTGGAGCATTTTTAAGTCATCAGTTGCCATAGATCTGACACGTGCCAACCCGTACGCAGTTGTCTGAGAGCAGAGATTATGCCAATTTTAAAAGTTAGTTTTTAGACGTTATTCTAAAAAGTTAGAATAAAAGAATCTCGTTAGAAAGAAAGCTTAGGGCCCAATTTTCAGAGAGGCTGAGCATCTGCAACCCCTGTTGACTTCAGTTAGAACTCAGCACCTCTGAAAAGCAGGCCCAACTTAGCAAAGCATTCCAGCTTGTGCGTAAGTCCATCTCTATTCAGCAAAGTGCTTAAACACTTGCTTTAAGTCACACTGAAGTCAAAGCCACCTTCCCACCAAACTGACATCAAAGGAGAACATTCAGAAAAGTACTTTTCTGAATCAGGGGCCAGGCCTTAGTGATTTTCTGGATAGGGTGAAAAGGAGAATGAAAAGAAAAGGCAAAAATGAAAGAGTAGATAAAATATTTGAGACCCAAGAAATTAAGATCACTGTATTTTTTCCATAGAGCTAATTATGTGCTCATTTTTACCTTAATTTTTTATAATTGATCATGTACTGCAACTGTACGTTTCTATACCAGTACCACGTGTAGTAAGATGAGGCCCTGAAACATAAACTCTTGTGTCGGAAGCCTAGTCTGAGGCCTGAAGCCTGATCCAAAGTACTTCCAGGCACTGCTAAGCAAAAGCTGGGCTGTGAGCCAGAGGCAGGCCTCACTCACAGAAGTGGCGAGAAGAGGAACTTGTGCCAAGATGACTTCAGGACACTCCACAGACATCACAAGGAACAGGCAGGTGCATCTTGAAGACAGGACAGCATGATGGATAGATCTGTTTGTCTGGAACAACATGATCAAAGGGGAGACAGCACCCTAATGAGCCAAGAGGCTGTACCTCAATATGTCAGGAGGGATGAGTAATCTGTCCTGTAACTGTATAAAAGTAGGTCTCGGAGTGTGTATCTTTGTCCAGCCTAGGGGGCAGTGGAAAGTCCCGCCACTGACTGAGCTGTGTCCATTGCCAGGGGGCACAAATTCGTAGTATGTCCTGTAGGGTCTATAGGAAACTATTACTGTGCTTCGTTTGACAATAAATCTGGCTCGGGTTCCTTCATACCTTACTAGAGTCTGTGGTCTTTGGGGGTTCTCTCAGGGTTTGCTGTGTCAGCTATCAGCTAAGAGCCGGGGCAGCACACAGAGGGAACACGCATGCAGCCGACTGTTATCATCATCGAACAAGAGCAGAGCACCACACCGGTAGCTACTGACAACACCACTATTTATCACAGTGGAGGTGAGGAACCCAGGAGGTTTCCAAGGATACAGCTACACTTAAGCCACTACAGCTATGCCCCTGTGGTGCTTCAGTGTAGACACTACTTATGGGTCTCCCATCAGTGTAGAGGTAATCCACCTCCCTGAGAAACGATAGCTAGGACAATGGAAGAATTCTTCTGTCAACCTAGCGCTGTCTACACTGGAGATTAGGTCAGCATAGCTACATCTTTCAGCGACATAGATTTCTCACACCCTTGAGTGACATAGCTCTGCCAATGTAAGTTCCCAATTAGACCAGACCTAAAAGTCACAGCTCCTGACATTTATTCCATCTAGACCTTGCTTTGTCGAATGAATGCCTTTCACCTGTCCTAGCCAAAACCAACCAACAAAAACCCAGCCCTGCCAACCTCCTCAATAATCATATCGAGTACAGGATGATTTTGCATGAAAGCTAGGACCAATCCATAGAAAGATAGGTTCTTGACTCATACTGGTAGAAAGATGGCATTTTCTGTATATATTATTCTCTTATAGCCTCTTAAATACTTTTATTCTGGGGAAGAGGGGGATCTCTCAGGAAAATCCACTTTACAGAAGTTTGTTCCTGTGGGGCTAGAGCCAATGATAGAGCAGTGGCTAGGCCAATAGCCTAGAAGTTAAAAGACCTGAGTTCAAGTCTCTCCTTCCAACAATTTCCCATGTGATCTTGGGCAAGTCACTTAACCTCCCTGTGCCTCAGTTCTGCATCTGTACAATGGGGATAATGCACTGCCATACTTCATAGGGGTGTTGTGAGGCTATTCACACACAGATACTGGAATAATAGGGACCATTTCAGCACCTGAGATAGCAAGACCATTAGCCTAGCAGTATTTGACCAGTGTAAGGTTGGCCCTGCTTTACCACACAAGTCCGCTTTGTTACAGACCATTTGTTACCTACATTATGTCATTGATTTGTATCTTATAGCACCTACTCAACCCTAGACTCCTCCCAAAGTTAAAGACAATAATGTTTCCATGCTACGGTTAAACTCATCCACATACTTACAGAATGGCCTTAATGGCAGGTCCCATCTCTAATGATGGCAGCACATTGGCTATTCAACTCCCACCACTGGCTAATTTTGGCATCTTCAGTAAGCAGATAGCATCAAGCAAGGAGAAGAGGTAAGAAGTGGTCTTAAAAAGGGTCCACAGATTGTCTTTAATTTCAGTGCATCTAAACAGACTGTCCCCTATGGGGTGAATTTAAGAGTTTTCAAATTAAAGAGTAAAGAGTAATGTTCTTTTGGCACTTTAATTACAAAGCAGAGGGTAAGACTTCTGTAATGTTCAGCAGGAAATTCAACTGCATAAGCAAATCAGCCATATTCTTACAAGGCTCCCTTAGCAGCTCTGGGACAGTTTCCAAATTGCTGCACCATTAACATTTAAGGAATCGTCAATAAACTCTAGTACTTAAACAGTAAGAAGAAACAAGAAACAGCCTTCCAAGGGGAGCAGCGGGGGCAAAAGACATATCAAGCTTAGTCTTGAAGCCAGATAAGTTTATGGAGGGGATGGTATGATAGGGTAGCCTAATTTCAGCAATTAATTGGTCTTAGCAGTAAATATGCCCAATGGCCTGTGAGGGATGTTAGATGGGGTGGGATTTGAGTTACTACAGAGAATTCTTTCCTGGGTGTCTGTCTGGTGAATCTTGCCCACATACTCAGGGTTTAGCCGATCGCCATATTTGGGGTTGGGAAGGAATTTTCCTCCAGGGCAGATTGGCAGAGGGCCTGGGGAGGGGGGGGGGTTGCCTTCCTCTGCAGCGTGGGGCACTTGCTGGTGGATTCTCTGCACCTTGAAGTCTTTAACCCACGATTTGAGGACTTCAATAGCTCAGACAGGGGTTGATACAGGAGTGGGTGGGTGAGATTCTGTGGCCTGTGTTGTGCAGGAGGTCAGACTAGATGATCATAATGGTCCCTTCTGACCTTAAAGTCTATGATTCTATGAAGATACTGCTCCCTGTAAGGTCAGTTACCAAAGGGCAGTTTAAAACAAGGCTTGCTGCTTCACAACTTACGTGAGAGTCCTGTCTTAAAAGTCAGTCATCTTAACTTTTCCTCCTATTGTGACCATTGTCTGACTACAGCAATATCTTAACATCAGAACTTCCAGAGTCACGGAGCAGAGGAAATAGCTAACAGGATACAAAGCCTTTCAATCTGAAGTATTAGTTCAAATCCAGATCACAACAGGATTTAGTGGCCTTTGTTAAATAAATTGGTGTTCTTATTCCCATTCCTTTATCACCAGTAACTACCAACCCAACAGGAGGTCTCAGCAGAAATGTCACAAGAAGATCATGACTGAGGATAACGCAGAGATGATTTCCCAAGCAAGGCTGGTCTTTACTGATGAGCATGGTAGCTGCTCTCTAGTCTCTACAGCTGGTAATCAGGCTCCATTCCTGAGCACCTACTTCACTTCAGAGGACTGTGTTGGTGACCGATGCAGCAACTCCACTGAAGTTGCTTTTAAGGGTGCTAGGAAAGCACACGTATGACCCAAATGCAAAAACACATTTTATTTGCAACTCCAGTAGTTGCTCGTTGCCTTTTTTTCAGACTGTTTCACATAAAGACGAAGGCCAAACTGTCTCTGAAAGGACCTGACCCTTAACAAACATGAACCCTGCCAGGGAAACCTCATTTATTTTGATATCAGTAGGTGGTAGGCTGCGAGATCGGAAATGCCTCCGATTCACACTCAGTTGTGTTTGAATAATTTAGTGCTGTGTTTCCTGGCCAATTCCCTGTGTACGTACATTGGGCTGAGAGATGACAGCGTGTGTAACAGCTCATTGAGTAGGCAGCTCGTTATTTCTAAGACCACTGAAGCAATAGTTACATACCATTATGGGGTATTTTATATTCATCAATGCGTATTACAGATGTGATTCTCCACTCCTTTGTGCTAGTTATGCCTGGGCTTCAACAGGAGCTTCTAGGCGCTCAGCTCTTTTGGAAGCTAGTTCCCTTCTTTAGGTGGAAAAACGATGAATTTAGGAGCCTAGCTTTAGGCACCCAATTAAAAAAAAAAACCAAAAACTTGAACATAACCTATGACCTAGAGACTCTGGGAGAGATTCTCAGGTCTGCTGCATTTTCACTGGATTCTCTAAAGGTACAGCTACACTGCAGTCAGAAGGTGTTTCCAGCTCAAGGAGATATACCCAGGCTAGCTCGATCAAAGCTAAACACGCTAAAGACAGATGCATAGCTGCCGTGGTAGAAGTAGCAGGACGGACTGGCTGCACTGAATACATGCCTTGGGTCAGCGAATGGATGGTCAACTAGTCGGTCCCACCAGTCATGCCACAGCAGCTGCACTTCTGTTTTTAGCATGCTAGCTCTGATCAAGTGAGGGCACGGATGTCTCCTTCGTTTGGACACATTACACTTTCCCACTCTAGTGTAGACATACCCCAAGAGGCACAACACAGATTAGAACTCAGAGCCCCGAGGAGTTAGAATGCCTTAAAGCCATCTTTACAACCTCCTGGCTCCCTTGGGGGGGGGGCATGTATGGACTGCAGCCCCACCCCAACACCCCTCTCATCCACCTGAGCCCTACCCTGATCCACCCCCAAACACCAGAGCTCAGAGGGGGAGGCTCAGAAGGCAGCCTTGCAGTTGTCTCTGCAGTGCCTACACCTGGAGGCATGAGAAATCTCCCCCAGCTGGATATGGGGCCTTTTAGGGATGCTTTATGCCACTTCAGCTCTTTTTCCTCACCTGCCATAAAGAAGCTGGAGCAAGGGCAAAAACCTGGCTCTCTTTAAGCCATCAGCAATCCTCTAAGCCAGCCCGGTGCCTCTAGCAAGACTTTTGTTGAAAAACTGACATTGCTTGCTCTAGCTTAGCCCTGGTGCAGCCAGGTAAGTAGCACAGTGCAACAAAAGCCACAGCAAATGCCAACTCTTTATATTAAAGCCCATTTCAGCTGTTCAGCAAGCCCCTGCTTTCTACAGCTGCTGCGTCTCTTGGAGCAAATAAATAGGATAAACGCTCACTGTAATTTATTGTTCCGCTGAAAAGCTAGCCCCCGCTCAGAACCTAAGTGGATATACCCAGCCTATGATGCATTCAATTGAACTGCTCAATAGCCAGTTCTAAGCACCATGTGAAGTATTAACGTGAGTACAGTCCCCCAAAGAAGGTTACAGAAACAATTAGGAGCTCATTGAATCCTGGTGAACCTGCATTTCATTACCCTGGGAATAAAGAGGATCTTAAACCAGTGCCACTTATAAGCATTTTAAAAAGTTGCCTGCCTGCCACTTCCTCTGGCACAGAGCCGCCACCTGATGCATGGCACCGTAGCAGGTGCTTCATTAATGTGCAATCAAGAACACAGGTATGAATGTTCAAGTGTCAAGAGCATCTATCCCTATTGTCTGGCTGAGGGCTGTCACTCAGACACTGGGTTACATTCCCCACTCAGCCTGCTCTCCTGGGAGCTACGAATGCAGACCCACTGCAGGTCTTCACAGCTGAATTAGCTGCGGTGATTGGCACTTGGGTCAGCCTATCCAGGCACTGCAGTGCCCTACCCAGGTTGCTGTATCCTCACTGGCGCTGCACTCACCTGCACATGTTGCTAGGACTCCTGGGGGCCGAGCCCGTGATTCTTGCTGCTGCACTAAGCTGAGCTGAGACACTCTGATAATTGCCCAGTGGGATGTGGGAGAACTTGTCTGTTCTTCTGGGCACCCTTGGGGAATTGTGGGAAGGCGCTGGAGGACTGCCGGCATTTGGGTGATTTAGCCTGCCTCGTCACTCCAAAACGGGCAGTTCACCAGCCCCAGTGAAATCAGAATCCACTTTCCCAACCAGGCCAATTAACCCAGGTTGAAAGCACCGAACTTGGGTGAGAGATTTGTGTGTGGGGACTGGAAAGGGGCTAGGGACACCCCCCACGTAAACTCTGCAGCGAAGACACACCCTACGAAGGGTCTATATCCCACTGCCTGAGGCCTAGCACATGCAGACCACACACACATATAGGCCTCATTGAAGCTACACGGTCAAACCCCAGCAGTTCTGAGTCAGCCCTGCATCTGCCTGTGGCTGAGAGGCCTGTTTTTAGGGACGGGCGGGCAGGAGGAGTAGGGCGCATGGGAACTAGCTGATAGCTGTACGTTTGGCAGCCCATTAGTGACCCTCCCTGTCTTCTGCTGCAGAAGCAACAGGATCCTAACAGACCAACAGCATCTGTATGTAGTTAGGCCTTTTATGTTTGTATGTAAGTTACTGAACTCAGTTATTTGGAACCCAACTGTGCCTATGTGGTTTCCTCATATTCTTCACACTGTGTGGAGAGCAAAGACACCACAGGAGGTATCGTTTGGACAAGACCTTAGAAACAGACCCTCTCTGGTTTGTGGAGACATTAAGATCTCACAGCACTTGCAAAACGAGGCTTCTGGGAACAGCATGACCGCATACAGGATGCCATTTTGATGAGCACACCAGCCCACCCCTGCCAGCACGACCTTGCACGCACCATATGTGCAAGGTCACACCGAGGGGGCGGGGCAGGGCATTCTTCAAAACCGGAGGTGGAACCCCAGTTTGTCTGAATCCGGGATGGACACAGACCTTAGGAAAGCAGGACTGTCCAGCTTAACACCAGACAAATGGCCTGTCTGTGCTAAGTGGATATATTAAAGTTGTGCTTGTGTAGATGTAACTCACACAAACTGTGGGACTCTGTCCCCCTCTAGTGGCTGGACCACATACAAGTTTGGATCCAGAGTTTGAGCTCCACTACTACTAACCCATTCAGGCTGTTGCGTTACAAGGGATGGCCCATCTATTTTGGGTCTCTTCTGGATGAACAACTGTGCATGTGTATATTTTACAGTACTATCGATGTGTACAGTGATTTAGAGAGAGAAATGTTATTTTAAATACAAGCAGGCAACGGCAAGCTACACCAATGCCTAGCACTACGGGGCCTTGGTCTCATTTAGGGCTTCAAGGTGCTACAGTAATACAAACTAATTAATTAATTAAATCCTGTGTAACAAAGTCATAAAACCACCACCAGTTCCTTAGTGGTTGTCCTGGACATACAATGAAGCAGATTATGCTACGTTATAAACCATAGTGCCAGAGGCGCTGACTTTCTGGTTTCCCCAGGGGTGCTCGACCCCTGCCTCACCCAAGACCCCCACCCCTTCCCATCCCTGCTCCACCTCCAGCCCCTCCTCCCTCTACCTCTTTCTGCCCCTGCTCCTCCCCTCCCCCCAGCACACCACTCAGCAGCTGATCCGTGGCAGGCAGGAGGTGCTGGAAGGGAGAGGGAGGAGAGGATTGGTGGGGCTCGCTGGTGAGCAGGAGGTGCTGGAGGAGTGGGGGAAGAGCTGATTGGCAGGGCCACCTGTGGGTGTGGAGCACCCACTATTTTTTCCCCAGGGATGCTCCAGCCCCGGAGCACCCGCGGAGTCGGCACCTATGCATAGTGCAATTCTGCCTCTTCCCCTTTCCTCAGTTCAGTGCCTCTCACACACTGCAGTGCAAGAAACTCCTCCTTAAACACCCAGAACATTTGCAAGAACCAAAAATGTCCCCCATCCCCCACTACCAATATTTGTACACGAGCTACCAGAGGCAGCCTAAGAAACTCGGATTCACCAGGGGTGCTGGAACAATTTGTAGAGTGGGGGTGCTCAGAGCCATTGAACCAAACTGTAAACCCTGGATATGATGGGAGCCACCTCAAGGCAGCACCCCTAGTTCCAGCACCTATGAGAGTCACTGTCTGGAGAAGATACAAAGCACTTGTATTTCTATTCATCCCAGATGTTTAATAAAAATGTTGTTTTTCTCATGTTTGCAGTGAAGAGAATGAGGTTTCTGGAAGGGTTCTGAGAACCCCTCATGGGATTCTGGTTCAATAATTGCTGGTTATAGATACGTTTTTTTCCCCTTACGCATTATTGACCTTGTAACTTTTTCTAAAGCAAACTGAAGATGAAAGCCCCAAGCCGCTCCCTCTCACCACCCTCTGGGTATGCGGTAATTGCAACATGTATCACTTCAGAGCACCACGTGTCCATCTGCAGGGCCCTGTGGATTTAAAACTACACCCAGCACTTATTGTGATAGAGCCCTTCATCCCAAAGGGCTGTACAAGCCATGCCCATGCTGAAATGCACTCACCCCTGGGCTGGAATTAATTATACTGCAGTAGTGTCTAGGCACCTCATTGTGTTAGGTGCTGAACAGAACAGAAGAACACAGCCAGATTCACCGTTGCCCTGCATCTTGTGTAAGCATATTGTGCACCAGTATAAAATGATGGCAGAGGGAGTATGAAATGGTGCTAGATCCAAATGGTCACCATTTACATCCACTGTGAACTCACATAAGTAACCACCCAAAGTGCCAGGCAGTGGAGAACTGGGCTCCAATTCAGCAGGAATTGGAGCCAAACCCTAGCATGGTGCTAAGCTAATGTTTGTTTAACGGCAGCAATGTCATCGGTGCCGTACAAATCTGCGCCCGAACAGCTTGCAAACCTAGAAGACGGATGGAACGGAAAAGAGGCTATTCTGGGAAATCCAGCAATGAGAGAGGGGGTGCTAGGTTTTGGTGCACAGCACACTGAGAGGTCCCCTAGCCAAGTAGCATACTGACCTGCAGCTGCATAGCTTGAGATCCAACAATATCAAAGCCGAAGGATGGAGACTACCGTAGCAACATGGAGTGTGCAGGGGCACTGGAACAATTAGCATAGTGGGAGTGCCGAGAGCCATTGAACCAAACTGTGAACCTGGTATAGGATGGAAACCACTTCAAGCCGGGGGTGCAGCAGCACCCTTAGTTCCAGCCCCTTGGTTAGTGTTCTGATAATGCCCTTTCCTCATTATCCAGGTGGTGGGTGGGGCTCCCTTGAACCCCACTAGACCAAGATTTGGGTTGCTTCTCTTCTCTATCAGGACAGAGTCTTTCCCCCTGCTTGTGGCATACAAGGGTTTCTCTAAACAAACAAGATTCTTTCCCTCCCCCTCTCCAGGGGCAGGGAGAAGCAAAGCAAATAGATAAAGATGCTCAGCTTACCCGCAGGCTCCAGCATCCTCGATCAGCCCCCGCTCTGTACCTGGTCCCTACAGTCTGAGGGGCAGCAGGGTCTGCAACTGTCTTCCTCCTGGCTGCTCTCTCCCAGGCACGGCAGACTTCCCCGATTACCACCCCTTCCTGGTGGGGGCTTTCCTTTCCCAAGGCTCTTGTCTCAAGGCCCAGCAAGCCCTCAGGGGTGTCTGGTTAGTGCTGGCTGAGCCCATAAGCGTTTGTTAGCCTCCTTTCTGCCGGGGTGCAGGCGTGCCCCTCACACTCCATCAGACGGATATGAAACCTGCCTCTTGTAGGAGGATTTGACTTATTCACCTCGAAGCCTCAAGAGACTGGAGCCCCATCGGGCTAGGCATTGTACAGACACATAGCATGGGCTAGTCTTAGCCCTGACCAGCATACAGGCTAAGTAGACAAGCTGGGGAAAGAATGGAAGGGGAAAGAGAGGCACAAAGAGATGAGCTCAAAACTGATCACTGCAGACGGCAGATGAGTGGCAGAGTTCAGATCAGAATCCAGGCCTCCTGAGTCCCAGCCCAGTGCTCCATCAAAAAGGGAAAAAATAACCCCGCTCTGTCTTCTCCCCTGCCTTGTGCTGTCTGTGATTTTAAGAAGTAATTTTACTTTTCATTAAGTATCAGCTGCTGGAGGGGCCGGGGGGGGGGGGGGGGAAAGGAGATGACAGCGCCTGGGAGAAAGGCCATAAGTGCTCCCTATTTCTTCCCATAATAAAGATCCTGTTATTTAGACAGGAGACCAACTAAAACCTGGAGCTGAACTTTCCACAACTTTGGTGAAGTTTGGATCCAGATGTGAACTCTGGAGCGTGAGTTGGCTCTGACATAGAATGCAATGCCTCCCCGCCAGAACGCTGGAGAGGGGCCCATTCACCTCTCACCCATTCACAATTTCAGCCAGCTAGAAAGCAGAGCATTCAAAGCACTAGACAGCTTTAAAGCTGAGTTATACACACACACCCCACATTTGTGATCCACTGCTCCTTGTTTTATTGTATATTTCAGCTAGTCAATAACTGTACAGTCCTAAAGCATCACTCAGCTACACCAGCAGCCCTCAGATAAAATGATCCATTGGCACCCACCACTTGGGATAGGAGAAATAAAGGCATTGGAATATTGTTGTCCCAGGATTAATGCCTCCTGCTGCTACGATGAACGTCCCAGCGTTGCCTCAACATTTATTTTTGATAAATGATTTGACTTTGCCTTGACATTTCTGTAGCAGCAGGAGACTGTTATCCTGTGACAATGTTTTATTCTATTGACATTATCTCTTAATTATAACATGAGTAATGTAGAAGAGAGAGAGAGACCAATCACCAATGGCTCAGATGGAAGTCGTCATAGTTTATCCTCTCAGGGTGTCTTGGAAAGATTATACTCTGCTGTTTTATGACCCGGTCAGCTTTGAGACGCAAAGGGCTCATTAACAGAGGGCCGTATCCTCAGCTGGTGTAAACCGGCATGGCTCCACAGAAGTCAATGGAGCCGTGACAATTTATGCCTGCTGAAGATCTGCATGTTGAACAACATCCACTTGCCTGGGATCAAACAAAACAAGATACGCAACAGGAAAGTGGGATTTTTTGGGGGAAAAAAAAGTCATTTGCATATTTTTTTAGAATGAGAATTTAGCAAGAGTCAAAAAGGGATTGGACATTTATATGGCTCTCAAGAATATTCAGAGTTATAATTAATTAGAAAGTTTTTGGATGGGATATTAAACCTCATGCCTGAGGGCTTGAGCCAGTTGGTAACTATTAGACATCAGGATGAGACCTAGTGTGGGGACAAATTATCCCACAACTGCCTACGGCAGGGTTTGACGCCTTCCTCCAAAGCATGGGATTCTGGCCATTGTCAGAGACAATACCGGACTAGATGCGCACAGGACCAGACCCGAGGTCCAAGTTCCTAGGAAATGCTGCTGCATGGTGGGCAAGTTCATGCTCTGCACTGATTGTTTGCTCGAGTTTACAAAACTGTTTTGCGTATGTTTTCCAAAAGCAAAATCTAGGCAGTCCCATTTATCGTCTCCTTTTCACACGATCTCTGTGGTTTTAGAACACAGACTGGGAATTCCAAAGGAAGCGCCGCATGCGACTTAAAATACGTAACTAATACAGACGCCCCGGTCCCATAGCGAGTCTGCCTTGGTGGATCCCTGATTGGATTGGAGCCCGATAAGAACCTTACTCTGAAGACATGTCTGTCTTCAACACGGGCAGCACTATACCTATTTTTAAAAAAATAGTCCCTACAAAGAATACCCGGACAGCAGCATGACAGAGCCCACACCCACAATGAACTAGTAAATTTAAAACCAGCAAACAGATACACCACTCCACCCATTCCGGCAATACTCTCAGCCCTCTCCAAAAGCCCTAGCCTGTAGATGACCTTTGCAGCATGCCCCGAAAGTCAGAGGGGAGCTATTTTACACCAAGAGAGTTGGGGGAGGGAACAAGTTCTAGAACCTAGGGGTTCTTGTGGAACCACCTCTCTTTTCTATCGAGGGAGATCCAATTCAAGTGCTTCTACCGGCCATACCGCCAGGAGAGTAGTGCAACGATTCTGCTAGAAAGGAAGCCTGCTAAAAAGGCGAGTCAAGTCTCAGGTTAGACAGTATCTAGTCCATTTTGGAGCCCACAGGTCAGCAGCCATGTTTAGCTGTTGTAGTCAGATACGTCCCCTTTACTCTTCTAAGGAGTCTGCTTGTGTAGGGGGGTAAAGTGATGCAGTGGGATAAAAAGGAAACATAGACACTGTGCTCTCGCATGGAGACCTGACTGATTCTTCCTTGTTTTACACAGCTGCTTTTTTGTGCATGGAAAATGTAACCTGGTGACTTTCTTTTATTCAATGCTAGAATTTCCAGAACATATTGATGACTTCATATATCTCTTCCCAGGCTGCCTTGCTCCTGCCCCGCTTGTTGTTTACAATGGTCATATTTATCAGATTCCCCCACTGAAGCAGTTGCCTTACTAATAGTTTATTCCCAATCAAGAATATATCCCGCTAAGAAAAGGAACTCACACTTCGCATCCTTTACAAATCCCCGAGCCAGGAAATCACATCTGCTCCTTTTAGCAAGAACGCTGCAGAACATCAGGTTGGAGCTTTTGAACTGTCTCTCTGTAGAAAAACAAAATATTCAGAGAACCGCATTTTAATATTTAAACAGAGCCAATGTAATTAACTTCCAAGAGGATGCAGCTTGATACTTAGCTACCAGGACGCACATATATTTAAGACATGCAGAGAGCCCTAGTTTTCATCTCGTAGCCACCTACGGCTTACGTGAACGCATACCTATTGGCGATGTTTTAATGCAGAACATCTAGAAGCATCAGCTGCTAAAGCATTTAACAAAACAGGATGAGAAAAACTATATGGACGACCATGACATCTTCATTCTTCTTCTGCAGCCTCTAGATCAGGGGTTCTCAAACTGCAGGTCAGGACCCCAAAGTGAATCGTGACCCCATTTTAACGAGGTCGCCAAGGCTGGTGTTGGCCCTGGGCCCCAGCAAGTCTGAAGCCCAAGCCCCACCGCCCAGAGCTAAGGTTACACGGCCCCCACCCCAAGCAGAAGCCCTTGGGCTTCAGCTTCAGCCCTGCTGCCCAGGGTGGTGGGGCTCAGGTGGGCTTGGTCTTTGATCCCCCCCTCCTGGGGTCGTGTAGTAATTTTTAATTGTCAGAAGGGGATCACGGCCAGGGCAATGAAGTTTGAGAACCGCTGCTCTAGATTTTGGTTTCCTCAACTATCAATATTATTGATTTGTATCAGTGAGATCAGGCTGCATTATGCCAAGCACTTCACAAACACATACGGAGAAACGGTCCGTGGCCTGAAGCGCTTAGGGTCTAAATAGACACAACAGAGATCCCGGGCGGGTTAACAGTGGCACAGAGGATGAAGGGCCAATTTTTCAGTGATAAGTAGGCACCTAAACATACAGATAACCTGCTTTGGATTTTCCAAAAGCACCTAAGAGTCTAAGTCTCATTGAATCCAATGGGAATTAGGCACGTAATCCACTTAGGTACTTCTGAAAATTCCACCAAGCACCTACCTGAATCACTAGGCACTTAAATAGCTTTGGGAATCTGGCCCAAAGTGACTTGAGTAAGGTCTGGCGGCAGCTCAGTGGCTGAGCTGGAAATGGAACCAGGCGTCCCAGCTCCCAGTCTGGTGCGCTCATCACTTTGTGTCCAGCCAGCAAACATGGATGCAGAGGAGAATAGAAAGCAACTGATAAGACTTTAAAAAAAAAATTAAATGCCCGTTTTGGTAATCAAAGTCCAGCAAGAGAGGAGTGACTCACTGGGGAACTTTGGGAGGGGTTGGACATGATTGCTGGAAGAGGAAGTGTATTGTCGCCACAACGTGTGGCAATATTCAGATAGTTCCCATTGCTACTGACCTGCCGGAAGCATCCCGCATTTTCTTCATTTCATGTCTCCTTCCGAGGGCGTGTTCGCGATGGGCGAAATAGTCCCCCAGCACAAAGAGTCAGGACGAGGCCGACGTACCACTTTGGTCCCAAGGATTAAGCAGCGAGTGAACTCTGGGCTGGTCATCTACATTGGGGAAAAATTCACTCTCAGCATTTGACCTGGCACCCCACTGAAGTTCTAATATAATTAGAGACAGTTCGGGAATGGCTTGCACCAAACTGAACTAATGCATGCGACGCACAAAGCTAATTGATCACTAAGCTGTCACAGTGGAAACCAGCCCTCTCCTGGAAAGCCAATTACCACTAGGTAGTGCCCATTCGGCTGATCTTATTCCATAATTGGAGTCAGTCTGTGGTTGAGAAACTGTGGCTTTTGGGGGGTGGGGGGGCGTGGCAGGGAACGTAGTTCATCTTAAATGAAGGAATACAGATTCTGTGGATTGATTGTGTCCCCCTCCAGAAAGCACACACAATTCCAATAGAACGGTCCTATTATGCTAATCACTATACAAATATGGAGAGCGACATTCCTTGCCCCAGAATTTACAGATAGAAAAGGAGAGGGGAAAAAAATTAAGATGCAAGTCATGTTAGCAGGGATTTCCTTACATCCCCTGAACTCCTCCATCCCCCCTAGTGGTCAACTGGTTACATCATGTAAGTAGTGTTGCCAATTTAGTCGTTTTCCACCCCCTCCCCCGTAAACTCAAACACCCCCTCTAATTTCAATTCCTGGGGAAGACACTGCCCGTGAGTTACATCAGACCACGACAGAGCCGGTGTATGTTCAGTACGGCGCTACTGTCTCTCCCTCGGAGATGGTAAAACCACTCTTCTACTGAGGCATGAGCCCTTGGTCAAGACTTGAACCACCTCTTTCAGAAGTGGCTGCCAAAGATAAAACAATGGGAAAGGACTTTTTATGTCTAAAAGTAACCCTGGCTCCCAGGACTTCCATCCCATTGATATGCTGCCCTTGAAAAAGTCTGTCTACGCTGAAGTTAGACACCCACGGCTGGACTGCGCCGGCTGACTCGGGCTCAGGCTGTGGGGCTGTTTAATTGCAGGATAAACTTCTGGGATCAGGCTGGCACCCAGACTCTAGGACCTTGTGAGGCGGGAGGGTCCGAGAGCTTGGACTGAAGCCCCTGTCAGCTGATACGGGGCAGTCATGGGGAATTAACTGTAGTGTAAACACACCACTTCTCTCCCCTAATCTGATTTAAACATTCACCTTTCTCCATCAAGAAGCCATCACAAGAGTCCCTGACTCAAGGATAGACCAGGCCTTCTGAACATGCTCATGTATTTAGCTTTAGCCTACAGCCCACGCCATGCCCAGGAGTCATACAGGGATGCAAAGGACCTATGATCAGCTGTAGCTTTCAAGGGTTATTTGACATAGGATGAAATAGATCAAGTGTAAACGGGAATATGGCATGTGAACAACTCCAGCCAGCTAAGATTGCTAAATCCTCTGGTTTCTTTCAGAAGTCTTGCAGCTGGGAAGCAAAGCTTCCGATCAGTGATTTGCCTTAGGAGGTGGCGGGAGAAGGGGTAGGCTTCTCAAGCCAAGGAAGATCTGAACTGTGTCCCCCTAGTGCTGCCCTCCATCGGAGCGGACGCATGTTTGCTGCAGTAAGCCAGGTTAAGCCCAGGAATGAAGGAACATGATCTATACATACCTTTCACCCCCCTAGGATGGGCAGGATTGGTTACTTCTGTGAGAATCCTACTGCACGGATCTCAACCTTTCTATCCACTGAAGACTGCAGATGGTAAGAGCGATAACCTATATAACAATCGCTCCCCTCCAACTGGCCACCACACAACATCCCCGGAGGAACCACGGCAACTGCTTTCGTGGAAAAGTAACATTGTTAGCCTACTTCAAGTGCATTCGAAGAAGCTGAGAATGCATTAACAGGCATGCACAAGGAGAAGCCAGTGCCGTGTGACTAGCCAGATGTCCACTGCTTGAGAACCACTGTGCTTGAGTAGAATGGGGAAGTCTCACTCTTTGCAGCCCAACAATCTATAATCCAGTGATGTGGGATGAAACACAATTACTGCTCCTGGCATGGCGAAGCTGCGCGAGGCAGAGCTCCAAAGTAACACACAGAGGGGACTCCTGATCCCCAAGAGGAAGATGGTTTATAAAAGGGCATCACACAATCAGAGCAAAAAAGTCACAGCAACTCCATCAGGGCTTTGGGAGTGGGGACGTCCATGGTTTTGAGGGCAGAGGAGAAAGACAGGAGTTGGCTCATCAACTATGATTCACCAGTACAGAGCGTAAAGCTTTAACCATTTGTCTTTTCTTGGCATCGGGGAATGTCTCAGTGCAGCACTAGGCACAAAGCTAGACTCACAAGAGGGGTACTTAGGACAAGACACTAGCAGTGCTTATCACTCCCAAAACAAGTGTGTGGGAGTGGGGATTATAGAGAGGGCCAGCCAGAGCCTGCAGCTCAAACACTATTCCAATGGATCCAGCTGACGGCTCATTCGATTTTCTAGAAACATGGAGCCAAACCAAAGATTGACTTGGAAAAACAGAGAACATCTCGGCAGGGGAGGAGGGGGAGTTTCCTTTAAATATTCTTCGCTTTGGGGAAAGAGATTTGTAATCCCTGGACATTCCTTCACCATCAAAGAAATTGAGACGAAGGGTGGCTCTCGCTGCTGGTCCGCATCCAACCTAGAGAATTTAGTCTGCTCATCGTTTGTGGGAAGGGAGAGGGGGGAAACTCAGACTCCCAACATCAGCGGGTGGAAGATAACAGAGGGAGCATGCAGCTATTGTACAAAAAGGAGCAAGAAATCGAGATGTGCTCCTTGGCACCCCGGAATCCACAGGAGACTTCTGATGGGAACTGCGGGCTCCAAGGAACAATGGCTCACAGATGAAAGAGACAAAGCAGCAGGGTCCTTACCTAAGGAAAAGGTTGCTGCTTTCCCAGATTTCTGAAAGCACAGAATTAACCCTCAAGTGCAGTCAAGGAAGTTCTTGGCAATATATCAACAACTTCAATAAACCTACAGACACAAGAATACCGCAATATTTTTGCGCACACACACACACACACACACCTCTAAAAGGGTGGCATTCCTTAGACTATCTAGCTGCAGTCAGAGAGTTCGGTATAAAAGCAATTAAGACTCAGCATCCATCTCAGGAACCAGCAGCTTCACCGAGCACATTTTCTCCCATGTAAAATCTGCCTAGAGCTCGAACTGCCAAAGCATCCTGTCCCAGCATGTGCTGATACAAAACACTCATACAAAACACTCTGGAGTACCAGTAAGAAGCTGCCCCTAAAGGAGCCATCCTAGGCAGAGCTGGTCAGGAATTTTCCAATGAAACGTTTTTTCTCTTTGGAAAACACCGAGTCATTGAAACCAAAACTGTTTGTGACAATGGATCAGTTTCAACAAATGTTTTGCACAAAGTATCAAAATCAAAAGATTGTTTTGACATTTTTTAAATGAAAAGTTCTGTTTTTCTGGCTCAACGTGATTGTTCATTATAGTAAAAAAAAAAAAAAAAAAATGGTCAAAACTTCACCCACCTTGTCTCTCTAATATCCTGAGACCAACACAGCTACAACACGACTGTATCCAACTGAAATGAAACAGGATTGACCTGAAACAATTTTTTTTGGATCATAATTTGCGGTCGATTTTTTGTCCCAATTCGCTATGGGAACATTTTTCAATATCTCAAGAATTTTCACAGGATAGGACAACAGTTTCCTGCCCAGCTGTACTCCTAAACCCTGGTCTTTCAAGTTGCCATTTTAAAGTCTCTCTAGCAATCATTTACCTGCATTTTGCAGAAGTCTAGCTCAGAATCTGTATGCCAGAATTTCAGATCCAGGAGAGCAGAAAGGCCTCGACTTCAATCCACATCTTTTCCCGCACTGCATCCCAGCATGCCGGGCTTTTACAGCCCACAAAGTGGTACTCTGAAGGTTAAGCAGGAAAGTGTGGACCCCACTTGAAAGACATGATCTAAAATGGACACTTTACAATGATAGCATCTCTCATCAGAGACAATCTCAAAACACTTTTCCTCAGGCCAACGGGTAAAACTTACTTCCATGTCAGATACTGGGAAACTGTTGCACAGCCTGATTAAGAGGCATTTGAGAGACAGGGAATTCCTCTTTTCCTCACTCAATCTTCTGCTCAAATCAATAGATACCATCATCTCCACATTCAATAGGAAACATTTGACAGTAATATTCTAGTTGTCAGTGACCCCTAATGGAAGAAGCAAGAACATACTTACACGACCAACTGAAGTTCAGTCCTGTATACTCCTTTTTACTGCTGTCGCCTTGCAATCTAGTTAAGTTCCTCACCCAAATTCCATAAACTCTGTTTGCTAGCTACTGCTGCAGATGTTCCAGCAACACTTCACATGTTGTTATAAAAGTGAACTCAGCCTATTTACTTACTCACGACTGAATGGCTGCGAGACTCAATGGCCACTAGGAAGAGGCAGCCCGCGCAGCTGAAAAATTAGCACTGCAGGCAAACTGACCGAGGCACTGGGGATGAAAAGCGGGGCTTGTTCTCTCTGCACTTCGTTTGCAGCCACAGGACTGCAAAGTAAAAGACACTTGGAATAACTTTTACATGCAGACTTGAAGAAGTGCTCCCGGCAAGGTAGAAGCGTCTCCCCTGTAATTCCAGCCACAGCAGAGAAAGAGAGCTGGGAGTAGCACGGTTTTATAAGGAAGCAAATAAAGGGATTTTAGAAGGGAACATTTGAAAAGGCAGGAGGGAAGGTAGCCACTGGTAAGAGCTTGGGACAGTGGTGAGTCAGGCTTCTGTCACTGATTTGCAGCACAACCTTGAGCAAGGCAGACTGAGGCAGGAGGATGTTAGCTGCAAGCACAGGAATAGCATTATTCACAGTGTGGGTATTTATCGTTTTCCAGGCACCATTAGCATGCTCAGAGCTGCCAGACAAGACTCTTGCTCCAAGGAGTTTACAATCCATGGTCCCCATCCTGCAAAGCAAAGGGTTCAGGCCATGCAGGAGCCCATAGGAGTGCAAGGCTCTACCCGCGTGCATCACACTGCAGGATCAGAACCCGAGACAACCAAGCAAAACCCCCATTTAGAGTGGTTTGCAGTCCCCGGATGAAGGTGCTATGAAAGCGCAAGGGATAAAACTGAGAGTCACAAAATGTTTCCATTGGCTCTGGATTTCAGTGACACAGCTCAAGGTTATCAAAGGAGAACACACCACCATGCCGTAAGTCCGCTTCAGAGGCTGCACAATACTAACTCCCTGTCTCCCCCATGAAATTTTGTTTGCACTGGAAAACAAACTTTGATTTCCACCCCAGAGGTGGCTGCCTTTCAGCTGTTGTTTGGAGAACACGGAGTCACGGTACAGAAAGTAAAATATGACGAACTTTAATCGAGAACCTTTGGTTCTGAGGAGAGTTGTCCCAGCATGTAGTAGCAGCTACGGTACCTCAGAGAGAAGGCCGGTGATGTACTTACCTGGCCCCAGCACCACAGTGTCTGAGCAGCTCCGTGTCTTCAATATATTGATCCTCACAGCACCCCTGTGAGGCCGGGCAGTGCTATCATCCCCATTTCGCAGATGGGAAGCTGAGGCCCAGGGAGACTCAATGACTTGCCCAAGGTCACACAGAGAGTCTACGGTGGGGTGGGGACTTGAACCTGGCTCTTCTACGCCCCAGCCTAGAGGCACTGGACCTTCTGCTCTCCCGCTTTTCAGCGAATGAGATAATATACTTATCTGGGCACCAAAGACTTTGGGATTTGCCCAGCTCTGGTTTGGCAGCTGAGCCCATTTTCTGGTGTGCTTTTAAATAAATAAATAAATAAATAAATAAATAAATATGCAGTAGGGGTCACTCATTACAAGACACATCCTGAGGGGAACACAGTTTTAGAGCCTCCTTCATACAGTCTGCATCCCAGGAGGTTCAATACAGTAAGTCTTTGCCAGAACGGGGCCTTCAGTACCGTATATTGATGAGTGAGGCAGAAAACCGAGTGAGACAGACAGACGAGGGGCATCATTGTATGTGTGACATCTTCCTTGTGTTCCTTAGAAGGCCAGTGGCCAAGCTGACCACACTTTGACTGAGGGCAGCGGCCAGTGCTAGGGTGGGCCAGGAGCTTACCGGGCCACAGAAGAGCCCTGCACACTCCCAGGGACAGATGCCGTACTGCCCCTCACAAGTGCACTGCCTTTGTGGTATGTGGGTACGGAGCTGGCCAGCCACAAAGCCTGGTGTATCTTACAGCAGCCTTCAGCCCAGCTGCCCCACCTCCCAGAATCTCCATGGTGCTCCTCTTCCCACCCCGACACATCCCCTCCCGCACCTGTGATGGGAGCAGCATAAGGACACATGGTGAATCCTCCTCCATAAGGGTCAGGCCCCTGTCTGGTGCCTGTGCACTGCCAGAGCCGTATATAAGGGCCAGAGCTGGGCCTGGCGGCTCTCCTCACTCAGTGCGTGTCAATATGCAGCATTCATCCTAGAAAGGACACCACAGGCCATTACGTCCAAAACAACCGCCTGTGCCATCTTTCACTCGTTCGTTTCTGGGAAAACCCGTTCATTTCTGGGAAACACACAAACTTAAGGCAGGAAAACGAAAGACATTCCCAAAACAGCATGTGTATCTCCATCGCCTCCACCCAAGGGGCACAGGCTTAGAAATAAAACCCTATTTCCAGGGGGAGCCATATCCCCATTTGGGATCAGTTTTCCATTTAGCTGATCATTTGGGGGAATGTTTTCTGCAGTGACAGAAACTGCATTCCCAGCAAGCCTCTGAACAGAGAGAGGGGGAGGTCCTGGACTACGGCCCACTCTGCACTGTGTAGTTTGAGGGCCTGGCGTGTACTGACAATGCGAGCATCGCTTTTCCCCCTGAGGAGCTCCTCCCAGTGCCATGCCCTCAGTCTTTAACGGAGCACAGCCAAGTGGGACAGAGACCACCCAGAGAGGATTGCAGCGGCTTGTGCCCACATGCATCACGGAACGGTATGTCGATGGAATCTGAATCCATCCCTTCTCCTGCCAAAAGCAAAGCAAGGTATTCGAAAATGATCCCTATCTTGGGCTCACCTGGAAGGCCTGGGTTCTAGGGGAACCCTGAGGTTGGCGTGGGAAGAGAACAGCATGGAAACAGAGCGCATCCCCACCCATCCCAGCAGCAAAGAGAAAGTAACCCAGCCCAGACACACCACCTGTGCCTGTCTGAGTGACACTTTCAGGCATGGACCCAGCTGGGACAGAACCAGGTTCGGATCTCATTACAGGTGACCTCCCAAGGGGAAAGAGACGGCCTGTACCCTCTTGTTTCTTTATGATGGACGGAGAAAGCATGAAAGGTTTGGGGAGAGGGGGGTCCCTCCCCAAGTACACGCACTTGTTTTTCCAAATTAGAGCTTCAGATCTTACCTACCCTGGAGGAACATAATGACTGAAAGTATAAAAGGTAAACACCTGGAGCGGGGAGGAGAATGGGAATTTAGTCAGACCGCTTACACACAGTTGGTGTTTTCAACTCCTTATTTAGCTCCAGTGGCCAATAAACATTTTGGAGACAGGACATCTTTGTTAAATATTCAGCAGCCCTCCACCCTTCCCTTGAGGCAAGAACTGACAGTGCGCATCTCTGAAACTCTCCAAACGTCTCCAGCAAAACAAAGGCAGGAAAGAAAAATCAGAAGCACACTTTTTCTGATGGATGGGGAGATGGTTTGGACTGCACAATCCAATTTCTTATATCATAAAGATCAAGGAGGGAGCAAAACCCCATCCCTAACCCCTTTTTAAAAAAAAATCCTTTTTATCCTAGGGGATGAAGCTTCACACTGCCAAACTAGTGAAGATTGGGCCAATTTCTGCTGTCTCAGAACAGGCGTGTGTCTGGAGTGGCTGCTTTATATACACGCTGCACTCCCGCCGTGCGTGTGCACATGGCTAGAGAGATGCTGGTTTAGCTGGGATTTGATGCCTGTATCAGGCCACAAGCCTGTGGAAACGAGCAGCGACCTAGGCTCCAAGTCTCCCATCTGAGAGGAAGGGCTAACCAGCAAGAGCAGCCCCGGGCAGCCACAGGCAGAATGACCCATGCACAGCCAGCCAAGGCACCGGTCCGCACAGCAGAGCTTTACAAAAACCCTGAGTCCTGCTCTCGGAGCGCTTGAGTGACCAGCACTCAGCTTCCCAACAAGCCCAGCTGACCTTGGCAGGGCTGCAAGGGCAATCGTCATGCAAAGGGCAAACCGTTCCTGAACAATTTCTTCAGCGTATCAGGCCCACACGTGCTTTTCTCCAACATCCAGCAAGTGCCTCATCCTCCGTCCAGCATTTTTCCTCCTTGGACAGAGGCCAAATCCAAGAGAAACCAGGCTCCACAATGAAGTTCAATTTCCCTTAGCACCTCTGAGACAGGTTCCCCCCAATATTGCAACGCAGCCTCCTCACCGGCTTTGTTTGTGGCCCAGCAGCCCTGCAGCCCTCTGCACCAGCAACGCTGCTTCGGCAGCAAGAGGAAAGAAGGAGAGCGCTCCATAGCTAGATCCACAGCATGGTACCTTCCACCCCACCTTGCAAGCGTACAGCAGCAATAACTGCAGCAGGTGCTGTCTACAGACCGGTGAACTTCGGCATGAATGGTATGTGCAGGGGAGGTGGGGCTCCTGTAATCTGCACTACAACACCTGATTATCACCCTCCCCGCAGCCAGACTTTCCTTCGCAAACATTGTGGCCAGTTACCAAGAAGCAACAACTCTGAGTTTTCCCAAGGGCTCCACAACCAAGGAAAGTGGCCTAGAATTTAGACTAAGGCTTTCAAAGGAGCCTAAGGGAGTTAGGTGCCCCAATCCCAGTGCAAATTGGGCATCCGACTCCCTTTGGCATTGTCACAGAAGCTTTAGAGTCCAACTGAAAGCTCAGCAACACTGTTAACTACATACACCCCTACCCCGATATAACACGACCTAATATAACACAAATTCGGATATAATGCGGTAAAGCAGCACGCCAGAGGGGCGGGGCTGCACGCTCCAACACATCAAAGCAAGTTCGATATAACGCGGTTTCACCTATAACGCACTAAGATTTTTTGGCTCCCGAGGACAGCGTTATATAGGGGTAGAGGTGTAACTGCTAAGCAACACAAGGCCTGAGTTTTCTTACGTGGGTGTATATCAGGAGCCATTCCCCTGAAATCTCTGGTGTAAATGAAAGACGAATCAGCCCAGTCTGAACAAGCCTGAAGGTGGGAATCAACAGAAGGGAGGAGAGTACAATCATATTTTAGAAAAGGACAAGATCTATGAGGAAAGAAAGTACTGCCAGTAAATTTAACTTCAGATGGGCTGGAATGAGACAACAGCAATTTTCTGTCACACAGGCAAAATCAGCCACTGGACAAAGTGCAGCAGATTTTTTTCCAGTGCTCTTAAAAGACAAGAGCCCTCAGGCTTTCACTCACATTCACCATCCTGCACAGCTGTAGCTTTGTGTTACTGCTCTGGCACAGAGGAGATGGAATTGCATCATGGTTACACTGGGCTTAGCCCAGAGGAAGTAGTTCACTGGCAAAGCAAAGCAACTCCCCACCCAGCTAGAGAACGAAGGTAGAACCTGCACCTGTGTGAAGCCAGGAAGTTACACTTAGGGCTACTGTGAAACCTTAACAAGCCTGCTAGGCCAACCCCCTCCACTCCTTCCCCTGGCAGCACTTGACAGCCAGCCGAGACAGGTGTATGGGACAACAGAAAGTGCAAGGCCATGGGAATCAGGTCCCCAGAGCTCAGCCCTTCAGACAGTTCAAACCCACCCCTTTTTGTACCTCACTTGGGCTTGCCTTTGTGCCCATTAACCTGTTACAGGCGACTTTAGCTGATTTCCCTGCATCCAGCCCTGGGGCTTATCGGCCTGCTGGCAGCCCCAAACTGGGCTATAATTAGCACTGAGGAGAAGGGAGTATAAAGGGAGAAGAAGGGCTAGAGGGATGTGGCAGTGGGAAGAGAAAGTAATGATCATTTTCTGTTTATAAGGTGCCTTTCCTGGATTCTCTCAGACTGAAAAGCGGCCACCTCTGGGGTGGAACATGGCAGCTGTTTAAAACCATACAACAGTTTAAGACAGGAAATAAAGAAGGTCACATTCAGCTGATGCTGCAGAGGGAATTTAGTAGCAGAAAATAATTACCCAGGCTCAGCTGGGTGGATGCTTTTCCTCTTACGGACAGTGTGATGGGCTCTTCAGTGATCACAACTCATGGGCGGGGGGCCAGTTTTCCAAAGGGTGCAGAGAGGAAGAGCAGGATAAAGCAAAGGGGCAATGGAGACTTTGCAGCTGGATCAGAAGAGCTTTGGCTGGCTCTGTGTAGAAAATGAACAACAGGCGCTGTTTCTGTCCCCACCCCTACCTGCCTTCCTCGCCGCTGACCACCTCCTCTTTGCAAGTGGCTGCTGGAGCCCCAGTGTGAGTGTATTAGAAGTGCTAATTAACTTACATGCGCTGAGAGCAGTCTCTGGAGAAGCAGGCTAGGCTGGGAGCAGACCTGTTGTCACAGAAGCATAGCATCTCCTGGACTTTCAGGTTCTGGAGACCCCTCCTACCCAAGCCAGAGGACGCTTGTCTGCAGAGTCCACTGTGTTTATCAAAAAATAGAAGTGGGGATCAAATCACCTGGTGATGTCAGAAGTCTAGGAAAGAACTGGTCTGAACAAGTGAGAACGTTCCCCCACCCCCACAGCTGAGTGAAGACAGGCACAGAATAGAAACAGTCTTTCTATGGAGCCTATACACAATTTGCACAGCTGCAGTGCTTGCCGTCCGCTGGCTCCTAATGCGTTTTCCCAGCACCAGTCAGTTTCCACAATACCTCGGTGATGTATGTATTATTATTGTTGGTCCATTTTACAGATGAGTAAACTGAGGCACTGTAAAACCAGCCTCAAACAAAAGGAAAGAACAACGGAGCCCAGGCTGACTCCCAGTCCTCTGCACTAACCACTGGATAACACTGTGATGCTCGCTCGCTCGCTCACTCTCAGCACTCCTGGTCAAAATAATTCTGAGTCAAATAGGCAAGCTGAGCTTTTCAAAGTGAATTTGTTCCACTTCAGTTCATCAGGAGACAAGTCCCAGAGATTTCTGTTGGGTAAATGCATTTTGATTGGCAATAATTCATTTATTTATGGGCATTTTATGGCACTAATTCCCATAGAACATTAATGAATTGTCTCCCGTCCTTTGTGTGATAAAGCCCTGCTCTTCAATGGGATTCAGGTGCCTCAATACCTTTGTGGATCTGGGCCTAAGTGACTTGCCTACGGTGACATGAAGTTTGTGGTAGAACGGGGACTAGAACCCATATAACACATGTTCCAGACTCAGCTCTAAATCACATGCCTCTCTGTAGTATTTGAAGCCTGAATGACCCAGAGGATTGTTGATGGGGGACTAGAGAGAGTCTTTCTTCACTGGGTCCCTCCTAGAAGTGGATCGAAAGCAAAATCCAGGCCTGAATCCTACTAAATTTGAGGGCGTGTGGATCTGTTTTGTCCTATTTCTAGATGTCTCTGAGTTCAGCTAAGGCAGGACGGATAATACCTTTCCAAAGGAGCCTCCCAAGGCTCTGTACGGTAACATGAGATCATTCTAATAATTACCAAGCTGGTTTCAGCCAATTAAAATCCTCAGGAGAACATGAATGTCTTTAACTTAACTTGGAATAGAGAGCGAGAGAGGATGCTGACCTGACAGCAGAAAGCAGAGGGGGCACATTAACCAAGGCAGGGGTACCTGCTGTGCTTCATCTGTATTTGCGGACATAATAGTCCTGTGGCCAAGGAACAGAATGTACGCAGCCGAGTAGAAAGGAAAAGGAAACTGGCCAGGGAGAGCGAGTCAGGGCCATGAAAGGACTTGGAGGTTGCTCGAAGCATCTTTAAATGAATTGGAAACTTCAGAGGGAGCCAATGAGGTGGCTGACACGCGAGGGAAATAGAATCAAAATGCTCCAAGCTGATGAGTAACCATATTGCAGAGCTGCCGACCAGCTGTGGCTTCCAGACAGCGTGTGCCGAGAGCCGGAGCAACGCAGATCAATCCGCAAAGGCACAAACGACCAGGACGGAGGCAGCCGAGGCGAGAACGTGACTTAATCGCCTGGGGAGCCTTGTCCGTTGATCAAAGATCTCATTAGTGGGATTAGAGCAGAGGAAAGAGATCCTGGACACTTACATTCTATTCCCAGCTCTGCCACGCCCTCACAGCAATGCTCTGTGCCTCAGTTTCCCCTCGCTGCAAAACAAACATAAGGATGCTCCCCTTCGTCTCCAGGGTGAGCCTGGCTTGTGAAGTGTTCTGAGATTTGCTGAACATCTAGGCAACTTATATGTATCTATGGAATTATTATGCAGTCATCTGAGATTCACATTTTGACTGGGTGGGTGGGAGTGCGAAAAAGGAGCCTAGCTGTCAGGTGGGAGCAGCTCCCACTTTCATTAGAAATGAGCATTCACCATTTCTGAAGTGCCCAGCTGCGTCTGTCATGCTGCTAGGGAGAGAGCCAGGAGATGCTGCCACTTGGCGCTGCGGAGAAAGCCAAATCAAGCCAGGTATTATTAGCCCAAGAGAGGTGAGCAGGCAGGTGAGACAGGATGGAACCCAGTGGGAGCACGTAACCGCTGTGCTGAAAGGGGCACGCCCAGCCCACCCCTGAGATAGCACCATCTCGTAGCGCCACTGATTTAGATCTTGTGAATATTCTGGTCTTGCAAGTGAACCCCAATGAGACAAAGGACAATAAAATTATCATGGATGACAGCATTGCATCATGGCTGCATTCCTTAGCTTTCTCTGCAGGTGTTACTAGCAGAAGAAGTGCTGCATAATGATTAGAACAGGGGCTTGGGAACCTGGTTCTGTTCCCTGGCGTGCCACTGACTCACTACATTGCCTTAAGCAAGTCATTTAACCTCTCTGTCCCTAACCTTATACTTGACTGTAAAACAAGTATGTTGATGGATGAGGTGGAGCTGTATGTGCACCATTGCCCTCTACTGAACAGAATCAGAACTGCTCAACTGTGTGTCCTGTGCCCTGCACTGCTGACAGCTAATGAAGGTTCTCCAGGTGGAAACTGTGTTTTATCCCAGCTGTTGCAATGTTGTTCTAAGTGGCTGTTTTGGATGCAGCAAAGCAACCACCATGAATTCCTAGCCAGCCATAGATCTATTGCAATATAATAGCACCTGACCCAACGGAGAGTTTGGGAGACTTAATCGATGTATGTAAAAACTTGAAGATCTTCAGGCCCTTTAAACATGTACAAGGTGTTATTGGCCGGGGCACATACTGGGAAGAATCAGAGGTTAAAAATGTATTGCCAAGTGATAGGAAGCATTATTAAAATTGTCCTGTGAGCGGTTGCAAGGGGATCAGCTGGGTCATCCGACAGACTCGAACAAAACAAAATGAAAAGCTTGTAGGTTCCATCCTTTTCCCTGCATTGGGAGATTAAATTAAAACTTTATAAAAAGTTCCCTTGGCTCAGTCAGTTTTATCTGCCTCCAGCACTAACAGCAGCCGCTAATACACCCTCCTTGTATTACTGGGCTGGAAATGTGGGTTTGCTGACCTAAAACATTCATCCTACCTCCCATGTACCAACAGTGCCCCCCAGTGACCACTGGGATGTACTTCTAGCAGGAGTTGTTTCCTGATACACTGCCTTTAAAAACCCTATTTCATGCCCCATGAAACTCAAGCCCTCAGTTTATCAGTGATTAATTATAGGGTAGAATTCTAAATCTTTTTCGTACTCTAGATGAGACTTTACAAACAACTCCACGTGATTTACAGAACACTGCTTTCCTGTCTACATAAAATCCACTGTCTGCTAAGAGACACCAGCAAGTCCAGTTCAGATTTGTTTGCAGAAGTGTTATAGTAGCTCCAGCAAGCTCTTGAGGAAGTGAGGGCTTTAAGTCATTGCTGCTGGTCTGGACACAGTTCTAAAAGGTTGGGGCAGCCTGGAAAAGTGTCATGTTCCTATTTCACTTGCTTAAAGAGCATATGGCTAGAGTGATAGTGATATATGTTTACTTGCACTATGTTATTCAGCCAGTAGATATCTCCATGGTCTATCGTTCCAGACAGTGGAGAACCACGTAAACAAGAGAAACAAAGCTGGCCCTCAAACTGTGTGGAAGCCTCCGAGTCTGTAGTTAGAACTGTTTTATTTAATAAATACCTCCTGATGAATGTAATTCCACGCAGCATGAGAACAAGCCTGGAGAGGGGTGCCAGAGGTGGGGTCTAATATTTGTACTTTGAAAGACCACTCTGAAACTAGAGTCCCTATTTTTAAAACAATTCCTTACCTCTTAGCAGCTAGGTACTTGGCAATGAACATGCTAAAATTCAGGTTATTTATAGGAGAAACTAGAATAAAACCAACTTCCTTCCTGTGAAGTGGTTGGAAGTTTAGATAGTAATTTCTGGGCACACAACGGTGCTTAAAATAATGCAGCAGCACCTCTACGCCTGTGCTCCCATCCACATGACATTTTTGTGCAAAAAAAAACCCCAAACCCCTCAACATAAGGTGGCCCCATGGCCTGGTTTGTCAGTCACCTGCCCCTCCCGCCCACACACCATATGCAGAGACTGGGTGAGCATGGTATTTCTCAGAACTTTGGCACAATAAAGATAGCGACAGTCCCGCTGCCTGTTGCTAAGCAGTGTTGGTTTGTTTAAGTGCTGGTGGTGGCTTTATACATCCCAGAATGACAGACATCAAACAAGCACAGGAAATTCAACCAGCTGCAGGAGGGAGGATACTTTCTGGGGGCAGGGTGAATGAACATCACAGCAAATTTTGCAAGTAACATTTATGATGGGGCCAGAAGAGTGTAAGAATGGAGGGATTGCACAGCCATCTCCCTGCATCTGTTTTGGAAAATTAAGATTCCCCTCTCCTATACAAAACTCACATAGCACAGGAACTATGCCAAGCTGGGTATATGGTTCAAGCTGCTGGAGCCTTGTAAGCAGATGGACTTAGCGGCCATTATTTCTACCACCATAGCACCTATGAAACTGTCTGTGTAAAGACAGTCAGGCTTAGTCTACATTTAAAATGTTTTACTGCTATCACTATGGAGTGTGATCTGTGTATGTGCATATGTATGTGTGTATATATATATTATTTATTTGCACCAACATAGCTATGCTGGAAAAAGCCTTCATGCAGATAGTTATACTACTATACAGGATTTTATAACAGTATAGCTTATTTTGCTTCAGCAAATGCCACATTAGCATAAGAATTTTTATAGACAGTGGCATAACCACATCTACATGGGGGGTGGGGTTGTCAATTTTGCTATGCTGCCACAGTAAAAAGTTTTTTTTTTTAAAGTATAGACAAGGTCTAGGAGCAGAAATGGACCAATATGCACAGAAGGGAGAGTGCTATTTTAAATGATCAGGCTGCTTTGGGGTTGCAAAGGCATTACAGTGATATGGTTATGCACTGATATTAAAGTGCTTTCAATGCAATGGCTGAGCTAACGTCACTGTTTAAACATCATCTTCCCCACCCTGCACCCCATCCCCTCTGCGTGTTACCTTATAGCCCTGGATGGGGAAGGACCCACACATCAGGCAGCCAGTATTTTGCCTTTGCCCTGGGAGCAGCAAGGATTTTGACTCTGGCCCCACCCCCCTACAGCTGATGCCCACCCAAAGAAGAGGGTAGATGCCCCTACACCTCGAATTGCTCCCATCCCATCCCAGGGCTGCAGACAATTTTTACCAGGGGAAGGGTTGGGCTAGAATTAAAATATTAGCTGTTGAATGTCACTTTAATGAGGAGTTTTGTACCGTGACTAAAGTTGTCCACTTTTAATAAAGCTTGTTCCCAACTCACTGTTTCCTTTGTTATGCAACCCCTTCAATTTTGGGGCGCCCCAGGTGGAGTCCACCCCCCACCACAAGGGAGGGTCACTGCTCTCACAGCAGGCCTGGGACCTGGCCTAAAGGCTGTTAGTGCACAAGACTGGAGCTCACAAACAGTAATTCCTAGACAGTGTTCAATTAACGCTCACAGCCTAGCCATCGAGGGCCAACGGAGGAGCAGTGCTGGTGGTGAGGTGCGGCGGTCCCACCCCTGCCACCCAACACCCACATGCCCCAGGGCCCCGGCTCTGTTACTGCATCAGACTTCAGAATGCGGCTGGGGGAACGTGACCAGAGCCTGCCTGCCACTAGTGCACAGCCCCACTGCTGCCAACCTCGAGAGATTAAAACAGCTGAGTCAGAGCCTGCTGCACCTTGCCCAAAGATTGTTTAGAGATGACACAGTTCTTCTGTCTTTCGCCCTCCGCCCCACCCAGGCTGATCCCCGTGTGTGCATGTCACAAGCAGCAGTGCTCACTCTCCCGTTTGTCAGGTAACGGGATGTTTGTGCCTGCTGCCCAGCAATTAATGCTGGCCCCAGGAGCACCCATCACCCTCACCTCTGCCACTTATGGGGCTCTCCATCCCCTTCTCCCAGGCCTGGGGAGGCTCCAAGCACCAGCGCTCCAAGCATGTGGCCTAGGGCGGCAAGCCGCGGGGGGCACTCTGCCCGCACCGCGAGGGTGGCAGGCAGGTTGCCTTTGGAAGCTTGCCTACGGAGGGGCCGCTGATCCTGCGGCTTTGGCGGACCTCCCGCAGGCACGCCTGTGGAAGGGCTGCAGGACCAGCAGACCCTCCGTGCTTGGGGCAGCAAAATGTCTAGAGCCGCCCCTGGCTCCAACATGGTCCCTCTCCCAGGCTAGGGAGCAGCTCCAGGGGCTCTTCCCACAAAGGTCCTGTTCCTTCCCAGCTCTGGGGCTGGGAAGATGAGGCAGGAGCAAAGCACCTGTCCTGTCCCCATGGCTCACAGGTGAGGAGAGGACTGGGCCCACTGAGCTGCCTCTCCCTTCCTGAGGGGGGGGGAGGGAACGGAGAGGGCTCAGAGCTGCAAGAAGCTCCACCCTGAGCATCAGCCATAGACTGGCTCCAGCCCCTGCCAAAATCATGGGCCTTGGAAAGTGCCCTCAGTCATGCCAACTCGCGCCAGATTGAGCTAGGAGAGGCAGGATACTTGGAAAGGCTTGTGCCCTAGGGTACAGGCCCTCACCCCTGGAAGAGTTAGATTCTCCCTTCTTCCCCTCCCTCAGGGGCCTGGTGGACTTTTAGGGAAGGACACCATCCCACGCTGACTTGGAGCGGTTCACAGGCAGGGGACTGCTCACCCCTGCTTTGACATGGACACTCACCTCAGCCTTCACCGAGCTGCTAGGGAAGGAGGCCCCTTGCTACAGGACTGGGCCAGCCACAGAAGGAAGCGTATTAAACCTGCACCCTGCCATCAGCCCCTCCCAGCTGCACGGGTGGGACTTTAGCTGCATCTACACAGGCAAAGATGGGGGGGGTAGGGTTTTTCCATTTCCTCCCTCCCCTACTAGAAGCAGGCAGAGAGGCCCCTGGGCAGGGGAGGGAGGTGGAAATAGGCCCCTCAACAGAAGGTTAGGGCAAAGTTAGATGCCGTCTTTGATGTTGGAACCTGTTCACAGAGGTCACATCCAAAAGTAACAGCTATGTGTGACATTAATCATTCTAGTTATACACCTCAAGAAAGAGTCCAGCTTTGAATTGGGAACATTTTTTTATTTTGCTCTTAAGCAGTGGGACCTGGGTGATTACACTATAAAACCTTTCAGTTCCTTGCTGTACAATTTGGCCTGAAGTTGACAGAGGAAAATTATCACAACAGTTCTTGATAGAAAAAAAATGAAGCTTCTTTCAAGAATACTAGTGCTAAGAAAGGGAAGCGTTTGTTCAGAAATAGTAAGACTGATACATCACAATGCAAACTGCAGGCCTTTGAGAGTTTGCTACTTTAGGGATGTTCGATCTTTCTTCATGAAGATTCATTAACTTTCCCTGCTACTAGCAGGTAAGTGTTAGGTGTATTACAGTAGCATTTTCCCCGTAGAAAGGAGAGTGATCAGCACCAGCACCTCACACCTTTCAGTAGTACAGACACTTGAGATCTATAAAACCCCCAAGGCAACCTACACTCAGAATGATTGTTATTGGATAGTGAAAGTTTTCCAGTTGTCTAATACCCAGTTTGGTAGTTACCATCAGGTTATAAAAAGATAGATCTTAACTAATGAATCCCATACAAGTGTTTGGCAGATTTTGAAATCCACTTCAAGGACAGTCTTGACCCAAACTAGAGCTGCTTGTATTCAGGCATCACTAGCTCATGCTCCCTCCCGCTGGTTGTGCCCTGTTTTCCACTTACACACCCTCTAGGATGCTGAAGCTGTTTTAGACAAGTCCACAGATCATGTTTGACTATGCCGTAACTGATTACCTACAAGTAGCAGTGTGTTATCCAGCTAGCACATGGGTTTCCTTCTTCCCCCACCCCAACACACAGCAGCATGATGCAGGGGGGGACTTTGAGGAACCTTCCATTAAGGGAATGAAGCAGCCAGAGAGGATTCACTTAAAAGGTCCACTATTTGATACAGTGCATCAAATGGCACATATCCCTTAAAAAGGCAGCTTTAGAAGCACCACAAGTAACCGATGGAACAGCCAGGGATGGGCTCAGGATTCTGAGCAGAGGCCAACAACTATGCTTTGGCCAAGTCTTCTGAGGGTGCCCCTAATGCTTTGATATTCTCAGCCTTCAAGCTTTATTGTCCTTGTATTAGATGCAAGGGGAGTTTTCCTCAGCTAGCTTTCCTAATCCAACATAGTGCATAGCACGCACTTTCAGGCTACCCCAGGAAGGCTTCTGGCACAGCCATCACTGGTATTAAAGCTTTAACTACAGAGGGGTTGGGGTGGGGGGGGAAGAGGAGTAATAGCCTGATAGCTTCCTTTTTCTGTGCTCTACCAGACACTTGCTCCACTAGGGACGTTCAAATGTGGCTGGACAGAATGCAGAGTCAGCTGAGATCGGAGGTGGGGTGCGAACCCTATAAGTCATTTGCCAAGAGTCTATGATCTAAGCTAGTGTCTTGATACATGTCCCTCAACATCCCATACCTGCTGGGCGTGCCCAGCACTAGCACAAGAGCCATAACCCCAGCCCACTGAGAGTCTGTTCTCAGAGCCCTGACCCAAGCAGGCTTAGGGCACAGCGGTTAATAGCAATTTGCATGGTAAAAAATCCTCAACTCCTCTGGAAGCCCTACGTTGTGTATGGCCCATGCAGCCCGGTGCTTCACATAGGAAAGTCCTTTGCTGCCATCAGTACTTGCAACACAAAGCTGAAGCCACAGGAGTGGTTTTCCTACCATTTGGGTGCATTTCAGCTGTTGCTGGTCTGCCGCATTTAAGATGCCCTCAGAGCCACCCACTAAGAGTTATGGAATCGCCGGACATGGCAAAGGTTTTACAGCCTGGAAAGCTGCAGGGAACACTGCCTGCAGAACGACTATTTTCACTCTGCTGTTACAAAACAGCCACAAAGTCTTCTTGGCTGGAGTGTGACCTGCCTCCCATTCTGCCAGCTAGTTTTCAGTTCCCATCCTTACGGGGCAGCACAAGTGTCACTGCAAGGAAGAGATCTCAGCTGATTGGGGAATGGAGCAGCTCTGGAATAGTTCTTACCCATGGTGACATTGTACAGTATCACGATTAGTAGAACCGTGAGAAATGTCTTTAGAGTCTGAGGTCATGTGTGGAACAAGGCAATGCACCTGGTTGGCTCTGGGTAGATAGAAGAGCTTCGATTAATTTGAAATCCAGGGAAAAAACTAAAGACTTGTAAAGTTAAAAAAAAGAGTCAGTGGCTTCTGCATGAGTGTACCACAGAAGTGCAGGTGGGATAGCCAGGGAGCTAAACAATATTTCTTTGGCAGAAATCAAATGAGAGCCACTGCCGCGTGTCTAAACAATGGCACTTGGAACCAACTAGCCAGATGAACCAAGTTGCTCATTTTGGAAAAACCCACTATGCTTTAAAGTAGTGATGAGCGAGCCTTCAGTCTAGAGCACCACCCCTCCAGAACAGCAATCACAACCTTGACTCTTACACCTGCACATGGCTGCCTAGCCTAATACTAGTATATTAAACACGTTGGCAGCATACGTCTCTTAAGATGTGGGGCACATGAGAACTCATTTCCATTCAGTGAACTTGAGCAAATGAATCCATCCCATCCAGTTCTCAGATTAGTGTTAGCCTCCTGAATGGACGTGAGCTTCAGCCAGTGTAGATTTATTTAGTAAGCACCTCTCCATAAGCCTGAGCAGCACAGGTTGTTAAATAGACATTTTTGTAAATAAACCAGTTACTGCTACACCACAGGTAAACCTTGTTTGCTTTAAAGTGCCTATTTCTTTTAGGATTCTCGTCTTCTAAGTGGAAAGACACTATGTGGGCGAGGAAAGGACTTCAGGGGATTAGCCAGCAGGTATTCTTCATCCCTACCAGGCTGGAAGTAGCAGGTGAGAGGTCTCAGCCCATGCCAGCCCCAGGCCAACAAATGTTGAATATTTTGTATTTCAAATGCTAGGACTGAAGTGGTTTTATCCTCATCTCGTGTCTTGGTGCAGGACGCAAGAGCTGTGGCAATACAGTTCAATAGCCTCGGAGATGATTTTGTGCCTCTCAAGAGAGTTCAGAATCAGTTATTTTATCCAACTCTGCATCTCCTTTCTAGGATCCTACCAATGGACCCAGAGTGAGTCTGATCCCTAAGCACAGTCAGGCACCAGTGGGAATCACCCTCCTGTAAGAGATTGGCACTTCAGGCTTCAGCGTCGTCATTCTGGTTTGTTTTACTAGCGTCTTGAAGGAGTGGTGTTGTTTCTGAAGACCAAGGGGGTTCAGTCTGTGGGTCTGGCTCTTGCAGGCTCGTCTCTCTGGTGTTTCTCTGAATGAATAAAAGCAAGGACAGGTGACTCAGGGTGCAGCTAGACACCAGCACTGGTCATCACATACCCCAGTGACAGAAGATTTACATAGGATACCTGACAGTATGTTCAGCACTGGAATTTATCATGTAAAAACTCCAGACTAATCTGCAGTTTAGCGACACCCAGAAAGAGGGAGCAAGCTGCTCCCCCACAACAGGTCCCATTCAGAGACCAGAAACTGATTGTTTATTAACCCACAGCTACTGTCCTCCCAAGGGTGGCAACAAACACTGGGATGAAGTAAATGCTTAGGAGCACCAACACGTGGTCCATTTGATCAGAACAGATACAACTTAGGTAATGTTTTCACCCCTCAATTCAACACAGCTTTCAAAACAAAGCCAGGATGAAATAAGCCTGAAGAATGAAATACAGGTTCCAAGAGGGGTGTAAAATTGGCATTTACTACAGTAGCATCTCAATGAGACAGTAAATACATCAGGCATTCTAGATTAATACATTACCCCAGCAACCCTTGGCCATTCCTGGGCTGTTCCATCCTGCCAGTGAAAGTTTATTGCAAAAGCCTTTTGCATATACAAACAAGCCATATGGCAACTTAACCCAAAAAGCTTTCCAAAGTAAGCATCATGCATGAGAACAGAGTGACCTGGTGACTCACTCTTTAGGAAGTGGTTGACTTACTTTTCTGTACTAATGAAGAGCAATCCTAATGTATGGAAGGGGTATGAAATAGTCAAACTGGTAATACCAGGACACATCTTGTCAGATTATTCTTTAAGCCTAAAATCAGAAGCAATAAAACCTTCTATTCTTCCTAATGAGAGAAGTATTCTCAGCTCCATGTGGGTGCTCCATATTTGTAAAGAGCTCCCACCGAGACCTCATGAAATCCCAGCAAAGGCCCCTCCTGGGAGATTTTTACCCCAAGTGAGGGTAAGCAATCTCAGACTGCTCAACCTGGAAAGCACTTAAGCGTGTTAGACTCCCTTTAGGAAGGGCTCTTTTCTTGATTACAGGGCCTTTAACTGGAGTATGCATCTCAATCCACAAAGCGAGCACACATTTAAAAGGTTGAACAGTTCAACATCTTGATATAGAAACTAAAAATATTTAGCATGTGCCAAGAAAGTTTTAATCAATTCATTCTTAATTCACGGCTTTTAAAAGTGTTGCTTAGTCTCAACTGGTGTTGGCTGTATCTGTTATAACACTTAAGACTGAACAAGTTTGTCTCCAAATTCATTTTCAGATTTGGCCAATGTGAGGCAGATCCATGGGTGTCACCCAGGCTCTTGTACGTCATTGCTGATTTTACCTCCTATGCCCCAGCAAGCAAAAAAGTTTACAGATGCTAGGACCTCACCTCCATGCCAACCGTCACATACATGTAGCCAATATCGTACCCACATCCAGGACTGCAGATAGTGCTTCCCGTGAATCCACCAAGAAGAGCGTTTTGAAAGAAGAGTTACCTGCACCTTCTCTCCCCCCAACACCTAATGAAGTGCAATCTAAATGCATGCAATATTCCCATTGCCTAGTTTAACCCAAAGCAAGCTTATTGCCACGAAGCATGAATAAAAAAAGTTTACCAAGAGGGCGCGTAGTTTACATGTGAACATTGAGCACTTTAGTTTGATAGCAGATTTAAGCAACATTTCAGCAGATTTATCACGTTAGCATTGTTTAGAGAAGAGTTTTACCTTTACTTGGTACCCACCTACAGGCTGGCTTCCTGCAGCACCGTCCCCTTAACTGGTGTCAACGGTTTTTCGGACAAGGCCTGGTCGGCCTCTTTAGTCTTTTTATTGCTACTCCAAAATAAAAAGCATTTTTCCTAGAAGATAATCAGGCTAGTTTATGTTGTATTTTAAAAGACATTTGGAAGATGTTTCCACTTGAAAAAGGGAGGCTGTGTTTAAGTTGTAATCATGGTTTGCTTAGTTACTAAATTCTAGTTCTTTACATGGAGTTTAAATTCTAGAGCTACAACTTGATTAATCTTCTTAAAATAAGAACAATCTGTACCAAGCCATTTTTAAAATGGTCTGTTCACATTTCATACTCTTGAGACTAATGAAACAAAAGGGTTTGTTCAGTGGATTGGGATTGTCGCACACAGTCAGCTGCATGCAAACTTCGCTGTGGTTGTGCAGGGGGGATTTTTTGTTTTAAAGCTTTTGTTTGGATTGGTGGGACAGACACACCATTTTAAATTGGCTCAAATTATAATCCAGAATCTAACTTTGCATTTAAGAGACTATTTAACATTGTCCAGTATTTCATTGAGGTTGAGTTTAAGCAACAGTGCACCCTCTGGAAAGCTGCTCTGGGGAATGAAGTACATTTTATATGCAGTTGCAAGAATTTAAGGGGATTTCATAATGGATCACAGATGGATTTAGAGTATTTGTTTTAAGCACAGGCACTCAATCAAGATAATTCTGGCTCTTCAGAGGGAGGACTGTGGTTGATTAAGCAATTTATGAAGAGCTGATTATTAACACTTCACTAGAACAATCAAGAATGCACCTTTTATTTTGACCTGTGTTGCAGTTTGTATTATTCATCTATTGATCATTATGCAGTTACACAACCCTAAATGCTCAGCCAGATTCCCCTACAAATGTATAGGGCCACTTCCAGGTTCTCTGCTGCGATTTTTTGTTCACTTGTTTTCTAGTGAGTAAGGAGAAAGTTTCTTGAAGTTGCATTTGCTTGTGTAGCACCAGTACAGGCTCAGTTGTGGCTTAGCTGGCAACACTAGTTGCTCACCAATGGAGAATTGCAACTGCCTAGTGCCTAGGATGCTCTTTTGCAGATCAGTATTCAGATTTTGCTACCAGAAGCCTCCATTCATGCAAGTGGCCAATTGGAGTTTGTTAACCCCATACTGAATCCCCATTGGTAGAGTGCTCCCTGTAGAGGATACCCATGTTTTAGGGTCTGTTTTGATGTCCTTGTTAAAACCAACTCCTGCAGACTGGCCACTGGAAGGAGCTGTGAGACAATGTATTTGACAGCAATACACTGGTTGCAACTGCCCTCCATAAACACCCCCATAGGAAGTTCTTTGGGCTGGGCTTCCCTACAGAATTAACTTGGGTTCCTTCCTCTGCACTCAAAGCCCCACCTCCATCTAAGGGTGCAAAAGGTGGATAGAACAGGGGGGTAAAGTCTCAAACTAGCATAAATGTGGAGTAGCTTCTGGTTTCATAGATTCCAAGGCTAGAGCGGACCATTGATCTAGTCTAACTGCCTGTAACCCCTCCCCCACATACACACTCTAGAACTTCCCCATAATATTTCCTTTCAAACTACAGCATCTTAAAAAAGAAAAACACACCCTTGATTTAAAGGATGCCAGGAATTGAGAACCCACCCACAACCCTTGTGAAATTTTCTACGGTTAATTACACTCATTGTTCCCACTTTATGCCAAGGAATAGGAGCACTTTTGCTTTTCACATAATTGAGCTTGTACAAGTGACTGACCTGTTAGTAGCAACAGTTTTGATCATTTATCCCAGCTAATTTACTAATCTAAAATCACTTCAGAGAACCATCAAGTGAATCAAACATTATTGAATCAGTATCACTACAGTAAATGGTTTAAAGATTACAGACCTGGTATTCCTTTGGAATTGTTCATCCACACTCACTTTGCAACAAAAGGATTTGGAAATAATATGCCAAAGTCAATTATGCTGCCATGTGGCGTGGTTTAAATCCAATTACCACTGGGAAAACCCTGGCAACTAGTTAACTGCTGATATTCAGACCCATTTTAAGGTAAGTGGGATAAGGAAAAGTCAGCCATTGCTTCAGTGTATGCAGAAGTCATGCTTGTTTCAAGGATTTAAGGACTGGAGGGTAAAGTAGGATCTGCTTGGGCATCTGTTGAGATAACATTGCAGATATTGCAATCACAGGCAAGTTGAGCCAAAGCACCAAGCTGCATGATTTAAATGAGCTAGTTGGGAGGATTACATACACACGGGACTTGCTGGTAAGTAACCAGGAGGCTGTTTTAAAGCCAACAGACTATTTAGAGTCTTTCCAGGTGCATGTTTTGGGGCCAAAGTTGAAAGATGTCACCATCAAAGGTTTTTTAAAGCTTTAACTTTTGGCATCTTCTCACATGTTATCCTCATGTTACACAGCAATCCTCAAGATTACTCCAGCACAGTAAGGGAGTGGGATCACCCCATAATGTTTAAGTCCCAAGGCCACTCATGTTGAAGTGCCCTATATGCTGCACTTTGAGTAAACAGCACAGATTCTCAATACCCCTTGATGATCTTCCCTAAGAGAAAGGGCCCCAGGAAGTTTTCCTGTCTTAAGTGTACCTGGGATGAACTACTGCATATGTACACTGGTTAACAGACTTCTTAGGAACTTAGCCATTGGCTTGAGTCACTAAGGCCTGGCCTACACTACAGTTAGGTCAATGCAAGGCAGCTTATGTCAATCTAACTATGTCTGTGTCTAAACTACAGCCTTGTCCCACCCACGTAAGTGCCTTCCTACACCAGCGTAACTACTCCACCTGCATGAGAGGCTTATTTTGGTGTAGTCAGGGTGACACCGCCTGTGTAAACACCGTTACTTACATGGGTTGGCCCCTGCTCCCAGTAGGGAATGGAGAGGTGGGGAGGGCAGCTTATCAGGAGCTGGTGGGCTCTCAGCTCCCTCCACTGCCCCTCTTAGGCTGGTGGAAGTGCTCCTGGTGAGAATGCAGACCACCAACCCAAGGAAGGTAGAGTGGACATGCACCACTGCAGTAATTACTGTGGTGGCTGTAAGTCAACCTAACAAACTTCAGTGTAGAAATATCCTAACGTTGCTAAATGCAGCAGACACCAGCAATGGATTCTGAAGTCTAGGATCTGAACTACTGTCATGCTGCTGCCTTTGGTACCGGGGGGGGGGGGGGAGAGAATAGGAGTCAGGGTTCCAGGAAAGAGAGAAGCAGCTCACCCTCTTCTTTCCTGCTTGCTGCATTGAACATAGCGAGCTCCTGGCCCTGTTCCAGTCTATTTTACCCGTGGCAAAGGATCACAGCACCACAAAGTATTTGCAGTCCAGACTTCTACATGCTTTAGCAAACCCCACTGCTAAGGCACTGAGTGATCTTACATAGAGATGTCAGTCAGTGCTAAGCAGCAGCTAGGCAAGGGAATCTCTTATTGGACCAACTTCTGTCATGGAGAGAGACAGACAAAGCTTTTGAGCTCAAGGTCACCTAAAGCAGAGCTCTGTGTGAGCTTAAAAGCTGGTCTGTTTCTCTCAGCAACAGAAGTTGGTCCAATAAAAGACATTACCTCCCCCACCTTGTCTGGGTAATATCCTGGGACCAACTGCCACAACACTGTATAGTAAGCCAGACTTCTGGAGAAGAAGCTTGGGGTTTAGCTAGTGAAAGGAAGTGCTCATATACTTTGAGCCATTCAAGCAATAACTAATGAGCATCAGTGGCTACTTCAATGCTTGCTCTGGTCAGACCAAAAGAAGAAGGGAGAGTGACCTTCCCACACCTATCATGTGGCGGAAATGGCTTGTAGGAATGTCGATGAGGAATTTGGCGGCAGAGCTAGAAGCTACAAGACAAAAGCCTCATTGATCTTAGAGTGTCAGCTAAAGTGACCCACTCATTTGTTGAAGTCTTTCAAGTGTTCAGAGTTAGAAGTGAGCAGAGGTGAGCAATGCCCCCTAGTGCCTACTTCACAGCAGGGAGTGTGGCCATCCAGCTATGACCTCTTAAACCATCAGCAATCTTGAGTTAGATTAACTAGCACTATGATTAATAAAAAAAAATCAAATCAAATTTTGGGATTAGGTTGAAAGATGGCATCAGTTGAAAGCCACGAGTTTTGCCATTTGCTTGTTCCTACCTGTCTCTTTACCTCCAGTACAATGGCAGCAACAATCAAAGCGACACCTAGACCGATGCAGATATATTGCACGTACTCCAGCACAGATGGGATCAGTACCAGGTTGGTGTAGAACTGCTTTAAGACTGAACCTTCAATGGCTCCGCTCTGCCCAGAAGAGAGTAGTTTTCAGTGGCAGCTTTGCAGATCATAGTTCACAGCACAAAGATTCTGTATTAGTGGTGTCCCTGCTTCCTCTAAAGCATGGCTTGGAAAACTTAGTTTGGTATATAGAGGAATTCAGTGAAGTGTAAGAAGTTAACAGACCACAAGGAAATAAATGCTAGTCTTTAAAAGAGAGGCTGCATTGGAATTTGTATTACAAGTTAAACCTACTATTGGCAATAATAAATGCCTAGGCAGCCGGGTCTAAAACGTTTGGGCTGCGACATTAAGTTTTATGCATTTCATTAAGTGACAAATACCCAGCATGCTCTGCCAGCTTTACAGCTAGTAGGCATTTGCCCACCTGTGTTAACTCGGGAGACCTAGATCGAGAAGTTGAGCAAGACTATCACTGATGCTTTCTAAACACACAGAAGTGAACAGAGAAGTTACTCAAATTGCAAGGCTGAATCAGGAAGAGATTAAGTGTGCAGCCAAGTGTTGAACAAAGTGTTCCTAATCCATTTATGCAAAGTTCCCGACTGAGAAATGTGCAGCTTAGACCTTTACTCCAGTTGAAGTTTCTCCAGTAAAGACATGCAATGTTGCCCTTTCGCTCCTCCCCACACTGCTCTCATCACAAGCCATCTTCTGACTACCCCTGCGTTTCCTCCTTTGCGGTACAGATTTTGCATGGTTAACATTACTTTTCCAACCAAAGGCAGTAAATCCAACTCACCTCTGCAAACCAAAGTAGAGGCAAGACAACCGGCTCAATCTGTCCTGTTTGACTAAACAGAAAGAAAGGTTCACACACATTTATAATCACAATCAGCCAATCTACACATACCAGCGTTCTGCTCCAATGATTTCTAAGGATCTGGTCACCTTTTAGTAGAAGTTTCAAAATTTGACAGGCATGAAGAGTTGGTGATTCCCCCCAGCTCATTTCAGTGAATTCTTTCTATGCAATATTAGGTCTGATTTAACTTCTTAGATGCAAACTTTAAAGTTGTTAGTTTTTAGGAGAAAAACTTGATTTTTAGATGTTTAATAAGTAGTCAGCATTTCCCAGATATCACCGTAGTATCTGAAATACCATGGTTCTTCCTTTAGACTTCCAAAAGGGATCATTTTGCAAACATTGAGTTTAATGGGAACCTCTGTGCTTAATCCAAGAGTTGTTATAATGCATTCTGGTAATCTAGGTGGTACTCAAAGTGTCGGGAACAGTGTTGCTGTCTCAGCTAACTGTTAGAGGCTGGAATAAACCTGGTTTAAAGAGAGCGCAAGTTCACCTCCTCCTACAAGAGCAAGTGCTATAGCACCAGGTTTCAAGAAGAGCTCAGCATCCAGTTTGGAAGTCTGGCCACTTGTTTTGATACTTGAGTGGCAGGAGTGTGCTTTTGAGAGGCTGACTGCAATTGTGAGCACACAGCATTTTAGAACTGACCCAGGAAGTCTACTTTGTATTTCATTTGCAACAGGGCCATCAGAACATGGAGACTATTGCATGACTAGGCACTGCTACATTCCAAGCTCTTAAAGCTGCAGTCTGATGTTAGGCTATGTCTACACTAGAAATGCTTTGCCAGTCTCTTTCCTAGTGTGGATGCAACTGTAAAAGCAAAACTGCACTGTGCACCAGTATAGAAGCCACCCCTGTTCCCTATGTTACAAGCTACAGTTTTGCCGGTATAACTGTGTCTCCACTTGGGAGTTTGATGGCATAGCTGTGTCAGGGGTGTGAACACCACAACCATGGTATCAGGAGTCTAGTGTAGACAGCCATGAACTGGTACAGAGGTTTCATCCACACAAATAGCTAAAGCAAGATAAATAAGAAAGCCAATTGAAGAGGCATACCCCTGCATATGGGGTGTTAAAAATGGAAAGCCATGTAGGGCTGGTCTGTTCATGAGCTCAGCTGAGTAGTAAGATACCAAATGTCTTTCTCCAAGAGAGAAGCCACTAGGCAGTGAGATTTTTATGACTATCTTGACAAGTTTAGGTTTGACAACTGACGTGAAACTGAGGAATGGGATCAGATCAGGGGTAGCAACCTATGGCACATGTGCCGAAGGCAGCACGCGAGCTGATTTTCAATGGCACTCTCACTGCCCAGGTTCTGCCCACTGCTCCAGGGGGCTCTGCATTTTAATTTTAAATGAAAATTCTTAAACATTTTAAAAACCTTATTTACTTTACATACAATAGTTTAGCTATATATTAGACTTCTAGAAACACACCTTCTAAAAACATTCAAATGCATTACTGCACGCAAAACCTTCGAGTGAATAAATGAAGACTCGGCACACCACTTCTGAAAGGTTGCCAATCCCTGGATTAGACAGTGAATAGATTGTATTACACAGAGCTTTTTTGGATCCAGAAGAATTATAACAAAGAAGCTATTCAAACGGCATTACACTTGTGACGTTAGTCTGTCATTAACTTTCAAGCATGTAAGCCACATGTCTCTTGGACATCCCCAAAGCAAGCTACTTACCTTATGCCAGAGACCTTCTTTATATACAGACTCAGTTGCAGCTTGATTGAGCAGTTCATTGGAATTCCTGTGACCTGCATTAAAACAGGAAACCAAGCACATCTGAGCTATACTGCCTGTGTTCATGCAGAAGAAAGCGCTTCAGAACCCTCCCCAAACCACTAACAAAGAATTGCAACATGTGAAAGTGCCTAGTGCATGCAAAAGAGGAGAGGGAAGGAGAACAGAAAGAGGGTAAATGGCTCTGAGGAAGACTTTGCCTTAGGAGGCAAACTGTATCATTGCTTTTCACTTTAAGCCTGGGCTACAGTGAGTGCTTAAGCAGAGACAAGGTGTGGCAGTCAAGTCAGGATTCAGAAGACAGAACAGTTTTCTGGGAAGATCATAACAGACTTTTCTGGGAAAAGTGATGTGTTAGCAGAAGAACTCTGCTCTCAGAAGGTACTTGAAAGGGTCCTCCAAGGTGGGTGACCAAGCCATTCCTCAAATCACAAGACAAGACCAAAAACACAAAGCTGGCACAAAAGAACTGCTACTGATACAGAGTAGTGCTAACGGCAAAACACTAGGTGGTTTTGTAGCAGACCAATATTGTCAAGTCAGCACACGGCAACACCCTAGAAGGCCAAACAACTGACTTACACTCTAAAAATAACCAGTCCTTGTGGCATCTTAGAGACTAACAAATTTATTTGGTGGTTTGAGCATTGGCCTGCTAAACCCAGGGTTGTGAGTTCAATCCTTGAGAGGGCCACTTAGGGATCTGGGCAAAAAAGTCTGCCTGGGGATTGGTCCTGCTTTGAGCAGGGGGTTGGACTAGATGACCTCCTGAGGTCCCTTCCAACCCTGATAGTCTATGATTCTACGATAAGCTTTTGTGGGCTAAAACCCACTTCATCAGATGCATCAAAGGCCTAAAGGCAAGTTGGAACTATTAAGAAATTGGGTGTTTGTATCTTAGTCTAATTTATGAAAAGATAGTTTTAGTGCAACTTCAGCTTGCTTTGACGTTTAAGAGCATGAGTTGTCTGCGGGGCAATATCCTAAGTGTCAAGGTGGTAAGATGCACAAAAAGCCCCGTCACTGGGGAATTTGGCAAGCGAATGACCACCCACCCAATGTTTCGTTCTTTGATTCAAGCCACTTACTAATCATTTAGTCAGATTACTTCCACAGTGGTGCCAACATCCATGAGGATGACTGACAGGTGTTTGGATACAAACTGTTGGAATATCAAAACATCTGCCAAAATGATGTTACTATGGAGAGTTAAAACTAACAAGATTAAGGCACTAGCAGGATTGCAACATCACTACAGCTTTCTGTTTACAGATATTTAATATCTTCCCCACCCTCACCAGCCTTTCCCACTCCTCTGCCACTAACCTTCAATAGCTTTGTTGTGTGAAGCAACAGAAAATTGTGAATTGTGCAGTACTGGGGTTTTATCTCTATGGTTAGTGTTTATTACAGCTATTTTAATTAAGCCTTATTGCCATGGACTTTATTTTATGGTCTACATAGATTAGCGAGTAATTGGGGGGGAAATTGGCTCTCCTAAAAGGAAAAGATTAAAGTACACTTACCTCTGCCCAAATATTGTAAAAACATGGACTGATGGCACACAACCATAGTCAGAAGATACTCAGACTAAGGTGAGAAGGGACCATTATGATCTAGTCTGACCTCCTGCACAACGCAGGCCACAGAATCTCACCCACCCACTCCTGTATCAAACCTATGTCTGAGCCATTGAAGTCCTCAAATCATGGTTTAAAGACTTCAAGGTGCAGAGAATCTTCTAGCAAGTGGCCTGGGCCCCACACTGCAGAGGAAGGCGAAAACCCCCCAGGGCCTCTGCCAATCTGCCCTGGAGGAAAATTCCTTCCCGACCCCAAATATGGCGATCAGTTAAACCCTGAACATGTGGGCACGACTCACCAGCCAGCACCCAGGAAAGAATTCTCTGTAGTAACTCGATCTCACCCCATCTAAGATCCCTGCTTAGCTCTAGATCAGGAGTGGGCAACCTTTCAGAAGTGGTGTGCCAAGTCTTCATTTATTCACTCTAATTTAAGGTTTTGCATGCCAGTAATACATTAACTTTTTAGAAAGTCTCTTTCTATAAACCTAGAAAATATAAACTAAACTATTGTATGTAAAGTAAATGAGGTTTTTAAAATGTTTAAGAATCTTCATTTAAAATTAAATGAAAATGCAGAGCCCCCTGAACTGGTGGCCAGGACTTGGGCAGTGAGAGTACTTGTCAATCTTCAGGGATAAGGACAAGACACTTGCATGAGAGCCATTGTTTTGGTTAACCAGAGGAGTTTATTTTAAGCCTGTGCATTCATCTAAAGGCAGGCTTAAAAACAGCTCTACAAGCGATATCTAGAAGTCAGAACACAGCCCCTTAATGGGTTCAAGATGGCTTCATTGCCCAGCAACCCAACCTCTGGTAAGAGCACCACTGCACTCTAGGTCCCATGGCTGCCGGTCAGGAGGCGATCCTCACATTACATTCTCTAGAGCTTACTGAGCATGCCTTGGGTGCTTGTTTCCCTGAGAAGCCCTATAAAATACTGGATCCAGGATAGCAACTGGACTTTAGGATTGACCTGGTAGCCTACCAAGCTGGAGGTGTCTATTATACACTGGAAGTGGAAGAGAAACAGGTGAGAAATAGAACTGAGTCACAAGAGGAGCCAGCTAGCAGTAAGAAGTGCCGGATGCAGAAAAGTATTTATTCCTCCATGTTTGTAATGACAGCCTGTCAGGAGGTCACTTAGTTATAGCTGTTGCACAATCACTAGGAAGTGTGCCCTGTTTGTACATGTGAGTATGCCATTGGGCTACTTCTCACAGCATCAAATGGCTCTGCTCTGTAACTTCATGGACAGCATTTCTGTTTGCACCACAGAGCAGAGTCCTACTGCCCGATACTAAGGGAGAAGATGACATTTCACCCACTACAATAGGTTAGTGGTCAACTCCAGGTAAGTATTTCTCCAGGATTAGCTGCTGCTCTTGTCAGACCTGTATGTTGTCTTGACAGACTGTCCAAGAGAACAGCTACGTTCTGACTAGATACAGCCTAGTGCAGGTTCTTGGTGAGGTTTGATGTGCAGTGAGGAAGGTGGGGGAGGGGTTGAACCTCATTTATTCTCTTTAACACATATTAGACTTTTATTCACTAATTTTGAAAAGCCCCTTAGCAGGCTGAGAAGTCATTCCCAGCAGGGCAATTAGACCAGAGCTGTCAACACAATTACATTGGTGATGTGTCTATCTGGCATGCTATATTTTGCAATTCTCTGAAAGTAGATCAGTGAGTGTGTTTTAATTATGGTTTTACAGCCATTTTATCTAAATACATCTCAGCAATAAACATTTAAAATCCTTGTACTATGGAATCTGCTCTTGTGGCAGTTTTCGTGCCAGAGTGAGAGGAAGCTGACAGGCAGCCAATGTGCATCTGTCTAGAGTCTACACTGAAAACATTCCCAGACACCTCTTTGCGCAAAGTTTAGACAGAAAAACATCTAGAGTCAATCTCTCAAGAAAGCCTGCATGCGACTTGAAGCCAGCTCACCGGATGAACGTCAAGGAAGAGCCCATGCTGCTCCTTATTGGGATGTAATCCATCGACCGCTTCCACCAAGACAGGGTCAGCATTGTAGAAGTGCGGGTGGGATATGAACACTGGTGCATCTGAACAGAGTTAAGTTATCTTAGAGGGCTCGCATGAACATGCTTATTTAGAGGAGTTAGCCAGCTAAGAAAATGCAGACAAGATCTTTTGGGTTGGAAGCTGGATCCTGGAGGGTCTGCTTCCCTCCCCCTGCCCCACCACCCCATGCTCCAGACTTGGGCAGAATGAAATCAGTCCTAAGCCTGCTTTGGCAGATGAGTGTGAAGGAGATTTCCATACCTTCCCTGGCAGTTTATTCCATTGCTTAATGAAGCTTAAAATTTCTTAATACTTAACCTACTTTTTCCCTGCTGCAGCATAATCCAATCACTTCTCACTGTCCATGTTGATTTAATGACACATCTGTGTCAGGCATCTTCTATGCATTTTGGAGATTGTGAAACCTCCAGCTTCACAAAACTGGACATTTACCTTTCTGCGGCCTGTTCTCCAGAACAACAGCTGAAAGGTTATTTGGATTCAGCTTAGTTCCTTTGCACCCAGGGGTAAATTGTGTGCCCCCAACTGATGCATTTCTCTCTTCCTAATTGTGCTTAACTATTTTCCCTCCACGTCAGGTTAGATGTGCGCAACTTGAACATGACAAAAACCTTGCATGAAAATGTATCCGTCCTTATTGCTAATCCCCTGGAAATGCTCAGGATTCAATGCATAGCCGATGGACCCATGCCCCCTCTGTGCATGGCACAAGCCAAGCGTAAAAGGCTTTGTTCTAAAGGGCAACATTCACTGGGTTCTTGTTATGATCAGGATAGTAGCAGTTTTAAAAACAGATTGCATGGGCAACAAGTGCTGCCAGAGGTGGCATGCCACAAAGTAATCCACACAGCCCATCAGAAGTTGTGCAATCTCAGATTAAGACCTGTTGCCTATTTTTCTTGGGCCATCACTGCCTTACACAAAGCAACAGCCTAGAATGATTTTTTTTTTAAAAAAAAAAGCTGTAGAATTAGAACTGTGCCCATTCCGTACATTATTAGAGGTGCAGCATAACTGCTTGGAGCAAAAACATGCATCTCAAGTATTTGGTCACCTATTTTCATTGAGCTTTACACATCTACATTTGTAGTCACTCTAGAGTGACTGACAATATCCTAAAACCAGTTCTGGATTTTTGTTTGCTTTAAGCTTCAGGCCCTGCTCCCCACCTCCTTGCACCTCACAGAGGTGAGCCGCATGGGTAGAAGTGCTACCCAATCAGAATTCCCAGGCATGCTGCCACTGGTAACTAGTTGTTTTGCTTACACAGTAGCAAGACCATAAAGAGATTTGCCTCATGGGAGAACTACTGCTTATGGCTTGAGGTTAGCCTAGCCAACACAAGAGAGTAGTCTAGGGTGCATTCTCTGCAATGAAAAGGGAATGGACTGCATTGCATAATAGCTCTGTCTCCAGCTGCTATTGGAGAGACACTGACATACAAGACTCACTCATTCTACAAGTGCTGACATTCTGGATTCCAGATTCCCTGCAGGGGCAGAAGCCTTCATTTGGTGGATAATCTGTTCCATTGGCAAATAAAGTCTTCGGAGCCACAAATCGATAGGTCGGCACCCCTTTAAATACTCCAGACTGCTCGTACACTAGCTTCATGGATCTAGAGGGATTACAGTGAAATATTAGAGGGAAGCAGAAAGCTCTTCTTACAGATAACTAAGAGATGCAGAGGCGCTGCTTTGTGGGGTCACCAGACTATTTGATGGGCCATATCTGCTCTCCCTTGTTTAGTCTCAAGTTTCAGAGAAGGGTCTCAGGAGAAAGTTCACCCCTATTACATTTGGGGCATTTCTCTCACATGTCCTAAGCAGGGAGACAGTCTATGGGGCAGTCTGGTACGAGGGGAATCAGGAAAGAACACATTGCTGAACTCGAGGAAAGTGAACAGGGATGCAGAGAAGATTCCACGCCCCCTTCCTCATGTAGCTTCACCCATGTCTCTAGGAGTCGGAGTCTGTCCTGTGGGAGGGCTCCTCCCTTGTCTAGTTCTGGGATAGCAGTACTCAGAGCATGTTATTGACCCCTTGACTGGGGACTAAGTACTTAACCCTGCATTCTCCCTTCTAGGAAGCCAAGGCAGGTGATCCCTATAGACAGCAGCCTGCAAGGTTCACATAAATACCACGCCAGGCACTGGGGAAACATTCTGTATAAGTATAGTGTTAATGTCAGTTTGTAAAAGCATGAGAGCAAGACAAGGGGACTGAATTGGAAGTGACCAATGTCATTTCCTCACTGGGACCCACAGCACCATGACCTGACTGGAGCACGTTAGATTCCACAGCCTTCAAATAAATAGCTCGCTCTGCATATGGAGGTGAGTGGTGAATGCTGCATGGCATGGAGCTCCAAGAGAAACAGATTGTTACTTTGGCCTGCAGGTTATTGCTCATCCTTGGAATATTATCTTTCTGCTTCGTTAGAGAAAGGTAAGGCCAACAGATTATCCTTGCTTGATTCTCACAACCCACATCTCAGGACTCTTAATTACTAGGGTGCCCAACCCTGTCTCCTTAGCACTAGGTTCTCTTGGTATTACTTAATACCTTCTGCACACACAGATGTGCAGTTTTTATTGTAAGACAGCCTCTGGCTTAGTGAACTAGTTTGCATGGTAACTGGGAAAAGTTAAACCCAAACATTTTCAATTCTGTTTGCTGTCATAGCAAGAACTTACTGTTTCGCATTGCAACTGCTACCCAGTAATGCAATTAGTGTTGCAGACTGAATCCATTTTGCAGTAATGAACTTCTCTGCCCCAGTGATGCAGACAATGTATGTTAAACACTTTATACAGATACTAGTAACCTCTACTGCCAGGGAAGGAACCTCCTTGCTTTTCAGCACCTATAGAATCTGTGGAAATGCATCACGGCTTCCAACTGGGCCATTCCAAGTACTGTTAACAATAAAGGGCACCACTTTAATACCAAGAGAGACATGCTGCAGACCCTTTAAATTCATGAAACAGCCTAGAGGCAGCAGTTGGAGCAATTAAGCTGCTTAGAAAGCAAAGAGTACTTCTAGCTTCCCTGAAGTTACTTCTGTAATTGACTGTCCTAGAGTTCATAGAAGCTGAAACCAGAAGGCACCACTGCAACCATGGTCTGACCTCCTGTCTAACAGGCGGTAGGACTTCCCTGTATTCATTCTAGCTTGAAATAGAACAGAGAAAAAACACCCAGTCCTGATTTAAAAAAAAGTTTCCAGTGATAGAGAAACCACAACCACTCTTGTGAAGATGTAGTAATGGTTGATTACCCTGTTAGAAGTTTGCACCTTATTCCTAGTCTGAGTTTATCTAGCTTCAACTTTCAGCAACTGGATCTGCTACACCTTTGGCTGCTAGGTTGTTTGAGTCTTTGAACACAGGTGTTACAGAACATTTGATAGTGTGGTCTACAGGCTAAAGCAGGGATTGAACTAAGGAAGCCTTGATTCTATTCCTCTGCCATGCAGGATTTCCAGCCTCCATTTCCCCCTTTTGGGGATGCTAATATCTGCTCACCTTTGGGAAAAAAAAGGTAGTAGACCACTGCAAACTCATTTGAGAGCAGCAGATCTTTTGATGGTAAGATGTGCCCAATCAGACAAACAACTGTACTCTGAGTATTTGAGATCACTTCAGAACTCTACCTTGAACACTGAAGTTTAGTTCTACAAATAGTGTTATTTTAGGACAGATGAGTTACAAATAGCTATCTTTGTTAACCAAGCAAGACCACACGTCTTCCAGCAACATTGCATTCTGAAGCTGAAGACTTTGCACTTCCAGTCACATGGTTAGACATGCAGCTACAGTGTATAAAACAAAATTTAAGCTAATCTTACCGACAGGCATCAGGACTATAAAACTCTAGCGAGGAGGAAGGGGTCATGAAAGGAGGCCACATCTCTCCAGAAGTCCCATTGATCATGTTACACTCATTGGAGCGCCAGTAATTCACCTGCAAGAAAAGTTGCAAGAGGAATTTAAAAAAGCCAGACTGACAACTATGTTAGTCAAACAGCCATACTAATAGTTTCCTCTACATTTCAGCCCTGAGTGGTTTGCTTGTTCCTCATCCTCCACTTCAAAATAGATAGTCTTCCAGCAGTTCTACTTGGTTAGCAGCAAAGCAGGAGTTCAAAGAAGTCTAGAGAGCTCAAAACTAAAGAGACCCTTCAAAAGAGTGTCATGTAAACCTTGTCTCCCATCCAACAAGAGGAAGTCTAGTCCCTCAACCTTTAAGATGGACAATTCATGCAGTGGTGCCTCCTGAAATATGCAATTTCTTGCCAGAATAAGCAAGAGGTGGCAGGACCTCTCTAGAGCTCCACAGGTGCTGGGAAGTTTTCTACTTCCTTTTTTTTTTTTAAAAAGGGAAGTAATGTTAATATGGTCTTCAAGTTTCCCATGCATGCAGTGCCATCTTTATGTTTGAAAGTCCCACTCCCCGTCACTGACTTTGATGCCCTCTTATATTTGAGGATAGTCCAACTAAATACCAGTGCTTCATGACAAAATAGATTTAGGCTAGCATTGCTGACGTCTGATTCCCTATCTGGGAACAGCAGGTTTTGAATTGCTACTACAAAAAACTTTGTAGGGCTGCTAAAATTGGCTATTAGACAGGCACTAGTATGGCCTCTGGACAGTTTTTCCACTTTAAGTTGCATCACTACCAAGTCAGTCTTACTAAAATATCCAGAGTTTGAAAAAGCCTGAGAACTCGTTAGTCGTTATCTGGTCAGTGTGTTTATTCACAGGAAGCCAATATTTATCTAACTTGCCTTCTCCAAGCACCAATCTTCCAGCTAGGTTACAAGTCTTAAATCTTAGATCGGGGCGGGGAGGGGGGTCTCAGACATCATTGCACCATGACCCCCTTCTGACAACAAGAGTCACTAAAGAACCCCAGAAGGGGGGGGGGGAAATGGATGCATGAGCCTGTCTGAGCCCTGCCACCCTGAAGGGGGTAGTGGGGGGTGTGAAAGCAAAGATCCCAAACCCCACTACACCGGGGAGCGAGGAGCAAAGCCAAAGTCCAAGGACTTCAGCTCCAGGCAGGTAACCTGTAACCTGAGCCCTGCCACTCAGGGCTGACACCCTCAGGGTTTGGCTTCGGCTTCGGCCCTGGGCCCCAGCAAGTCTAAGCCAGCCTTGGCAAACCCATTAAAACAGGGTCACAACCCACTTTGGGGTCCCGACCCACAATCTGAGATCCATCTAGCATCAGGCACCATTTTAACTTCAGGAAAAAAGTGGCCAGCCATAAAGAGCTCTCAACTTTGATCAGCAGAACCATGTTCGATGAAGGTGTCATTTTAGAAAGCTAGAGTCGCTTTCTAGAGAGCAAGGGGACATTTACCTTTTTTAATCCATTCCATGTATCCACTATGTGGATTTGATTGATGTCTGTGGCCCCAGTATACACAGTGAACAGTCCTGTATTCGAGTTGTTAAACTGTACAAAAGAAGAAAGAAGAATAAACTTCCCCAGACCCATCCTATGCAGCAAGATGATGCATGTGGTAGCATCGCTACCTATGTAAGCCTAGTTCTGTGGACACTTTCTGAAGACTAACTGGGTTAACAAGGACTTTGCTGACTAACTCCTTCCTAGGTATGCCTAGGGACATCTTAAGTTCCTCCCCTGCTGGGGCAGTGCTGCCTAGTGTCTAGAGAGGAGGATGGGCATCAGGACTCCCTGGTTCCATCCCCAGTCTTGGCAGACTTACTACGGGTCCTCAAGCAAGACTGTGCATCAGATCCCCTGTATGCAAGACAGATAATATGGAACAGGAATACGGGAGGCTAAATGAACTGCTGTTTCAATGCTTTGATGCAAGCTTGCAAGCAGTGCAGAAGTGAACTCAGCGATACTTAACCCATCTCTTTCAAGAAGCTTTGAGACACACGTCCTTGTGGGCGACATTCACCTGCATGAACAATCCTATGTTGGCAGAGGAGTAGCCTAAGAGTTGGTTTTAATGTTACCAAGCACGAGTTTACTTACATTCAAAAATAAGCCAAACTTCCCCTTGAAAGGGATCAAACCAGGCACAAAACTGTTCAGCACGTCTATAAGCGGGTCATCGTAGCCCCACATGATCTCTCCCACGGTTCGGTTCATAAAAGCGTCCTGTCCCAAGCCAGCCAGTGCGCCACTTATTACCACCTTCAAAAAGTGAGGTAGCTTCTCCATCATAATGGCTGCGCCCTAGGTTAGAGAGAGAGAGATTCAGACAGGGGATACCAGGGTGCCATTTGGTACAGGAAGTGAATGGTAACAAGTAATAAGGGAAAGTTAGTGTCGGCTCCATTGTTCAGCCAGCTGGTCTGAAGCTCCAGGATGGATTCCTCAAGCCAGAAACTTCTCCCCCAACTCGACCTTTTGCAGTTACTGTGTATCCTGTGCTTGCAGTGGGAGTAACATTTTCTGCTCCGAGTTCTGCCAAATTCTCATTCAAATTCCATGCCACTCCCTGGTTTTACATGGTCACAAACTACACTCAGCCCAGCTTAGCTAAGGCTAATGAACCAAAGTCAGCATTCCCTCCCCCTTTCCCCCAATCAAGTCCCTGGAAACCTGTTTGGTTTTTAGAAAAAACCAAACCCCCAGTAACATTGTAGCAAGGTCAACAATTATCACAATCCAAGGTACTTTCAGGAGTCCTCTGTGGAGAAGGCCCAACTCTACCAGGGGCAGTTTGAAGTGCTAAGGTGATGCTTTCTGCACATGCTTCAGTACCACGTGGTGTGAGCAGAGGCTCTTGTATTGTCCAAGAGCTTTGCTGAAGAGAGACTTGATGCTGGCTTCACCCCCCTGCCCCGCCCGCCCATCCCCCAGCTGCTTCACCTCAGCACTGGCTGCAACACACCATTGGTTTAATATGATATCCCCTCATCTACTTGAGAACTGAGCCTGCCCTCACAAAACACCCCCCCATCTGGACAATTTCATAGTTGCCTATACCTCCCCCCTTTTGCAGGAGTGAGCTATTAACACCCCACCCCTCACTTCCCCAAGTTTTGGAAGGAGGGATGAACAGGGCAGTATTGTCTGAGGTGGACTGCTCAATTTTGGGTTTTGTGGCTGCCCTCCTCTGTATCTTGACCCAATTCCTTTATACTTGTAGCAGACACATTTTGCTCAATCACCCAAGAGCAGGTGATTACAACTGTGCAAAGTTATCAAAATACCCACAAAGAAAGAAACAAGGTCCTTGTGTCCTGTAGGCAACAGCCGCCATACGGAGCCTGTCCTGGATTAAGTCTAGTGTCTATAGTCTAAGCAGGGGAATGCCCAGCCTTGGCAAGGCAGGCTGGCAGATTGTCATTTTAGCGTGCTGCAGCAGGGTAACTCTCCCAACCCCTGCAGGCACAAGGGTAAGTAATACCCCTCTGGAGTTTAAAGTAGTCTTACCATCACAAGGATGTTTGGCACAACAATGTAATCCTCTTCCATCCCATCAGAGAGGTCTGGACAGAAGTAAAATCTCCGGTATTCCAGGAAGGAAACTGTACCATTGTCATGGAAAGTTATATTGGTTTTATACCTGTATTCTCTAGTTAAAAAAAATTAAAAGACCAGGCGTGAGTAATCAATGGAGCACTCTCCCCATCAGCTCCAGTTTACATTGCTCTGACTCCTGCAACATTGGAGTTGGAGACAAGCTCACACAACCTGCTAAGGTTTTGCTGGCATGTCACTAGTGCCTTTTCAATTCTGGCTTCATTAACTCCATGGCTGAAGTTGCTATTAGGTTCTCTTCTGCAAGAGGAGTAGGTGCTTATCTGGCACTTCATGAGGTATTCTGTAGAAACCATTTCAAGAGATTTGGCTTTGAGATGGGGTGGGAGGAGACTTGTGGTGGGAATATAGCCATTATAACTGGCCACCTCTCTGCTGTTTTCAGTCTGATCTAAAAGAGCAGTACTGAAGCACTTCTTGAACTGCCGGCGGCCAGCTCTAATACAATTCTGTGCAGAAGAGTGAAAAGCAGAGGGCAGGAGGCAGCGGATGTAGCAGAGAAGACAAACAGGAAGCCAGAGTGAAATGAAACTTGAAGGGAATCAATTGGGGAAGAAAGTAAAATCAGGCCAAGAGAGATCAGATGAATAGCAGAGTGCCTGGCTACTTGATTTAACACCCTTTGCTAGTGGAAAGAGAGTCTGTAGCTAGCAGACAGCAATCTGAAGGATCGATGCCTTCCGGGAAACACTGTGGCTGTTTGAAGATAGCAACTGGAACCCATCTAGGGTAGCAGCTATTTGCTATAATACCTAGTTACTCTCCAAAACAGTTGACAATCAATGAAATGCAAACTGCTTTTCCTTGGGGAGGGGGAGATATTTTTGTTGAGCTCCCCAGCTGTTAACAAGGGGCAGGAATGCACAACCCTCTCTCACTGGGAAGCCCAACAAAAATGAGGCCGCATGGTAAGATTTATCTCCCCTCCCCAAGGCAGACACCAGCACAACATCTAGCACATCCAACTGGCAGAATTCCCACACGGATTTAAGTTAAGATCAGAGATTCAATTCCAGGTTCATGTGGCCAGTACAGTACAACAGACCTGCTCCCCTGGGCTGGGAGTTTTTAGTTTGTTACACAAAGTGCACACGTTGTGGGATTTCTGGAGAACTAGCTAATTATGCAGCTTTGAATCAGTGGCAGCCCAACAGAAAGCCTTGTATTGTATGGGCCAGGTAAGAATGGAGGCCTAATAATTACAGCAGAGAAAGGACAAGAGGCTCGATTTGCTTTAAGTAATCCTAATCAGCTGGAAAACAGACATTTATATTAAGCAGCTTTGCCCTTATTCAGTTTGTAGACTCATAATAAACCCATTCAAAACTGAAAGCATGTTAAGGTATCTCAACCTACAGGCAGTCAGCATGGCTTTAGCAGAGTGCTGACTTGCCAGTTCGGATGGCAACTCCAACGTGTATATACAGTCAGGCTCCCAAATCCTACCCAACTAAAAAAACGCTTTGGGATTAAAGAGCTAATCTTCCCACACAAGCTTTCTTGGTCTACTGAATTGACTTTGGGTACAAGTTTGTGCCAGGGATGTCTGATAAGATTGCTGTTAACAAATGCGAGGCCATCTGGTCTAATGCCTCCCCCTCCAAAAACCCCAAAGCCAAGATTTTCAACAAGTTATTGGTTTGGGGATGTACTCCTTAATGCTTCTGCTCCCTTTAAAAGGCCAGATTTCAGAGGGCAGGAGCCCAGTACTTCCAGAAAAAGTCAGGCTTGTTAAGCGTGTGGGTAGGTGGAAGGAGTGCACTTCAATTTAGCTGGAGTTAAAAAAAAATTAGTGCTTTCAGCCTAAGTTTTTACGATGCATTTTTCTCCTGTACCTCCTAGCTGCCCCCTTGTTTGCTCAGCCCTGCTTACAAGCTTGATCATAGATAGCTCTGTTTTAATTGACATAGCCATGAGCTGGAGGATTAGATGAAGACTTAAAACAAACTGTTCCCAGTCTTGCCCTGTCTGGGTTCAGTGATGTACGAGACAGAAGGCCTAGCATGGATTTCAACCATTCCTCCCCACGAATCTGCATCACTCAGCCCCACGTACCCCTTCACCAAGCTGGAGCAGAACTCCAGGAATAAAAGTTTAACAGTGAACACTTCATTTCTGCTAAGCATGAATGCAGGTGATTATGCCAATAGCAATACTAGACCTGTAAACATAAGGCCCACGCTGATTCACCACAGGCTTGGCTCCCAGACGAATCTCTTTTGGATTCATCACCTCAAAGAAGTAGGCTGACAGGTAAAAAGGAACAGGAATGTCTTTCCACATACTGAAGGCAATGCTATTGGGATCGATCCTCACGTTCTGGAAGAGAAAGCAGACATTTGGGCTAGGCTTTATCACACCTGTATTATTCCCTCACAGAAGACAGTGATTTTACTGTCATTGATGCAGTGTGCTCATTATGAAGCAGCTTTTAATGTGTAAAAGAAAAGGATAGCTTGTCTGTTACATTGGTCATACTAAGGGCTAAGTTGGAAGAGGGCTCTTCATATGCCAAAAACTTGTTTTTTTGGCACAGTTAAAGCCCCTTGTGACTGTGGGGGATTGGCCTTTCATTGAATTCCTTTAGTGAGAACTAGCCTGGATTAACAAGTTCAAGTACAACTTGATCAAGTAGAGCAGGTTAAGAAGATGCAGACAGCCGGGCCTTCTAGGGCATTGGGGCTGCTCCACTTTGCACTATGAGGTCCTTGTTTTGGATTTGAATTAGTTGTCCCTGTACTACCACCTTCAAACACATGCATGTACTTCAAACACATGCTCTTGATATATTGAGCTTTGATATACGAAGCTGGCTTCTCGAGACACTTTAACATGAGCATGCTGACTCACACCCAGTTTTCACACCACACTTCACAGGCACACTAAATGCTTACACTGTCTTTGAACAAGCCAGCACTGGAGGGTAGAATCATGTTCAGACTAAATTTTCTTCACACCCAGCACTTTCTGCCCTGAAGCGCTTACAGTCTAACGGCACCGAGGATGAATCACAACACAGATGAGTGCACTGGGTAGGCGAGCTTTGGGAAACCTTTGCACATAGGGGAAGGTTGAGACAGCATACGCTGAGAGTGGTGGAAGTAAACAGAGGGAGTGGCCAGGACAGGTGCACAGGTGATGTGAATGGTGCAGGAGACTGTTTTGCCATAAGCTGCATTAAGACAGTAATTTGAGCAGCTACAACATGCTTCCCTTAATATCTTCTTAATTGTATTCAAGCTGTAACAAGCCATGGTAGGATACCAGTTGTACTCCGATAAGTCAGGAAGAGCGAAGCCTGACAGGATTCTGCTAGATTCTTCATTCCAATGAGAATAGAAGGCTATTATTTTGTTGCTCAAATTCCATAGCAACAGCAGGATAAGAGACCCTAAATAGATTATTTGGCAATCCAGAGAGAGCACCTCTATCTCTGGATTCAACTTGGCTACATTTGTTTGTACAATTGTGTACCTCCAATGAGCAGGCTTTTCTGGGGAGGTGCACATGTCAGCAGCACGTGGAGGAAGGAGATAAAGCCCTTGATCCTGCAGGCTGATCTACATGAGGCCCACTGACTCCCCAGGAACCCTACCTCATGGACTGAGACAACTTCGCTACTAATGGGATCCCCCCAGGGATATAGGATTGCTGTGCCTCCTTAACTCTCTCCAGCCTGGGCTGTCTCTCACAATGCCTTGCTAGTGACGAGCAGCAAACCCCTCCAGGTGCTGTGATCACTCAGCACAAAAGCATGTGAAGCCCCACACCTGGCTAGATTGCATGAATGCTCCCAGATCCACTCATGAATCATACAGAGAAAGGGACCAGAGCCAAATCCTCCCAGCACTGTACCTCAGGAATATACAGTCTTGCACTGCTCAAGATGGGCAGTGCCGATTAGTGGGTTCACCACTTCAACAATGGAAAGTGGACATATACCAGCCTGCACCAGACCCGAGCAGATTTGCCCACACTTCATACAAACTTTGGTAAAGATGAACAGTAAAACAAGTGTATTGACCACAAGAGTTAGATTTTTAAGTGATAGGCAAATATGTCAGCGTTAGTTACCAAAAGAAATAAAACAACCATGCAGACTAAACTCTCGACCCTATTAGACTGGGCAGCAACTAGACCAAGCAGTTTTTCTTCATCCCACTGGATATTGCAATCCTTAATATGCAGGTTTGTTCCTTAAACTTGGGCCAATCTCCTCTGTTGTGTCTTCTGTCTTATTCTCAGTGTCTTGGTTGCTTGCAATGTAGGTGGGGGCAGGAGAAGGGCCCAGTATGTGTCCACTCTGTGTTTTATACCCTCAGTCCATGTGCTTGGAAAACAAGTTCAGGCATCTCAGGGCATTGCTGAGTCTCCAGGCAAGGTTGAGCAATCCTCTAGTGTGGCCTCATGTAGGGAGTCATTGAATTGTAGCTCCCTTGATGGACAATGGTTAATGGGTTGTTTGAAACCCTGCCTGGGTGTTGGTTACTTTCCTCGCTATTACCTCTGGGGAGCGAATATCTGGCTGATTCCCCAACTTGCAGCATGTTTTAGTGACAACCAAACTTCATATGCATTAATGATATACATATGTGGACAGAGAAATTACTTTCAGCAGGTCAACCTTTCCCCAGATACCTTACATGGCATGCTTCATATGCAAGATCACGATTATATAAAAATGAGGAACATGGAGGTTACAGTATGCTCCCCCAAGGCAAAGCATGTCACAGGTATATCTGGAAAAGGGCACCACTCTCTCTACTAAGGGGGGCAGAGGGAACCTTACAGCTTGTTAAGTTATTGACTGCCAGGGACTCAACTGGCATTGAGAGGACATGGCTTGTGGTTTCCTCTGTTTGAAAATTGTCAAGTCATATTTGGCACAAGAGCATCATCAAATGGACATCAGAGCATCAGCTTTGGTGTTTCCCCTCCAGTGGAGAGTTAAGACACTACTCCGTCAGGCATAAGGCAGGAAGAGAAAGGATACAACAAAACTCAGCTTGTTTGTCCTCAGACAAGCAAAAACTTCCTTCAAAATAAGAGAAGGAGGGTCTATTAAGTAACATGGCTCAGAGAGCTGGAGTGCTGCAGAAAGCAACAAGATTCTAGCTATTCTAATTGGAGAAGTACTTCCATCAGATCCAGATTACACAGAGCCTGCCTTGCTCCCTCTGACTGTAACCCATGTCCCAACCTACCATCCAAGATGACATGACATATGTCTAGTTACCAGGTGGACTCTGACAAGAATGTTCAAGGTCTGGTGTTTCTTTATAAGCATGCATCAAATGAAGAAAGGATCAGAGAGAGGGGGGACAAAGGAAAGACAGCTCGACTGAATATGCCTCTGCTGTATTACAGATATTGAAGATTTTGGTGTTATAAGAAGCATTTCCAGGGCTTTTAATGAGAGATTTTACAAAGCCTTAACTCTCAATAGGCCTGAGACAGGTAAGCTGTCTGGAGTTATTTACTGTACGCCAGCATCTATGTATTAAAAATACATATGAAGATAAGGTCCTTGCAGGGGTGGCGCTAGACATTTCGCCACCCCAAGCACGGCGGCATGCCGCAGGGGGTGCTCTGCCGGTCGCCAGTCCCGGGGCTCCAGTGGACCTCCCGCAGGCATGCCTGCAGAGGGTCTGCTGGTCCCGCAGCTCCACCAACGCCACGGGACCAGTGGACCCCTGGGACCGGGAGACCCTCTGCAAGCACGCCTGCAGGAGGTCCACCGGAGCCCTGCTTGCTGCCCTCCTAGCGACCAGCAGAGCGCCCCCCACGGCATGCCGCCCCAAGCATGCACTTGACATGCTGGGGCCTGGAGCCGCCCCTGGGTCCTTGCCCCAGGCACACAATGCACAAACTGAAGTGGGACTGGGGATGGAATTTTGCTCTGCTGGATCAGTTCAAATGAACCCCATCTTATCGGGAGATCAGGAACAAATAAAATTGGATTTATCATTTTTCATATTTGATTTGGTGCATGTTCAATGGTTAGTTTCACAGGGGGAGGGATAGCTCAGTGGTTTGAGCATTGGCCTGCTAAACCCAGCATTGTGAGCCCAATCCTTGGGAGCGGGGGAATTTAGGGATCTGGGGCAAAAATCTGTCTGGGGATTGGTCCTGCTTTGAGCAGGAGACTGGACTAGATGACCTCTTGAGGTCCCTTCCAACCCTGAAATTCTATTTGTTTCCTTTCTTTGTAAATGGGTTTAAATTCCAATCAAATGATTAAAGTAACTCAAGACAGTTATGGAACCAGATTAAAGTTTTTAATAATCAGTTAAGGAATTTCAGCATCTATCCTGCTTTGTGCAGTTTTGTTCCATGACTAGTCTGGTCTTTAAAAAGGAAAATCACATGAGGCTCAGAACTCTGCATCCCATTGATGTTAGTTTTACATGTCCGTTACTAAACAAATTTAAGATGCTCTGATTATCTGCATCAGAGTGATTTAATACCAGCAGCATTTTGCAGTCAATACGTCAACTGCTTTAAAGGTACCCCACTTTTGCCCTACCAATGCCCATTCACTATGGTCACCATCAGGCACAGGGCTGGCCACAGTATCTTGGGAAGGCTCATGCTAACTCAGTGGGCTCATTTTATAGAGGCTGGGACAGAGAAGGTCTTTGGACCACCATCAGCCTCTGAAGGGGCACAAGAAGCAAAGCACAGCTGTTCTGAAGGTTCTTCCTTCAGATCAACAGGGACATGCCTGCCACCAGGTCCCCGGCCAGTGGAAGGTAAGTGCTAGGGACAGCCACCCCATCCTTGTCATTGAGTTTGGAGAGATTGGACATCTAGTAGGAAATGGTGAGCAGAAAGGATTCACTCGAGTTGGACCTTCTCTTCTTTACCCCTACTACACCCATTATCACTTTATTCCTTCCTTGCCTTCCATTTATAGGGCTGCTATCCCATGCTTTTATAGCCAATACTTTTCAGTCTCTGAAGAGCAACACCTCCTCTCTTTTTGTTCCTGGAATCTTATTTATCCCCTATTCTGTTGTCCACTCTCCTCACCTGCTTATATTCTCTTCTGCCTCCCCTGTTCCCCCTGTCCTTATCCTACCTGTATACAATACATAGCACTTAATGCTTCATAGACACTCACTTATGACCCCCCCAGAGGCAGTAAGTAGATGTCTGATTTTACCTACAGGGATGCCAGAGTCAAGTGACTTGAAGGCCAGAAGTGACAGAGCAAATATTAGATGACAGAAGTACTCAGCTCTCAGTTCCCTGTGGAGCTGCAAAAGGCACCTTGAGGTTAATTGTAGTTTGCGTTAATTTGGCATTCTATAAAAATACTAGAATCTACTGTTGCTTGTGTACAGCAAAATCATCCAGGCAGCTGGTATTAAGGCCAGCAGTGAGCACTGCATGAACCAGTCACATAGCAGATTTTTAGCTAAACAGAGCCACTGAGTCAGGTAGGCCTTGAGACTGTTAGCAATGAATTGCCCCTGCAATGTGTACACTGTGTGCTACTGACTAGGTGTAGTATGGATTCTGGATCCTCGGCTACTGTCTACCAGATTAAGTGTCCCAACAGCAAATCTCATTTGTCATCCCAAACTGGTATGTGCTATTCACAAACAATGCTCAACAGGGCTGCCCAGAGGGGGGGGGTCAAATGGGGCAATTTGCCCCGGGCTCCGCAGGGGCCCCCAAGAGAACAGCTGAGGCTCCCGCCTCCGCCCCTCTCCTGGAGCCTCAGCGCATCAAGCGGCGTCTGAGACAGCCCCACCCCGCTCCGAGCCGCGTGGTGAGGGGGCGGGGCTGCGAGCTCCAGGCTGAGCTCAGCTGCCTCCGCTCGGCGTGGAGCTCGCAGCCCCGCCTCCTCACCATGCGGCTCTGAGCGGGGCGGGGCTCAGGGGCCCCGCCGGGGACACGCTGCGGCTGTCGGGCGAGGCGCTGAGACTCCGGGTGAGGAGGGAGCCAGGGGTAAGAGGCTGGGGCCGGGGGGGGGCGTTGGCTAAGGGGCAGGGAGTCCCAGGGACAGTCAGGGCACAGGGAGGGGGGCAGAGGTTGGGGGAGTGGTCAGGGGGCAGGGAATGGGGGGGGTGGATACGGTCAGGGCCGCCCAGAGGGGGCGGGGCAAGAGGGCGCAGGAGCTTCTTCGCTCCTGGTCTTCGCCGGCGGGGGGTTCTTCCGCCCCGGAGCAGAAGGACCCCCCCCCCCCACTGGCGAATTACCGCCGAAGCGGGACCCGCCGCTGACGTGCAGCCCGGTCTTCGGCGGTAATTCGTCAGTGGGGGGCCCTTCCGTTCCGGGACCTGCCGCCGAAGTGCCCCGAAGACCCGCAGCGGGGACCCCCCCCCCGCCGCCGAATTACCGCCGAAGACTGGGCTGCGCTTCGGCGGCGGGTCCCGCTTCGGCGGTAATTCGGCAGCGGGGGGCTCCCGCCGCGGTCTTCGGGGCACTTCGGTGGCGGGTCCCAGAACGGAAGGGCCCGCCGCCGCAGACCCCGGGCCCCCGGAATCCTCTGGGCTGTCCTGATGCTCAAAGCTTGTTTTGTAGATACTAGTTTAAGCCTCCCAGATCTACAGCTTCCTTTCATGCAGTTCTGCTTGTACAACAGCAATTGAATAGGACTTACAATGTTGTCATATGGACTAGCCTCACTCCAAGTTAGGCTTCTCCTCAAATTAAGACAAGCTTTCAAATATCTTATGCAACAGAAAATATTTGAGATTAAGTGTTGACATTTTGTACTGTGGAAGTTACAAGAGATTTTAAGAGCTCATGAACATATGCCATAGTTGAGACAGCATTAAAGCTCAGAGGCATGAGAAAACTTTTAGCTGAAATTGCAAAGGGTTTCTGCCAACGAGTCAGTAACACTGGGGTTAAGCTTTGCCAGAACCCTGGAGACCACGATAAAGATGTTACAAGAGATACTAGTAAACTAGTGACATGACATGAGTGCTGGAATAGGCAAGGCCAACCATCTTTCAATAAGTGGTCTGCAAAACTCTGGCTGACAGTCAGACTGCATATGTGTCCAGTACTGAAGAAATTAGTTTAAATGAACTTAGGTGAGCAGGGAAGTATTTAAGTGGATTCTTCCTGCTAGAACATCTCCCAAACACAACCTGCACCATAGCCAATAGACCCTTAATCTAGTGCAAGTTCTATTTGTATTTGTTGCATTTGCAGCAAGCCAGTGCTATGGAGCCAGCAAGCTCAACCCTGGGGAAGGGAGTGAAATAAGAATGTGGTGCTCTACCAGCTCCTTAAAGAACAATTTTAAGAGTTATCCCTGTACAGTCCTCAGCCAGAAGGATGGAAGCTGAGATGCCCATTCACTGGGAGGGTTGGAGACAGGGAAGGATTTTTAGGGTCACTGCAAGAACGCAGCAGAGGATAGGAAAGGAGAAAATAAGAACGGCCACTACCCAGTGATTCTTACAGCAGCAGTTTTACTGAACACATAAGATTTGTTTTACGTCAGATCAAGTGGCTCTTCATGTGATGTGAGCGCAAAGATTGGATTTATCAACCAAAACAAGTTCCTTTCTACCTAAAAACCCTGAACATTGTCTTGCTTAATTCAACAGTTATATCACTTGAGGATTAAAGATGTTTCATGAAGCACATAAATACCAGAAAATAGGATGACCTTCCACTTCCTTCTGCTGCTTTTTCATGCTTAATGGTTAAACCTAGTATCATATGACATTGTAGATGTTGGGCCACATGACTCATCTGGTTGCATAATGTTCTTTGGAGGGGGAGGTGTTAATTTTTGCTGATAATTTGGCGCTACTACAAAAATAGCTAACAAGCACCTAAAAGTCTTTCTGAATTATTTGTGGATATCTAGGACCATAGCCAAGCAGACATCCATATTTCCAAGCAAGACAATCATGCTGGTCTATTTTCCCACTCTGCTTTGGAGTAGTGGGATTTGAATGCTAAGCAGTTGCTCACCTGTCTTCCAAGAAATATGCAAATGGTTCTCCTACCACCCCAAGGCAGTGATTCAAGTCACTGAGTCAGTCAATGTTCTCCCACTCCTTCCCACACCTTACACAAGCTATTTACTCACTCTCTGCCACCAGAAGGTAAGTGTTATAAAACAGAGCATATGGTCTGCCAATGTTCTCTACTGCTGCAGCACTCTGTCTGCTGAATTTCTGTAGTATGCAACCCAAAACAGCTCTGCCTTGCTAGCAAAATGGGCCAGTGCAGTAACTGATCCTGCAACAGGACTTGGCAATGTGAACTCAAGTGCAGCAAGCACACCGAGGTGTGAATCTGACTCTTCCCAAATTAGTGCTCTGATCTCTTCTCCACATCCCTCCTTACACCAGGAGTTCCATTGGTCTTCCAGCCACCAGCTGGATCATGGAGGAGTGGGAGTGGATTTTACTGATTCTCTGTTACATTGTGAATGCTAGGATTTTTAATTCTAGACACACTTAAGCCCAGACCCTCCAAAGTATTTAGGCTCTTGAAATCAATGGAAGTTAGGAGCCTACCTAACTTTGATCGCTGTAGTGCCTTTCCTCGCTTTGGAAATCGTTTGTGCCACATCTAAAGTTTGAGCCAGTGGGGTTGCATGGACATAACAGAAGGGAGAATTTAGGTTATGCTTAATGCCTTATTCAAGTAAGTGTTGGGATCTTTGAATTGCTCTACTGGACCTCTGGGTGTTTCACACACTGAAGAGTCAGGACTCTGCAGCGAGGATGATTGCTAAAAACTACTCCAGGGTGGCATGGTTGCAGATAACTGCATCATACCAGACCCCTTGGCCTGCATGCCCCCAGTGCAGAAGGGAAGGAACAGTAGAGGGACATTAGCTACACAGCATTAATCGAACGGTCAGCTTTTAGTCCATCTTAATGCTTCTTATGAAGACACATGGCATTTTCTGAACTTCCTGGGGAGCTAGCCAGAGAGATTCTGCTACTGCAATAAGGCATTAATCATATCAGTCAAAAGCTCAGATTCATTTACGATAGGGTTGGGAAACTGACTGGTCCAAAAATAAATTGATCAGTTGACTATTGGTCAAGAATGGTCACACATCAAAAAACAGTCAAATATTTTAAAAGCACTAATTTACTAGAACAGTAACAAAGAGTATGACTTGATAGTCTCCAACTGGCTTAGATAGATATTTATGTCTAATTAGCAAAAACCCAGATTTAACAGTTATTTTAGCTCAGAAAAAAAATTTTATACAATGAAATGAAGTCCCTCCTGCACTCCCTTCTGGTTAGTTTCTATAGGTTTGTCTGGTCAGTTTAGACTATAAACACTTCAGGGCAGGGACTATGTCTTAACTTGTTGAATGTGCTTTGTAAGCCACCACATGGGTTTATGGCCTGCTATACAAAGCTAGTGTAGAAGATTCCAGCCAATCAAGAGGCTTTATATTCAATTATTTTGTCTCTTCCCCTCCCCCTGCCCCACATCCACCAGATGGCATAACAGGTAGTAAAGTGAAATTTAACCAGCCTAACAGGGTATCATGATGCAATCAAATATTTAGGTGGCTGCCTACATCAAGGTCTTCTTGCCAGAATATTTGACAATATTTAACAGTGATCAAATAGGTGGTCAACGGACATCATTTGACCAGGCCATATGCAGTGTAGTTGTAGGCGTGTCAGTCCCAAGGTATTATAGGGACGAGGTGGATGAGGTCATCTTTTTTATTCCACCAACTTCCATTGGTGAGAATTTGAGCGACACATCTGTGTAGCTTATCAACAGAAGTTGGACCAATAAAAGATAGAGGCAAGGTGGATGAGGTCCTATTATTTGACCAGTCAAGCCTAGCTCACACAGCCAAATCTGCTTTCAGTTACCACCATGCAACTTCACTGAAAACAATGTGACTTAATTCAGCACCACTCTGGGGTGATTGGGTCAAAATCTATTTTAAATGTCTAGAGCCCAGAAGTCTTCAGGCAAAAGAGACTCCACAAACCTAAATAAGTCAGTCAAGTTTTCACTGGTACAGTTAACATTCTGCAAGATAACCTTCTTCCCCTCAGTAGACTTTGTAGCAGAGCAGACTTTCTAGCCTAATTCATTCTGCTTAATTCATCTAGATCGGATGACTATAAATGCTAGGGGTGGGCCAATCAAGCTGAGATTTTACCTCTCTTTAGCCTTCTTTCAGATATGGCTAAGGACACACCTCACCTACAAATGAGAGTCCCTTCACTCAGCCCTCCAGGAGATAATGGACATTTGCAGAGACAACCCAATGCTGGAGGAGACCAGGTCATCTGAAGAAGCCTTCAGCCAGCTCTAATCAGAGCACAGCATCATCTGATGACATCACCACCAGGGTCTCTGGACTAGGAGTTGCATCAACCAACTGCAGGCACAGGTTGGGGGAATTGTGTTTGGCAAGTCATAGGCAAGCAACTGCTTGCAAGTGGTTTCAGTTCACTGATCATAATGGAGGAGGTTTTAATAGTATAAAGTCCAATACACACTTCACAGGGCTTATCATTTAGACACAAGGGAGCTACATAGCATCTTGCATCCCCTGCTCTTCCTTTGAGCCCCAAGATCCGCAGCACATGCTAGAATTGCTCAAGACCATTTTTAACCTGGCATTACAAATCCCTGAATCAGAGTTTAGGGGGAATTTACAAAGATGCAAGTGGCAGTTGGGGGGTCTAACAGCTATTTATATCTTTGAAAGTCTCCCCCTAAAACTAATGTCCGACAGACCGTTTACTCTAGCACTGCTAGACTGGAGATCTAGAGATGTCTCCCTACACCGACGAGATGAATTCAGCACTTGGCAGGAACATCATGAACAGCTTTCCAGTCTCCATGAAACCCGTGGAAAGGGATATGGTTAGCTCAGATTCACTAGATGGAAGCCTGCTACTTAAACTACCAAGGATCTGTAGTAAGTGTCCTTCCTGTTCCTCCTCCCATGCAGTCTCAGCTGCTGTGTTCCACGCTGTAGCTGGAGCTTGAAGCAGTTCATGTAGGCATGGTTTGCAGAGGAATACAAGAACGCAAGCTAGAAGAGTATACACAACATGTATGAGGGGGGCACAATTTCTCACAAAGCCACAAGCTCAGAAGACAATACCGCACAGGTTTTCTTGAAGCGACAGAGCTAGAATAAGTGAAGATTTAAATCCTGTTGGAAAGGAAGTGTCATCAATAGGCCACAAGCAGAGTCTGGCAGCTCTGCTGCAACCCTGCTGGACTCAGCATATTCTTTTATATGCACCCACATGCTTCTCCTCCCACTCCACAGATTCCCTGAGCAGAGGTTAAGTGCTTAACCTCACCCAAAAGCAGCCAAGTTCCATTTCCTTCCAAGCCACAGACCTTGTGTCTTCCTCCCAGGAAGGCCAAAGGCAAGCAACATGCATTGCACACTTCAAACTGAGGGTTTGATTGTCACTTCTCACCCTCCACCCCCACCTACATGTGACCCTACAAGATACTCCGCTATTCCCATGTGATCATCAGTTTCATGTTAAAGCCACCAATAAGAGATGTGGGCATTATTATTTGTGGGGTGCTGAAGAATTAGGAGCAAGGGCAGAGAGCTAGCAGCCCCTCCCACCCCAGATCTGACATACTGAGATCAGCTGGTCTCCTGGGAGTGAAGGGATTGATGCAATCCAAGAAAGCTGTTGGAATGGGCTTTACTCAAGCAATTAAAAGCTAGGAGATGCACGAACAACTCCTCAGCCCCCCTCAGAGTCATCAGAAAGGGGCCCTGATTAACTCACTGGAAATGGTTAGTGCTGGTTATATGAAGCTCCCCTTTGACATTAAGCCTCTGCTCAGCTGCACTTCTCTCTAGGTCCAGCGCATTATTTCAGCTGAGAGGCAGCATTTTCGGCCAGCAGCTACTGAACCTTTTGTTGTAAACGCTGACTGCTACAGTGAGGAGCACAGAGCCATACGACCTGACATTTCCTATTGCAACGGGGAGCAAGGTTGTCAGCCTTCATTAAGCTTCCATAGCCAGCATGAACAAGCCAGGGCGGCATTAGGGGGTAGCAAGCAGGGCAATTGCCTGGGGCCCCATGTCACAGGGGCCCCCCCATGAAGCTACATTGCTCAGGCTTCAGCTTCAACCCTGGGTGGCAAGGCTCAGGGACCTGGGCTTCAGCCCCACGCAGTGGGCCTTCAGCTTTCTGCCCTGGGGCCCAGCAAGTCTAAAGCTGGCCCTGCTTGGAGATCCCCAAAAGCTGCTTGAGGCCCCCTAGGGGGCTCCAGACCCCTGGTTGAGAACTACTGCTTTAGAACATTTTACTGCCTTTACCTCCACTTGCAACAGAAATATTTTGTAAGCAGTTGTACCAGTAGCATCTCAGACTCACTGCTACAGTTAGATTTCTACCAGCTTCTCACCCTGTCCTATCACTAGCGGTGACCGCAACAGCCTATAAAGCCTGGCAGCTGTAGCCCAGAAAACACATCCAACTTAACAGTTTTGCTGCAGGACATTTGTTCATTAGACAGTTGTCCAGCAATATTGCCTGCAGAAGCAGTACAAGCTTGCTAAGTAAGCCAGTGTTTCATTCAAGTCCAGGGAGGGACCTGCAGTCATGTAGGTATTTGTAATCAGAGCAGCAGAGTGAAGTAGTAGGACTGATATTGTGGAAATTAGGGGTTAATAGGGAACCAGCTCCTAAATTAAAATATCTGCTAAGAATTAACATTTCTCATTACTATACAGGTGGTTATTTGACATCCTCCCGCCCCCCAGCCACTCCATTACAAATGGTTTGACAGCTATGTTAAATCGGTGCTCTCTGCATAGGCTCTACCCAGCTTACACTAGATATGGTGATTCTTTCATCCAGTGATTCAAGTATTTGTATCACCTACATTCGCTAGATCAAGCCTCAACACCCGTGAGCTAAGCAAGTATTTACAGATGGACGAGTCAAAACAGATTCCCAGGAATCGGGCCCTGCGCCTTAGGCACCTTTTTATTTTATTTCATTTATTTATTTATTTTACTTACCCTGGCTGCGGTCTGCTCCAGGGTCTTCCGTGGCCCCGCTCCCCTGACCAAAGCGCCGGTGGGAGCGTGTCTGCCCCACAGCCCCGCTCTCCCAGCTGGAGCTCTGGCTGGAGTGTGGCAAGCCCTACCCTGCAGCCCTGCTCTCCCGGCTGGAGCTCCAGGCTGTTTAAATAGCACCAGAGCCCTGGGGTAGCAGGGGGCTCTGGGGGCTATTTAAAGGGCCAGGGCTCCAGCTGCCTCTGCCACCCCGGTCCTTTAAATAGCCACTGGAGCCCCGCCGCCCCCATGCATTCCCCAGGGCTCCCGCAGTTATTTAAAAGGTCCGGGGCGAGGTAGAAGCAGGGGAGCCCTGGGCCCTTTAAATAGCCCCCACAGAGCCTTGGAATAGCAGGGGGGTTGGGGGGTATTTAAAGGGCCAGGGCTCCAGCTGCCTCTGCTGCACCCCCTGCCCTGCTCACCAGCCCCGCCCTTGCTGCCTGCAGCCAGTCCAGCACCCCCTGCGCACAATCAGCCCCTGCCAAACCCCCTGCCCTGTCTCCAGCCAACCCCTGCCACACCCCCCTGCAGCCCTGCCCAACGCCAGCCAGCCCCACACACCCCTGCCCGCACCAGCCCTGCACACCCTGCCATGCCCACCCTGCCCGCACCCAGCCCTGTCTCCAGCCAACCCCTGCTGCACCCCCCTGCGGCCCTGCCTGAAGCCAGCCAGCCCACCCCACACACCCGTCTCCAGCCAGCCCCGCACCCCTTGCCCTGCTTGCAGCCAGACCCTACCTCCAGTCAGCCCCTGCCCTGCCTCCAACCAGACCCATGTCCACTGCTGCCCTGCAGTTCCCAGGGCAGTAGCCCTGCACACCTGCTTCAATGAGGGGGGCATGGAGCAGCTGGGACCCACACATGAGCACCCCCCCCACATGTGAAACAGCAGTCATTAATAACCAATCAACAGCATATATGATACAATGTACATAATATAATTGTATTATATAGTTATGGAAAGTAAATAATATATGGAAGAAATGAAAGGCTTTTTTTTTTTTTACACTTTTTTTTAGTCATTCCTGCCAGGGCCCCGCACTTCCTAAAGCCGGACCTGTGTGGAGGACCATTGAGACTGAATAATTGATGGCATCACACAAAGATGTTCCCAGATCTGGAAAATCTCTGGGGCAACCCAGCAGGCAGCACCTGTTGGGGTCAGGGTGCACATTCCTTCATGCATCAGAGAGTCTGACAGCTGGAAGCACTGGGGTGTCTTAGTGCATCCTGCCAACGTGGCCGAAGAGCATCCAACACAGCTTTGAAACATAATGAGTGAAGGGAGGCTGACATTTTGTACAAAGTAAATCACTAAGGCCATGCAGCAAGTCTGACAACTGGCACTCATGACTGTCCCAATCCCCCTGGTCACCCCACTACAATCCTTCTGGTGCTCCATATGTTTTTAGTCAATGTAGAACACTTCCACAGTAAAAAACAAACATACAGGGGCAAGTATAATTGACCTATTTAAGCTGATGTTCACTCATGCCAGTATTTATGGAGGTTAGGCCAAGCTACCTGGAAGCAGTTAATCAGTAGCCCTAGTTATTGACTGCTGGTCTAAAAACATTTTAAACTATTAAGACTTGCATATGTTGCATCCATTACTGTGTTTGATGAACCTCACATCAGTTACATAACTATAAATTTTGCAAATGGGATAAGAGGAAGGAGAAATAAGATTAAACTTAGATCATGCTAGTAAGAGGTGGAGGAAAAAGGAGGGGAGGGGAAGGTCTCCTCAGTATCCCATTTCTTGCTATCCTTCCCACACATCTTGAAGTGTCAGCCAGTTCATCTCACTATCTCTTCCCTGGACCTTAGATAGTCTTGATTCTCAAGTCAATATCACATGTTCAGGTATCTCATTTACCACTAGAATCTCTTGCTGCCAGGCACCTGGTATTATAATCTTTGACCTGCTACATAACAAGCATATTAACCATACTAGCACCCTAGGCAATGCATTGAATATGCTGTTAAGACAATCTTTGACCTCAGAAGCAAGCAGCAGCTGCAGCCACCACTGCCACTGCCTAAAAGGCTGGCTCTACCATTGCCAGTTCAGGAAGTTCAACAAGCAGCTCTCCAATGCTGAGCACTTCCTACTATTGAGAGCAGTCACCCAGGACCTTCGAGCCTAGTAGGGGAAAGCCCAGGATGAGGCTTCAAATTTTTCACCAGACACCCCGTAAGGACAGCACCACATTACAGATACTGTAACCAGGAGCCTGCTATCTAGGTACTTGTATTCAAGGCCTGCGAGGGCCATACAAGCACCTACTCTAAACACAGATGGCCTGAATGCTGAACTGCACCTCAAGGTTTAATTCAGCCAAACCTAAAGAAAGTGACTTGTCACCATTTTAGAGGAATAAAAATGCTCCTAAGTGTAGCATGTCCTAAGGCTGGGATTTTAAAGGAGACTAAGGGATCCCAACAGCCATATGCCATTGACTTTAAAGGGGATTTGGGTGCTCAACTCCTTGGCTCCTCTGAAATCCCAGGCTAAAAGGCGCTAGAGTGTAACAAATACTTGTTTTATGACAGTAGTGTAAGTCTCTAGCTTGTACAGCTTCCTGGTGACTAAATACTGTAACAATCTATGGCCCCTTACAGCTTTATGCCTATCACAAAGCCACATGCCATGGACACCACTAGAACTTGACAGCACCAGATCTCAGATCCTCCTGCTCCAAGAGGACAGGCCTCCTATCACTTAAGCTAAAGAAAATCTCCTTTAGCTCTTAGCAGTATAGGGCCTATGTCTCAAGTGAGCAGCTCTGACTATCCAGATGAATGTAATGGAACACATGCTACCTACTTGCATCTGATGAAGTGGGTATTCACCCACGAAAGCTCATGCTCTAAAACATCTGTTAGTCTATAAGGTGCCACAGGATTCTTTGCTGCTTTTACATGCTACCTAGTACAATCAATATTGATCTTCCATCACAAGAATTATTCAGAGTTACCCAGGATGTTAGTTACTTGATGCTAAGGGTAAAACCTGCTAAAAGATGCCAATATTGTATTAGTTAACCTCACAAGTTTAACCAAGCCCTATGCAGTCAGGAGGGCATGCTCCCATGTCAAAATGAAATTTTAGAAAACCTAATGAAAAGTTGAGGGGAAACTTAAAATCACACTGCTTTGTTAGGAAAAAGTCACCCTCCAGTGACCTATTCTCAATGGCAGCATAACCACTTACTTTTATATAGCATCTTTTGTCTCTGAAGGATACCAGACTAAGGAGGGATAGAACAGATTTCAAGTACATAAAAGATGTTACAAGGAAGAGGAAGAACAATCGTTCTCAACCTCTGAGGACAGGACAAGAAGCAATGGGCTTAAACTGCAGCGAGAGCTGTTTAAGTTGGACATGAGGAAAACTTCTTAACTGTCAAGGTAGCTAAACCCTGGAATAAATTGCCTAGGGAGGTTGTGAAATCTCCATCATTGTCTAACCTGCTCTAAAAAAACCTTCAAACGCCTGTCAGGGATGGTCTAGATAATATTCAGTCCTGCCTTGAGTGGACTGGACTAGAAGACTTTGAGGTCCCTTCCAGTCCTACGATTCTATGACCTTGTCTATACTAGGCACGTTTGAACCATTGCAGCTTCATCAGTGGTAGCACTAGAGTAAAGCAGACACAAGGTTTTTTGTTGTTTTTTAAAATCAAATAATCTTTCCCTACTTAAAGAGGGTCTACACAGCACAGGGGGAAAGATTCCAGGAGCCACTAATAGAGCTAGTAGAACACAGGTAAAGTATTGGCAGGAGAGCTAGTCAGAAACTTAGTGATGAAACACAGCTGGCCTGGGAGTCTGGAAGCTCTGGAGTCTCTAGCCCCAAGGCAGACTCAGGGTTTGGCTGCTGCCCTCAAACCACAGGCTTGGGAGCCCCGGCAGCTTTGGAGTGAAACTGACAGTCTTCTGACAGTCACTGTTGCAATAAACAATGTCACTCACTCCATAGCGGTAGGTTGGTCTGGTGGAGCAATTTTTCATTTGGAAACACCGTTTCAGAACGTCTGGCTTTGTTGTAGTTCAAAACTGAACCGTATTTTAAAATGCCAACATTTCTCATGAACTTGACACCCCGATCACTGTTGCCAACACCAGTAGAGGCAATAGCACGAAATCTCAGGGAAAAGGAACATAGCTTTGCTCATAGTCCTAATTTGTTCAGGTTTGTGAGGTCTACTTATATTCCTTTTGTGCTAACCCTTCTGGTCTTCTATTGCTACCTATCCCATGGACCAAATACTTCGTTTTCATTAACAAATGCTGCCGTTATGTCACTTAGCAATTAGAATTAGTGTTGCTTGGGAAGGGAATGGAAACCTTAAAATATAGCACTCCACCGTTCCAACTGGCCGTCACAGGCGGTAAGAAGGAACTGAGGAGCGGACGGGCCGGCTGGGGTATATATCCAGCGCCATAGCGGCGCCACTCCAGGGGGCGCCCAGCCGGCCCGCCAGAGTTGCTAGGGTAAAAATGTTCCAAAGAGCCGTGCACGCGCGGCGCGCACACCTGACTGGAATGCATAGGAGCAATCACTCGAAGAAGAATTAGTGTTGCTTGGAAAGGGAATGGAAACCTTAAAATATACTACAGCACAGACAGCTAGTGTGTTAGCACTAACCCTTTCTACAGCGTCCTTCACTTGAGTAACTGTCAGCGTTTTGAACACATAAGGGGCAATCCATGATGTAGGATAGTACTCAGTACAGCAATAGCTTACAGAAGTGCCCAGGACTTGGGGGTCATTAGCATTGCTCAATATAGTTACCAATGCATTTTAGGGGGTCAGGAGGAAGCATGGAAGCAGAGAGCCCCAGCAGCCAGACATCACTCCTGTAATGCTGGATGGGAAGGAGGGCAAGGTTTAGCCATTTGCACAAGGAGTGGAGAGGAAATATACACACACACACACACACTATGGGGAAGTGCAAGAGCCTCACACCCCAGCCCTGCTCATTCTCGTTACCTGAGGAGTGCTTCAGGTAACAAGCCATGGCTGACCAGAACCCCCCAGTCTATCATTTGTGCATCTGAGCCCAACTCCTCACATTACCAAACATAAATACTTCGTGTCAATAGTATTTGCACCCCATCTCATTTACGCCTTACTAGAGCGGACTCATTGCATCCGACGAAGTGGGTATTCACCCACGAAAGCTCATGCTCCCAAACGTCTGTTGGTCTATAAGGTGCCACAGGATTCTTTGCTGCTATTGCTACCTTAGTATCCTCTATAGGCCAGCTTTACTGCTGACTGATTTCAGGGGGAGTTAGAGGGGCCAGCACCTGGCAGGATCAATGGAGACAGGTCACTCATTGGACCAGAATTCACTGTTCCTGTTGCACGAGAGACGGCGGATCAACCCTGGGCTAGCTGGGGCTAGTCTGCCCTTCGAGCCACATGTACATTTCAATACCCAGCCAGCTACAGCCCTGTCCTGTCCGGCCCCCATCTCTGTTGGGGAGGGAAATTACCACCTACCGAGCCCTGCCGGGGGATCAGACATGGGGACCTTGGGAGGTCCCTGCCAGCCCTGGACTTCTATGAGGCTCAGTGGGGGGGATTGGAAACAGGGCCGGCTTTAGGCCAATTCCACCAATTCCCCCGAATCGGGCCCCGCGCCTAAGAGGGCCCCGCACCCAGTGAGAATCTCTTCCTTGGCTAGAGGCGCCTTTTAAATTTTTACTCACCTGGCAGCGCTCCGGGTCTTCGGCGACACTTTGGCAGTGGGTCCTTCGCTTGCTCTGGGTCTTCAGCGGCACTTTGACGGCGGGTCCTTCAGTGCCACCGAAGACCTGGAGCGAGTGAAGGACCCGCCGCCGAAGACTCGGAGCACTGTCCGGTGAGTACAAGCCCCATGTGTTTTTTACATTTTTTTTTTATATATATAGTCATCCCTGCCGGGGCCCCATTGAAACAGTTAGAATTGGGCCCCGCACTTGCTAAAGCCCGCCCTGATTGGAAACATTGGCCAGGTCAGCACCTCAGCAGCAGGGAGCTGGAGCTCGAGAGAGCTCAGCAGGGCGGATCTGGAGGCGAGGGGCCACGATACAGCTACGGGGCGGGGGGGCACGATACAGCTACTGGGGGGGGGGGCACGGGGAGGAACCTGGGCACTTGGTGCCACCCCCGCCTTTGATGGGGGCGGCAAAGGGGCCGCCAGCGCAGGCTGCAGCCCCCCCTTGCTGCCCCCCGGGCGCGGGTCTCACCTTGATGACCTGGTCCCGGACTATGCTGGGCAGGACGAAGAGCAGGACGAGGCCGCAGAGGGCGAACGCCAGCCCGGTCAGCCCCAGCGCCAGGGGGACCCTGCGCCCCGCGGAGGCGGCCATGGCGAGCAGAGAAACGTCTCCCGCAGCGGAGCGGAGCGGAGCCACCAGCCGGGCCTCGCTGCCGGTCCGCCCGCGGCTCAGCTGCAGCCAGCGCGGCGAAAGCGCCGCCGGCCGCGATTTTATCCCCTCCGGCCGCGCCGGGCCCGCCCCCTCGGCCGGCTCTGCCCCGCGCTAGGCGGGGAAGGGCCGCCCCCCGCCCCGGCAGCGGGACACCGGCCACAGCGGCCAGCGCGGGGCGGGAGGCGAGGGGCGGGCGCTGGCTGGGGAGCCGAGCGAGGCTGTTCCGCGCCCTCCCCGCCCCGAGGACCAGGCGCCTGGGGAGCTTCTCCAACACCCCCCCGGCCCGACAGATCCTGGGGAGCTTCTCTGTGTCCCCCCCAAGGTCCTGGGGAGCTTCTCCAACACCCCCCCACAGACCCAGGGAGCTTCTCTTCAATCCCCCCCGGCCCCACAGATCCTGGGGAGCTTCTCTCCACCCCACCCCACATCCTGGGGAGCTTCTCTACCCCCCCATCCTGGGGAGCTTCTCTCCAACCCCCCCGCCCCACAGATCCTGGGGAGCTTCTCCAACACCCCCCCCCCACAGACCTAGGGAGCTTCTCTTCAATCCCCCCCGGCCCCACAGATCCTGGGGAGCTTCTCTGTGTCCCCCCACAAGATCCTGGGGAGATTCTCTCCAACCCCTCTGGCCCCACAGATCCTGGGGAGCTTCTCCAACACCTCCCCCCAGATCCTGGGGAGCTTCTCTCCACACACCCACACAGATCCCTGGGAGCTTCTCTCCACCCCACCCCATCCCAGATCCTGGGGAGCTTCTCTGTCCCCCCCCACAAGATCCTGGGGAGCTTCTCTCCAGCCCCCCCCACCTCCTCCCCAAGGATCCTGGGGAGCTGTTCTACAATTTCCCCACCTTCCCTCCCCCTAGATCCTGGGCAGTTTTTCTCCAACTCCCCCACTAGGGTTGCCAATTTTGGTTTGACTATTCCTGGACGTTTCATCACGACAGTCTTTAATTAAAGATTAATTTTTAATTCCTGGACACTCCAGGGTAATCATGGAGGGTTGACAACCCTATCCCCCACTGTCCCCCCAGGATCCTGGGCAGTTTTTCTCCAGTTTCTCCCCGCCTCCTCCCTCAAGATCCTGAGGTGCTTTTCTCTAATCCTGCCCCTCCCAACCCCCAGGACAAATACGATTCTGGGTTGGTTTTTTCCCAGCCATCCACTCCAACAGACCCATGAGAATCGGTGAAGTCTTGTATAAGGCACTGGGAATTCTTGGCATTGTTCTTGCTTTGAGCGAGTCCTGGTTCGTGACAGGCAGGCGGCACTAACTGGCACTCAGACTCAGTCAAGAGGCCAAGAAGCAAATAGACCCTGGAGGCAAACGAAGTTCCCATGCCGGAAGCAGTGCTGCCAGCACCAGGGGCATAGCTGAGGCCCGCTGGCAAGGCAGAATGGATGCGCTTGCACTAATGCTGCCCTTTCAGTGTCCTAGGTTGTTTCTGTGAACAAAGAAAGGCTTTTGGTCTCATAGCGGTCAAGCCCGCAGCTTGCTGCAGCACTGACATTCAGATCATTGTTTTAAAAAAAATCATAACATCACTAGTACCAGGCCTTATATTTAAAATCAGGGGTCTTAATAAGATGACAAAAAGCAAGCCAAGGCAAGGATAGCATTAAGGTCCTCAGTCGTGCAAACACATGCCCAACCGTCAGCATGCAGCTTTTTCCATTATGTACTGCAAACTTCTGAACTACTTAACTAGGCACATTTATAAGCGTTGGCAGGGTGGAGGTCTACCACAGCTGCTAGTCCCACACTCGGCGTGAGGCAAAGATGCAAAATTAGCCAAGGGAACAGGTCCTTATCCAAAAACCCACATCAGTGGTTCCAAGTGAAGCTTTTTGGTATTATGTTGTATTTCTCAATGTGTACAGTGCATGGTATCTGCAGGATTGCATGTGCAATATTTAAAAATACATTAACACACTGCAGCAACTGGTTTGACAAAATAAAGAACTCAATGAGCCTTCAAATCCAGGGCCTCAGTACACACTTGAATATACACTCAGCAAATAACCTATGTAAATAGGCCTTGGAGCCTGGCCTGAAGGTCAGCAAACACAGCTGCTGAGTGTATTTCCCAGGCTGTTCTAGTCCTTTTGAGCGCTGGGACATGAGCGGGTGCTAGCTCACCACTGCTAAAAGCCCCTCCCCCAGCCTAGGGAGGAGCTACTGAACCCAGAACCCAACCAAGTTCGGGAGACAACAAAGGCAATAACGGGAACAGGCGTGGGGGTCAAAGGGCCAAAACTAGGGAACCAGAAGGGGAAACCAAGCAGAGAACCCTGGACAGTGCCCATTGCTCCTCAAAGGCATCAAGAAAGCTGGCGGATGCTGCCTAGAGGAACTCTGCCCGGATACATGAGCGGATAGAAGAATGAAAGACAGCCCCACAGTTGCAGGTCCCCCCCTCTACCAACCTCCTCTCCCTGGTGTTACGAATGGCCACCTTAGCCATGGACAGGAGGAGGTTGATGAGGTGGTCCTGCGACTTCACGGGGCCTCGGATCGGGTGTGTGTAAATAAACAAGTGCAGGGAAAAGTGCAGCCAGAAAAGGGGCTGCAGCCTGGCGCACTGAAGGTACACATGTGCCAGGGTCTCCCTTACGCCACAGAAGACAGGCTTCAGGGACAGAGGTGAACCGTGCCAAGTCTCTCCCCCCCCCCCACTCATGGCTCTATGTAGAAGCCGCCATCCAATATCCCCGGCAGGCCGCAGGACTGAGATAGAATATAAGCTGGCCCACTGGAGTTCCTCACACTCTGCTGCTGGTAAAAGGTCCCACCATTTGGTATCTAGGAGGGACACAAGGGTGGGGAAATGAAGCGTGTGCAGCATGAGCACATATTGTTCTAGTAGGCGAGAGGTAGTCCCATATGTCAAAATGCCACAGCTGGCCCTGAGTATCTGCCTATAACGGACCAAACTGCACATTGGAAGTTCTGACTCAAATGTTCCTACTTAGGCCCATCTCTACTTTAATATATTTATTATCTGTTGGCATTGGGGAGAACAAGGTTTAAACTGTTCTTAGATAAATTTTAAATCCAGCTGATAGCACTCCCTGTTGTTAAGGTTGCCTGATACTTCCCATTAGAGAGGCCCTGTTTTCAGTTGCTTTTAAGTTTGCCCAACTTTGAGATTTAGGTTGAAATTTTCCACACTGGGTGTCTGCGTCAGGATTTTATATATAATTACAGTCAAAACAGTTTAGCCATTTCCAAGAACAAAGTCAGGAAAAAATATATTGTTTTGGAATATATTTTTTACAAAAAAAAATGTTAGTGACCCTTTCTTTGAGAAGCTCTAGCACCCCTATGTTTTGGAGCAGGAAGTTGATATATGACGGGGATGGCCTTTCTGTCAGAGATGTGCCTTTTGCTGTCCTTGGGAAATCCACTCAAATTTTGCCAAATAATAGGCATTTGAAAAATGTGTTTGCACATGCTCAGTAGTCTTCTGGGACAAGGAACCAGGAAGTGGGGAGAAAGAATTTAGATGAGAAGCCCAGGGAAAAAGACCAGAATTGTAAATCAGTGGAGTGAGGGAAAATAGGGAAGGGAGACAGATGGGATGAGGATGATCAAAAATCAACTGTGGGCTCAATTTTGAGGTTTATACTGAGGTAAAACAACTATTGGTTGGTTCCAGCTGGAGTTTTGCCTAATAAGGACCATGGAATTGGATCCATTTATGCAGAGCCCTGTATTCTAAATTGGCCAACCTAACAAAAGTCCAGTTCAGAGTGTTCTATAAAATTGTTTATGAAAGTCAGCAAAAGGTGAAGGTAAACAGACTGATCCAAACTGGATTAAGTTAAACAACTATGATAAGTGATCTTTTTCAAGGCTCCTCCCGAAACCACATGTTGAGATGACAATGAGCTGAAAGATTCTAAAAATGGGAGGAAATGTTTACTGCTGAAATCACGGAAAAGCGTTTCAATAGATTAATGTTCATGGGATGAAGCTACAGCCTCTTTGTGCCATTCAAAGGAGCCAGGGGGCCAAAAGCTGCAAGCTTTACTGGGATAGCTGCCACTCCAGTCACCTGGAACCCACCCTGACACCCCAGGGCCTTCATCATCCTGATCTTTAACAGTGGCCTAACCATATGAGGCCAGAAATGGGGGCTCAGCCATCACCTTCGGCTAAATCCAGGATGTGACACTTGGGGTTTGCGGACACTACAAAATTAAGTTGACATACAGCCACTGCAGTAATTAAAGCAGGGGTTCATGTCCACACTTGCTTCTTCTGTCAGTGGTGCACATCTTCATCAGGAGCACTTCCACAGGCTGAAGTGGGGCATTGTAGGATACTGACAGCTGGAACCTGGTAGTCCTGGGGCTGACAGCCTCAGCTGTAGGTGGAGGGTCACAGCTGCCCCTCCGCCCCAAGCCACGCCTGGCTGACAACTTGGGCTGTCAGCATCCGGGCAGGTCTCACAGCTGTGAACCCAGCACCTGGCTGTCAGCTCTGGGGTGGAGGCAGGGCTCCAGCGGTCAGCCCCATTCAAAGTGGACAGCCAACAGGTGACATAAGTAGCACAGTCTACACACATACTGCATCATCCTAACTACATTGACATTAGTGCTATGCCTCTTGTGGAGGTGGAGTTATGTAAGTGCAGTTGGCCACTTACTTTGGTCATGTATTGTATTAAGGGCTTTTGTTCATAATAATAATAAATGTTATGCTGTTTTGTATTTAATTAAATTCCAGTTATAACAAATCATGAGGAAAAAGTGATTAGTAAACAAGCAATGAATCATTCACCATTTCCTAATGTACTGAAAACAATTAAGAATGCAAAAATATTAAGCTAAGTAGTTGCTTACATTAATTTATATATAGTGTTCCTTCCCAGGAAGCAAAAATAGGTACCAAAATCTAGTGTAAAGGCTCTATTTAGTTTCAAATCACCATCTTCTAATGTTTATATTAAGCAATGAGAATGCACCTCTCTTTAGAAAATAGTTGAAATACAAACAGAAAAGTTTATTAAAATGGATTTAAATGAATCTATCCCGATTCTTATTTTTTAAATAGTGCTTTACGTTCAAGGTACTGTAATACACTAATTTAGCATACAATCTGAATCACATCACAGGTATTCTCAATTAGAAATCACTGCTTTGAAGTAGAATGGCACCCACACCATATGCTCCCCTAGAACAGGAGTTGGGAAAAACTATTTGAAATTGTATAGTGACTTTATGTAGGCTGAACTCAGTCAGAGGACCTGGCCTATAATTTTTCCAAAGTTTCCACAAGAAGTTTGTTCCCAGTGGTCAGGACCTTAGTTACACATTTATTCAAAATATACAATTCTTCAGCATCCTTCTAGCACCACCATCAGCACTGTCTCAGAAGGAAATGTCACATGTTGAACTACCAATGCAGCTTCCCTTTCTCCTTAAAGGCTTCAGGGACTTTTGACTGCAGGCTAAACCACAGGTCCTGACTCCTGCACAGATGAGGAATGGTAAAGTGTACATAATCTCATTAAGCAACTGTGTATTTAATGTGATGCATTACTCTGCTCTACCAGCAGACTACACAAACAGAAGGTAGGGTTCCATAACATTCTGTGTTCCCTATACATTTGTCCCTACCAACAATCAAAGCATTTTGAGAAAGGAGTTTGAGACTCCTGCTGTTTTTCCATCTCTAATCAGGAAAACGCATCCATGGTGAGGCAGATCACTTAGGACTAGGTTGGATCCTTCAGAATGTTTCTAATTACCAACCCCTTGCACTGTATTGCAGACAACTACTGCTCAATTTAATTCACTATTTCAAACTGGGATGTTGCATCCCTTTATTAGAGATGCAGATAGCATTAATGTGGAATTTTTAACATACTTCTGCAGGTTCTCTTCATCCCAATCATTTACTGGGGGCTCAAGCATCCTCATCTTTCATTACTGTAAGGTTACTGCTAAATGTAGCAGCAAGGTATGTTCACACTAGAACTGAGGCCTTAGCTACAGTGGACTCTGTACCAGTTGTTTTCAAACCTGTGACCCAAGGGAGTGGGGATGAGGGGGTTGGGAGGGGCTCACGAATAAGGGATTCAGGGTGTGGGAGGGGGCTCTGGGGTAGGATACAGGATGGGGACAGGGCTGTGGGGTGGGGCCAGGGATGAGGAGTTTGGGGTGCAGGAAGGGGTTCTGTGTTTGGTGGGGCTCAGGGCTAGAGGTCAGGGTGCCAGAGGGAGTCAGGGCTCTGGGCTGAGTGGTCTGGGGTGCAGGGGGGGTCAGGGCTGGGGACTGGGGCATGGACTTGCCTCTGGCAGCTCAGTGGCATGACCACAGACCATGCTGCGCCCCAGAAACGGCCAGCAGCAGGTCTGGCTCCTAGGCAAAGGCGCACAAGCGCCTCCACATGACTCTCGCCCGAAGGCCCCACTCCTGCCCTCCCCCCCCATTGGCTGGAGTGCAGACTCAGTGCTCGGGGTGGGGGCAGTGCATGGAGCCCCATGGCCCCCCAGCCTAAAAGCCAGATCACTGCTAGCAGCTTCCAGGGCACAGCGCAGTGTCAGAAGAGATAGGCACTAGCCTGCCATGGCTGGGCATCACTGCCAACAGAACTTTTAATGTCCCGGTCATCGCTGTTGACCAGAACAAAGCAACCCAGTGCCTTACATGTCGCGACCCACGGATTGAAAAACACTGCTCTAATACAGTAACCTTAATGCTTACTTGATATATGCCAAACTCACTGCAGCTATTAAAATGGATTCCTTCCCAGCATACTGTAAGGGTCTGGTGAGACCACCTTGACCAATTTTAACTGGGTTGTAATTTATTTTTTTTAATGGACAAGCTGTTTTTATTTATTCTTCACAGGGCAGATTTGGTTAATCTGATTTACACACACTGGAATACTGGAAATGACTATCAAATCTGAGAACTGCCAGGTAACTTTTACATCCCCATGCATCCTTGCTTGTTTCAAATTAAGGTTCTTCAAAGCAGGTACTGTGCTTATATATTTGTGCGCATTATCTAGCACAGAAGGGGCCACAAGCACAACAGCAACCTTTAAAGGTTAGTCTGACTCTAGTAACAAGTAGCTGATACAGCTCAGCCATAAGACTCTAGATTCCAGACATCTCAGAAGCACCTTATCATTTAGTGGCCAATTTTACCACCTTTACCAACAGTGTAAAAATTTTTTACAGTTGGAGTAATGAAATAAAAAGTCTATTTACCAGCTGAGTCATTTATTCTATAATTCTAGTGAACTGAATTGAGTCAGACTAAATTGGTGCACTTTTACATTAGAAAGGAACAGACAAAAAAAGTTGTGAATGCAACAGCTTTATTGGAACAAGGTGCAGTGAAATTTTTATTCAGATGCTAGTAGGAGCAAGTTCAGTTACCGCCCCTTAAACGCAGGACCAAGTGCAGGGTGGATTCTTTCTGGATGTTGTAGTCAGACAGGGTGCGCCCATCTTCCAGCTGCTTTCCAGCAAAGATCAGCCTCTGCTGATCTGGAGGAATGCCTTCTTTGTCTTGGATTTTGGCCTTGACATTCTCAATGGTGTCACTGGGCTCTACTTCTAGGGTAATGGTTTTGCCCGTCAAGGTTTTCACAAAGATCTGCATACCACCTCTGAGGCGCAGGACCAAGTGCAGGGTGGATTCTTTCTGGATGTTGTAGTCGGACAGGGTGCGCCCATCTTCCAGCTGCTTTCCAGCAAAGATCAGCCTCTGCTGATCTGGAGGAATGCCTTCTTTGTCTTGGATTTTGGCCTTGACATTCTCAATGGTGTCACTGGGCTCTACTTCTAGGGTAATGGTTTTGCCCGTCAAGGTTTTCACAAAGATCTGCATACCACCTCTGAGGCGCAGGACCAAGTGCAGGGTGGATTCTTTCTGGATGTTGTAGTCGGACAGGGTGCGCCCATCTTCCAGCTGCTTTCCAGCAAAGATCAGCCTCTGCTGATCTGGAGGAATGCCTTCTTTGTCTTGGATTTTGGCCTTGACATTCTCAATGGTGTCACTGGGCTCTACTTCTAGGGTAATGGTTTTGCCCGTCAAGGTTTTCACAAAGATCTGCATACCACCTCTGAGGCGCAGGACCAAGTGCAGGGTGGATTCTTTCTGGATGTTATAGTCGGACAGGGTGCGCCCATCTTCCAGCTGCTTTCCAGCAAAGATCAGCCTCTGCTGATCTGGAGGAATGCCTTCTTTGTCTTGGATTTTGGCCTTGACATTCTCAATGGTGTCACTGGGCTCTACTTCTAGGGTAATGGTTTTGCCCGTCAAGGTTTTCACAAAGATCTGCATACCACCTCTGAGGCGCAGGACCAAGTGCAGGGTGGATTCTTTCTGGATGTTGTAGTCGGACAGGGTGCGCCCATCTTCCAGCTGCTTTCCAGCAAAGATCAGCCTCTGCTGATCTGGAGGAATGCCTTCTTTGTCTTGGATTTTGGCCTTGACATTCTCAATGGTGTCACTGGGCTCTACTTCTAGGGTAATGGTTTTGCCCGTCAAGGTTTTCACAAAGATCTGCATACCACCTCTGAGGCGCAGGACCAAGTGCAGGGTGGATTCTTTCTGGATGTTGTAGTCAGACAGGGTGCGCCCATCTTCCAGCTGCTTTCCAGCAAAGATCAGCCTCTGCTGATCTGGAGGAATGCCTTCTTTGTCTTGGATTTTGGCCTTGACATTCTCAATGGTGTCACTGGGCTCTACCTCTAGGGTGATGGTTTTGCCCGTCAAGGTTTTCACAAAGATCTGCATACCACCTCTGAGGCGCAGGACCAAGTGCAGGGTGGATTCTTTCTGGATGTTGTAGTCGGACAGGGTGCGCCCATCTTCCAGCTGCTTTCCAGCAAAGATCAGCCTCTGCTGATCTGGAGGAATGCCTTCTTTGTCCTGGATTTTGGCCTTGACATTCTCAATGGTGTCACTGGGCTCTACCTCTAGGGTGATGGTTTTGCCCGTCAAGGTTTTCACAAAGATCTGCATACCACCTCTGAGGCGTAGGACCAAGTGCAGAGTGGATTCTTTCTGGATGTTGTAGTCGGACAGGGTGCGCCCATCTTCCAGCTGCTTTCCAGCAAAGATCAGCCTCTGCTGATCTGGAGGAATGCCTTCTTTGTCTTGGATTTTGGCCTTGACATTCTCAATGGTGTCACTGGGCTCTACCTCTAGGGTGATGGTTTTCCCTGTCAAGGTTTTCACAAAGATCTGCATTTTCTGTACAAAAAAAGTTATTGAAATATATAAGCATTTTTGGACTCCAAAATACTAGTTACATCACAAGAAATCACAAAGGCATGACTTTACCCTTTCACTTAAGTATCAAGCAGTGGAGAGAAAACTTTTGACGCCAGTACTCACATTGAATTGCAACTCCAGCTCTCCCCCCCCACAGGCTACTTCCTCCTCCCAAAGCTCACTCCAGGGCCCTGCTCCCGCGAGTTGTGTCACACTGAAAACGATAGTGCGGCAGGACCAGTGCGTCAGCACGGTTGGTCAGCCGCGCCCAATGCACTGGGACAGGCCGTGCCAAACCACCCCGCTCACCTCAGCGCTCAGCAGGTCTGAGCAGGGCGGCCCAGGCTCCCGCGGGCGGCCAAGCCGGTCCCTGACCCCGCCCCCAGGCGGGCAGGCGTCAGAGGCAGCCCACGGCCATGAAGGGGCGGGGCCTTCCGCGCGCCCAGACCGCCATTTTAGCGCAGGCCCAGCTCTAAGATACCCCCTCCCCTCCCCCCCCGGGAACCGCCGTTCGTCGCTCCGAACGTCGCGCACCTTCCCCCCCGCCCCGCGCTGGGGCACAGCCGCCCCCCTATAGCTCAGTCACCGCAGAGGGCTGGCTCCCCCCCCCCCCCCGCCAGGCTCCTCAAATCTGATCACCAACCCCCCGCCCCCAATATCCGCCACGGCCCAGGCCACATCCCTCAGCAGACGGGCTCTCCGCACAGCTTCGGACCCTCTTTGCCCTCAGGCCGGCCTCGCCCCCTCTCGCTCTCCACGGAAGCCCAGAAGCAAGCCAGGCCCATTCCCCACTCACCGCAAGGACGGCGCTCCAGACAGACAGACAAACAAACTGCCGGTCACGAAGAGTCAAGCGGATCTAACTGCGTCACAGCGCCGGCGCGACCCTTATATAGCCTCTCCCGCCCCTAGCTGAGATCCCTCCGCCAGGGACTATCTCGTCTCACTGCATATACGGCGCGCGCACCCAGCACGGGGGTGGGGCGAGTTGCGGCCGGCAATGCGGAGGAATCAGCCGGCCGCTCAGTGTGTGATATGACTCGATGACGGAGACGGCCAAGAAACGGAAGATGGAGCAAAACCAGGACTGGCATTTCCGCCTGCCTGGAACGGGATCTCAGCTCAGCCTGGGGAACACGTCCCTGCGTGTGATTGTGTGCTGGGGCTCTGTGTCTCATGGTGTGTTTTCTTCTGTGTGTCTGGGTCGTTGCGAATGTCTAGGTGAAAAGTAACGTGGAAAAAAGAGCAGAAAAAATAAACAGGCAGCATTGTGCATTCTCGTTTCGTCTGATAATACTTCTGTCCTCTGGCACCCAGGCCCTGAGGTCAAAGGGGGCCTGAAACACAAAGCAGAGTGGGAGAGGCAGACTGGCGGCTGGTGACTGCCACGTAGGGGGGCAGATCAAAGACTTGGAAATGTGAAAGCAGCAAAGAATCGTGTGGCACCTTATAGACTAACAGACGTTTTGCAGCATGAGCTTTCGTGGGTGAATACCCACTTTGTCGGATGACTTGCATCTGACAAAGTGGGTATTCACCCAGGAAAGCTCATGCTGCAAAACATCTGTTAGTCTATAAGGTGCCACAGGATTCTTTGCTGCTTTTACAGATCCAGACTAACACGGCTTCCCCTCTGATACTTGGAAATGTGAGAAAGACAAGTTTCCCCAAAGTGAGCCTTGTGAGTCATACGCAAAGCATACAGACCTTCAACAAGACCATAACAAAACCTGGCCTTGTTTGCATGATTCATTGACATGGCATTTAGTTCACTCCACCTACAAAATCCTTCCTTTGCATGTACGCAAAAGATACAGCTGCCTAACGGTGCTGAAAACCAATTGAAAACGAGCTGAAACCCAGCAACAGCTACCTGATTGGTTTCAGGCATACATTCACATGACACACCTAGAATTTACAGGAGGAGGGGTTTCTCTTTGGGGAGTTATTTCAGCCTGTAAGTGGGTTGTAAGCTTCTTCTGTATTAACATTTACTCAATAATATAATAGGTTTAAAAAAAATCTAAACATCTAGTTGGCTTAGTTGAAGCAAAGGTCCCTTAGTTTCTGATCAAAGTAGGTTTGGAATTGTAGGGAAGAGGTTGCATTGTGTGCATTCTTAATTATAGAAACATAAAAGACTTGAATAGAAGCTCAAATTTAGAAGGCCAATTATCTAGTCTGAAAATAGGCAGGGATGTTAGGCTTATTCTGTTAGTTAGCCGGTGTGCATTTAGGCAGGACTAATTTTAAAATGATCAAATATAAAAACTGAAGAACAACCTATTTTGCTACAAGATGGAGTTTCACAGCATGATTAGATAGATTAGATACCTGCCTAATTTTCATGCCCTATTTGCCATATATCTACATTAGTGGTGTAGGGCCTAGTTCAGGGGTAGGCAAACTTTTTGGCCTGAGGGCCACATGAGGGAATAGAAATTGTATGGCAGGTCATGAATATTCATAAAATTGGAGTTGGGATGCAGGGGGTGGGGTGGGGTGGGGTGAGGGCGCTGGTTGGTGGTGCAGGCTCTCGGGGGGGACTGGGGATAAGGAGTTAGTGGTGTAGGAGGGTGCTCTGGGCTGGGACCGAGGGATTTGGAGGGTCGGAGGAGGATCAGGGCTGGGGGAAGGGGTGCAGGTTCAGGTTGGGGGTGCAGACTCTGGGGTGGGGCTGGGGATGAGAGGTTTGGGTTGCAGGTGGGTGCTCGGTGCTGGGATTCAGGGGTTTGGAGAGTGGGAGGAGGATGAGGGCTGGAGCAGGGGGTTGCAGCATGAGGAGAGGCTCAGGGGTGCAGGCTCTGACCAGCGCTTACCTCAAGCGGCTCCTGGAAGCAGTGGCATGTCCCTTCTCCGGCTCCTGTGTTTGGAGCGGCCCCTGACTGCTAGCACTGGAGCAGGGCCATGCAGCTGCTTCCGAGAACCGCGTGGTGCGGCTCCCAGCCCTGCGCCCCAGAGTGGGGTCATGCCATGGCTTCCAGGAGCCGCGTGCTGTGGTCCCTGCCCCAGCGCCCCAACTGGAGTGCTGGAGTGGTCCCTGCCCCAGCTGGAGCGCCAGAGCGGGGTCAAGCCGTGTGGTACAGCCCCCAACCCAGCGCCCCAGTGGAGTGCCGGAGCAGGGCAAGCCCCAGACCCTGCTCCCCAGTGAGAACTTGGGGGCCGGCTTAAAATGGCTCCAGACCAGTTTGGCCACCCCTGGCCTGGTGCCTGGCACTATGGGTGAATTTCCCCTTAAAGCCTGACTCCTGCACTTAGATCTGTGGGGTGCCCTGCTTGTGCTAGAGGCTCAGATTACAGGCCTGAGACCTTAAACCCTCATTCAGAAAAACACTTAAATGTGTATTTTGTGATGCTTTCCTGAACTGGTATTGTAAACCATTTACTGCAGGAAACTTGTCTTCAGGCTTGTCGGTAAAGCACTTTTGGTTCAATACAATTATGAATAATAACAATAAATAGTACATGAGACCTATTCTTACCATGTTGCTAGAAACATCATTTTATTGCTTTGTAAATATATGCAATTTATATAGTCATGCTGGTCTGGAGCACCAAAAACGGGGTTATGCCGGTGGCTATTGTTAAAAAATTAAGGTACGTGGGGAAAAAAAATGGAGATGCCGGGGATTGAACCCGGGGCCTCATACATGCAAAGCATGCGCTCTACCACTGAGCTACATCCCCTTCCTGGCTGGTGCTGCTGCAGCCAAGTGAATAGATGCTCGCCTTGAAAGAGCGGACACCTGCAGCGCGAAGTTTGATGCAGCCGGTGCCACGCAACGAGCGACAGACAGGGCTTTCCGTGCAAGGCCCTTCGCCGTTGGCAATATACACACCCCCCCCCCGCACACACCCAGTGACTCAAATCTGAACTTGTGCCGCGCCAGCGCCATCGTGTCCAGACTCGCGTGGGCTCCCCGGTTCCGTGGCTGCAGCCTAAGGCTGCCGTGCGAAGGGATCAGCTACGACCCCCAACAGCGCGACAGGAGCGGGCGGAGGGTCCCTAGAGCTCGCCCTGGTCTATGAAATGGAGCAAAAGGATCAAAAGCAGCTCGCCCTCCCCGTCGGGGAATCGAACCCCGGTCTCCCGCGTGACAGGCGGGGATACTCACCACTATACTAACGAGGACTGGCTGAGAGGCGCCTCCCCAGAGCGGCTATTCCAAGCCCCCACCCCAGAGCAGGGGGTGGGCGGAGTCTGCGGCTGTTCCACGCTGCGGTCCGCGGCACGTGCTGCTCAGCCCTGCGGAAGGGGCCGGCGCGCGCTCCGGGCCGCGAGCCTGGGGAATACTCTGTGCAAGGAGCCTTGCAAAGCTGCCCGCCGCTGGGAAGCGGGAGCGGGGGCGGGGGCGGGGGCAGGTTTTAGTCTCTGCCCCCCAACTGCTGCAGGTGCGCTGCGCCTTGGCCCGGCCCGGCCCGCCCCGCGCGCGGCCCCTAGCAAACGCCGGAGTCTCGTTGCGGGCAGCGCGCTCGCAAAGCTGCAGCGCACCCAGGGGACACGAACCTTTCCACTTGCCACCGTCAAAATAACAATCACATCCCCCCACACACAAATGCCGTCAGAGGGTATGAGGTTCGGTTTGCGCTCCCGCACTTCCGGTCTCACCACACCGCCGGCCCTTACCCCCCTCCTAAAAAGGAGAAAATTATCTGCCGAAACCCGGGATCGAACCAGGGACCTTTAGATCTTCAGTCTAACGCTCTCCCAACTGAGCTATTTCGGCAGGTAATGAAAGCTGAGGCTGAATATGAACACCAGCTTGCTGTCCAGCAGCACTTCATCATGTGTAGTGGATCTTTGGGTTGACATGTTCATACATTTGTTAAATAATGTTGTTATGGATTAAATGCTTGTTTTCTGCCCAAAGGAGTATTTTGTGTATGTGCAGAGGAGGAATTGTTTACAGTTATTATTTATTATTAATGTAGGCCTGGATATGAACACAGACCTGTACTGTGGGTTAGCTGTGCCATTCAATAAATCCAGACTCATAGAGGCAGACTAGACCACTTAAGATACTTTTTCAATAGAGAACAAAGGGCCTGATACTGTAAATTCTCATGCAGAGAGCGCCTACGGTTTTTAATAACTGTTCCTAATGTGTCTGGCCTGCAGGATTGAACGTAGCTAGTGGTGTAGCTGAAATAAATGGGTGTTCAGGAGTCTTTGAAGGACAGGGCCGAGCTCATCTCCTTCAAACAGTTTGGTCATGTTCAACTTGTCTGAGCATAAAAACTATGTTTTTTACACTTAATGGAAGCATCCAATTATTGTATGTGTGTGTTCAAGTAACTGAAAAATGCTTTCAGTTTAACACTTGAAGCATAGCACGTGCATCAAGCTTCAGTGAGGCCTGCAGCTCTGTTATATTTTTAAACAAAAATCGTTAAGAAATAAGGAAGCTGTGAACAAGAGGAAACAGAGCTGTTCAGCATAGTTTTTCTTACCGGTTTTAGCACTTGCTGATTGCAGGTTACTGTGTATTTGAAAAGGCCCTCGATGTCTGGTGGCTTTTCTGATGGCTCCCGATGCTTGCAGTTTCCAGTGTTTCATGCATTCTAGGGTTTACCCCAGGAGTGTGAAAATCTGCTTTGATTCTGAGAGGTACTGGGCACAGGCAACTCCCGCTGACATCAACAGCCCTGTCCTGCTCCCATTTAAGTCAGTGGCAAAACTCCCAGACTTTCTCCAATTTGAACCAGGTCAGGCCTAAACAGGGGTGCAGGTGCTCAGACCCAGTCAGGATCTTGCAATCCTGTTACACCAGTCAAATGTGTCTGTATTTAGCCACATACAAACAAATACTCTGTTGCTTTTCTTTTCCAAACAATGAACAGCCATGTGTATCCAGCGCTGGTAGTGAGAGACTAAATACACAACAATGAGGAAACGCAGTTCGGATTTCCACGGCAACCTTGTGACCACTCTGCACATATGGATTATGGCCCAAATCCTAACCCCTTCACTGCTTTTCTTCCCATGCATGTATCCTACTAACAAAAGGTGTAGCTAATTGTTTGATGACATTCAGGTTCATGCTGAAAAACGTTCAAGAGACCAAATATCCAAATGTAGCCAAATTTGTCTAAAGGCAAAGGAGTCCACTATGAAAAGGAGACATACAGACCCTACATACAGGAGACATACAGACCCGGAAGCAATTCTTATCTCGCAGTATGTTCCCCTTACACACAAGGTCTGTTTCAAAGATACGTGTTCTAGCTAATTGAATTTATAGTATGATGTTATAAGTTACAAAACTCTTTACGCCCACCAGTTTGTAATAGTCCTTTAACTTGTTTTGTTCTGATTTTTTTCTTATCTCTGTTTTGGATACTACGTTCCAAACCAGTTGGGTGGAGAGGAACAGCCTGACCTCTGCTAGGAATCACCATTCATGTATCTTAGCTTAACCGGCTTCCTATTTTCAAATGCCAACGCTGACTTCAGCTGTGCAAAGCATTGTGAGCTATTTGACATGGGTAAACAGTATTGTGGGGAGAGGATAATACATTCAGTTAAAATAACCTTCCAGCAATCTATATATCTATATCTATCTATACGCACTGTAGTGCATATATACACACACACACACAATACAGTGCACACAGAACGAGGGGATTAAGCAGGGGTGGTCTGCTGCAGATAGTGCATCCTTACAGTGCTCCAAAACTGTACAATCTAAAAGTTCAATCAGTCAGAGAGCAGACCAGAGTGGCCATCCCCCTCTGACATTCTGGGGTGCAGTCCAGACAGTGAGGGGTGTGTCACCATTGCCCTGCAACCTGGGCTGCCTCACAATGTTTTGCTGCTGTAGCTCCCACCTGAGCCACTCACAAACAGCCAAACAGCATGCAGGGCATACCCCGGGTGTTTGCGTATAGCCACAGACCTGGTCCAGTTACTCTGACCCCATCAGCCTGTCCCATCAGCCATGCTGTCTTGCAACTGCCTTGGTTACTATTTGTGGGGTGACCCCAACACACTCCCAATCTTGAATGTTCCCCAAAACATGTGTTCTGCACTTTCCATCCCTCTCCTGGGCAGTTGAGATATATTAGGTGCATTGCCCATCTAAGCGGATCAACATACATCAGTTTGCCACCCTAAATGGAGTTACCCACATAGTACACAGTTTTGATGGGAAAAAAAAACAGGCTTATTTAAGTACCAGGAGACAGGTTTTAAGTGAGTACAGATATAAGGCGTTAAAGTCAGAAACGGTTACATGAGAAATACAATTTTACAAGCTAGACTAGGTTCAAGATAAAATTCTTACCAGAGGCTTCCAGCAACAGGGCTCACCAAATTTCAGGTCAGGATCTCACCCAAAGTCCAGTGGCTGCTTCTTTTGTCTTCTTAGGAAAGAGATGGATAGGGAGAGAGAACTTGGGGTGGTTTTGTCCCTCACTTTTATAGTTTAGTCATGCTTTGAAATGCGTTTTCCTGAGGGTTACCCAGAGAGAAAGTTCATTTCCACTGCAAGGTTGGAATCAAGGGGTCTGGTGGTGAAAGAGATTGTATGCTGTTGTTTGCTAAGAGGCAGATCTGTTTGATCCTAACCGGTTCCTTGCCAAAGAATGGCTACTTGATAGGTAATTGTCCATCAGCTTTGATGACACCTGGCTAGTGTTGTCACCTTGTTCTTTGTCTTTCAGAAACAGGTTTACCCACTCCCAGGACTTGTCCAGTAAACACACTTCAGCCATAATTTAAGCTTATGTTCATAACTCTACCTATAATGTTGCAACACACATTTCATCATGACATTATCGACCATTGAGTTATTACTTTTCAAATTAAACCTCACAAGGCATATTTTGTAAAAAGATTATTACAATAGCATGTGGGGTGTGAATAGAGAGGTGCAGTCTGCCTGCCCCACAGTTTATTACTCCATTAACTTCAAAGCAGTTGCAGGACTCATATAGTTTCCATTTCTCTCACTAGGTTACATGGATATGTAGGTTATCCATACATCAAAGCTTTTTACAGCACAATTATGTTTTTAATGGAGTTGCGTCTCTGTCACTGCAATAATGTCTCCTGCAATAAATGACCCCACACCGTGGGGACCCAGCTTGGAGTGGAGGACATCATTTTTAGAAGTATACCACTGCAGCAAAATAATTGACAAGCAACAGTTGAACAGGCTGCTTGGCCCAAGATGTTTATGTGCTAAGACTGGCTTGTACCAATGATGACACGTTTCACGAAGGGTTTGGGTTTTTCCTCCCCATCCTCAAAGCCAAAATTCCCCTTGGATAGAAGAGGGAGGAAATAAAAACACTGCGGTCTCCCCGTCGGGGAATCGAACCCCGGTCTCCCGCGTGACAGGCGGGGATACTTACCACTATACTAACGAGGAGGTACCTGGCCAAGGTCTCGCCCACAAGCTGTGATATACCGGACACGCGCGCTGCGACGCAACCAGCGCTGAGTCTCTCTCTAGCTGCAGGGCTCCCAGGCCGGGAGCTGGGCTTTACCCCGCCCCCACGCGGCCGCCTAGAGCACGGCTACTGCGCGCACAAGCAGCCGCTTCCTTCCCCTCCTCGGGGTGCAGCAGCAGCGCCTGGGGCGAGCCGGCTCCCTGCGGCCCGGACAGCCGGGCTGGGGGATGCTGCCGGGGAAGGGTCGCAGAGGAGGGAGCGGAGGTGGAGCCGCGGGGGAAGGTGTTGACTAGAAACCAGCCGTGGAGAGAGAGGGAAGGACCCGTTTGGCGTTGCGCATCCATGTAGCGGCGGTTGGCAGGGCTCTCCCCGCGGAGGGGATGTAGCTCAGTGGTAGAGCGCATGCTTTGCATGTATGAGGCCCCGGGTTCAATCCCCGGCATCTCCACTTTTGGGTCTTGGCTGGGCCCTGAGAGCGGCGGCCGAATTTTGCCTTCCGGCCACCTGTGGCAGGTCGCTGCCAAGCAATGCAGGCGAGGAAGCTGATGCAACCTCCTTGCCACAAGTGCTGACGCCTGAGGCAGGGCCCTTAAAAAAGAATCCTTCCCGCCCCCCACCGGGTTAGTGCTGCTAAAGTATCAGGCGCGCAGTAACATTTTACATCCATGTCCTGTATTTGCAATGCAGAAGCTACGCTCGGGTATGATTCAAACTATAGAGCGAGTGCGGGGTACGTTATTTCCAGCGCCAATGCCCAGTGCTGCCCTCACCCTCTGACTAGCTTTAAAGGGAATTGATGGGGCCTGAGCTATGGATTTAGCAATAAGGAACATCGCAACAGTAGGGAAAGGGAAGTGTGGCTAGTGGTTTAACCTAGAGAATGCAACACGCTTCCTTCCTGCCAACGGACTCAGTCTGAATGCGTGTACGGTGCTAGAGCTGTTCTTTGCCACCGCCCAAGTGTGCCTACTGCTTCCATTCAATTCACACTGCTAGGGTAGAGGGCCCGTCAGATGGGGCGGCTCCAGGCACCAGCGCACCAAGCACGTGCCTGGGGCGGCAAGCCACGGAGGGGTGGCGTGCCGGTCGCCGTGAGGGCATCAGTCAGGCTGCCTTTGGTGGCATGCCTGCGGGAGGTCCGTCGGTCCTGCGGTTTCAGCAGCAATTCGGCAGGAGGTACGCTGAAGGCACGGGACCGGCGGACCTCCCGCAGGCAAGCCGCCAAATCCACATTACCAGCGGACCTCCCACAGGCGCACCGCTGAAAGCCGCCTGACTGTCATGGTTGGGGCAGCAAAATACATAGAGCCACTCCTGCCGTCAGAGGTGCATTTTGTCAGGATCAGTGCAGAATACAGAAGGGTCTCCATCAGCCAGACCATGGGTGCAGAATTGAGGGTACAGAAAAGCCTATGGACAAGGTTTATCACATTGAGTCTGACTATAGCAATTTCATTTAGGCCTAGACTCGATGCAGAAAGAATAGTAAATATGGCAGGCGACGCTGACAAGGTTGGCTTCGCAGAGAAATCTTTGGTGAGTTTAAACCCAAAAGGGAAGCTTATAAGAAGTGGATACAGTCTCCCACAGTATTCTTGCCAGCAAAAAGTATGGATGGGATGAATGGACTATCAGGTGGATAGAAAGCTGATTAGATCGGGCTCAACGGGTAGTGATCAACGGCTTGATGTCTAGTTGGCACTCGGTATCAAGCAGAATGGTCCAGGGGTCAGTCCTGGGGCCGGTTTTATTCAACGTCTTCATTAGTTCCATATCTTCTTTGCTCAAATTACAAGAGATGTTTCCCCTCATTCCCCAACACACCTCCTCCTCCTGCAGTTGCCAAGTTACCCCAGAATCTGAAAAGCAGGGCTGTGCTCAAGCCAGCCCAGAATGAACACATCCAGTTTAGGCTCTGCTACTGGTCCTGTTCTGGTAAGAACAGTTGGCAGTTCCAGAGCTGCAGGCTTTGCTGTACTAAGAATAAAAACTGTAACTGACCAAAGCAGATAGGACTGTGAATATACAACCAGGGAACAAAGCTGTTGAGGAGGTGTCCTTATTACATAATCTTCTAGTCTCAATTGCACTTTACAGTTGTGCCTGCTTTCAGTTAAATCCTATAAGTGAAGAAGTTTAGCCATTGACATTGGCTTTTGTTGTCATCGGTGTCTCCCGTCATAGTCAACCTGAGAGTCCGCTTCTTGTAGTGCATCTTGGGCAAATGTAAAGTGGTGAGGGATCCACAGATGTGCCCACGTCAGGCAGACGTGACCGCATGCTTTTGTCACAGCCTGCTTTCTGTGCTCAGGCTTCTCTTTGGCCTTGTTCTGTTCGGCAGCGTTCAATGGCTTTAAACACAGACCAACAGATCAGCGGCCATCCTGATCTATAGCAGCAGCAGCAGCAGCTTCCCCCCGATTTGTGGTTCACTTAAGAAAATCCAAAGTTTGATATCTTATCAAGTTTAATTTCCTTAGGGACCATGTGATTTGACTTTGGCGGTATTAAAGAAGGGACTCATTAGGATTAACCATGATTTGTATCCTGCTTTGCTAGTGTGCATCATAAGGACTAGGGATGAAAAATGTTAACTGGTAAGCATTAGTCTTACCGGTTAACCCGCCTTAACCATTAACCCACGTGCCAGCCAGCCCGCCCGCCGACCCCGGGCCAGCTGGAGTGGGCCCAGCCCCACCAGCTTAAATTGGTTAATCATTTAAACAAAATATCTTTAATGGTTTAAACGGTTAACTTTTAAAACGGTATTTACATCCCTAATAGGGACATGTCTAGCACTCTGCAAACCTGCTACAAACAGGAAAAAATTAGCCAGCAGATATAAAAGAAATAGACAAGTTTTAATTCACAAAATCCCCTTCCAAAATATAAACAATGTTTACATTTTTTACAATGTATAAACAGTTTCAAACAGCTGTTATGGCCATATTTCAATAACGGCAGGTCCATGGTCTCTATGAAGGATAAAAAACCCACCTATTTTATACACAATAGCTCACCACATTTCTAGAGATGCACACTGAACAGTCAGACCCAAACAAAGCTGCATCAGCTTTGTCCACATTTCAATACATCTCCGGGTTAGTGTGGGATGCTGACTTGCCTAGGCAAGGAAATCATGATACCTTTTTATGACGTTTTAGTCAGGCTCACTTTTTATATTAAAGATTATTTCTGTAAAATAATTTAAGGCAGCTCTCACATCCCCCTCCCCCCTTGCCCTATTACTTTTCAAAAGGAGTTTTGCACTGTACAAACTGACAATACCAATAACCATACAGCATTTGCCGACCACATGAAATATGACCAGCACCAATTGGATTTTTGGCAAGGTACAGCATGTTGTCTAGCAGGACAGTAGTCTTGGAATTCTTTCCCCACTGGGGCTAGACACAGGCAGGCTGACTGCAGAGGGAGGTTGCAGAAAAAAAAACAGTTGGAGAAAGTGATGAGACAGGAAAGGAATTAAAATTAAAAAAAAGGAAGAAAGAAAAAGTGGCTTGAAGGTGTGAGGTTTGTGGCTATCCTGGTTCTATGGTGAATTCAAATGACAAAAGGAACACTGGAACATGAAGGGGCTACATACGCATTTGTGTCTTGAACTTCAGGTGTGCATATGAGGCGTTCATTCTGGATGACCATGAACACTAGAGATTTTTTGTTTTTTTAAGCTACAGCATACCACAGTCACATACAAACCCCTTTACTTGCTCAAGTCAAGTACTCTACACCTCTGCTCTAGTCCAATTGACTAATATAGTCTAAAAAGAAGCTTTTAAGAAAAATCAATTAAATACAATGGATAAAGTTACCCAAGAAATAATAATTACAAAACACCCTAGCAAAAACAGCTGGTAAGATGTCCTCCATTAGTAAATCAGTCTCTCTCCATCAAAATATGGACTTTCCTTTTGCTTCTGAGTCTTCCTAGAAAAAGGGAGTTCTGGACATGTCTGTGAGATAGGGATTATCTGTAGACGGGAAAATCTTGACAATTCACAATGTCACAGGTGGCCAGCGTTTGTCTACGTCATCGTGCATAACTTCGGGGATCCAATGGCAATATGCAGACAGCAAGTCTGAAACAGAAAGATAAGAATCATCAGTTCACTAGTAAAAAATAGCCAACAGCAGAACAGGGTCTACTAGAAGGCAGGGCTCTAACAACTGGGTCAGTTTGATCATGCTTTCAAGAGAGTCTGTAAAAGAATTGGACTCTGCTTACAGCCAGTGGGGGGAAAAAAAATAATAATGGAAGGCTGGATTATTTCAATTTCTCTGTTGCACTGTGTCTTCCTGGGAAAGACCAAAGAAGAAACTCCTTTGCACACATTCATCCCAGAAGAAATCTCAGTGTTCAGGGTCACAAACTTGAGAGAGAACTTTTCTCCTTGAGAAAGGTACAGCTGAAGTGTTGGGGCATCTCTGCTTTTTTGTGACAAAGACAAATCATCATTAAATCCAAATTAAGGCCCTGATCCAACAGAATACTTATACATGTGTGTAGTACCATTAACTTAGATAGGACTATTCCCAGGATTAAAAGATAAGGCCTGGGGTTTAAGAGTGAACAGGAGTACATAGAGAGGTACAGGACTGGAAACCAGGAACTACTCAAAGCTCTCTCTGTGACCTTATACAGGCCACTAACCTCTGTCTGAGCTTCCCCACCTGTAAAAATGGGTGAAATACTTGTCCGACTGGTAACACTTTTAAAGTGTTTTAATGATCTAAAAGTATGAATAAGAATGCAAGAGTTATTGTTCAAGTTAATTCTCGGAATCCTACTAGGGAAGGATTTTTTACCCCTTGCAGCATCTGGTATAAAGGTCAGATTATTTGGTATGCTTAATATTGTGAAAAATAAATAGAAGTGGCACAGGAGTCTTCCTATAACATGGCCACTTTGTAACAGAGCTGCGACAAATCCTAATTATGTACAAATCCAGACAACTGTATTACAAAAAAACCCCAAACCTTTTCAAATATTCATTTCCGGAGGATGAGAGTTTATGAACTCTCATAACTCTTCCAGGCCTACTGGAAGACCAAAACCACAACACGAACTACCCTAATGAGAAAGACACTGAAAATGATTGCTGTTTTCACTGGTAGGGTATTGTCTGTTCCTTTAGTTAAAGTTCAAAAGACCAGCTCTGCTTGAAATCAGGTAAGAACCCTATGCTGGAATGGTTAATCATCACCACCCAGCAAACTAAACACTTACATTTGGGATTTTTTTTCCATGCAGCCAGCAAAGCTTCACGACCATCAGCACTTTCTGAAACAAGAGCCTTCAGCAGGATTTCTGTCCGGGGCTGAAGCCTGAGTGAATTCGAAAATGAAAGAGGATCAAATATAGATGTGAGCTACATTCATTTATTTAACTATATTATGGCTGCGTCTCTACTTTAGTGCTTTCAGTCTAGTGTTCTGCATTTGTTTTATAACAATACTGATTAGAGGTTAGATGTAGACATAAAACATGTAATGCATGACTAAAGGGACAGCCCCAACTAGAAATCTACCACTGTTGTATGCAGGGTTGCTGTAGCCATGTTGGTCCTAGGATATTAGAGAGACAAGGTGGGTGAGGCAATATCTTTTATAGGACAAACTGTTGGTGAGAAGGACACAAACTTTCGAGCTACACAGAGCTCTTCTTTGGGTCTGGGACAGGTACTCAGAGTGTCACAGCTAAATACAAGATTGAACAGGGAGTTTAACTTCAGCAGTTAGCACATATTCAAGGTGAAGTAGGCTGTTAACACCCCTGTAGTCATAGGATAAAAAGGGGGTGAGTGGGTTCCAGATTGTTGGAATGAGTCATAAATCCAGTGTTTTTATTAAGACTATGATTTTTAGTATCTAGCAAAGTTATGAATGTAAGCTCCCAGGTTCGTCTTTTGAAAATATGCAGGGTTCCTTGAGAATGAGGTCAGATATGGAGTGCTTGCTTTGTGAAAAGTGTTCGCCCACAGGTAATAGGGTGCTTCTGTCGTATCTTTTTCCTGTGTGAGCTCATTTGAGAGTATTGTGATAGTCACCCACGCAGTTCTTATGGGGGCATTTAGTGCATTGGATGAGGTACACCACATCATGTGTGGATTCCATGGATCTTGAAAGGTGTGTTGGGGGGAGGAGGGTGTGTTGATCATTGATAGGGCCCTATCAATGAATTTCACAGTCCATTTTGGTCAATTTCACAGTCATAGGATTTTAAAAATTGTAAATTTCATGATTTCAGCTACTTAAATCTGAAATTTCACAGTGTTGTAATTGTAGGGATCCTGATCCAAAAAGCAGTTGTGGGTGGGGTTGCAAAGTTATTGTAGAGTGAGTTGCTTTTACTTCAGAGGCTCTGCCTTCAGAGCTAGGCAGCTGGAGAGCTGTGCTGCTGGCTCGGAGCCCAGCTCTGAAGGCAGAGCCACCGTTAGCAGCAGCGGAGAAGTCAGGATGGCACGCTATGGTATTGCCACCCTTACTTCTATGCTGCTACTGGAAGAGCTGGTCCCTCAGTCAGCAGCCACCACGCTCTGGCTGCCCAGCTCTGAAGGCAGCGCAGAAGTAAGGGTGGCAATACTGTGAGCCCTCCCCCAAAATAACCTTGCACCCCCCTTTTGGTTCAGGACCCCCGATTTGAGAAACACTGGTCTCCCCCGTGACATATGTACAGTATAGGGTAAAAGCACACAAAATACCAGATTTCATGTTCTGTGACACGTTTTTCACGGAAAGTAATTTGGTAGGGCCCTAAATTACTGTACTGCTACAATGTCATTGCCACAAAAGGCAAAACCTCTTTGGAACTTCTGTTTTGTTAGACAACTGAAAACAGTTTAGCTGGCTAAACTGTGAAGAAAATTAAGTACAGAATCCCAGGGACTGATCCTGCAAATAGTTACACACAAGTAATTTTACTAGCACCAATAATCCCACTGAAGCCAGAGTAACTACTCCCATGTGTAAATCCTTACTGTTCACCAGTTTTGCTTGATAAAGGCCACTGGCCTTAGGTTTGCTAAGACAATTTTCCTTCTCTCTCCGCTTAACAACTGAGGTAAATATCTTCGCACTCGTCTCAGTTTGGAAGTCCCTCTCTTTTAAGAAGGCTCAAGTGACTAACACCACTGCTGGGTGCATGACACCTGTTTAGTCGACTGTTTTAACAACTTACTTGGACCATGTCTTCAGCATAGTGAGCGGACTGGACAGCAAACAACGCTTATAAGAGCCCAGCTGTTTAATGATCTAAAATAAATATTAGCATTCGTTAGACACTTGCCATAAAGTAAGAGGATGCTCTAAAATGTACGGGGAAACCATGCAAGTTGTAATACACTTACTTTTCCTTCCAGTAAAAATTTGGCAAAGTATTTGTAGCGATCAATACCCTCTGGGTAATCTACCTCCACTGCTGGAAGCTGCCAGCCTACTCGATCTGGAAAGACAGGTCGTATTAGGTCTTCTATTTAATTCTCAACGTGGATTGTTCCATCAGTGTAAGATTGAAGAGCACAAAGAGACATTGCAGGCATTTAGAGAAATGCACAGCTAGGAACAGTGACATTAGAAGTCCTCAGGTATAGGACAGGATGTGACACACATCACAGCAATACCAGCGCCTAGGAGGTTAGTACGCTAGCAGCTCTGTGCTAACTCTGGAGAACCCAGTGAAGATACATAAGCCATCTCAAGGCATGTATAACAGTGATGACTAGCAGGGTTCAGTCCTTTTGGACATAAAGAGTTTATTCCATGGCCTTACAGCCAGTAGGGCCACAGAGAGCAGTTTTCAGGGGAATGTAATGTACATCAGAGCTACATTCCAACATGCAATGCTTCAAGAAACTTACAGAAAACACTTGGTCTGTGGCATCTTATTCTGCCTGTTTCAGGGCAATAAAATGGAGGAGGATTTTCCAAAGGTTTCCCAAAGTGACAGTACGGAGGTAGCAGGACTGGGATCCACTCAGATTCAATGGCTGAAACACCTTCAGAATGGAAACACATAGTACAAAATGAAGCATCTTTGCCTTCAGAACGATCTGTTCAGTATTGTTTAAGCAGGGGTAATGTTCAGTGAAACTCGCACTCACTGGAGGTGAGCTCCTCAGACGGGCTGCCTCAGGGTCCATTTGAAAGTATCCCCATGGATTCCAGCACAGTTTTGTTTGACCTAGAGTCCAAGGAGAGCTGGAGAGGGACTCTAAGCCCTCATTCCAGAGCCCAAGCCTCACTCTCCTGCCCCGCACCATTTTGTTGGCTGGGAGGGGAGGCACAATCTGACTTGATCAAACCCATTTCTTTTTGGCTGGTCTCTGGAAAGCAGCTGCCAGCCATGGGGCTCCAGCTCCTCTTTTGACTACCTGGCTCCTTTGAAAGTCTTTCTCCCTGCTTAGGGCAGTCAATTGGGGGTGGGAGGAGAACCATCCAAGTGGTCGGAGAGAATGCAACGTGCATCTGGATGTAGTTTTCCTAAGCCAATCCAACTCTGCACCTAGGAAGGGAAAGACCACAAGGAGCCAGAGGGGGGTGGTCTAGGATATTGTGAAACAAGAAGGAAATCAGCAGCAACTTCCATGGCTGCCACGGGGAGGCCCAGAGCCATCAAGGGCTGGCAGCTCTGGAGGGTGTTTCCAGCTGGCCAGGGCTCCTCGGTCCTGGGGATAAGTCAATGAGAAATTAGACCTGCCATCTACTGATCCCCACACTCCTGGCCCGCACCAAAGGGCAGGCGGGACTTGTGCTGCAAGCAAGTGAAATACTCTTCTGATTCCATAGTGAACTGCTGGACAGATCTGAAGAGGGAGACGGAGCTGAGCAATCTTACCCAACCTTACCTTTCATGTACATTTGAGTAGTTTCAACAATTTCTTGATACACCACAAACTCTGGGAGTTGTTTGAAGAGGACAGAATTCGGGTGGATAAAGACAGGGTCATCCAGCAGAGGAGTCTTAAAGAAAGCACAAAGGGCTCGGGATGAACGGTAGCATGGAAGGAGACCGTGATGATTAGCAATCCAGTTCCTTGACAGCACCTGGTTTAAATCCTTCACCAATTTACCATGTTCTCTAAGCGATGGAGATTTTTGGTAACACCCTGGTTTTCTGCATCACCTTCCTTCTAGGGACCTCACAGCGCTTCGCAAATGGCCATTCATTACACTTCCCAAAATCTTGACAAGACACCATCGAAAGTAATCACCCCAGACTAGGAGTGGGGTATCTGCAGCATGGAAGAGTTAACTTCCTATAGTGACACTGGAGCAGGGCTGGGAACAGAGCCCCAGTCCTGCGTTTGGGCCACTAGACCATGCTCCGCATAGAACTCTTATTTCAAGATCACAGAGTTACAGGAGGAGGGCGATGGTCAAACTGAGCCATGCTACTCATCTTTACCTTGTAGGCATTTTTCCATTTCTCATCCAGAAGCTCCTCCAACTGGATCCTTCGGGCAATATGATCCCCTAACCCCGCCAACACTATCTGTCTCAAATAGGTCACCTGGGTCTCCGTGGGAGGCTTCATTTTTGGATCAACGAAGAGGCCAGCATCGGGGCAGACTGAATTCACTGAGGAAGAGCAAGAGGGTTAAGATTCTGACAAAGTTGGAAAGAAAAGGGTGTGACTAGAGGATCCCAGTTAATTTACCACTACCTGAAGATAGGTAAATACTCTCTAAAGCCAGGGGTATTTGCCATGAAGACTTAGCCTCTAGTTACATTGGGTTTATGAAACATACCACCGTGGTGAGCCACGGAGCATGGGCTACGCTGCTGGTAGCATAAAAGTCTGCACCGTGCTGCGCAGAGAAAGCCCAAATTACCTGCTGTCGTCAGCTGCCCCCGTAAGCGCCTGATTTCCACCATCGCTTTGTATCGCAGCCCGTTTGCCTCACAGAATTTAGGAGTACACCCTGCATACTCACAGGCCCCCACAGCTCCTGGAAGAGGGAAAGAACAAAGAGCTTTAACAAAACAAAACAAAAAAGCCAACTAGCTTCCCAAGGGTGAAACTGATTAGGCCTCAGAACATTTCCCCCCAGCGGGGTAGTGAATCCCATTGTTTCTATCTATTCAGGTTTGCTCACTGGCTGGAACTAGGCTGGAGAATGCACTGATGAACATAATGCAGAACACCATCTTCCAGCAGCAAGAGATGGACTACAGGACTCAACTTCTATGAACAGCACGTAGCCCTCCTTATACAGCATTTCCCGTTGCTACGGCACTATGAATCCTTTAGCTTTGTATATCTGATCATGTTGATTGAAATTAACCACCTCCCTGCAAGAAACAGTATGTTCAAGTCACAGGCAATAGATACCTAACATCACCATGAGGTCTCCTAGCTTTTGAAAAGGCCCTTGTCCAGCCCAGATCCTTCGCATCTGTATAACTCTTGCTTTCTTCCCCTTGAGCTTCTCCGTCTCTTCTTCACTTACAGCTGGTCTAAACCAAAAGCACAATCAATACACTTTAAAGCTTTCTAGCAAGCACCATCAGCCATGTCAAAGCAGCTCTGTATCGTCCCTTCCAGTATCACTAAACACCAGACAGACTGATATACAATTGGTAGCAAAAATCCTGTATAAAACTGGAAGATAAAAAGAAAACCCAGGGAATCAGTCGGTTCATTATCTCAGGCTGATCCAAAATAGATAAAACTGGGTGACTGGGAGAAGAAAATGCTGCCCCAACACTCCAGTGGTTGTTCTACCACATGGGAGAATGGAGCGTGAATTCCAAGCCTGGCACGCCATCCCCAGGAGTATTTAGAAGCTACAACAAAGGATATGGGACACTGCTGCTGGGGGGGCCAGTACTGCAGCCTATCCGAGAGGTGTACGTCTGAACAGGGTGTTGAGGAAGTCATGGGACTAGAGACTCAGACTCACCACCATACCCCTGCCTACATATGGACCCAATTCCCATCCAGCGAGACTGAATGGCAAAACAATTCCGAGTGAGAGGCTTTAAAAAGCTAAATGATTAGTGCTGGGGATCAGACAGACAGCACGCTGGTCATGATTAACAGAATATCCTGCCTCTACTCTGATCTCCCCTAGAGCTTTCCAACTTCAGGCTACTGGCAGAATGACCACTGATGTCAGCTATACATGGGCTGCATTTTAGTCTGTTATCTGTAACTCTTCCACAGTGCAATCACAAGACAAATGTTAGAAATGGGGAGAAAAGGTCTCTAGGTATCTACAAGGCTATAGTTTTAATTAATGCCACCAAGCACAGAATACAGAGGTCAGTCAATGATACTTCACTGCCACCTTCATGCTTAGTTCTACAGGCACTAGTTTCATGGGGTAACCATTAGAGATGCTGTATATAAGGGGTTAAAACAAATATTTCCCTGTCCAGCTTGTCTCTCCAGCTTTGGCTGGTATTCCAGAAAGCAATACCTAGGCACTCTTTAAATGGTATCTGGTGCTAAGGGAACCTATTTTTACTCCAGCTTAAGCCACTCACCTCTCAAACTCCTCAAAGAGCTCTCGAACGGTCATTGCCGCCACTATGGTAATGGCATACGGCAGGCAGTCGTGCTGTTTACTTAAAGCAAGCATCTTAGCATAGCGTGGGGCCACAGGAAAGGACGCCATGGTCACGCCCAAGGGACTAATTGGACAGCTCAGCTTTGCTATCTGCAGATCTTTCAGCCTGGAAGAGGCGGAAACCAAGTCAAGTGATAACAGCATTTCCCCCCTTTCACACAAGCTTTTTCTATAGACTTTGACTCGCCAGCTGTTTATTGCACACTTGCACTTTTCTCTCTCTGATTGCGTATGTGACTTTAGTAGCGATGAAAGACTCCAAATTCAGCCTGAATTCCTGTCTTCCCAACACTGCTTCCGCCCTGCCCTGCCCTGGAGGGACCACCTCCCAGTGTCAGGAGGGCTCATTCTCAGTCCTGGGACTCTCAGGTTGTGAGCAAGTGTGGATCGGCAGCAGGAGTTAGGCTGAAAACCCGATTCATTTCGCAGAACAAGAATCACATGGTGACAGTTTCTGGTCCCTAGACGCGTGGGCTGCATTTGAAATGGTCACCATGGGCTGATTTATCCAATTTCACAGCAAGAGAACAGCATCGGTTTTAATTCACCCCTTTCGTTATTTCATAGCAAGTCCGCATGCAAACCCTCATTTCAGAATAAAAGTGTCCAATTTTGATGTAGCTGAAATTGATATTTTTACTGATTTAGCTGAATATCAAAACAGGGCACTTATTCCCGAGTAAGAGTGGCCACGCAGAAACTCGCGGCAAAACAACAAAAGGGGTGAATTAAAACTGACTGTTATTTTGCTGCAAGCGTGTGGGGTAGCCAAGGGGAGCTATTGGGTCCCCTAGAATTGATTGGCACAGACACTACAAGGCCTGGAAAGGCCTCTGAACATTATTAACCAAGATTTCAGCGGTGCATGAAATGCTCCCCATCTGCACAGTGCTTCAAGAGCTGTCTCGATGCAAGGTGCAGTAGAAATCCAAGGAAGGAGGAGCAAAAACCAAGCCACTAAAAAGTCTGAATCAGTCTCAGCTTGGCTAGTTTAAAACATCAGTTTATTACAGACTAGGAAGTGCAAAGGATTCTGGGAAGCAGCCCAGCTGACAAACCTGCTACAGCATTGATACCAAGGGGAGATTGTCAGAGAACTAGCACAGAAGGGAGACTGGTAAAGCTCCGTCTCACTATCACGTAAAAGATGATGTAGGAAAAACACCCCACTTGTAGCTGCTTCCAGCCACTGCTACAATCCTCAGTAAGTCATGGCAGTGAAAAAACTTGTGGGAGACCTCAGGCACCCTACCTTCCTGTCTTGGGTGGCTCCTTCAGGGCTCCAAGCGCTATCAGTAACTCTTCAGCAGCTGCAAGTGCCTCTGCTGGAGGTGGGGTTGGAAAAGGGAAGTTGATCACCTACGAACGCAGGAAGAAACGAATGTATAACTGACACTGAACAGTAAAGTTCGGCTGTCGTTCATCTGAGACAAGTCTTCTTTGGTTCCAAAAGCCAACAGAGGCAATATATTTAGGAGAACGCCCCAGCACAGACAGACACCAGGAAGGGAGTGGCTAAAGCACGCGATTAGGAGTCAGGAATCCGGGGTTTTCTTCTCAATTATGGCTGAATCAAAGTATGGCCTTAGACAAGCCGCATGAAGGCCTTTTCTGAAGTGCTGAGTACAGGGCCGGCTCCAGGCACCAGCGAAGGAAACAGGTGCCTGAGGCGGCCAACAGAAAGGGGCGGCACTTCCGGGTCTTCAGCGGCAATTCGGCGGTGGGCCCTTCACTCCCTCTCTTCCTCTTTGGCGGCAGCTCAAAGGTTTTTTGTTTTTTTTCCCCCTCCCTTCGCCGCTTGGGGTGGCAAAAAAGCTGGAGCCAGCCCTGGCTGAGTACCCAGAACTCCCAATTGAAGGCAATGAGAGTCTGCGGGGGACTCAGTAGCAGCCCTCTGAAAAGTAAGCCCTTAGCCTGTGTTTCAGAGCACCCCTCTGTAAAATGGAGAGACTGCCCCTCACAGGGAAGTCGAGAGGCTTAGAGGACATCTGTGAAGTTAACATACACGAACAATGGACACGTAGGCTTTATTGCTGCTTTTGTACGAACGTAACCTCAGTTCTTTTAAGGAACAATCAATTTCATTATTTTCCTCACCCCATTTTTGAAATCCCAGGTCTGTGCTTTGCTGGCTGTTTGCATGAGACTGTTCATGAAAAAGCACAGTGCCTGCACAAGTGGAGATGAGGCTGTTAAGCCTATTGAGGAGGTCTGATGCAATGCATTGCAAGATCAGAGCCGAATGCAAACCAAGCCCTGGGACTACAACATAGCACCTCCCCTCCCCACATCTATGATACAAGACACAACGTATCCTCACACCAAACAGGCAGCGGAGCGGCAATTTATGCTTAGGTCTGGCTCCCAGAAGCAGGGCCGGCTCTAGGCACCAGCGGGCCAAGCACCCGCTTGGGGCGGCATCCTGGGGAGGGCGGCAGAGGGCCCCGGTGGACCTCCCGCAGGCATGCCTGCGGGAGGTCCACCGGAGCCGCTGACCCGCAACCGCCAGAGCGCCGCCCCGCCCCAGCAAATCCTAGCCGCGGCTGGGAGTTAAAAGGCTCTGGGCTCCCTGCCGTGGCGCGCAGCCCGGAGCCTTCTGATTCCCGGCCGCGGCTGGGATTTAAAAGGCTCTGGGCTCCCCGCCGAGGCGGGCAGCTCGGAGCCTTCTGATTCCAAGCCGCGGCTGGGAGTTAAAAGGCTCTGGGCTCCCCGCCGAGGCGGGCAGCTCGGAGCCTTCTGATTCCAAGCCGCGGCTGGGAGTTAAAAGGCTCTGGGCTGCCCGCCGCGGCGGGGAACCCGGAGCCCTCTGATTCCCGGCCGCGGCTGGGATTTAAAAGGCTCTGGGCTCCCCACAGGGGGAGCCCAGAGCCCTTTAGACACGCCTGCCGCCCTAAGGGCGCACGGACTGCCCCCCCCCAGCCCAGGGCGGCAATTCAGTGCGCTGCTTGGGGCGGCAAAAACTCTAGAGCCGGCCCTGCCCAGAAGACACTGAAAGAGTGCTAGAATGCAAAGCCAGCTTTTCGGCTCACCTTTTCAATGTTTAACGCTTTCATCTGTAGAATCAAGTCTTCCACAGGTCGCCTTGTAATTTCCGGAGGAGAAAATTTCTCAAAGTCACTGAAAACTGCAGATGAATAGAGCCTAACGAAAGAGCCGTGTTGGTTAGAGACGGATATGAAATCTGAACCCACAAAACATACGTCACACAGATGAAAACAAAAGCAAATAAAGTTTCTTTTTGTTTTTAACATCGCTTTGGACTAAAAACAAGTGAATTTTTAAAGGTTTAATCTTCAGATTTTAAAGCATCTTAACCACATTTACATCTAAAATACCACACAAGAGAGATCAATTCATCTTCATGCATAAAGCATTAAGACAGCATCATTAAATGGGAACCTGACATAGAATGTGTTCACAGATATTTCTAAAATCACAGTGGTACAAATTAAGCCAGCACGAGCAAGCAGCTCAGTGTATCTGTCCTTCATTGCCCAGCATTTTCATCCACTAGATGAGGTCTCGCAGTCAACATATCGTACTAGGTAGCTGTGGAAACGATCACGCTACATCTATTTCAGTTAAATAAAACATAACAGAACGGCTGACTATGCTGTGATAAAAGGTTAAGCCAAGCTAGTGGGCTAGCTTAGCAGCTAATGCTCTGCAGTGCCCCACCAGTCATTACGGTCTAGTTCCTCCCACTGAAGTCTCATTCCTTGAGCCAGAGGCAGCTAGCAATGCTGCAGTTCGGAAATCATGACTTCTCAAAACTCTAGCTGGCCCTAGAGTCCCATCCAGATCTCCTTTGTTGCAAAGACAGTGGTCAGACAAGGGATTTTCAGGAAGGCATCCAGGAGTTAATATCCTGCAATCCTTTCCCTCTTTGCTAACATTATCTCGGGGCTGTCTTTGGGCTGGGCAGTTCCATTTGGATCATTTTAACTGTTCTGTATTTGGGCTGTTTTACTAAATGATGCTTGAGAGAGGTGCATTCTAAACAAGTGAAGTGCATGAAACGAGACCCAGGGGAGCTGTCTGATACACAGTGGCAAGTGTTGGTATTTTCCTTTCGTTTGGCTGCCCAACAAACAAACAGAGAATGGTTTTCAGACCCTGACCCCGCCTTTGCGAGAAGCCTACGGAGAGGGAACTGGCTAACCTGTAACAGTGCCCTGGCTCCGTGCGGCCAGCTCGTCCTGCCCGCTGGTTTGCAGATGCTTGAGACGTCCAGGTGACTCTGAAAGACGAAACCCCAGTAACTTTGTCATAGAAGCGTTTCTTGACTTTCCCGCAGTCAACCACGTATTTAATGCTGGGGATAGTGAGAGACGTCTCAGCCACGTTGGTTGCGACAATGCACAGTCTTGTTCCAAGAGGAGGAGGTTGGAACACCTGCAGCAAACACAGTTGGGCAGATGAACCGCATTGCCCGTAAAGCAAGTTAGTGACGTCAACTCAGATAAGCTAGAATGGGAGTGGCCAACCTGAGCCTGAGAAGGAGCCAGAATTTACCAATGTACATTGCCAAAGAGCCACAGTAATACGTCAGCAGCCCCCCCATCAGCTTCCCCACCCCACTCCCAGCACCTCCCACCCACCGGTAGCCCCACCGATCACCACCTCCCCCTCCCTCCCCATCAGCTGTTCCATGGTGTGCAGGAGGCTCAGGAGGGGGAGGAGCGAGGGCACTGCAGGCTTAGGGGGAGGGGCGGGGAAGGGGTGGAGTGGGGACAGGGCCTGTGGCAGAGCCAGGGGTTGAGCAGTGAGCATCCCCCGACACATTGGAAAGTTGGCGCCTGTAGCTCCAGCCCCGGAGTCAGTGTCTATACAAGGAGCCGCATATTAACTTCTGAAGAGCCACATGTGGCTCCGGAGCCACAGGTTGGCCACCCCAAGCTAGAAAGACAGATGCGATCACAATGAGCGCGGCCTCACATCACGTATCCTGGTGGGTGAATTGAGCACACAGGTCAGCAGAGGCCTGTTTTCTCCTCTACCCGAATCTCCCGCTGGTCTGCCCACTGCAGGCTATGTCAAGATGCTAATTTTAGCGCACAAACCAAGAGCTGCTGCATACACTGTAAAGTCAGGTACTGAGAACAGTCACTTATTTCTGTGCAAATAATCCTTTACCTTGGCTTGCTTTTCTGGTGCTAGTAACGAGTAGAGTGGGAGCACGTAGAGTGGAAGGGAAGAATCAGACTTCTCGCCTGTAGAGAAACAAAATGGCATTCTTAAAAACATGGCAAGCAAACACTGGACGTTTCATTCCCAACAGCGTCCTGACAAACTAAACTTTTATACACATTTCAACCTGAAAAGAGTCAGATTTTGTAAATCGCTTCTTTTAAAATTGCCATCAGAAACCCTGCAATGAGAAACCCCCGCTTTATAAATAATGGTTTACACTACACAGCTTAAAGTAGTCACACACCAGTTTAGAAACAAAGCAAACAGGACAGGTGCCCAGTAACAGCTTCACGTATTGGTGAGTGAGGTTTGTTTTACATGTGTGGTTTTCATTTCAAAGTATCAAACCTTCCTCGAGTCCATCATCCCCCAAGTCTAGGTCAATGTCAGAGCCCACAGCATCCTCGTCATCATCCATTTCAGCTTCTCTGTCCTCATCGCCTTCGTCCACTGGCAAAACGGAGTAACTGTTCAGATCGATTTTGGGGAGTGGCTAGAAGCGAGAAAAAGGGGAACCATTAAAAGCCTTTCTAGATTTAATATTAGCAGTTGTGCAAATGGTCATTAAAAGCTTTTAGAAGCGGGTAATAAATGCAACTCTAGGGTCCCAATCCTGAACTTCCACTGATCTCAAGATGCCTGGGGGATGGGGCCCTAAATGGTTTCATTCGTATTACACGGCAGGAACATTCAATCAGCATCCGTAACTGAGGGGAATCAGGAAAGACAAGCCGGTTAAATGTTTTTAAGGACGTGTTGTGCAGAAATGATGTTTTGTACATCAGGTTCCTCGCTTCCCCACAACCCTCCTTCAGGCAATTTTACCCATCAGCGTCTAAAATCAGAGAGCAATATTTTAATAATTTAATGATCTGTTGGCAATGAAGTTCACATCACTTATACGGTCAGCAGCCAAACACCAGTTTTCCTCATAAAGGAATCCTGAACCCATGAAGTCCAGAGTTCCTTCCACTGAAGTGCTAATTTATTAATGCTTAATAGTGGAAATCCATCTCCCCTCCTTGTAGTGCCCAGGGGTGCATTCAAGCCTCTCCCTCAACCAACCACTTAATGCAGCAGTTACAAATCTAGATCAAAGTGGGATGGAATTATTTACTTAAGGGACAGCCACACAATTGCAAGTTGCTTATAAATCAGACCAAAGTATTTTTTTAGTTTTTTAAATCTGTTTGAAAACATTCTGTTTTCCTGAGCTATACACAAACGAAAGCCAAAACTGAACTTCCTTTTCAGGTCAACAGGGGTAATCTAGATTCCTGCTCTTTTGCAACAATTATCCACTGACACGAGTGCCAGTTCCATTCAAGTTTAAAAGATATTACCATAGTTTTCTTCTGTTTGGATTTCTTAAATTTCCTGGTTTCTTCGACTGATTCTTCCTTCTCTTCACCTCCTATGAAGAAGCATGTAGGATTCTCAGAGTGCTGAAAGATGACTCTGCAGAGCAGAGCTTAACATTGTTCTAAAGAGCTCATCTTTCAAGATGTCAAAGCAAAAAATAGCTAGTGATCAAGTGGTTGAGAGGGCATCGGGCATTTTTGTTATGTTAAGGAATCACATCAGTGGCTGAGGACTGGCAGATTGCTCTGAAGTAGTGCATTTTGAGGAGGACTCTGAAGCAGAGGATTAGCTTGCTGCAACAGGAGAGGATGTGAAAGTGATCTTCCATTTTAGGAAACAGCACCATTCCTTGCAAGCTCCTGTAATCAATGCAAGGCTGAAACAGTGGCAAAATGCAATGGACCCCAGGGGAGTTAAGAAGGGGGAAAATCACACACACAAAACAGAAATATCTGTTTTCTCAAAGCTGAAGCTGAGTCATCAGGACATCTCTCAATAGGTCTTTTCCCCAAGTTTATTTCTGGAACACTCATTGCTTAAAACCTTAAAAGTAAAGCTCGCATCTCCATACGATGTAACAGTTAAAAGTTAGCAGCCCTTTAGTCCCTGGAGTTACCTTCAGTTTTATTTTTCCGGAATGGAAAGGCTTTTCTTAGTCTTCTACAGAGCGAGTGTACTTCTGCTTGGCCTGTTAAGAACACCAAAATCCCTCCTGCAACGGAACAGGTCAGCTTAAATCAGAAGACAGGTCATTTCAAAAGGGAAATCACAGAACTAGCGCTCACTCTTCAGAGAGGACAATGTCAAATATATCACAACTGTGGAACATAACGTGTGACCCACTTCACAATTCCTTACTAACACATGTGAGAAATCATGCAGAATACCACAGCATACTTAAGTATAAGCTTATTCTCCAATAACATCCCTTGCAAAGAATAAAGTACAGGAGACAGTGTTGCTGGTTTTTATGGGTTTTGTTGTTGTTTTTTTAATAAAAATTTTTTAGTCCCCGAAACCACTTAGACCCTTCTGGCAAATATTTTAAGTGTAAAGAATTTGAGATGCTGAAGAGTTCTCTGCAGCAGTCTTACCTGCGGGTAACATTCGGTGGATTTTACAGACTTTTCTGAAACATTCCCCATTGTAGTCATCCACTGGCGTTCTCTTATTAAAATGAACAGTCACAGGGAATTGCCTTGCATCTACCTAGAAAGGAATCCAACAGGAAACGAGCCTCATTTTACGATTACAGCAGAAGCGGGTTTTATGTACTGTGGTTCAGGGGGGAATCAGAAAGCTCATTAAAAGCTTTGTCAATGTGTCCTTTCACACAGTTAAACAGATATTTCACCACACTCCACAGAACTGGCTTATGCATTTGTTTTAAAATAGCCCAGTTTCTTGTAAACCATTCTATTTCTTCTCTGTATTTAAGCTCATTTTTACTGTTTTGACCCTCTGAAAATGAGTGCAGCAAATCATCCTAAAAAAATAAAGAGAATGAGAATACATGGGAGGTAACCCAGTCCAGCATTGCTTTGGTAAGTGTTCTATCTGAAGCCCCAGTGTCTAACATATTGTTAGTTTGAGACCCTGAAGACAGGAAGCTCACTACAACCAATTTGTTTGGCTTTTGCCCTAGGGTATAACAGTATTTTTCATACTACAAAGACCTTTCCAATGATACTTTATGTTCAATCAACCAGAATTACCACTTTGAATGGAGACCTCTCTTTCCAGTATAAAACTTTCTATAAATCAAGGGCTTAAGATTCCTTATATCTAGCTTGCTACCCACAGAAAACTAGCTGTAACATTTAGTGCAATGAACAGAAACATTGCAAGCATCTTGCACTCCTACTAAACACAAACGGGACTAAATTAACATTAAAGAGACTTCAAAGTAAGAATGAAGGTGCTAATCTGACCTCACGGTGCCTTTCACCTTCTGTGCATTGGCAATATCAGCACAGCTCTGAATACTGTGTTAAGTGCTTCAGCAGAGCCAACATTTTGTAGGCTACCAAAAATAGCAGCCATTTCTCCAGCCCTGATGACAAGTCAGTAGAATCAGAGACTCAGGAGAGCTACTTAGAATCCAAAAGACTTTTTAAAAATTATTGTCAAAATTTGAGGGATTCCACTCTATGAAAAGTAGAACTCCACTTGGATCATTTTCTAAACTGTAACCGTCAGTGTTTTGAGACCACTTTCTTCAGTGGGAGCTGGAATTCTTAGCAAGAGAAGCCATAAAATACATAGTTCAAAACAAATTACAAGCAGGACAACTGCCTGCAGCGCCACTGCTGAAATGACTGCAATGCTGGCTGAGAGGACTGTAAATAACAGGCAGCAAAAGGAAAAATGCCTCTGTAAGCATCCAGATTTATAAAGGAAACCAGAGTCAGACCCCACTAGAATGAACGTTACCTGTATAGCAGGAGGAACAGCAGGAAAGAGTTTCTTGTTATCAGTGAAGTCTTCAACACGAAGGGTGGCAGACATAATGATTAGCTTCATAGGCTGCCCTTTCTGTGGAAATGCAAATATGCAGCGTTACGCTGCAGTCTGGCCACTTGTAATCAGTTATGTAGCACTACACACATGCATGTGCGCTGCTATAACAGATACCAAATATAAGCCTCTGCCCCAAAGCCCTCACAGTCTGAAGGCACGAAGTGCAATATAAGGCCACAGGACAGTACAGAGAGAAGGCCAAATACTGCGGATCTTAGACAAAAATCCTATTGGCAACCCTGACTCTGCCACAGACTCACCAAGAGGCCAGCCTTAGGCAAGGCACTGAACCTCCCGCTGCATGTCTGCACAGGTACAATAAAAACAAACACCTAGGAATTGTCATGCTAAATTAGCCAAGTGGTCCACTTACTCCAACAACCCTGTTTCCAACAGTGGCCAGTACCGGATATTTCAAGGTACATAAGAAGGCCATACTGGGTCAAATCAAAGGTCCATTTAGCCTAGCATCCCGTCTTCTGACAGTGGCCAAAGCCAGCTGCCCCAGTGGGAATGAACAGAACAGGTAATCATCAAGTGATCCATCCGGTCGCCCACTCCCAGCTTCTGGCAAACAGAAGCTAGGGAAACCATCTGTCCCCATCCTGGCTAATAGCCATTGATGGACCTATCCTCCATGAACTTATCTAGTGCTTTTTTGAACCCTGTAATAGTCTTGGCCTTCACAACATCCTCTGGCAACGAGTTCCACAGACTGACTGCGCATTATGTGAAAAAATACTTCCTTTCGTTTTTTTTAAACCTGCTGCCTATTAATTTCATTTGGTGACCCCTAGTTCTTGTGTTATAAGAAGGAGTAAATAACACTTCCTTATTTACTTTCTCCACACCAGTCATGATTTTATAGACCTCTGTCATATCCTCCCTTAGTCGTCTCTTTTCCAAGATGAAAAGTCCCAGTTTTATTAATCTCTCCTCATATGGCAGCCGTTCCATACTCCTAATCATTTTTGTTTCCCTTTTCTGAACCTTTTCCACTATGTCTTTTTTGAGATGGGGCAACCACATCTGCACACAGTATTCAAGATATGGGCGTACCATGGATTTATATAGAGGCAATATGATATTTTCAGTCTTATTATCAATCCCTTTCCTAATGATTCCCAACATTGTTAGCCTTTTTGACTGCCGCTGCACACTGAGTAGATTTTTTCAGAGAACTATCCACAATGACTCCAAGATCTCTTTCTTGAGTGGTAACAGCTAATTTAGACCCCATCATTTTATATATATAGTTGGGATTGTTTTCCAATGTGCATTACTTTGCATTTATCAGCACTGAATTTCATCTGACATTTTGTTGCCCAGTCACCCAGTTTCGTGAGATCCTTTTGTAGCCCTTTGCAGTCTGCTTGGGACTTAACTATCTTGAGTAATTTTGTATCATTTGCAAATTTTGCCACCTCACTGTTTACCCCTTTTTCCAGATCATTTATGAATCTGTTGAATAAGACTGGTCCCAGTACAGATCCCTGGGGAACACCACTATCCATTCTGAAAACTGACCATTTCTACCTACCCTTTGTTTCCTATCTTTTAACCAGTAACCAATCCATGAGAGGACCTTCCCTCTTATCCCATGACCGCTTACTTTGCTTAAGAGCCTTTGGTGAGGGACCTTATCAAAGGCTCTCTGAAAATCTAAGTGCACTATATCCACTGGATCCCCCTTGTCCACATGCTTGTTGACTGCCTCAAAGAATTCTAGTATATTAGTGAGGCATAATTTTCCTTTACAAAAACCATGGTGTACGGTAGGTGTAAGATTCTTGTAGGGGAAGTCTTTTCCTAATCGTTGTCTTATACCTTGAAGGATGAGGGTTTACATCCAAATGTAATGGTGAATGTCCTCACTTTCTGACTAAATGTCTAATTTTAAATCCCCCTCAGTTCTTGGACTTGATGTCTTGTGGCAGTGAGTTATGCAGGTTAAATGGGTATTGTGTAATAATTTGTTTCCTTTTTATCAGTGTTGAAGTGTTTTACCTGTCTGTTTCATGGAACTTCCCCCCAGTTCTTGTGATATAAGAAAAGACAAAAGGGGGTTCTTATCTACTTTTTCTTTGCTAATTCTTTATTTAATCTACCTTCCTAATATTTTTTTTTATTCATCTCGTCTCCAAGCAGAGGAGTCTTAATTTTTCCACTCTCTCCTTTCCATGCATTTAATCATTTCTGTTACCCATTTTAGACCCATATCTGCTCCCGCTAAGAAGTGCAACCACCTCTGCTTTTCTTACCTTTCCACGAAGGGGCACGATGCGAGATAGGAGGCCAATCAGGATATCGGTGTACACACTTCTTTCATGGGCCTCATCAATAATGATCACTTTGTACTTCAAAAGCAAGAAGTCCTAGAAATAAAGAGGGAAGCTGAGTCCTCTCATCACATCAAGTCAAAGCTCAACCGGGTCTCTCTCTACGTTAAGGTTGGGTTAGTCATTACTTCAAATCTATCTAGGTTTATATGACCCTCCCATTACTGTCCTATCTGAGCACATCACAATCTTTTGTGTACTGAAATGGATGGTCTTAAAATTGGGTGTGCCTCATGGGGGTAGAGGAATGGCTGGTGGTCCAAATTAGGGATCATTTGTCCTCCTAACACCTCTGTGAGGTAGGAAAGTGTTATTATCCCCATTTTACAGATGGGAAATGAAGGCACAGTCTTAGTCTAGCCATAGTTCACAGTCTAAGTGACTTGCCCAAGATTACATAGGAAGCAAGTGGCAGAACAGGGGCTTGAACCCAGGTTTCCCAAGATGTAAACTGGTGCCCTAATCCCTGGACCATTCTCAGTCTGGAGAATGTGATGAAGAAATCCCAACACCTATTCCTATGAAGGTCAATACAGCAGCTGAAACAAGAATTGTACCTCCAAAAAGCATAAAAAGAATAATCATAGACACTTAGTCGCCAAAAATACAACTGCTGAAAGAGGTTTTGTTTTAGGAAGGAACGCTTGCACTCATGGCAAGTCCTAGCAGGAATGCATGGAATTTCTCTAGAGACATTAAATGCCTTCTGTTTGTTCATTGCAGAAGGTAAATTTACCTTCTGAATTTCTTTCAGTAGCACACCATCCGTCATGAACTTAATTTTGGTTTCATCTGTAACGTTTCCTTCATAACGTATTTGATATGAAACTACCCTGTAGAGAAAATACATCAGCATTGCACAAACAAAGCCACACACTTAAAGCATTATAGACCAAGTGTAAAAAGCTGGGAAAGGAAGGAAAGTCAGAGTTCAGGTTAGAATCCTGTCTTCAGCCCAATTCAGCTATGACTTGGTACCACAGCATAAGGTGCATGGAAGATCACAGATTGCCTAAGTCTCCACTTCCCAGACTCCAGCACATGCAGAATTCTACTGCCCTATACAGGAACCTTTCCTTCTAAGAAAGCAGGATACGGAATAGCTTTATTTTCAACTAGCCCATTGTTATGGCACACATTGCTCTCCTCTACACACAGCACAGCCACGTCTCCTTCCCCACCTCCTCAACAATCCACTGACTCTCCAACGGGAACCATGAGGGCTTGTTAAGACCAAGACCACCATCGGTTTTTCTAGGGAGCAACAAAGCTGAGTTCATTGAAAACTTCCTACGGTTCCTCTCTGGAAAGGCCAGAACAGGCTGCAGCTAATCCGACCCCAAGATAACATCCCTCCAACCTCTCCCACGCAGAAGATTTATACTAAGAAGGGGCTAGGTTCTGTTGCTTTTGACTTTACTGGTTAGCCCCATATCTTTTGGCCCTTACCTGTGTGAAATATTCATTTCCTTAGCGACCCGATGAGACATAGATACTGCGGCTACACGCCGAGGCTCTGTGATTCCAATGATGCCATCGGAACTAAGATAGAGGAGAAAAGCTTTTTACAGACAAACCTAGGAAAGAGGAATTCCTCCAAGTGGGTTTTGGGCTTGTCTTAGCACACATGCAGGTTCTCCTTTATTGTTGGGAGGACCAGGTAATCCCTACCAAACTGGGTCCTTTGGGCAAGAAGCCTGGGCTGGAGAGAGAATACTGCAGAAGCAGAATGTTTATGGCGACAATGAGACTGAGCTGCGGAAGGCAGGCAGCATTTAACCTGCGCTGCCTAAACCTGTAAAAGTGATGGTAGCACCGAACAAGCTGCAGATCATTTTTCACCATAGAGAATGGTGTTTATTTTAATTTTGCAAGGAACATGCGGAGTGTCTTGGAGAGATGAACCCACCAGCTTTCCCCCTTAGCTAACCTACCTTCACGGTTCGTGACAAGTACTACAGCCCTACCGTGAAAAATAAAACAGTGATGTTTAAAACAAGGTAGCAGTTTAAAAGCTCGAAAATAAATAATCTTGAGAGATTTTTGTGCAAACTAAGGACTGCCCACAGATTTTTCTCCTTCCAGTTCATTTCACCTCCATCTGAGGTAGACACTATTGCTGCTCATAGAGGTAACAGCACTAACACAGGAGTCTTAAGCAGAGACAACATTCCAAAACCAGAAAGGGATGGAACATATATATATGTTCTCATCAATTTGCAGTATAAAAGAACAGAATCCTACCTGGCATAGCCTGCTTCATACAGAAACTGAGGCACTTGAGTGGTTTTACCACTCCCGGTTTCTCCGCATATGATGACAACAGGATTCTCATTAATAGCTTCCATGATAACTTGTTCTTCAGCGAGGATAGGAAGCTTTAGTCTCGCTTCCTATTGAAAACAAAACAGAAACTTTATTTTCAGTTTGTGTATCTTGATCCCTCTTTCTGCTTGGCTTTTTAATGGGTCAAGCTCAGTAAAAGTAAAAAAAAAAAAGCTGTATGAAAAGTCTAAAAGATTCACCCCATCATGGATTTTCTACTCCAAAAGTCATGAGTGATACTTACACATACAGTCCAATACATATAGGAGCAGAAGCGGCTATAGACCCCCTCATATCTAGGCTATTTTGGTAACACACTGCCATCCTCATGCCTTGAAAAGTTATAAAATGTAGGGTAAAACACTGCCAGGCCAACCAAAAACTAGGATCAGCAAAATATTTCTTCCTGACTTCTCAAAATGTAGCTGGTTACTCAAGCATGAAACTAAACCAGTGCTCTGATTTATTAAATTCCATTTAGTCATCTAAGATTCACTTGAGTTTAACAACATTTCAAATGGAAACTCATTCCATAACTCACTATCATATCTGCTCAGTGGTAAGTGGACTCTTTCAAATTTCTGCAGAATTAAATCTATCTGAAACTACATTTATCATAATGGAGAATAAAACCCAGTTTAACAATTAAGATTTTCAGTACATTACACCAAAGGGTTTAAGATCTCAGATCATTAATAAGTTACATATTTAGAATGAGTGACAAATACATATGTTTTGAAACAAAACTGAAAGTAGTTTCCTTCTTTATTCACTTGACAAGCTCAAAGCTGTGTGTCTAACCAGCAACAGCTGGTATCAGTAACACTTAAAGCAATGCTGGGAATGCAATCCGCATTGTTTGCCGTGCTATCAATGTTACTTAAGTGGAGACTTGTGGGATTCACCTGCATCAGTCAGTATTTGCCAAGAATTAGTCTAATGAAGAGTGTCACTCCAACTCCTTGAAGAACGTTTATTGTGATGAATTACTAACAAAGACTGACCTGTATCTCAGGTGACCTGTCCACTGGGATGAAAACTGCAGGCTTGGAAGATGGCTTATGAAAAGCTTTTTGAAGAGCTGGCGTGCTAGGAAGAGCCTGATCACTATTCAATGGCTTCTTAATGCATTCTTCCACCTTTCCAAAGTTAAAGCTGTCAGTGGCTGTCTTTTCAATTGCTTCTTTATGCTCTTCCTCTTCATCCTCATCAGAACTATCAGAGGATTCAGTCTTCTTCTCAGTCTCCAGTTCCATAGCTAGTCTGCGCCTTTTTTTATTTGCACCACTGATGCTACTAATCTTCTCCGGACACGTGGTGCCTGCTTCTTGTACTGTCCTAAAACAGAATATTTACACATTATGGGCATTTTCCCCCAATATAGCTAGCGTTTTCACACTTCAGATCCTCGCTCCCCAAAAAGGAAACCATCTCAAAGAACATGAGGCTGTAATAAGTCTCATTTTCTTTCTACCTCACCATAACTACCAAACTATTTTTACTTTAAATAATTTCCAAATCTATCAAGTAATATTTATAGTAACTTAGGCGAAGAAGCCATTTAAAGCAAAAAAGGAATCTATGTGCAACACAGAGACTGAGAAAGCAATAATATGCCTGAGTTGCAACAGCAGCAATAGATGGAAGTTTACCGTTTGGTCTGGTACATGCGTTCTCCAATACCCAACTTGGAAGTGGTGTACAGAAGTTTCATTTCAACCTCAGAAGCCTGGACCTCATTTAACTTTCTTAGCAATTCAGCTCGCTACAGAAAAAAATATATAATCACTGTTAGAACTGCTGTACCAGCAAAAAAGATTCACTTCAAGTTCTATCTTACTCAGCTACCAAGTCAACTGCAGTTTAGCTTGAGTAAGGACTAGGGGACAGAGCCATATTATATTTGCCTGCTGGGGAAAACCATGATAAGTTAGAGACACACACTATTGAAGTGTTGCTAGTGACCCCATGAGTAAGGCTGGTCAAGGATCATCATCCTATTTATTTCTCTACATTTTAATTGATGGAATTTTGTCTCATTTTGGTACAATAGGGGTATTGGAGCCTTTCATTTTGCTATTCATCTTGAAAAAGGTAACGTATGCCCAATGCTTTTTATTTATAAATAACATTTTTCACCTTCAAAATACTTTGTAAATATTAGCCAATCCTCATAATAATACTTCTAAGAATCATCCCTACTTGGATGCTCAAAGTGGTTAAGTGACTTGCCCAAAGCAGGACTAGACCTCAGAAGTCCAAGGCTCCCAGATCTACACTCCTGCCCTCTTACTGCATTCTGATGACAGTGGTAGGACTCTACTCAAACTTTGTCCATAGCCACACACTGTACCAACAGTCCCCAGGTAGCTGTATACTTTTACCAAAAAAAGCAGCAGTTAAATAGTGAACGCGATTCCAATTTAAACTGGCAGCAGGCTTCAGTGTCAACCTCCCACTGAAATGCAGGTGGCAGTCTACACAGTTCTTGACATTGCACTGGGTCACAATAAGGTGTCTAGATACACCTCTGCTCCCCCAAGCTGGTGATAGGCAGATGCTATAAAATGATTCTAAGGATAAAAACCTTGTTCATATTCCCAGGGAAGCCACTCTGGAATCCTGTTCACAACAGCCCTGTTTAAACAGTTTTCTTTAACACTAAACAGCTGGGCAGAGCCTTATGACCGAGGTGCAACCTACCTGATTTTTCTTCTCTTTCTGCTCTAAAACTTTCTGCAATATTTTCCTCTGTTTTTTGCTCAGGGGCTTCTTCTCTCGTTGTGTGTCACAAGCTACTTTTTTTGTCTTTGTCTTTTTCCCTGGCAGGACCAGGGCATTACTTCCATCCACTCCTTTCAGCTTTGCCTCATCTGAAAGTGTCGGTTATGGTCAGTCACAGGCCTCAGATAGCTTATTTTTAACAGACTTATTGCAAAGCTCGCTGCTTTTAAATAAAATGGCAATAGCAACAATTACATTATTGACAAAGCCAATAGGATGGCTGTGCAGGGAAACAATGCTCCTCTTCCTTACGGTTGCTTTCATGATAAAAATCCATCTTTTCTTCTTATTGAGTAATACCACTGTGAAAAAGGCTAAGTTTTCATAATCAAAACATTGTACCAAATAATCCTCCCTTGGGAAGTGAGCACTACCCCTATTTTCATAATGAAGAAAGGGGTACACACAAGCTAGGTGACTTGTCCAAGCCCACACACCAAGTTAGCCGCACTCAAAAGCTCCACCACGTGGGTCTAAAACCGACCTTGTCTTTGGTCTCAACTTATTGTCACCTCTTGTTGCTGCTAAAGAGTAAGTAACCCTGGATTTATTGATAGGCTTGTATCTGAGATCAGGGCAGGCACAGCACAAGCAAATGCAGTGCAAGTTTCCCCACACTGTCAGTGACAAGGTACCTCAAAACCATGACAGCTGAAGGTGAGGGCCAATTCAACCTCCCAACCAGTTCATTTTCTTCCAAAAGCGAGACATTGGGGCTCCGCAGGAGGGACTTAGTGTGCAAAGGGGTCACCCACTCAGGAAGGAGACTGAGCGTACAAGGAGGTGTGAGCGTGCAAGGGGCAGCCACTCAGGAAGGGGTGAGTGTGCAAAGGAGTTACCTATCCGGGAGGGGGTGAGTGTGCAGGGGGGCGCCCATTCCGGCCCCTCTTCCCCCCCGGGGCGGTCAGACGGTGCCGGACTCACCTCCCAGCTCCAGCTGCACAGGCTCCGGGGCGGGCGGCGGCTCCTGCCCCCCGGCGCCCCCCGGCAGCCGCGCCTTCCAGTTGTGCCTCTTGCGAGCTCTGCCCATGGCGGGGGCGGGCGGGCGGCACCAGGCGCAGGGTCCCGGCCCGAGACAGGGAAGGGGCCGCCGCTCGGGCTGGCACCCACGTGCGGCACCAGAAACAAACACTTCCGGGGTCGCAGCCCCAGATCGCGCGAGAGCTGCAGGGTCAGGGGGGCGGGGGCGGGCGCGAGAGGAAGGCGGGAGGGGCGGGGCGTGGATGGAGTGACACAGAGACAGTGGCGGGAAGGACACAGAGCAGTGGAGGGCGGTGGGCGAAGGGGCAGAGGAAAGGCTGCAATGCAGATCCCGGCTTTCCGCTCCTTTGTGTGTGCAGGGCCGATCAGCTGCATCTTTCTATTGCCCGTAAACTCAGCAAACCAGCCCTGGCTGTTTCACCTCTCAGATCAAATACAGCTCCAAGGAAATACCCGGGGTGGGTGTGGGCTTACTGCCCACAGCAGCGTGCGATTAGAACGCGTGCAATAGTATCGGAGGAGTAGCCCTGTTAGTCTGGATGTGTAAAAGCAGCAAAGAGTCCTGTGGCAATGTAACTAATTGGAGCCCTCGGGTTCCTGACCAAGGGCCAGCCCAGTATCGGGTTTTGGCATCACAAATAGGCGTGGGAGTAGCCCCATGGGTTGCCATGGAATTTAGGCAAAGTTTATCCATCTTGGAAGGATGAAGGGCGGAGCGGACTGTGCTAATCTGGGGGTGAGTGACCAGCCTCTTGAGACTGAGAGCAAATTGCATATGAGGTGGTTTTGTGTAAGTGACCATTTACCACTAAGTCCAGTTTGTCTGGAGATCTAAGGGGACTGTCTGAGTCCATGGTAAGTGTTATAGTGCCCTAGGAGTTGACATTTGTTCCTGGCTTGGTAAAATCTAATTATAAAACACCCCACCAGTTTGGGGTCTCGGCCCTGTTTTGACAGTCTGCCCTGAGGCAGACACTGGCACTCTAAGTCCTGAGCCAGGCAGTGCGATGGTGGGGGGGCTTTAATACAAACCATCAAATATGGAGATCAAGAGAATTAGCAACACTGCGCTGCTCCTCAGGAAGACCCATTGGCAGGGTGCTACAGCTTTCCCTAGCCCCCAGACCGGGACGTTTCTCCAAGGACACAACTGCAGAAAGCTTCACCCACCCCTGCTCTATCACCGTGCCCCTCTTTGGTCTCCCCTCAGAGGATCCTGCTTAGCTTCCCTCGCGCCAGGTAATGTCACCCCTCCTCTAACGTCAGAGAAGGCGGCGGGGCTGGAGGGATTGGTCAGGCGGGGATGAGGGGTTTTGAAATTCCCGCATGCAGCTGGCCGTTGGTCTCCGCCGCGCACCCCGGCTGTGGGAGGTCCTAGCTTGGGATGCGGGGGCCGCACTCGGGCTGCGATAGGCCCCGGCCGGCCCGCGTAGACAAGCCGCCCCCTCCTCCCGCCAGCATCAGTCAGAGCTAGGCCGTGGGGGTGGGGGCAGCAGCTGTTAGCTCACGGCGGTTCAGTGGGGGCAAACCGCCAGCAGGGAATCCGCCCGCCCGCGCTGGGCAGCTGTCACCCATGAGGAGCTGCCTACCCCAGCCACCCAACACAGTTGTTGTCTCATCGTGGCCTGAGAGCAGCCCCCACCCCCCACTGTAACTGTGACAAGAAGAAGTGGGTATTCACCCACGAAAGCTCATGCTGCAAAACGTCTGTTAGTCTATAAGGTGCCACAGGATTCTTTGCTGCTTCTACAAAACCAGACTAACACGGCTACCCCTCTGATACTTAAGACCTCCAATGAGTGCAAGGTATCAACCAGAGCCCCGGCAGCTCCCATACAGGGCTGTGTGGTGAGCTGCCTGGGCTCTGTCTACACCCAGCTCAGACACCCCCAGGCAGGCAGGCTGGCAGGCGCAAAGTGCACCTGAAGGACAAGGCACCATTCGTGCTGTTGCATTGACAAATCGGCAGGCACCTGATGACATGGAATAGTGCTAGAAAGCAACAGGGTTTGGGAGGAAGCATTACTGCTGTAAAATCTGTGGAGTCAATGATCCACCCTCTACAGTCTTTTGTGACTTCTCCACAGACTATGTGGGCAATGGCCATAGATCACTGTCAACAGAACTACGTGCAGCTATCAAGGGACACAGGCTTGCAACAACTTGTATAGCATAGGTAAGATTAAAGAAGCGTCTGCTTCTCTTAAATGGTTTTAAGCTGCAGGGTTATCACAAACGATGTATGAGGCAAATTTTCTTTAATTTAGACAGTCAGGTGCCATCATACCTCTTTCTCAAATAGTACAAGAGTGGAGTTCCAGAAAATTACTTTTCCTCCAAACAGATGCTTTGCAACAGAACAGTCTTAAGAGCAGTACAGGTCTCAGTGCAAAGTTTCAGTAAACATTTATTTTGTTTAAGCTTAGTCACAATACCATAATTCGTGAAATTGGTCTACAAATATAACTACATAATACATTGATCTGGTGGTCAGAGAAGTAATAAATAAAGCCATGTATAGCTCTGTAAAAATAAGTTTGATATTCATAACTACTTAAACTATCAGCAAAATCTAATATTTCCTTAAGGGTCATATGTCAAAAGTAAACATACACAATTTTCTTCAGAACAAATCATTTTACATAACAATTTGCACAAATTTAAACATGATCTAAACTTTAAATCTCATGTACAAAACAGGATGTGAAATTAAATGACATCAGTGCTGAAAACCAGTACTACAATAGCAAATATAATTCCTGGTTAAAAAGAAGAAAGATCAATTTTTAATGTGCTAATTGTAGTCACAGTTCAATGGAATTATCCAAAAATTTAAAATACATGCAGATACAATAAAATCTTTATTCTCAAAAAACAGACAAGTAGAACTTAGTCAATAACATCATTAGCTGCCAAAACAGATTATTAGTATGTGAGGCAAATCACATTAAAAAACTTTACACCATCAAAAAGCTAAGTTTCCACATTAACTATGCAACAAACAAGTCTTTAAAAGCAAATCACAATTTGAAGAACACACTATTAAGTACAGAACTGAGCTACACCAGATTTTGTACATTGTACTCTGACATTCAATACCACTTTTGAAAACATTACATTCTGAATACAAAACAGTTAACTATAGGTGAGGTGTGTACTTTAAGATAAATTGCTACAAATGTAAAGCTTTGCAGAAGGTTGATGTATTGAAATACATACAGTAGTTTCAAATATTAGAACCTAAACTATGAAATATAAATACTTAAGATCTTAATGGAATTTCTGTTAAAGCCAGACAGCTTGAGATCCATCATAAACTATCATGTCGATCAATCAAGTAATGTGACATTCTTTTAAGTAGCTACTGAAGACAGTAAAAGGACAATAAAAAGGAGCAGTTTAATATTATAGCCTCTAGAACTGATGACAGGATTTGTTAAACTATGCTAAAGAATGCAAAGATACTACTGCCCACCTCAGAATGAGCCATTTAGTGATTAGAGCAAAGTACTGGGAGTCATGAGATCTGGTTTTATTCCTATCTCTGCCACTGACTTGCTGTGTGGTTGTGGGCAAATCACTCAAACTCCGTGCCTCAGTTTACTCATCTGTAAAATGGGATGATTACATATCTTTGTAAAGTGCCCTGAGGCCCTCATAAAAGGCAGTATAACACAGTCACTGCCTATGGAATGAATTATGAAGAATGGAGTAGAAGAGCCTAGTAGGTGAACAGTATAATTTTGTATGGAAAAATATTTGTAAAATATATTTACAAATGTCACTTGAGAACTGAAATACACCACCAGATTAGCCTTCCAAAAACATTTTAACTACTGTGCACGTTAAATTCAGAGCATTTTCAAGTACAATCATTTAATTTTTGTTTGTGCTCTTTCAAAATAACTACTTTTGAAGTTAGCAGATGATACACTGAGATAATTGAATATTGGGAAACAATACTGATTAAAATAGCCAATTTTAAATAAACTGCCTAAGCATATTTGTCTTGTCTATTTAGAACATTTTAAATTTTCTACTGTGTTTAAAATGAAACATTTCACTCTGCATGGGATGTAAGTAAATACAAAAATATATTTTCCTGCATACAGCAGGGTGGGCAAGTTTGGGAGAAGAGTGTTGACACAAAAGGGCTGGTTTTATCAAAAACTAACAATGTGACATAAAAAAAGACATGGGAATAATATTTTAATTTTTTTCTTCAATACTAAATATAGATTACCTAAAATATAAAACATTTTATGTAAAATATAAATCATATTCATAGAAAACAGGCATGAATGTACAGACTTCAGGCGACAGTTACACATCCCTGTATTTCTTTATTTAGGACACAGTTATGCAAAACTGACTCATGTCTCCTTCTCCCCCAGTTGTCCCATTGAAGACAGTAGTGCGACTATATGTTCTAGTAAGGTTTGTTGGCAGGTTTCAGTCCTTAGGCCCAAAATTCACAAAGCACTTTGCTAAATTGGGGCTTTAATACCTAATTTAAGAGACTACTCTGTACCCAGACCCTACAAGCACTACTGAGTGTAGTGATTTTTACTGTGAATAGTCCCATTGATATCAATAGCACTACATATATTAGAGTTCACAGGGTTGAGCCTGTAGGACCCTAACCTAGTTTTTAAAGTATAAGAATGAAGAAAAAAGTTTACATACGGCATTATTAATCTGGAAGTTTGCACATAATCATACAATAATTATTTATTGTTTTATGGGCAAGGGTTGGGTTGTTTTGGGGGGCTTTTTTTGGTTAAATCAGATACTTCGCAATTTTCAACAAAAACTTCATAAGGATTCACGGTTTTTTCATTTGCATGTGTGGCCACTCAGATGGCATGAAGGATTAAAATGGCTCACACTACATACTGTCAATTGCACATTATACCAACTAACTAAGTTTAAGTGCTCACTGACAAGTTGGTGCCAAAGGTCAAAAAAACCCTACATTTTAAAATGCCCATAAATATGGATTTAAAAATAAATCATAGTAATACATGTTCAATATGACAGACCAAAAGAGAGATTAGGCAAGTAACATACATTTTTAAAATAGTTTTGTATACTTCAGCATTAAAAATTAAAAGGAAATTTACAATGAAAATTCAATGAAATGTTAAAATCCTGGTTAAACCCCAAACCAGCAAGTTGAAGACAGAATGCCAAATTCTGCTTAGGTGGTTATATGCAATTCCTCTGAAGAAAACAGGGACACATGTGAAATAGCAGTTTTTGGCTCAGCACCAGATTTTAACACAGCTTTTTAAAAATATTAGAAACAGGTTCTTCATAATGATGGTGCATTTTACCTTTTTGGGTATTTATACTGTGCTCATTGCTATGGTATAAATGCACTCTCACCATACATCCCCGTAACACCCTTGAAAGCACTGCATTACAAAAGTTAAATGATTTCTCAGACTTTCTTCCCTGAGGTTACCTTTGTCTCAACACACTTCAAGAAATCTTACAAAGTCAGTGTCATAATGATCTAGCTTGTTAGCATGATGAGGATACAAATACATACACCCACCAAAATAAAGTTGCTTCAAAGCTCTCCAACATCACTTTGAAATAATCTCCTATTTTATACACACTCCATAATGTGACTGACCTCCCCAAAGATCCACCGGGGACACGGACTTCAAGCAAAAAGCACCCGTAAGACTTAAAATTTTAGAAAAAAATCCAGATCTTCCTCAAGATAGATTTATTGCTGCTTATTGGTCCTGAGAAAGCTTTAAGCAACAATACATTTGGAAGTATTTTATCTGCTGCATTTTTTGTTCTGAGGAAGCATGTGGGTCCTGAGATTAAAAAAAAAAAAATCCTATTTCTTCCTATGCACTCCTATGTGGAAAATGCTTTATTGTGATCAAATATAAACTACTCTGCCACTGAAAATTTGCCAGCACACTACATTTGTTATCCTCATAGCAATTTTTGTTTTATTAAACTGCACTTTAAAAAAAAAAAACAACCCTCCCCCCCCCCCCCAAAAAAAAAACACTGATGGCAAAGTCCATAATATGAAAAACTAAGAAAGAAAACCACATACCTGTAGTGTGTTATGGGTTCTTCATTTTGGAGTGGCTTTAAAGGGCTTCTGATTTATGAAGTAACTCCCTTCTTGCCATTAAAAGCTATGGTATGATATTTTTTGGCCTGAATGTGAGAAAATTTTTCATACTATATGAAAAGGCAACTTCAGGCAATGAAATAAGTCAACAGTAAATTAGAATGCTCGCAACTTTGTAAAAAAAATTAAAACGTGGACCCACAATCACTACTTCTCAAGAAAAACATTTGGTAGCTTGAGTAAGATTTTTTTTTAATGTCAAATTTGCATAATGCTCAGCTCAGCTTCAATATTTTAAATAGACTACTCAATTTGCTTTTATAAAAACTCTACAAAAAGATGTTTTTAAATGCTTGTAAAAGTAAGCGTTTTCACTGATAAAATTCTAGTCATGGATAAAATTCTCTGAATATACAGCTAACATCTCATATCTTATTTTACAAGTGTAATGTTTCTGAGTGTATAGTCTAGATAAATTACTCTTATTCTTCTTAACACATGATCTAAAGTTTTAACATTGTATATTTTTATCATGTGATATTTTGTTGCTTAGTAACTTTCAATGAGATAGTGCTTAGTAACCTTCTAGTGAGCTGGTGTAAAGTGATCTATAGGTTTTATTTCATTGGTCATTGGCTCTGTCCATGTTTTCCATTATCCTAGTAAGACGTATGTTCAGAAGTCTAATTTGACTGTCAATATGGTCAATCTTCTCCTCAAGGCTGCTGCTGCTGTTTCTCCTCCAGTAAAATCCAACGGGCCCAGTCATGAAGTAGACTGCTACAACAAAGCACAGAGGCAAGACTGCATGCTCTGGTTCTCCTTCATACTTCTGGAGGATGTATACACATGAGAGGGCAAACAGAGCAACTCTTACAATCCAGAAGAAGCGACCGAACAGCATATGTAAGAGACAGAAGAAGAATCCAAGGAAGATAGACAAAAACCAATAAGCAAGTAAAACAGCACCAATCAGCAGAAGAACACGGGTAGGGTTGTTGGCAACTACTGCAGGGCTGAAATAATGAGTCAGGTTGGAAGCTGAAAAATAAAAACAAATTTATGAGAAATTAAAATTTAGTTTAATTACCTCAGGCTAAGATAAGTGTAAACTGTGAGCATAACTAGTGAAAGGCCATATATCTGCAGAAGTTTCAAGGCTGCGGTTTCTAAAAAAGGGGGAGGGGGGGAATGACCAAATTACTGGATAATTATAAATATATATGTACCCCCTGTGTGTCCCTTTCATTCAGCAGCAATCACTACATTATTTCTATGGTTGTGACTGAGTGAATTCACTTCAGTTAAAGAGAGGGCCACACTAGTCCAGGGCATAAGTTTAGAATTAAGATCAAGGGTAAATATGGCCTTCATGTAGTAACAATGTTTAGATATTATTTGTTAAGCTGCATTCAGCATCACACAACAGAATAGTACATGCACCTTTAGGATCACGACTATTTCTACCCTTTGTTTCTTTTCATTCTCCCTCTGCCCCCATCTTCCTTTGCTTCCCTGCCCTTTCCCTGTGTGTCGTTCCTTTCCCCTCTCTGCATTTCTTTCCCTGCAGCAACTCTCAGTTTACCCTTTGGACTTCTTCCTCATCCCATTCCATCTGATAAAATGATCAGCAATAAAATAATGACAACATGTAAAGAGATTAATGACAGGAACTCCATATGCATGCAAGACTGCTTAAAATTATTCAGCTTCATTGACTCTAGATCCCAGAACCATTAGGAAAATAATTTAGTTGGAAAAACATTATTTTAATTTTTAAAGTGTCTATTTTTTGCTCTATGGATTACAAGCACAGTCATCATAATCAGAGAGCCACATATCCCAAAGTTTTCCTTCAAAATTCACACAACACCGGAGCAAGGTGCTATTTCCTAGGCAAGGTTTATAAGCACCAACGAGTGTGTCACCATATTAGTGCACATGGGCAAGCCACAGCAATATGCCGTGGTTTTGGAAAAGCCAGTCATTCGGTCAAACCAAAAAAAGATATTAGAAGTGGAGAGAACATTCTACTACTAACTATTGCAAAGCACATTATAGAAAAGTGCTCCATTAACTTCAACATGGTTTCCATCATTAAGTGACAAACTTAGTAGATAAAAATCCTCTTAATATGTCCCTGTTCCAGCCCCAATGTCTGATTTACAGCATCCCCAGGACCATGGGTCTTCTTTTCTCTCTTACAGAGAGGAAAGAAGTCACATTTACAGAGTGCTCTATATAACCAGACTTAGCATTAAGAATGTTACAAATATCATAGATGGGAGTAAGAAAAGGGAGAAATGAAGAGGAGGGAAAACAAGAAAAAAAACTTAGGTACAGGCAAGGAAACAGACAAAATGAAGGACGGGGAAAAAAATGTGAAAATACTGGGTAAAATTATGCAGACCTTTTTCATTCTTTTCTAAGGAAAACTTTCCAATAACTGTCCTCACTCCAGAGAAATATTTTCAAGGCATCCTCATCACTCTAACACAGTAAAGTGATTAAGCTACACAAACCCTTTAAAAGTTTTATTTCCCAGACCCCTGCCCACAGAATTTAACAGTGTTGAATCCTAATTACAGAACAGATATAGCAGCAGTGCAAAGCTTTTCTCATATTGCTTTACCAATACACTTCACCCGCTTCTGGAGTGTTGAGAGGAGAGTTGGGATAGATGGAATTTGAGGGATTAAATAGTAAGAAAAAGAGAAACAAACTAGAGGTGGGAAATAGACCCTACCAACACATTAGAAGGGGTAGCTACCTAAACCAGCCTTCATAGTTGCATACTCTCATTGCTCTAGAAACTGTCCTCTCCATTCTCTTTAGTGGATGACACTCAGTCACAAGTCTCAAAACTCCCAGTGAAGAACAAAGATTAACCACTAACCTGTCCAGATTTAGAAAGATAAGCAAGACATCTCTTTGCCCAGATTTTCAACTCCGTGAACTATCAGATCTTGGATTTTAGCTCACTGGTCAGATCTCTTTCCATTCTCTGCTTCAAAGCTACAGAATGCAGAGTAGCAGGATTGTTTTACTTCTTTTGTTTGGAAGTATTAATGACAAAATGTAAACCCTGAAAGTGCTCCCAGAAACTGCGCTGATGAATGATTTAGAAATGCATGTAATAAACAGGTATCAAAGATAATACAAATGCAAAGTAATACATACCTTATTAACATTCTCCATCCTTCCCATACCTGTAAAAACATCCATAAGGATTACCTGCATAATTTTGGGTTTAACAGACATCACACTTACCATCAATTCCAAGAACATCCAGCACATCAGTCCATATTCTCCAAAAGGTGTCTACTAATACATCCACACCGTAAACAAATCTTTCCGTCAGCCTAGAGAAAAACTGTAAAATAAAATGATACTGTAAAGAATGGCCATTGGAAATCAACCTTGAGAGGTTTATGCAGTTTATTCAATTTTCAGTGCATCTAAAAATATATATACATCACTGATTGATCAATCAAGGTACATACAATATATATTTCCCTTTACCATAGTATCTGAGCGCCTCCAAGTATTTAAAAATAAATGTAGCAAATCTTTCTTCCCTTCCAGATCACAGGAAAAACTGAATTAACATAGTTTTTGTTTGCCTGCTTGTTCATATGTGTGTTATTTGCAACAGGTTCATAACTGGTATGTGAAAACTAAAAACTCTTTCAATGCAATCCTCAGATATTTACTGAAAACCTGACAGGTCCATAAACAATGTGTTGGAGATATACACAAAACTTGAATGACAGTGCAAATTATACTCATTCTATTCAGTAAATTAACATACCTTTATGTTACTATGATACAGAGGGAGTTAAGATTGGGAATTTGTGAAGTTAGAAGACTGAATGAGAAAATGAGTACACCTGAAGGCTGATTTCTTTTGGGAACAGCCTAATCTAAATTTGGTTTGAAGATTACAATTCTTGTTAGTCTTATTTCAGTTCTTGTGTGTATCCCTGAAGAATTTGACCTGAATCGCTGAGAAGGGTCAGACAACACTGTGGAAAAAACACCTGCATCCTCTCAATGCTACTGCCTTCACTGCTATAGAAGCTACTCCAAAGGTTTTCAGGTCCAAATTTTGCCAATGTAGTAGCAGCCTTCTGAAGATTGTCACTATAAACTTCCTGAACAAAAAGCTATCAAGATTATAGATGAAAAAGATGGATATTTGGCTCAGCTTGCTTCCTCTAATCTAGCACCTGCATCTTCCATGCTGCTCCCTAACACTGCCAGCTATCCTGCAAGAACCTTCTCCTGGCCTCCTAGTGACATTCAGCTCAGCCTTCCCCTCTCTCCGTTTCAATAATCTTATCTGAACACATTTTTTTCTTTCCTTGCTCAGGTGTCTTGATTCTTTCCCTCCGATACTTTACTGTATTGAATACAAACAATTATGTAACTATATTTCAAAAAGAACTGTGACAAAACAGAAATATATGCTCTGTATAAATTGTTTACTATAGTTTCTAGTTTACTCTCCCAGCACTAGTTCAACAATTCATCCACACTTCTATTTGTAGTAACAACAAGGAGGCGGCTAAGGATTTCTCACTCAATGTTTGCTTGGGATGGTAAGGCGTTCTCAAACCTTGTTTTTCTTTGCTTTAGACCACTAGAGGTCAGAGGGCCCAGGGTCCACAATATGAAAGTCATTGCCCATTTCTTCTAAGCCGCACGAAGCTGCGCTAGTATCTGGTGGATTAGAGATGCAGAGCAGCCACCCACAGAGGGAGCCAGGCAGCTCGCTGCTGCGCTGAGTTGCTCACAGTGCTCCCCCGTCCAGCCCCGTGGTCTCTGTGAAGGCTCTTTGCTGCTGGTTAATCCTTACAATGGGGTCTCATTTAAGTTTTCGGGGAGCAGAATGTCTGCGCGGAGGGGGGCTGTTTATTAGCTCATAAATCACAGGAAAACGTGCACGCACCAAGCCCCCCCCCCCCTTCCAGCCTCGCCACACGCAACCAAGAGACGCTTCGGGGTGAGGAGGCAACGAAGGCAGGTGGCCTCCGTGGTGCTTTCAGCGATTCCCGCTCCCAGGCAGCCTTAGCCCCCCAGGTGCTGGCGGGGCGTGCTCGGGGCAGCGCAAGGAGAGCGGGGCCTGCGACGGGAAGGGGAGGGGGCCGGCGGGGAGCGCCCGAAGCCGGGAAGGGCGGCTGCGCGGGATGGCGGGAGGGCCCGGCCGAAGGGCCCGCTAGCGGGGGCTCCCCTGGGGGGGGGGCGGGTCTCACCTTCTGCAGGGCCCGCACGTTCTCCTCGCCGAACAGGCTGCTCACCGCCTGGTAGACGCCGCTGGCCGCCCGGCGGAGGCTGTTCTGCTTGTCGGCGCCGCGGCTCCGGGCCGCCCAGGCTCCCGGTCCCACCACCTCGCCCAGCAGCAGCAGGAGAAGCAGCGCCAGGCCGGGCACGAGCCGCCCCCTGCCTGCCGCCGCCATGTCGCTCAGCCCGGCCAAGCCCACCTAGCGCCGCACGCTGCCGCCTGACCGCGAGGAGCCTGCGGCCGCCGCTCCCAGCATCCTCCCGCCAGGCGGGCAGCGCCGGAGTCAGGCGGCGGCGGCTGCAGCGCCCCCTGCGGGAGGCGGAGCGGGAGGGCCTGTCCCTCGGGGCCGCCCGCCCGCCCAGGAGCCCCCGGCCCGGGCAGCCCTCATCGCAGGGCGCCCCTCGCCCGGGACACACACTGCACACCCCTGACAGCACAATACACACACTGCACACCCTCCCCCTCACAATACACACCCCTCACCGCGCAACAGACACACTGCACACCCCTCCCCTCACCGCGCAACACACACACTGCACACCCTCCCCCTCACAATACACACCCCTCACCGCGCAACACACACACTGCACACCCCTCCCCTCACAATACACATCCCTCACCGCGCTACACACACACTGCACACCCCTCCCCTCACAATACACATCCCTCACTGCGCTACACACACACTGCACACCCCTCCCCTCACAGCGCAACACACACTGCACACCCCTCCCCTCACAATACACACCCCTCACCGCGCTACACTCACACTGCACACCCCTCCCCTCACCTCACAACACACACACTGCACACCCCTCACCTCACAACACACACACTGCACACCCCTGACTGCACAATACACACACTGCACACCCCTCCCCCTCACAATACACACCCCTCACAGCGCAACACACACACTGCACACCCCTCACCTCACAATACACATCCCTCACCGCGCAACACACACACTGCACACCCCTCCCCTCACAGCGCAACACACACACTGCACACCCCTCACCTCACAACACACACACTGCACACCCCTCACCTCACAACACACACACTGCACACCCCTGACAGCACAATACACACACTGCACACCCCTCCCCCTCACAATACACACCCCTCACCGCGCAACACACACACTGCACACCCCTCCCCTCACAATACACATCCCTCACTGCGCAACACACACACTGCACACCCCTCCCCTCACAGCGCAACACACACACTGCACACCCCTCCCCCTCACAATACACACCCCTCACCGCGCAACACACACACTGCACACCCCTCCCCTCACAGCGCAACACACACACTGCACACCCCTCCCCCTCACAATACACACCCCTCACAGTGCAACACACACACTGCACACCCCTCCCCTCACAGCGCAACACACACACTGCACACCCACACACTGCACACCCCTCACCTCACAACACACACACTGCACACCCCTGACAGCACAATACACACACTGCACACCCCTCCCCTCACAATACACACCCCTCACCGTGCTACACTCACACTGCACACCCCTCCCCTCACAGCGCAACACACACACTGCACACCCTCCCCCTCACAATACACACCCCTCACAGCGCAACACACACACTGCACACCCCTCCCCTCACAGCGCAACACACACACTGCACACCCACACACTGCACACCCCTCACCTCACAACACACACACTGCACACCCCTGACAGCACAATACACACACTGCACACCCCTCCCCTCACAATACACACCCCTCACCGCGCAACACACACACTGCACACCCCTCCCCACACAGCCCAACACACACACTGCACACCCCTCCCCCTCACAATACACACCCCTCACAGTTCAACACACACACTGCACACCCCTCCCCTCACAATACACACCCCTCACCGCGCTACACTCACACTGCACACCCCTCCCCTCACAGCGCAACACACACACTGCACACCCCTCCCCCTCACAATACACACCCCTCACAGTGCAACACACACACTGCACACCCCTCCCCTCACAGCGCAACACACACACTGCACACCCACACACTGCACACCCCTCACCTCACAACACACACACTGCACACCCCTGACAGCACAATACACACACTGCACCCCAATACACACCCCTCACAGTGCAACACACACACTGCACACCCTCCCCCTCACAACACACACCCCTCACAGCGCAACACACACTGCACACCCCTCCCCTCACCGTGCAACACACACACTGCACACCCTCCCCCTCACAATACACACCCCTCACCGCGCAACACACACACTGCACACCCCTCCCCTCACAATACACACCCCTCACCGTGCTACACTCACACTGCACACCCCTCCCCTCACAGCGCAACACACACACTGCACACCGTCCCCCTCACAATACACACCCCTCACAGCTCAACACACACACTGCACTCCCCTCCCCTCACAGCGCAACACACACACTGCACACCCACACACTGCACACCCCTCACCTCACAACACACACACTGCACACCCCTGACAGCACAATACACACACTGCACACCCCTCCCCCTCACAATACACACCCCTCACCGCGCAACACACACACTGCACACCCCTCCCCTCACAATACACACCCCTCACCGCGCTACACTCACACTGCACACCCCTCCCCTCACAGCGCAACACACACACTGCACACCCCTCCCCCTCACAATACACACCCCTCACAGTGCAACACACACACTGCACACCCCTCCCCTCACAATACACACCCCTCACCGCGCTACACTCACACTGCACACCCTCCCTCACAGCGCAACACACACACTGCACACCCCTCCCCCACACAATACACACCCCTCACAGTGCAACACACACACTGGACACCCCTCCCCTCACAGCGCAACACACACACTGCACACCCACACACTGCACACCCCTCACCTCACAACACACACACTGCACACCCCTGACAGCACAATACACACACTGCACCCCCAATACACACCCCTCACAGTGCAACACACACACTGCACACCCTCCCCCTCACAATACACACCCCTCACAGCGCAACACACACTGCACACCCCTCCCCTCACCGTGCAACACACACACTGCACACCCTCCCCCTCACAATACACACCCCTCACAGCGCAACACACACACTGCACACCCCTCCCCTCACAGCGCAACACACACACTGCACACCCACACACTGCACACCCCTCACCTCACAACACACACACTGCACACCCCTGACAGCACAATACACACACTGCACCCCCCAATACACACCCCTCACAGTGCAACACACACACTGCACACCCTCCCCCTCACAATACACACCCCTCACAGCGCAACACACACTGCACACCCCTCCCCTCACCGCGCAACACACACACTGCACACCCTCCCCCTCACAGCGCAACACACACACTGCACACCCTCCCCCTCACAATACACACCCCTCACAGCGCAACACACACACTGCACACCCACACACTGCACACCCCTCACCTCACAACACACACACTGCACACCCCTGACAGCACAATACACACACTGCACCCCCCAATACACACCCCTCACAGCACAACACACACACTACACGCCCCTCCCCTCACAATACACACCCCTCAGTGCAACACATATACTGCACACCCCTCCCCTCACAGCGCAACACACACACACTGCACACCCCTCCCCTCACAGCGCAACACACACACTGCATATCCGTCACAGTGCAACACACATGCTGCACACCCCTCACCTCACATTGCACACCCCTCACCTCACATTGCACACCCCTCACCTCACAATATACACACACCACACACCCCTCACAGCACAACACACACTGCACATTCCTTACCTCACAGTATACACACATTGGCCACCCCTCACCTTACAACATATAAACCACACACCCCTCCCAGCACAACATGCACACTGCACACCCTCACCTCACAATAAATACTTTGCACACCCTCACGGAACAACATGCACACTGTACATTCCTCTCTTCACAATACACGCACACCGCACATCCCTCACAGCTAGAATCACCAGATAGCAAGTGTGAAAAATCAGGACCCTTTCCCCCCCGGGGAGTGTGTGTTATAGTTGCGTATATAAGACAACGTCCCTAATATCGGAACGTCTGGTCACCCTACTTACAGTGCATCACACACACACCCCTCACAATGCACCACTTATTTCACAACACACACACCTTGCACATCCCTCACAGTGCAACACACACATTGCACACCCCTCACCTCATAATAAGGGCCCTACCAAATTCACAGTCCATTTTGGTCAATTTCACTGTCATAGGATTAAAAAAATCGTAAATGTCATGATTTCAGCTATTTAAATCAGAAATTTCACTGCATTGTAATTATAGGGGTCCTGAACCAAAAAGAAGTTGTGGGGGGATGCAAGGTTATTGGAGAGGGGGTTGCAGTATTGCTACCCTTCTGTGCTGCCTCCAGAGTTGGGCAGCTGGAGAGCAGTGGCTGTTGTCTCAAACTGTTATGGCATTTATTGAGAAAAGTGGGCTTCTGAGTGGCTGCAAAAGTAAGACTATTAGAAGTATTATTGCATCCCCTATTAACTAACAGTGCACTGAATTAGAATAGAGGCTAGGCCTGGACATAAGGCACTCTATTATTTGATATGAAAATAAATAGATAGGCTTATGTGTACACAACTTCGCTGAAAGTACCAAATAAATGAATGAACTTGTTTAGAGGTTGGGTGGCATGTTCAAAAGCAACCAAGTGACTTTAGGTGCATGAGTCCAATTGACTTTCACTTTAACTTGTGCTCCACAGTCCTAAATCAGCAGTTCTCAAACTTTGATGCACCATGATCCCCTTCTGACAACAAAAATTACTACATGACCCTATGCCGGGGGGGGGGGAAACCAGTCTTGGCGACCCCATTAAAATGGGCTCATGACCCACTTTGGGGTCCCAACCCACAGTTTGAAAACCCCTGTCCTAAATAATTCATTTTTTTTGACAATTCCACTCAGAGGCTGTAAATAATAATTTAAAAAAATGCATAAGGGAGCATTGGAGCTGGCTGCAGTGCTGTGGGGAAGAATGGAAAGTGAAAATATTACCTGGAATCTTATCACAGCTTGACTACTAAGAAGCAATATTGTCAATCCCAAAAGTTAAAAAATCATGAGTCAGACCCATGGGTGGTGGGTCAACACCCCCTTCGGGGAGGCTAGCCCGCCGGCCCTGGCCCTTTCACCCAAGGCCCCAACCCCCACAGCCGGAGGAGCCCCAGGCTGCCTGCCTCACCCAGCTCCCCCAGCACTGGGCTGGCTCCATCGCCACCCCAGACTGCTGACCCAACCCCTCTGGCTATCTGTGGCTGCTGGCAGGCCCAAGCTCCAGGCCACTGGCTGGAGCTGAGCTCCCGCCCACGCTTTAGGGTAGATGGGGAGTGAGGGCGAGGCCTCGGGGTGGAACATGGGTGTGGCCACGGCCTGGGTCAGGGGAGGCTTAGCCTCCTCCGGCCTTTGATACCCACCACCCATGGCCAGACTCCTCAAAATCATAAGATTGGCCAAAAAAGGGGTTGATTATCCTCTCTCCAGGCCTACAGGAGGTGGGGTGTGAAGGGGTAGGCGTGTGTGTTATGTATCAGTCTGACCCTGGCTGTCCTGATGCCTGGCTCTCTCTCAGGTGTGTTTGTGTTTTGAAGAGGGTAGGTGTGTGTTGTGCTGTGAGGCATGATGTGGCAGGGGTGTATTGTGCTGTGAGGAATGGTGCCAAGGGTGTTGTGCTGTGAAGGGTGTACAGTGTGTGTGTTGTGCTGTGAGAGGCGGGTGTGCAGTGTATGTATTACAAATAGGGCCTTACCAAATTCATGGCCATGAAAAACACATCATGGACCATGAAATCTGGTCTCCTCCACCCCGCAGTGAAATCTTGTCTTTTGTGTGCTTTTACCCTATACTATACAGATTTCATGGGAGGAGACCAGCATTTCTCAAATTAGGGTCCTGTCCCAAAAGGGAGTTGCAAGGGGGTCACAAGGTTATTTTAGGGGGGTCATGGTATCGTCACCCTTACTTCTGCGCCTCCTTCAGAGCTAGGCAGCCGGAGTACAGTGGCTGTTGGCTGGGCAACCAGCTCTGAAGGCAGTGCCTTGCCAGCAGCAGTGCAGAAGTAAGGATGGCAATATCATACTATGCCATCCTTACTTCTGTGCTGCTGCTGGCCGTGGCTCTGCCTTCAGAGCTGGGCAGCTGGAGAGCGGCGGCTCCTGGCCGGGAGCCCAGCTCTAAAGGCGCAGTACCGCTGCCAGCAGCAGCACAGAAGTAAGGGTAGCAGTACTGCAACCCCCCCTGCAATCACCTTGCAATCCCCAATAACTTCTTTGTGCAATCTTAATTTGGTCCCCCCTGTGTATGTGTATTATGATGCAATCTAATTACATGATCACAAACTATTTTTTTTCATAGGAGTCAGGATCATTATCATTGGGGTTGGGATCTTTAGATCCACAGCAGAGTCCCTTGTCACTTGAACTGAAAGTAACTGGTAGTTGTAGAAGGCTGTTTTCTTTGTTTGGACCTGCCACTAGAGGAGGTGAAGACACACACTTTGCCAGTGGGTTTCACAGCTATTTTCTAGAGAGCAAAGGAATGTTGAGACTTGGGAATAAGAGTCAATTCCAGCAATTTTTCCAGCAAAATGGTGCTAGTATAGAGAAAGCTCCCATAGCCACAAGCTACTCTGAGCAGGTACTCAGGGTTAGGAGCTATGCTACCACGGTTGCTACCACTGGTGAAGCTCCCCTAGGGAGTAGGAATACAGCAGCCTCTGAGGTCCTCAGAGCAGAGGAGCTGTGGCTTCCCCTGGCCATTATGCAGGCTGGGTAAGGTTGGAGACAAAGGATCCTTACACCTCCTCCAAACATGTTACCTATGTGAGGGCCCCATGTCAACCTCATCCTTACAGTGAGATTGCACCTTTGGCAGGGACCAGTGCTATGACATCATATGAACTACACGGTGTTCAGTGATCACACAATGTTTAAATTGCTTGCAAGAGCTCTGCTTTGTTCTGAGTCCAACTCCAACTCTGGGTGCATAATAACAAAACTTTCACAGCACCCAGTCCATACTCTCTTCTGGGAAGCTCAGTCTTTAAAGGCACAGCCCCAAATACTACAAACATTTACAGTGGGGTGGAAAGTGGTTAAGGTTGTCTCTCTGGGCCACATTTCATTAGACCCTAAATATCAAGAGGTAAAAGGTAGCTACAGATAATTACTAGTGTTTTAGAACTACCAAACTCCTCACTTGTACAGGTATGAATATTATTTGTATCTATTATAATCAAGATCTGAAATTACAGCTAGTACTTTCATGTATGTAATAGATTCCAGGACTGAAGTGGACTCCGGGTGCAAGCTTTTATATGTTGTCCACAAGAAGAACTAGATTTGCTTCAATTATTGTGTCGAAAGTTTCTTCAACTGGAGAAGGGTCTCCCTCACTCCTGCAGAACAAGCAAGGTCCATCCCTTTGTCCCTGCCTGGTCTGGAGCAGAACAAAGGACATTTGGTGTCTTTTTGGTGACTAAAAGCTTTATTTTGGGAGTTCTCCACCTTCAGAACAAGTCCTCAGAACCACTTGCGCTGAACCTGTTAGTGTCTGCTTATGGAGTTTGTCTATTTTAGAACAATCCTCATAAGGGTGCTTAAGAGTTTAGACTTCCAATCATTCCATTAAATGCCTACGCTGTGGTGTATCCTGCCACCTTGTATCAACCAGACAACCTCTTCAGTTCTCAAAATGGAATTTAACCTTTGGATACTTGCACAGGTTTATTCACATATTTATATTCAAGTGAGTGTGTGGAGTGTCCTTAATCCAAACCTCAAGCGAGGTGTGTGTGTGAGAAGTATCTTGTTTTGAGATGATTCTGTTATACAAAAGTAGCATTTGAAAGGTATTTGGGTGAAAATAGTGAATTACAATGAATATTGTTCACACTATTTTTCTCTGGTCTTTAAAGCTGCTGAAATGTGGGTATATTCTAGTGTAAAAAAAAATTCTAAAGTAGCCATACAACCATATCCAAGGGATGCTTGTTCAGTTTTCCTTCAAGTTCTTATAGTTTCCCAAAACATCTTCTGGAATCCTGGAAAATTGAGGATGAAACTGAGAAAAGGAGAGAAAGAAATGAAAACAAGGTAAGAAAGGAAGAGGATCAGTAGGGGGAGATGAGAGCAGAGATGTAAGCTGGGGTGGAGTTACTGTAAATGCTGAATATATGTGTCAAGATTTTCTGTGGGTTAGAGCATAATATATGATAAAATTCCCAAAGTGCCCCATCCTCTTTGATCCTCCTGTGTAAACTGGGCCACTTTCTTTTCAATTAAAAATCTCAGTTTAGTAAAGCAAACTACAATGTTCCTCCTAAGTCATTTTGTACTGGCATTTTTCAGGTATGGGCTGTTTTTGGGTGGAGGAAGGCAGTTGCTACTGCTTTTTTATTATCTTAAATGGAGTATAGATTTAATTATCAGCTGATATGTCTAGACTGGAGCCTAAGCTAGGCATTCTCTTTAGCTCTCTGCCTTGCTCAACTCAAAATAGATAAGGTTGCCATCTGCACGAGCGCCAAGCTAAAAGCTTTCCTCTGATTGGGCACACCTCCATCCCTTCCTTCAGCTGATTGGTTCACAGCGTATTAGGTTTTTTTAAAGCTATTAGGCAATTAGTCTGTCCTTGTGTCAGTTTCTCCATTGTCTGGCTAGGCTCACATGAGGTGGGTTCTGGGCTGACATGGGACCAGCCAATCACGGTGCGATCTGATTGTGGTGCGCTGCCGCAGGGAATCAGTCCGCCTTGCACAGCCGGCGCGCTGTTCAGAACACTTGGGACAGGTGCTATTTAAAGAAACAATCAGCAGTTTTGAAAGGCAATCGCAGGTTTTCATATACTCCCCTTCTACACATAAACCATGATTGTGGAATTTTTTTTCTTGCCGGTTGAATAATAGAAAGTAAAGAGAGGGTTGATCATTCTGCAAGGCTGATAAACCAGGATGATTTCAATGAGATTTTTAAAAAAGATGGTGAATGAAATGCAAAATGTTTAACTGCACCACACACAATGCAAGAAGGCTTCAATTTAAAAGAAAGGTACTTTTAAAACTGACTGAAAATTAATGCAAAGTGAGAGGGATTTGGCAGCTCTCCTTAGAAGCATAACTATTTGCCAGATGTTTATATCAGTTTACTTATATAACAAGCAGGACATCTTAGAGATAGGAAGTAGCATAAATTAAAAATCTATAGGTTTACAAAATAATTACAACCTAATCTGGAAATTGGAGAGAAAAGTAGTGTGGCCTGCTGGAAAAAAGTAAAATTCTCATTAAAGGAGAGAATAAAATTATGATGTCCTTAGAATACTGCTAAAACTGTTTGCTTTGTTGCTTAACTACTCCTGTACCAACAGCAGCAAAGAGGGAATGTATCTATTTGCGTCTTCCCTCCCAGTGTTGATGCAGATAGTTAAGTGTTTTTTGCTCTGGTGTTTGATTTTATTTAGGAGGTATTGGGGTTTCATACACTTATTTTTTTTCTAAATTAAAGAAATTTAAAGCAGTAATAACTTCCCTCTATCTTAAATCTAGATATATATTTTCAAGTGCCTTAGGAAAGTCACAAAATAGACAGTGCAGACCTCCCTCAGAGAGATTGTTTTTGTGCCACCTGCAGATATCTTTACATCATTTTACATTTGGTCAGATTTTAAGGTTATCTTCACAACCAGAAGGGCAAGAAACTCAGAGCCAGAGAATCTGCTTCCTATTTTGAAAAGCTGTGGGAAGAGATTTACAGGGAATCTCCATGTAGAGACTACACCTGCAACAAGCCACCATGGCCCCCAAACCTGACAGAACCTGTAGGACCTGTGGGAGGCCAAGGCCATCCACATGGAGACCATTTAGCTGCACGGCTTTGTCTCTGTCCTCTTGGATCTCAATGTGGTTAAACTGGACCTGAATCACCAACAACCTCCTCTGTCCAGTTGCGCCAGGAGGGGATCTGCAGAAAAGGTAATACAGCCTTTCATTGCACCCTACTTCATCCCATCGTGCCCTCCTGGCCCATTCTTTTTGTGTGTGGAAAAGCAGCATTTCAAAGAAAATTACAATATTATTCAAACTGTTTTCTGCAAGCCTTCACATTTGCTAAAAATGGGTGTATTCTAGTCTCAAAATATCTAAAGTAATATACGGTGATTTCTACTGTACCCTTCATTAGAGAGACAAGGTGGGTGAGGTAATACAGTATCTTTTATTGGACAAACTTTCAAACTACACAATGCTGGGAAATGTACTCAAATGACTCAGGCACCTGAGAGTGGGGTTAAGGGGCTGCTTAATTTTTGGTGTAGGCATAGGGGCTCAAGCTGCAGCCTGAGCTATAGGACCCTCCCATCTTGCAGGGTCCTAGAGCCTGGGTTCTAGTTGGAGCCTGAACATCTACAGGGCAAACAGTCCCAAACCTCATGAGTCAGCGGGAACAGGCTAGCGTGGTAGCCTGGGTTTTTAATTGCAGTGTAGACATACCATAGTGTCACAACTAATACAAGGCTGAACAGATTGTTTAGCACAGTGATTTTCAACCTTTTTTTCATTTGCAGACCCCCAAAAACCTTTTGAATAGAGGCGCAGACCCCTTTGGAAATCTTAGACCCCCAGGGATCCCCGGGCCACACTGGTTGAAAAACACTGGTTTAGCACAAGTAGTGCATACATATTTCAAGGAACTATTCACCGTGAGTGCCCCAGGAACACCCTTCCAGTCTGGGGGCGAGGGGTGTGGAGTGGGAAATGAGGAAGGCCCAGTTGCTTGTCCTTCTGTTACAGTGCCAGCTTGGAGCAGAGGCTTGGGGTGGCATTCCCCACTGTGGCTACATCACCACCAGGGATGGCAATAGTAGCTGCCTGTTCTCCATTAACTGTTCTCGCTTCCCTCCATTAACTGTTCTTAAATTCCCCCCCCCCCTCTCTTTCCTTCCAGAGCATTAACGATGCTGGGGACTGTGCTGCATTTATCCCGGGCTTCTGATTGCTTGGGGTGGAGGTGTGCGGGGAGAGGGGCAAGGCTACCCAGCACGTCAGAGGCTGGGACCCCTGGCTCGCTGTTATCTCCAGCCCCCGGCGGCGGACTCTTTTTCCTACCTGCCCGGCGGAAGGTTACAGCGAGGGGCGCGCTGTCTATAAAGGCGGGCCCGGGAGGCGCGGCTGTGCAGTGCTGGGCAAGCCGCCGGGAGAGCTGGTCGGGTGGGGCCCGCGGAGCTGTCTCGCCGCTGCCATGTCCCGGGAGCTGGAGATCCTGGAGTCCCGGGTGATGTGGGAACCGGACTCCAAGCGCAACACCCAGATGGACCGGTTCCGGGCCGCGCTGGCCGGCGCCTGCGGGCGGCGCCTGGGTGAGCGGGGCGGGAGGTGGGGGGAGCCCTGCTTGAGCCACCGCCGGGGCGGGGGCAATATGCCGGGTGCAGCCCCGTCAGCGCGGGGGGGCAGGACTGGCATGAGGGGGGCCAGTGGCTGGGCTGGGGCAACCTGCCTGGGTACAGCCACAGCCAGCGTTGGGGGGGGGGGGCAGTGTCAGGCCCCAACCTGCCAGGCATACAGCCTGGGGGGTAGTGGCTGGGCTTAGGGGTGGGGGGGTGGCAACCTGCCAGGGATACAGCCCCATCAGCAAGGGGCAGGGCAGTGGCTGGGCCCAGGGGTGGGGTGGGGTGGGGTGGGCTGGGCGGGAGCAACCTGCCAGGGATACAACCCTATCAGCAAGGGGGGGCTGGTGGCTTGGGCAAAGGTGGCATCCAGAGGACTTTAAAAGGGCTGTAGGAGGTGGCAGGAACCAGGAGGTGTCAGTGAAGTGAGCATCGCAGGGAGCTTTCAAGTTGCAGCTCGGGGAGTGGTGGGATGGGACGGGACGGTGTTTGGAGTCTGTGCTGGACTGACTCTTTGCCCTGGACAGACCATATTATCCTGCTTTAAGGGGCAGTTCACTGTCTTTGTGCCTAGGAATAAAGGGCCTGCTTCTGATCCAACCCCCCCCCCACCAGTTTTTATGTGTGACTGCAGTGACATAAGTGGAGTTACTCCGGACTTGCACCCTGTGAGTGAGGTGGGAGCCAGGCCCTGTGTCTTTGGGTTATTGCATAACTAAGCCAGACAGGGCCCCCTTAAGAAATATCAAATATATTATCTGCAAATAGTGGGGCGTGGGAGGAGTCACTTTCTGGGAATGAGTTGCTTAGGATTCCTAAAGCATGTTTTGAAACCTTTGAAACATCCTGTACCACCTTAGGTCTAGAGAGTAACCGAGGTTCTGAACAGTCTCTGGTGCCCTGCCAGTGCCTAATACATGAAGAGGCTTCAGAATGCTGCATCTAGCTCTATTAGGAACTAAGAGAATAAGAATAAAAATGGATGGGTTTCCTGTCAGTCTGGGCACTGGGTATCAGCCATAATAGCATGAATATTAGTGGCTACTGTGCACTTATGACTTCCAAGGACATGAATATCAGGTGTAGGCTTTGTTTTGCAAAGGCCTCTCTCAAGAGGCAAATTCTGCTGTCTAGGTTTAAAATTGATCTGTTTGGGGATCCCAGGCCTGTGAGTCTGTTAGAGAATTGCATTACCACGTGCATTCAGCATTGTGTATTACACCGTAACATGTTGGTGCTAAACTAACTACATCCTAAAGGCTCAAGTGAGGACAAACAGTACAAATAAGACAGGACAGACAAAATGGGGAATGGCCATCTCTGAGTATATGATTCGTGGAGAGCATGTGGATCTGTAATGTCTGGAAGAAGGAGACACAGGGAGTTTGTCATATATTAATAGGAAGGTTATCCCATTTATGTGGATTGATGTGGGAACAAATAGAGTAGTGATGCAAAGCTTAGGTGGAATGCAAAGGGCAGAATGGTATGTAGGAGGTTGAGATTAGGGCATATGTGGGCAAGACTAGGGTAAAATATGTAGGCATGGGTGTAATTATGGTGTGCTTTGTGGGTGTGGGGGGGAGAAGAAGAGGTTTGAATAAGAGATGGTGGAAGAGTGGGCGCTGATGTAGATTTTCAAGTAGTGGGAAGACCTGCTGGGAACATCTGGGTAACGGTTATGTTGGCAATGGCTGCATATCTTTGATCAACTGGAGGAATGAGTGATGAGAATGGGGCAGGCCAGAGAGGTATAGGTTGCAGTGATTTAAGATGTCCCGAATGCTGGAATGGAAAAGAACCGACTCATTTTTATATAGAGAACTTTAAAAATTGGTGGCAGGATTTGGCAATGGCCTGGGTATGAGGAAAGAGTAGAAGAGACAAGTCAAGGATGATCTTCACATGCATCCATCAGTCAATCTCTGGTGTTTCTAAGGTGCCTGTTATCATGCAGTCTAAGCCCTCAATCAGAAAAATTGACATTTACTTCCCAGCTGAAGGCATCAAAACAGGAAATAAATGGTTGTATCACTTCCTGATCTGTCAACCATTGACTGTGTGATGGTGACTGCTTATACCTAGGGATCTTGTAAAGAGGAGGCTCATGATGTTTATACTTAGAATTTTTATTCTGTATATCTCAGTGCTTTACAAAGGTGGGCAATATTTTTCATTTACAGATGGTGAAACAGACATCCTGAGGTTGAGGTCCAGGTTTTCAAGTCATTAGTAAATGACCTCAAATGTTGGGTGTCCAGCTTGAAACAATTGGGACCTGACTTTCAGGGGTGCTGAGCATTCAACTCCATTTGAAGCCATTGAGGACTGAATGCTCCCTGATGGTGACCTTTGTGGTAGGGAATGGAAATAGCTTATTAACAAGCAGAACATTTTGTTCTTTGTGAGGGCCTATTGATGTATGGTTCTCAGATGGCTTGACAAAGGAGGGGGCTAAGAATCTATTCTGAATAAACAAATACACATTTTTCAGTACATTAGTTAATGGCTTCTAAAGCACTCAGGTGAGCTGAAACCATCTGTTACTAATGCTATATCGGCGCATGTGCGTTGGTACAGATGCGTTGCTGTAGTGTGTCTAGGGCAGATGCTCTAAGCTGATGGGAGAGAGCTCTCCTATCGACTTAATGACTTCAGCCCCTGTGAGTGGCAGTAGCTATGTTGGTGGGAGAAGCTCTCCTACTGACACAAACGTCGGTGCAGACAGCATTAGGTAGGTATAACTTGGGTCGTTCAGAGGGATGCTTATTCACCACCTGAGTGACATAACTTATGCCAAAGTAAGTTGTAGTGTAGACATGGTCTAAGTTGTCTGTGTGGATTAATCACTTCTGCTTAGTCATATTGGTGATATCCTTAGCAGGGAAATGGCTGTTTATCTTTTGGATGCCTCAGATTGTCCCTTGTTAGACTTCTTAATGTGGATCCATGATCAGTCTTCTCCTTCCATTTATTTCACTTCATCCACTGACTTTCTAAACTGGTTGATGGCCTCAGAAGTGTTGTTTAAAAATACTCTTGTTTTTTGTAATTGTAGATAAGTACACTAATATACGTTTTACTTTTAGCCAACTACAATGAGTTGTACCAATGGTCTGTCGAGTCCTACTCTGATTTCTGGGCAGAATTTTGGAAGTTCAGTGAGATTGTGTTCTCTCGTCTATATGATGAGGTAAGTCAGTGCTTACTTAATTTTGGTGGTATTTAACTTGGATTTAATAAAGACTATGACGGTTGTAAAATGGAGTAGGTAGAGGGATGGGGAAAGGAGGTGGAAAATCAATTTTATTAAGATACTTTTACTACCTAATAGACTGTTACTTAAGGATCACTTCCTAAACTAATTGTCATCTAAAGTAACAGGAAAATAACTTAGTGACATTAGAGGGACAAAGTCATAGGAGACTTAATCCAACTTGAAGCAGCTCTTTGGTTAGCCCGCTTATTGTCAGCAGAATGCAAGCACGTGTTCAGCCAGCTGTTTAAAACCAGGTGTCTGTCCTAGTAAATGGAGCATGGAACTATTCCTAGTGCCAGGTGGCTAGATACTAAGGTGAAGGCTGTGTTAGTTACTTAAGAAACATACATTCTGGCAGTTTACTGAGCTGTCAGAAGGCTGTACCTGGTGCAGTGTTCAGCATGTAGAAGCATCCAGGGACAAATACTGCCTGTGGGCCAGATTGTGCCATTAAAGCACTGGCCCACATTGGGGGCAGTCTGGACTCTTGCTGCTTCAGGAGAGGAACTGTGCCTCTGGAAGCACAGTTGATCCCTATCTCGTTCTTAATTTACACAGTACAATCCATTAAGTGAAACACTTGATTGTTACTGCAAATTAGTCAGTCTAAATGCTAGAATATTCACTTGCTGTTAGTTACAAGCACGAGAACTGGGGACATAGCTGAGGCCCCTTTCAATCCCATGCCTCTAAATACATAATTGGACAATACAGTGCTTCCTTGTGAGCTTTGCTGTTGTAAAAAGACTTGGATGACAAGTTCAGAGTTGCTTCTGGTCACAGATGCATGCTGAGCACTTACAATCATAAAAACTCTCTTCTTTAAAAGAAGCCCTGTAGCTGAAATCTTACCAAGCTTTGGTAGAAGGCAGCTTTGTACTTGACCAGAAGAGTTTTCTTATTAGAGTACCTCCACCATCCATGTGATAGGACCTGAGGGCATAAATTGAAGCTTTTTAAAAAAGAGAACATTGTATGGTCATAAGAGAAGATTTTAATTTGGAAAAATAACTAATATGTACCTTACATGGCAGCTTAAAGCAAAACACTGGAACCATTTAGGAAGCTTGAAGTAAAACTAAGCAGTTTTTTTTCTTGTCCAAATGTTAGAGCTGCTCCTGAAGTGTGACTTATTGTAACATAACTTGGGAAAAATTGAGAGATGGGAGCCTGAAACCCTCTTGGAACTGATTTAGTTCAAGATGTGGCAGGGGATAAGTGTTTCTGTTGCACTTTTTATTTTATTTTTTTATTTTTTGGGTAACTCCTTTCTATTGTGGTTTTCCAGCCTGTTGGGGGTCTAAGATCCCTGGATGGATGGATCTTTGATGTGGCGTTGCTTAATAAATAGATAAGTCCTCTTGCAGACCTATGTGCAAGTCATAGACGGTGCAAAAGTTTACTTAAGTGCATAGGGTCCTATTGTGCATTAGGAGCGGAGACCAGGAGAGAGCACTACCTTTGCAAACTCATCTTAACAGCCCCCCATTCTTTTGTGTGTGTGGCAATTAAGGCCTGGTCCACATATTAAATTGCATCAGTTTAACTAAATTATTTAAACATAGCACAATTTTAGGCAAGTCTTAAATTTAACATCTTTACTTGCATTTATCCCTAAAACAAGTGCAGTTAATACCTACCTTTTGTCAAGCACTCTGAAATCTCTGGATAATATCTAGCACTTCCTCTGGATTTCATAATTGGAGCTAGGGGTGTTAGACATCGCATGACTCCAGCCTCTTGCTGCCCTGGCACTCAGGCTCTGCCTGCTTGCAAGTAGGACAGCACTCTGTCACTTGGGCACCAGGGTAGACTGTTCCTGTGAAGGAAATGCTGCACTCAAGTTATGAGATTAGTGTTACATTTTTATTGAGCTCAGTGTGGGAGGGGAAACCAGGGCAAACAATGTAAATACAAGTTTGCCTTGCTATGTGTGTCCATATTTTTTTAATTAATTGGAAGATGAGAGCAAAAAGCACACTTTGCAGGAAGGCTTTACTTGTGTACTATTCAAGAAGTCACACAAACCAGTCATAGTGACTATGGGGTTTAGTTCGAGGTATGTGCATCTCTATCTTGAACTCAGGACTGGCAGACAGAAAGGTCTGAGTTCTGATCTTGGCCTGGACACTGATTCCACCCGTGGCAGTGGGCAGGTCACTAAACTTTCTGTGGCCAGTGTTGTGGGACCTAGCCTGTCTGCCCCTCTTTAAATGGAATAATGGTACTTGGTTGTTAAAATGACTTCTCTAGCTAATGTCTGTAAAGTCCTCTGAAGATGAAGAGCTGCAGTTTTTCCTGTTTTCCAAGGATGTCTGATACTGTTCCTGCAGGTAGTTGACCCATCTAAGGGAATTGCAGATGTTCCAGAGTGGTTTAAAGGCAGTCGGCTCAACTATGCAGAAAACCTTCTGAAGCATAAGGAAAATGACAAAATTGCTCTCTATGCGGCGAGTAAGTATTTAGTTATGACTTCCGGTAGCCTTGTGTTCTTCACTTGTGAGATAGTGAGTTTGCCCAACTAAAATGGGCAGTGCTTTTTTTCATGTGCCCCATTACCTCCTGATAAACCTTGCGATAAAGTAGGTTTTGGATGAAGCAGGAGATGGACAGAAAATCAGCCAGTTGAGAAGCATCTGCCCAGGTCCCCATCTCGGAGGACAGTGAGAAGATGGTCTGTGGTGGCAAGCGGCCAATTCTGGAAAATTCCCTATGGACTGGTGAAGTTGAGCTGGGTTAGTTGGGATTATGTTGTCTTGTTTAGCACCATCATCAACCCGTTCATTTAATAGTCTGCCTTCCAGCATCATTGGGATTTCCGTTATAAACACTTGCTTTAAAATGGGGGTCTTTCTGATGGTCACCCCAATCCATTACTTAGATATGGTCAGAGATTTGGGGGGGGGGGTTAAAATCCTTTTTTGATATTACGGGAAGAAAGGGTCACATGGGAGTAGGGGAACTCCAAACTTTGCTGTGCAGTAACATCGAAGTTCAGTTCCAATAAATTTTCCCCATTGTAATAGAATAAATTTAAGGAAAATCAAGGTTTTAGGATGATGGATGGAATCCCCTATTAATGTATGAACAGGGCAATAAACATCCACTTGAGGTTTAGTTGTGCTTTTAAAAAAAATGCTCTACAAACACTTGCTAACTTGCTGCTTTAAGTCTTCAAGTCACGAATATACATGGAAGAGAATTGTATGAACTGAGCTGAAATCTGAAAATTATTTGCTTTGGATCTGAAGAGGCATATCCAGAAAAGAGATTCTGGCACTTACATGATCTTTATTTCACATTAGCAGATTTTTTGTGTGTGTGTGTGGTCTCTCCTATCCTTTTTTATTATTATTATTATTATAATCTCATTGTGGCCTCTCCCTCCACCCAGAAATGCAGCAGTGGAACTGCTCTGGGGCTGCTACTGCAAACACACAAGCTGTGGTAACTGTTGTGCCACCATTTATCATTTCCTAACATAATTTGCACCCTTAAGAATCTGAATAAGTAAGTTATGCTATGTAAGTGTCTAAATAAACGTATATGACTGCAATATATCTCCTGTTTAGCAAAAAGATGCACCAAATTTAGTGTAAAGGCTATATCTGGTTTCAGAGCAATGAGCTTTAATGGTTACCAATCGATGAGTCAACTCTTTTTAGGAAAATAACTAAAAAGTACAAATGCAAAACCAAGATTAAAATTGATTTAAATCAAAGCCATTTGAATTCTGACTTAAATCACTCAACCCTGCTTGCATGTACCAAAATTAAGATTTAGCTTTAAATTTGTCATGGAACTTGGTTTTTTTTCATATGCATAAATGGGCAGAGCTTAAAGATATACAGAACCACCTGAACAGTGCAGTGCAGTTGTTTCCTTTCAAAAATCTAAACATTCCTAGTATCTCACGATACCAGATTTTTTTTTTAATCTCCTACCCTAAGGATTTTAGTTATGCCCCTTGGAAGGAGATAATCTAATTTAAGGTGTGTGGTGGCTCCTTACTGAGTTGTACTGAGCACTCCATGTAGCTTTAGCCAGGCCTAATCCTTCCAGTGAGGACTGGCAGAGACAAATGCCCCTTTTAATTGCTTAATAATAATCAAAGACATATGACCTGCAGCCTGAACGCTCCAATTAGACAAAACGTGATGTAAAATTTTAGGCTCACTATTGGAATTGTAAAGAGCCTATGTGGGATTCTTTTTCTCTTGAATATGGAGAACAGTGGTGTGTTTTTTTTGTTTTGTTGTTTTTCCTTCTCTCTTCCCCTCTCCCCCATCCCCCCCCCCTCTTGATACATAAATAAAAACACAGGAGAACCATCTGCAGTAGGTTACCCTAATGAAGAAGGAAAAGTATAAACAGATGCATTTTGTTTCTTGGATTAATTAAAATGGAACTGAACATCTGTATAAAATCTATACTGAGTCAAGAGAGTGAGTGGTAAAATCTGTAACCTGGTTCAGGTGCAACAAGAAGTGATCTGTTAAAGTGTCATAGAAATGAGGCTTATGTAGCTTCAACCTTGAAAGAATGACTCGTCACTTAGATATTTATTTTTAAGAGCATTAGAAACGTGTATTTAAAAGAGAAAATGCAGTTAGTTTTTTTTAAACAAGCCCTCTGCAATGGCTGCAAGGCCAGAGCAAATCTGTGAAACTGGCTTAATTTTCATTGTCTCAAGAAAAAGGTTAAAAGTAAAATGAGGTAAATGGTTTCTAAAATTCTTTCAGTTCTCATAATCTAAGGAATTATGAGTGAACTGTTTTAATGAATTAGTTGATTTAACATATGATTGTTGTCCCCTTTATGTAGAGATTAGCTTTGTTTATTCTGTTAGGTGTACCTGAGACTCATAGCTTTGTTTAGCTTAGCCATGTGAGACAACATCAATAGAGGAAACAATATTTCCTGGTTGACAGGATATTTTTTAATATTTATTATTGATTCAAGCATGGGCAAGTACTGCATGAATGCAGTGAGTATCAGTACTTCTTATGCAGAGAGTACTGAGTTGCCTCTGCATCTTTATTCCAGGCCCTTTTCTGCATTTAATCTTTTAAGTAGTCTTATTTCAGTATATTACTGCTGTGTCAGAATGGAGCGTAGGGAATCTGTCTGGTTCCAGCAGTCATTGGTGGAGATTTTGTAGAAAGCTTGTGAGCATCTCAGACGGAAGATTAAATGCAACGTTTATAAACCTCTATCCCCTTCCATGCAGACCTTTAATTTGGATTGCATCTTGTCTCTTGTAATATTTCACACAACTGGTAATGAATGTTTGAGGCCTACTGCCCACTCCACGGGCAGCTAAACTTGCAGAGGAGGAAGAGCAAATATTATACTCTGCTAAAGGAGCTGCGCTGAGCGTAGCCAGTGTGCTAGAATACATGCTGTAAGATTCAGCATCACTAGTGCGATTTACTTGCCACGTTCCTGGACTTGTGTATGTGTTTTAATGAATTAGTTGATTTAACAGATGATTGTTGTCCCCTTTATGTAGAGATTAGCTTTGTTTACTCTGTTAGGTGTACCTGAGACTCATAGCTTTGTTTAGCTTAGCCATGTGAGACAACATCAATAGGAGGAAACAATATTTCCTGGTTGACAGGATATTTTTTAATACATAGTTCTAAATCTGCACTGTTATTGATTCAAGTTTGGAATTCTGGACCTTGGAGACCAGGCAGGCCCACTAGTCAATGGGAGACAGACTGGGGAGCCAAGAGAGGACAGTTACATTTCATAACTCTTAGACATTCACTTATTTTATTTAGCCAATTAAGGACTTATGTAACATCTAGTCTTGAGTACAAAAATTTAAAACTCCTGATAGTTGTCTCTTGAGGTGAACCTGGCCCAGATGAGTATATTTGCACCGGAGAAATACTGCAGAATTTTCTTCTTGGCATCTTGGAGATCCTAGAATGGTAGGAGGCCTAGAGTAGACCCTAACTGAGACATAACTAACAAGATTAGACATTTCTTTAGTCACCCAGTGACTGGCAAATTTAAATCAAATTTAACCTTAACAAACAACTGATTGTTTTGGTGTTTTTTTAAGCTCTAATTAGAAAACTAGATCAGAACAGTATGGGGGCAAGCAGTCCATGCTTTAAACTTTAAACCAATGCTCTCTGACTCTTGCCTATCTACAATCAGCAACTTACATTTTCAGGAGCAGATGTACAGTCCTGCCCCGTAGTGAGTGAACCCCATCCATTAACACAGAGGTCTCTTTATAAAGACAGGCTTTGCACAGGACAAGAATATTATTAAAGGGCCAGTGTTCTCAAATGTCTGAGAGCTTCTTCCTCAAAATAGCATCTTCGTCTTTCTTTCCCCCAGGATGAATCCGTTCTTAGATTGCGGTGTGCCATTTCTAATTGATTTGTTATAAACTTTTTTCCTTCAGAGGAAGGCAAAGAAGAAATCTTGAAAGTCACTTTTGAAGAACTAAGACAAGATGTTGCTTTGTATGCTTCAGCCATGAGGAAAATGGGAGTGAAAATAGGAGACAGAGTTGTTGGTGAGTAAGCTTTTGGGCAGGGCTGGAGGGGAAATATCCCCAAAGCAAACGAAGTGAGTTGTTTCTGGGGCCCCAAACACACACATAGGAGGAGCACACCAAAGAAAAGACCCTTGTGTTGGTGCATTTATATTGCTATGAAATATGCTTCTGGAGGGATGGAAGCTCGTTTAGCCTCAGGTTTTCCATCTCTGGAGGAAAAAAGTAAATGATTTATTCATGTCTTTACACTGAGGTCTGTTTCACAACTTAATAAGCCCTCTGTGGAAGTCAAAAGTGAGCAAGATGCACACAGCTGACTGGTGATCCTGTTAATAATATATAATGTGTCTGCAGCAATTTGAGCAGATTAATACTCTCATTGAACTCTCTGCTATCATATGTTTTTATTTTGTATCCTTTTTGTCTCCTGAAGAACAAACGATATTGGCTAAATTCAAGCAAAGTGTAGGTGAGCGTTATGCAAGCGTCTCCTGTTCAGCTCTGTCAACATACCTCATTGGTGGATTTTTTCTGTGTGCTCTGTTTTCTGATCTGTTTAGCATGTCTGAAATATAGAATAGGTCTTTGGGGATCTCCTCTATCTGTGTCTGCACATCATGTGTCATACTAATGGGACTTGCAAAAAATGATGCACAGTCCTTTCATCTTTGAAGATCTGGGTTCAAGTTCTCACTCGTGCATGCTGGTGGGCAGTGGAGCACATCTTTACCCTTGATAAACTGTTATGCCACCACTGCCCTCACTCCCCAACTGTAGGTGTCTCTTGAATAGTATCTGTCAACTATGCTAAATTGTATGTTGGTCTTGGGGAGGAAACTGTAATGAAACTCACTCTCACTTATGACTTAAGTAGGCTTACTAGATAGCAACTGTGGAAAAAAATGGACAGGGAGGTGGGGTAATATAGGTGCTTATATAAGAAAAAGTCCCAAAAAACAGGATTGTCCCTATAAAAACAGGACATCTGGTCACACTAGACTTAAGTGAGAACACGAACCCACGTCTTCAAAGATGAAAAGATTGCGCATCATTATTTAAGTCACACTAATGGTACTTGCAAAATCTACAAATGGAAGTAGATGAAATCCATGCCATAGAGACCTTTACTCTAAGTGGAACATGTACTGTGCTATACAGATCAGATAACTGGACCTTCAACTGATATATCAGCCTCTGGCTTGGTGAAAGGGAAGGACACTTATTAAGTAATACACGATCAAGTCCTGAGGCCCTTACTTTGTTGAAATGCCTGTCAAAGTCAGTGGCGCTTTGCCTGGTTCAGAGTTGCCTCAGATTTTATCCTGCTGGTGTCAGGTTCATAACTGACTGAGGAAAACAACTTTTAAATCTGAAACCAAATGTTGAGTGAAACTAATGGGTGGAGGAAAGTTCAGATTTTAGCACTTGCATCTATATGGTTCCAGTTCATCTCTTATTTGGGGCATGGTATCTTTAACAAGTGCAAGTCATGTATGAGTGAAGTTCAGACTTCATGCTTGCTACTGATTATTCACCACAGCAAACAGTCAGATCACTACAAGAAACAGGAACCGAAGGCACTTGAAAATCAGCCTGAGTTGCATAATTGTCAGTTCCTTTTTCAGATCATCTTTGTAGTGTCTGATTGCATGTAATTGTGGAATAGACTGAACAAATTTGTGCAGACTTTGAGCGCCATCTATTCTGAAACGAAGTTTCCCCTGGTATGCACAGAAGGAAGTCTGCAGACACTAGTTTGTAGACAGTACTTCATGGAGTGAGGGAAACAAGCAACTTACCTTGTTTTATATTGTAAAATTGTGACATTTTTTACCACAGAATATCTCTGCAAGCAGATGTTCTCTAAACTGTATGCCGAAGTGGTGCAAACTGTTAAATGTTCACCTGCATCCAGAGGGCTCTCCTGTGGTGGGGTGTGTTGAATCTCGCTTTTGCAGCATACAGATGAGATTCATGTTAGCAAAAAAAATTGCTGAGGGGAAGCATTGGAAGGGTGGGGGTTGAAATTCAGAAGCAGGACCACAGGCATGTTTTCAGAAGCTGCAAAACTTAGCATAGGGATGTGGAGGGATTGCAGCACATTTCTAGCCATCAGGGTTGAGTACTGGCCCTGCAGGATCTTCATTACAGTTCCATTGCCTGCCTGTGGCTAGGTTAATTCCATCTTACTCACCTTTGCTTAATTCCTCCCTAAAAGCTCATTATTTGGGTATTGTGCATTGATGGTGAATTCTGCTAAATTGAGTGTCTTGAGCTCTGGGATGAAATAATTTCTCACTAGACTGTAAAAGTTCAAAATAAGTCTAGACTTGGCAAGTTTAACTTCTTTGATGTGAAGGCTCATTCTGGATTAACTCTTAAAGCATTTCATTTGTTGGGAACTTCCCCAAGTGCAGCATCATGAATTAAAATCTCATACATAAGTTTTGTCTAGAACTCTTCTCATCCAGAAGGGTCCCAAATGCCCTGCTCATAAGGGGTGTCTACCCTTGTGGCAGTGTGTAGAGTACAGAAACTGCACACAGAGCTAGCCACAGGTATGAATAGCAGCAGACGGTGAGGCACTGCCTTGCTGAGTCGAGTACAGACACGCTAGAACCCTCCCTAGGGTATATATCCTACGCAGCTCTCTACCTGCCCAAGCAGTGACTTCCCATATCTACACTGCTACTTTTAGCAGTGTAGTGTCCCACTGCTGGAGCCTTTCCCTGCCCGAGTCAGAGATTCTGGCAGCGAGGAAAGGCTCTGGGAGATCCCCACTGCTGCATGCAGCTACAAACTGCAGCGTGGATGCAGCCATAGCCGGGAGGGAGGGTGAGGTGGGGAGGAAGGAATTGGGGCCAAAAAAAAAAAGAAATCCGGTCCGTCTTGTTGCTTGTGTGTTTATTTTGCGTGCACCTTCACACTGCCATCTATCCAATTCCTTCCACAGGCAGGATATGTAGTAGAGATCGGCACTGCGGTTAGAAGAGGCTTTGGGCCCATCTAGGAACTTCTTTTATCAGCTCCTGTAACGAGAGCATTTTCTCTCTCACTTTGTTATAGGTTGGCTGACTTGGCATAGCTCAGTGGTTTGAGCATTGGCTTGCTAAACCCAGGGTTGAGAGTTTGATCCTTGAGGGGGTCATTTGGGGATCTGGGGTAAAAATCTGTCTGGGGATTGGTCCTGCTTTGAGCAGGGGGTTGGACTAGATGACCTCCTGAGGTCCCTTCCAACCCTGATAGTCTATGATTCTATGATCTTATTTGCTCTTGTTTGTTTGACTTAGAGCTGCTAAATCTCTGCTTAATTGAAATACTTCAATGCATTCCAAGTAAGGGTGTGTTTAGGTAATAAGTTACTTAACATATAGTGTTGATAGTAACTGTTTAACATATCTCCTTACTTTCCAATTTAGGGCCTGATCCTGCTTCCTTTAAAGTCAATGGCAAAATGCCATTACCTCCAGGAGCAGAATTAAGCCCTTGTTAAAGGCTTTGCTAATGCTAATTTTTAAGAGGCAATAAAAGATAGTGCCAACAGCATGATCAATGTTTTGTACTAATATCTTATAGGAGGGATTAAGCCATGTTGGGAGGAACAAGTAGGGTGTATCTATTGCTTACTTGAAACTAGGGTGACCAGATGTCCCGAGATTGATTGAAGAAAGAAAGTTAGTTAGTTCTGATATTCAGGGCTTTGTCTTATATAGGCACCTATTAACCCCACCCCACCCCGATTTTTCACACTGACTATCTGGTCACTCTGTATTTGAAACATGCTTTTAGATGCTATTTATTTTAAGTAAGGTCAGGGGACATACCTCCAAAAGCCAAGCAATTCCAGATTTAACTAATGCCAGCGTTCCGTCCTCCCTGAAGTGTAGGCGTCAAGGATGATCTGCAAGCATTAGGGTCCCGATCCTGCTGTCCTAACATGAGACTATTCTCTTAGGCTTCATTGGGAGGCTTGACTCTTAAGAACCACAAGAAGAGGTATAAATTGGAATGTCTTGTCTTGTTGTATTACTACTTCCAAAACACACAACTTAAATTGAAAATTTTAGGGAGAAATACTTGTGGTATAGTGGAAAGAGCAAAATGTTTAATTTCAAAGCACTGTTATCTTCCTGGATTTGTGATCTATGCATCTTATTTACCACAGTGGGTCACTTTGTCTACATGTTTTTTTTATTCCTTTCTCTTCATACCACCCCCTCCTTCTGCCAGCTTAAACTGGTCTTCAAAATGAGTACAAAGGGAGTGTCTCTTCCATTGTAGTGGCTACACTTTTAATGTTAAGATCTCCGAGGCACCAAATTAAACATTTCTCTAAGACTTTATGTAAAAAGATTGCTATCTGAAGAACAGCTATTTTAAGAGAACCTAGATAGGAGTCATAGTATCATACACCCTTCCTTATTGCAACTCTAAGGAAAACTACTTTTTTAGTCATATGATCTGACTTTTCAAGCCCTGATAGCGTAGGAGTTCATGTCTGACCTTTAATTTTGTGGATCTTATTACATTACATGCTTTTTCAAAATGTCTCATTCAAAATACTAAGAACACTTGGATTCAGATCTCACAAGCTAAGTAAGGATGGCCTGGGTCAGAGCTCATATGAGAGATCTTCAAAGAGAACCCAGTGTACTGAAGGAGGTGGTAGTAATGCAACTGGATGCAGTCTTCTGAGTTAGTATTGAGCCAGAGGCCTGCTGTAGTGTTCAGGTGCACTGCCTGAGGCACCAGTTCTTGGATGAAATAAGGTCCTGATGTATTGTCTCTAGAGATGATCTGGGTTTTCACAGGAATAAGGAAGTTAACTCTTTTTTGTCTTGGTCAAATCCAGTTGGTATCTAAGTCCTGGAGAGCATCTTTCTGTTTGATAGATAAACATGTGGAGGGGAGAGTGAGATGTCAGTTGATATTTAAAACCACATGTACTCTACTACTGCCTTCCTAATCAACTTGGACTTCTGTTTGCCTAGTGTCCTGCCTAGCCCCAGCAATTTACAAATTATTCCACTTCCTGTCCTAAAACACTATTGGGTAGTGTTCTGGGTTAAACAGCTGCCACCTTCCACTCTAGAGATGGCTGCACTTCAGTGGCATTGTGACATCACTGCTGGAGGCAGAAACTAAGGTGGCAGCTGTCCAAACCCTTAGTACTGTAGAAGGAGGTGGAGGGTGTGGAGTATTAGGCTGGAAAGCTTCAGCTCAGACTTCCAGACCCACATGCAATATCACAGTCCAGGTCCTCCCAAAGATTGCCACCTTCCACCAGGACCTAACCTGTTTTGAACATAAAAATAGCATGTAGAAAACCTTTTGTTTGGTATGGGAGCTTTGTGCATTTTACAGCAGCAGTAATGGGCATATTTTTCCCCACCTTGGTGAGTTATCGTTTCAAATGGGCAGAAATGCTGTTTAACTGAGTCAGCATTGCCTGACCTTTCCAGTTAGCCTACTGTGATTTGGATGCTTTCCCTGTCATTTCTGGCCCCAAAAGCCCTCTTGATCTGCAACCACAGTAGCAGGGACTTGGACTGTTAGGACCTTAATTCCACGGAAGCCTAATCTGTAAGGGAAAGTAACCAGCCCATCCAGACATCCCTTGTGAATGTTTTACTCTTGCCTAGTTATCTCTTGGACGACAAACCCTTCATCATAGGTAACATGTCCTCTGTTTTAAGTGCAATGAACACTTGCATCACTACAGTAACAAAGATGGAGGTAGGTGAACAAGACCGCACTGGGGCTTTCTCCTTCAGCTTGGTATCTTCTCCTTGGTCTTCAGCTTTTTATCATTGCCAGATGTACTTAAAAGCTTAGCAGCTTAGCAGCTGTAAGGAAGAGACATTTAGCAGCAAGCATTGTTTCAAAAGCTGTGGCAGCATCTGTGTTTTCTGTTTGGGGATGTCTTGCAAGTCTACCTAGATCTTAGAGGGGTGTGTATATGTGTTACTTGCACCTGCCAACCTTTAAAATAAACGGAGGGTCCCATTGGTGTAATTTTGAATGAGCTAATCTTGAGGTACCCCCTACTCCCTCCTCCACCTCAGTACCACTGATAATCCTAGCTGGCAAATAATTGACTGATATCAGGAATAAAATAAGCTCCAGTTTATCTTTATCTTTATTTCTCATCTCTGGATAGATGACTCTTACTGTGCTCCTGTAGCAGATCTTGTCTTTATCAGCCAAAAAACCCCTCAACTGCATTCAACAAAACAGCATTGCATTTTGTTGTTTAAAGCTAGTACTTTAGCTGCTAGGGCTAATACAGTTACTAATGTGATTTTTTAAAGCTAGCTTTCTAAGAGGATTGGCGGGTTACTAATAGTCTTGGGCTGTAGTAATATTAGCTTAAAAATCCAAGTAGGAGTACGAAATGTTGTGTTAAGGTTAAAAGCTGACACTGGGGCTCTGGCCTTGAATTTTCCCCTTATACCAGGCATTTAGGAGTAGGGAAGGAGCTGCTTTGAGGATTTTTGAGCCTTAACTTTGCTGCTTTCCTTGTGTTGTATGGTTTGATGGCTTAAGTAAACCTTGTCCTGAATGCCAACGTCTTTCCTTTTCTGAGTGACCAGTGATGTTTGGATGCCTCAGTTTCTGGGTGCCCAATTTCACTCTGCAAAGGAGCTTGATTTCTTTTTCTGAGTTGGATGCTCAGCATTTTCTGAAAATAGGGTCCCTTGTCATTGTTGCAAATTGGGGACCAAACTCCCTGGCCACCTCTGGAAAATTTTGGCCTGCAACTTTCAGAAGGATTGACTTCAGCATTGCAATGTCACTACATGTTTAAACTTAAAACCTCAGCAAACACCAGCTCAGGTAAATAGTGACTCACGGGAAATGTGAAGACCTGACAGTTCTGTCTTGAACCTATTTTTAGAATAAACAGCCACTTTTTTTTCCTCATTTTTAAGTAGCATGTGGTATTAAGGTCTGACTTGTGTCCTGCCAGAGTGGGTGTCGTAGGTTAAATTACTTGGATGTAGCTTGTGCTTAGAGCCCTGTGTAAATCATGATTTATTAAAGGAATTTCCTGACAGTGTAATTGGCGAAGTACTGAATTTTGCAGAGTTTGCACTGAATTAATTTTGCAGATAAATGTCCATTTCAAGGGCCGAGTGACTTTTACATGCTACTTGTAAAAGTCATTATATCCTTGAAATGGACTAAGGTCACCTTTTGTATTTGAGACTCTGTAGACACTTTCCTTTAAAATACATTAAAATCATGGGATGGGACATTTTCACTGTTTCATGCCCTCTGTGAAATTGATTTACAATGGGCACTGCTCATGCTGCCTTTGTTTTCATGGAAGCTGCATGCTAGTAGTACAAGATGTGTGCTCCCTGAGCTAGCAGTGAGTTCAGCTGATAGCAGACTGAGCTCTCTTGTTCCCAGTACCTAGTCTCCGGTTTCTATCCATGTGGGCAGAACTGGTTGGTTTGAACAAATATCCCTCATGTCTGGGTTCTACCATGTGAAAAGTGCCACCTTACCAGGTGTAGCTGGGTTTGTCAGTTGGACACCTGGATCTCTGTGTGGGAAGACCTCCGAAGCTCATTGCACCGTGTGGACCAACTCGCATATCCTCTATGCTCTCATCTGGGACAGCATTGGATCGCTTGCATGGGAGCTTGATGAATTTATGAAAGGGATTATGTAACACAGTTGCCTGAGATAGGAAGGGATTGGATTTGATGATCCAGGCTGTCCCTGCCAGTTGTATTTTCTTTAGCGTCCGAGGTTTTCCCAGAGTACATTGATTTAAATGTGATTTTTACAGTGTGGGAAATGAGGAGAAAACTCATGCTGTCGCTCATGCTGAGCTTTGTTTGCTGTCAGTGTCAGGAGAGCTTGTCAGAACCTGCTTGCATGTATCGGCACAACACAAAGAACTGTTACAGGGAAAAAGGGATGTTAGTCTGAAATTTCCCCTTGGATGCTCAGGATGGATCTGTTGAGGAGATGGATCTGCACTCTTTTCCTGGTCTTAGTTTAAGAACACTGTTCTAACCTGTAAATGGTAGGCATGACAAAGGTAATTAATAGTTTACTCCCATCAAAATCAATGGGAGTTGGGGCCTTTGTGAATCTGGCCCTAAAGTGATTGTAAAAATAGCACTTTCTCACTCAACAGATCAGCTCCATTGTTCCTTTAGTCTTGCAGGCCCAACACAGCAGAGAACACATACTTCATCCTGTTCCTCTTTTGGGTATCAGTAAAAACTATCTTACCAGGTTTCAGTCACTTACACCTGGGCAAACATACTGAAAGCATTGGGGATTCCAAGGATATTCCTGAGAGCATGATTTGAAAGCAGTAAGTTGCCCACACCTGGGCAACTTACTAAGGGTTTAATTTGCCCTGCAGCATCTGACCTGTGGTGGTGTGAGAAGAGCAGAAACCAGGCTGTTTTTCTTCCAGTGCTTGCTCATGTTGATTCCATTCTAGGTGTGCGTGTGCCCCTGTGTGTGGTCATCGGAGATTTTTGCCTTGGCGCAGCGGTTCTTAAACTCTTGTGCTGGTGACCCCTTTCACATAGCAAGCCTCTGAGTGCGACCCCCCCCCCCAATGTGTTTTTTAATTTATAACACCATTATAAATGCTGGAGGAAAATCAGGGTTTGGGGTAGAGGCTTACCGTGACACCCCCCCCCCTCATGTAATAACCTTGTGACCCCCAGTTTGAGAGCCCTTGCCTTAGTGGTATCCATAGGGCTGGCTGTGGCGCCCCCTAGAGTTCTTTGCTCATGCCGTGGTATATCAGGCACTGCTGGCCCTGAGCCCTCTCCGTTCTTTCTTACCACCCGTGGTGGTCAGTTGGCGCACCTCTGTCTCTTGCTTTGCAAGCTGGCCAGTGGCTTCTTTCTCAGCCTTGTGCTTCTAGTTGTTGTTAGTTAGTAATTAAGTAGCCCTTTAAGTGTTCAGTCAGTTAGGGTCCCTGCAGGGACTTTGTTGCAGGTGGGGCATGCCCCTGTCTCTGGGTTTTAAGCCCTGCTCCTATGCCCATTAGTGACCCTGCAGTGCCTCTAGGAATCCCACATGAAGGGGTGTTGTCATATCTGTAAGAACTTTCCTCCTCGGATGCAGGGCCGGTGCAAGGATAGCTTGTGCCCTAGGCAAAACTTCCACCTTGCACCTCCCTCCCCTTTCCCCCCCGCATCACTTATTAAAAACTTTCAAAAATGAATACTACATAATGTGGCATTGTTTTTTAGAATTAATACATGTTCGGCTTGAGAATTTGTTAATTATTCTATTTAATGAAAATAAATGAATAACCTGATGGTGCTGACATTGTTTTCACTTTGCACAACATAGCATGGATCTTAAAATAAATCACATACGTTATACACAATACACTGTCACAGAGTAACACGTTATAATTTAGAATTTTTTCAGGGGGAAGGGAAGTAGACTGGGTTCAGTTAGTGGGGGTTTGGGTTTGGCTGGAGCAAGGAAGGGAAGCAGATGGGATTCAGTCAGTGACTGTTCGAGTTTGGCCAGGAGGAGAAGGAAGCAGACTGGGTTTGGGTCAGTGGGGGAGTTGGGTTTGTCCGGGGAGCGCAAGAGAAGCAGACTGGGTGGAGTCAGTCGGGTATCAGGTTTGGTGGGGAGGGGAAGCAGACTGGGTTTGGTCAGTGGGGGGTTCGAGTTCAGCTGGGGAGTGCAAGGGGAGCAGACCGGGTTTGGGTGTGGAGCGGGGACGGCAGGCGGGGTAGGATTCAAAGAGCCGCAAGGTGAAATGAGCACTATCCTCTCCAGTCCCTGGCATGCAATGGGAGCGTGTGGCCTGCTTTGCCTTCACGAGTCCGTCCTGTGCCCAGGCTGGGGAGTTGAATGCTGGGCTCTCCCTCCAGCAGGGAGTCGGTGGGGCAGGACTGTGAAGGCAGAGAGTGCATGGCCCTCATACCAAAGCAGGGTCAGGAGGGTAGAAAGCTGGGGTGCAGGGAGGTGGGTTAAAGCGGCTTAGCTGCCCCTCCACACAAGAGACCCTGCAGAGCTGCCAGCCGTAACCTCCCTCCCTTCTCTCCCCAGGGAGCAGAGCCTCTGCCCTGGAAACCCTGCAGCCTGCTCTTGGAGGAGCATGCCATGTGCAAGCTGGCCCCACTTGCACCACACTGACAGCACAGCTCAGCCCCAGTGGGAGGGAGGGTCTTACACTTCCCACTGCTCCACTCTCCTCATGGCTGCTGCTGTGCAATCTACAAGACAGAGGAGCTAGTACTGTAATAATGTACCTACCAACACAGCAGTCTGTACAATTATCGATTCACAATCAAAGGACTTCCCTGGCTTTCTAAATGGCAGGAGTCGGAGAGCACTTTATAGGGAGGTGATAAGAACCACACTCCCAATGGTCTGCAATCTAATCAAAGGACTTCCCTAATTGCTGGCTGCCTAAATAGCAGGAGAGCAATTCATTGGGAGCATGGTTCTTATCTACGTCCACCCTACACTCTGTGATCTGTAACCTGCGTCTTGATTGCTATCCGGTCCTATTTTTGGGCACTGCTTCGGTGCTCCCCAAATCTTGGCGCCCTAGGCGGCCACCTAGTTTGCCTAGTGCTTGCACTGGCCCTGCTCGGCTGCAGAGGGAACATGACATACGACTCAGGGCCCTCCTCATGTGGGCTGCCCTGTTGCATGTAGCCAAAGGGTGGAGTTGCTATAGGGAAGGTTTGGGCCAGGGAAGCAGAGGTCCAAGAGGATTTCTACATTTTAAAAAGTAGTCCATGCTCTGAAATGTGAGACTGCCTTTGAAAACAGGAATATTGAGCTTTGCCTCTCAAATTCTGATCCCAAGGGAATGAGCATGAGGTTCCTAAATGAGCCTTTATGCCTGTGGGCATGTGACTTATAATATGAGAGATCAAAGTCAAACATGGTAGAAACAATGCAAACTTTATGTAGGTCAGTGTGAAGAAATACCATGGTGATGTATGCTGAGAGACTTGTATACCGAGTCCTGTATTTCTTCCAGAACTCCCTATGACAGGGCATGTCAGACCTATCTAATCTCTGATCAGACGCTGGATGTGATGTTCCATGACTAATGGTAAAAAGCCTAATGGTCCATAAATTAGTGGTGAGTGGTAAGCCCTATTTAATGTGGCACATGCCAATGATATGAAGGGTGGCACAGAAATATCTCGGTCCACCTTAGAAACCCTCCCCCTGCCCCCGCAAGCAAATTTAGTGCTTGAAAGATGGGAACAGGCAGCTTCTTAAAGTGCATCCCAGTAGACTGGCAAACAAACCCAGTGTGTGCACAGAAACCAATAACTGCTGAGTTCAGGTGGGTTTTTTTAAAGGCGGTTCTAGGGCCTTGTTTTTAGAAATACCCATCAGGGCAGGGATTGTCGTTCTCTGCGTTTTGGAAAGTTCCTAACACGTGGTGGGATACAATGGTACAATTTACTGTGTTGTAAACCAGGCCCCTGGTCCTTTAAATGGGCTCAATTTTAAACTTTGGGGTTCCTAATAAAATACCTATTCTGTATGGGGGCATTGTTGCTTGCTTACTTGGATGTCATTTAGATCCTTAAAAGAGATAAGTGCCCAAATCCATGTTTGGGCCCCTAATTTAGATGTCATTTGAAATTTGTGTTTTTAATCTATGGGTTCAATCCTGACCGTTCAAAACTCCATCTCAACCTCCCAGTTGACTTTGATGGGGGCAGGATCAGCCTGTTGAAAATCTGCATCTCCTGACTCTCTTTCTCTTGTCAGAATATCTGACAAAAGGGATCCCTTTGTGTATTTAAATCTCAAAATCGTGCTGCAGGCTGCTGATAAAGCTGTATTTCAGGTTTGGAAAGCTAATGCATTTTGAATGCAAAGTGAAAACGTACTGGTTCCATTCCTGCTTGAAAAGTGCATGTATATGTACACAGGGTACATCACTTTAGGAGCTACTGCATATACCCTGCAGTATTGCTGACCCCAAATGTTCAAAAATCACATCAGACTCACACAAACTCATGAGATTGGCTTTAAAATTATGAGATTATATAAAAATTAATAGATTTCTGGGGGTTTTTGAGCCTTTAGGGTGCACTGGGGTCATATTTTGACGCTTTCTCCACAGACACGAGGGCTAGAAACTTACCTTTTCTTTAAGAATGAAGGCTGAAATCATGACACATCCATTTGATGCTGGCAACATGCCATATCCAAGAGGGAAGAGCTGCCTTGTCTAGGCATTGTGATGCGTGGTGCTTTTAAGGACGCAGCCCTGGGAAATGGGAGCGAAGATCCTGCAAAAAGCCCCTCTGCCCCACACCCTACTCTTGCAATCACTGCAGCTGGCTCACCCCATCTGGGGTGACTTTTATCCCCCTCTGCCATGTCTGGCAGTGCCTGTACCCCATTCTTAACCTCGGCTCTAAAGCCCAGGCCCTGGTTTTTGCCCCTGGGCCCCTCTCCTACCCCTGCCTCCAGCTGTTGGACCCTCCTCTACCTTCAGTTTGGCCCCTGCTCGGATTCTGCCCATCCCTCCCCTAGGACGTGCTCGTTTTGCTCCCCAGGAACAGCTAGGAGCCCCTTGTCAGCGCAAAGGGGTGCAGAGTGAGGGCAGGGGTGATGTTGGCAGATCTCACTGAGCGTCCTCCGTTCACACCAGCAGGGTCAGTGACAGGTAACACAAAGCAGCAGATTGTATGGGGCAGCGGATGGAAATTTGACACTGGCTCCCACATTCCTCTGTCCCCTCCCACTCCCCCGTCCCTGGGCACGCTGGCTTCACGCTCCCTGTAAACAATGGGAGCTGGTGGCCAACTTTCCTGGGCACAAGGCAGGGAATCACAGTCAGCTCAGCTGGGAACAGCCTGGGACAAAACCATCTCCCTGCAGCCAGGTTGTAACCAGAAGGCACGGTTCCTGGGGGGGGAGAGATGGGAAGGTCCCTCTTACCTTCCCTCCACGTGGCGCGCTCCCTGGGAGCAGGTGGCTGGGTCCCAGGAAGGGGGGCCCTGGGCAGGCTGGGGTCTCTCCACTGGGAGAGTCTCCAGGCAAGTGTTGGAATGTTACTCCTCAATATTAACGTCTACTGGGGCAACCAGGGCTCTGGGGACCCCAGCAGCAGGCTTGGGGATCTTGCAAGGAGCGTGGACTCCCCAAAGCGACCCTGAGTTACTTATAGATTCTAGGATTGGAAGGGACCTCGAGAGGTCATCGAGTCCAGTCCCCTGCCCTCATGGAGGACCAAATATTGTCTAGACCATCCCGGATAGGCATTTATCTAACCTACTCTTACATCAGCGAGTGCAATTAATTTCCTTCTTCCGCTGGTGACCCCAGTGATCACTGAGTTGCATCCCAGCACCTCCTGGGTCCTAGCGATCAAGTGATTGCAGTGCAGCCACCCTGCCTCTCGGGGATTCCAGATTCCCTGGGCACGGGGCTGACTGGCTTCCTCGCAGGGGCCAGGGCTGCCGCCGTCAGCCCTGGGTGATTGGGGCTTCTGCTGTCGGTCCTGAGGCTGCCTGACTGCTGGAGTCCTGGCTGCCGGGGCTGATGAGCAGCAGGAGCTCGCCCAGGATTATTTAAAAAATAAAATAAAAATTGAGATTTGACTTTTGAGAGCTCTTTTGCGAGATCATACGTTGGGCTTAATTTTACTTACAGATTGTGTCAATCACAAGGAATTGGTGAGCGTTGGCACGTCTGCCCCTGACTCTCATGATTAAGATTAGGGGCATGGAACCAGAAATAAGTCAGCTGATCTTGACCGGAGATGTCTTGTCACTTCTGCTCATGTATGCAATGTCATGTTGCCTCTGGCTGGATAGCTTTTTTGCACAAAGCTGGTTAGGTTATCAAAGATGGGTGCGGAGAGGCGATCTGCACAGGGATTATTTCTCCCTCCTTCCACCTGCCCTGGCATGCTTGTGGGGAGAGGGCTGCTGTTGACTGAATTTGCCTTACAGTTGGTTACTGGGCATTTCATAATCCCACCTTCTAAACAAACTTTGTTTTCCAGGACTTCTCAGTGTCTGGGAGCTTTTCGGTAATGGGTAGCCCTATATCTTCAGTTCACATTTGCCCTGGCCATTAGATTACTCTCCTCTTTTCCCATCCCCCTGCAAATCTTCAGGTTCCTCCCCCGTCGGCCCCCTGAGATTTTGGTGAATAAACAAGATCTGGATCTCTGTGACTGCAATGGAAATTGGGAGGCCCTCAAATTTGGAGTAACTCGTTCAGTGCAGTTACAACTGATTTTTCTCCAATGTCTGTGATCAGACTCTGGCCCCTTAGGAGGGGGAAATGGCAGCTGGCAGTAGAAACTTGCAGGTGCAGTTATGTTTCTGATGAGACATTTTATTTTGCTTCTCTTATTTGCACATCTGTATAACCTGACTACAGTAAAGTTTAGGTTTACTTTAAGATCTGCACATTCCAGGTCTCTTCCTTCTTTAACTATTGAAATCCTGTTCGTAGGTTATTTGCCCAATGGTATTCACGCAGTGGAAGCAATGCTGGCTGCTGCGAGTATTGGTGCTATTTGGAGTTCAACTTCGCCTGATTTTGGAATTAACGTAAGTAATCTCAGTATTGCCCATTCCACGGAAGTTACAATTATGAGCCTGCCTAGTGCAGATGGTGGTTAGATCTGGGATAGATCAGGGATAGATCAGGGATCTGTTTAGAGTTGACTGAAGATGTGCATGTTCCATTTGTTTACTGCTTCTGCCATCTTGTGGCAAAACCCCAGAAAACTAGATTTTCTTCCCAACTTGAGAAAAGAAACTGATTAGGCTGAAAGAACAGGAGTACTTGTGGCACCTTAGAGACTAACACATTTATTTGAGCATAAGCATCGGATGCATGCAGTGGAAAATACCATAGGAAGATGTATTTTATATATATATTTATATATATATATACACAGAAAACATGAAAGAATGGGTGTTACCATACACACACTAACGAGAGTGATCAGTTAAGGTGAGCTATTACCAGCAGAGGAGAGAGAAACTTTTTGTAGTGGTAATCAAAATGGTCCATTTGCAGCAGTTGACAAGAAGTTGTAAGGAACAGTGTGTGTGTGTGGCGGGGGGGGGGAATAAACTTGGGGAAATAGTTTTACTTTGTGTAATGACCCATCCACTCCCAGTCTTTATTCAAGCCTAATTTAATGGTGTCCATTTTGCAAATTAATTCCAGTTCAGCAGCCTCTCGTTGGAGTCTGTTTTTTGAAGTTTTGTTGTTGTTGTAATATTGCGACTTTTAGGTCTGTAATCGAGTGACCAGGGATTTTGGGCTGAGACTTTTCAAACTGCCATGGAATCTGGAAGCCCAATTTCCATTAATTTAAACAAAAACTAGGTGTTCAAGTCCATGAGAAGGTTTTAAAAGTTTCAGCTTTAAATTGCTCATTTCCAAATCAAGCCTGGGTTGGTAGTGTGCAATAGTTGTTGCTGTCTGACTACTCGTTTGCCGTGTTATGTGAATTGGTGCTTGATTCACTCCATAGAGGACAGATCACAAAAAGCACCATCAGTTAATACCAAATGGCATCCTTGTTGACAGGGGCCAAAGGTTGAATAGGCTATGGAAATTGACAGTCTTCCTGGTGTCAAGGTGGCCTCTCAAGAATTTGGCTCCAGCACATCAACATTGTAATCATAGACCTGGAAGGGACCTTGAGAGGTCATCTAGTCCAGTCTCCTGCACTCATAGCAGGATTAAGTATCTAGACCATCCCTGACAGGTTGTTGTCCAACCTGCTCTTAAAAATCCCCAATGGTGGAGATTCCGCAACCTCCCTAGGTAATTTATTCCAGTGCTTGACCACTCTGAGAGGAAGTTTTTCCTAATGTCCAACCTAAACCACCCTTGCTGCAGTTTAAGCCCATTGCTTCTTGTCCTATCCTCAGAGGTTAAGAACAATTTTTCTCCCTCCTCCTTGTAACAACCTTCTCTGTACTTGAAAACTGTTATGTCCCCTCTCAGTCTTCTCTTCTCCAGACTAAACAAACCCAGTTTTTTCAATCTACCCTCATAGGTCATGTTTTCAAGACCTTTAGTCATTTTGTTGCTCTTCTCTGGACTTTCTCCAATTCGTTCACATCTTTCCTGAAATGTGGCACCCAGAACTGGACACAATACTCCAGTTGAGGCTTAATCAGCGTGGAGTAAAGCAGAAGAATTACTTCTTGTGTCTTGCTTACAGTACTCCTGCTAATACATCCCAGAATGTTTGCTTTTTTTGCAACAGAGTTACACTGTTGACTCATATTTTAGCTTGTGATCCACTATGATCCCCAGATCCCTTTCCACAGTGCTCCTTCCGAGGCAGTCATTTCCCATTTTGTATGTGTGCAACTGATTGTTCCGTCCTAAGTGGAGTACTTTGCATTTGTCCTTATTGAATTTCATCCTGTTTACTTTAGACCATTTCTCTAGTTTGTCCAGATAATTTTAATTTTAATCCTGTCCTCCAAAGCACTTGCAACCCCTCCCTGCTTGGTATTGTCCACAGACTTTATAAGTGTATACGCTCTATGCCATTATCTAAATCATTGATGAAGATATTGAACAGAACTGGACCCGGAATGAGACTCTACAGATCGCTAAAAATATCGAACTGTTGTAGTGCCCAGTAGGGACTAGAGGGCATCATCATTCCATTTTCTTGTTGAAAAAACAATCCTTTGTGCAATACAATGATTAAAAAAACTCTACACACCTTGTAATGACCAATCTGTTCTACAGATATTTTCTGCTTGGTCTGAAAATGACAGAGTATTTTCTTTGCAGTATGATTTGATCTTTCATCTGGGGGAAGATTGTTTATTTTACTTGTTCTACAATGTACAAATGTGTTTCTCTCCATGCTGATGGGCTATTTTCAGTGCCCAGTTTTATTACGTTTTTGTGATATTTTTTTTAACCAGGCTTAGCCTTGGGATATCTGTACCATCAGTATCACTTATGCTCCTTCTGTTAGTCAAAGGCAGGGTTGGCTCAAATTTAAATCCAAGTCGGTGGCCTTGTGATAGTCAGGGAAGTAGCAATATCAGTTTCCACCCAAAGGGTAGATCTTTCTCCTTCCATGCGTTCATGTAACTCCATTAACACAATTAAAGTTTTGCACACCTGCATTTTTGAGGTGGAACTGTGTGGTTCTAAGTAACTTGTAGCTTTCAACAATATTTCATAATGAAAGGTATATGTTTGTTCTGTGAAATTTGGCGGTCATCTTGCATTGCTCAAACAATCAATATTTTATAGGCCCTGCATCTCCTAAATCTTAGGCAAGCCTGGAGGAAACATGTTGCCAGAGGCAAATAAAACAGAGAACTAAGGGGTTCCCTCCTGTGAGGAGCCCTTCCTCCTCCTTTCAACACCCTCTGTGGGCCTTCTGTTTGCTTCAGAGGTATAGCCACAGGTGAAGGGGGCAGTTTGGCCCATGCATGTGGACATAAAAGCATAAGTTCAGATCTCACACTGAGAACTGTGTGGACAGACCCTTGCAGGAAGCCCCTTGAAGTCAGTGTGGTCCCATGCAGGAACAGGAGGCCACCTGCACAGTTCTGAGTAGAAGATCTGAGCCTAGGAGAATACAAGCTAATCCTAATGCATCTGGGCTTCCTTGAGATTTTGATCCCTGCTGAGCTATCTGGTTGGATTCAAATTCCAGTATCACTAGTGAAGCAAGTTCCATCTACTTGTATTCTCCTTGCAGAGGAGGGCTTAGTGTGATCTGATCTCATCCTGTCATGAATCTAGTCCATCTGGTTAGCATGGCCCAGATAAGATTCCCCCCAACTTGTAATTGTCTCAGTCTTGGATTTCCACTTCCCTCAATTCTCTCCTCTCCCCCGCCCAACTCCTCCCACACAGGACATTCCTGGTTTTCTTTCAGTCTTCGTTTTTAAACCTTTTTTTTTTTTTTAAGCCGCTTATTTAGACACTGTATTCAGCATGGGAGACAGTGGTCTTTAGTGTGTGTGCCTACGCCAGGTTGCAGCCCCTGTTCCGGCTCCTCTTGGATCTCCTATTGCGTTTTTGGTTGCACTTTTCCCCTCACCTGTTTATCTATGCACTCCCCATCCGTAGCCCCACGAAGTCGCGGGATCTCCTTGTCAACCTCTTAGCCCTGGCCAAACTGGCCATCTACAAAACCAGGGAGAGGGGGTTGGCCGACGGGATTTCCTGCGACTGTGGGGCCTATTTCCGCTCCTCCGTCCGTTCACGCATCCGGGCAGAGTTCCTCTGGGCGGCGTCCACTGGCTCCCTTGACGCCTTCGAGGAGCAGTGGGCGTTGTCCGGGGTTCTCTGCTCGGTGTCCCAATCTGGTTCCCTTCGTTTAGCCCTATGACCTCACTCCCGCTCCTGTTTTTTTCATTGGTTGTCCCACGTATTTAGTTAGTGTCCCAGACCTGTGGATCCTCCCCTTAGGCTGGGGGGAGGTCCTTTAGCAGTGGACGGGCTTCGCCCGCCCACTTCCTGGATACTAATAGGACTAGAGCACTTGAGCAATCCCTGGAAAACACTGCAAACAAATCCATAAGATGGTAAACTGATTTGAGACTGTCACAGACTTGGCTGTAAGCTCTTTGGAGAGCGACTTTAATGTAATGTAATTAAATCAGCGTGTCTGAGTCTTCTCAACAGCGAATGCTTTAGATAAGTTTCTTGAAAACCTATGTCATGTCACTGGAGTGAGACTGGGGATTTTTCAATTAATTCAGTGGCTAGGACAAGAAGCAAAGGGCTTGAATTGCAGCAAGGGAGATTTAGGTTGGACATTAGGAAAAACTTCCTGTCAGGGTAGTTAAGCACTGGAACAAATTGCCCAGGGAGGTTGGAGGTTTCTAAGAGCAGGTTAGACAAACACTTGTCAGGGATGATCTTTCTCTTGAGGGCAGGGGACTGGACTAGATGACCTCTTGAGGTCCCTTCCAGTCCTGCAGTTCTGTGACTGAAGCTTGAATGTTTTTGAGTTTCACCTTTTCTCTCCCCTTCTTCCTTCCACTTCCATGAGAAACAAACCTTGATGCTTTTCAGTGTACTAGAAAATGCCTTTCTTTATCTGATAGCCCAGAGAGTTGATAAGTGACTGTTACTAGGACAACTTGTGGAGTCAGATGAGAGTAGAATTTAAAGGAGACCAGGAAGTGCTTATTGCCCAAAGTGCGAGAGGAATGTCTGCAAAACCCAGGAGCAATATCTGAACTAAAGGGGAAACTCTCTGTTGTGGAGAACTGGCATGAGGACCTCTGCACCACCATAAGCCCTATGGAGGGATCTCAAACTCAAATGACCAGAAGGGCCACGTGAGGGCTAGTACATTGGCCCGAGGGCTGCATCGCTGATGCCCCCTCCCTACTGCTCCTGGCCCTGCCCCCACTCCACCCCTTCTGTGAGGCCCAACCCCTTCCCCAAAGTCCCTACCCCAACTCTGCCTCTTCCCCCCTTCCCCAAATCCCCGCCCCTGCCCCACCTCTTCTCCACCTCCTCCTGTGAATGCGCAGCTCCCTGCTCCTCCTGGAAAGTGCTAAGCGCCGACAAACAGCTGTTTGGCGGTGGGAAGTGCTTGGAGGTAAGCAGAGGAGCGGGGATGTGGCGCGCTTGGGGGGGAAGGAGGGACGGTGGGTGAGGGGAGCTTAGTGGGTCGCAGAAAATAACTCCATGGGCCGCATGTTTGAGACTCCTGCTCTATGGTGAGGTTGCGTGGACATTGGAGAGGTTATGCAGGACCGGGTCTCTGCTCTCCTTCAGGAGGTTGCATACCAACCCTGACTAGGCCAGCATGGAGAAAATACAGAGTGGGAAGAACTACAAGATGCTTGGTTATGATCTTGCTCACATCAGTCGTACACGAGAGTAACTCCATGGACTCACTCCCATTCACACTGGCCTGAGAACAGAATCAGTCCAAGTTTATCCTCAACTGTGCAGATCCAGTGGTTCAAAATCATCCTTCTGGCGTTGGAATTAATGAACCTGCATAGGGACAGTTGCTGGTCGTTTGCCACAAAGGATGAAATAGTAGGCATGCACAGGCTGTAGTCATGCAGCTGTGCCTGCAGGTTAAGTGGGTGAAGTCTCTTTTTTTCCCAAGCCCACACAGAGCTTAATTACTCTGGCTTTATGCAGGAGGAGGAGGGGACTTCCAGTTTACTGTAGTGGTCTAATTAGATTTCTACTTCAGTTGGTCTGGTCCCAAAGGCTGGTTTTGTGTAGGAGACTTGTAAGCTGCTCATTATTTATTTAGTACAATTTCTTAGTTGCTGTTACCACATTTACTGTGTGTATAAAAGAAATAATAGTCTTCCTGGGTGAGTGATTTAAGGAAATTGCTCTAAGTGCAGTATATGAGAAGCTCACAGAAATTCCTAGAAAACTAGTTGTTGTATCTCATTTGGGCTAATATGCAGAGGGCTAGGCTCAGGGCAGAAAGGAATGGAGGTGTTCATTTGCTGAAAAATGAAGTTTCAGGGTGACTGAAACTATTTGCAAACTTGGGTCCAATCTGGTAAATTTTTCCTTTTTAAAATTTGTGCCCTAGGAAGAAGAAACTCAAAGAACTGCATTAACTTTTTTTCTTTTTTTCTTTTTGCAATGCCTAATCATGTCAATCAAGTTAGTGTTTCCTTTACTAACCTTCATTAGCAGAAGCGATGATTTCAAATTGATGTGGCGTGTGTGTGTGTGTGTAATTTTTTTAAAGGCAGAAATGTTTTTTGGTTTCTTAGAAAAATACATTATTTTGCTGCAGTGGCTTCAGGCCAGATTTACGAAGATATTTAGGTGCCTTATGATGCAGATAAGTACCTGGTGCTAGGTAGGCACCTATCTACCTTACAATCAATGGTCATTAGGTGCCTAACCCACTTAGGCATATTTGCACTTAGTTCCATCATTAGGCACCTAAAGATCTTTGTAAATTTGGCCTTGCAACTAATAGTGTTACTATGGTATTCTGGGTAATTGGTCTAGGACACAGTAGTACTTTTTGGGATAGGCATTGGGATTATAAAACAGATTGGCGCTCACACCCACTGTTCCTTAAAATGCTGGGGGTGGATGGAGAAAACAGAAGTCATTGGTATCTTAACATTATCTCTGTACGCTGCCTTCTTGACATTTTGTGACATGGCTTGGTCTTAGCAACCGGTGGCTTTTTCCCCTTCGAAGTGTTGTTCATGATTGTATTTCTTGTCCTTTCCCTTTACTCCACAGGGCGTACTGGACAGGTTTTCCCAAATTCAGCCCAAACTGATCTTCTCTGTTGAAGCTGTTGTATACAATGGCAAAGAACACAACCACATGGAAAAGCTGCATAATGTAGTAAAAGGTATTTCACTTCATACCCTATTACTGCACGTAGAGCTTGTGGGGAAACTTCAGAGCTGTTTATAAGTGATGAGGGAAATCAAATCTTTAGCAAAACTATTTAGCCTTTTTGGGTTTTTAATTAAAACAGCAACTATAAAAATCCTTATTTTCCTCTTGATGAGAATAATTCACATGGTGGGATTCCTGCAGGATTAGTGGGAAAGAGCATATTGCTGAGCTGACTTCTCCCTCCTACCACTTCTTCCTGGCTCACTTACCTGGGATTGGGCCTTTCTCTACTCAAAGAAGCAGAAAGAGCATGGAACATTTATATACTTCTGAGGAAAAATGCCATATGTGCTTCTGCTGAACAGATGGAGGCAGTGTTTGCTAGTGAATAGAGCACTGGATCAGACCTGATTCTATTCCCATCTCGGCTACTAGCCTGCTGGTTGACCTTGGGAAAGTCACTTTACCTCTCTGTGCCTCGGGTTTCCTATCTGTAAAATAGGGATAATGATACTGGCCTTTTGTTTAAAGCATGTTGAGGTCTCCTGATGAACAATGATCTATAGGAGCTGGGTATTGCTATTCATGTTCATATGGTCAAACTCCGTTCTCATGTATGCTCATGAAACCTGTGACTCACCGGGGTTGTGTGGATTTTTCTAATAAGAAAAACTTGGCCCAAGGGACTGGTTCTAATCCTCCCATTGTTGATGTTACACTGTATTTACATCCAAGTTTCAATCTCTTGCTGCTGGTGCTGTTTGACGTTGTCAGTGACAAACAGAAAGATGGGAGTTGGAAAAAGCTTGAATTGTTTCCATTACTCAGTACATACATGACACAAACTAACCGAACAGAGAAGAGGCCTTTTTTGTTTATGTAACTGGAAATAAGTGAATGTTTTTTCTACTCATTTTTTCTCTAGGACTCCCAGATTTAAGAAAAGTGGTGGTAATTCCATATGTTTCATCGAGAGAAGTGATAGATATTTCTAAAATACCAAACAGGTAATGGGATGAAATCAACTTTTGGGCATGTGCTGTGTCTATCAGAACTAGAGATGGGATGGACCCGGAACCCTGCATGGATTTTTCTCACCAGCACATCCCTGAATGTTGGGAAAATTTAGTATTTGGCTGTTTGTAACTAAACAAACTTCATATTATGGGCCCAACTTCATCTCCTCTGGGAAGAATCTAAGTATCAGGCTCCTGTTACGTACAAGTATCCATAGTAGAATCATTGCTCTCACTTACACCTTTGTAAATCCGGAGATTTTAGCCCATTGACTTTATTGGAATGATTCTTGAGTTTTTGGGCTTTAGGATCATGCTTGGAAGTTGACTTAAACTAATCAGGGTTTTTTTAAATTTTCTAGTTCATTTCACTTTGTGTTGCATGCTCTAGTCTAGTGATGGTGTGCTTAGGTTTCTGGCGTTGCTTAAGGATGCTGCAGTACTCTAAAAGAAAAGCTCTTGGTTTACAAAAAACAAACCTTATTTTGTAAACTGTCCATTCAGCAGAATTTTTTTCACGCACGTGTGATAGAATAATGGGAGGGAAATGGGGTGGGGATGCAAAAACTACTTTTGTCAGAATAGTAAAAACGTTGTGTACTTCACTAAACTTTTTGCTTTTATTAGAGAAACCCCATTACTGACAAGCATGAAGCTAAATGAGCAATTGATCTGCTTTCTTTCATTACAACACTTTTCTCTCCCCCCCCCCCCCCCCGCAGTTGTTAGCATTGACCCAGCAAGAAATCGCTCTACAAAGAGAGATGGAATTAGTTTGCTTACAAAATGTATCTTTCAGCTTGTCAGTAATAGATTTATCACTGCTGTTTCTCTCTCATTCCTTTCTCCAACATACATTTGTAATATTTTACTCAGTTATATTTCACATTTTGTCTGAGCAATAATTGATATAAAATAGGAGCATCCAGTAAAATTACATTATCCACTTCCTTTAGCTTTATACAAAGCAACAAGCTACCCTCGGTAGACCTTCTGAATTTTGCTTTCCATTGCTGTTACTTCTTGATTGCTGGATACTGCAGATAAACTTGAACATGAAAAGTGTGGCGAGACTTTTATAAAAGCCACGAAATGACAACTATTGAGTTTGATTTATTGATCATCTTAAAGAAAATGTTTGCTCTGTGAAATATCGTATTAGCACATTTATATAAATGAGATCTGGTATAACGAGGAGAGGAAAGGATGCTCCAAAATCGAGCAATGAACAATTTAAATGACACTTAAGAGGTAGTTTGGCTGGTTTATTTACTGTTCAGAGTTAGGTTACTCAGATCCTTTTGATACAGCTAATGTTCCAAACTGTGCAATAAGGGTCAGATTCTGTGTCACTCCAGAACAATTTCATTGTAATTGATACTACAAGCCAAAAGTACATTCCCAGCTGAATCAAGGGCCGGCATAGCCCTTCTGACTGTCATACCAGCCATTCTGTCTGCACTGCATCCTGGACCAACATTGGAACTAATATTATTTTAATATTTCCTTTCAGGGCCTGATCCTTTATTCCAAGCCATACCTCAAAGATTTTCTCAGGCCTGTGTCTCTATATTAAGGCCTGTCTACATGGTCAGTTACAGTGTGGCCAGGCAAGGAATTATTCTAAAATGCCCCAGCTTGCTGCACAGTAACATTCCATCTGGACTCAGCTACAGCACAGGGAGATCCCAGTGCATGGCTTAGTGTAATACTTGAAAGTATAGTAGGATAATTTGCACTCTGGGACTTCCAGTCTGCCTGTAGCAGAGACTGCACAGGATGTTAACTGTGCCACAAGTTGGTGCATTGTAGCTTCACACCTTGGCTTGCTGTGTGGTGAGTCACAATGTAGACAAGCCCTCTGGTTGTGTGACGGGGGCTATACAAGTACCTACCTGCTACGCCTGCCTCTGTATGGGGCTTTTAAGGGTGGCAACTGTTGTTATGTGCGATTTTGTAGGCCTGTTCTTAAAATATAGCCCTTAATATCTTAGTCTTAAACATTTTGTTGACATTTCATTTTAAAGAAACCCCCCAAACAACTAAGCACTTTAAACAAAAGTCTGAGAAGCCAAAAGAATAAAAGTAGTGTTACATATACAGACTGCATTATTGTAAGAGTGCTGTTGGGTCTGAAAATGATCTTATAGGTGTCTGTAGTTGATTAGCAATTGATCTTGTTTTTAAAGTTGAAGTAGTTTTAAGTAGTTGCTTTTCCCTCTCTTCTTTGTGCAGTGTTTTTCTAGAAGATTTCCTTGCTACTGGTAAAGGAGACCAGGCCCCGCAGCTGGAGTTTGAACAGCTGCCCTTCAGTCATCCTCTCTTTATCATGTATTCATCTGGCACAACCGGAGCACCAAAATGCATGGTTCATTCAGCAGGGGTAGGTCTTCCCTCCTGGGGCTGCAGTGTCGCACTATCTATTTATAATCATCGACGCTCCATCCTTTTTTTTTTTTTAAGTATATGTGGTGATCGTTTCAACGGGGGACTGGTTGGCTCAGTGGATTTTGATAACTGACTGTGTGAAACCTTTCACCGGTAGGTCCATAGTTGAAAGATATGGGTCAATAAGGACCAAAAGTCCTTACTATCTGGAGCGTGTTTTGGTTGTTCATGACATTTCCCAGTGGACAAGTAGCCGTCACACAACCACAGGTGGCACAACTGATGCGCTTGTTGATAGAGACAAACGACTGAATGAGTCTTGAAAACTGTGGCTAGGTCTGAGTCTCATTTGCAGAGATGACATGGGGAAGTTTGCAATCCCAGTGCCGGGCTTTTGTGACTAGAAGAATTCAGCCACTTGAGCTGTCAATCCAAAACCACCTCCATCAGTAAATTCACTTAGGGCTTGTCTACATTTAAAAGACTCCAGCAGCATAACAGAATCTTTCCGTTGACCTAGAGCTGTCTACTCTGGGGGTTAGGTCAGCTTAACTCACCGGGCAATGGTGTGGATTTGCCACACCCCTGAGTGATGTAGTTAAACCAGCCTAATAGTCTAGTGTAGACCAGACCTTTTTGTGACAGTTGGGCAGCTGTTGGTAGCTGCTCCAGGTTCAGAATGTTAGGATAAGCACTTGTGAAGACAGTTAGGGAGCAGAGAAGGTGGTCAAAGGTGTGTGATAAATGCAGTTGACCAGATAGAAAAGACAAAGGGAAGGGAATTTTCCCTCTTTAAGGTTCATCACCAGCTTATTTACACAGCTGCTTAGCTTGCCCTTGAACCTTACCCCTCCCCTTCATCTGCCTCATCTTCCCAACTTGGTTGGAGCCACACAGTGGTGCTGATACAGCTGATGTTTAATTTCAATAGTCAAAAATACAAAAGGAGCTGAAATGACAGCAAAAGTGTATTAAATAATGATCACAGTGGATTTAAAATAGCTTGATTATCCCCTGGATCTTTTTACATGAAATGTTTTTTCCTTGTAATTTTAACTTCATATACCCTTCTGTGTGCAATATGGTACGCTCATATGTTTCCTCTGCACGTCTGTTGTGGTGTATATTTAAAGGAAGACAAACCTTTAAAATGTATTATCCCGCAGGCAGAAGTAAGGGGGTGTGTGGTGTTTATATATAGTGTATTAATGGTCTAAAGAGAAACACGTGGAGGTTATTGTAGGGTTTTTGTTTTAGTTTTCTAACAAATTATCCAGTAACTTTTTTTTTTTTTTAATTTCTAAGTCATAGAAACATAGTCCCCCAATTCTAATCTCCCTTACACCGATTTCACACCTCGGCAGTTTCCTGATTTACACCCATGTAAGCAAAAGGAGAATTGGGTTCTTCAGCTAGAATCCAAGACATAAATGGATTTTTTTCAAAAAAAAAAAGCTCAGCAGTGTTGTACCACTCTGACCTGGTTTACACTCCATTTTCTCCATAGTAGTAGTTCATAGTTTGTGGGTGGATCCATCTTTAAAAAATCCATTCAGATTCTCAGGCTCTGAAATAGTAAAGTGTAAATTGGCAAGAAGAGAGGCAATAAAAATTTAATTGAATTTGATCCAAATAGGGTATAGTCTCAATTTCTACAGGACTGTAACTGTAAGAGTACCAGTAAAAATCCTGCTCTTGCAAAGACTTAAGCCTGCGTTTCACTTGCACGCTGTGAACAGTCCCTTTAAACATGTGCGTAAATCCTTTGTGCAAGATTGCTTCTAATTTACTATTTGTCGTTATAGCAAAGCCATGAATTCTGCCTTTTAAATGCAGGTTGTAGAAAGTAGTCTGTAGCTAGATGGCAGCATTGTGGCATCTCAGTGCACTGGAGCATTAGCAGGTAAAATCCAGATGTGGCTCCTCTGAGATGCTAAGGGAAAATTGGATTTGCTTGTATATTTTTATTTAATATTTTTTCCTTTCCATCCCTTAAAGCATGTGCAATTTACATTAGTTTCTTTTTTAAATTTTTATCTAAAATAGATTTTCTTTCAATATATATTTTGCTTGATTCATGTGAAGTCCCTAATAGCTCCACCATGAGCACTTGCAAAAATGCAAAGCACAGCTTTTGGTTTTTAAATCAACCATTTTAATGTGTCGCTGTAGTAAAGTGACACAGGGAAGCAGTTTATAAATTCATTGATCTGCAAAGTCGCTCTTGAATGATGATCCAAAGTATTTTAGCCACATTTCCAACAAAAGAGAAAAATGAGTAATAGTGTAGTTCAGTGTATTGTCATTGGCCAGTGGAATTTTCCATGCTGCCAGCTGTACGAATGCTTAGGAGGAGCTCTGTCTGCAGTCTCCAAAGAACTACAATTTGAGATGGCTTGAGCTACTGTTATGACCTAGTATATAATGTGAATGCTTTGTGCCATGACACCTAAGTCCAGAACAACTTTGTGTCCCTCACTCCTTCCAGTCAGCTGGGTGTACTGTGAGCAGGAAACTATGTCAAAGGACTTGTTCACTTGGGGAAATGGATCTGCAGAACTAGAGTGATCTGTCAAAGGGTATAGGTAGAACTATACCGCTATAGTTCTCTTGGTCAATATCCCCAGGTAGACACATCCTTATGGGCCACATAGGGTGCCGCACCACTCTAGTGGCTGGCTATGGAGTGATGCTGCAGTTCTATAGGGAGCAGGTTGTTTGTTTTGTTGTAGGTTACACGAAAGGGGAGTGGAGAATGCTATCCGTGCTGACGTGGATAGGGGTGGGAGCTGTCGCCTGTTTGTGTTTTACTTTGAACGGGGGGTGGAATTCAGTACCTGTCTGTAACCCTGAAATACTCACTGGTGCGGGCTGTGCAGCATTAGGATATTGAAAAGTATATTTTGCTACCAGATCTTTGTTTTATATTTACATAAACTTATTTTCCCCTTCACTTTTTTTATTTTTCAGGGCACACTAATTCAGCACCTGAAGGAGCATATTCTTCATGGCAACATGACCAGCAATGATGTTATTATGTACTATACAACGGCAAGTGGGACTTACCATATTTATAAAACACTTTTTTTGAAAGAGGGAGGACATTTCCCACAGTACTATAAATACAATTCTATGTATTTCTGGTGGTGGTCTGTATAAGCATAGCTGTTTTCAAATTGGGGTAAAAAAATCAGGTGGATTAATAAAATGCAGTTGGGTGTTGTCTGAAAAGTCAAACGTATGTTAAATGTTCCTGCTAATTAGTGAGAAATGGATTGTGGGATTTTTGGATTTTTTTTTTTTTTTTTTTTTTTAGTTTTAAGCTTATTGCTGTAATGACATCCTCAGTTGCATCTTCAACGCATGCTCTACTCTCCTGCATCATGTGGGGATCTGGCCATGTTGGAGATGAGTGGCAATTTTATCCTGTTCATCTTGGTGGAGTGGCAAGAATCTGTGCCTTCCTGGGAGCCCGGTGGAGGGGATATCTAAAAGGCTATGAGCCTTCATGGTTGGCACATGAGCCAACCTCTGTCACCCCGACTTGGGAACCCCATAAGTGCACTGGGGCTCTTTTCTTTGCACTTTCCTCTGAGGCACCTGGTTCTGGCCACTGTCAGAGATGTGATGGCCCTTTGGTCTTCTCCATTTTGGAAATGCCCATGTTCTAAATGAGTGATTTCTAATAATATAAAGGGAAGAAAATAGAATGACTGTTTTTGTGACTCTTTGGAGTTTAACAGTCCTTATTTGGTGCTAATGTAGTCAACACAGTGCAACTTAGGTTTAACAGTGACTTCTTTTCTAAGAAAAGAGAAGCCTAAAAGGATAGTTTGGGGACTTTTCAAACATTTTAAATATTATCCTACTAAACTGTGATGCTTTCCATGCTCCCAACAGTCATTTATATGCAGTTGAGAAAGGTGTAAATTCATCTCTGCTGGAGTTTGTTTGTATCATTTTGGGGCAGTAGCAAAGTAGAAGATATCTGCAATACTGTACATCATATAAAAGGAGTTTCTGCTTTTCCCTGTGAGCTCCTGTATAAACTTGTGGCAGTAACAGCTAACCTACATTGCCTCCACTGAGGAGTCTGGTTATTTTTCCCCATCGTTGTTTAGACTCGTACCTTAATGGCAAACAAGATAATACAAGTAGACGTGATCAGCGGAAGTGTGCATAAACTCAGATCTTTCTTATAAACTCTTAGGCTGTAGCAGTTTGAGGCAGGAAAAATTAGAGAGGTCTAGGAAAACTAAATGTTGTGCTTAGTTTGTAAGAGTCCTGCCGAAGGCCAGAACAGGGGCTGCTATGGCCCTTGACGTAAATCAGAGCAACCGCTGCCTCTCCCAGGCTGCTCTGAAAAAGCACGATCTGAAATGCTCAGTGCTATGACCACATGACTTGTCTGCTGGAGCTTGCAGTGGAGTTGGGCAAGCAGGACCACTTACAGATGCCCTACTCAGTGCCTGGGCCATGGAGATTCTTTCCTGGCCAGCTGCAGGCCCCCATATGCCACCAAAGTGACATGTATGGGTGGAGGGAGGGAAGAATCCTTTTTCCCCCCCATTTTTTTTTTAGCACAGGCACCAAACCTGTGTTCCGCAAGGAGCTGCGTACATACAGTGAACACTGGAACTTTCCTAGTTTCTGATTAAAAGTTTAAAAAATGTCAAGACATATTGTGTTGGCATATGATGGGATTCAGTGTAAAGCAGCAATGGAGTGTCATAAAATACACAATAGATACTACAAACCATGTCAGAATTGAGGTTTTAGTTCTCTCAAATACCTGCTGTCACTTGTTTCCTGTGAAGTATTTTGGGCTAAATACCAAATCAGGTACCACCTGAAATATTTGTGAAAGTTGCTACACAAAATAAAACTATTGTCTTTTTGGTGTGTAATTACCAGGTAAGTCTTATCCCAGATTACAATTATTATAGGGTATAAGTACATGGGACTCTGCTAATCTGTTTGTGATGGATTCTCCATCTCTTGATGTCTTCAAATCAAGACAGGATGCCATTCTGGTACATGTGCAAGTTACTGGGCTCAGTACAGGACCAGCTGGATGAAACTCTCTGGCCTGTGTGTTAGGCAGGCAGACTGAGTGATCTAATGGTCCCTTCTGGCCTTACCGCAATAATATATTCTTAGGTTAATTTAAAACCGACACACACATTTTGGGGCCAGACATTAACTCCGTGTCTCTTTTCCACCCCACCCCCTTTTTTTTTTTTAAGGCCTGAAATGAGGTTACTAAAGCAGGGGCCAGGTTCTGAGTCAGCTACAACCAGTGTAAATCTTGAATAGCGTCACTGGAGTTACCCAGGATTTACGGTGATGTTAACAGTTGAAACTGGTCCATGGATTCTGATGAATTGACTCTAAAAGTAAACCAGTTTAATGCAGTAGTATTCTCAAGTAACACTGAGAGACTGAATTCACAGGTCAATAAATAGTTGGGAGAGATGTCTCCATAAGAGTATGTGAGCTCACAAAGATAGAAACTAACATGGGAGTCTTGTCTATTCTAGACTGGCTGGATGATGTGGAATTGGTTAGTGTCTGCGCTTGCTGCAGGAGCTTCGGTGGTCTTATATGATGGCTCTCCTCTTGTTCCATCGCCCAATGTGCTCTGGGATTTGGTTGACCGACTAGGGTAGGTAAAGAAGATGTTGAAGTGAACTATAGAACTTCTCATTTTAAGTCCTAGAAATTGCTGTCTTCGCTCGTTAGTCTGTTACTAATCTCACATTAAAACGGCTTCAATAGAGGCTATTTGCTTGATCTGAAGCCAACATATAGGGTGGCATAGTTCTTAAACTTTGGCTTAATTTAGGATAAACTATTGAAATCTTATTGAAAGACTATTGAAATGGTCGTTTTGGAGGGAGTGAAAGACAAAGGGTTGAATGGTGTGTTTTAGAATTCATTCAGGCATTCCAATTCCCTGTAAATAAAGAATGTCAGTTCAATAGTCAGTTTTAAGAGCAGCTTTTTCAAAAGGCAGTAATTGGGAACAGTCTAAAGGGTAATTTCTCAGTGCACTCAGTTTTTGTGAAATAAGAATCCTCTATTTCAGACTACTCAGCATAAACCTGAATATGGTGCTTGATAGAATTTGAAAGCCTTAAATTGACTGGGGCCATTCAGCAGGGCTGCCTGTATTTTCATATTTTGCTTTCTAATCTGTTTCCTTCTTTGTCATATATCCCTGTGTGAACATAATGAGGTGCCAGGTGCCCTCTACTGGTGCATAAAGAAATAGCAACATTGAAACAAAAGCTGCTTTAAGACCTTTCATGATATTTTACCTTTACGCACTGGACAGAGCATTGATTTTTATAACTATACCATCTTGAAAACTGGAGTTAAACAGCAGATCTTTACATTTTTACTATTTAAATACGCAGTGTTTTTAAATTACTTAATGCTCAGTTTTAATACATTTGTGGTGGAAAGTGGATGCAGTCACATTCTAACTATTGCCAATTAATAATTAAAATGCAGCTTTGCCTTTTGTGCTATGCAATATTTAACAATTGACATTTTGGCACTGGCTATTATAATTAAAGGTTCCATCTCAGTGAAATTTGTTTCTAGTGGAAAGTTGTTAAAATCTGTTAACTTTATTCAAGAGCAGAACCAGTGCTGTAAAAAGTTAGTCTAGAAATAGAACAATTATTTCTGAGCATCATCTTGGTATGCGGAAGGTAAACGAAAGCAGTTCAAGTATGTATGCAGGTCTAATATTTTAATCTATTGCTAAAAGTATTAGCCAACTGTATGCTAGCCATCTAATGTAGTTTGTTGCAAAATATTCATGTTACCTATTAAAGGCTGTTATCTTATGCCCTGTCATGAAGGTGCAGTGTGCTACACCTAACTGTTTACCCTGGTGATATTAAATAGCAATAACTACTTAATTGGGATGATTTTAGTAAAGATTCTGCTCAGTAGGGCTGGATTTAGCCCATACCAAGGGGTTAAGTCAGGGATGGGCAAACTACGGCCCGAGGGCTGCATCCGGCCTCCAGACATTTTAATCTGACCCTCAAGCTCCAGCTGAGGAGTGGGGTCGGGGACTTGCCCTGCTGCACGCAGCTCCTGGAAGCAGTGGCAAGTCCTCCCACCTCTGGCTCCTATGCATAGGGGCAAATGGCAGCGGGGTGTTTCCATATGCTGCCTCTGCCCCAAGCACGGCCCCTGCAGCTCCCATTGGCCAGGAACCGCAGTGAATGGGAGCTGCAGGGGCGGCTCCTGCGGACAGGGCAGCACGCAGAGCAGCCTGGCTGCGCCGCCACATAGGAGCTGGAAAGGGAACATGCCGCTGCTTCTGGGAACTGCTTGAGGTAAGCGCCGCCCAGATCCTGCACCCCGACCCCTTCCCACACCCCTGCCCCAGCCCTGAACCCCCGCCGAACCCTCGGTCCCTGCCCGGAGCACCTGCCTGCACCCCCTCCCACACCCCAACTCCCAATTTTGTGGGCATTCATGGCCCGCCATACAATTTCCATTTCCAGATGTGGCCCTCGGGCCAAAAAGTTTGCCCACCCCTGGTGGTAAACTGGTGTTAAATGCAGATGAGGGGACTACTCCACAGACTTCTGAAAGAGAGTATGTCAAATAGTAAACAAACCAAAAACCAGACAGGTGTAGAGTACCCCTGCTTTATTACAAATGGCTCAGAGGGCGCTAGTAAGTAAAATATTGCACAAGGATAAAAATACTTCATATGATTGTAGTAAACCACAGCCAAAGGACCAGCCAATCACCATTGGTAATAGAGAAGAGATTGTGATTTATTCTTTAGATTAGAGGTGCCCATCCCTAGCTCGTGCAATATTCCATATACTTGCATGTCTCTAAAGCACCTTGCAAAAATAATAATCATCTTCATACACTTCAGCATCTCCTCAAGGGAGTTTATTGCTACCATGTAAAACTAACACAATGCCAGCACAAACCACTTGAGCATTACTTACACAGGAGCAGGATTTCTTGAAGGTTAGGTTATGTCCAGATTACCCGTCGTATCGGCGAGTAGCGATCGATTTTTCGGGGATCGATATATCAATCCCCGAATGCGCTCCCGTCGACTCCGGAACTCCACCGGAGCGAGCGGCAGTAGTGGAGTCGACACGGGGAGCCACGAATGTCGATCCCGCGCCGTGAGGACCCGAGGTAAATCGAGCTAAGATACTTCGACTTCAGCTACGCTATTCACGTAGCTGAAGTTGCGTATCTTAGATCGATACCCCCCCCCAGTGTAGACCAGCCCTTAGTGTATAGATCAGACTAACACGTCCAGCAATAAATGGAGTTGGGTGAGGCTTCACTTTAACTTTTTAATTGGTGTGTGGGAACACTTTCTTTTCTCTCTCCTTCTTTGTGATGCGAGAACTGAAAATGAGTTGTATGCAGTCATTTAAAAATCTGTTTCCTGGTTAGATTAATGGCATCTCAGAAATCACACATTAAAGCAGTAGGCAGATGAAGCTCTTGAGATTCTATTTCAGCCCCAGTTATATTTTTAACTAATGTAGATGAATGTAGGTATTAAGCCTCATTGATTACTTTGGATAGTTTAACTTTGAATAACACCCACTGTTCTGTTTTGAAAATCTCCCAAGTTTTAGTAGGATTTCTTTTTACCGCATTGCTGTTTGCTATGCAATGCTTCTAGAGTCCATTGGCTTGATCAGGGGGATGGAGCCAGGACTCCTGGGTTCTGTTTCTGATACAGGCCTTGAGTAAGTCACTTTGCCTCTCATTACCTGAACAAATGGGTATTACAAGAATATTTTAACTCCTCAGGAAGTTGTGAAGCTTGATTTGGGGGAGAGAGGGGTAGCGTGCAAGGAAAATGTTTGTGCTCTTGATGCTTTAACTTGCTTGTCTGTTTCTTGCATTTGACAACATTCTCCAGCTATAAATCTTATTTATTTATTGCATTAAGTGAAATATTTATTTCACACTGTGCCTTCAGTGTTGGTGTGAATATCTTATGTGATGTGAATAGTAATGCTGCAGAGCTGATTGTGTTGTCCTAAAGATCTGTAATTTGCAACTGGCAGAAGGAGACTGCTCAAACTTAGATACTAAACACGGTGCCTTTGCCTTTAACTCAGCAAGTGTAGGGAAAAATTGTCTTGTTTTGTGAGCACCTGAAAGGTGCTGAACAGGGTTTTCTCCTTAAGAAAACTCCCCAATTCTAGAATTCTTCAACATGCAGCCATATATACATTATGCTCTCTGTGAATGCAACTCTCATTGACTTCAGTTGGAATTGAGTGTGTATCTGAGAGCAAAACTTGGATTACTGTCTTCTATTATACTGCACTGGAATGACACAATTCCAATACATGAGACTATAACAAGGCGATGATGCCCTGTTAAATAGGGCAATTATGGCAAATTAACCAATTATATGTGAGGAGATTTCCTAATGTATTTGGAGTGCTCTGTAGTTATGGATTCCTGAAACTGTAAGTGAATGCTTTCCGCTAGGTGGGAAGCCAGAATTAAAAATTTAAAGCCAGAATTAAAAATTTCAATGCTACAGAAATGACTCCAATGACCTGACTAATTTTGATTGCTGAAAAAGACATGCCTAGAATCGTTAAAGCTTTAAGCAACTATGATACTTGCAGGATCAAAGCCATTGAAAATGTCGTTCTCCTCTCTAGGATCACCATCCTTGGAACGGGTGCAAAGTGGCTGGCTGTGCTAGAAGAGAAAAATTTAAAACCATGTAAGCTTCAAACCCCTCTGTGTTTTTTTTCTCTGGCCTTGTAGCCTGTCCACAGACAGTGAGCTGAGGGTTACGTTTGACTTCTTGGATTTATTTAAGTGGTGAATAGATAATATGATAAAACTTAAATGTTTGTAATTCTTGGTTTTCTTCCCTCTTTAAGGTGACACCCATAATCTTCAAACACTACATACTATACTATCTACAGGGTCACCACTCAAATCTCAAAGCTACGAGTACGTCTACAAACATATAAAGAGCAGCGTCCTCCTGGGATCCATTTCAGGTAATCCTTCAAAAGCTTTTTACGTTTGCTAATTCCTTCTGTAGCCAGTTTCCGTCTTTGTTGCCTCTTTGCAACTTTGTTTACAGGAAAATTGGGCTGGAGATCAGTCAGCCTCAGTTATACTTAAACTGCAACTACCTTTGATTTGTGCAGGGTTTTTCTGCATAATTCAGCATGCCAATGCATTAGTATAATGAACTTGGTGCACTCAAAGACTTTGAGATGGAATTATTGTGACAAAGTAGATGTAAGGAAGCAGGATTCTTTAAAATTTTGACTGACTGTCCTCGAGGGCCGCAGGGTGAGAGGAGGAAGAGAGTCTGTTAACCTACAGCACGCATTGTTCTCTGCGTAGCTGATTTCACCAGGAAACTCCTCCTGAGGAGACTTTTGCCAGGCTCCTATTTCAGTTAATGGCCATGGTAGATGGGTCAGTGTATAGATTATCTAATGGACAATGGAGATGTGTTAAGCCATGTCCAGTGTGGTATGAGAGCTCACTTAGGCAGTTTCTGTTCTATTCATATAAAGTCACACTCATACAGGGCCCTGTTGTGCGGGGTACTAAGGATCAGGTCTCAGAGGGCCCATGTCAACCTAGTTTAGACTCCAGATCCAGAGTCCAATCCTTCTGCTATTAAAGTCTATAGGAGTTCTGTCTCTGACTTAATGGGAGCACATCTGGACCTTAAGATGACATTTATTAATAGTCTCTGTCAAAGAATAGTCATGTGAGTGAGATTTGCAGGATTGGGCCTTTTGTTGTAACTCTCTGCCTTTTTATTTAAATATGAATAGAAATATCCTAATTACTCGAATGAAAACTGTTTTTTTTTTAAATTAAGGCTTAAATATTCCCCGTGAGTGCCAAGATCCCAAACATAACTACATTTGTGCTAATGCACAAGAACAAGAAATCGAAACAGACCAACAGCAACTATCTAGTCCAGCTATACTGTTTGATTGCGAGATGCCACAAAGAACTAAATGGCATAGTGTCATTTCTTCATCTCAAACATCTATGAACCTGTGACCTAACTGTAGACTAGGGGCCTGAATCGCCACTCACTCTGTGTAAATTAGGAGTTACTCCAGTGAAGTTAATGAAGCTTTTACTAGTGTAAAATTAGTGGGAGAAAAAAAATCAGTCCCTAAGGTATATGCCTATATAAAGGGCATGCACATTGTAAGAAAAGCCTCTAACTTTCTTCATTGTGAATTGCATAGAAATAGTAGTAGACAATCTTGGCAGTATATTTTAGGTTTTGTTACTTAAAGTGGATGGAATTTTTTCAGTATTATGTGAAAATAAAATAAGAACTCACATGGCCTTTATTTGATCTTTTAAAAAGTTGTTCTTTAAAAGTGTCTGAATTCTAAGTGTCCCTCCTTTTGTTATAGGTGGAACAGATATCATTTCATGTTTCATGGGTCAGAATGTTACAATCCCGGTTTACAAAGGAGAGATTCAGGCCAGGAACCTGGGTATGGCAGTGGAAGCATGGAATGATGAAGGTAACCATTTTCCAGTCAACTCAATAGGAATTTCTAACTAAAATGTAATAGCTGCAGGAATTTGGATGGTGATTTATGGGACTGATGGAGACACTCTCATCTCTTGATCAGCTGACAATCCAACCCAATGACCAAAAGTGGCAACCATATTGTGGCTAAGTGGCTAGCTGTAAATGAGTTAGTGATCTCAAAACAGTTTTACAACCGTGCCCTTAATGGTGGTGGTCTTTGTGGAAGCTTGTCCCACAAGAAACTGGACTGATCAAATTTGATCGCTGTTCAGGACCCTGTGTTAGTATGAGACCATATCCCAACATCTTGTATTTGTGTTTACTAATTACAGTCCTATCTAGTTAAAAACTGTCTATACCAGACACTGGACTAAATTCACCACTGATGTAATTCCATTAAACTTTAATGATTTTTTTTTTTTGGCCTTCCTCTGCAATGTGGAGTATGATTTGCCTGCTGTGATCATCTGGGTGTATCTCACCTAATCAGTTTCCTGCCATTCTAGGGAGCTTGGGCATGGATAGTACTTTGGTCTTCCCTGTTCTGTCCCTGTGGCTCAAAGTTGAGCTCCTGAGGACTGAAATACCTTGGTCTAATTGAAGTCTTTGGGAGAGGCTTGTGATGAACAGGAGGCTAGAGCAGAGGGGACCATTAGATCATCTAACCTTACACTCTGAAGTTAAATCAAGGTTGAATTTAGCCCATTGCCCATAAACTTTTTAGATCAGCTGCCAACGCCCGGAGTGACAGAGCCTCTGGGTGTTACCATTATGCAGATGATAATCCAATGTGCTGTGCTTTGCTTTGGTACCCAGCAGTTTACAAAAGGGAAGTGCAGCAAATCTGTCTCTATTTGTAAACAGGCAAACCAGTCTGGGGGGAGAGCGGTGAGCTGGTTTGTACCAAGCCTATGCCCTGTCAGCCTACACACTTCTGGAATGATGAGAATGGAAACAAATACAGGAAAGCTTATTTTTCAAAATTCCCAGGTACGTAGTGAAATGCTTAGTTCATTATTTGAACTGACCAGGCGTACAAAACTGGCAGTTGTTAATAAAATTATAAGCCTGCTCTTTCCCATGGTTGGGCAGATACAGTTGTATTTAGATTTGCTAGGGTGGCAATTGTAACAAATGTTTGATAAATATCTTGCTATTTATTCCCTGGTGCTTTAGTCTGAATTTCAGTCTGGGTTAGTCAGATTTGAATTTCTGGAAAACTAATTCCTTTCTGTCACTGCTGTCATGAGCCAGCTCAAGCTGCTGTAGCACTCCTATCTGCCTAAGCACAGGCGTATGCTGTTGGGCGTATACATGTGAAAGGAGCTATCTTCTATTGAGTGCTACTGTACTGATACCAGACTGTTCCTGCCTAGTGCTAGAAGTGAGTCCTAGGAGATGAGCCCTGGCCTAGTACCTCATTAGTGTGAGGGGAAAGCCAGTATCTTGTGTGACATGCACCGTCTCTGCTCATGCACCAGCCCTGTCTGATAAGAGTAAAGGGACAGATGTGCAGTGGGCTAGATGCTGGCTTGTGCTTATTCTGGAGGACTGGGTCCACCCGTTGCCTTTGCTCATGCTTGCACTGAAGCACAGCAACATTGCACTGCCTGCTGCCCGTTGGGCAAGGGCTTGTGGGATGCAGGCCTTGAGTCCACTTCTTTTCAGAGCTAGATGGAGATGTCTATCAGTCACAGCCTCACAAAGACGTTTCAAGTGAGTAACAAGAGTGCCTTTAACTGCGAGAAGCCGCAGTCTACAGTAGGAGAGTGCTGCCTTGCATTTAACCACAGGGGTCTGTTTACTGCCCCATTCTTTAGCCCTTTCCTTATTTTATAACAATATTAAGCTATTGCTGCCATGTTTATAATTTTAGCCACCTTTTCTGTCCCATTGTTTATGCTGAGTGGCCAGTTTGCTTCCCTCGGGGTGCGGGAAGGGGGACGACTGCTTGACATCACAATGTTCAGTGAGACCCCACACGTTAAAACTTGAAGTGCAGACACTTGTAATTCTACTATAAAGTTTTTTTCTTCCTAGCAGATAGCATAGGATCATTCACAATGAAATAAGTCTAATTCTAAATAAAGCCCTGATATGCTTAAAACAGATCTTTGACAGCTTTCCACACAAACTGTTCCACAGTCACAAATCAAAACAGTCTTTTTGTGTTCTTCCATTGCTGCCTTACTACAATTTGAAAAACTGCGTAGAAAACCACAGCATGCATTCTGCCTAGCTATGGCCGTAGTTACCAATACACAGACACTTCATCTGTCTTTTGTTTGTAAGCTTTCTGCTGGAAAGAGGTGTGCATTTATTTTTAACAATAGATTATTTCTTTCTTATTCTTGATGCTTTGGCAGTTACATTACATTTCACTTAACTGGCCGTTAAACAGAGGGGGTCTTCAAGCACAAAAAGGACCACTGAATCCATGCAAAAGCGTGTGCACATGCACCCGTAGCAACCACAACTCTAAAAGGACAGATCGCCGTGTTTGACAATAGTCTTCCCTGAGAAACCTGTAGCAATCGTGGTTTCAGTGATCTGTTGGAAACCCCATTTTTTGTGGTGTTCTGTAGAAATGTGTTTCAGGTTGAAGCTAGGTATAAAACTTGTCACCACGCCATTCCTCAGCTGACTGCGCATGCGTGGTTGGAGTTGTTTGTCCTTGAGCAAAATTTGAATCAAATTGGGTCTCGTTTCGATTCCTTGCACTGGAGTTTCTCCATGTTAACCCCACTGAAGCTGAGAAAAAACATCTGGCCCAACATGTTTGGCCCAGCTTCTAGGGGCCTGATTCTGATTTTTGCACTAGTGTAAATGCAGAGTAACTCCATCAAGCAAACGGGAGCCCCCTGTGGACTCCATTGAGAGCCTGCCATGTAATCCCAGAGAGTACCTCTGCTCCAGAATTACTGATAGGATGGAGGGAGACACCAAGGAAGACATCCCTTGGGCATGTTGTTACCTCTACTGGAGGACCCTCATGCCTCACCGTGGGTAGCGTTCAAAGCATAGACTCATCTCTCTGAGGATCCTGCACCACACACTCAGTGAAGCCTTTAACACAAGCCTCAGGAGCCTGTGTGTGTGGAGTGAGGCCGGGCGTTGACTCTGAGCACGTTCAGGCCGATCAGTCTTTCTCCCCCTCACTCTCTGCCTGGGAAGGGCAACATCCCAAATCTGGGTCCCATAGAGATGCATGTTTTGCAGCCTGCTAGAACAAGCCTCTGTTGAAATCAGGGGGATTAAACCACTGAGTGGAGGATCAGAATCGTGCCCGGAATGTTTAGGATTCGATAGCGCTCCCTGGGGTGAGTAAGGGCTGTGCATAGTCACAGGAGTAGTCCGACTGACAGAATCAAAGGACTTACACCTTCCACATACTTTTAGACTTGTGTGTCCCCTTTGTCATCTTCTAGCTAAACTCTACACACTTAACTTTTTAATCTTCCGTCTAACTCACTCTCCACGCTCTGGTGCTGTCTCCTTCTGGTCTTTGGTAACTAAATTGGAGTTGCATGGTAAAAGTCAGTCAGACCTGCTTTGATGGCAAATGGGCTGGTTAACACTTTCTCACCTTCTGACAGATGTTTGGGCCCATGGTGACTACTGCAAAATAAATCCTGAGACGGGAGGAATCGTCATGCTTGGCCGCAGGTAAAGTATATTTTTGGGAAGACTGTTCTGAGGGAACATGTGTAAAGTTGGCAGGCTCTGTTGGGTTGCAGGAGAAGATGTGCATATTTCAGATGACTCCCCACTCTGCTTGCTGGCTGAGTTTCAGGATCTGATGAGGAAATATACTAGAATCCTATTACTTTCAGCATTGTAAATTTCAACATTTATACAACACAAGAACTACAGGTCGCCAAATGAAATTAATAGGCAGCAGGTTCAAAACAAACAAAAGGAAGTACTTTTTCACACAATGTGCAGTCAACTTGTGGAACTTCTTCCCAGAGCATGTTGTGAAAGATCAAGACTAGTTCAAAAAAGAACTAGATGAGTTCATGGAGGATAAGTCCATCAATGGTTATTAGTCAGGATGGGCAGAGATGGTGTCTTTAGCCTCTGTTTGCCAGAAGCTGGGAATGGATGACAAGGGATGGATCACCTGATGATTCCCTGTTCTGTTCATTCCCTCTGGGGCACCTGGCATTGGCCACTGTCGGAAGACAGGATACTGGGCTAGATGGACCTTTGGTCTGACCCAGTATGGCCGTTTTTATGTTCTAACGTTTCAGTTGCTCATAAGTTCACAGTGAAGGGACAGCACATTGTAAATAGCTAATATAAGGTACTCGTGCAGGATTGCTCGCCTACAGCCTCTTGGGTTTTGAGAGGTCACACTGCTGAGAAGCTGGGATTTCACAGGATGCAGTGAGGCTCAGTGGGAGTCAAAACTGGGCTCAGCTCTTGGCTCTGCATTTGATTTGCTGCATAAACTTGAGCATGTCACTGGCCTGCACTTCTAAAAGTATCCTTTCATTCGAGTTCTTCTGTTTTTTGTTTTGTTCTTTTGCCAGAGGTCCAACCTGAGGCACCATGGGTATAATTTTCAAAAGTGCCAAGCACCACAATTCTAGTGGGCCTCAGTGATAAGTCCTCGGTGCCTCTGAAAATTAGGCCTTACATATCTCAAGTTGGGCTCCCAGAAAATGGAGGGACTGAAAATGTCTGCCTTAAGCTGTCTGTGCCTCCGGTTCCCTATGGCAGTGTGGGATAATGGTACTTGCTCATCTTTTTAAACCACTTTGAAAGCTACAGGTTAGAAGTGTTATAAGTTGCCATGCTTGTTTTGAAGAGTTAATAGAACTTCAAGATCAGGAGCATTGTTAAATTATATGGCAGTATTTACCAATCAGCTCTCAGTTTTAATCGGGAGTTAGTGGTTCAGGATTGTGTCCTGCCTTTCACACAACAGGCCTGGTTCAGTTTATAGGCTCAGCTCATGGAGTCCACTGTTTGCAGGGAGTGAGACGTGCTGCAGAAATGGAGATGCTCAGCCTCAGGTAGTGAGAAGGGGAAGACACAATAGCAATGCCAAGGAGTGTCACAAAAGCACCTGGCTCTGTTACTTCGTGGCTGGATATTGGTGGCTACTTTTGTGAAGGCCTGTGTGCGTGCAGGTTTAAGTGAGAAATACCAGTGGAATCTTTGGGGCACAGAAGAAACAAATGATGAAGTTGAAGAATGTGGTTTGTTTAGATTCTGTGTAAAACTTCATTTTAATGAGCATGGAGCTTCTTTTAGACAAAAATCTCTTGTAATCCTATTTCTCCTACAACTTCCTGCATATTTCACCACACCAAATATTGAGAAACTTGGTAAATTGCATCATTTCTTTTCTTCATCAAACCCTAATTATATTTTAATGCTCCTTTGTTTGTGTGTAACTTTCAGTGATGGTACGCTAAATCCAAATGGAGTGAGATTTGGAAGTTCTGAAATCTATAACATAGGTAGGAAAAACTTTCATCCACCTTTTGCAACTGTGATATTTGTGTAGCCTTAAAACTGAAATGTGAGAATTTACTGCGTTGTTGAAAGGATTAATTAATAACGCATGAGATCTTTCGTTGGAAAGAGACTAAAGAAGAGGATATCATTAACAAGGAGATACTGCTTTGCTGACTTATGAAATTGCGTCCTTTCCAAAAGGATCTACAGACTAACTGAAATGGACTGCATTTTCCTCATAAGATTGCCTTCATGTAATAAGGCTTACAAGAATTGTGCAAACCATTTTATGTTTCTTTGTAAGAGAATCCATTATTTCCATGGTTTGTCCTTCCAAGGCGAACTGTTAGACAGTGCTCGATTGTTTTTACTGAGCCATTGTCAATAGCCAAAATAAATTCTTGTGCCTTTTTTTACTGCCATAAGTGACTCTGAGCACAAAGGCAGTGTGTGAAGTCAGCAGAAAGATAGCAGCAATGAGGGAGGGCAGAGAGATGGTGTCAAGCATTCCTCTGGCATAGTGAATCGAGGTATTGTTTTGCTGCAAAAGCTGTCCTCCTTGCACAATGTGAAATCTGGAGGGTCAGCTTCCCTTGTGGGCGGAGGGGCAGCTTTCAGAGTGTTCATGGCTATTGCCCTAGGCTACATTTCACTTAGTTACTCCCGTATGTAAGCTTTGGAACAGTCTCTCCCTTGTCTTGTCTTGTTTTTGGAACATACAAGCCAGATTCTGAGTCAGGTTACATTGGTGGAAATGATACCTGATTCTGGCTCCCTGGGTTCAAGGGCTTTGCTGTGTAACTATCAGAATAGTAAGTAAACGTTTGTTTCAGTTGGATGCAGTTGAATACTGAACCAGTTTGTGATCAGCCTGTATTTTGATAATGTCCCCTCACCTTATTTTAATCCAGTTGAGATTGTACTGCCTAGATTATCCAGATGCGCATGGTGAAATGTACTTAAAACATCCTGCCTCATGACTGGTTGAAAAGCAGTCATATAATGAAAGAGAGAGAGAGAGGCTGGTCAGGGCTCAAACTTGGATTCAGTTCTCTGCTCCAACACAGACTTCCTGTGCAACCTTGTGACAGCCACTTAGTCTCTCTGGACCGCCATTCCCCATCTGTAAAATGGGGATAATAGCATTGGCCTACCTCACTTGGTTGATGAGGATAAATACATTAAGGATCCAGAAGTGTTCAGACAGTGATAATAGGGGGCATAGAAGTACTTTAGTTAGCTGTGATAAATCAGCAAATGTATTGCCTGTGCTGAACAAAAAGGTTTATTAATCCAACAACTATATCAAAATTTTGGCCTGACCTAAGTCAGTATTTATTGGGTCTATAAACTTTGATATTCACTTGAACAGAAATCAATGACTGGGATTTAAAAAAACAAAACCAAAAAACCACAAAGGAGTTAGGCACCCAAGTGCACTGACTTTCAGTGCAGTTTGCTTATCTAATTGCCTTAAACTTCTTTGAAAATCTTAATTAGGTAGGCCAGTCCCACTGACAGTGTGGCACTTGGGTGCCTAATTCCCTTAGGTGTTCTCTTTAAGAATCCCAGTTAATATCTGCTTTTTGTTTGCCTCACCAGTGCCAGAACAGATGATGGGAGATATGCCCTTTAGTGTAAAATTAAAAAAAGCATCCAGTGGAAAACACAAGTGCATGTGATAACGAAGCACTTTACTTCTCTTTCAGTGGAAGCCTTTGAGGAGGTTTCAGATAGCCTCTGTGTCCCTCAGTACAACAAAGAGGGGGAGGAAAGAGTGATCCTCTTCCTGAAGATGGCGTCCGACCAGGTGTTCAGTCAGGATCTGGTGAAAAGGATTAGGGATGCGATACGCATAGCGCTGTCTGCCAGACATGTTCCTAGCCTCATTCTAGAAACCAAAGGCATTCCGGTATGTCATGAAAACACTGCCTCATTTTTTTTTCTTGCTCACCTTGAGCAGTAATTAAGGAGCAGTTGTCATCACTCTTCAAACCCACACGCCTGGAAATTTTAGCATCTTAAAAAGCATTGTCAAGTTTTATAAATAGTTTGTCTACGTTGCCTAGCGACTTCACTTTTTTGCTTTCTTCTCAACTAGGCTTGTTTTTGGAACTATCCCTACCCATCCTTGGTTTATAAATATACATGTGCCCTGCTGAGCTAAAGATTGTTATATTTTTCTTATAAAAATACTTTCTGTGCTTTTCTCAATACGTATTATAACACTAATTTTAGCTTTTAGGCATGCCAAAAAGCTTTTGCTTGCCTTTGTTTTTTTCCATTTCAAACGGTATGTTTTTGAAAGCTGAGAGCATTGAGCAAATGTTTGAAATCACTTTTACATCAGTTTTGCATTTCAATTTTAGGTCCATCCGTATTTTTAACAATAGCTATAACTACAATAAGAGACCTTTCTCTGTTTGTCTAACAAATATATAATTACAGTCACACTATATATAGCACCAATGCAGCATCAGTTTAATGTCAGACACATTCTCTGCAACACAGCTATATCTTGCTCTGCCCATTGAATGGGCTCAGTGGAAATGAATCTTTTCCATCTTGAGCTATTATAAATCGGTGATCTTAATAGTGTATTTAACAAGGCCAGGGAGAAAGGGGAAGTCCCTGGTGATGGCCTTTATCCTGTCTAGTGTGCTGTTTTGTGAGCACAGGTGTGACTGAATCGTACTTTAATGGGTATATTTCCACACTGTATAAAGAGATAGTTATCTTGCCTCTGTTTTCAGGTGTGGGAAACCAAGCAGAGATGGACGTCAAAAATACGTTCCCTGGTTTAACTTTTACCTAAATTCAGAAAAATATAAGCAGTAGTGAGAGATCTTCCAGTAATTCAGTACCAATGTGGAAGGCTGGAGCTGGGCTCCCCAGAGAAGAGTATACTGTCAGTCAATGACTGGCTGTGTCACTGCTAAACCACAGGGGCTCTTTCTGCAAAGTCGAACACCTTGTTCCTGCCCAAGGAAAACCCTGCTGCCTGCACAGAGTGGTGGACACCTTTATACATTTGTTTGAGAGACCCCCTCCATTTTCAAACATGTCTGTGCAGGTCAGCATGCTGGGCCTGATTCTACTCAACCGTGCAGCACAGCAACCAGTCTTGTCTTCAGTGGAGTTACTGACACACCCCGTTGTAAGTCAGGCTTATGGCGCCTGGTCTGAGAGGAGCCTGCTTGGTTCTCCTCTGTCCTTCTTCCAACTCACTGGAGGAGCCTCTCCATTTTGAAAGCCCTATCCCCAGTCGCCATCTGCTGCTCTGTGAGCAGCTCACTGTTGGCAAGGCTGGAAGGTGCAGGGTAGTTCCTGGCAGGCCATGTGCATATTAGTTTAAGTCTTCAAGCATTGTCTCTAAAGCACTGTAAGCCTAATTTTGCAAACATTGATGCCTAACTAAATCCAAATGTAGGCTCCTGACTCAGTGGCCTGCCTTTCAGAGGCCTGATTCTGGTGTCTGATTGCAGGGGAGTTCCTCCTGGCTTACACTGCTGTAAATAAGTAGCATTGGGCCTAGCATGTCTTGTTTGCATGAGGGTTAAAAAACAAAACCCACCCTCGTGACTTACCTCTTGAGTGATGATATAGATTTTCTAGACAGCAACTTTGGCTTCTACATAAAATGTTAAATTTCAAAGATGCATAAATCACCTGAATGTAAAGAATGAAGTTGATGGCGATGAGGCATTTATGAGAGTCAGCCCCTTAGGAATGCCTGCTTAGATCGTTAATTAGTTCACACTGTGACTGAATTTACAATGGAATGAATTTTACATTTTATCATCTGAAACATAATTATCAGCAGTAAAGTGATCAAAGCTGTCTCCTTGCTTTCTTTGAAGGTTTTACTTGGGAAGAAAAAATCTTTCCATATACGGCTATTTCTAGATGTAAATTTGCGTTTATAAAAACAAACTACCTGACTCCATCTAAAATTATAGGGCTTTGAGCCTGGTGTCATTTTACACTGGTTGAAGTTGGGAATAACTCTGGCATCAGTGGAGTTAGTGGTATAAAACCCCTCTGTAAGTGTAATTGGGATCAGGCCTATATTTTACAAACTACACCTCTACCTCGATATAACACTGTCCTTGGGAGCCAAAAAATCTTACCAAATTATAGGTGAAACCACGTTATATTGAACTTGATTTGATCCGCTGGAGCACGCAGCCCCCCCCCCCCCCGAGCGCTGTTTTACCACGTTGTATCTGAATTCCTGTTATATCAGGGTAGAGGTGTATCAAAAACTCTGGAAAAGGCTTGGAAATTATTTCATGCTTATAGTTCTATTTAAAGAACTTTTTTGCCTGTGCACAGATAATCTACAGTGATAAAGTGCTGTGCACACAAGCATAAATTTATATTGTAAAATTTTATAATATTCTTGATCTGGTCAGAACTCCTGATCCACCTTGACAGCTATGCTGTCTTTGGACTATGCTTGTGTTAACTGATACAAAACTGTGGAAGTCCCCTGCTGTTCTGTCTGATGGGTATTTTTGGGATGAGTAAACTTCCAGGGTTAGTATTTAGGGAATTAGAACTGGGAAAGGTTTGCAGTATCTTGACTGAGCACGGTGGCCCTGATTTTTGGCAAAGCACTTAAGCATATACTTAGTTAAATGCTTGCTGCCAGCTTTTTTGAAACATGTATGACCAGCTTCTTCCCCCCCTCCCCCCCGAGAAGTGAACTTCCAGCAGCTCCCATCAACATCACTGGGAATTCTAGGTCCTCCTCGCGTCTCAAAACCAGGCTGGTAATTACTGAGGAAGGAGAGTGGCTATTTAGGGTCATGCAAGGGGATAAGAACTATGTAGTATTAAACAAGGAAAAATTAGACCTAATACCTGAAAATTTCCTAACAATACAGTGTTGCTAAAGACCATTTGGCCTGCTCTGAAAGATCTTTAATGAAAAGGTGTCTCAGAAGGACTAATTTCTGGGCTTCACCTTAAGGAGATCTAACAAAGCAGCCAATGGTGTCCCTGGTCCATATGCAGATGGACCACCTCAGAGTTATCTTGCTGCAACTTTGGTTATTTTAACCAAAATGAAGATTAGACTAAACAAGGTGGTGGTTTCAGTACCAAATGAAGCTTTTGTTCAACGGCTTCCTTAACGGAGACGCCCTGTGCTCTCCAAAATGGGATTGATCATCCCTGCCAACAGGAGCGACAGGTCTTTTCTACGGGCTTTTGCCAGCCAAGAATTCCACTGTTTTGGAGCACAGATTGGGAATTCTTCACTGCACAATTGCAGTAGTGCCTCAGTGAGCAACACTGAAACCCAAGCACAGAGGACCTATCTTTTTGCCTCCTCATGGTGTCTTGTTTCCACAGAAACAGATTTTCTATCTGAATCTGTTTGATTAACAGCAGTTAAACCTCTAGGGAAACCATTGAAAATCCTTGAAATAGAATCCAAGTTGTGTAGCTTGGCTCCATCTCCAAGCTCAGGGCTTTGAAAAGCAGGGTGTTGGTTTGGCCTCTTATAAAGAGAGGGAACACATGCAGAATTGAGATCAAGGTACATGTGTACACATGCATGTATCTAGGGCTTCTTGGATCTAGGGTCTTGGTTTGGACCTATTTCTAGAATACCTAAAAAGCTGAAAATCAATTTTCAGCTTTTTAGGCAGTAATTTTAAATGGCAGTAAGTTTCAAAATTTTAATTATTGCATCAAGGGCCTGATCCTGCTTCCCTAGAAGTAAATGGGAGCTGGCTTAGGCTAATGGTATTGTCTCTTAAAACAAAACTAAAATCACTAATAAAACTCATGGAATTCAGTTTGCTTTTCAAACTGTTTAAGAAACTATTTGGTGTCAGGTGTAGCAGTGGAGGCAGGAATTCTGCTAGGGGTAATGATTCAATTCCAGCCTTGGTGGTGGCTTTTCCATTGGACCATCCGTAAAGCAACCAGACAAGAGTGCAGCTTCATTGTTGACTTTTTTTTTTTTTTAAATTTTGCAGTACACAATAAATGGGAAGAAAGTTGAAGTGGCTGTGAAGCAGATCATTGCAGGGAAGGCCGTTGATCAGCGGGGATCTTTCTCAAATCCAGAGACGCTGGACTTGTACCAAAATATTCCTGAGCTTCAGAATTTCTGAATGTTTGTTTTTTGCATCTGTGTTCTGTGTTTGTACTGTATATATGAATAGTGTATGTAAAGAAAAAACTATTTAAATACCAGTGGTTCTTTTAAAGGAAAAATATTTCGTTAAGTGCATTATGAAAGGCTTGGGTAAAATTTAGCTACTTTTTACCAGGTGACTATGCCATATGTCTTGGAGTCTAGCTTTAAGCCTGGAAGAGGGAAAACTGCCTGGGTTTTTATACATGTGACAAATGCATCTTTTCGGGTTAGATTTATATCAACAACCTGACAAACTAGAACCTAAATAGCAAACTGTTTCCAATTGATAATGGAATATCGTGTTCATAAAACTGACTTTTTCCATTTTTTTAAAATGGAATTCAAGCTATTTATATATAAAAAAACAACCACGCTGTTAGAGCCAGGTGCAGGGATTATGTGGCTTTTTTTAAATACTTGATGTTTGTCCTATGCAGGAGGGTAAAGGCATGTCAGCATGGCCATGAAATATAAAAGTATGGAATAGTTTTTGTTTTTATAAAGCCACATCTTAATTCACTGTATCTCTTATTTGACTGTCTCAGTTTGAGCACAGTCTTAAAATATCTTATTGTACCCTTAGAGGTAATTGCTGCTTTGTTTTGTGATATCTTCACATATACTTTTAAGCTTTTAGCTGATATGTTTTTATAGATTTTTTTTGGGGGGGGGGAGAGGGAGGGAATGCTGTCACATTTCTGTTTGGTGAAAATCTAGTGTGTGTCTGATTTATTTTTTATTTTTTTCCCCAGTGGAATTACTCTGGATTTATATCAGTGTAACTGAGGATAGAATTTGACTTTTACTGTTCTAAAATCCATTATTAGAGTCTAAAGGGCAAAAATCCAGTATTGCATTAGCTGAACAATTCCAGTGTATTAATGTAATAAAAGCCAATGTTTTTGTAAAACTTTTTACTAAATGTGATGTTGAAAGTGAAAAACTAAAATTTTTTAAATCCTTTATCCTTCCAGTTTATAAAGGGGAAAAACCGTTTACAAGTATGTTGACACTATAAAATGGAAACGCACTGTTTTTCACAAAAGATACAATTGCAATAGGTATACAGAACCCCTGGCATTCAGCATCCCATGCACTATTTGAATATTGTAGGTAAAATATTTAATGCATTAAAATCATGGGTGTCCTTAATTTTGTGTTCAGTGCATTCAACGCTGTTAATATGTTAAACTTAATAAAAATGAAATAAACTGACCCTTAAGCATTGGTTTTCCTTTTCACTCAATTCTCATTTGACACCCTCCTCCCCTGCCCCGGTATGATCTGATTTAGCTTAATCTCCTTTTCCTCCCCTTCCCCCCCAACACTTTTAAATCTTTTTCTCTCCCCTCTTCCCCCAAAATTCCTACATTGTATGCTTCTCAGGGCAGGGGTTGCCATCTTCGTGTTTATGCACAGCACTGGGCAGGTGGCACATTACTGATATGCGTGTGGCGCATGTGAATAATGCGGAAGCAAGCCTGCTGGGAATGTGTCCCTCTGCTTTACATCTACCAGCACTGTAATAAAATAGTATGTCTGGCTAGATCTTCACTGCAAAAAGTGTGTGTTAATATGGAGACAGCGAACACAGTGTAAAATGCTAGTGGAGATAAGTAACTGGAGTTTTTTATCTCAGTGGAACTAGTAGAGGTCAATCCTGTCTCCCTCACATGTCCGGCATTCACTTCCCGTAGCTCTGTCCAGTATAAATTCCAGTGCCTTGTCTCCACTAGCATTTTATGTTAGCTGTCCCACTGGAAATCCATACCTTCTGCAATGAAGAACATCTCAGGTCTGTATTACTGCACCTCTCATTTGTTGACAGGTTGTAACTTGAAGTGAACTTTTAGTTAATGTGCTATCAGAGCTAACCAAAGCTTTGATCAAAAAGGGACAGATTATAAGGAAGATCTAGGAAAAAAAGTGGCTTGAGAATGAGATGCTGAAGGAAGACAAAAAGGTTGGTATCAGTTTGGAAGATGTGCTTGAGATGAAGAACAGCTATTGCCCAATCTTGATGGGATAAGACAACGAAGAACACTCGCTTCCCAAGGGGGAGGAGAAGAGAAAGAGAAACATCATAATCATAGGGACAGTGATTTTTTGGGAGGTCAAATCCTCTTCCAGGGAGAGAGCCTAGTAGGCACCAGGAGTGTTGCCCCCCTGGGTGGTGTCGTAGACTTGCTTAAGGGGTCCACACCCCCGAGTGCTGCACAGCTTTCTCGGGGAATCTCCATCTGCCCTAGCATTCAGGGAGGTTTGTGGGTAGAAGCAGGGAGGGTGCAGGATCATGGCCATCTGAGACTGTATCCCTGTGTTCACCCTTTTTACAAGACTATAATGGACTTTATACAGAGTGTACCTTGTTAGGTTTTATTTGAAAACTCATAATGTGCTGATCATTATTGTCCTGGTAAAATGTGTGGCAACATTGTATGTTTAAAAAAAAAAAAAGTTAAGATTCTACTTTATAACATTGAGACATTTTCCAGGTCTAGAAAAGCAGGCACAAACCGGTTCCTCAAAGACAAAAGGCAAACTCATGCCTCAGCCAGGTCTCATCAAAATCAAATGGACCATCACCTGGTTAAGTGGCCATTCTTTGGCAGGAAAAAGGGTGTGAGTGAGAAATGTACATGTTGGCAAAGAAACAGCTGGAAGTTCCCATCTCACAGACTGTCTGGTGAACCCCAGCTGGAGATGATTCTCAAAGGCAAGAAAAAGATATAAAAATGGAGAACAGACACTCCAAATGATTTCTCCCTTCATCTCTACTCACGGCAGCAACACCACCTGAAGGACAAGGTCACTGAACTAGGAGTGGTCCTGGCTGAAAAGAGTCCAGCCAGTAAGATTGCTAAAGCATGTGGTGAGAGAAATCTTCGCTTTGAATCCACTTAGCTTGTTAAGTTAGCTATTAGTTTGCATTTTACCTTTTTATTTCTTTGTAACCTATTCTGATTTATGCCTCATTACTTGTAATCACTTAAAATCGCTCTCTATAGTTAATCAACCTCTTTTAATGTTTTATCTAAATGTGTGTGTGGGAAACTTTATTTGGGATAATGCGATTTGTGCATATTTTCTATTAATGAAATGTCAGACTTTATCTGAGCTTGTGTTGTCCAGGAGGGTGCTGAGCAGCACAAGATGCACATTTCCGGGGGAAAGTCTGAGACTGGGAATTTGCTGGTGGGGTTCTGTAATTGAATATAATTGATGGGATGGTGGCCAGTCTAGGGAGGGGTGATTTACATGCTGGAGGTTGTGTGTGGGCAGGCCAGGAGTGGTCGATCTCACAGCAAAGCGGTGTAAAAGGCACCCCAGGTTGGAGAAGTGAGGACACAGCTGTCCATCAGTGCAGATTGTAGCCTGGGTAATGTCACACCATCCCAACACACAACCCTTTGTGGAACTTTTCTGCACCTGCTAATCTAGCTCTCTCCATTTCAGGAAGCTGCGGGCCTGGAAACACCTTCCCGGCTTTTGGGGGCCCGTAGAGCACTATTGCTAAGCCAAATCTGTTGTCTCTGTGGAATTTTTCTTTACTGGCTTTGAAACTAAAAAAAAAAAGTGTAACAGAGTAGTGCCTCCAAAATCTTATCCTTTCTAGCAAAGTGCTTATGCATGTGCTTAACCTTATGTATAAGAACAGTCCCACTGACTTCACCGGAGATACTGGTGCTTTAAGTTAAGTACGTGCTTGCTTATGCCTTACACTCAACTCCCCTAGAGCAAAACATAATCCCTTTAATTGTCCGTTATGAACAAGCAAAGGGCTGTAGCGAAAATTAGTCAGGTGTTGAATATGCAGTTAGCAGTGATATTGTATCAGTGCCCTAATAGCCAGGCATCCCTGCCTTCATGATTTGAACTGAACTATTGATCCAACTTTTCTCAAACAGGCCCCGCCTGAGCTGGGTAAGTGAATAATGCAGTCATTGTGGACAACAGCTTCAGGGCCATGGTGGAATGCAGAGATCTTTCATTGCCAAATGAGATTTTGAAACAAGCCAGTTTCCATGTGACTCTCGGAGCTGTGCCAGGGTAGACAGTTCATCGTGCTAATATGATGTACGCTTCCATATAAAGGCTGTGCACCCTCTAGAAATGTACAGAAGTGAGTTGCTTAGCTTCCAGTAACCTATGATTAAAAGTCCCTCCTATGTACTTTGAATTCCCTGCTCCTCCAGCTGCTAAATATAAATTTTATATTAACTGTGTATATGTAGTCATTAAAACGTCATTACGCTGTTCTTTAATTCATGCAAAACGTCTGGAGTTTAGAGAGCACACAGATCCTTTGGACTATTTCATTTATAAAAACCAGATGGTTTGGAGACACAGATATGTTGATGACATACCCAACCTCTAGGCATAGTATATGTGTGCGTGTGTGTTTTCAATCATGTCTCATATCAAATGCACAGTAGAAAGTTTCTGATTGTTAACAGATGGAATTCGATTTCTTACAAATTTCAGATTTCAAAATAGTTTGGAAATGGCTTTAGTGCATAAACCCCACACTTGATGTAGGATACTGTGCTGTTTTGCATTTGTATAGTACTACTGATCTAAGGAATGCAAAGAACTTTAGAACCATTGAATTACACCCTGGCAGGTAGGCAAGTATACCAGTTTTACAAATAACCTCTTTATGCCTCAGTCGATTTAAGGGTCTGATTTTTACAAGGGCTGAACATCTGCAACTCCAGTTGAAGTCAGTTGGATTTGTGAGTGCTGAACACCTCTGAAAATCAGGCACTGAAATGACCTACCTAAGGTCACCTAGGAGAGGCTGTGGCAGAGTTGGGAACAGGTCTCCGATTTCCTGAGTCCCACTCCCGCATTCAAATCACTTTTTATTAAAATCACCACCCCTGAAGCTAGGCAAAGGCAAATGCAAATCTCTTGTTAAGTTAGTTATGTCTACAAGTCTGGGTGCACTGGCTACATTCCACCCTATCGGGGAAAATACAGTACCAGGATGAAGCTGGTATGTGGAGCAGGGCCAGACTGACTGGTCCTTGCGTGGGAATACAGGAGGAGTAGAGGGCTCAACGGGCTTCTTTCCTTCAGGTCCCCACCACATATATGCCCTGTGCTCCCCTCTTAGAGCTGGCGCATTGGGAGTCTTTGCACTTAGGGAGGTGAGGACAGTGTTGCCATTCACAATAGCCTCCTCCAGTAGCCCTGTGCCCTGGGAGGAAGAATTGGCTGGACACCAAGGTGGGTTGATGCTGCAGCCTTTGCCAGGGCGGCGCAGCAGCCATGTGTTCCAGAGTTTGCAGAATGATTCCTGCTGGGTGCTGCAATTCTGCACTACTGTCAGCGTCCGAGCAGCACGACAGCCTTCGCAGCAGACTCCACTAAGCTCTTTTGACCACAGCATCACGCTGGGAGCCATGTTCTGCTGATTATCCACCATGACTCCCAAGTTCTTTTCAGAGTCCCTGCTTCCCAGGACTGAGTCCCCCATCCTGTACGTACGACCTGCAGACTTTGTTCCTAGCTGTATAATTTTACATTTGGTCATACTAAAATGCGTATTGTTTGCTTAAGCCCATCTTACCAAACGATCCAGATCACTCTGTATTGGTGACTTGTCCTCCTCATTATTTACCGTTCCCCTAGTCTCTGTGCCCTCTGCAAACTTTATCAGTAATGATTTAATGTTTTCTTCCAGGCCACTGATAAAATTAACTACCAGAGTGCCAAGAATTGAGCCAAGTGGGACCACACCAGCAACACTCCAGCTCAGTGATGATTGGCTGCTTCTAGGTACATTTGAGACCTATTAGTTAGCCAGTTTTTAATCCAATTAATGTGTGTTGATTTTTGTATTCTAGTTTTTTACTCAAAATGTGAGGTACTATGTCAAATGCCTTATAGAAGTCTAAGTGTATTTCATCAACACTATTACTTTTATCAACCAAACATGTCATCTCATTTAAAAAAAACAACTTATCTTTTCTATAAACTTTGTTAATTGGCATTAATTATTACTCTTCTTTAATTTGTTACTGAGTCCCTTATTAGCTACTCCATTATTTTTCTCAGGATCAGCATCAGGCTGACAGGCCTGTAATTACCATTTACCCTTTAAAAATATTGGAAAAACATTAACTTTTTTCCAGTCCTCTAGTGTTTCAAGACTTGTTGAAAATCAACAATATGAACATTAACAATCCAGAGGTCCTCAGCCAGCTCTTTTAAAACTTTTGGATGCAAGTTATCTGGAGCTGCTGATTTTAAAAACATCTAGCTTGTTGTTTTTAAACATCTGTTTAACAGCCTCTCTAGTTACTGTGGGAATGGAGAAAGTATTTGATCATCATAAATCATATGACTACATCACTTGTTCCCCCAACACAGTACAGAATATTGAACACTTCCATCTTTGCTCCATTATTATTAATAATTCTACCATTTTCATCTAGTAATGAAGCAATGTCATTGTTAGGTTTCCTTTTGTTCCTAATAATATACATGAAAATCTCTTTCTGATTGTTAGCCACAGTTTTCTCGGAGACCTTTTGCTTCCCTTATGAATTTTCTACAATTCCTAGCTTCTGAATTTATATTCATTATTATTAACTTCCCCTTTCTTCTGTTTGTTATGTATGGGGTTTCACTTCTTCCCTTTGAAGCCAGGTTGTTTTATTAACCCGTGTGGCCTTCTTTCTCAGCTGTGGGATTGTGGCTTTTTGACACATAGTAAAATTTTCTTTAACAATTCCCAATTATCATTCACATTTTTCTGTTTAAAGTCTTTCTTCCAGCTGGTTTGGTTCATAATTAATGCATAACTCATCCAGTTGTGCCTTGTTGTTTTATCATGCCACTACTTTTGAATCCCTCTGCTTTTGTCCTTTGGTTTAAAACATGTACTTCCCTTCATGCTTACTTTTAAAAAAATTAATTTCCCTTTAGTGGTAGTTCTCCAAGAGGAAATAAAAGAAGTAGGAACACAACAGCCTGTACTGGCTACAGCTGATTAAAATCGATATTGTATGTGCAAGAAAAAGAGATTGCGTGAGTTACCTATTCAGTGACTTAAACACAGGTAATTGCCTGATGGAGTGGACTTTCCCTGGAGCCATTATTGTCTTTCAGGTTAATACATACAGTTTTTAAAGTATGTTATTTACAAGGCAGCACTGTCAGGGTCTAATAGGTAAATCAGTGCTAAAATAAAATTTAAAATGCATTTGAGAGCAGTATCAACACTTGAGATATGGTTTATCATGTTATGGAGAGAGAGAATCCCAGGACACAATGGCAGTGTTAACTTTCTTTAATACTATTTGCTATATGGATGGCTCCAAGAGAGAAGTGAGATCCAGCCAAATCCTTGCTAAAGGTGCACACGTGTATCATCGTCACAACCATGCCTATCCTTTCCATGTGTCTGAGTCCTGGGCCTGCTCTCTCTTGACATAGTTGTCATACTGACAAGGTGAGGAAGTGGCATGTCAGAGTGTCAAACACTCAGATTCTTTAGTGTCACCGGATATTGAGGTTATGTTAGTAACTAGCCCCATTGTTCTGGACTGTTCATTGGCATTCAGCAATCGCGTATCAGGAGCTGAAGTGGGGAGGATATAAGAACGGCCATCCCGGGTCAGACCAATGGTCCATCTAGCCCAGTATCCTGTCTTCCAACAATTCCAGATGCGTCAGAGAGAATGAACAGAATGGGGTAATTGAGTGACCCATCCCCTGTTGTCCAGTCCAAGCTTCTGGCAGCTGGACGTTTAGAGACACCCAGAGCATGGGTTTGCATCCGTGACCATCTTGGCTAATAGCCATCGATGAACCTATCCTCCATGAACTTATCTAGTTCTTTTTAAAATCCAGTTACACTTTTGGCCTTCAAAACATCCCCTGGCTATGAGTTACACAGGTTGACTGTGTAGTGTGTAAAGAAGAACTTCCTCATGTTTATTTTAAACCTGCTGCCTATTAATTTCATTGGGTGACCCCTGGTTCTTGTGTTATGCAAATAGGTAAATAACACTGAACCGTTTCTCCATCCCATTCGTAAGTAAGGTGGGCAGCATAAGACACGGGCATCCTCCCTGAGGAGCATTGCGTCCTTCCTATTCATTCAGGAGAAGACCAATAAACTGGTCAGAACTAACGAGCCCTAATGAATCTGTTGTAGTCTGGCACTTAGATTCAGTGATCTGCACTGCTAGTCACTAAGGAGAAAGTGCCTTAACTCAGTGGGGTGAGGAGAGACACTGACCGTGGCACCAGCCTAGCAGGGCTGATTATTTTATTTGAAAGCATTCTGTCTGCTGTGACTCAGTTTAAATGTAGATTCACCACTCTGATTGGGAGGAATTTAAATATTATTCAAAGTAGTTCTCTCTCTCTCTCTCTCCTGGCACCAGCGACTCCTCTCCTCCCATTGACTGCTCTTTATTCAGCTTTTAAACCATGGTGCACTCTGTGACTCTTGCCTGCAAAGGTTCCTGTCTGCCAGCACAGATCTAGTCTGCGGTCTCTCTGCACCTGAGCTTTATCTTCCTTTAAAGTTTTTGGTCTGTGGCAAGCAGTTTGTCTGGTTCAACCTCTCATCTCGTTACTGACAAACACAACTTCCCTCAATATCTTAGTCACCGTCTAGTTCTCAGCTGTCTCCACAGAGCTCAGATCTTTATTTCACCTGTGCCTGATTCTCCCTCCAGTTGTGCTGCCTTCTTGAAGATGGAGTATTTCAAGCTTTAAAGGACCAGGGTTTAATACATAAAGAAGATCTAATTTCCCTTTCCTCCAGATTGTATCTTTTTATTTATTTTTTTATTTTTAAGTGAAAACTAAATCTGGTCAATTTGTAATTTACTGAAAAAATATCAGTGCACGCCTATAAATCTTCATGGAGCTTCAGTGTCACACTGCAGAATATGGTGGCCATAGATATTTGGAGAGGGTAATATTTTTCCTTGCTGGGAATTAGGGGCCTTTTTAGATTCAAATGATAAGATAATCAACATCAGTTCAAGCATCTTTCTCTGCATGATCTGTGTGAGAAGTGGAAGTGAATCTGTTATGCAAAGCAGAGGGCGACAGTCTCTCAAATGTCACAAGGGAGTCAGAGTGGTTCGGATAGAATAATTTTAGTCGCAGAACAATAAGAAGTCCTCAAGTTTTGATGTAGCAGACAGCAGCCATCTGCACAAACTCTCATCATTACTTCTGATGGTGTCAGGGATTTTTCCAAGCAACCCGACAGAGATGCATTTCACAGCTGTACAGATGTTGGGGGTGGAGAATCCCTAGCATGCCATTTATAACTGGGTTATGTAGCACATTAGTTAATGTTTAATTGGATCTAGTACTCCCCAGTGAGAAGATTTTAAATAAGTCACGTCTCTCTTACTACTTTAGGCAGGCGTTTTTGCAAAGTTCAAGAGCATTATCACTTCTCAGCATGAAGTTAAGCTGAAATCATAGAAGATTAGGCTTGGAAGAGACCTCAGGAGGTCATCTAGTCCAACCCCCTGCTCAAAGCAGGACCAACCCCAGATGACTGAGTCCCTTGGAAGAACCTTAATTTCTAGTACTGTTAGTTAATTACTGTACAATAGCAAATGTAATGGAACACACGTAGTCGATTCATGTAACTACGAGGGAGTTTGCTCAAACGCCCCATCTTGCAGCTTAGTTCTTTCGTTTGGCACTATTGCAGTAAAGAAAAGGGACAATCAAATCTACTGGTCGGGGAGGGGGGAAGTTCTACTGGTGAAAAGTTTATTCCAGCATGGTTTCTGTTTTAGTTTTTTCAAAGAGGCCATTTATAGCAGTACTAGGATATTAAGATTCAGGCTACAAATTATCCAGCGGTGTGAAAACATTCCTTCCTTTCATCATAAATCTTCACGTACAACTACAAACAATTATTTAATTATATTATTTGATGCTCTTCAAGATGGTACTGGGTCTCCTCTCTGGTTACTGCAGTGTGGAAGGAGTGAATCAGAAGGGATAGGTTCATAAAAGGCATATTCGCCATGTTAGGCACAGGGCCGGCTCCAGGCACCAGCTTAGCAAGCAGGTGCTTGGGGCAGCCACTCCGGACAGGAGCGGCACGTCCAGCTCTTCGGCGGCAATTCGCCGGAGGGTCCCTCACTCCCGGTCGGAGCGAAGGACCTCCCGCTGAATCGCCGCAGATTGCGACTGTGGCTTTTTTTTTTTTTTTTGGCTGCTTGGGGTGGCAAAACCCCTGGAGCCAGCCTTGGTTAGGCATGAACGTGTACGGTGACCACTAGGCAGTAGAGGGTGAGGAGAGGTATATGTGTCTATGTAAACAAGAAACAAAGATCATGGTGTGCTGGGTCTATGTAATCTCTGCTGCACAATGCAATCAGTGTGAACACAATGTTCACAAGGTCTCAGCTCAGCAGTAAAACCAGCTGAGGAAGGAGCTCGGGTTGGTATTACTGCCGAGATCCAAGAGCAGGGTAGATAAGACATTAGCAGTGTTCTAACTCTCATGATTTTGTCATGAGTCTTATGATAATTGTTTTCCTGAAAGCCCCAGCTCCTGGAGTCAAGTGGATATGTGATGATTTCAGCCTTCGTTCTTAAAGAAAAAGTAAGTTTCTAACCCTTGTGGCTGTGGAGAAAGCTTCAAAATGTGACCCCAGTGGACCCTAAAGGCTCAAAAAGCAGAAGAAAAATTAAAAACACCAAATCTATTATTTCTACATAATCTCATGGTTTTAAAGACAATTTCATGATTTTTGGTGAGCCTGGCTCATGATTTTAGAACACTTGGAGTTGGCAGGACTCAGTGCTTAATTTGTAACGAAAGAGGTTCTGGGGCTCAAGCAATTAGGTGCCAGGGCTCAAGCCATTTTTAAAATTTCATAATTGATGCAGCAAGCCCAGAGGTGCTGGGGATATGAACTACCAAGCGTAGAGCTGCCAGAACTCAGCCCTGGCACAAATTAAGCACTGGCCATACTGCGCTACTGAGAAGGATGCCCTGGGAGTAGGTCTGTGACAGGCAGGGGGTCAGAGTGGATGATGGGAGTCTGGTATTGTTCATCCTACTGTTCTTTGACATGGTGACTTTCATATAATGTGGTTTAACTGACCTGTCCCCCTCATCTTCGCCCAGTGGCTGGAGAATCCTGTTCGCTCTGACTCCGATATTTGGGAGAGCTGCCAAAGTTTTGTGAACTGTAGGGTAAATCCTGGTCTCACGCAAGGACTAAATTTTGCTGGACTATAATGGGACCCAGGGTAAACCTGAGTGGCAACTAGTGATGTCGAGTACTCAGGAACCAACCTGCCTTTGCTGGGTTTTCTGGTTACTCGCTTCACTTTCTCTTCCTTCTCTACCGTTCACCCTCTCCTCTCTGCTTGAGTCCCAGAACAGTTTCCTGAAGAGTCTGTGACGTCACACAGGAATTGGGTACGATGGAAGGATGCAGAGCACTCTTAGGGGGAGTGCAAGCGCTTGAGTAGGCGTTTGGAATTAGACCCACACCTAGAACGTTGTCTGGGAGCTCGCCAGTGCCAGAGCTTGGCCTGAGCTCTGCAGACTCTGTGGCCAGATTTCAACTTCCCTTCCCACCTAGACTTCAAGGACATTTGGATGATCCAAGGCTTCGATCCATTGGATATTGGCCAGCTGTGACCTTTGGGTCCAGATCTGGGTTTAGACTCTGATTTCCCCTCCCTAAATAGCAGAAGCGTTTGGCTTTGTAGTTCTGGCTCAGGCTGCTCTCTGCTGAGTGCTCAGCTCGGGGTGATGCTAGCTAGGTGGTGAGGCTCTGTTGTTAAGCTGTATCTGTTCATAGCCTGCAAAGGAGTAGGTAGGATGCTTTATATCCAGCGAAATGCTGCTGCCTAGGGCTCATCTACATGCAGAGTTGCATCAGTTTAAGGTGTGATTTTTTTTTAAACCAATTAATTTAAACTGGTGCAACGGTCCGCATGGGCACTCTCATTTTAGTTTAAACCTGGCTTATTTAATTAAACTTAAATTGGTTAGGAAGAGGTTAAAGCTAAACTGAAATAAATTGCTCTTAAACCAAGCGAAGAATGTGTACACAGAATATTGCACTGGTTTAAATAAAGATTTAAAAATGGATTTTGGTTTAAATGGGTGCAACTGTTGTGTGTGTGCAGACAAGCCGTAAGGAGCCAGTCCCGAGTGTACCTAATGATATCCATCCAAGAATTTTAAATCTCCTAGTTCTCATGTCTAATAAAATATGCTAGATACATGACACTTCATGCATTAATGCAAGTGTACAAGGCATGAAGAGAGATTCTTTTACAGGATTAGTTCTTATAGTGCAAATTCAGAGTGAGGTTTATAAATTGACCTGGTTATCTGGGATCACAAAACCTATTTCACGCTTCATGTTAGGGGTTTTGTTCCTGTTTCTTGAACCATTTTATTGTCACGATGTGTGGGGTGGGTTGGGGAGGAGGGAGACATATGCCCGTGCGCTTGCACACACGCATGTGAACTTTTAACACATCTAGGGGCTCAGCAGGCTATTACCAACCTGTGGAATTGTTGGAAAGTAGCAATGAGCGAGATCAATGTGTCAGATTGCTATCCTCCATCTTCAGGAAATGTGTTAGGGAAAGGCATTATTAAACTCCTCTGGTGTGAATTGGATTACAAGTGCTGCTGAGGCAGGGGAAAAAAGGCTTGATAGCTACACTACATGTGTTTCTACCTCTGGCAGGGTGAGTATGCAAAGGGTTTTTTTTTAAATTTCACAAAGGAACCACCCCGCCCCAAAAGTGTGTGTGGGGGGGAAATACCAGGGTTTGGGTAATAAGAATAATCCACATGCATTGCCTAGGAGTGAGGGCCTTTTCTTACAGCTCAGTCCTGGTGGTTTTGTTCTGCAACAATCACTGGCTGCAGTTATGGCAAGGTGCTGGGTGCAAATGATGCTGTAGAATCAGGCCCGAAACGCTTACTCGGGTAAGACTCCTGTTGGCTTCCATGGGAGTTTTGCAGGCTGAGGAAACCGACTGAATGAGTTCTAAGGCACCCATGCTGCTTTCACAAACAGTTGTGCTCAGTTCCCTGATCACCTAAAATTTAAACTACTGCACTGGCAGCACAGAATGAAGTGACAGGGAGAGAGACTGTAAACTTCGTAAAACTTCGTACCAGTTTTACCTGTAGTGGCTTGGGGATGACTGATTTAAAGAAAAAAGACACCCCTCCCACCCCCAGAACCGCCAAACAAAACAAACCCTATGGAAAAACGATGAAATGACGAGATTGCCGCATACCCTTTCAAATCCATGTTGACACCAGCCCATTCTCACATGCACGGTGAAACCTGTAATTAGATGGAAAAGACGACTGTCAATTCCCCTGTCATAAAAATATTGAGACTTCACCACAAGAATGGAATTTTCTATTACTGTAGCTCTATTGAAATGTTGCAGGAGGCAAGTGAAGGTATTTTTTATAGCCCTCCAGGTGAGCAGGTTTCCCCCCAACTATTCCTTACCTTGCTCACTTTAAAAATCAAACCATAACACAAGTGGAAAGATGAATTGGCTTAGGACACTATGCTGGAACTAAATCACATTCTGGTGCTGCCACAGATGTCCCATCTGATCATGGATTAGTCACTTAATCTCTCCTTGCCTCAATCCCCATCTGTAAAATAGGTCTAGTATTTCCTTTCTCCCACCCTTCGTCTGGGCTATTTAGAATGTAAGCTCCTCAGGCCAGGGGCTGTCATTAGTGCCTTGCACAATTGCTTTGCACTGATCTTGATTAGAGCCTGCAGTTGGTACCTTAATACAAATAACGTCCAGACTTTTAGAAGGGAGGCTTGCGTATTTCTCCTCCATGAATTGGAGTGTTTGTCTTTTTTTTCCCTGATGCAAAACCCAACGTCCTGCCAGGTTATGTATTCCATAATTACTGTCATGTACTAAACCTGAGGAAAGAACTTTTAAAACTGTGCAGATTCTGCTGCGACAATTCTGTTAGGTTTCAGCGTGTACCTGATTGACCCTGTAAATCGAAACTCTGAAAGGTCAGTGCTGCTTTCTTATCACTGTATTTAATGTCCCTTGCCTAGACTCGGGGGAGAGAGGGGAAAGAAACTGGAAAAGGTTTATTTAAATCTGCGTATGGATTGAGTGCCGGGACAATAACATTGTTTGTTTTTCTGAATGGCTCCAAACACACAGATAGTGATGGTTTGCTTTGTTCCTCTCATTTCTATCTCCCTGGGTCCTGAAATGGAAACCTGGTTTTGCAGTGAAAGAATAGCTCAGCCAGCCAGTGTGGCAATGTTGTTTTTCATTTGTTATGATCATAAAGCTGGCTTAATATAGCTCCTACGTTATATAATTACGACTTTGTTAAAAATATGGGGTCTGAGCTGCATCTCTAGCAGGTATGCCCCAGATTTAGGGGCATTGTAAGATGGTGCTGTATGGGCATTAATAGCTGAGGGAAGAAACCTCCGAGCTGACATCGGTTGGAACTAGACTGCACAACAATAATTTCAGGTCACAGGAGAAATCACTTCCAAAGAAGAGAAGTTAATCATTTGCTGAAATCTTCAGGGTTTCTCCCCCACCGCCACATCCCCGCTCTAAATCTCCTGTACCATTTTTTATATCTTAAATGTTCTCACAGCATGTTTTTCCAAGGGTCTAATTATAAACTTCATTATAATTGTTCATTAGTTTTATTTTGTTCAATTAGTTTAACAAGTTGCCAAATGAAATACAAGGCAGGCAATTAGCTTGATATAATTGTAATGAGCCACTCAAATTGGGTTACCAAATATGTTCTTTTATAGCACATTTTTTTTCAATCAGTGAATGATACCATAAATGCTCAGTGTCTCCTGATCTTTATTAGTGGAAATTTCCCTCTGCCGTTTACTAAAGTGGAGAACAAGACAAGAAGAGAAACTGAAACATCTGTTATCTTCAGCAGGAAAGGCTTCAGTGTTATTGAAGAGACCCTATAAAAATTCAATACACTGAAGACTTTTAAAAATATCTTTCCTATTTTGCAGTACATGACAAACCTTACCATGCCCCTGTTATGATCTCAGAGGACCCTGACTGTGACCATTTGAGGTAAGAAAAGAAAGTCCTGGAGGGAGGGAGAAGCAGCAGGACAGATGGGTGAAATGCCCCTGTAAGTCTGAGTTAATCAAACGTAATGGTCCAACTATGTGTCTGACGAAGTGGATATTCACCCACAAAAGCTCATGCTCCAATACATCTGTTAGTCTATAAGATGCCACAGGAGTATTTGTTGCTTTAAACTTGACTGTGAGCTTCTTCCCAAGAGTTCACACCCCTCCCTGTTGAGGGAGCTACATAATGTACTCTCCATTTTACAGGGGAGTAAACTGAGGCACCGAGCCGTCAGGGTCCTGATCCTGTCATGAGCTCTGTGCTAGTGCAGGGATCTAGAGCAATGAATGAGATTACATCTCACTACAATTATTTGTATTACAATAGCACCTAGAAGTCACTTAGTCTCTCGGTGCCTTGGTTCCCCCACTGTAAAATGGGGATAATACTATGTCTTGTCTTCCATGCTTTCTCTGTCTTGTCTCTTTGGTTTGGCAGGGACTGTCTCTCATGGTAGAGACGTGCATCCGACGAAGTGGGTATTCACCCACGAAAGCTCATGCTCCAATACGTCTGTTAGTCTATAAGGTGCCACAGGACTCTTTGCTGCTTTTATGGTAGAGAGGGGCTCTGATTTTGGTTTGGGCCTCTTGGAGCTAATGTCCTATAAACAATTCCAATAAATAGGCTAATGTCCTATAAACAATATTTCAATGCCATGGGGGGTGGTCTGCTGCTAAGGGTAAGTTATTAGGCTTGATGGTCTGATCCTGTTTGGGAAATGCAATGTTCCTGAGTTGTAACATAGCAATGGGAGTTGACCATGATGAACCCTATGTTCTGGGTTACTGAATGCAGCCAGTCAGGAAATCAGAGGGTTAATGTACAAGCTCCAGCCTTGGATCCAACTTGTTGGGACGCAGCAAATGAGACCACAGCCCTTTTTCTTCTATTGCATTTGCAGTTTACTGGGGGAAACTGGGAGGAAACTTGCTGTGACAACTGAGGTCTGACTTAGGCACTTCCGGGGAGCTTTTAATTGGGGTGTGCAAAAAAATAAATGCCCGTCCCAGACTAAATGGTTTTGCATGTCTTGCTGAAATCACAATGGAGAACTTTCTGTGTGCAGCCGAACAGAAAGTAAAGAGTCTGTTTCTGAAGAGTGCAGCAGCCTTCAAAAATCCATCCAGAACCACTGTATTCTTTGCCATTCCTTTCCTTTTAGAACTTGTGTGTTAGATGAATAAGTGATCTCAGTGGGAGAAGATCTGTCTAAACTCTGTGACATTAGACACTTAAAATCGCCACCTACAATAAGCTTTGTGTCAGCTTAGTCTGAGAGCAGGGAGAGTCACCGGCTGAGAAGAAAGAAGGGTCAGGACAACGGGGACCACGGATATTACAAAACTGTATTTCTCTCCTTGTCCAACAAGCTTGACATAGAGTGACACAGTAACTCCCTTCCCTCCATCGAGGGAAGTGGGTAGGCTCCTGACAGGCATGTTGGCTTCTCAACATCAGGGCCACCCCAAGGATTCAGGGGGTCTGGGGTCTTTGGTGGTGGGTCCCAAGGCAGAAGGACCCCCCCGCCACGGGTCTTCGGGGCACTTTGACGGCGGGTCCCGCAATGGAAGGACCCCCCGCCACCGAATTGCCGCCGAAGACCCGGAGCGGAAGACGCTCCAGAGGCCCGGGCCCCGTGAGAGTTTTCTGGGGCCCTCGGAGCAAGTGAAGGACCCCAGTCCAGGGGCCCCGAAAAACTCTCGTGGGGGCCCATGCGGGCCCGGTGCCTGGGGCAAATTGCCCCACTTGCCCGCCCCCGGGTGGCCCTGCTCAACATCACCTACGTTGGACATGCAGGATGTTAGAAATTGGGCTCCGTGCCCCTCCAAAGGCCTTGTCTCTCTGCAAGTATGTTCATCCCCTTATCGCAGTAATGGGCGTTCTCTCAGAACGGGGATGGGATTCTTTGAGTGCTGTTTGCTGTGTGAATTCCACATGTGGGTGCGCCGGAGGCCGGAAGTTTTCCCAGGCAGTGCCCATTGAACCGCATGTGAGCAATATCTTCCCTCGGGGGCCTGACCAAGCGTAAAAGGGGCGGGGTGGGTCAACATCACTCCAGTTCCTTCTGACCACCGCGTGGCCCAAGTCGGAGCCCGGTTCTCCCTCGCTCTTTTAATCTCTAAAGGAGCTGTAGATATTCATTGTAAATAGTCATCCCGTAGTTTTAGAAATCTTAGTTTACATAGTCTAGTCTAGCATAGAAACCTCCCTGTCCCCAGTCGGGGAGCCCCCTTTTTACCCCAGGGACCACGACCAGGGTCTCAGTCTTCAAGAGCGGCCTCTCCTGCCCTTGCTCCTTTTCCATCAATGACCCTCAATGGTGCCTCTATTGTCTGGGTGAGGGGCACATCTCTGCAAAACGCAGCATCTGTAAGTCCTTCCCTCCCAGAACCAGAGAGGCCTGAGACCGAGGAAGGACCTGAAGGAAGAAGCTATGAGGCCTTCCTCTGATTCTGGCCAGGAAGACCCCCTTTGACAATGGCCTCAGCCAGCCAGCAGTGCCCCTCCGAGCACAAGCCATGGAGCGGAGCCACCGGCATGGAAGCTCATGACAAGATATGGTGGTATAGTAATTGCTAGAGTTAAGGATAAGGTGGTTGTTATTAGGAGGCGTGGTGGTATGATGGTGCCAAGAGGTGTCAATTGAGATCAGGACCCCATTGTATTAGGTGGTCTACAAACACATAGTAAGAGACAGCCTCTACTCTGAAGGGCTGACCGTCTAAATGGACAAAGCAGACAAAGGAAGTGTGAGCATCCCCATTGGACAGGTGGGGAACTGAGGCACAGAGATTCTTCAAGGTCACCGTGGGTGTCTCTACACTGCAGTTGGAGGTGTGGTTGCAGCTCAGGGAGGCATATCATGCTAGCTTTAAGACCCGGCAGCCTGGGCTTCCAAGTGGACTGGGCACGCCTGCCCAAAACCCTGGGGCCCATGTCATTGCATCCCTACTGCTAGTGCTAGCCATGCGCGGGTCTGTCTACCCTGAAGTCCCACCTCCGATTGGACCTGCCCCTACGGAGCCTGTTACAAATTCATAACTTCCCAAGACATTTCCCTTCTGGGGTTGTCGTATGTCTTGCTTGGTCTCTGCCGAAAGGGGCCACTGAAAGTTGAACAAAACCTCTTCAGCAGCTTTTGAATGATGAGAGAAGGGTGGGGTAGGGGGGCTCGGAGTGACCGTATACAATTAAAAAGGTTCTAACGTCTATTATTTCAGGAAAGGATCAGCAAAAATGGGTAAACCTTTGCCACAACAGAAAGCAGCATTAACGTTTAAGGGGCATTCTTCAACTTGGCTGTGTACTGCTCCTTTACTAGACAGGGAAATGCCTCCGCTGATCTGAACGGAGAATGACCTTTTAAAGTAGCTGGTGACAGAATCCCTGGGCTTTGAGTCGGTCTATAGGGAGGGCTGGGGAGTTTTTCTAGGCCCCATCTTCACTGCATGCTAACTGGGAGGTAGTCAAGACACAGTAGCCTGACCTGCGACAGTACCACCACGTGGTTGATGATAACGTGGTGCAGTCATGCCCCACATCCGCGGCAGGGCTGCATCTGGCCGTCTCTGGTGAGATTCAGAGTGCCGCAACTCGCTGCCTGGCGCTGTGGGAGGAAATGGCCTAGACCTTGGTAGGGCTCAAGATGGTATGGCAGTGTGCTGCTGCGTGCTGAAGGTATGGATCCCACTTGTCCCAATAACTGATAGCGGCCGCTTCTCGTAGAGGGAGCGCGTAACATAAGAACATAAGAATGGCCATACTGGGTCAGACGAAGGGTTCATCCAGCCCAGTATCCCGTCTACCTACAGTGACCAATGCCAGGTGTCCCAGAGGGAGTGAATCTAGCAGGTAATGATCAAGTGATCTTTCTCCTGCCATCCATCACCGCCCTCTGACAAACAGAGGCTAGGGACACCATTCCTTACCCATCCTGGCTAATAGCCATTGATAGACTTATCCTCTATGAATTTATCTACTTCTCTTTTAAACCCTGTTATAGTCCTAGCCTTCACAACCTCCTCAGGCAAGGAGTTCCATGCGTTGCCTGTGCGCTGTGTGAAGAAGAACTTCCTTTTATTTGTTTTAAACCTGCTGCCCATCTTTTCCAGGCCTCTTCAGAAGCTGCTGCCAAGAGAACAGTGGCAAGTGTTTCAGAGGCAGCTTTTGGCCTGCAGAAGATGGAGACGGAGGCTTACAAGCAGAAGCACAATAAGAGGAGGAGATGATGAGGCAGTGGGACTCGGGAGCGTGGGCCGAGTCAATGCTGTTTCTCATGGCAGATCCCCTGCTATGCACGTGGCTGCTTCTCGACCAGGACCACAAGCACACGGGTGGGACTACACTGTGATGGAAACATGGATGCCCAGCAGTGGGCCCAGAACTTTGCCATGAGGAAAGCCACGTTCCAGGAGCTGCATGAGGAGCTCACCCTGGCACGTGCATGGCAGAATAAGCTAGACGGGAGAGCCAATACTGCTCAGCAAGAGTGTTGCTATTGGGCTGAGGAAGCTGGCAACCTCAGATTGCTACAGACCCATTGGCAATAAGTTCAGACCCTGGGGGAGGCAAATCCTCGGTTGGCACGGTGGCCATGGAGGTTTGCAAGGCAATTAATGCTGGGTTGTCCCACAGGGCTGCAAAAATTGGAAACGTTCCTGAAATAATTGCAGTTTGAACAGATGAGGTTCCCAAGTTGTGCAGGTGTGATCGACAGCACATGCAGCATCCTACGCCACCATTTCAAGCAAGCAAGTCTGGTAACAGGAAAAGATACAACTCTTGGGGACCATTGTGATGATCTAGGGGTGCACTGGTAGGGTGCATGATGCTTGGGTATTCTGGAGGTCTGACCTGTTTGAACATGGGCAGGCTGGTACGTTGTTCCCCCCCGCCCCCCACACCACAGTCATCAATGGGGTGTCTGTGCCAACTATGATTTTACATGACTCAGCATAGCCTCTGCTGCCCTGGATGGTGAAAGGCCTTTCCTGATTTGTGCCAGCCAGACAAGATGCAATTTAATGACGTGCTGAGCAAGTGCAGATGGTGGTGGAATAGGCAGTGATCCGCTAAAAGCAAACTGGTGCTGCTTCCTGCCTCATTTGGAGCTTGTCAAAGCACAGTAGGGAAGGTCTAGTTGCATCAGAACAGTCCATGCAGATGCTTAATGCATGGCCTTCTGGAACTCCAGATTTACACTGCAAGTATATGTGTAGACACGCCCTCACCGGCTTTCCTAGACATTGTTGGGAATATGCATATGGTTTGAGGATGGGGGGAGGGATAGCTCAGTGGTTTGAGCATTGGCCCTGATAAACCCAGGGTTGTGAGTTCAATCCTTGCAAGGGCCACTCAGGGATCTGGGGCAAAATCAGTACTTGGTCTTGCCTGTGAAGGCAGGGGGCTGGACTCAATGACCTTTCAGGGTCCCTTCTAGTTCTATGAGAGAGGCATATCTCTATATATGAAGGTAGAACCCTTCTGGTCAGGGGCTCAGAGCACAGGTGGCAAGAAAGTACAAAAAAATAGATGCCTGGGGGACTTGTGGGAAGGGGGTGAAGGACTATCAGGTATCAACTTGTAGGACTGGCCATAGCTGCATGCTTCTGCTGCAGTTACCTTGGGTTAGCATCACGCAGCATAAGCTAACCAGAGGTCTGCTCCATACCTCAGGGCATGATGGCTGCCTCGCCCTGTGGCACTTACGGAGCTGTATGGATGGTGACCACAGGGTGTGTTAAGGGGAAAACCTGCGTTGAACCCAACTGAAGTCCGCAGTGAAGACAAGGCCCAAGACTGGATTTTACCACCAGGCAGGGCTGCCCTAGAGAGAGATTCTGTCAAGCTTATCTAGAGAGATTCCCTTAGGAGGGGATGGCTCTTTGCTCTCTCTTAACGGGAGGCACTGATAAGGGCTACAAAGGAGTCATGGGACCTTGCTGGGAAGAGTTAGGCTAAGGGAAGGCAAGAGAGGCTGGTTGTGCGGTTATCGCACTAGCCTAAGGCTCAGGGTTCAAATCCTGGCTCCTGTGTGACCCTGGGGGAGGCACACTCCATGCTTCAGTCCCCTACCTGTAAAAGGGGGTGAAAAAATGTACCACCTTTCTCCTGTGGCTTGTCTGTTTAGACTGTGATCTCTTCAGAGCAGGGTTTTGACTCTGTGTCTGCTTTTTGGGCTGCTAGGTAATGCAACACTGCAGTAAAAATACTAACGAATAATAAGAGAAGCTGCCAGCGAGAGTCTGTTGGTAGTCAAGCTTCTCTTTTTGTTTGTGCTATGGTGACTCATTAGACTGTGTCAATGTTTTTGTATGAGTCTAGGAAAATGTTTAGTTATTCAAAATCTCTTTTAATTCCTGTACTTTTGCATTTTTGAGAGGATACCAATTAAAGCACCGGGTTCTTTATAAACCTAGACTAAGAACTCATTTTCCCCCCGTCCTGTTGCCTTCGCAACAGCCGGTTCCTCCAAAAGGAGTAGGAATAATTAAAAACTAATTATTTTTAACGGGTTTCAACTTGCTGACTTTAACACTTCAAAGCTGACCGTCTCCAAATGTGGCTTGAGATTCTAGGTCTCAGTCAAGCTTGATAACCAAGCCAGCAGAGCACAAGCCGAGACACTCTGTGCACTGGAAACTCTTTGAAAATTGGCTGAGAAATTCAGGTTTGTGTTGTGTTTACACAATGGCGATTCATAACGGTATCAACACAACCTGAAGTTTAAGGCATTAGCACAAGGGGTCGGAGATAAGGTTGATTGTCCAGTCCCAGTTCCGAGGGCTTGGTCTGTCTGTTTGAGCAGTGAAATAATGCTGGTTTTTGGCCTAGTACAGTGGCCAAATACGGTGAGGTCCAGTAAACTGTGCGACAGATCAAGGAATGACATGGGACCCTGTTCTGCTCTGCGGGGCAGTGAGAATCGGCCAAATCCATTTGGAAATTCTGCTATCGAGACACCTGGTACCAATGGGGCAAACCCGATGGACCTTCTCAGGCCAATTCCCACTGCAGGAAGCACCCAGGATTTGGGCCAGTGACAAGAGTGGGTGTGTAGGTCCCTATCCTGCAATGATCCCTGTGTGGGCAGCGCCCCATTGACCTAGGTGGAATTCTGCACAGGGGCCACCAATACAGAGCTGATTGCAGAAATGGGCTGGGCAAGGAATGCTTTGTCAGCCCCCTGCTATGCCAGCTCCAATTAAGGGGAGTCGATTGGAGCAGGCTGAATAGGCTTGTGCCTGCCTGACAACTAGCAATAGCTGCCAGCCTAATTAGCCATGGGAGGAAGGGAGAGGCTGAGAGGGACGGGTGGCTCTGGTCTGCTGCCTGTAAAGCCTGGCTGGGAGACACACCTGTATATAGATGCGGGGAATAGCTACAAAGAAAGGGCACTGGTGATTGCATCAGCCTGAGGCAGCCCTGACTGGTTTTGAGGGGCCAGAGGGGCCCAGCTGTGCCTTGCTACAGGGGCCTTAAAGAATCTCAGTGTTTAAGAGTTAACTAACTAACTGTCCTCGAACCTCTCACCGTCCCCTGCCCTTAGAGTATCAGTTTAAAAGGACGGGAGGGAAACGTGTAGCACTTCTGCCATTGGTGGGACAGACTCGCTCCTGCAGGTATGTGCACAGTAAAGCTGCATCTCAGCAGCAGAGGCTCATCCATTAGGGTCTAGAGGTGCCAGGTTCAATCCCCACTACGAGGTGCATGGTGCAGCAAGGGAGTTGGCGGCAGCAGAGAACCCCTGGATCTAAAGAGGTGAGTCTTTACTGCCTGCTGGCCACGCCTGTAGCAGGCTCATCACCCTCTGGTAATCACTCATCACTAGAAGAGGTACAGGCAGCGTGCCACGCTGAGCGGCTTCGGCCACAGTAGAAACTGCACCAGAGTGGGGAGGAATTCATCCTGGGGGAGGTTCGGGGGCAGCCCTGCCACCACTGGGATTTCCTCAGCTTTCAATTCCAGCTCGGGACTGCCAAGCAGCGGGCTCTCCAGAGGGACAGACACTGACTCAGGGCTGGAAGGGGGAGTTTCCTGTAATTCTTTCATGTCACTGATCTGGTGTATGCACTTGTCCTGGCCTCCATCTGGAAGCATTGCCTCCTCTGGGGGAGAAAAGGAAAATCACTGCTTGTAAGAACAAACGGGAATCCTGGATCCTCTTCCTTGTTATAAATCCTTCTAAGGAAGGTTATGGATGCACGCACCCCTGGAGAGCAGCTGTTTCTGCTCAGACTTTTGGGTAACTAAAAAAGGATGCACAGATTCATTCTCCAGCTGCAGAGCTGAGGCACTCTGGTTTGTCCAGCTGCTTAGAAAAAGCTCTTGCTTGCATTGTTTGATGAAGTTGCTGGGCTGTCTACCAGAAGAACAGCATGAAAAATTCCTGCAAGGTGGCTGCACATCGGGTCTGAAGAACAGAGGAGACCAACACACGTGGCTTTGTTTTTTAGTCCCTCAGATAGTGGCATTTCTGTGGCTCCGTGCTGGACTTTGATTTCTCTGTGATATTGTGCTGGGTTTTACTTAATGAAAAGATGAAATATTAAACTGAGCTGAAGACAGAGAGTTGCCGGTAAGTAATTTATAAAATAGTGTTTTGATGGCAAGCACAGAAAGACTTACTGCAGGGCCCCTTGGCAGGGCGAGATCACCTGGCAGCCCCGAGATGAGCATGTGCTGCAAAGCCTGGGCTCAAGGTTTTTCACGAGTGACTAGTGACCGGAGGTGCCTTAAAGGGGCTTGATTTTCAGAGGGTGGGTACTCAGCACTTTCTGAAAATGAGGCCCCTTTAAGGAGGCCTTAAATTGGGAAGACAGAATCACTAGTTACTTTTGAAACGCTTGGCTGTAATTTTTAACAGCCACGTTTTTGCCACTTGGTCCCACTGTTGATCCTGATCAGCCAGATGTGCAATCACAGCTCTGCTGTTCAGCTCAGTTACTCTTAGTGGTTAGATTTATAGAGCGTTCATGGTGCTGTACAGTCCCGGCCTTGAAAAACAGACCATCTGCAGGCCCGTTTCTGCCTGCCCATTATGTGTGAGGCAGGTACCAAGAGGCGTCCTCCCCACCTTGCACAGCCCATGTCGGGCTCGGGCAGACTTTCTGCTTCCATTCCCCTGGGGGCACAGAGAGGGAGGAGCCATTCCCCTTCCCCTCTCCTCCCTGCACAGCAGGGCAAGTGAGCTGCGTCCCATGAAGAGGAGTAGCACGTGCACTCCCCCGGCGTGCTCTGGAGTGCTGCATTCCGCTCCATGCCGCCAGCTGCTCCCCCTGGAGAGATGTGGCTCCATAATACACCCGTAAAGATACGTATCCTCAATCCAAGACCCACAGGAAATGATGACTGGGGCTGAGGGAAGGGGAAGATGAGGGTGTCAGTAGGTGGTGTTCCCACCCTGCTTTGTACAAATGTGGATGGTCCAACCTTCACCATTTCCTGGGGTTTGGCCCCATCGGTAAGTCAGATAGCTTCTAGAAGACCTAAAGCTCCGGCTAAGCTTTCTTCCCAAGCTGGGCCCTGCAGGACGCCTTCCGTCCTAGCTCCCTCAGCCGGTGGGAGAGGCTGGTATCACACCAGTGACTTCAATGGGTTTACTTCTGATTTGCACTAATGTGAATTCAGAATCGGCCCAAGTGCCTATGGAGTTGACAAGAGCAGGTTATTAATCTGGGGAGTAAGGCAGAAGTAGGTAGTGCTAGAGCGAAGGTCAGTTGTGGAGAGTCGTGCTAGCCTAGAGAAGCAGGCGTTGAAGGAGGGGATGTTATCTAGTGGTTAAAGCACGAGATTTGAAGTCGGGGATCTGTGATTCTATTCCTACCTGTTACTGACTCACTGTGTGCGTTAGGGGTGGCCACTTCACCTGCTTTGTGCCTCAGTTTACCGTTCCCCCAAATGACTGTAATACCTGCCTCCCTGGGTGAAGCAAGGCTTAATTTATGATTGTAAAGTTCTCTGAGGTGCTCTGGCGGATGGTGCTCTATCAGTGCAAAGTGTTATCAAAGGGAAAATCTATATTCATTCCTCATTGTTGGCACCTTTCCTCAGCGTCGCTGCCTGACAAACCCAGCGCTCTGACAGATGGATGAGTTTTGTGCTCTATTAATGGGTTTCCTTTAAAGACCTTATAATTTCACCTGGGGATCTTGTTCCCATGCCGAAAGGGAGAGAGAAATGATTTGTCTCATCTGAAAGACTAACACCTCCACCCAAGGTAGTTTATACACTTTTTTTTTTAATCCCCAGCAAAACCCCTGGAAAGCGGCATTATGTCTCAGTACCGTCTCTAATTAGTCTCTGTTTTCCAGATGGAGTGCGGGCTGGTGTCAGCAATCTGTTCGCTTAGCAGGTTGAGATTAAAGACTCTGATAGCACGGGATGGAGGGAATTTCACACCTCTGCCTCTCACACTGAAAGCAGCTCTTACATCAGCTAGTCAAATATTATCTCCAGGCATTGCTTAGCTTAATGAACACACTTGGCGTTTACTTTAAAGTCTGGGCTTCTGCCTAAACGCGTGTCCTGACGGTGCTTTTCTCCCCAGCTCCTCCTCTTCTCCTGCATCATCCTCACGAATGGAGGGTGAGCCCACATCCAGGACGGAAGCCATTTTGCTCACCCTAGTTCAGAGAGCAAGGAGGGAGCACTTCTGAAGGAAAAGCCTTAGGCTTTTGCCGACGCATGCTGCGATGATGTGGAATGAGAAGGTGCTTGAAGGGCTCCCGCGTTATTCCCGGGGGATAAGGCTTGTTTGGCTGTAAGGAGAATTAGTCTGATGAGCTGGCCGTTAGGTCCCTGGATTGTCTTCTTCCCATGCCGGGTGGTGGGTCTGTTGCGGAAACTGCTCCCCGAAGCAGCCTGGGCCTGTTAACGTGGCGCTGTAGCCTCTAGCCAGGCCTGCTGCTGTGCTTTGACAAAATGAACGTGTCTGCTATTCGTCCCTTTTGTGCGCCGGGGAGAGCGAGTCCGGTTGAGAGACTAAACAAGCCTGGGTCTGAAAAGGGGCAGGTTGTGCGGAGAGCAGCCCCGGCAGGATTCAACTTGCTTGTAATTCGCTTTGAAGCTTCATTGTTCTCTGTGCCCTTCCCCACCTGTGTTGGACCCCGGAGGGGCTGGGTCACTTCATGGATCTGAGGGGTCTCAGAGCAGGGAATACCACTCGCTCCTGCTTCCAGGGGTAGCAGGATCAGGAGTCTGCCAGCGCGGCTCTCAGTGGAGCGTCGAGGGCTGCAGTTTGGACAGGTCACAGTTAGGGCCACTCTACTCTTACTTCTGTTTAAACCAGGCTTACTTCTGTTTGATCAGGGACAGGGTTAATCTAAACTGAAGTAAGCCACTCGGACTAAAATAAGACGCTCCACAGGGGGTTGCACTGGTTTAATGAAACCAATGCAAGTGTGTGTGTTGACATAAGAGTGGCCATACTAGGTCAGACCAATGGTCCATCTAGCCCAGTATCTTGTCTTCTGACAGTGGCCGGTGCCAGATGCTTTGGAGGAAATGAACAGAACAGGGTAATCATCGAGTGATCTACCCTCAGTTGTCCAATCCCAGCTTCTGGCAATCATAGGTTTAGGGACACCCAGACCATGGGGTTGCATCCCTGACCACTTGGCTAATAGCCATTGGGGGACCTATCCTCCTGGTTCTTACCTAATTCTTTTTTGAACCGTTATAGAGGGAGAATGATGCGTGGATAAGCCCCCAAACCATAATTCCAGCCTTATTCTTTGTCTGAACAGGGCTTACGAGTCCTGCTGAATCAGGCTGAATTGTGACTGTTCTGTGCTAGGAACAAACGTCCTCCCAGTTCAGGACCATCCAACTCATTTGCCCTGGCACTTGAAGCAGCTTTGCAGTCACATCTCCAAAGGCAGAGGGAAGAGCATTCTCAGTATGGTAATTACCCGCACAGGAGCCTGGAGGCTCCGCAAGGATCTCCTTACTGAGCTCTTGGAGCATCTGTTCCCTGGGCGAGCAGAGTTTGTCCCTATAGATTAAGTAGGAGGGTCCAGCCCACCCCTAAACCGGCAGGTTTTTGAGAGCTGCAAAGTCCCTGTGTATTTACCAGGACTCCAGCTACCCCTTGTCCCCTCTGTCCCCCCGACAACACGTCTCATCTAGAGCAGTGGCGCTCAACCTTTCCAGACTCCTGTACCCCTTTCAGGAGTCTGAGTTGTCTTGTGTTACCCCCAAGTTTCACCTCACGTAAAAACGACTTGCTAACAAAATCAGAGATAAAAATACAAAAGTGTCACAGCGCACGGTTACTGAGCAAGTGCTGAGTTTCTCTTTTTAACCATAGAATTATAAAATAAATCAACTGGAATACAAATGTTGCACTTACATTTCAGTGTATCGTATATAGAGCAGTATAAACAAGTCATTTTATGAAATTTCAGTTTGTACTGACTTTGCTAGTGCTTTTTGTGTAGCCTGTTGTAAAACGAGGCAAATATCCAGATGAGTTGATGTCCCCCCGGACGACCTCCGCATACCCCAGGCTTACACATACCCCTGGTTGAGAACCACTGCTCTAGAGGCTGCGCTGTGGGGGCTCGAACCCATGGAAGGGGAAGCTAGAGCGAAGCCAGGGCTTGCACTGCTTTACTGACAAAAGACCTCTGGGGCTTAGGAGCGGGGAACAGAGTTGCAGAGAGCAGCTGTCCTTCCTGCTCCAACCTCCCACCCGTAGCCAGCTCCCTCCCAAGGTGTGCTGCCTGGGCTCTGGGGAAGGGCTTCTGGAAAGTCACTTGGTGGGGGAACAAGGCATCACTTCCTCCTTCCCCTGCGCCCCACGAAGGGAGCTGCCAGCCCCGTTCCCCAGGCACAGGTGGCGAGGATGACTTGGCCCTGATTGGTTTGTCTGACACCAGCCTCCATCCCCACCCCATTGTAAAGGGGCCATCCACTCTAGGACGCTCCCCCAGCTAGTGAGCTGCTCCGTGTGAATACAGCCCCGCAGCAGGTGGCGAATAGCAGAGGAGATCGTTAGTCTAGCTTTAAGGCTCCTATTTATTAAAGACCCATTCCCTGAAACTCTCCGGCTAAGAATACCTACAGAGTGATATTGGGTGGGGCGGGAGGAGATGGTTTAAAAATAGTGGGTTTTGGCAAGCCTGTCTTAATGTAAAGGTTGAGGCAAAGCAGACTGGCAGATAATTCTTCAAAGCCAAAGCATGAATGCCATTCAGGAAGCGGGTGGGGAAGGGGGATGGATGTGTTCTCCATTCATTTGACTAGAAAGGCTTTTTATTTGCCGGCTTGTTCCATTTCTGTCTGCATGGTACCTTTGAAACAGCCTCTTTGAGGGCTGCAGGCGTTTCACAGAAGTTGTGTGTGTGGAGAATGTGCAAACTTGGGAGAATCAACCTGTAAGAGTGTGTGTCTGTGTGTGTGCGCGTGCGTGCATATACACAGTAGGCAGCTTAACTAAGAAGGGTAGGGCTCATCAGATGGAATTAGCTGCTAACTTTTCAGCTGTGATGTCTGTCATGAAAACACGAGTGTTTCCCCCAAAACGCCAAGTAATCAATGTGTGAAAGGAATAGACCCAGCGAGTCTATTTGGGACTGGACTGGCACTAGGAGCTAACCACCTGTGTAGCCTTTTTTGATGTGCACAATCACGAATGCCCATGTTGACCATTGACCCACTGTTAGGAAAACCTGTGTGGAAAAGTAGATGCGGTGGAGGATCTCCAAGTCTGAAACTGCCTCTCCTGATAGGGCCTGAAAACTGCAATGGCTAGGACCAGTGCTACATACAGAATTAAAATTTTTATTAAAGTTAATGTTTAAAATTAAATATACACAAGTTCAGAGGGAAGGTACTGTACATCTGGGGTCAGGCTTGAGTTATGAGGGATTACCGGTATTGGTTACAAGGACAAAGAGATACATACATATCACATAACCAGCATAGACCCAGATTGGGGTGCGGGAGTTTTTAGAGTGTCAGTGGATAAGTGGGCTCGGATATGCCACCCATGGAATGTATTAACAGTCCAAGTCAGTATTGGTGTAGCGAATAAGTACATGGGTGGGGTGTGTCCCTTGGTTCATCAGGGAAGGAAGTGGGTTATTTCCCTGGTCAGCGGTCTCGATTACTCAACGTGGTATTGACGGTGTCCTGTGATGTTCCATATAAATGTGTCTGGCCCACCTGATGGTGTCAGACACCATGAGCTGTCTCATGAGCCGGGCACAGTGTCGACCGACTCCGCACGCTCTCAGCATCTGCTCGTTGCGGAGGTCCCACGAGCCCAGGGCTCCCACAATCAGGGTGTGGATCTGGCCCTCATAGCCCTGGGCTCTCAGGGTCTCGGCCAGCGAGGTGTACTTCAACGCCTTCCGTGCTTGGGCCTCGTGGAAGGCTGGTGACCTGTTTTCAAATGGCACCATGACGTCTACCATGAGGACCTTCTTTTCTGCATCCGTCACGACGATTATGCATCCTAGCTGCTAAAGCACAAATCTTTTTTTCATAGAAAAGCTTCAGTGAAAGGAAAAGAAGACATGATTATTTATTATTATTTTTATTTATTATTATGACAGTGCCTAGATGCCCCCGCTGAGATCTGGGCCCATCGTGCAAGGTGCTGTGTGAACAAATAGCAAGAGATCATCCCTGCCCTGGAGATCTTACAGTCTAAATAGACAAAAGAGGGAGCGAGAAAATACTAAACTCATTTTAGAGATGGCTAGCTTAGGCACACAGAGCTTAAATGATTCACCCAACATCACAAAGCCAGGAGTTAAATCCACAACACCCCAATGCCAGTCTAAGGCCTTCTCCATAAGACCATTTTTTCCTTGATGCAAATCTTTGGCTCTTCTCTGTCTCACCAAACACCCTGACCCAAGGGTGTGAGTGCCAAGTGAGTGCTGTGTACCAAAGCCTCTAGCTGTCATGCTTTCGGCAAGCGTGTGAGGGTTGCATGGAGCCAAATAAAATAAAGGCCACTCCACAAATAGCAACAACAACAAAAAGCCCATAAAAATCATAATTATACACTTTGTGTCCAGCTCTGAACAGAGCTATAGTTAAAGCGTTTCAAGCAGTCTCCATCTGTCTGCCATGTTGTGAGGAAGAAGCCACTCCAGATGGCATTCAGGAACAGAGCGGATGGCTTGGTGTGCTAATGACTCAAAGCTAATGCTTAATAATGATGTAGCTTGGTAAAAGGAACAGCTGGATCGGCTCAAGGTGGCGTGTTAAAATGCGCCTACCTGTGCACAGAACCGGAATGACATTTTGACACTGGGACAGCTGCTGTAGTATTAGAATTAATTTTCGTCCTGAGCTCTGCTACCATCCCTGGGAAAGCGCGCTCAGGTTTAGGCAAGCTGCTTGGTTTCTTTCCCATTGAAAAAAATCAAATAAAACTTTGCATGGGGCACAGAAGCCTTATCTGGGCTGGTATGTTGCAGGAAATCTCTATGCCTTGCATTAGTGCCAGCCCATCTCTGCTGGTGGCAGCAACGTTGGGAATGCAAAGGTAAGCATGGCACAGATGTTCAGACCACCATGCCGCCGAGAGGAGACAAATCAGACAACATGGCTGTAAAAATGCCCTCAGCCTCAGTATGCTACCACAGCCTCAATCGCTGCTGTCCGGCCAGGTGCCCTGCTGGTGGTCAACACTGGGACTTTTCCTGAAAATGCCACTGTAAACGTGACCCCAGAAATGATCTTTGATGCCTACAAAGGGCATGCTGGAGCCCAACTCCATGGAAAAGAGGATTTTAACCTTGACTCCTTTAGCAGCCTATGGGCCCGGTCCTGCTAGGTTCTGAGGTGCTCTCAGCCCCACCCACTCAGCACCGAGCATGGGGCTGCTCAGGACTCTGCAGGATTGGACCCTATGTGCCTAGCTCTTGTCAGGAGAGAGGGGAGGTGACCTGTCTAGCATCGATGAGATTTCCAGCATTATTTCCTTGGCCAAAGAGGTGCGGATAAGCTACTTAACATCTCACACGCTTCCCAGAACTGCAGCGAAGATCCAAACCCTTAGCAGTTCACCCGTTGCTAATTTCAATGGCTGGGTTAGGAAAGCCACTGAACGCCAGAAGAAGAATGTTAAAAGGCATGAATGGAGAAGAGCTCAAAGAGGAGTTGTCCAGGTAAAAATCAGCATTTGGATTCCCAGCAGCAGAGACCAGCCTCAATTCCAGGGGGCAGTGCTGTCAGCGGCCACTCGCCCGCCACTCAGCTGCAAAAGCAGGAAAAAGACAAGGTCACCTATTGAAGTAAAGTGCTAACTAAAGACTGTGGGCCCAATCCTGTTCCCACTGATGTCGACGGCTGTTTTATTCCAAGGGGAAGAGGGATTGGGCCCTATAAACTCTGGCTCCTTGGCCTCAAGTTAATCTACGGTCCAACATTTTCAAATGTGACTAGTGATTTTGTGTGCCTCCCTTTCTGGGTGTCTGGCTTGAGATACCGCAAAGGGACCCAATTTTTTTTTTTTAAAGAGATTTTCTAAGATGCCTAAAGCTGGAGCAGCCAAAATCATTAGTCACTTTGGAGAATCCTGAGCACCATATTTTATTATACAGTGCTGCTTGGGGCAAAGGGTTCAAAACCCAATGGAAAATATGCTCTGGAACACCAGATTGCTGAGGTAGGTGCAAAAAATTTCTCTTTGGAGGCAATGGGAGCTTTGCCTGCCTAAGGACTGCAGCACCAGGCTTTTAATTTGCAGCCGATCCCCAGTACCATTCCATAAACAGCAGCGATCTGATGACGAGTAAACAAACACGCTGGTTTTATCCGAAATGAGGAAGCTCGCCGTTTTGATCAGCCGAAAGCCATCAGCAAATGATGCATCCAGAATATGATATGAAATTATTTCCCTTTATTTTGACAAAGCTACAAGATAAAATCAGGTTCCCTGTAATTATGCAAATAATGGCATCTGTGTGGTATACAACTGGTGTTTGTTTATATGCTGAATTATCTTTTTTTTTAATGGTTTTTATTTCCGGCTATTAGCAAAAATAAATAGACTACTTGAAGGAGGCTTTATTTGATCAGCTTCCACAAGTCCTTGGGCTCCTGTTATTTTCCTGCAGACATTGTTTGCAAGGCGTATAGAACATGCTTAGAAAAGCTTGCACCGCCTGCAGAAGAGTTTTGCAAATTTATGTCGTCATCTGCTGTGCAACTGCTGAGGCACCCAAAATGAATGACTGAGCCATATTTACATGTACATTTCAAGCCTGGCTATACACATTTTGCAGTACAGATAACGTTTTCCCAATAAAAATATAATTGAAGCTGTTCCTTTTAAAGCTTTCTTTCCCTACCCATAAAAAATCTATTTTCCCTAGCTGTATGTAATACAAATTTTAGAGCCTAATCCTGCTCCTCTTGAAGTCAGTGGTAAAATTCCCATTGATTTCAGGGGGAGCAAGATCAGGTCTTTTGCTTGGTTAACAGTGTTGTTCCTTCTTACAGCAGTGGCCTGCTTATAACACCCAGTGTTTCCCCTCTGCTGAGTGATAGCAGATGCCCAGGGCCTTGTAGATCTGCTTCCCTATGGAGGAGAAATCAGCAATACAGAGCCGCTTGGGTGTATTCTAACTGTAACTTGCTTTTTTGTGTAAAGTCTTCCAGAAATCTCAGCCCGCATCCCAGTGCCTGGTTCCCAGGAAGCTGTCCCATCTGAAGAACGGAGAGAGAGCAAACTACAAACAATTAACAACAATACAGCATTTCTTCAAAGACTAAAAACTTACTCGCACACTAAGAGAGCGAACTTGTAAGACTGTGTGATAGTGCCAGCTGGTGACACGTGTCGTAACAATTGCCTTTTGTCCAGTTCATATTCTGAATTTTGTGTCTCAGAATTATGTAATTTCTTAGCCCGCTCCACTCTGTCTCTGGCAGTTTCCTATTTTTCCCCTGCTTCTTTTATTCCACTGAGGACAGTGAACTCTAGTCCTATCTACTCCCACCAGGCGTCTACAGTTTAAGGCAGGGAATATGTTTTAGAGTAGTTAAAGCAGCAGATTGTGATGTCCTGAGTTCTTTTTCCCAGTTTGACCACTGACTTGCTGTACAACATTGCGCGATGACCTGAAGGCAATGGCAGTTTTGGATGTTCAAAGAACACATGCGCCAGCCCCTGATGTAAGTCACTTTGAGCCAGATTTTCAAAATTGTTTAGCACCTGTAGATCACAGGGCGACACTGGCCCTTTTAAGAGGGGAGAGACAGCTACCTCCCCACCGGAAGGCACCTGGGCCATAGAAATGGGGAGAGTGTGAGACAGAAGGGGCAGCAGAGACCAGGAGATGGTAGGAAGTTCCTGGGGGAAGGTAGGAGAGCAGCAGAGGGGTTTGCGGGCTGACTTCCCCAAGCCAGAGAATCCAGGTGGGAGAGCTGAAGTTGAGAGCTGGAGAGGGCTGAGGGCAGGGAGCAGCAGAGGCACTTAGCAGTTGATGTCTCCACGCTGCAGAGCGGGAACAGAGGGCTGAGGGCCAGGCAGAATGAGGGGTGCTTCCCTAGTGAGGACGGGCTCCCAGGAGAAAAGCTGTGGAGGTTCCCGCTGGAGGGGCGGGGTTGCACTCCATCGGGAAGAGCTGCAGTGATTGTCCTGGTGAAAGAATAGGAGAGGACAGGTGTGGTGAGGAGAATAGGAGAGGACAGGAAGATGCTAGCATGCGCTATGATGATGGGCTAGGGATGATGGGATTTTAAGGACACTGGGTGTTGGAGGGTGAGAAATGGGCTATGTTTGGGACTATTTGCCCTACATTTGGGTAATAAACCTGCCCCAATGAGGGAGTCTGTTGAGGCTAGGAAGCTATTATGGCATTACTGGGGCCTCTGAAGATGGAAACAGAGGCAGGTACATTGGCTCTGCTGTAGCCCATGGCAGGTGCCTGGCCCCTTTAAGACGGAATGGGGCCAGTCCCCTGTGATTCATTATGTACCTCTCAGTCGGGACTATGTCGCTTACCTGGGGCCAACTCAATTATCCCCAGCTGGGGATGGACTTGGAGCCTCTCATAAAGAAAAGAGCTGGGACTGGAAGGCGTGCAGGGACCCTTGCTGGGCTAGTGCTGCTTGGAGCAGGGGAGCTCAAGCCAGGGCAGCCAGATTCCCCAGAGGAAGGAAGAAGCAGGAGCAAGCTGCTCAGACTCCCCTGCAGAAGGCTGAGAGTTCCCTGGGGAGGGAAAGAGACCGAGCCTGCTCTTCTGGATGAAGGACAGACTTCCTGGGTGGGGGAAGCCCTGGCTGGATTTAAAGAGAGGAGCCCAGGAGGAGTGGAGACTAATCCTGTGGGATTGGTGTTTAACCCTAGGATGGGGACACTGAGGCAATCTGGTGGGCCTCCTGCTGGAAAGGTGAGCTGCACGAGACGGGAGGAGAGGCTGGGTGGACAACAAATCACAAGAGTCAGCTGAAAACTCCCAAGTTGTGACACTTGGACTTTTCTTTAAAGAGTATGATTGGGTGGGGTTGAAGCTGGTATGTAAATAAAGGAGCCTTCAGCAAGGCAAGGGTGGCTTTGGGTTGAAAGACTGTGGAGTGGTAGGACTTGCAGGGGCATGTTCTGGCCACAAGAGAGTGGATATGTTCCAGGTGCCTAAACTGGGAAGTGGGCTCAGTTGAAAACCTGGCCGCAATTGTGGGTGCTGAGCACTTTAAAACGCTGGGCCCATAGGTGCGGGAACTAGGGGTGCTACCGCACCCCCTGGCTTGAAGTGGTTTCCATCACACACACAGTTTACAGTTTGGTTCAATGGCTCTCAGCACCCCCACTATACAGATTGTTCCAGCCCCCCTGGCTGGCCTGGCACTCTTCTGAAAATATGACCCCCCAATAGCTCTGCCTCTTTCCTTCGCTGCAAAATGGGTTTGCTAACAGTTGCCTGTTTAATCGGGGGTTGTAACAAGGCTTAAGGATTGTTGGCAAAGAGGCTTGCAGAATTTGTTTTTTGTTTTTATAATTTCAACAGATAATGTGTTTTAAACATTTTTCAATGTACAGTTTTACAGCTGCAGGAATTTTTGGGGGGAGGGTAAGACAACAGGGGGTAAGACCATCATTATTTAATGACCCTTGACATAAAGCCGAAAGTTTTGACTGTTAAAACAGACATTGTGAACATCCCGTGTCAAAATATACAAAGCAAATATGCTAAAAGTATAAATATACAAATCAAATTCTAATAAATTCTCAAGCAGCATTTTTCTTTCTTTGCCCATCTGTAAATTTGGATTATCAATGGAAATATTTGTTCATTGGCTTGCACGTATGGTAAATGTCGATTTCATCGCTTAAAAATCGAATCCTTCCGAGGCGGTTAGTAACACCTGTGAAATTTGTGGAGGGAGACGCCCCAAGAATTAGCCCTGTTGTTAGTTTTGTTTGTTATGCCTATTGAGAGCTTTATATATAAAGATGTCAGACGAGAATAAAGCAGCAAAAAACACAACAGAAAAAAATACAAACTGATCCAAATAATTGCTCCACATAAAAGCTAAGCGGTCCAGGACAAATACCAAGTCATGAGCTCCTAACGAAATCAAACACTGTGGGGAAAGCTAGAGAGGTTTGGGCCCTCAGAGTTTATCGTGCAGATGTTCTTGCTTTCTGAGATGGCGATAGATGTGCTGCTTTGCCAGAAATAAATCATGAGGGCCCAGATTCTCAAAGGATTTAGGAACCAAACTCCTATTAAAATCCAGGGGGGAGTTGGATATCGGAATACCTTTCGAAAATCTGGGCTCAGCCGGTTTGGGAATCATGTGGGAGAGAATCCATCGCTCCAGGTCTTTGAGAACTCTCTGGGTTGGAGCTTGGAGTGCATGAATCAATAAGGAATCTGGTCCTCTAATCTGAGCAAGTGGTAGGAGGGGAGTTACTGGCAGGACACTTTAGGACTGAGCTCATCGGCATCCAGTTCAGTGACAGAAACCAAGCAAAATACTCAGAAGCAAATAAGCTTGTGGTGAGCACAGCCCCACAGAAGGGGTGGGCCGAGGGATCTGTTATGCTACTTGCCTTCCACCAGTTTATTTTGCTTTGCACTTAAGCTGATTCTCTGTCCCCTGTGAGAGCTGTTAATGTGGAAGCCGCATAAAAGCGATTGCTTAGGAGAACGTGGCATGGCTGCCCTGTACCGTAGGCAGAAACACTTGCACTGAGGTTTTTGTATAATTTTTTTTCACTGAGAACAAAAGTTCAGTTCGTGCTGACCTGCTCTTGAAGGTTGGAATAATAACTCCGTCTCTCTTTGGATACTCGGAACTGCTTATTGTCAGAACCCTCGGCGTATTCCAGCTTTGTATTAATAGACCCCGCCTGTCTTATTTCGCACTTAGCGCCTGTTTGTGATTCTAAGGGCTGGCACTCATTTTATGACAGCTCATCCAGTGGCTTTGCCTTCAGCACTCTGGGCTCTTGTATCTCCTTGGGGAATCAAGGTTCACAGTCCTCAAACTAATCGGTGGAAAGGCTGGCCCGAGGCCTGCAGCCGACAGGTGTCGCTGCCTGGCTTTGTGCAGCGTGACCTTGCTTGATATTGACTGGTTCACAGACAGGGCTCTGGGACTATAAGCAGGTGGGGAGATGATAGCATGATGCAAACAGCCGCATAGTTCCAGATCCTTTGTTCAGGGCTTTATCTGACTAACTTGGAAGCAAAGATTTGAAGCCAAGCAACCTGAAGAGTTTCACTGCTCTTCAGGGATTGTCTTAGCCCTGGTCTCCAGGGTTACGCAGGCCTCGGAAGCTGGCTCCAAGTCCCTGCAGGCCTTCCCTCTTCCGCCCGATGGGGTGAAATCCAGAGCTGAGTGGAGAATGAGAATGTGTCTCGTAGCAATTGTTGAGATTTCAGGTTTTTGTTAAGCATTGGAACAAAACCCCAACCTTTGGAACGGCGTCACAAAAGCAAAATTGCTTCAGGAAGGCAGGGGAGTGGTGTGTGTGTGCTTGCGTGTGCGCGCGCAAAGGTGGGGGAAGGTGTGTGCACAAAGGCAGGGGAAGTTGCATGTGCACACGCATGGTTAGGGCTCTGGCCTGAGATGGTGGAGACCCAGGTTCAAGTCCCTGCTCTGCTTGATTCGGAGCAGAACTTTTAATTCCCGATCACTGTGTATCAGGCAGAGCAGGGTTTCCAACATCACAGGCCAGGGCCTTAACCAGCCAGTCAGCGAGTCTGTCTGTCGCCCTCCTTCCCAACTCAGACTTTCCCAACAAAAGTTTCATGGAAACAGATCTGAAACTTCATTTTGTCAAAAATGTTCCCACCTACTCTAGTGAAAACCTCTCTCTCGATACTCGGTCTCTCATCTACTCCGATGCCTAGGAGGTGGGAAGCCTTCCATGTGCTTTCCTGTAGGGCATGTGGCAAGGAGCAAGCCTGCTGGCTTTAAAGTCCCAAGGGTCAGACCAAGTGTGCCTGTGTCCCACAAAGCCCAGTGCCCTGGTTCGGGGCCGGCAGGAGTTCAAGTGGAGACAAAGGGCGAGGAATGGGTTACACACTCCAGCAACCATAATGGAGGGGTGGGTGGCAGCTGGTCTAGACACACACTCAGTTTGTGGCAAGTTGGGGTTTAAATCTAGTCTGCCGGGCACCAAGTGTCCATGGAATCCTGCTGCCGGGCAGGAACATTTCCCTGGTGCACTTTGATCTAGTCCCTGCTCTGGACACAAGGTACCACACGGCTTCCGGAAGGGCAGGGCTGGTGATACCCAGACTAGAGGGTAGGGGCTGTCAGGCAGAAACAGGCTCCTGTGAGGGGTCAAAAAATACAGGTGAAAATGTGATCCAAACCATGAGATCTAACCTGCTCCTGGTCTGACCAGCCTCCGAGGAGCCACCTCTCTCTGGTTGTATTCGGCTGGACATGGAGCCAGGATACGCGCACATTTCTTTCTTGTAAAGGTTTTATGTTGTGGTGGCATTGAGCAGTTCCAAGGCTCTTCTCTTCTTCCCTGTGATTGTGGGCGTCTTATCGCTCTGATGCTCAAGCCTGAGGCAAGATGAGCATGTGTCCTCCCGCCTCTTTGTTTCCAGCTTCCTTTGGCGCCTGAGGAACGGGCAATCATGTTCTCTGGCTCACTGCAAGATGTTCCCTGCCAGTGCTTCCCTTGCCCACCTGCTGAGAGCTCTCCTGGTACAAACAAAGCTCTGTTGAATAGCTTCTTCCACATCTCTCCCTGTTCGGCTTCCACTAAATAGAGCCTCATGAGCAAAGAATCTTCCCTTACCAAAAAGGAAATAAATAAATCCCACGGGCTGGATCCTGATCTTGCTTGCTCTGGTTTCTCCACAGCCAGGAGGCTGTTTCCTATGGAGTCGCTCCTAAATGATGCTGACCTAACCAAATGCAGAATCTGGCGGTGTCTGATGTGGCAGGACAAGGACTTTAATGCTGTTCCAAGCAATTGTGAATTGCAGTTTCAAGCAGTTATGTTCTGTCTCTGTTTGTAGCTGCTTGTGTTTGCAGCAGCGGAGAAGGCAGCAGCTAACCTGAGATGGAAATATTAAAAGTGACTTTAGGGTTGGCAGGGGGTAGGAGTTGTTCATTAAGGAATCTCAAAATACCCACCTACGTTTTCCTTAAGCCGACGATTTCTTCAGGAAGATCAATAGAGGAGTCTGAACTCTGCCTCCTTGTCAAACTGTGCCAGTAGATGGTGTAAGAGGGGGGATATGGGAGAGGTTGGCTTTGACGACAACTGGGACAGTGCTTTTTAAAATTGCACTTATCTATAAATATTTGCATTTGATAACTTCTGTTTTGTGTGTGTCTGTTTTGAACTGATCTATGTGCCTGGGTGCTTTGATTTCTTTTTAAATTTAATCTTCTGCTCAGATCTGCCTTCAACCTCTTGTATGAAACAGGTGCAGGAGGGAATGTAAATTGCAACAATATATCACCTTTTAATCTTCTCAGGCACTTCTAGCTAATGGGAGCACAACAATTCACAGACTCCAGTTTGTTTTGGGGGCATAAAAGGTGACGCTGTTAACTCTTTACCTGCTGGATTATGACACTATTCTAATCAAATATCTATCAGAGGCAGAGAGATGTCAGATTGAATAGCGTGAGGAAGGCTGATTATGGGGTTAAGGTACTTGAGAAGGACTGAAGAAATCTGGGTTCAGTTCCTGGCTCCGCTACAGACTTCCTCTGTGACCTTAGTCAAGTCACTGAATCTCCCCTGGTTTCCGTTCCCCAGCTGTCTATTTAGATTGTAAACTCTTCAGGGCAGGGACTGTTTCACTATGTCTGTGGGACGTGCTTAGCACGCTTGGGCCCTGCTACCGATGGAGTCTTTCGGTGCACCTGCAATACAAAGGGACAGTGACATACCCAGAACAAGCTTAAAAGAAGATAAAATATCCCCCATCTCTTTAACTCACAAAATGGATGCAATGTTTTTGCATGATTTAGGCCCTCTCTCGCATGGCTCTAGCCAGCTAGCTCACGACTTGTGAGCTAACACACAGACGTGGTCTGAGGGGACCACCTGATTTAATGAAGATCTAAAATGAACCACGGTTTCTAATGGGGGCCATCTGGCACCCTGGCACAATTATCTGCCACCATCTCTCCACAACACAGCACGAAGGCTGCTTCTTACAAGGAAACTGGCTGACGGATTTGCAATGTCCAGTTGGTGCCTATTAACAATCCAGGTTAAACAGACTGGCAGCTCATGAGGCAGCATTAAATGTTTTAATTCCATCAGTCCTCAGCTCCCAGTGTTAAATAATTGGAATGTGTTGCTAAATTGTTGCAGGGTACGAGAGACCCTGATGCTGACATGAGTCTTATGCTCCCTACGCTAACTTCAGTGGGAGCTTTGCCTTGGTTAAGGTGGACATGGGTGATCTGATTCCAGGCAACGGAGAGGAGACATGAGTGAATAAATCCCAAACCACACCCAGCTCTAGAGCAAAGTCTCTTCTTTTGTGGGGGGTGGATTCCTACTGTTTAAACAAGGGATGGCCAATGTAGTGAGGGGCCTTTTCCCTGATGCCCATCAAATCCTCTCTCTGCCTCAAAGGTGATAGCAAATACAGAGCCAGCATAGATGAAAATGCCCATAGAGTTCTTGCAGGGCTGTGTAGCTCCAGATCCTCAAAGGTAGTTAGGCACCTGACTCCCATTGATGTCAATCGAAGGTGGGAGCCTAAAGGTAAATTCTGAGGAAGGAGGCCTTAGCCAAGCATGGAGCCTGAGGAGATGAGCTGGGATGGCTCTGAACAGCAGCAGGTCCACCAGCCCACTCCCCCCTTCCTGTCCCCATGTGAAACAGCACTTGGGGAATGGCCATGGATCACAGAGAGGATTTTATCTCCAATCTTGCTGCTTCCTGCCCTGCCTTGAACAGCAGGAGAGAACAGGCTCCATTGACTCTGGAATCACTGCAGTGTGGACCGATCTCATATTGGGTGTTTTTTCTTAACCCTGCATCCAGGAGCCGAGGCTTTATGTGAGAATCTCACCTTTAAAATACAGGGAAAGTTTACAGCTCTTGGGATTGTGGAGAAAAGCCTGAAACTGCTACTCTGAAAAGCTCAGCAACCGGAAGGCAAATAAAATGAACCCAAAGTATGTGTGTGAGATATATATAAGCCAGTCTCATGACTTTTGAAGGTGTGGGGTTGGCCAAATGGAGGTAGCAGATACCGAAAATCCTGGGCCCCAGCTTTTTAAGCTTGAAATGCTGTTTAATAAACCCAGATTTGGTCATGCTGGTCACAACTGAATCTGATGACAAAATGCTGTAGGAAGCTTTCAAATAGTATAATGTACCTTAATAGGTAATTAAATGTTATTCTTTCCATTCATTATGAATCAGCGGCAGAACAAAGCAGGGATGAGATAATATTCACTGGCTGCTGGCCTTACCTTGCAATTTCCTAAGGTATTGTTGTTTCTGTTCTGCTCATGAGAACTGGAGCCTGCTTGCTTTGTCAAAAGGAAACCCTCCTGAATTCTCACTAGCCATCGACGTTCAAATACTGAAAGTAATAATAATTACCAGTACTACGGCTCTGCAATTCTACAGCACGCTTCCTCCAAGAATCTCAAAGCACTTTACAAACACTAGTTCCTTAGGCATCACAGGATTATCACCCTTTAAAAAGGGGAGGGAGGGTAAATTGAGGCACAGAGGGATTAAGTGACTTGCTCAAGGTCAGGTATTGACTCTGTGGCAGAACCCAGGAGTTCTGACCCTAATCCCCTTTTCTGTCCACCCAGACAACACTATTATTATGATTTTGAAACTGTGGGTTATGTTGAACAGGTGCAATCCTGATCTTATACCTGAGCAGTGCCCAAACTGAATGTCACTTTCCTGTTATTGTGTTCCTCCTTGCATCTGGGCTCAGAATGAAGGCACAGAATTCAATTAGGAGCTCTGTCCTGATTATGAGATAAAAGTTTAGGCATGAGCTCTGATTGGTTCAGATCCTGTCTGGAGCCCAAAACTCAATTTGCACTTTTCTGAAGTTTGAAAAAAGGTCCTTTTACTGTCTCCTGCCTGTTGTTTCTCACTACTATGATTACTCCAGGTTCCAGAGGACCAGATGACATACTGAAATACAGAAGCATGAAGGAAGGTACTGGGTACCATATGAGAGAGCCTTTTCTCTTTAGATTTCCGCCCCAGTTGGCAGAGCAAAGAGGGGGTGGGAGTGGATTTTTGGCTGATTAGATCAGATTTTGTTCAGACACATGGTGACATTTCTGACACTCTCCCATCATTAATGATATTCAAGCTTACAGCTAGGTTCCAACATTTTTTATTTATTGAACATCCAAAGAGTGCATGATCTTAGGCTGGGATTTTCTAAGATGCTATGAGAATTGGTGCCTAACTCCCATTGACTTCCACTCTCAGCCTCAGCCTATTTCTCAGCCTTACTGTTTAATGTGGGGCATTCTTGAAACTATAGTCTGAGATTGAAGTGAATTAAAACCCCCAGACTTAGTGATGTTCCAAATTCTTCCTCATCATTCATGTACAGTTTGCTTATGAGTGTGAAAATCACTTGGGCACAAGGAAAACTCAATCAACAGTGTACCAGCCTCATTAAATAAAACTGTCTCGGGAAAAGATTTATTTCAAGAACCAGGTGTGGGAAAAGCCATCTTATGGCAGCCACAGTTCTGTGTGTCTTGGCTGCTTCCACAGTGTCTCGTCAGTTAGCTTGTGCTGCTCTCACCCCATAAGAACGTGAAAAGACAAGACTCACTCTAAGCCAGCCAAGGCGCTTGAAAGCAGCTCAGTCACTGATACAGAAACAAGAAGCTCAGATCAATGGAGCAGGTTCAGTCAATAAGCATTCATTGTTCTGACGCTTTGATGAGAATGCCCATGTTTTAGCATCTGTAACTATGTATTGCATTGATTCAGTTGCAACACTTCCTGGGGGGGTTTATTCCCCAGTAATCCCCTTCTGGTGGTGTTGCTGATGTCTCACACCTACTGCTTTAGTCTTAATGAGGAAAATAAATCCAGACTGCCCCTGTACTTAGTGACTCGCTGGATTCTCTATATCACTTTGTGCTCTGATGCTGAAAATGCCTGAAACAATTCCCAATAGCCCCTATTATAGAAGTAACTTCCCTACCAGAGGATCACCATGCACAGTGCATTCTGTGTTGAAAAGCTCTTTCATTCTGATACCCTTTATCTCTGATAACATCTAGTTTTCATCTGTTGATTTGTACAGAATCCCTAGCGTTTGGTGACAAAATCCTCCAAGGTCTGCCTTCCTGTCATTCTTTTTCTGTTTTAAGATTTGTCTATTGCAAGACAAACATGTTTGCCCACAAGAAAATGAAAGAGTCCTGTTAATGGGGGAAAACCCATTTCACAATTTGTAAATACAAATAAGGCATTTTCCCCACTTATTAGCTAGCCGAATGGTTTTATGTTGCAGTCAAAGGTCGCTGTAGAAGAAATTTAAAAGAAAAGCATTATACTTACAACAAGGAAGTTCATGAATTGTTGAGAAATCAACTTCAGGGGTAGTCAATTATTTTTTGTCAAGGTCCAAATTTCTTGCAGAGAAAATAGCAATAATTAGTAAATAAAAATAATTCAGAGTCCATTCAAAAGCATCTGTCAGTCCAGATTTGGCCTACAGTCCACCTATTGACTACCCCGGCCTACATATTTAATGTTTATATTCTCCCTCAGATATGGGAAGATGCTGACCAAATGAATCATGTATGCAACTAATAGAATGCGACTGATCACTATCAGCCAGTTACATTGTTACATATATAAGTTGGTGCTTCCTGATGAACTCATCAGAGTTTTTCAGAATCTCTGGATCTGTCTTGCCTCTCAAATACTAGTTAGGGTTTTTTTAATTGAAAATTTCCTAGCAATAATGGGAGGGTTTCCAGATACCCTGCTCTTGTCCTGTCTTGCAATTTCTCCTATGTAAGGTCCTTGACTGATGTGGGTTACTATTTTGAAGGGGGCTGGAAAAAATGAACCCTTTAAAGGGATTTGAATAAGAAGATGAGGTGGGGTGAAAGGGGAGGTTAGAGCACTAGGATTGGAAGGTTGCTCACAATATTTTGGGCAACAAGACTCGAAGATTAGGAGAAGCTAATGAAGGATGTGGAATTATGTTGGTCTTTGTAGGTAAGGGGGAGACTGTGGAGAAGTATGCTAGTCACCTCTTTGGGGCAGGGGAATGCATTTTTGTTTGTACAGCACCTAGTGCACGTGGCAGTTAGCAAATAACTGTTGACTACTTCTAAGGGAAGGGGGGAAATGTTGTTGAAAGCTTTACATTTGTAGGTGCTTCAAACAGATATTCAGGGAAGAAAGCTGATACTTAACCTAATTCCAGAGAAACAAGAATTGGTTCCTTTCTTCTCTGTTTTAACTCAAGGAAGCCTTGGTCATTGAGGGACTCCGGTCAAGGACAATTTTACCTTAGGTCAGTAACATTAGTTTCCTTATCACCACTTGACTGGTTGCCAGTAGCTAGTCTCTTTTCTGGGAAAGAAACAGGATGTTGAACAACACACATCATATCCAGTTAAACTTATTTGGGGTCCATTAAAGCTGAGTTAGCAGCTAAATGTGCCATATAGTATTTTATTGTAGTGAGTAAAAGAGAAGACCGCGAGGTGATCTTCATTATTGCAGTGAGTTCTTTTAATTAACCTTATGTTTCCTTAAGGAAATTTAAACCCCTGCGTTTCCTTTTACTTGCTTGGCCTAATTCTTCCTGAATGAACTGGACTTCTTTTATTTCTCCGAGTCTCACAATTACATCACATTTCATTTTCCTCTTATGGAAGATAAGCATCTATTCATGTTTCCATTCGCATGGAGCGGTAAATCATAAGACTTAAAAATGTTATGACAATACTAGTTGGTAAGGAGGCAAACAGGATTACAGGAAGTGCTACATAAAAGCTGGCTCATGTGAAAAGAGGAAAAGAAAAACCCAGAGACATGTTTACAAAAGCTCGGAAGAGCCCATGGGCATAGATTTAGTTAAACTCCTCTTTCCTTTTTCTCTCTCAGCAGTTTTGTTGTAATCGCATTAAAGACTCAATCCTTAAAGGACTCAGGTTTGCTTTTTAGTGAATATTGAAACTTTTGTTCCTGCAGCAGATTTTTGGATGCAGGGGCTAGAGCCAGTGAATTTTGTTAAAGGGCAGTTCAGGAAATATCTAGAGTAGTTTGATTTTTTTTTTAATTGAAACACATTTGAGGGAATTTATGATTAGTTTTAGGATTTTTTTTACCGTGTGTGTGTGTGTGATTTTTTTGCACATGTATGTGAGAGATTTTTCCACCACAGATGTCTCAACTTTTCTCCTCCCAGCAATAATGAGAATGACCGCTAGAGGGGAATCTTGCTCTTTTATCAATAGGCAGTAACTTGGCCAGCTGAGTAAGGACAGATGCACTGGAAAAGCTCCGGTCCTGGATTGTGACCACCCAGACGCTGCCATTTAGCCTGCAAGAAAAAGTTCATCAGTTGCTGGGGAGTCTCTAGGTAATTAAAAATATTTTAAATGATAATCAAAGCAAAGATCAGGACCCCTTGAGCACTGGAACTGCATCTAGGACATGGTGCAGAGGTGGTCATTTTGCCTTTTCTGCACTTAAGCAGTATGGATGGACCATTGACATTTATCTAGACGAAGAAGTGTAATCAACACACCCTATTCCCTCCCAAGCCGCCCAGCTGGACTGTGGAAATTTGCAGTGCAGGATGGACCCGTGTTTCCTGCTGTCCTTGATAGCTTCTGCGTGTAACCTCTTAGAGATAGCTACTGCAGCCCGCTGGGGGAAGGGAGGGGGATCCTGTTGATCTGCATGTAGGTGCTGTGTGGGACTGAGGCTTTCTTCCATCTCCAGAAAGGGAGTCCCTGTGAAAGCAAGGAACAGGGAGGGACCCAGACCAAATGCAGAGCGAGGCAGGTTATGCAGAGCAAAGCAAAGCGTGTGCAGAGAAACCAGTTCAGCGCCTTCATGTGGTTACAAAGAAGATGCTGCCATATGGCATTGAAAGGGCTGCCCCTTGCTGTGCTTACACTGTGTGGCTGTACTATGTGGATAACACTCATTCCAAGACATGACCATGCAATCCCCTCTCTCTCCAGTTTTGCAGGGGCAAATGGCGCACACATACATTATGGATCAGTCACAGATGTGACAAATTCTGCCCGGGAACTGGGGACTCTGAATAATTGTTATGTTCTCTTGAACAGAGGCAAGAGTGCTATTGTAGAGAACAGAGAGTTGGATCCTTTGGGTTTTTGTTTTTGTTTTTGTGGGTTTTTGCAGTGAAGGATGATTGCAGGGAGGATCTGCATTAGTCAGTCCAGAGCTGGAGGAGATCACTTGCAGATGTCATCTATTGTTCCCACTATCAGAGCTCATTTTAATTTTGCATTAGGGTAGGTGATTTGGTGACCCAGTGGGCTAGTGCACTAAAAACATTTTACTGCTACCGACAGGAGCTCAGTACTACTTGGGGCTCCGTGAAATCAGTTTGGTGCTCTCCACCTACTCCCTAGTAGATGGTTGTTTCACAAACGCACCAAGTTAGCTCAGTTTGACAAAAGTGGGATTTTCTACTGGCATGGACCCAGGCTGGGACTGCACAGCCGGGCTGTCTTGCTCTGCTAAAGTTTACAAAGCACCTGTCTGTCTAACCAGTGAAGTCAGCACCTCCTTCTCAAGAGCACCAAATTCATAGGCAGTAGTTTTGCCCTTTTTATTTACAGTGAGTAATCCCAACTATTAAGAATTGTTTCCAAATAGATCCCAGGGAAGGGGGATTTTGTTATACTTCCCCCTTTCCTAGCAAAGCCCCTCGGAAATAACTCTTTATTTTATCTTGAAATAAAAATGAAGCTTGGCCAAAATCCTCAGACAAAAAAAAATAAAGAAAAAATGTTTAACCACAAAAGCTGTGCAAAAGGAAAGGAGACTTATGTTTATGCACAAAACAGGTCGAATAAAAAATCCACCCCAGTTTGCCAGCTGCTTCTTGGAAACCTCTGCTTAATTTATTGAATTGAAAAACAACCTGGCTTGGATTTAGTGACTAAAGTTAGGATTCAAAATACAATGCAGCCTATTGTATCCCTGCATCAGAACCAAAATTTTTATAAGTAAATCCTGTGCTTTTAAAATTCAGACTCACTAGCGGAGTTTTTCCCTCTAGTGTGTTCCTCGGTTTGCATTTGAAGCGTTTGCAGTTTTAAATGCATGCTTAGGAAAGAGGCAAGAGGCAACATCCATAAATACAGCACTTCCCAAAAGCCTGTTGTCAGAAGAAGCCCTGTTTGAAACTGCAGCAAAATGATTCGTAGGGGGAGCCGTTATACGTTTTAACTGCTGTAGTTAAAAGATGGGTAAGAAATCTTATAGCTTCATGCATAAAATGAGAGTAAGTAGTAAGAATGGAATATATGGGAGGTCAGACTCTGACTTAGAATTTAATCTCAGTTCTGTGCCTTGGGTAGTTTGGCCATCCTGCCACCAGTAGATTAGGGATGTGAGGTTTCTTGCACTGTTCTCATGGAAGGAAGCTCTTGTTGTTTCTCTTTTTCTGGGTAGATGAACATGCTGCAAAACCAAAAATCAATCAGGCGGGATTGATTATGCTCAGCTGTCAGTGTTCTGTTAACACACATTCTCCTCCAAGTGGAGTGGCAAATTCTTTTGAAACTTAGTTGGGCACCTATTAACAGTGCCTCTGAAGATGCTCATGGCCAAATGGCGAGTTTTAATACCTGGCTTAGTATTTTATGTACTGAAAGCAAAGAAATTATGCTATCAAATGCCCCAAATTCTCTTAAAATGTAATCTGACCCTTTTTACTTTTGCAAACCACATACATATTTAGTTATATAAAATCCAGTGGATGTCATTTCATCGGTTTGTGGGAAGGGGATGTTCATTATATTTGGGCTTGTATGGGCTGGGAGAGACCATCTGAAAAACAAAACCGCTCTTGATAACCAGCGTTCTGAGCTGGGTGACACTATGTTATGGGATTGAGGTTGATAGATATGAACTCACCCTTCAGTTATAATAACTAAAAACATAACCCCCCACCTCTATACTAGGACATGTGGGCCTGCCTCCCTCCTCCTGTTGGACCTAGGCTGCAAGTGAGCACTGGGGACAACACGTGAAAAAATAGGGAGGGGACTGAGGGTTAAAACTCAGGGATCCAGAGGGGAACACTGAGCAGAGAAACCCTGACAGCACCCACTGCTCCTCAAAGGTGTCTCAGGAGTCAATGGACATTGCCCCAAGGAACTCTGCCCAGGGGCATGATCGGGTGAGGGATGGAAACAGGCCCCACACCTTAGACCCAAGAAGCATGTGAAGCCATGCTGGAGCTTTGATTGAATATTGTTTTGGGGGTGTGTGCAGGATGGTAGAACATGAAGAAACTGAGAACAGACAAGAAAAACAGGAGAGAGAGAGAGAGACTGTCTAAAGGAGCAGCTGAAAGGAGGATGGCTGACCCTGCAAGAAAACTGGGGGGAGATTTGTGTGTCAGGAGTGCAGACTGAAAAGCATGCACTTGGTGTAAGCAAAAGAAGCCATTTCCTGCTACTTGATTCTCTTTGCTTCAGAGACACAGGACTTTGTAATTTCTTTGTAAATAGACAACACTTCATCAAAGAAATACCAGACTACCACCAACTTCTACTCCCAATTGGAACACCCATCAGGCCCCAAACTTTGACTGGGTGCTTGGGTCAAAAGGGGCAACATGGCAAAATGAGCAGGTAGTTTTTAAACAGAGCAGTGGCTGCTGTGGATCTATGGAGTTTAGCTTGGGGTGGATTTTTCAGGGTGATGCTGATGGTGAAAAACAACTTCAATATGTGAAAGTAAAACAAAAAGTAGAATTCTCTCTCTCTCTCTTCTCCCTCTGGAGAAAACCCTTTGAGAATAGCAGCTTTGTGCTTTGGGCAGCCGCTGTCCCTTGTTTCTCTGCCATTGTAGTGCTTGATGTTATTGCTACGAGGGTGTGCAGCTGTGAATCCAGAGGAACCGAAAAGCGCAGAGGATTGATTTGCCATTGGGTGTAGTTCTTAAGCGACTTGCATCCGTTCAGCAGCACACAAAAGGCTCCCGGTGGCATCGCTTGAACTCGGTGGGAGCGCGGGGCACCCAAGGAAGGCAGGGAGCGTTGCCCTTCACTTTGCTTTTGGGGTTGGAAGGCAAAGTTACGGGCTGTGGGTGGCTGCAGCTTTTGAACATTCCCTTACCATGCTCCAGAGCTGCCTCTGAATCCTTCCTGAGGTTGGTGGTGCCATGCAAAGGCCCCCTGTTGGCAAGTCACACCATGCCCTGTCAGGCACCCAGTAAAGGAAAGCCAGGCCCAACAGAGCCTTTCTTGCTGCGCTCTGGACATGCCATTCTACACTCCTCCATCACAGAAGCACTGCCACACGTTCAGCTAATAAAAGGCTTCTTCAGAAATTGCTGCAGCATGTCTGTCCTTATCTCTGAGGCGTCCACTCAGTCTAGTGGGACCACAATGAAAAGAGGGGTGGGGACAGTCACCCAGAGAAATTAGAGCAAAAAACCATTTGTGGTTAGTGCTTGGTATTTTCCATCACCTGCTGATGATTGTGTACAGATTGTATCTCTGTAGGGGCAGGGGCTGTTTTTTGCTACATGTCTGTCCAGCCTTAGCCTGACTGCTACTCTCATGTTAATGAAGAATCGCTTCAATCCTTCTGCAATACGTTTTGTTTTTCTGCATTGAGACAGCTTTCCATGGGGGCTGAGGACCTTCTGAACAGCTAGGGACTGCTCCTTATTTACAAGGAGGCAGTGTGACAAGCACAGATATAATTAAGGGGGTTCAAAGGAAGCACTGGCTCTGCTCCCCTCCATTTGTTTTTAAACCAGGATCTGCCTTAACTGCGCTCTGCCTAATGAGCTGGTTTGAAACCAGCCCTGTGGCCAGGCGCTCTAGGGAGTGTTGTGACAGTAGCTGAATGGGAAAAACCTGGGTCTTGTTTGCGCCCCTCTCTTGCACCTGTTGAAACACCAGTGAGTGAGTTAAGCGGAGTTAAGTGGCTCCTGCTGGGACGGGCCCCGGCTTTCCTGGACGGGCCCCCAAAGTAGTTTGAAGGGGACAGAGACGGGAGAAAGCCAACCTGGAGGGAAACCAGCCTCAAGCTGACACTGGCTGGCCCCTAAAGTCGCCTCCCACTCCCCCAGAAACCCTCCCCTCGCTCCTGCCCCATCGAGCTCGGCTCCTCAGGGGACACGGGGCTGGGTTTGGCCTCTCCTACCGCTAACCGCTCAGGAATCCAACCGCCGGGAGCGAAGCAGCGAGCGGGGCTGGGCTGAACCCCCGAGTGCCGCCCTTCCTCCGGCCCGGAGCCGGCGGGGCCGAGGGAGCCCCGGCGGGGCGCGGTCCGCGCGCTTCCCCCCGGCCCAGGGGGCGCGCTGGGGTGTCCCCCACCCCCCGCACGGCGCCGTGGAACAACTTCCCGCGCAGCCGCTGCTCCCGGCCTCCCCACGGTGGTTTTCCTGGCTGGGATCCACCCCCCGTCCCGGGTTCTCCCCAGGCTGCTCCTCCTTCGTACCCCCCGTCCGGCGCCCTCCTCCCGCGGGGTGAGCTAGCCCCTGAGACCCGGCTAGACCCCCCGCTCCCCCGAGCCAGAGCCTCGCTCCTCCCCGCGCTCCCAGCCCAGGCAGGTAAAGGCGATTCCCGCCCCCCCCCGCAACTCCTGGGGGTTCCCAGCCTGTCCGCCCTGCCCTGCCCCCCCCGCCTGCCCCGTTTCCCAGCCCACCCCCCTTCCATTGGCCCGGCCGGCTTGTCACTCGCCGCCCCCCCGCGCGGTAGCACTGGAGGGGGGGGGCGGGATCCTGCCGCCGCCGCTCGCAGATGCGCCCCGCTCGGAGGTGAGACGGGCGCGCCGCGGTCCCCGGCTGGAGCGCAGCAGCAGCAGCAGCAGCCGCCGCCCGGGCTGGGCTCCGGCCGCAGGCGGGGGAAGAGGCGGGAACCCGCCGCCGGGGTGGAGCCGGCCGGCCGCCGGCGAGGATTTGCAAGCGCCCGCGGGCGCAGGAGGTTCCGGCCGCGGCGCCCGGCGGGGATGGGCGAGGGTTTCCCGCGGGGCCGGGATGCGAGGAGACCGCGGGGCCAGCCGCCTTGCGCCGAGGACGACGGGCTGCTGCGGGCCGGCCCCTCCCCAGGGGGCTCGGCTTTCCCGGGGGCTGTGATGATCGCTGGCGGGCCGGAGCCGGTTCTTCAGGGGGGGCTGGTTTAACCACAAGGAAACAAAAGCGGGGGAGGGGGGATCTGTTTACTCAGACCCCCCCAAACACGCCCCCCCCCCGCAAATAACTCCGCACTATGACTGCTGGGGATGGAGCCGAGAGGATGGTGCCCAGGTGCCCGGTGCTGGCGCTGGCGCTGGCTGCCCTGCTGTGCAAAGGTAACTCCCGCCCCCCCCCCACCCGCGAAGTTATCCTCGTTCTGGTTGGTGGGTTTTCACCTGTGGCTCCCCGAGGCTGCGGGCTGGACACGCGGGGCGGGGGTTTCTCGTGTGACCCGGGGAGGATGGGGCTCGCTGGCGTGTCCGTTCCCACGCGTGTCCCCAGCCTTCCGGCCCCTCGCTCGCGGCGTTGGAGAGGAAAGATCCGGGCAGCGCAAAGTTACGCGAATAAACTTAAGGCGGAATCACCCCCCCACCCCCAGTCCGCAAACTGTCCGCAGGGGACTGAGGCTGCTGGGACCCCCCGATCTCTCACTGGGGGGGGGGTAGCGCCTCCCACACTGTCCACTGGTGTTACAGTCCCTGCCCGGCCTGGCCCCTCTCTCCCGCTACGGTCCTGGGGTTCATTCTCCTGGGGGGGGGGGTGCCGGAAATAGCAGCCCCCGTTCAGGTCCCAGCTGTCAGCTCTGGGGCGAGCCCACAAGCCCTGCCTGACCCCTGGCAAAGCTCGCTCCGGCTGCTGCGGGGGAGCTCCAGCTTTCCGAGTCGGGAACGAGGGGAAAGGGTTTCCTGACAGCTGCTGCTTCCACCCACCTGCTGGGCTCGCTCGCCCAGCCCAGCCCCTCTCTCTGGGCTCTGTGCCCTCTCCTCCCCTATGGCTGCTAGCTGGCCGATTCCCGCTTGTGACCGCCCCCCCGCCCCGGGACACCCAAAGGCGCAGGTGGGTGGCCCGGGGAATGTCTGGGGAGATGTCAGGGATGGTTGTAGAAAGTAGGAAGCCATCTGTACTGCGCCTGCTTTGCCAGCCCCGGGCTTGCGAATCCCAGTGACAAGGGAGACTCACGAGGTGACATGTCCCCGCACATCCGTGTGCCGGTAGAGAGCAGCTTTCTCTCCCCGGGGTTGCACTGATTGCTCCCCCGTGACTTGTGCGGTGCAGTCCCTCGAGATGAGCAGGTTCCCCGATGGTCACGCACTGGCCTTTGCTCCCAGGTCCTCGGGCCCCTGTCCGGAATCATCCCGCAGAGCGGTGGGGACAGCCCCGAATCTGGGGGCTTTGCCGCTTTCCGGAGGAAAACTTTACCGCTGTGTGTTTGCAAGAAATCCCGGGGAAACGTTACTCCGACGCGCTGACTTAACAGCTCTGGGGCCAGGGCAGAGTTAACAAAAAGCGAGTGAACAGAAGTGTAAATGGTGGGTGGGGGGTGTCGCTGAGCGCTCCGTGAAGACTCACTCACTCACCGGACGCTCTCCCCCCTTTTTTTGCAGTTTCTTTGAAAGAAAATCCAGGAATTCAAAACTCGTAGGTAAAATGATGCTAGTGCCACCTTTCCTGGGTGTACGGAGATTGGCCAGGACGCAGGGTGTTGCATGCTTTTCTTGTCTTGATAAATAGCAACAGGGATCGAGGAATAGCTGGGAAAGAAAGGTCCCCGTCCCACAAACCGCTTGGACCGTAGCACGGCATTAATGTATCTTTGCAGACAATGGGGTTCTGCTTTAAAACAACGGATGCCCTGATCTGACCCACCGAGTCCAGTGGGACCAGGCTTGCAGGACTAAAGACGCTACCTAGCAGTAGTTTTGCGAGCGTATTTAGGACCTGATCCTGCAAGCTTCGCTGAGTGGGGAGTTGAGGGCTCTGAGCATCTCCCATGCGAATCTCAGCATCTTGCAGGTTATCAGGTCTAGAGTAGAGGAGCCAGTTGATTCATGTTTGGAAAGGCACCGATTTTAAACTATATAATATACCTGCATTATGGTTTGCAACTGAGCGTGAGAGCAGCGTTTTATTTTGGGTGGGGGTAATAGGTAATAATTGGAGATATACCATTCTCCTAGAACTGGAAGGGACCTTGAAAGGTCATCTAGTCCAGCCCCCTGCCTTCACTAGCAGGACCAATTTTTGCCCCAGATCCCTAAGTGGCCTCCTCAAGGATTGAACGCACAACCCTGGGTTTAGCAGGCCAATGCTCAAACCACTGAGCTATCCCTGGGCTGGGAGAGAGGGAACGGTCAGATTTCCTCTCTAGGGCGAACCTTGCACCCCGTGCGCTTGCAGAAGTCCCGAAGGCCCTTCTCCTGGGACCCTCCACTAGGAGCGTGGGCTCCCGCACAGCTGTTTAGTACTAAATCGGGGTAGTATAAAAACAAATGTCATCTAGATGCGCCGGTGCTGAAATTGCGCGGCGTTTCTTCTGTTTTCATTGGGCGTGGAGCAGCGCGGCTGTCACGTTTGGTTGTAGGTATTTCGCTTGCGCTGAGTATAGAAACGCTCACACTGAATAGGGTTAGTTATTGAATAGTTAGTTATTGAAGGATTTCAGATTAAATACGAGTGACCCTCGTGATGTGAATGTAGTAGCCCAGTTCTCTCTCTTAACTGGGATACCACGAGTCTTTGTATGCAAACAGGACAGATTTCAATAAAGATCCTTAAGTTATGGGTGCAGAGAATGAAAAAAAAATGCTGGAAGCTGCTAGCTAGAAAGGAGTCAATTTTCAGTCCGTCTGGATATATGGCTTCAAGGGGGGAAGAATAGGGAGCGTCAGACAGAACTCGAACCCAGTAGCCCTCGAGCACAGAAAAACTCGGCAGTATTCGCCATGGCATGTTTCCCTTTCCGCATCTCTGCACTTCTCAGTGGCTTGGCCTGGGAGAATCCGTTGGGGAAATTTTTCCTAATCCCAAATCCTGCTGCCAGCTCACAGCTAGCGAGGCACAAATTGCATCTCCCTCCCCAGCAACGCGAGCAAAAGTGTTTTATCAACTCGCCCTGAGAGACGTGAGAAAACAGACCTGGGACTCTCTACGTGCCAAAGCTTAACACCCCTCTCCCCCGTTAGTGGACATAGCGCGGGTGGGGAACGCCTGGGCCGTGTCTGTGTGTCTCCGACATGCACTTGTCCTTTACAAGCTGTTGACTTTTTGAAATATTAATCGCCTGAGTAAGACCCAGCATTTGATTTCATGACAGTTAGAGCTGGAGACCAGTGGTTTGCAACCTTTTTTTTTTTTTTCATTTGTGGAGGCTTTAAAAAATTTCAAATGGAGATGTGGTTCCTTTTGGAAATCTTAGATATAGTCTGCGCCCTCCGCCCCCCCCCCCCCGGGTCTGTGGACCACAGATTGAAACTCATTGCTGCTGCCTCTGTCTACAGTAGTAGCAATGGAGTGGGGTTTTTTTCCTTCTTACTCATTGTAATGTGCGTCTCCTTTCTGACTTCTTTTTTCTTTTCTGCCTTCTCTTCCCTCCCCCACCCCCGCACTTCTGTGGGTAGCTACCATGGTGAGAGTAGGTTGTGGGTGTGATTCCTGCAACATGCTGAGTGCTTCTGTGTCTGGAAACCCACGTTGTTGCTGCTTTGTACCTTCTTAGCCAACTTCTGTAATGTTCTACCTCTGCTCTTCAAACTGCTCTGTGCACTCTGGGAAGGAGCAGTGCCGGTGCAGTTCATGCTGGTGTTTGGTGAACACCCCCAGAGTCCCACTCTTCCCTTTGGCCTGTCTAATCTAGTGCCCCTGTTCACCATACACTAGAGCTGGCCTGTGTCATGCCCATCGAGTATGGCAGGGGTGGCCAACCGGAGCCGGAGAAGGAGCCAGAATTTGCCAATGTACATTGCCAAAGAGCCACAGTAATACGTCAGCAGCCCCCCATCAGCTCCCAGCGCCTCCCATCTACCGGCAGCCCTGCTGATCAGCGCCTCCCCCTCCCTCCCGATCACCTGTTTCATGGCATGCAGGAGGCTCGGGGGGGGAGGGGGGAACGAGGGCACGGCATGCTCAGGGGAGGGGGGGGGAAGGGGTGGAGTGGGGGCAGGGCTTGTGGCAGAGCCAAGGGTTGAGCAGTGAGCACCCCCCGGCAGATTGGAAAGTTGACGCCTGTAGCTCCAGCCCGGAGTCGGTGTCTATAGAAGGAGCCGCATATTAACTTCTGAAGAGCTGCATGTAGCTCCAGAGCCACAGGTTGGCCACTCCTGGATTATGGGTTGTAGATGACAGGACAGTCTATGGTCTGTGAGCTGAGGGGGTTAGAATGAGTGAAAATCTACTTTAGAAATTAGAGACTAATCCAAATCCTGTCTAGCGAATGTCTTCATTCTGCGTACTTGTTGTAGGCTGCTAACAATACTAAGGGGTTTCCTTATCTCTTGCATTTTGGCAATGAAGGTGGGAATGGGTGGTGGCCCCAGGTCACAAAAGTCACGTCCGCGCTGGATTTCAGCGATTGCAAAGTTCAGGGCTGTTGAGATCCAGGGTTTGAGTTTGGCCCATTGGGAAGACAGGAGCCACTTGTGCCTACCATACTCTGTTCTAATATAGCCATTAGCAAGCTGAATCTAGTATCCAGCCCTAGGGGAGTCTCATGTGGAGGATTCTCACTCCATACCTTCTTTGTTTCTTGCCTGCTCTCCCCATTGGTCCCTGCGACAGAGCTTTAGAAAATGTCCTCAGAGCCCCCAAGGAGGCCATTAAAACTGGTGATTTTGGAAGCTCTGGGGATTTTGGAAGCTCACGGGTGGCCTGTGTACTTTACTCCTCTTGGGACGTTTCCATGTCCTCCAATTCTCATCTTTGCAAAGGTGGTAAATACAGGGGTGAAAGTAACTTAAAGGACTTTCAGGTGTGCCAGAGTCCTGAGCGGGGGCGTGGCCTCATCCAGAAGAGGCGTGGCCTCAACTGGAAGAGGCGGGGCCCTTCAATATTTAAAGGCCCTGAGGCTCCGGCTGTGGCTGGGAGCCCCAGGGCCTTTAAATCACACCGGAGCTCAGGGGTGAATTAAAGGGCCCACAGTGCCTCAGCAGCCGGAGCTCTGGGCCCTTTGAATCACCGCAGGAGCCCTGCCGCTGCCATCCTGGGGTGGCAGGGCTCTGGCGGCGCTTTAAAGGACCGGGGGCTCCCCGCCGTGACCGAAGCTCCGGGCCCTTTAAATCCCTGCCTGAGCCCAGCTGCTGGAGCTCCGGCGGTGATTTAAAGGGCCTGAGGCTCCCCGCAGTGGCAGGAAGACCAGGCCCTTTAAATCACTGCCGGGGAAGCCGGTCCAGTCCGGCACAGTGTTCCTGATTCATTCTGCTCTTGCTGGTACGCCAGACTGTACCAGCTTACTTTCACCTCTGGGTAAGTAGCATAGTCTGAAAATCTTGCATGGCTGATACCTTCCAGAAGCAGCACTTTCTGGGACATCACAAAACTTCACCCAAAGCTCAAACTTTATGTGAGGCTTGGAAATATTCAGAACTTCCCCCTCCACCTTTGTTATATCTGATGGGTATCTTTGCTTCTGCGTCTGCTGGTTCTGAGTAGAAGCAGAAGGTGAAATGCCAAAGGGCTACAAGAAAGTGGAGTTTGTGCACATTTCTGACCTGCTCAGAAGCAGAAGCCAAAGGGAATTTGATGAGCAAGCCTGTCAGTCTGAGACTACCAGCCCTGGTTCTGCAGAGCCAAGAGGTTCAGATCCTGTGCTTCGGAGAAGCAGGCAAAGGTTTGGGTCCTTTTGCTAAATAAACTCCCAAACTTTTTGTTTACCCATAATAGGGAGAATATTTTAAAATGATTCTACTCAAAGCATTTGGCGGCTTTTCTTTACTGCTAGGTAATGAGGATATTCCACATCTCCTCTCTCTAATGAGGAGACAATGCAATATGTCTGCTTGAGGGAAATCTGTTTGTCCACTCTTTGCCTTTTACCCTTGTCAGACAGAAGATGGGGAGCAGTGCACAAATTTATTCAATTTCAGCAGCAATGTGGTTCCCCTTCCTGTTTTTTCTGTTCCTCTCCTCACTTCTAATGAGCTCAGTTTAGACCAGTGATACTCAGACCTCAGTGGTTCAGGAGCCAAATTAGCGATTAACATTATTCAAAAGATCCACAGTCATGTGAATTCATTGTTTCATTTACTATAGTACTGTATATTCATATTTAAATATTTAGTTTTATATAAAGAGTGTGCGTGTGTGTGTGTGTGTGTGTGTATATAGATATAAAATTCTCCCAGCAAAATGCCTGACCAAGTATTTTATCAACTACTGTTGGTTAATATCACAGTAAAAATGGATTGGTTAATAACTTAGATTAGTTAATAATTAAATCACACAGTGGTTTAATATTGTGCTGCAAGAGACAATTAAAGAGGCACTCATGGCTCGAGAGCCGCAGTCTGAGTATTACCGACTTCGACAGTCATTCATTTGAGAGCATGGAAGTTGGCATTAGTAAGGGCCAGATTTTGCAGGCTTTATTCTATGTATAGTCTCCATGGGCCCCAAGGATACAGGTGAAGGCCCAATGAGGAGGTTTAAGGGGGAATGATGGGACTGGCAGTCTGGTGGACAGTTTGGTTTCAGGATAGGCTCATTGTGTTCTCTTCAGGGGGAATGCTGCCCCCCGTACAACCAATAGCTCCACAGGGCAGCAGTGTTGGAATCCTGGAGGGATATGCTGATTATTTCTTCCTGATTCATTAGCACGTGTGGTATGTTAACTCCCCTCTGGATATAAGGGCGCATGGCTCTTGGTGAAAGGGAACATAAGAATGGCCATACTGGGTCATACCGATGGTCGGACAATGGCCAATGCCAGGTGCTTCAAAGGGAATGAACAGAACAGGTATCAAGTGATCCAAGTGTCTTTCTGGGTGCAAGAGCTGAGATCTAGGATAACATGGTCTTTGCAGGGAAGCCCTGGGAACAGCCAACCTTGAGGGAGAAAATGCTTATTTTGGTGTTGCTCATTGCTACTAAACTCAGCCTGTTGGAAGGGGGTCACTTTGGATGAAATACAGGGTGTGCGCAGTAAAGCAGCTGGAGTTCACACCCTGCTCACAAACTCCCACAACACATGTTTGTTCATTGCCTGATAGGCTTTGAGTGCATTTGCTTGTGGATCAGAGAGGTGAGGAACAGTGTAAGGCAGGGAAATCTTCCCAAGCTTTCTGTCTGCAAGGTGGTAGCATTTTAACAAGCACCTTTCAGGAATCATCTGTGGTACATTACTGATCACCCCAACCATTTCATCTATTTAATACCCCGAGAGCCATGGCAACCTGGGGCTTTATTCAGACAGCTCTTTGTGCACCTCTCTGTCTCGGACCAGTTGTTCTGCTCTGTGTTCTCATCACCATGTTCTGGACAGCTTTCTGGAGTGCACTCGACTTGTTTGTTCTCCAGTGCGTTGCCCAAATCACGTTGTGAGGCTCCAACAGAGAGATCATTCTCCTGTCTCTGGTGGCACATTTACTGGAGCTCATGGGGCTTTAAGCAGGGTGCATATGCCTGGATGCTAGTGGCCCCATATGCCATACTCTGGAGTGTATCTTCCTGGTGGTGGTCCTTGGTCTGTTGCCATGGCTCTGCCTGGCAGCGGTGAGGCTGTCTGTAAGGTTCTGTGAACAGGTATCCTATGGATGACCTGGATTAGTTACCTGATTTTTCACATGCCTGCCTGATTCCACCTGGAACCCTTCTCATCCTTAAGGCATTGCAATTAGCCTCCTTGCGGGTAGGAAGAGCTGAATGGGACTCTCTTTAGAATCCCTCCAGGTATTTCTCAACTGGTTGTAGTGATCACTTTTGATCAACAGGAGGCACTGTCTCCTTCTGTGTAGGTGAGCATGCATCAGTGCTGTTGTCTGCTTGTTGGGTGAGACGTGGAGAGCTCAGGACTGAGTCTTCCCTAGTTAAGTCACTTTTTGGTTCAATGAATTTACTACCTTAATGACTGTAAAATGTACACAGGCCATGAAGATCTCTATGTGCAAAAAAAGCGCTTGGAATAGAAGAGGTGGAGGGGGATTATATATGTGTGTGTGTATCTACCTATTACTCTAGCTACAGAATATGGGAGCATTTTTATGCAGAGCCATCTTTGAAACTAAAAACCCAGAGTATCTGTTGTACAATAAATTTCTAAAATGTGATCACACAAAAAGTTTAAAAATGCAGATTATTTCTTACACATTAGTACAGCATCCGTTAGATTTAAATATTTCCTCTAATAAGGTTACTTTTCACAATGGAGCTTTGTGTGTGTGTGTGTGTGTGTGTGTGTGTGTAGAATCATATGCTGCCTCCTGCTGAAAGATCCACTAAAGGAATATATTTCAAACACTCCGAGTTCAGATCACACCAGTGTAAATTTGGTGTCGCTCCACTGAAGTAAATGGAATTACTCTGGTTTTATGACATTGTTACTGAAATCAGAATCTGGTCCAGTGAGAGTACAGTGCTGTCCTTGCTCAATATTCTTTAGTCACTGATACGGCAGCCTGGTTTTATATATTTCAAACAGTAGAAAATCATTCAGGCTGAGCGTGTTTCAATTTTTGATCATTTTCTTCAATTTGTCAAGGTTGGTCTCAACGCTCCATTCACTGAAATCACTTTTTAGCTGATCGATAGTCTCTCTTTAGGTTTCGACTCCAAAATAGTTACATACACCAAATCTATTTGTATGGATTTTTGTATTTTATTACTGGGCATGATCCAGGCTTCGAGACGCTCAGTCGAAACACTGCTGTCCCAGTGACTAAACTGGTGTTAACACAGTAGGTGCTGCTCAGTCTTTATAATGGAACCATATGGGGCCAGACTGGCCCTGCTGCAGGAATTACTGTGGGAAGAGGGCATGGGGAGGGAAAATCCCCTGAGGTTCCACTTGCTGAGTTCCCTCCAAAATAATCTTTTGGGACTTCAGGGTGACAGGATTTGCTTATGGGAGTAGCAGGGTGTCCAGACCTCAGATCCCCAGTGTGTCATCTGCCCGGAGATGTTAGGTGAAATCCTGGCTCTGCTGAAGTCTCCCATTGACTTCAGTGGGGCCAGGACTTCACCCTTGTGCCTCCTGTCCCATACTCGAGCTCCCTAGACATGTGCCTGCCAAAGAAGCCATGATCCTGCTAAGGACCTGCTTGCTGATTGTTGCCCCTGGTTGTTAAATGGGGTTGCTCACAGGGTGGAGTGACTGTGGGTACAGATACATATAGCTTCAGGCTGCATTAACTCATCAAGCTGCTCCCACTGATGTCAATTGTAAAGCTCTCCGTGGAAGCAGGACTGGGCACAGAATGGTATTGGCATCTGCAGATGGTTATGTGCCAAGATACAAGTTTTGTTCATGTAACTGTGTATTTGGCATGCGTGAAGGAGCCATGCATATTCTTAATCAGTTACGTATCAGCCACTCAGTGGATCATGTTTTCCAGAGAGTCGCGTGCCTGTGACTTTGCCATACTTACTGTTTAATAAGCCCCATTCTTTTCTTGTTACACTAGTTGTAAATCTGGACTCACTCCTCTGACATGAGTTGTTTACATAGTGGTGTAACTGAGATCAGAGTCTGTGCTTGCCTGTTCTTCACTTTTTAACTTACTGATGATAGTGGGCCCGATTCTGCTCTCTCATACAAATTTAAGTGAGGACCAACTCTGCGGAAATCGATGGCGTAACGGAGATTAAAATCAGGCCCACTGAACTTTCATCAGACGCTCAATGCTACTAATGACAGGCAGTGGCTGGAATTTTTTTTAACAGAAAGATCACACTAACCTTTGACAATTGCTCTGCTGGTGCATTGGAATGTGATTATCGCACATCAACACTCTCCAAGTACAGCCTTCAAATAGTCTCACTTTAAGGCTTTTCAGTGAGAATTACCACTTGTTTATGTCCCTCGGTGCTTTTTAGGTAGTAGAAGATGCTTCTGTTCCACATTGTCAGGAATTTTTCAAAATGGTCCCTCAGTGGAGGCTGTCAACATCTGAAAGCGAAGAGGCAAAACTGACATGCAAAGACATCCTCTGAGGCGAGTTACAGCAGTGGGTAAAGAGCACACTGTATCTGACTCTGTCTAGGTCCTTCTGTGGCTCAGGTTACTGCAAGATCTGCTGCCCTGCCTACCCTGGAGGGTGACCACGGTGGTATATTCAGAGGAAGATCTTTGGGGAAGGGGCTGTATGTTTGCACCGAACACAATGGGATCCTGACTTGGCTGGCTTCTAGGCACAAGTGCTATATATATTATATATATATAATATGATGATGATCCAAAAATACTCTTGCAACAGGCTTTCAATTGTTCTTTGGTTACAGAAGTGGGTGTTAGAGTTGGGAAAACTTCATTAATTTATGAGGTACTCCAGATTTTGTATGGAAACTGCTTTTCTTCCAAAGTTTGGTGATGAAATGAAGGCAGGTATGCATATTTCAGGAATTAAGTTATTGAAAGGCAATGTAGACACTATTTTTCACAGAAAACCAGTTTGTTCAAGTGCAAAAGCAGCTGAGACTTGCCACTTGATCAATTTGGCTGTCATTTAAGATCATTTCAAAAGTGCTGATTATACCCCTCACTGTCTCTCGCCACCTCAGGCAAAGACAGAAACAAAGTGTGGCATCAGATCTCTCTCTCTCTCTCTCTCACACACACACACCATTTTGCAGAGCTTGGGGAAGATGTTTCACTTAGTTCTGTTCTCATGAAAGGGCTCTGCTGAGGGAGATACGTATGCCAGGAGCAAACATCAGTCTTCCAGTAGGCCAGAGCCTACTGCATATGCGTGGTTGTTTTTTTTTTAAATGCAGTTTCCAATATCTTCTATTTGTACAGCTGTGGTCCTCTCAAATCACTTTGCAGATTCTCTGTGTGATCACTTCCCCCACCACTGAGATGGAGAACAGCAGCCAGAGAGAGGTCTGGTGGTTGGGGCCCTACTCTGTGAGTTGGGGAACCCTGGTGCTGCCACAGACCCCTGTTGTGGCTGTGGGCAAGTCACTTAGGGCTGAATCCCCGAAGGAATTTGCAATGCCTAATATTGAGGTGCCCTGCCACCTAGTGGAATTCTCAGCCCTGAGTCAGGCCCCCTCGGTTCCCTGTACAAGGCATGGGGACAGTTAGGTGCCTATGAATGGGATTCTCAGAAAGCCAGCAAGGGGAGCGGGGAGTGGCTTAAGTCAGCCAGTAGGAAATGCTGGGGAGAAGGGTGGGGCTCAGGCCCCACCCCTCTAAGGTACTCAGGTGCCTAACTCCAGCTGGGATTCACAGCTGTGACGCCCCTCCTGGAGGTAGGTGCCGCACCTGGGTCTGCCCTTTCTTGGGAGGAGAGAATGACTTCCACACAATGATAGCCAATAGCCCACCCCGTGATTTAGTGCAGGGACTTGATCTCCAGTTTCCAACGTCCTAAGAAGTGCCCTGACCACTGGGCTACAGAGTCAATCTTTCTCTCTGGCCCAGTGAATATTTATTTATATGAAGCAGAACAGGATCAACATGACAGACTGAGACACACCCTCTCCCACCCGCACTCAGAAAGCCAAATAGTGCAGGAGCCTGGGAGCTCCCCTGGGATGCAGGCATCCTGGGTTGATGTCCCTGTTTGAAATCAGGCAGAGCAGGGATTTGAAAACAGGTCTCTTGCAACTTGGGGCCATGCACTAACCACTAGGCTATTGGGTATTCTGGGACACGCACATACCCCAGCCCCAGCAAAGTACATTGCGGATCTGGTCACTGCTGGCTCTCTTGTGTAAGGCCCAGCCCAATAGGCATGCTCTGAGAACACCCGCGGGCTCAGGCCGCTCAGGTGAGATAGGCAGGGCAACGTCCAAAGCCCCTCTGGAGACTTGGGCATCAGCTAGGGTGCCAAGGAGCTCACTGTTGTCAGGACTTAAGTGGTTTTCTGCCTGTTCACTGATAGAAACTTTGGGGCCTAGGGGATTTAGGTACCTGCAGGGTTAAGCAGCTAAGCTAAGGGTTTTGAGGGTCTGTGGCACCTCAGGTGTCAATTAGATGCCAAAGTCCCTTGGTGGATCTAGCCCTTAGTCTCGCTGTCTCACTTCCCTACCTGAAAAATGGGGCCCATAGAACTCCCAGTAGCCCTGCCTCACATGGGTGTTGAAGGATTAACTATAGAGGTATCTGGATGGAAATTAGGTGCCACTAGATGATGTAATGGTCTCTTCTGGCCTTAAATACTATGAAGCTGAATACAATAAAGCAGGGATCAGCAACCTTTGGAACGTGGCTCGCCAGGGTAAGTACCCTGGTGGGCCTGGCTGGTTTGTTTACCTGCCGTGTCGGCAATTTCGGCCGATTGCAGCTCCCACTGGCTGCAGTTCGCCGCTCCAGGCCAATGGGGGCTGCGGGAAGCAGAGGCCAGCACATCCCTCGTCCCATGCCGTAGTCTGTTTGCTACTCACTCAGGAGTGACATTTTTGATTCAGAGAAGAGGAGAACCCCACAGTAACCTTAAGGGGAGGAGAGGTGGTCTGGGGCTTTAATCACAGAAGTACAAGTTGGGGGATCTGGATTGTATTCTTGCTTCTGCCATGAACTTCTTTGGTAACATTCGTCAAGTCACTGGGTGCTCAGCAGCTCTGGAAATCAGGCAATGAGTGTGTCTGTTCCTCAGTTCTCCAGCTGTAAAATGGGGATGCTGCTGCTGTCCCAGCTCACAGGGTGCTGAGTGTAAATTTCACAGGTGGGAGGAAGATTGCATCGAAGAGCAAAGTATTATTCAATTCTTTCATTGCTTAATGGTGGAAATAAAGACAAACATGTGCATGTGCTTTTAGTGAACTAGATTTTATAATTAGAGAAGTTGAAATCTAGGGTCTACATTTTAGACTCTAAAACGTTTGCTCTAATAGCAGCAGCTCTGTGGCTATGCAGACCGAGACAGATCATGGGCTTCTCTGCGCGCTCGTCTTTTTTTTATCATGGGAAACTCAGCTACCCCCCCTGCATCAGTCACACAGAATCATAGGAATTAGAGAATTAGAAAAGACCCATTAAGTCATCTTTTCCATCCCCTCCGACAATGCTGGATTGTTCAGTACAGGCTATTCTTAAGCGCTTTGTTTAGTCCATTTTTAAATGACTCCAGCAATGAGGCTTCTATTGTATCTTTTGGCAGCTCATTTCACAGTCTTAGACCTCCCTGATATTCAGCCGAAATTTCCCCTTCCCTCAGTTACATTCCATGATTCCCAGCTCTGTCCCTTGGATGACCTTAAGCTATTCCTCTTCCGTGCTTACACCCTTCAGAGCCTTGCAGTAGCTGACGGAAGAGTCGGTAACAAAAGGAACTATTTAAATGGTGGCCGGACAGTGGCTAGACAAATGAGTCCTGTGCAGGTGGATAAATCTGATCGTTATAAGTTATCTGTAGATTAAAGGACACAGGAATTTAGCTGAACATGGTGAAAGCACACTCTGTGGCTCATCAAGAACCAAAAGGAGGAAGATATGGTCCCACTTTCTCTAAAAACATCATCTTGCACTAAGACATTCTCCTCCCTGTTTTGCAATGATGGAGTATATTAGTTATCAGCATTATTATATGTTCATCTCTGGCAGCCTCTGGAATTAATATAAAAAGGTTTCTTTCTTTTTTTTTCTATTTAACCAAAATGATATGCCCTTATTCACTGACTGTATTTCATTTGAAAGGAATCCGTTGAAATTTGTTAGCGACAGTGAATTTGGGCCAGAAAACTCATCTCCATTAAAAACAAGTCGTATAAATGTTAATGTCATCTGAAGTTGAGACGCTTTCCCCTCCCAAATACACTGGGCAGAGCTAGAACGATACCACCTCCTAGCTTCTCCCCTGTAGATCTCAAAGTGCATTAGAAGTACGGTCACGCCCATTTTATAGCCAGCCACTGTGCACAGGTCTCCATGACTATACAAGGGGCAAGGGAGTGGAGAACTGGGATCTTGGGTGTCTCCCTTCTGGGCATCCAAAATTAGAGATCACTTCTGCATCTTTGCCCTCTGGCTTGCAACCTTTTTGAGCAGTTGTACAGGATCACCATTGAGTGCCCTGATCCCGCAACCTCCTGGGAGGTATGGCGTGCTCTTACCTTCTGCTGAAGTCAGTGGGAGCTGAGGGTGCTCAGTGTTTTTCAAGAGACAGTCAGCCCCTGCAGGATTGGGCCCTGGGAGCTGGGTGATTACGCGTGTGCTCTAAAATGGCGTATAGGTCCATGAGGGTTTCAAGTGCACGTGGCTGAATGAGAGAAGGACTGTAAATCCAGCACAGATCACCGGGGAAGTCTGAAGGACCCATGGCAGGAGAGGTGTAAGCCCACTAGTGTCTGGGAATCGCTGTGGGAACTTTATAATCTAAGTGGTTATCTACAAAGTGTGGTGTCAGCCTTCCGTTGGAAACGATCTCTTTCAGCGGCGCGCACACACTTATTTACTACCCAGCTTGTCCCATTAGCATAATCATTACTCCTTGGCCTGGGTTTGAATTCGGAGCATCCCACTGTGGCACTTAAAAAAATTAATTACAGCAATGAAAGAATTCCTCTCAAGAGTTCCACGAATTAGTCTGGCTGAAGCGTTTTAGCCTTGCTTCAGTTGGTGCGGCTCTTGTCAAAGGATTGTGAGAACACGCATGGGTCAGTGATTTAGATTAGACAAATTAAGTTAGGAAAAATTGATTTGATTTAGAAACGAGCCTTCAGATCAAGGGGAATTACCTGCGTTTTACTCTGCTGGGCTTCCTCTCTCTGAATGAAGACCGGCATAGGCAGATAATTTAGGGTTAAAATAAATGTCTGTTTTAAAAGGTACCTCTGAAAGCTGAAGAAAAATGAGTTGACACGTTTTGTCAGATAAACAAGTATTGACCCATATATCAGAAAGTCAGCTGGAGATACGGACGAGTCGGGATGCTTACAAACTAGACTGCCGGCCTATTCACAAGGCTTACTAAGAAATGGGTGGGTAAAGTATGTACTTTGGAGTCTTAACACTGTGTTTAGCTTTGTTCAGAAATTGCTTTCATGCCTTTTGAATCTGCTTGTTGTAATCTTGGAGTTTGCTCCAGAGGTTGGCTGAAGCCAGCATGAGGCTCTGGTTTGCGCTGATATATGCAGAGCCGTTTTTACGGCTGGGGAATTTGCTGTTCACGATAGTTTCTCATGAGATCAAAATTAGTATTTCTTTTGTCTGTCCATTTTCCTCAGCTTGAAAGGGACGCTGTTGACTGCAATCCATTATCTGGAATGGGCCTGCTCCCCATAGCAAGCACGATGTTGGGCAGTGAATGCTGGCCAGGCCAGGCCCTAAGAAACACCATCTGAATTAATCCCACCTCCTGCAGCAGCAAGGAGCTCTTTAGAGAGGAGCCGCCCCTCCAAGTACTGGCCTAGCCCACCCTTATTTTGCTTGTGAGAGTAAAAAGGGCAGCAGAACAAGGGTTGCTGCTGATGGGCAGATCCTGAAGATGCTTGTTGCTGTACTGAGTTACTATGGCAAGTGGTCTCCCTGAACTAGTCAGGGTAGTAAGCGTTTCAGGATTGAGCCTTTACAAATTATTTTTTTGGAGAATGCAGTATTCTTTGATTTTTAAAGAAACTGATCATTTCCTTGAGAGGAAGGATGGTCAGGTGGTTGGTGCACTGACCTGGGACATGGGAGACCTGGCTTCAAGACCCTGCTTTGCCACAGACTTCCTGTGTGAGCATGGGAAAGTCACTAAGCTCTCCGTGCCTCAGTTTCCCATCTGTAAAATGAGCTGAGACTTGTGGTGGCTGGCAATCCAGGTACCAAAGCCAAGAAACCAACAGAAGCTGTACCTACCCAACTTGGGCATTGGAAACAGGTGGTGGTGATGAGCATTTCCTTAGAACTTCTAGTTCTGCTACTTAAAAATAATACTTAATGACTTAGACTTTTTTGCCTTAAAAGAGCTCTTCTAATTTCCAGTCTGCTTAGTGTTGCCCATACACCAAACCTCTGCAAGACAGTGAATTTGAAGAAAGAAGCGAGGCTGGAGAAATTGCCAAATCGGAGACCTCTGCCACATTTCACACTGTACCCAGTTTCAAAGTAGCAATCCATCTGTCCACTTAGTGGGAGAAATGGAGATTGTTCCGCAGTAATCCACCCCTAATGTTTAAAAAAAAAAGATTAATGTTTTTAGCTTTAATGTGTTTTACTGGGCAAATCTGAAACACACACGAGTGTGCTCAGAAACCATGAGGCTTTATTAATCATTTTGGAAAATCAGAGCTACCACATCAGATTAAAAAATGCGAGGAAAAAACTGCTTGCCTTTGCTTTTTAGACACCATGTTGTAACGCCCATAAAGTTTCAGAGGTATTCTTCCCTCCCTGAAATGCTCCAGTTAATTATGAGCAGAGTTATCGGCAAGTGACTATTTTTCTGACCCTCCGGTAGTGTCGGGCAGCAAACATTGTCATCTTCCCATATCTCGCAGTAATACAGACTCAAGGTGATGCATTATGCAACTGTATTCCCATATGTTATAGTCACTGTTATATCAGCCTTTCCATTAAAATCCACAATATGCAGGAGTTTTAATCTGGTTGTAAAAAATTTGCTCCGGGCTCTAGCTTGGATGACAAAGTCTTCGTCAGGGAGTGGTTTTATTTTCTGAATGCATTTCCCAGTGTTTTGAGTTGTAAGAGTGTCAAGGAAATGAACTCCAAAGGCACTTTCATTTTTGTAAAGCAAAACTGACAGATAGTGAGCTGGACTAAATACGGTTTCTTTTTAATGTATGTATAAAAGATAAGAAACTAAATGCTACCCCCACATTTAACTAATTATTCTTGGCTTTGTGTGCTCATCTCTGACATGTTGTTTCCCATCTCTGGGGCCTCTCAGATGGGGCTAAATGTGGGAGAAAGGTGAGCAGGATTCAATCTTTTGGGGCTAAATTAAGACCTAGTGTACAAACTTTTACTCTCAGGCTGAGATTTTAAAAGCCACCTATGGGATTTAGGCACTTCATTGCCATCCAGTTTTAATGGGAATTGGGTGCCCAAATCCCCTATGTGCCTTTGAAAATCTCAGCCTGGATGTGTGAAAACTGTTACACAACTTAAAACGGGGAGTAATTTCTAAGGGCTAAGTTTGAGTTCTCCAGGACGGCAGGTGCAGAGTGGTATAGGAATCCTTAGGCAGCCTTGATTATACAGCACAGGAGAGGGGAGATGGTGAGTGAAGGCAGTTTTAAGGGCAGGGTTTCCTTTGCTGAAGAAACAGCAAGGAGGCTAGATGGTCCCTTGTAGCACCAGTGTCTGAGATGCTGAAATCCCAGAGATGTGTTCGTGGAGAGAGCCCCCAGTAAATGATGCAGTGGGACCATGGGCATGTTGGCATATTCAGAATGTGGGTTTCTATGTTTGTGTGTGGGGAGGAGAAAGGAGGTGGTTGATTTTTGGCACTCATAGGCTTGAACAGCATGCGCAGAAATGTCAGAATACCAGGTCTTCTGCGCATCGGGACCATAGCCACTAAATCATAGCAGATGCTTCGCCTGTACACACCAATTTGTAATTAAAACACAACTTGCCATCCTGATTAGATTAAGCAGTTACATTCATTTGCAATAGTTTTTTTCTTCCTGCATTGTGTAATTAGTAACATATGATGCTTACATTAGCTCAATTAAAAGTTATAATGATTAATTTGCATTTCAAAGCCTAACCATGAATCAACTGGTACAACATGCTGGAACAAGTTCAGTTATACTGTAACGGTGTGAACTGCCCACGTGAACACTTCCCTCTGCTCATGCCAGGGCGTTTCTGTAGAAAGTGTAATGTGTAACTCCATGGACTGATTTTCACAGGTGCTGAGTTTTCAGAGGTGGGACCTGTAGGTGGTCAATGCCTCTGAAAATTAGGTTCTGTGTTCATCACTATGGTATCTGAGTGCCTTCCAACAGTGCATTAAGCAACGTGACTAACATCTGCCATATGGGGTTCATTCCTTCTTTCAGAATCAGGCTCTAGAGATTAATATTTTCAAAAGCACCCAAGTGATTTAGGAATTGATCATCATCCTATTTTCAAGGCCATGTCTCCACAACGGGTACTACAGCGGCAAAGCAATGGCGCGGGAGCAATGCTTGTGTAGCGTAGACGCGGACTACAGCCATGGAAGGGGCTTTTCCGTCGCTGCAGGAACTCCACCTCCCCAAGCGATGGTAGCGAGGTTGGTGGAAGCGTCTACCCCAGCGTTCAGTCGTGTGGATTTTCATGCCCCCGTAGTGCAGTAACTATACTGATCTATGTTTTCAGCGTAGATCGTGCCTTACGCGGTTAAGAGCCAAAGTCTCATGGAAAGTCTGTGGGACTTAAGCTCCTGTGATTTAGGAGCTTTTGGAAATTTTTATCCTAGGTACTTATTCAAACCCCATGTATGTAAGGTATAATTCTGAAATGTTTGGGCCAAATTCAGAATGCTTTCCCCACGCAAGTTTCCCACTGAAGCTGTAACAGGAGATTTGCCTGAGAAAAGGCTTTGGGACTTGGGCCCAAAATTAGTAACGTAACTTAGTTTAAAAAAATAAAATTGTAGGCTAAATGTAACAAATTATTTTTCTTTACTCAGTCAAAATGTTTTGTCTTTTTCTCCACTTTCTGCCAAACTCTTAAAAACAAAACAAAACAAAACAACCCTACAAAACAATATTTTGAGACGTTAGAAAAGTACACCCCTATCAACAATATTTCCATTTGTTTGCCGGAGACAGACTCCATAACAAAGGAGATCAGTGTTTGAAAAGTACGTCAGCCGCAGATGGTTTATACAAAATCTGCTCAAACAGCAGCGACATCGTATGAGTTATGGCTCCAAACGAAAATGAAACACAAAAGCAGTTTCCAATCTTTCCGAGAAATGGATGGGACAGGCTATAATAATGGATTGCCACTTTCACAATGTACGGGCTTTAAATAAAAAATCTTAGTGGTGGAAAGTCTGGGGGTGTTAGAATATTCATTTATTGCTTAAGTTACTGTATGAAGGCAGAGATAAGATTTCCCCCCCCCACCTTTCTGACAGCCCTATGGGAATGATGGACACTTATATGGTGCCTCTGTGAACAGATTGCGGTGATGGGAGAAATTGGTCCCCAGCCTTTGGGTGTGTGTGTTTATGCTGATGTTACATTGACAGGATGTTAAATGTTTTACTTTTCCAGCCATCAGTTTCAACTGAATTTCATACAGCCATTAAAGTTCTATGCTGTTTTCTTCGCTGTTCCAGTGATGTGAGCTCCAGCCATTTATTCGCAATTCCTGCGGCATGATTGCTTCACGGAGCAGCAAAAGTAAATTGGTTCCCAATGTTAATTTTTTCTTTAAATGTCTCTAACTGTCCATGAGCGATGTCCTGGGCTGACTACATGCCTCTTCAGCTGGTTTTTCGAAAATGCTTCTTTGACTCACCCGCTGGTAGATGGAGTGTGTTGAAGGCCCTTGAACGTAGAGTTTAATAGCTGGGTCTCTTGTTTTTTCTGATGATGGTGGCAGAGCTGCCAAGCTGCTAGACATTCTCCCCCCTGCCCCCCCAGGCTTGCAATCTTGTTAAGAATTATACTTGTTTGGATAAATGGAGGATTTCTAACCGTCTCCTGCTGACCTCATTTCAGTACTAGCAGTGCGGCAAGTAGCTAAAAAGCAATCATTTTCCTGTTCTGCTCAGGGTAAAATGAGTCATTAAGATCTTTGTGCTAAAACGAAAAGTTACACATGGCTCTTAAAAAAAAAAAATCTATAACACTTACCTTTTTAATAGCTGTGATTTTGATCCTTTCTCTTCGGTTTGCATTCTGTCCTCTTTGCTGCCAGGCTAAAAGCTAAACTTCGAGTCGGAGGGGACCTTGTAGGCTGAACTTCATTTATATTTCAGGAATTCTCTACAATGCCATGATGTAGACTGTGGTCCAAAAATAGCCAATGGCTGTAGCATTTTATCAGCTGTAGCAGTCTATGTAGTTTAAGCGACTGGAATTGTGGTCTCTAGGCCACCAATAGTTTTCCTAGTGGTTAGTGGAATTAAATGCTTCCAAGCAGTGGGAACTAAGGGTGTTGGAAAGGGAGATGAATACACTATTTTGATCTTTAGTGAAGTGGCTCATAAAACAGGGAAACTCTGAGATCCGTGAGGGTCCTGATTCTGCAGTTCATCCCTGTTCAGCAAAGCATCTAAGATTTGACTGGGACAAAGGCACATGGTTAAAGTTAAGTGACTTCTTAAATACTTTGCTTAACTGGGGCCTATATGAGAGGAGTCAATATTTGCCACATGACTTAAAATAGTTAGAATAAGCCTCTTTGAAAAGTTTGCTCAGCCAAACAAATATGCTAGACTGGAGGAACAGAGCTGTGCTGCTAATTCCAGAAAACTGGCTGTGGCTACCCATGGAGGGAGTGTGACATAGAGGACAGAGCGTTGGCCTGGGAGTCAAGAGAGCTCCGTTCTATTCCTGCCTTTGCCACTGGCCTGCTGGGTCACCATGGGCATGTCACCTCCTTGGGGTGCCTCCATTTTCCTATTGGTAAAATGGGAATTAAGATACTGATGTCCTTTGTATAGCACATAGGGATCTAGTGATGTAGAATTAGAAAGTAGTTCTATCTAAGCATGAGGTGGTATTATAGTGGTTTATGAACACAGGAGGATGTCCACGTGTATTTTGCAGACGTCTTACCTATTTTTCCCTTTTCTTCCTTTCCTCACTTATGCTACTGCTTATGTGAGCATGGATTCTGTGCATTTGCTTTCTCAGCTCCAAAGTTAAGCAGTACCCTTAGGATTAGATGACCTGCTACTCAAACTAGGCTGCAAAGGCATTCGAGACACTGACAGAGTGGTTCAGGCTCTGAAAAAAACTGTTGTTCTGCATTTTTAAACATTAACCTGCATGGGTAAGTGTTTTAACTGAATTTCCTGGGGTTGTAATCCTTGTTTTGGGAAAAAGCGTTTAAAACAAAAATGACAAGAACATTCCAATTAAGTTACTGATACGTGTTCCTGACCTTAACTCCCGTTTAATATGGGTTTGTGTCTGGGAATAATAGTTATAAAAATGCATTGTCCTGCCTTTTAAACACATGGAGGCCGACCACACTGTACAGGACTCATTCTTTCACAGAGGCAACGTTTCACCCCATGTCTCCAGCTATCCAGGACAAGCTCTTCCAAGGAATTCGGAAGCAGTTCCCGTGAGGCCCGCTGACAGGCAGCTATTACTGCAGGCAGTTGCATCAGCAAAGAGAGCAGGGGAACGGTTTTCTGTGTAATTACAGTTCATGCTGCCAGAGGGCCTGATTCTGTCACACTGATAGTACCTTCCTGGGACTACTCAGAGAGCAAAGTATCCCTTTAGAGCTTGTTCCAGGATACATCTCCTTCTATAAGATAGAAAAACATCCCACTCATTCCATCACCTTTACTCATGATGGATAATTCCATTAAAGTCAATAAAGTTGCTGGCCTGAATAATAAAGTCAATAGAGTTGCTGACTTCCCCTAGGGGGAGGGATAGCTCAGTGGTTTGAGCATTGGCCTGTTAAACTCAGGATTGTGAGTTCAATCCTTGAGGGGGCCATTTAGGAATCTGGGGCAAAAATCTGTTTGGGGATTGGTCCTGCTTTGAGCAGGGGTTTGGACTGGATGATCTCCTGAGGTCTCCTTTCACCCTGATATTCTATAATAACAATACTGGCTGCAGTTTCTTTCTCTCAGTGTTTGCTAGGCAAGTCAAAGTTCTGCTGGGCTGATGTCATTTTCAGAGCCAATGGTACACAAGGGACTGGTGTAATAGCATCATGTCCCACTGCCTTTGACTGTCCGTTTTGCAGCAGGGTGAACTGGAGGTGGCCTTTCAGTGCGAGATCGAATGAGACTTTCAGGAATGCAGTCGAGCACCTTAACTACTCTGCCACTGCACCTCTGTCTTCTGTTCACTGTCTGCTACCTTGGCATCCATATATTCTGGGCAAGGTGAGTGATGGACAAGGACAGTCATATTTTTATCAATGAGGCAACTGCTGGCTTGTGTTAAAAGAGAGAGAGGCAAAACGTCGAGGCAAAGGTTTGTTGCAGAATAGCAAAGGTGAATTGAGAGTTTCGCCCTTTGTTTTCTAGTATTGGGGGGAAACCGTGATTTCAGTTCTTTAGTCGAAAGCTGCCTCAAGTTGAATTGGCTTTTGCTTTCGCTGACGCCAATATGTGTTTTGTTGTTGGCTTCCCCAAAAGCAGTATTGGGTCCACTGAGTCACCTTTGTCTCTTTCTCTCTCTGAGAAGAGCCTTTGTAGCTTTTTAGCCTCCTTGTAGGCATTTGCAGCTGAAATTGAGGTTTAAAAATGTATTACTTCGTGATAAGCCAGCTTTCTGTATGTGCTCTGCTGGGCCGGGCCACTGAAATTCAGGAGACTTGGGAAAGCCAGTGGCTTGGGAAACTTCCCATGACGTCACCTGCACTTGTCTCATCTCAGGTTCAGCGCGATACAGTTTCATGTCAGGAAGTGATTGAGCTCTCTGGGCAATGGGGAGAAATCTCCTTGGAAAGAGCCAGTTACAGGGGTTGGGAAATCAGGGCTGGAGGAATACATAGATTTTTATGTTGGGACATTGAGGGCTGGATTGTGCCTGACATGGATCAGAGTGCAAGGAGTAGAGGGGACAAGGAGCCTGCACTTCGTACTCCGTGTTTAAGGGCCAGACAAAATATCAATCTTCTGCTAGTCAGAGTTGGCAGCAACAAGGGCTGGGTTAACGTGCCCGTCCCTTCAATGTACCCCACTCACAGTTGCTGTCCTTGGACAGTGCAGACCCAGAGTTCAGAGGTGCATCTGCAGAGTTCACTTCACACCCTGGGTGGGGGTAAGGGCACTTTAGTCGCTCTGCTGCTCGGGCCCTCACTCACTGTGCCTTTACACCAGCCGCCCTGCTGGGCATGCAAAGATGTCTTCACAGCTCCCCACTTAACACAGCTCTCAGTGATTTCAGCTGTTAGTGGGGGAGCCTCATTGCTAGTGCATACTGGGCAGTCTCTTGCATCAGAGACTGTGTCCCAAAGCAGGTCTAATACTTAGACCTAGGTACCAGTGATTTCAGCTCTGCAGCATGTAATAAGACTCTCAACTGAGTCTAATTTAACTCTGTTATTACACGGTGGAGAGAGAGAGGGTCAAATGGTGTCTGGGGCCCTCAGGCAGGGCCCACACCACCAGATACAAGTACCTCTCCCCACCCTCTCTCAACAGGGCTTTGGAACCCATGTTTCATGCCTAGCAAGTGCCATTTAGTTGAGGGTGAGTCCCTCAATCGGGAAATGCCAAGTACAGTTCTGCTGCCCTCTATTCACACAACAAGGATGATAACCCTTTATTACTCCTGCCCCAATAACAAGGAGACTGGGGATCCCACACCAGCCAAAAGTGACCATTTTGGCAAGCAATCCCATCGTGCTGAGCACCTAGGCAGGGTGGGTGTGCCCATGCAAACAAGATCAGCTCTTGAAGTCCTTTTCCACAGCTCACCACTAGGTGTCAGGGTAGAGCTCATTCAGACTCTGCTTACATGCTCAAGGGAAATAGGGATTGCTCCCCCCAGCACCCTGAATGGGATTATGCGAATCCAAAGGGGTGGGTAGTAGTTGAGGCCATGGCAAGTACCTATACTGATGTTGGTCCACTGAGCAGACCGAGCATGGGGCTGTACCATTCCAGAGAGGGTGGCATTGAGTAAGCCATCATGTTCTTACTATAGACTCTGTTCATGCAAGTGATCCTACTGAGGTCAATGGGAGAAGTCCCATTAATAAGGCAATCAAGATTTATCACTTGCACTTCTCAGTGTGAGCATCAGCCCTGTGCTGAATTGAAGGCGGGTTGCCGTACACCGCACCACTTTGCTGCAAAGTTTAACTGGGTTACAAGAGAACACAATTTACTTTGATTCAGTCATTTCTTAAACAAGTACAGATTTAATCAACATATATTCTAAATTAATTTGATCTGGGCATGGAGCCAGCAATGATAGGAAGTGAAGATGAATACTCAGCCTGTCGCTTCCTCTTTTAAAAGTACGTTGAAGAAGGTCAGAAGTCACTGTGGAGGCTGGTGGTGGATATTTTTCTGAGTGGCGTGTGGATGAATTCTGTTGGTTGTACACAGAGCTGCTGAAGGTAGCACTCTAACAACACCTCCCTTAATGCTAACACTTCTAAGCAGGTTGTTTTGTAAATGTCTAACTGTTAAAATTGGAGCTCTACCAAAGTTGTCATATTGTTATTTAATTGTACGCCAAATGCTACTTCACAGCCGCCTCTCTGTGTTAGGGACTGGTTTAGAGGATTGTTAAAGGCACATGGAACTCTTGACCTCCAGGTCATCAGTTTGTATCTGGCCCTAGTAGTGGCCAAAGATCATTCTCATCTAATCACCACTCAATGGTGTACATGCGAGTTGGTGTCTACCTGTCACAAAACTCCAGATCGTTAATTGGGAGCTTTAGTCAGAGAAGCCAGGAATTTAAGAACTGGATTATCTTGCCCTGCTGGGAGGAGGTTTCTTCAGGCCAAAGATAGGTAGCCGTGAAGGTCCTACACATCTGCCATGTTTAACTGTCTTTGAAGTCATGTCATGTTAAAAATCCCTCTGGATCAGTGTTGCATGCAGGCTAATAGGCAGCTTTGGGCTTCTTATTTTTCAGTAACATTGAGTGGCCCAGCACTTGTCATCATGAGAGGAGCCACTCCACCCTGAAGCCTTCAATTGGCAATTTCTGGGGGATGGGATGAACCACTTCATCCACAGCCAAAGGCTGCAAAGCCAGGCGCTGTTGGGACGAGTTCTTACAAGGAAATCTTGTGCATGTAATTTTTCAGGCTGTTAGAGGGGCTGGGGACTGGAATCTAGGAAATAATGTACCTAGAGTAGGTGGTAGCTCCTACTGCCACAAAAATAATCCAAAGTACGTGAAAGGAATAATACAGAGATTCTAATCTGAAGGGGAAAGAATGGTCCAAATTCGGTGTCTAAAGAGCAGCTTGCAGTTAAAACGGATGGCCCATGACGACGAGAGAGGCTGCTACAAGTTAAAAGCAGCTAAGCCATGAGGCAGATCCAGTGACAGTTTTAAAGCTATAAACGTAATTGCCTGAGGAGTCTGCCAAGGAGCCAGATGCTGTGAAGGAAAGAATCACTTCCACAGCTTAGCATCTGCTTGGAATCCAAAGGGGAGGAGCAGCGGTGGTGAATGCATGTGGAGCTGGGCTGCTCTCACTCCGACAGCCAAATATGTATATTTTAAATATTTGGTCTTATTGAGATTACTGGTCTGATCATATTGACAACCGTGGATTCCTCAAAGAGAGGCGGGCGGGGGTCTTGATAGTGAGTTCGTCCATCTTCTGAATTGTGATGCCCAAACTGGTTGGGCGTGTGTGAGGATCAACCAGTTGTTCCACTGCTGTGAAGATTTTGGTGCTGCTCTCACATAAAGAGGCTGGGGTAGCTGAGAATGATGCTTCAAATTTTAATCTTTGGGCTGGATTTCCAATCTCCCATGGCTCGTATCAGCACCTAACTCCACAAAATCAGCCGTTTCCCATGCACTGCTAAACTCAGGAAGTGATTTTGAGAGACAGGTGGCTGTCTGACCTGGTGTTTACAGTCAGGAGGGCCTTTACTTTTGAAAACAGAAGAGGAAAGTTCCTTTGAGCTTTCTCCAGTTTATTTTTACAATTCAAAATCATCACGAACATAGCAAAATACACACCTGAGATTGCCACCATCATTTTAATCAAAACCGTTAATCACTTATTCGGTGTGAAGAGTCCACAACAAGAGACATTGTCAAGGCAGTTGCGTTTTTAAGAAAGCAAATACCTTAATGAGAAAAATATTTTATCGGGGATGGGGCGGGGGTGGGAATTAATCAGCTGCAGTTCCATTTTTGCACTCTGAGACCTGACACACCTGGTTACCAACATCTGCGTTTGTAACGGAAACCTGGATTCTTTCTGTGTTTGCCTGAGCTGGCTGCCCGAAAAGAAGGTGGTAGTAGCAATGCTGAACTCTGCTATGGCATGTTGCATCTTCAAAGAGCATAAATAGCCAATGTTTCTCAATATAACCTTCATTCTGCACCCCAGGGAAACTATAGCAGAAAGCAGTGGTTGAAGTAGACTGAAACAGCAGAGGGAGCTCTTGCCATGCCAGAGAGACATGGGGCAGCTCTTTGCCTGCTTTTAGTATCCTCACTTCTCCTTAATATAATCCAGAGAGGTTAAGAGAGTTGCCCAGAACTACAGAGGGGAGGCAGTGTCAGGAATGAGATTAGAATTCAGGAATTGTTAGTACCTAGTTCTCAGCTCAGCCAATAGACCTGTGGTCCCCACTCGGGAAAACTCACAGCAGGTCAGGTAGAAGTAGGCTTGGCAGAATTTGATTTTTTTTAAAAAATAATTTTCATGGACAATATCAATGTTTATTTTGAAGCATTTTTTAGTTTGACTCAAGTTTTCAGTTGTGCTAAATTCTGGGTCTTACACATTTTTTTTCAACTTTTACCAAATGATCACAGTTGTGGGAAAGTAAGGGCATGTCAGACAGGAATTAATGATAGACACATGGAGAGTCAAAAAAGTTGACGCTTTATAACTGTTAAAATACAAATTGTTAACATCACATCTCAAAATAGACAAAGCAAATGTCCTTAAATCAAACTCAGATAAATTCCCAAGCAGCATTTTTCGTACTTTGCATATCTGTAAGTTTCAGTTAAAGATAGAAATATTTCTTGTCTGTTTGTGTGTATGGTAAAATTAATGTTTACTGATAATCTAAACCTTCCAAGTAGAGATTTACTGATGGGCCAGTGGAAGGTCTGTTTAAGTTAATAGGTATATCTCTCATAGAGCTGGAAGGGACCCTGAAAGGCCATCGAGTCCAGCCCCCTGCCTTCACTAGCGGGACCAAGTACTGATTTTGCCCCAGATCCTTAAGTGGCTCCCTCAAGAGCTGAGCTCATAACCCTGGGTTTAGTAGGCCAATACTCAAACCACTGAGCTATCCCTCCTCTCTATATATCTATAGATATAGATGCACATAAACTGGATGGTTGGAGGCTAGTTTAACACACACTTTGTCACCCCCTATTTTGTTGCTTTTCCTGTTGCACCTCTCCATCCCATCCCCTCTGTATGTAAGTTTGTGTATATTTATATGTTTGTGTGCCATTTAGCTAATGGTCAAAAAGCATTTTAGTAAAGGGTGGAAATACATCCACAGTTCAGGGTTAGAATTGCATTTAAGGTCTCTCTCTACTATCCCTTCTCTATTCTGCTAGTTAAAATAAAAAATTGCTCTCATGACAAGCACTACAGCATGAGCACATAGGATTCCTCTCTAACCAAACCTTTATTAATGCTTTCACCTTGGAAATCTGTCCATCACCTGCAAATTGCACTCCGTGCGTTAAGAACACTGAACAAGGGCTTGCAGGAGCTTTTACGCACATTGTGGCTTGGAGAACAGTGCTCTATTCTCTGTTTATGTACCTCGCTCATCACCATGGTATCTGAGTTCCTTGGATATAGTAGGTATTAGAGTGTTGAGCCTTTTTCCCGCTTCATTTTCAAGGTGAAATTTTATCCTGAGAAGCATTTGCACAAAGTGTTTTTCCTCAGATATGTTACATAAAGAACCATTTGTCTCATTCCCAGCTCCAGAAGCACCAGTGTGTGTGCCGTCCGCCCCCCTCCCGGTAATGGAGAAATTCACCTTCTTCACCTGTTGTCTTCCACAAAAAATGAGCTCTCATGGCAGTGGAGGATTGAATTCACCCTTTGGCCATGGCAGGAGTGAATGGGGCTCTAGCCAGCCAGAGGCTGAAGTAATGGCTGTCCATCTGCACTTACTCCTTAAAGATGTTGGACCACTGGAGCTGTATAAGCATTGCTGCCATATCCCCATCCCTGCTCTGCCCCCAAAGGATTCCTCTCACTGGACTTTTCAGAGCTGTTTGCAGAGCCTCTCCTACCAACGTGCCTAGGTAGCAGTTTGAATGGAGGGCACTGCAGGGTTCAAAATGGTTGGATTGGCATTTGCACGGGCCTGGTGTATCTGGGTGAATTTCACTCGCCCGGAATCTAGTGCTCGTGAGAGGCTAGCAAGTGAAATCTTTTCCTTACTCTCAGAATGGTACAGCACAGCTAGGAGCACGATCAACACCTCCCAAGGTGCGTCTGCACTGCTGTGTAGAGGAACCACCTTTTGGTTAAAGGGGATAGACCGATAATGCCCATCTAGACTCCGTTGCGGACACTGCCAATGTAGCGACAATTGGGGTGGTACTTTTGCGTGATGCAGGAACTGGACTGAGAATACCCACCTCATTATGCAGCTGCTAAATGGGGGCGAGGTTTGGTCGCTACCAGCCGAGGTCACAGTTGAACTGGTGATCTTGGAGGGGCATTGGAGGTGGGGGCAGACAATGTGTACATAGGTTGTGGGCCTGATTCGTCCTCTGTGTATGCTGATCTAAATCAGGAATCACTCCGTTATAAGCATCCGGTGTAGATGTGGTCTGAGAGCAAAATCAGCCCCATATATTTCTTTAAAATACTGTTCTGCGTGAATTACAAGAATCAATTACTTTAAAAATTGACTTGTATTTGGTCTCCCCTCCTTTCCTGATTGGAATCTTCCTTTCTTTCCTGAGCAGTTTTGAATCCCCCTGCTTCTCCTAATAGACTTCAGGCATCTGTGCTGGGTTTAATTCCCCCAGTGCAGGTGGTGTTGATTTTATATTAGTCTCTCTGTTGCAGCATATTGAAATGACTCAGTTTCCAGGGGGCTGTTTGGTTTGGTGGCTGCTTTGCCTCTAAAAGGAAGAATATTCTAACCCAAGAAAGAAACAAAAAACGAAGTGAAAACAGTGTGAACAGAGTCCCCGCCCAGATTCTTCTTAAGTGTTGTTTTGCGTCAAACTAATGAGCATTGAATATATTAGGCTGATTCATGTTGTCTCTATCCAAAGAGGTGCTATAATGAATAAGCACAAAGGCTTTACTGTTCTTCTGCTCATACTTTGCTGGCTTGTGGCTAAAAATAGGACATCTTTCTAGTATTTCATAGGTATTGGCTTGCCACATCTGCAGCCTTTTCCTCTAATAGGGGCAGGGTTCAATACACAGGCTGAAATATTTTTTTGACCCACTAGCCGGATTCCTTTAGGTTGTAACTGAGACACTCATTTAACAGAAGTGTAGTGTTACCTGTGGAAAGTGGAGAGAGACTTTTTTGAAGCTATTTTCAGCACAAGCTACATCTGTTTTAATTTATAATTATAATTACAAATTAAACAGATTGAATAATAAGTGGAATCTGATTGTTCTGGATTTTTTCCTTTTAGATATTTAAATAAGTTTTTACTCTGTACTCCCTTCACCCACTCTCTCCAGTTCTCTCCCAGCAATGCCATCTTACATGGATGATCCTTTAATGTCACCTAACCTGCCACTGCAAGATCAATAGATGAGCAATTGTGAGTTCTTGGTTGCATCACAACAAGCAACATTAAAATCCCCTTTAAATGACCCTGAAATGCAATTTACTTTTTGTAGTTAGTGTTTGAGGTTTCATTGATGTCTACAAAAAAATGAGAATTTATGGTAGTGCCAAATGTAATGTGACAAACACCTTGAATGCTGACAAGAAATCTTTAAGGCCAAGAGATGAGGATTTCCAAAAGAGGAGCAGGTAGTTCCCAGTTCTCAGTTTTTCACGTCATTTTAACATAAAAAGTCTCAAACACACTTGCAACTTTTTGCATGCTCCTTTAGAGCAATCCATCTCTAGGGGGTAAAATAGACCATAGAACTCTTATTTATGTTACTCCAGTTTTAAAGATGCATCGTCTTATTTCAGTAAAATACTTCAGGTGTACAGGGTTTTTGATGATTAATGATGCTTTGCTCATCTTTTCTTTTCTTTTCAGAATCTCAGTGTTTAAAAAAAGACAGTAAATACAATTATACCAATTTTACAGGTGGGGAAACTGAGGCACAAACTTGGTCAGGGGCAGAGGCAGGACTAGAACTGAAGTCCCATGACCTGTCCATTAGACCACACTCCCTTCTATTTTTTTAAAGCACCTGTGATATAGCTATAACACTTTATTAGAATGTCTCTAAGCTACTGTGGCCCTTATTCCTCATTGTGGTCTGTTAACTTTGGGTGCAGGGATCCACGTTTAATGAGATTCCATGCAGATGCGGGGGTTCACACCAGCAGATTCTCTTGCAGGCTTGCGGTCCATGTTGCCTTAATATTACGGTCAGGCCTAATATTAATATAAACAGGAATAAAGATGCTCATTCACCACTAATGTGCTGCATCCCCCTGTGGCAGCCTCTGGGGCTAGAAATCAAGTGATTAGCTGAAATTCTCATGTACCCTTAAAAAAAAAAATGTCTGGCCCTCATGATTGCAGAGGAAATCATGACCCAACTGTGCCCTAAGGGCTCAGGAACTGGAAGGCAAATAAAATGAACCCCAAATTTATGATTTTTAAAAAAGCCAATCTCATGAATTCTGGGGGGCCTGACATGATTTTTGAATGCTCGCGATTGGCAGTGTTGACAACTCTGATGCATAAACTTGCAAGCAGGAATGTATAAAAGAGATGTTAAAACTGTTGGACATTTACAGTTTTTGCAGTGTTTAAAATAGTTTGCAGACTGGAAATGGTGATCTTAAGACACCTACCCGTACTCTTCTCAGAGCCATCTCTGAAAATCAGACAAAAGAAACGCTTCCATTTCCAGGGTTGTCAATCTGATGTCTCTTGCCACCCACAACAAATGCACTCAAAATTTGTTTTTTAAAAATCAAACACAGAGCCCAAACTTCCATGACTTCGATTTTGGAAAAGTATGGCCCCTTTCAGGTGATCAAGGCGGGTACAATATCTATCATTATGCCTATTCTTAGGCACCAATCTTGCAAACACAGTTGGGCATATGCTTAACTTTAAGCATGTGCCTAAGTGTTTGCAGGATCGGGGCTGTAGACCAGTGGCTCTCAACTTTTCCAGACTACTGTACCCTTTTCCGGAGTCTGATTTGTCTTGTGTACCCCCAGGTTTCACCTCACTTAAAAACTACTTGCTTACAAAATCAGACCTGAAAATACAAAAATGTCTCAGCGCACCATTACTGAAAAATTGCTGACGTTCTCATTTTTACCATATAATTATAAAATAAATCAACTGGAATATAAGTATTGTACTTGCATTTCAGTGTAAACAAGTCATTATCTATATGAAATTTTAGTTTGTACTGACTTCGCTAGTTCTTTTTATGTAACCTGTTATAAAACAGGCAAGTATCTAGATGAGTTGATGTACCCTTCTGGAAGACCTCTGTGTACCCCCAAGGGGTTCATGTGCCCCTGGTTGAGAGATACTGCTGTGGACTGTAAGGGTATGTCCACACTACCTGCCGGATTGGCGGGTAGCGATCGATCTATTGGGAATCGATTTATCGCGTCTCGTCTAGACATGATAAATCGATCCCCGAACGCTCTGCCGTCGACTCTGGAACTCCACCAGGGCGAGAGGCGGAAGCGGAGTCGACTGGAGAGCTGTGGCCGTCGATCCTGCGCCGTGAGGATGGGAGGTAAGTCTATCTAAGATATGTCGATTTCAGCTACGCTATTCCCGTAGCTGAAGTTACGTATCTTAGATCAATACTGCCCCCTAGTGTAGACCAGGCGTAAGTTCCTGAGGCCAGGAAGAATGTCTACAATGCCCCATGCGTAAATAAGTAATAGTTTCTTCAGGATTTTCAAGCAACTGGCATTATTGCACACTTTCATTTATTTAAAACAAGTGTTCTTATTTTGTCCCCTGTAGGATAAAGTTTAAAAGCAACTTAAAAAACCCCCCTGTGCAGTATTGCAAGTAAATGTTGATTGACAGCGGGATGTTTCCGATATAACTGGACTGACATTCTGTTTAATGCAAAGGGATTTCCAATCAGTAACCATGAGGCATCCCTTCGCGCACTCGAGAAGACTGTCAAAACCGTCACAACACAATTGGCCACTTACTTTGTCCCCACCGGTTAACTTGAGTTCCTGGAGCAGTTCCCCAGTGGGTTTGATTTACCAGCACAGCAGAAGCCTGGAATGTGCAACAGGTCTGGACATTGTAAGCTTGAAAAGCAGTGGCGCATTTTAAATACACTGTGTTCTGTGTTCCTTGTCGGGGGCTTCAGAAACAAACACTAAATTAAATCCTTATTTGAAAGGTTTAATTTGGAGTGTAACCGAGAAAACCAACAGCACGTTCATATTCAATTGCTCTGGCAGTCACCATCTCTTTACACTTACCCACACCTAACCCCCTAGTAGTCACTGCAGGCCAAGTAGCTCTGCTTTTCTAGCTATAAGCAATACCTTAACTGACCTATGAATTTTGGCCGCACAGTGCATGCCCCATTTAGCAATATACAATACAACTCTGAAGCACTGTTGTGTCCAGCATATGTAATTCAGCCCTTTAAAATACGATGGTTTTCATTTGTCATATCTATCAACGACCTGAGTCAATCTCCACTCAAGTTATTCCAGCCTGAGTGGAAATTTACTATCTGCAGACAATTTGAGAGACAAAACTGATAGAATATTGCAAATAATTTGCCAAGCTCTACTAACTTTGAAATATATCCCTCTCTGCAGCTCTGCTTCTGCAAGGGGATGAGCTCTTACCACTGTCACTGAAGTCACTGGGGAAAACCTGTGAGGGCAGTTTTCCTCCGTAAAGCTGCGTGAGCCATAATTACCTACCTGTTTTGGTGATGAGAGAGTTAAATTTTTGTAACCTATACTGGAAATGCAAAGTATATGTGCTATTATTTACTTCTCATGCAATCACTCCTCCTCTTTCTCTTCCACAGAATTCGTATTGCTTTTGAAAAATCTCCCTTCTCCCATGGTGGGGTAGGCAGCACTGTGTGTATTATATGCTTGGGCTTCATTGCTAAGCAACGCTGAGCAAGCACTGTATAGCTCAGGCTGTGTTGCAAAATGGATGTGATGTGTGTCTTCTGTGGAGCAGGCATGTTTCCTGGACCAAGTCTTTGCTACATTTCAATCACTCAGGCGTATCAGTGTCATTGATATGGGGAGCTTACATTGATCGTAAAGTTAGGCAGAAAGTGGCATCACCAGTAGCTGATGTGAAGCCAACAACATCGGCATGTTGTTCTGTGTGAATTGATGCTCATGGCTATTGACTGGCATATGCTTTGCATTGAATTGAAAATCAGTCTAATTGGTTCATAAATGGATGGATGTTAGTCCTTCATTTGACACTAAACTTTCTTGCAACCTGTGTCGTTCCTTAAAAGTTTTGACTATAGATAATAAGACAGAAAATATCATATTGGCCCCCTATATAAATCCATGGTACGCCCACATCTTGACTACTGTGTGCAGATATGGTCACCTCATCTTAAAAAAGATATATTGGAACTGGAAAAGAATCAGAAAAGGAGCAACAAAAATGATTAGGGGTATGGAACAGCTTCTGTATGAGGAGAGATTAATAAGACTGGGACTTTTCAGCTTGGAAAAGAGCCGTCTAAGGGGGGATATGATAGAGGTCTATAAAATCAGGACTGGTGTGGAGAAAGTAAATAAGGAAGTGTTATTTACTACTTATAACACAAGAACTAGGGGTCACCAAATGAAATGAAAAGGCAACAGATTTAAAACAAGCAAAAGGAAGTATTTCTTCACACAACTCACAGTCAACCTGTGGAACTCTTTGCCAGAGGATGTTGTGAAGCCAAGACTATAACAGGGTTCAAAAAAGAACTAGATAAGTTCATGGAGAATAGGTCCATCCCTGGCTATTAGCCTCTGTTTGCCAGAACCTGGGAATCGGCGACGGGATGGATCACTTGATGATTACCTGTTCTGTTCATTACCTCTGGGGCACCTGGTATAGGCCACTGTCAGAAGACAGGCTACTGGGCTAGATGGATCTTTGGTCTGACCCAGTATGGCCATTCTTAGGACTAAAATGGCAACTCAATCTGTTGTCATGAACAAAATGGAAATACGGGGATAAGATCTTGGTTGTATATTTACTCTTTTTATATCTTGGAGAGGACAGAGTTTACCACACCTATGCTTTTTTTTAAAAACAAGTTTTGCACATATTTTTGCCATCCTGATACAGATGACAGAAAGTGGAGTTTGGTGCTGATGTCAGGATATTAGTTGTGCAATTGCATTTGGAGGCTGTGTTATTAAGTAATTTACATTTCTTGTGCATGAATGCACAACGTTTATTTAATGCTTTGGGGACAGTTTGAGCATTTCAAATGTAAGCCGGGTAATAGAAAACAAATGTTAGCTGCTTTAAGATCACTTTTCACAGTAGCCACAGTGTGAAACACTGATTTTTTCCCCCCCTTTCCAGTTTAGTATTAGTTTGCGATGAATTAAATGTTTGGATTCTTAAATCCTAGCTGGCTCAGAGAGATGTTCATTGTCCTTTTGTTTCCAGAGGGAGACAATCTAGACTTTGCACACTCTAAAGTCCACAGTTAGCTCCCTCTGCATCCTGGCCACCTCAGATCAGGTGCATTCTTCACATCTCTGACTTTCCCAGCGGTGATTAGGTAAGCACCGTAAATAACTGGGGCTCTGCTATGGTGCTTAGAGCCTGAGTCATGCTAATGAGGAGCTGGAGGTTCACCCAAGCAGTGGTGGTTGGTGGTGTTATGCCAGTGGTGACTGGTGGTATAGAACACGTATAACTTGACACTGCCTTCTTTGTGGTGGGAAGGGGCCCATGCCACATCTCCACTCCATTTGCCGTGTGCCTCTGACAGCGTAAGCATGGTCAGCAGACCTGCTGGGGCTCAACGTTGCACTCAGGTGGCATATGCAGTCACACGGTGGCTGTTTCTTCTGAAGACTGGGCTAATGGCTTGCCTTCACTGCAGAGTTAATGCTTCTCGCATTAGCCTCGCTCCAGTGAGCGTGCCCATGCTCGGGAATAAAACTTAAGCAGCCCAGAGCGACTGTTTTAGCAGATGACACATTGTGCTAGCCCAAGTTTAGCTTATGCCCCCTGATGGGCCAGTCAACTTGAGTTAAGGCACCGCCACACTCGAATGACAGGTTTATGTGTGTGGATGGGACTTTAGGGGCAACACTTGAGTTATAAATAGAGTTAACTTTGCAGTGAAGACAAACCTTTAGATCATGATCACATTATTTCACTCGGTTTACCAAACAGTAGCTAGCTAGTAATGCCTTTCCATTACAATTGACTTGGGCTGGATTCAGACCAATGACCAAAGATGGACAGTGTTGTGTGCTCCATTACCAGTTTCTAGAGCAGTGGTTTTCAACCTTTTTCATTTGCAGACCCCTAAAAAATTTCAAATGAAGGTGTGGACCCCTTTGGAAATCTTAGACATAGTTTGCAGACCCCAAGGTCCACAAACCACAGGTTGAAAACCATTGTCCTAGAGCCATTCAGTTTCCTTATTTTTCTTTATTTTCTTATTTTTGAAAACGCTCCCTTTGTTGATATAGGATCAGTAAATTTACCTCTTTCTGTCTGCCAACATGGGGAGATGAGTATACTTGCACACCTTTGATTCATGGCATCTCTTTTTTTTGTTTCCAGCTAAACAAACCACTCCTGAAGGATAAGCTTAGACTTAATAAAGGGAGTTTAGAGTGTGGTTATTCGTTGAAAAGTGAGTCTACAAATAACACTGTGAAGCTCAATGTTTTTGTGTCTCAGTGACATTCAGATCAAAGTTAGCCGCTTAACAGTAAGAGGATGTTTTTCGAACTGCCCTGGGAATTTAAAATCTAGCGATGTTCTTTGACTTGTAGATCATCCCCAATAGTGAAGATACTGCAGTGTGACCAGAACTCAGGTGGTAATTCTGTTGGTGATATGCAAAGCGGAATAAAGTCCACCTTGCTTTCCTCATATTGTGCAGTCTTTTGGTGCTGCCTCAAAGAAGAAATAATAATTAATAAAAAGCCCTTGCTAAAGTCAGCAGTTCTGACTCCATACACATGGGTAGCAGATTGTCTGAGGAAGAAGGGGACATGTTTACATTGACCCCTGCTTTCCATAACAGAAATTTAAGTCCTTATTAACCATGGCCATAGTCTTTTTAGATACGCTGGGGCTCTGAGGAAGAAGCAGCTTCCTTTGTAAGGTAGGTATACCCGGAGAGGCCATCCCTGCTATGCTGTATAGTAATGCAAATGAAGTCATTTGTAAAATAGTTAAAATGAAAAGGAGCAACTCCCACCTCTAAGATTGACCATTTCACAGGTCCAAATGAAGCCACATTTTCCTTCAGCTGATCTTTGGGTGATGGAATCAGTCACTGATGCTTGGGCTCATTTCTGTTTGAATCCGCCCACCAGGGACTTCCTTTTACAGGAAAAGGTAGGCTCCTGACTTGTCATCTTATCATAGAAAGGGAAACCAATCCTGCTGTCGCTTGCCCCATATAGTCATTCTTTCTGAATTTGCTCCAGTCTGGAGTAATTCTCTAACTGGCAAGAGCAAAGTTTTTGAAAAACAACGTAACCTCTTCCTTAAAACATACAAAGCTGAAGATTCGTCCTGCTAAATAAAACCAGCAGAGACAGCTGAAAATTCAAACCACTGCATAGCTGAGATAGTGACACATGCTGTTGACTCATACAAACATGTCTCCTTTGGGAGAATCCCTAGTGTAGGAAATGTCTGAGCACTCATCCTATACGGTTATTAATGAGGACAGGGTTTTTTTTTTTAACCTTAGTGGATCTATTTAAAAACTGGTCTTAATTCTCCTATGATTCAAAATGATGTCAAATTACACAAATCAAATATCTGACATTAATAGCTGAGGAGGTTCAAAGAGGCGATACTGAAAATATAACCTGAGGAAATACATTGCCTGATCAGTGGCATTTTTTTTTCTGCTCCTACTCTATAGTACTGTAGCTTGCACTTCCTTGGTAGCAGTTTCCTGTATGTCTGTTAACAGTAAGCTGCATAATGTAAAATGAAGCTTGCATGCAGTAGGTGGACACCTACGGTGTGTGGAAATGAAATGTGGAGAGAGCAATTACTTTTCTTGTAACGGGTGTGTAAATACACCCTTATTTTTCAGACCATATACCCAATCTGCTACCTCATGTGCATTTAAAAAAATAAGCTCCCTTCGGAATCGGCTATTCCATACTGGTTCACTATGGGGTTTCTTGCATCAGTGTTAGAGAAGATACTGGACAGAGTTCTGATACAATGTGGGAATTGTTATAATCCTGACTTTAGGGACATGGATTGCACATAGTCCTTTCCGTTAAAGGACTCTGTGGCATAGAGCTTTTGTATTTTGCGTTCTAACTGAATTATAAAATTATAACTGTCCTTGTCAGAATAGCAGCTCTAACATCTTATCCACTCAAAAAATTTGGCTCCTGAGAATCATGATCAAGGGAGAATGGATCATAATTTCAGGATATGTACCACTCCCAGTCGACCTTCCTAAAGAAATTCTGACTTCCAGCTAGGATGTCTTAGTACAGTATTTCAGCAAAAGTTGTCAAGTGTCTGCAGACTAGATCAATATGCTGTGCTAGCGTGTGTCTGTGGGGGATGGGGCAGGAGACGGGCTCGCTAAACTGGATTTGATCTTAGGAGGATTAGTCTAAATGAAGATGAAGCATTTCAAATCCTCAACGAAATCCATTTCTCCTCCCCACCCCATGCTCCCTTCCTGCCTGAGGGAATTCATCATTTTAGCAAGGCAATTTACAGCTGTTGTAGTCAGTTGTGCAAGAGGATGGTTAGCTCAATGTGGTGCTCATGATTTTGAAGGTTCCAGTCATATGCATAGTGCTGCATAACACTGAAAGAAAATTGGTTGGAGCCTTAGTTGCGAAGGGCATAATAAGAGCTGAAATCCATTTAGAGTTGGCCTGAAATCCCAGTTACATATTTACCAGTGACTCAGGAGAACACAGGAACCACTGGTCTATCAATTTTTATCTTTCCTTCAGCAAGGCCCAATACCTTCAGAAGAAGGCTGAAAGCTGCATGATGCCCCTTGACCATTGTGCAATGCTGCACATGAGGGCACCGTGAGCTAACAAAGTCTGCAATCACATACAGGTAGGCCATTCCCCATTTCGCATCACATCTAAACTGGATTTCTATGGCTACTTAGTGCCTGAGCCGCCATTCTTTATGCACCCCCAGTCTCCGCTCGTGAGGTTATCAGGTGTCAAGTCTGAAAGGAATGCAGGATCAGGTGTACACTGCACAACAGGCGCTGGATGTATTGCTCGTGGGCAGGCCATATCGCTGGCCGGCGATAAGTGGCTATTCTGCGAGCCTTTCATGTTTACTTCCTTGATTTTTAACAATGTGATGCCTGGGTATGGTTTTTAAGGTATTTAGAGAGAGAAGGTGGAGTCTTCACGCCGATAGAATTCCCCCTGAAGGCAAGAACTGCAAGGTTTGACACACCCAGTGTCACTGAAGGGAGGGTTACCTGAGTAAGGACAGTAAAGACTAAAGTCAGCATGGTGCTGAGTCTCCTGCAGTTCCCATTGAAACTGCCTCTCAATAACTGCAAAGGCCAGATGTCCAAGAGCTCAGCACCCACCGTTGGGGCCAGATTTTCAGAAGCCGCCTTCTCCTGCTTCCGCACCTAAATGAGGGCCAGAATTTCAAAAAAGTGCTCCTCACCCAGCGACTGCCACTGTGATATTTATAGTCAGAAAAGCTTGGCATATTGGGTGCCTAGTGGGTGCAAATCTCTTTTTTGAAAATTCTATTTCAAGAATCCACTCGCCAGAAGATAGGCTTTTTGGAAATGTAGATCTAATTTATTGCAAAGTATACCCTTGCTGGATGCGTGGGTGTGGTGGATCATTAGGAAAAGGCTGGTGGTTATTCTCTTGGTCCAAATGGACAAGAAGTCTGCATGCTTTGATTTCAAGATCTGTGGTTATGTTGCTGTTCTGAGGTTATGAAAAACTCTACAACACGCAAATTGAAGACTTAGCAAACAATCTCTGATACAGGAAATTCAGGTTTTGAGAGTTCTGTTAGGCAGATGGGGGTGGGAGAGTGCTGTGTTTTGCCGTGGATTATGAAAGTTCGGGAATGGCAAATTTTGAGCTTCTCTCTGCAGTGTTTTATGACGCATCATATACCTTGGCAGAACAAATTGGGTCACTGCTTTTCCTGTTTGCTTGTTGAATGTGTGGTACTGGAGGGCAACATTTTAAAATTTGCACAGAAATTGGAGTTTAGCTGTCAGGATTTGAGATACTTATTTTTCTTGGATTATGCTTCTATTTATTGGCATCTGGAGGCGTCTGAGAAACCTAAAGCGGGAATAGAAAAATTGGATTCTTGGTTTTGCAGGTTTTTTTTTTTTTAATCCTGCTAAAATGATGTTTTCCTTTTGAGAGTTGGATACTGAGTGATCTTACTCTCCTGTGTCTGTGGAAATATTTCAGGACAAAGGTGAACTACCATAAGTATTCCTCGAAGAGGAACAATAATAAAAAAAAATAGTTAAAAAGGAGTAGGGTGAACTATTCCGAATCCGCAGCATTGGACTCTGACCCTGCAAAGGCATTCTGAAACAGTTTGGATTTGTGCTTTTCTTTATATTCTTTAATAGAAAAAAGATAATTGGGCCAACTTATGAAAATCATACTCCTTTAAAACCCCAAATCAAGAGTTGGTGGGAATTTTCCTGAATAAGGGATGTATATAGTGAGCAAAGCCTTAGGATTTGAACCTTGGACATTGTCCGTTTGTATGATGGGAACTTTAAATATTATCCATGGCTATTCCTATTCGCGTTGTTGCAAAGCTTTGCATTTTCACTCTTTATCCTTTAAGTTTTGGCATTTGCTCTAGGGGAGGGCAGAGAAAATGAAGATTCTGAATTAGAAATAATGTTTATTTTTGACAGGAGCATATTTTCAGGATGAGATTTTTGTGGTGGTGGGAGGGGAACGCCAATTTCCTCACCCTTTAAACTGGATTTGAGATAATTGGTGTACGCATGGTGGATATTGTGACCTTTATGTAATGCTGCTGTGTTCCACCCTAGACTTGGCCATATTTCACTGGGGTGAACTAATTCCTGTTTAAATAAGGGCTAAATTCTTCTATCCACTATGTGCATGCGCCTCCAGTTGATATCAAAGTTGTACGGAAGAGCAGAATTTGGTGCAAAGTTTGTCAAGTATTTTGGGCTCTTTCAGAATGGACGACACTGTCACACCTGCAAGCTAATTCTGCTTCTAATTTTGTCAATTTTTTAATGTCCTACTCTATATAGACTTGGAGCCTTAACTCCATCCCTAGCAATTTTAAAATCAAGATTGGATTTCCCCCCCCTAAAATATGTACTTTAGTTCAAAAAGGAATTATTTTGGGGAAGGTCTATGACCACGTTAGCCAGGAGGTTAGCATAGATGATGACAGTGGTCCCTTTGAATCTATGAATTTACCTTTGGTCCTGCTCGAAGGGGCTGGCTTTTTTTCTGATTAAGGCAATCATGAGAAATCCCATGCAGGATAGGAAGGTTTTCAATGGTCAAGGACAATAATATTGGCTGGGAGTTCCAGCGGGAATTTCTATGGGAGTTGAGCACTGTAATCCCTTAGGGTCCTTACAAATTTTCAGGCACTGTCTGTGTCTGCTCTGAGTCTTATGGATTGGAGCATATTTCAGATTATTCAGTGTTCCCACTAAGTGGCTTCCTTTATATAAGAATGTTTATCGCAGCGCGCACACACCATTCAAGAGACAAATGTGACTTAGTCAAATACTGGTTCTGCTCCACCACTGTTGCAAAAGAATGGTACATTTTATATGACTAGGGGCTTTGCTATTTGAATTCCTACCATTAAAATAGGGACAGATATGTGCCTGTCGGTGATATATTGACCACAGAGACAGACTGAATAGTCTGTGTGACACAGAAGCCCCTGCAATCTTATCCCACAGTGTAATTGATTATTAGAGATTTGTATGGCTCCCAAGCCAAAAGGAGTTCTTATCAGATCTGGACTTTAATGGTGACACAGTTACCTGAGGGCAGAATTACAACTTGACAATTCCTGAGCATTTATCCACTCTGTCTCTTCTCATTCTTTAATGCTGTTCAAGGTGACTGTCAAACCCACAGAAGTCTTTCCTAATGAAATGTAAAAAGTGTGTCAATCTATCCTTCTGTGCACAGAAGTCTCTTTCTTTTTATCTCCTAGTAATTGTTCCCCCTAGGATTGGCTGCATGATATTAAAGAATCTTTTATTGTTGTACAATTAGTTTCAAAACAGCTTATTCTGCCTGTACATCGGTCTTGTTCTCCTGGAGGCAGGTGGCTGCGGACCAGAAAGACCTTGGCATTGGTTCCATGGCTTTTTTTTTTTTTAATCCTTGCAACGTGTGTGTTGCACAAGTCAGATTAGGGCAGGAAAAGGAGCCGCTTGGAGGAGAAATGTGCAAGAGAACAACTTGTAAAAAGGCCGCTCGTTGAGGAAACATTCCAGTAGGAGTCACTAATGGGCGATTCCTATTCTCAGTGCTCAGCCCAAGGTGCGGGGAGGTCGCTGGCAGGATAGAGTGGTAGCTCCACTAACATACAGTACATCTATCTACTGAGGATATTTATATGGCCACTGTTACCATGGCAGCCAAATGCCTCACAATCTTTCAGGCATTTAGCCTTAAGTAGGCAAGTGCTATTCTCCCCACTTTACAGATGGGGTGCTGAGTGACTTGCTTGGTGTCACCCTGGAAGCCTGTGGCTAAGCAGGGTATTGAACCAAAGTGCGCACCTTAAACCACTGGGCCATCCAGCCTTTCTTTCTGCTTGGGGATTGTTCCAAATGGCAGAGTAGCCTCTGTGCTTCTCTTTTCACCCATCAGTAGCTCTCTGGAGTGGTAGATCTGCTGATCCCCCAGTAAGTCCCTATAGAACTGGATGTAGAGGTCTACTGGGGCTGCGTCCCACCTGCACCAGCTCTCAAAATCCAGTGCCCTCCACTTGTGTAGTCGAACCACAGTGTTTCTGATACAGGCAGGGTCTGGGCATTCACACAGAAGGTCAGGTAGGGTTTAAGGCTTTACTGTGCTTACCTGATTGGCAAAAGAAATCTCCCGGCCCTATTCAAACCATGCACAGCATTGTGCAAAACACGCTGTAATGTACAAACCTTTCAGCTGTTCTGCGATATCCTATTATACATAGAAATATAGTCTAGGTATAAAAGAGCTGAATGAATTCTGATTGGCCTGTTCATACAAGTAAGACTGCGATGGAGATTTTGCCTCAGAGACTCTCCACTGTACCAGTTTGTGAGCCGAGATTGTACATTCTTGGGGCAGGGGTTCTGTTTGGGTTTTGCTGAGTATATTCTACCTGGTGTAAAACAACCTGACAGTGTTTAAATAACAATAAATGGCTCCATGTTACAATAATACAGGAAAACCGTTGTAGAACACTGTCCGCTTTCAGACTGTCATCTGCATGAACGAACAACCCACTGGTGAGTGAGTGTTATTGTTTATGTGCTATTTGTATCCTATATTTTTGTGAAACTGTCAAGTTAACTGTCAAGATAAAAGGTCATGAAACTTAAGAAAACACAAAACCAAACTTCCTCGCCTATATTAGAACGTTAACTTTGAAAACCTCATTGACTTTTCACTGTTTCTTTTTTGTTTTTCCTTTTTGAACTTCTTTCAGTTAAGACGCTGAAAATAAACTAACAACATTTCACTTTCAAAAAAAGAGAAGTCCTTTTTCCCATTTAGGTCTCCTGCTTTAGCACAACATTCCAGTGTTTGGGTTGCAAAAACTGGAAGGGAATATTTATGTAAATCACCATCACCACCATAAAATCCCTCTGTCTAGTGGACTTTCATGGAAAAGATCTATAGAACTGAATAGATACGAAAACAACAGAGTTCTTTAGAAATTTAATAAGTTTTGATAGGAATCACTCTTCAAACCTACAGAATTTAATAGAAAATAATAGGGTTTTTAATCATCCTATGGAGCTCTGTAGCAAAGACCTAAATCTTTCTTAAATTATATAGGCTGGTTTGGGGGGGAGGAATCTATGGGAAGATAACTTTCTATTAAAACCTATAAAACTTTTCCATAAAGAGAATAAAAAGTTATTGATTAGTTTCTTTTTGTCTTAATTTTTTTTTTTTTTACAAAACGTAAATTTTGGCCACAAATCTTTCTGCCTTGACCTTCATCCATGGTTTGGGTCATCTTTGCCCCAGGATTGAGCAGGCAGTAGAAAGAGGAGGCTCCATTCAAAATGAGGGTGATAATCTTGCTGAACCCCGGAGTTACTGTGATCCTATGTCTCTCACTGGACCTCCTTTTCTGCTTCACAAAATCCGTCTAGAAAACTGAGTGAAGCAGGACCTTGCTGAAAACCAGATCCTGAATGTGTGTTGAACTTTGCTGGATGCAGAATATATATATACACAAATGTTCTTTGGCTTTCAGTTCAGAAACAGATTTTCAAGGTCTGTGCTGACGGTGTCTAAGATCTCCCTTCTTCTTTGCCACCTGGCTCCTTCTGCCTGAAGAGCAAGAATCCTGATGTCGCACACAGTCTCAAGTATCCTGTTTGGCAGTGTTGAGTGCTCTTGACCAGTCCACTTCACATGTTTTTAATTTGATTCAGGACTGAAGTATATAAGGGAGCCACTCCCTCTTGGTGCTCCGAAGATTCCTAGGTAATCCAAGGAGATGAATCATGCCTCAGGGAGGGTTTAATACTGAAACTGCAAGATTCCTACCAACTGTTTTGAAAGATTCAATTTCTGAGGAAGGGATTAAGTTTAGACGGGATGAAAAATGTCTGGTCCCTCCCATCTGGTTTGACACAGATAATTAAAAGAAGCAGAATGGTTCTGGCCCACAGTAAGTGAGGGGGACACTGGCCATCAGTTTTTCTTTCTCTAGAGTTGTTGGATTTGATTTGCACTGTTTCTGTAATAGCTATAAAATGAAGTAACGAAGGAAAAACCTGAGAAAATCACCAACCTTTTGGCCACTTGTAATTTCTCGCCAGGCTGAATTGGAGCCTTATAATGATTGTGATCACATGGGCCATTGGATTTTTAAATGAAATTTCATTCCATGCTTTGAAAAAATACTTGGCGTTTCCTTTAGTATAAGAGAAACCAAGTCCACGGCTCCCCTGGTAAATGGTTTCAGTAATTAATCCGATGAGGCTCGCCAGAGTTGGTGGTGTCTCCATTACTTAGACACAGAAATAAAGATAAATGGCCCTGGTTAATAATCTTGGGACTGCATAAATCTTGCTTGCTTATGGTAAAAAGTAACACAAGAGGACATTGTTAGTTAAAGTTTTGTTCTGTTTCTGGGGTGATGTCTGTTTATGTGGTCACAGATTTAAGGAAGAAATGCTTGCATGTATACAATAGCCTATCTGTGTCTTTGCTGTCTGCAGCTGTCCCTGAACCCCTCACAAAGGGAGGTTCTACAGTGTGAATGGAGAAATCTGTGTTGGGGAACAGGGAGGTGAGGCCTAAGGCTGTATTAATTCAGGCCAGTCTGATGGTATAGGGGGAAGGAAGATAAAATCTGGAGGAGCTTGACTTTCTGCACCACTCCTTCCCATCCTTGGTCCACCCGTTCAAGTCTGGAGCCTGCAGATCCACTGTGTAGGTCCTCCCAACCCCATGGAAGAAGTATGCTTGCTAGTCTGAGCTCCCTCTCTCTTTGCGGGTATAGGCTTCTCCTTGCTTATGGACTTGGTGGGGAGCAGTGGATCCTTTTATCGCCTTTCAGAGAAGCTTTATCTCCATTTATACCGTGCTGATCCCTTCATTCCAAAGGACGTGGCTATCAGAGACATGTCTGTGTCTTCCTGAATTATTATTGTGAAGTGTCATGGATGGTGCTAGGTCTCACTGTGAGAAAGTTCAAAAAGTTTGTACAGAAAAACTGTTGGGTTGCACATGGCCCTTCATCTTCACTATTGCTGTCGTCTTCTCCTGTGCTTTCTCCTTGTCACCCATATTGCTCCATCCCTCAGTCCATACCAAATGCAGCTGGTAACCACCTGCATTGCCCGTCACTCTGGCCGTATCCTCTTCCTCTCTGGATGACTCCACTGGCTTCCCACTTTTTCCACCACATCAGCTTCAAGCTTCTTCTGATCCCCTTCCAGGCTGTTTTGTAACTCTGCCCCTTCTTGCCGATCCACTCTTGCTTCAGCTCCTCTTCCACGGGACCCCCTGCTCCACCAGTGATGCCAGCCTTTATTGCCTGTTTGTCCGTGTCTCCCATCGCTGTCTTGGTACCTCCCATCACACTGCTCCTTAAGTTTGGAATGTCCACTCCTGATCTGAATTATAAGGCCACTGTCCTCTCCTCCTTCAAATCCTTCCTCAAGAACCATTCCTCCTACAATACCTAAAAGAAATCAGCCAGCGAATAGTGCTGAGGGACATTTGGGTATAGCTGATGATTTTTGGAGAAAAAAATGTATATAAATACATAGGGATTCTATTCCACTTCCTTGCTGTTCACTTGTTTCTTGAGATTGAAAATGCTTTGGAGTTAAGCACCTAGGTACCTATCTGTATCTTTAGGTGCCTAAATACCTTTACAAAGCTGGCTCTGAGGCAAAGGTTTTTAAGGCTTGAGTGATTTTTGGATACCTCTGGTTTTTGGCTGCTCAATCTGAGGTTCCTTAAAGGGGCTGATTCTTGGCACTTCCTGAAAATCAGGCTCTTGTTATGGTGTCTCAAGTGGGCTCCCTAAAACACTAGTCACTTTTGGAAAATGGGTTTGGCTCTTCCCATGTGTGTGTCCGGACAGTGCTTAGCACGTACAGTCAGTGTTACAGCTGTGTTACTAATAATATGTAGTGCTAGCAATGATATGCAGTGCTGCATTAATAATATGGTGAAGAAGGACTTCCAGTGTTAACTGTACTGTAGCTTTTCCGAACAGTGCAGAAATCGTTGGGTAATTTCCTCTTGATTCCGAAGCCGTGAAACAAACGCTATTAACTCTGTGTGGCTTGTTTTAAACGGTTGATATAATTAATGCTGCTCTTTAGTTGGGGCTGCTATTTTTATCCGTCCTGAACTCACGTACTTCTGTAGTAGCGGCTCTGGGGCAGACCTCCTGTTCCTCAGAATCCCAAGTGTGAGACACAGCTTTAATAATATTTATAGCTAGTTCACAGTTCAGTGAGCAGAGCTTGGGGCCAGTTTCACAAGTGCTCATCATCTTTATCAAACTGTTAACAAACACCAGGAAACGCTTTGAGTGAATACAAGCAACAAAAATTCTAAGGGGAGAGGAAACTCCTGTGCATTATGGCATCTGATGGAAGACCGCAACTAGCAGAAGGCGTGTCTAGGATGTAACTTAGAAATCAATAGTCACTACAATTACATTGTACTGGAACACAATTTAACTAGCACATAAGTGTGTTGATTTTTTTTTCTTTAAACTCCCCTTTGAATCTTTAATCATTACCTAGGTATTTGTGTCTAGGAGGGAAAAGAGAGGATGTAGTTTTATATTTAAGTCACTAGCCTCTGAGATTCAGGACATCTGGGTTCAATTTTGGTCTGCTACAGAATTCCGGCGTGACTCTGCCTCAGTTTTCTATCTGTAAAATAGGGATATTACTATTTCTAGAGTTACTAACATCTATTTGCATGAGTTGCAAACACAGTCATGGTTCCATTTTTCCACTGCTCCTGGTAAGCCAATTGACAGAACTCCAATATCAATACGACACCATCCTTAATATGTCCCTTTTTATCGTGCAGATTCTATAAATCTATATTTAAGCGTATATTCCAAAAGTAAATGTCTTACTTTGGTTAGCCCAAGAAATTGAACATTAGCCTGAATTACCAACAAGACTTTAGCATCATCTAACTCGTATAAAAAATATGGAAGGGTTTATGTTTGACTATGTGGGAAAGATTTTTCAGTATAACCTAAGGTGTGAATCTTCTCTCTCATTCTCTAGACATTCTTACTCTAGTATAAGAATGCCGATTGCTGGTTTAGCTTATATAACTTGGAAAAGGAGTCAAGCTAAATTTGAAAAAAAGCCAAGTTTGTATACAGGATAAAGCATCCATATGGGGAGGTTATAATTCTGTATAACTATGTTGGTACAACTAGTAAAACTTTCCCAGGTAGCCAAGATCTAAGTCATTGAGTGTTTCCAGTGCATCGCGGGGTGTGATTTCAGCGTGTGTAGACATACTTGAGTTAGCTTTACCCTAGTTTGCTTTGGTACTGATGCCTTAAAGCTGCAGCAAAGCACTCCATGGTGATGTAATTACACTGACCTAACCCCTGATGTGGACAGCACTGTGTCAACGGGAGAGCTTCTCTTGGCATAGCTACCGCCTCTTGCGGCGGAGGATTAACTACCAGTGGTCCCCAACGTGGTGCCCGTGGGCTTCTCGGTGGCATTTTGGCAGATGCTCGTCTGCCGGCCATGGTCCTCGGTGGCTTGTCGTCTGGCGCCCACCAGATGAAAAAGGTTGGGGACCACTGAACTACGCCAATGGGAGAAGCTCTCCTGTCAGCGTAGTAATGTCGTCGCTGGTCCAGCTGGGCCACTGCAGCTTTCTAAGTGTAGCTCTGCCCTTAGTGTGACCTGGCTGGAGGGCCAAGTCACTCCACAGACCACCGAAGTCTGGAGGAGAGTGTGGCATAGGGGTTGCAATGCCAAAGCTCACCATGAGGAGGCGCTCTGGGATGATGATGATTGACACTTACCTATAGACTTAGGTAGGCCTAGCTTACCCCAGACACCACCACCTCAGGGGACGGCGGTTCAAGCTTCTCTGCTACAATCTCTGCCTCTTTCCCCTGTTCTTCAGGGGCCGAGCTTTTATCAACCTCGAGGTTCTTTGTTTCAGTTTCAGGATCTCAAACCCTCCCCTCTCCCTCCCGCCCATGTTACAAGTCAGATGGTCGAACTCGAGCATGGTCAGAGGTAAGACTTCAAGCCAAATGACACCTGAACTGTCCCTATAAGAATTGATAACTGGGACAATCAGAAGTGACTGTGCGCTTTCCCGCGTATGTGCTGTCAGCTCCTGCTGGAATTAACCTCTTGTAATTATATAGCAAACAACACAATAACAGATGGAACATATAATATTCATAAAATATTCCGGGCAGCTCCCACGTCCTTCCAATAGTATATCAGGGACTACGACAGATGTAGTAAAGCCCAAAGAAGCATGTTGGGAGCGTAAACAACAAGAGAACTTGAAAATGGGGAAACAGCTTCAGACAGATTTTTTTTTTTAATGTGAGTCGGTGGTACCAGATTTTAAACATGTTGCTGTTCTGCGTTGTTTTTACCCCAAGGATGAGCTGAGTATCTCTCAGGAGTTTGGATTTTGTTGCTGAATGACGTACCTGGGATGTATGTGTCGAGCAGCGATGAACTGCCAAAATCTTAACAACCGGTTCCCTATAAAAAGTTCTGATTTAAGGGGGGGATAGCGAGGGAGGGGCCGGGGCAGGGGGAGACATACTTGTGGGGCCGGGGGCCCCTCCAGGGCCTGGGGCAAATTGCCCCACTTGCCCCCCTGGCAGCCCTAGAGCTTGCAGCCCCCTTCCCCCTTACCTTGTCGGCAGCTCAAAGCAGCAGGACGACTCCGGAGCTCAGCTGAGCTGCCCAGCTGATGCCGGCAGCTGGCCATGCTGCAGCTGGGGGGAAGCAGGGGAAGGGCCGGGGGAGCCTCAGCCTCCCCAGCTGGGAATCCTGGGAGCAACAGGATGGTCTGGCCTGCAGACCAGAGTTCTTTGCCCACCTCCTGGCCCTTTAACAACCGGTTCTCCACGGAGGTCTAATTTTAGCAACCGGTTCTTGGGAACCTGTGGGAACCGGCTCCAGCTCATCACTGGTATCGAGAGGCCTTTCCACGGAGTATGATGAGCCCTTTAAAAAGTTATTTCGTGTAGCTTGTGCTGAAAGTTTGTAGGATGATGTTTTAGTTTTAATGTTCTGTTTAGGTTATCGATCTAGTACACAGAGAGAGAGGAAACGGGACGTAGCCAGCTACACATACACACACTTCAGGCCAAATTCATCAGTGGTGTAGATGAGAGCTAACTAGTTGGCTTCAGTAGAGCTGCCCCTCTTACGCCAGTGGTGAATTTGGCACTCGTCTCTGGAATTTGGAGCTGCAGTATCTGTGTCTAGTAGGCAAGTACATTCTCCTGATTATCTGCCCTGAGGATGTGAAGCTGATGTTGTTGTTTGTCAAACAGGCCAGTACAGCTGGCAGTTTTCCTTCATCTTTTAGTTATTTGTGAGAAGGAAGCCTGCTAATAGAGCTTATTGCTTTCCTTGTTAAAATATCACTTCATTTGGTCAGTAGAAGGGAAACAGCAAAAGTCAAAATCAGTCTGTACAATAGTCAGCGCTGTACATTTCTTTTTCCTTGCTGCTAACCAGTAATTGGGACCCCTTTTCAGCCTTGTCAAGCCGCAATTTGTTTTATTTATGACTCAATATTTGTATGACGGCAGCTCCCACAAGTCTGAACCAGGGAGAGCTCTGTTGTGCTAGGCACTATGTACACATGAAGAAAGACACAGGGTCAAATTTTCAAAAACACCTAAATCTCTAGTTATGTTTAATCCACTTCCAAAGTGAATGAAGCTAATTTGGAAAATGGCAGTCTTCTTCCTGAACAAGAGTGCTCACACATGGAGTTATTCTGGAATAGCTAATCTGTTTTAAATTCACACCCCATCTTATTCCAGAATAACTGTCCGGTGTAGACAGGCCCTTAGGCTCCTAAATCCTATTGAAAGTCTATGAAATGTAGGCTCCTAAGCACCTAAGTCACTTTTGAAAATAAGATGCAAGTTCCTAAATCACTTCATTTTGAAAATTTTATACACTGTTTCTACAGTAGTCCCCTTTGATGCACATAAGTATTTGCAGGATCTATTTGTTTAATGAACTAGCCATGACGATAATTAATGTCTCAGTCAATGGATAGGTTGCTGAATCAGAGCCTAAAAGAAACCTTTATGCAACCCCAGAATTTTTGTAAAGTGTTACATAAAATCTTCTTTAGAGCAACATACAGACTCCTGTGGCATTGACTTCAGTGAGACTTAAGCAGGTCCCTAAAGTTAAGCAGGTGCTTAAGTGCTTTGCTGAATTGGGGCTCTTGATTATAAGCTGTTTGGTGCAGGGACTGTCTTAATTTTATGTCTTGGATAGTAACCTATAGGTTGTCAGAGGTTAACAAATTAATAATAATTATAATGAATGGTGATAAGCTGTTCTGTATGTTGTGATCAGACAAGACTTCATAGTCTATAGCAATGATGGAATTTGCCACCTTGTGGTCCAGAAATGTAGGCCCTTTCCACTAGAGTTCATGGAAAATGTCTGAGCTCAAATCTGCACCTATTGAAGCCAATGGAAGTTTCGGGATTGTCTTGAAAGAGAATTTGATCAGGGCTTTAGACAGCTTCAGTTATAGGAGGGTTTTTAATAGCCTGTAAAGGTGAGCACCCACAAGAGGGTGTCAATATAACACATGCTCAATTAATGCTGAGGCTTCTAGTGCTTTATGTACTAAACAAACTGATATTAAAAACCGGGATCCCTGATCCAGTTGTGACACTCCCACCAGTAGAGGCCAGCAGTAAACTTACACATGACAGAAAAGAAATTTTCATCTCGGAGAGCTAAGCATTCCTGTAAGCCCTACTCACTTAAGAAATCCCATTGAAACTAATGGAGCTACATGCAAAGTAAGATACTACTCACAGGGTAGCAGAATCTGGCCTACGATGAGGGCTTGCCTGGGAGACATTCACAGATTCAGCTATAAGACAGGAACTTGGAAAGGAGTGCAAAACGGGCCATGTTTATGAGCAATCCTGAGCTAGTTCGTCTGTGAACAGGCTAAAGAGAAGTGATTTCATAGCAAAGGAATTGTTAATTACTGAGCTCCTGTGAATTCCTATAATTTTAAAATCACGTTGGCAACAAATCAAAAGAACATGTGGTGCCACAGTGTTAGGGTATTTTTATTTATATCTGATTCACAATTGTCTCCATGGCAATGTGAGAGATGAAGGTGGAAGAAAGAAATGAGTTATCACATTATTAAATGACCTAGTGGAAAAAAAACTGAGGCATGTTAATGATTAATTTAACATTATAGGGCTGCCTGGCAAGTCATTATCATTATAGTTAAGGACTTGTTAGCATTTCTATTATAAATGTGGTTTTCAAGTGTTTATAACTCATCTGTTTTAATTTGCATCAGGCTGCAACTTTGATACAGGTTCTCAGCAGAAAAGCAAAATAAATTGTCATTTTAAAACACTCTGCACTGGATTTTCAGTGTTTAGCTCTAGAGCAGCTCAGAATTTTGTTTCTGGCTGGGGATTATTTTTTGTTGTTGCTCTACTCTAGTAGCTAAATAATGGCCTACTTTTAAAAACTGAAATTTGGCAGGAGCTCCCTGCTGCATTTTTCAAGAGCTGGGTAGGACCAGAGCAATGCGTTAAAACACAGTGCAATGCTTCGGAAATGTACCTTTCAATTCCCACTGTGCTATTATCAAAAATAAAAATCATAGATGTTATGTAAGTGTGATAAATTCTGCAAAGGCAGAATCTTAGTCAAAATGCTGTTCCTCTTCCTCCTTTTGTTAACAGTGCGTTTAGCAGTGCGTTTAGCAGCCATTCCCTTCATGACCCCATCGAGATTATTCTAAATACCACTGCTGTAAATGGAACTTTTGCATACGTAGGACCAAATTTTCAAACTTGCCGTCAGTTACCTAAATAAATACTTGATTTCCAAAGGTCATGAGCATCTAGAAACCCCAGTGTTAGTTCTGGGTGCCTAGCACATCTAATAATCAAATTGCCTTTATCTGAGTGACTAACTTTAGGCACCCAGGTTTGAAATTGTTGTCCTTGAGGACCTGCTTCAGAAGACTATCCTCCGGGCCGATCTCCCATCAGGTCCTAGTTTTTAAAAGAGAGAAGTTCCGTTCAGATTGCAAACAGTGTCTCATGTCAGTGTGACAAGTCGAATCCTTACTATGTGGAATGGGGGGAAAGACACGAATGAGTTAGCGTGCAGTGAGCGTGTCATGTGTTCGCATGTCTGCACTGCTGGGATTCGGACAGTGTAAGAATTCAATAGCATGCAGGGCAGGAAGATTTCACTTGGATAGTGCTGCAGTCATGTTGGAGACCATTCTCCTCTTTAAAAATGACTATTAGGTAATTAAATGTGTAGCTAAATTATCATTATGGTTTTAATAAAAATAGTGATTGCCATACACCTCTATAGCACGTTTCGTCCTACAGTGCTTTACAAATCTGAATTGATACCAAAACAGGAATCCCTAATGTAAACAGGGCTAACTTTATCCATCATGGAACGAGTCACTTCTGGGGTGGAGCACAGCAGCTGTTTAACAAGGTGCACAGTAATACTAAAAACACTTTAGGAAGGGAAATAAGGCGTGTTTTGTCCCAACTGAAACTGCTGGGAAATGCAGGTAGGTTGAGAGCAATGACAGGGGGTTGAATTTGACAAGGCGCTGGGGTTTAACACTCCTACTTACATGAAAATGCTGTAAAGTCTTTGACTGCAAAGGCTCAGGGCCTAACTTTACGTTTCAGTTAAAAGACCTCATGTCCAGCAGTGCAGTGCAGTGCCCCCCACCGCCAGGATGGGGCACTAGTTCTCAAGGCTCACTCGGAGCAAAGACTCAGCCACACACCGATTTCCTGCAGCTTCTGCAGATTCTTTGGTGTCTCCCACCTGCCTACTGACCTCCTTTCACCCTGCCGAGCTTTCAACTTTTATTTTTTTTTAACAAGGGAACAGCGACCAAACTGTGGGCAGTGTAGAACTGCACAGGTCTTGTGATCGTTAGATCTAATTCAGTACGGGAGATGCAACTTTTCCCTGTTTAAGTGCAACGACATCTCTGCAATCCGCTAACTAGCGCTCTGTAGGTGATAGAATAACTAACTGGAATAAAAACATCAGGTGAAATGAAATACAGACTGTGAACACCATTCTAATCAGTAGCTTTATGGGAATATTTGACTGATTGTGGAGCAGGTTTCTTGTTTTGCATTTTAAGATGGTTTGGAGTATTAGTCATGGCTGAATGTTTGCCTGTGCCTTACTATCTGGGATTTAGAATATTTTCCTCCCTGTCCTCTGTGCAGGCTGCTGAAAACTGTACTTGGTCTCAAACTGACCTCTGATTTTGCCTCTGTGTCAGCAAGGGCGGCTCTAGACATTTCACCGCCCCAAGCACGGCGGCATGCTGCGGGGGGCGCTCTGCCAGTCACCAGTCCCGTGGCTCTGGTGGACCTCCTGCAGGCGTGCCTGCGGAGGGTCCGCTGGTCCCGTGGCTCCACCGAAGCCACGGGACCAGCAGGCACGCCTGGAGGAGGTCCACCGGAGCCGCAGGACCAGTGGACCCTCCGCAGGCGTGCCGCCGAAGGCAGCCTGCCGACCGCCCTCCCGGCAACCGGCAGAGCGCCTCCCGCGGCATGCCGCCCGAAGCACGCGCTTGGCGTGCTGGGGCCTGGAGCCCCCTGTGTGTCAATCAAATAAACATAAAGAGCAAGTTTCAGAGTAGCAGCCATGTTAGTCTGTATCCGCAAAAAGAACAGGAGTACTTGTGGCACCTTAGAGACTAACACATTTATTTCAGCGTGAGTTACAGCTCACTTCTTTGGATGCATAGACTGGAACACACGCTCATTTGGCAGCTGGAGCTGTAACTACCATCCGAGGGGCTCAATGGCTTGCTCTTTTTTTTTTTTCAAGGACTCCTGACTTAATGGTTTAATTTGGAAATCTGGGGGATGAGTCGCATGTAAATGGAGGAGATAGTACAGGATTTGTAATTTCTGGTGGTCTGTTTTTTAGGAACACCAGAAAATAATGGCCAGTTTGGCCTTTGCCTTATTCATGTGAGTTGTCCACTGAAGTCAATGGGACTGTTGACATAATTAAGATGAGAATAGTTTTGCTGTATTGATGAGGTATTAATGTCTTCTCGGTCTAATACGGGTGGATTTATAGGAAGTGTAGGCTGATCTAGTAGTCACAGTGAGGAAGGGATGAAATGGTTTGGGGAAAAATAACAGCTCCTCCCACCAGAACCTCTGAACCCAACCCCAACCTGGTTGAAGTCTCTGAATGGTTTGGTTCCCTTGTGTTGCCTCTGTTGATTTTCCTGTGCCTTGGCTCCTCCAGGTTTTGGCAGGGCCCGGAGAAGTGAAGGAAGCGAAGTGAGAATTGAAGCCTGGTAGCAGCACAGAGGAAGGCTGGTCTGATGGTTAGGTTATGACTGGGAAGCCCTGGGTTCGGTTCCCTGCAGACAATTCCTCTAGCCTTCGGCCAATCCCTTCTCGTCTCTGTTCTTCCCCAGTAGGGGTAGTAATGTCTCCCAAGAGTGTTGTGAGGATGACTACATTACAGGATTGCGAGGTGCTCAGATGCTGTGGTAATGACATCCACATAAGTACCAAAGAGGGATAGATAAAGCCACAATATTATGAGACAAGATTTTCTTGTGGTATTTGTGGCCTGATCAAAGGTACCAAGTGGTGGAAATCTCTCTCTCGAGAGAGCCTGTTGTTTCTGATTTCCAGGTAACTTTTGCAGGCTGGAGTGGTCTGGGTAGTTAGCTCAAAGAAGCATCAAACAGGAATCCAGATTTTTGGGTTCCTATTTTGAGGAAACCTGCATTCTGAACCTCCTGAGACAGAGATGACTTGATCCAAACACTCGTGGAACTTTGTGATGATTAAAATCCGAATGCAGATTTGGATTTGAATGTGGTTCTGGGTGTGGAAATAGCCTGTATCTCCATGCTGGGCTGATCCTAGCCCTGTATTGTGAGCACACCTGAACTTTGGAATTGCAGGAGCACTGGCTATGGATCTTGCAGCTTTGCCCACCTCTGCTTTTGAGTTTCACCTCATGCTGCTCCTCGCTTTGGAGTCCATTATAACAACACCAGACAATTCTGGGCTGGTGAATGAGCCCAAACTTGAGTTGGAAATTTGTCAAGTCTGCTTTGCTGACTGCAAATTGGCTTAACCTATCTACATGTAACAGGTCACTGTGAACATACTCCATATTTGGTGACTAGTGGCGCACAAAGCTGTACCTCAGCATTGGTCAGGGATGAAAATTGGGGTATAGAAAATTTTGGTGATCAGTATGTTAGGGAGGCAGTGCCCAGAGACCCCAGTTAAAACCAGTACCCCATTGTGGTAGGTGCTGTGGAGACCATGTCTAATGGATTTCATAAGTAGACATGGGCTCTGTTCTGAAGTCTAGTAGAACTCTAAAGTTCTTGACCCAACAGAAATAGCAGGAGTATCTAAAAGGCTGCTTCCATGTGCAGGGAGGAGATGTGGCAGGGCTGATTGCTGTCAGTGGGAAAAGTGACAAAGCAGGGGGCTGGTGTTTAAAGCCTTTCAAGAAAGAGTGAGAAGGAGAAAGATTTCCATGACAACAACTCAATTAGAGGGAGAAATGAAGCCTCACAGAGGGAAACCTGAAAGAAGGTGTCAGTGAAAAGAAACCAGAATGCGGGGCGGGGAAGGAGAAGAAAGAAAATGACTAACTGGAATCAGAAACTTTTAAACACAAAAGTTTGATTATTACTTGTGAATCAACCATTTCAAAAGGCAATACATGATTCGAAAAGCAGTCTGAAGCAAGCACATGTCAAGGTGGAGAAATCGCATGCAGCGAGAATGATAGGCAGGTTGTTTGGAATGTATTTCATAATACTTTGGCTTAGGGAGCTAGTAATGGGGTTTGTCCGGCATATTCTTGTTTAAATTGCACAGTTCCATTAAACATGCTCTCAGTCACCCAGCTCTTTGTACTACAGTGATGCCTACATGCATGTAGTGAAAGGATCTTTTAATTGAAGGAGGGCATCTGCTTTCAGTTTCCATGAGCTTGATCTCTTTCTCTGTTTGCCTGACAGCTGCCTGCTTGTGTTCGCTCTGTTTTATTTTTTTCAGGCCTCTTTCTCGCTCTGCTCTGAAAGTTCTAGTTGCACTCGTTCATTTCAAAGTGCTAGCAGTGTCTCCCCCACGCCTCCTTATTCCTTTGTTAACCGCCTCCTCACCTGACTTTTCCAAATGCCTGTTTCTCTGCTTGCATGCTTTCTTCCCCCGCTGGTGTCAGCCCAGCTTTTCCTTCTCTTCGCCCTTAATCCCAATTCTTTTTGAAGTTAACTAGAAGTGACCTGAAGTCTGCAAATTTGTATCTGGACCTGGAGCCAGTTATTAAATACCTTAAAGTTTGGTGGTGGTTGGATCGGAAGGCTTGGTTCTGAACCATCACGGACAACTGACCGTTTCAGAAGCATGGATGGGGCTTATGGAAGCCACCCTGGGATGCTGGTTGGGAGACAAATGTGGAGAAGCTGCTTTGATGAAATTGAAGAACTTTCCAAATATTTTGTTTGCTGAATAAATTTGAATCACATGGGCTTGAAATATACTTGGATACATTCTCCTACTACATGCTGAGTAGGTATCCTTTTCAAGGGCATTGGATTATGACTAGTAAAAGTCAGGAAGACACGCAATAGGGAATAAATAACCTGGCCTATAAACAATTAGCATTAGCTATATGCCTTTGTAATGTGGTGTTTACACAGACAAGTGCACTGGAATTTCAGCTTATTAGCATAAGAAAAATAAATGCTGTTTTCGGCCAGGCTGGGCAGCGTGATGTAGTGTAATACCGTTAATTCTGCAGGAGCTTGATGGGAATGTGCTGTAGAGAGAAATCTGCATCATCATAGGTTAAAAAGACATTTAAATATATTTTAACAAGATCATGAAGTGCTTTGACAGTTACTGACGAAAAGTGCTATATAAGAGCTCGTTATTGTTATCTGTAGTGACATCGGGGGTGCTGCACCGACTTACAGGAGCTGAGCATCTGATCCTGTGTGTGCTCCATAAATCTCTATCCACCTTCCTAGCAGAACAGCACCGGTTCTGCTGCTGCTTTGGAGGAGGCAGCAGGATTGGAAGGAGTTAGAAGAGCATTTTAGTTTGTGTATTATGGGCGTATTATACACACTTCCCATTATATTACCCTGTTTTCAGTTGCTTGTAAGCTTTGCCAGACGTGACCCGTTTGGGCTGAAATTCTCCATGTTTGAGCCGATTTTTTTTTTAAAAGAATTTTAGCCAAAACAATGCAGCCATTTCTGAGTATGAGGCTAGTGAAAAACACGTTGTTTTGCCCGTGTTAAAATATTCTGGTGACCTTTTGCTTGGGAAGCTCTGGCACCCTTGTGCTTTGGACCAGGGACTAGACATTTGTCGGGGGGGTTACCCTTCTGTCAGAAATGGGCCTTCTCTCATCTCCTATGAAAATCTGCCCACATTTGGCCGTGTTATAAACCTTTGAAAAATTGCACTTGTCTCATGTACAGTAGAGACTTCCTGGAGCACAGCTCATTTCCCCAGAGTCCATTGGCATCGAGCATGCTCCACTCCAGGGCTGCAGGGGGCTGAACTGGACTCTCCACAGGGTGACCAGATGTCCTGATTTTATAGGGACAGTACAAACATTCAGGGCTTTTTCATATATAGACACCTATTCCCCCCCGCCCCCTGTCCTGATTTTTCACACTTGCTATCTGGTCACCCTAACCCTCCAGCACCTGTTGTTTTAGGCCAGGGCCAGGCACCAGAACTGGAAAGCAGCGAGATTCTTTCCTGTGCTCTCTGTCACACTCTCCCACCCACACTGCTGATGTTCAGGCAACCTTGGACAAGGAAGCTGCCTGATTTGAATGCAAAGGGGACACGAGCCGGCCTAGGGGGTGGCAGAGGGAATAGATATGGACAAGGAGCCTGATTGTGTGTGGGAGATGGGGGGAGAGAGGGCGGGGGAGCGGGCAACTGGGACTGGAGGCTGTTTGGGGGAAGTTGGGAAACGGGGGGGTGGGAGCTGGAGCTCTGGGGAAACTGGGACTTGCTGAGTAAAGAGAATGGGACTGGGACCTGCAAGGGGTGGGGGAGGGTCAAAGGAGACAAGGAGCTGGCTGGGTGAGACACAATATGCAGGAGACCTGGGATAGGAGGAGAAACCATGAGACAGTGGATGCAGGGGAGAGATTTAGGCTGAATAAGGAGATGGGGAGACTGGGATCAGGAACCAGTGGGACGTGTGTGTGTGTGTGTGGGGGGGGGATGTGACACTGATGAGGTGCCAAGGTGCTGAAGGAGAACTGGGACTGCTGGGCAAAGAGACTGGGAGCCAGTAGAAATGGAGAACCTGGATGAGGCGTGGGGTGAATTGGAGGCCAAGGGTGGTGCCGGGGAAGAGACCGGATGGATTTACTCTGGGGATGAGTTGACTTTCTGTAATGAAACAGTGGATTTCAGGGACACCAGGGAGTGTCAACAAACATAGATAACATCGTCTTGCTCTGGTAGCACATTTTGTGCAGCATTTGCGAGCTGCAGCTGGGCTGTAAAGTCAAATGCCCATATGGAGGGCTGTTGACTGGAAGTTTGCTCAGGCAGCTGCATGTGAGGAATCCGGCAGCGTTTCTTGCCTATTTACCAACTAAACTTTTTGGGCGGGATTGAGTTACTTGTGTCTGTGATGCTCTTTGGCATTGATGAAGGAAAAAGCCAGACCACGTCAATAAACATGAGCTAGTAGGAATGGTGGCTAAAGCACCACGGGGCAATGTGCCACATTGTTGTTTTGATGGATAATCTCATTTTCACTTTCATTTGCTCTATTTGACTGTAGTTAAACATTTGTTACTCTGGTTACTTTCTGCTGCAGTTTTATTGTGTGCTTTTAATCACAAGACAAGAAACCCACAAAAACTTGGCACTAATTGGGTACAAAATGTTGTGCTGATTGCTGAGACAACTAACATGCAATTTGTCCAGGTTATAGCAAGTGGGGCCATTAGTGTTTGATAAATAGCTTGTACGAGCCACACAAAATCAAAACACTCTTGCACTGCAGGTGAATTGCAAGAGTTTTATTTAGCAGTTGCAGGGAGTAGTTTTGTTAAATCAAAACACTCTTGCACTGCAGGTGAATTGCAAGAGTTTTTTGAGCAGTTGCAGGGTGTAGTTTTGTTACATAAATAAAATTAAAATAAAATGCTTTTGGGCTTGGAAAAGTCTCAGATTTCCCAGGTTAAAACTGTGAGAACTGAAAACTATACTAACTGGAAAATGGCTAATGCTCTGGGGCTACATCCAAGCTTTTGACCCAGTCAGTAATAGATGGTATTAAACTATTTAGAATATTGTGTGTGTTTTAAGCAATGTTATGGTTATATTTAGCCCCTAATGGTCAAAGAGAAATAAAAAACAAATGTTCAGTGTGAATTGATTGCCAGTATGTGGCAGTCTGAGAAGATAATGTGCTACAATTTGATATTTACTTGTTCTTTGCCAGTGGAATATATTAGATTATTTTTTAGTGTAAGTAAACATGGAAGGGAATTTTTTTTTTAAAAATTATTGGATTCAGACTCACTTCACTGCTTTTGATCCAAAATTAAAACTTACCTGAAATTCCTGCAGGGAAGAGGTTTGTGAAATTCTGAAGGAAGATGAGGGAAATGAGCATTACAACAGTTACTGGTAGAGAAATCTCCAAAGAAAATATGCTCCCTTCAACAAAGCCCTGTGCCTCATAAATTGGCAACATCTGTCCTTCCTATTTCATAGGTTTATTTCCTTTCTCAGTCTACCACTTTGTCTCCCCCAAATGCCCTCACCCCATATTTACCATTTTTGAGAGATGACCCTGGAAATATGTGAACATTTTGAAGCTCCTTCAACAAAATCAGAAACACTTGGCACTGAAAATACTTGTCACTTGATTGTACTTTGCTAATTAGCCTCCTAACCCGCCATGTATCATATATACCCATTTAACAGATGGGTGACTCAGGCTATATCTAAACTACAAGCTAAGGGTTCCTCAGCTTGTTTCCACATACTCGGTAGCTCAGTGAGATAAACACAGTGTAGCCACGGTACCATGGGCAGCAGGTGGGAGCTGTGCCAAGTACAAACACTCTTGAAATTGCTGGGTATGTTCTCAGCACAGTCACTGCCACTATCCATGCTGCTGTGGTTACATTGCTATTTATATATGCGCTAGCTCTCGTTGAGCTACCCCGAGTATATGCATGCGAGTTGAGGAAATCACCCCCACACCTCCTTTGTCTACACTGCTGGGGGAGATCGATCTAAGTTATGCAACTTCAGCTACGTGAATAACATAGCTGAAGTTGACATACTTAGATCTACTTGCCGCAGGGTCCACACTATGTGATGTCGACTGGAGATGCTCTCCCGTCGACGCCCTTTGCGCTTCTTGTTCAGGTAGAGTTCAGGAGTCGACGGGAGAGTGATTGGAAGTTGATTTAGGGGGGTCTTCACTAGACTCGCTAACTCGACCGCCGATGCATCGATCGCCACACGTCGAATCCCCGGTAAGTGTAGACAAGCCCTATAGTGTAGACACAGCATCAGAAGGAGAGAAGTTAAGTGGCTTGACCAGAGAGTGAGTGAACGAGGAAAATACCCAGGAGTTCCTGCCTCTGAGGGTGAAAACCTGGCCCAATTGAAATCAGTGGTAAAACTTTCATTGACTTCAATGGAGCCAGGATTTCACTCACTTTATCCACTAGTCAAGTCTGCCTCCTTAAAGCCATCGTCTTACTAGTGAACAATGTGGTCAGAGCTGTGTGTGTCCTGCTGATGCTAGTGTACAGGCATTGCTGTATGGAGAGAGACAGAGCTGAATTTTTCAGGTGCAGAGCACCTACCATTGGAATCAGACTTTCAGAAGTGCTCAGCTCCCAGCCTCTCACTGTGTAATGCCTTCAGCATGCTAAATTTTTCTGAAAAATCTGGCCACTAATTTTAGTGCCTAAATTTGAGCTGAGCTCTCTTGAAAATCTACTCCCTCGGGCCTCATTTTTACACTAGTGTAAATTAGACTGTATTACTGGCACTACACAGTATAAAACTAATCGAAGGAAGATCAGAATCAGAGCTGTAGTTTATAATAGCTTTTGCTGCATTAGAATAAGGACAAATGCAAATTCTGCCATATCCAGAGTGCAAAAATGGATAAGGAAAGAGATTTCAGTGCAAAGTTCACAAGAGGTTATAGAAATGCGGTGTGTTACATCTGGAAAAAGAAACAAGTATGATGAGGTAGGTGTCTCTTTAAGTGCTGGAGTTGAACAGTTTTCTACCTCTCTCTTTCTAAAAGCATTAAATTATCCTGGAAACTCTTCAGTTCTGAGCTTGCTAAAGTGTTAAAAACCATAATAACAGCAACCCAAACAAAGCGCAAAGCAGGGATCCTCTAAGCCTAATTCGCCTCACGGAGAAGAGAGCCGTGGTTCCATATAGCAGATGCAATTTATGTGTGGCTTGCCAGTAAGGAGCATGGCCTGCTGTGCAGAAGAGCTATAGGGATTTAACTCTGCAAGGGATAAATATCAAATACTTCTTGTAAACGGTTGAATAAAACTGAGAATTGACTTACAGAGTTCTAGAGTTTTGTTTAGCTAACTTGGAAGTGTTTGATTCAAATACTGCGATGTACAATATCGGTATTTCGTTTGTATTTGTATGGGGCAGGGTTGCTATGTGATGTGTATTCTCTGCATTTTATATTCCGTGTTTATGATTTTTTAACCTCACAGAGAAAGTGGAACAATTGTAAATACACTTGGCTTGAGGCGACTCCAAAACAGTTTTGGCACAGAGGGTCAAAAGCACTAAAAGCAAATATACAGTGTCATTAGGGCATAGTCGGGCAGGACTCTGATGTAATCAATTCTACCTTTGAATTAAAAAGAAGCTTTGGCGTTAATGGGCCAAATTCTGCACTGACTTAAATCCTGTCAACCTCGCTGGGGCTGCATGGAGTGCATGTCAACACGGAAGAAGGCTCAACTTTTTATTTGTTTTCCCCATTGCTAGTATGACAGGACTCTCTGCTACATCAACTTTTTACCCTAGTTAACTTGTAGAATAGCAGCGTCAGTGCTATTACACCGTTTACTAGCACATTAGGCCCTTACATTTGATGACCTGCTCAAGGAAATCGGTAATGTTGACTTAATGAGCCTGATTCTCCACAAACAAACAGAACAACGTTACCTTAATAAAAAGCTACAATGAAATGTTAACATACTACATCGTACGTTACTTACGGAGGATCCGGTTAATGTTCAAAGAACCGGGCTAAAGATTCTGGCTTGCTAGCTGGGGAGCTGTACTCCTCTGAGTAGGCTAAAAAGGATGACCGGATTTCTGGATTCCTGTCCTCTTTTTGGTGCTTCTCTTGTGTACGTACTTGGTGTGAAAGCTTTTACATTACAAGGACAATCCATATTTTACTCTACTGCAATTCCATAGGAGGACTCACATTTTTCCAGTATTGTGCAATACAAAGTCTAGCCCAGTGTTTCTCAAACAGGGTCGCCGCTTGTGTAGGGAAAGCCCCTGGCGGGCTGGGCCGGTTTGTTTACCTGCCCCGTCCGCAGGTCCGGCCGATTGCCGCTCCCACTGGCCGCGGTTCGCTGCTCCGGGCCAGTGGGAGCTGCTGGAAGCAGCAGCCAGTAAGTCCCTCAGCCTGTGCCGCTTCCAGCAGCTCCCATTGGCCCGGAGCAGCGATCCGCGGCCAGTGGGAGCTGCGAATGGCCGGACCTGCGGACGGGGCAGGTAAACAAACTGGCCCAGCCCGCCAGGGGCTTTCCCTACACAAGCAGCGAGCCCTGTTTGAGAAACCCTGGTCTAGCTGCTAGCAATAAAAAAGAAATTAATTTGTCATTCTGTTTACACTGTGGCTCCTTTACAGGAGCTTTCAGGAAGCAGGTCAGGTGATCTCTAGGAAGCCAGCATTTTGTCAGAAGGTGAATCCCTTTGATAACTTCTTCCCCAAACCATTTGCTTCCTGGACATAAAAAACACATGTGCAAGTATGTTCCCCGTAAGCCCTCCAATAGAGCACCTCCCTAATAGCAAAAATCTATTGCCTCTTAACTGGAGTTAAATAGCAACCATACAATAATTTATACAAAAATTTCTTTATGACCTGTGCAAACTGAATATATATATCCCCTTCCCATTTAGATCATTTACTTTGTTCAAATCCAGATCATTTACTTTGTCCAAATTCCTCTCCAATCTTTTCATCTGGGTTGTTTTCTTATCAACATCTTTTTAAATCAAAATTGTATATATCTTAGAAATTAAACCTTTGTTCCAACTTTCACCTAGGTCAACTCCTCAATGTGGTTAAAGGCCTAATTAGAGTCACCTCATATTCAGGTGTCACAATAAAATCTTGACTTGTAAATATTGAACATACAAGATCATTATTATTTACATTATTACATATCTCTTGGTATGATTTCAAATCAGGATCCAGGAACAGCTGTCTGATTTGAATAACTGCAGCTCTTACACACAATGAAGAGCCACCTCGATATTTTCTAGGGATAAATGCCAGATTATAATGAAAAGTAGCTAGGACTCCAAAATTTTACGTGGAAAAATAGGCTGCAAGTGCACATACAACTTGTGTATGCAGGTATCGCAACTGTGCATACAAATCAAGGATTTGAACCGAGGCAAATGTTAAGTTGTACATTTAAGTCTGAAACGTGCAATTTTGAAAAATTAGATCCTATAGGTGACCAGAATCTACTGTGTCTTCAGAATAGAGTTACAGGCAGGCTTTGGGATAAACTTTAGGATAAGCAGATTTTAGGGGGATGCTTAGAGTGTGTAGGACAAACTCACTGCTACCAAACCACAGAGCCTTCACTTCCTTGAATTTACAGTAGTGCTTAAAGGTAATAATTGGAGATATGCCAATCTCCTAGAACTGGTAGGGACCTTGGTCATAGCCCCTTGCCTTCACTAGCAGGACCAAGTAGTGATTTTGCCCTAGATGGCCCCCTCAAGGATTGAACTCATAACCCTGGATTTAGCAGGCCAATGCTCAAACCACTGAGCTATCCCTCCCTCCTGCTGAGCTTGTTCCCTTCCTTGCTTGCTTGGTTAAACTTGTTCTCTCCAGTGGTACTGAACTTCAGCTAAGTTTTCTCTGGACACACAAGGCTTGCAAAATGGAGCAGTTCTATTAAGTGGCTGGACTTGGACAACCTCATATGTGGGGGTACTTGAAACCAAACCTGTAGAATTAATATATGCACACCATTGCATGCGCCAAGCCCTCTTTTGAACATGCATGGATGTAGACCAGGGATTGGCAACCTTTTGGCACGCGGCTCGCCAGGGTAAGCACCCTGGCGGACCGGGCCGGTTTGTTTACGCAGCACATCCCTCGTCCCGCGCCGTTTCCTGCCTCCCCCATTGGCTTGGAGCGGCGAAACACGGCCAGTGGGAGCCGCGATCGACCCAACCTGCCGACGTGGCAGGTAAACAAACTGGCCTGGCCCACCAGGGTGCTCTACCCTTGCGAGCCGCGTGCCAAAGGTGTAGACCCTTAATGCCAGTGGCATATTCACATAGCGTAGCACTTTAGAGGATCCTTGTCTTGTATAGTATTAGAAAACCTTGAGAACCTTCTCAAAGGGCAAATGAAAGCACTTGGAAATGGAATGTAGAATTTGCGACCGGTATTGAGCAATAACTAGGAGCCAAATCCAGGAGTGCTTTAGATGTCCGCGATAACACTTCAAAATCAATACCCAGCTGTACAGGGACTATATATATGTGCAGTGACACTGAAGAAATATACTGGTCTGATTTAATGCCCAGTCCAGAAGTCCTTACCCAGGCAAAATCCTCGTTTATTTCTGTTTTACCGCATTAATGGGCCGTATTAGTCCATTAGTGGTAAATCCTGAGCTTTCCTCCATACCACTGAAGGGGCCAGGTGTGCAGTGGAAGATTCTACTCAATGGGAAAAAGGCTCTATGGGAGGCTTTCTTTCTGGTGTGGAAGGGGCAGCACTTTAAAGGGGGTGTTCACCTCTTGCAGGGCACTGAGCCAGCTGTGTGTGCACCTGGGGCGTGGGGTGGTTTGGCAGTGATCTGGGGGAGTTAACGGTAGCAGGGCTGATCGATCTGCTTGCTATGCAGAGGTCAGGCACCCACCGTTGCCCCCTGCAGTGAGTGTTCTGGCAGTGGAGGGGTCACTGAAGTCTGGGTGTTATAGTAGTGGCCAGGGAGTAGCTTTGTGAACAGGAGGGGAAGGATTGCTGTCCTGTCTCAGTCTCCACAGTGATCACACAGGCACTGTGTGTTGAGTCCCAGGACTTCGTGCATTACTGAGAGTTTTACCTGGGGAAGGACTGAATCCAGTGAGCAGCAAGGGTTTACACAACCCTGGAGTAAGCTTGGGTACTATCCTCTGCTGCATCTGAGCTCTGCTTGATTCCCTTGTGGAGAAGGATAGGTAGCTCAGAACCACCTTTTGTGGTGCCCTGATGCTGTCTCTGGCTGGGGCCAGGGAAAACGATCTGGATTTAAATAAGGAAAGAAACCAACTCCAAATTAACTGAAAATCCAGGCTTTGTTCTTTGCGTACCGGCAATTGTAGTACTTGTGTTGCAGCTGTAATAAATCAAAGAAAAGAGGATGGAAAGCGTTATCTTTTAAGCTTGTAAAGTATGCTAGGTTAGTCACTGAAAGGTCAACTAGATTCCTGTACATCAGCAACAGACATAAAAATGAACGAACTGGATTGTTGCTGTGGAATTTTGTTAACGAATGAGAGTCAATTTTTATTTTGTATTTTATAGTAGTATAGTGTAGTGGAAATGAATTTCTGGGTTCTCACTGAGGAAAAGCCCACAAGAGATGAAGCGGAAGTGAAGTATCGACCTGACTCTCTGGGTGCCTGAGGCAATACTTCCCTACCTAACCTGTTGTAAGTTGGCCCACCTGTACTAACCGCAGAGTTGCTGCACGTCATTGCACTGAGTCGGAGTTTGGTCTGGAGCGTCACTCCATTAGTGCTGTGAATGATCATGCTGGAATGGATCAATGATCCAGTTAATCCAATATCCGGTCTTTGACAGTAACCAAGGCTGGATGCTTCACATGTAGGTGTAACATACCCATGGTGTCTATGGCTTGGAAATAAAATTAAGTTTTGTTCCTGCTAGTGATCAATGTATTTTCTGAGGATAATGGTGTGAGGATAGGGGGCCCTTGTGACTTTATCTAATGCAGCCACAGATTCTGCAAAACTCTGTCCATCCATTTTAGGTACTTTATCTGGCCCCCATTATTATAGTATCTGAGTACCTCATAATGTATTTATCCTCACAATCCCCATTTCACAGCTGGGGAGCTGAGACACAGAGAGGCTAAGTGACTTGCCCAAGGGGTCACAGAAAGTCTGTGGCAGAGCAGGGACTTGACCCTGGCCTAAACTACTGCTCTTACCACTGGACCATTCCCAGAGCACCACTCCTAGTGACAATGCTGTCAGGTATAAAGACAATCCTCGGTACCTGATCTCCCTGCTGTTGTATGAAGAGCTTTGGGTTTAGAGGGCGAAGTTTGGTTTAGTGCATCACATCTTTCTATTTTAGAAGTTGGACTAGATTGGTCCTTCTCTGATGTCACCCATATGTTCTGGGAATGCTGCAGTTAAGTGCTTTGGCAAAGCTGAAGCTCAGGTTGCGTTAGTACATCGTTACTGAAATGCATCTGCAAAAAGAAAAATGCATTTTTCCTTTTTACTTGGAGGAAAGAATCGAGGTTTTTTTTGTTTCTAGTTCAATCCATCCAATTAACGGCATGAAAATTCTGAAAACTAATACTCCTGAGGAAAGGAGAGAACACGTCCTGTGTAAATATGATGATCTCCTGTGAATCTCGTTCCTCTATTGTTCAGGTGATAATCTTCCAAAGAGACCACCAGAATTGGGCTGTACGGCTGAGAGGTATTAAAATACTTAGCGTAAACTGCAGCTAAATTTTTCTTTTACCAAAGGCCAGACAGACCATTGCAGCTCATGGAGATGAAATCCTGTGGCTACACACTGTGGGGCTATGGAGGGGAGGAATGTCACCTCAGTGGCATTGCTCGCTCCCCGCTCACTTTCTCCAGACTCTGCAGAAGCGTGTGGGAGGCTGTGTGGGGTTGGAAACGCTGAGTGTATGGGTGAAGTGGCATTCACTCTGGTGCTTTCCCATTGTGCTGTACAGCCACTCTTAGCGTATTGGGGGCGGGGGGCAGCATTAATCCATTGGAGTCTTGGAGCGAGGGAAGAGCCGGTGTGGCAGCAGGGGGCCTCTGTCTGGGCCATCTTGTGCCTAAGTGGGATCTGCTGATTTTTGAGGGGTTGAATGTACTACTGCCCTGGAGACAGGATGCCAAAGTAACCCTGGAAGGGGAACGTTGTATAGTATCCAGTGTCCTAATCCGCTAATTCCTCAAAGACAATGATTTGGCCCTGTATCTTTACTTTGAAAAACTATTATTTTTCTTTGGGATCACTTATTTAGAGGCCATTATGAATCTGTATTTGGTTGCAGACTTGGGGAAAGCTTAGTTGACGGGGCATCTTTCCGAACTGAGGGTCAGCATTTCCCCCCCACCCCCAGTGCCCTTGATCAGCAGAGCAGGCTGCTGACAACCAATCAAGTGCCAGGTTGTGACTGGCGGTCACTGCTGAGGTTAAACCAGGTTTTTTTGTGGTCTCGCATTAGCAGCACGGATTGACAAGTTCCTACTCCTCAATTAATCTGCCCTCCTGTGTTTGAGTTTCTATCCTGCGCATCTGGGATTGAAGGCTGTGAATGGGAGGATAAAAAGGAAGTTCATTTGTACTCTGTCTGTAAATGTTTGCTCCTGAGCTTTATCTAAAATTCCATGGAGATGGAGAGGTAGAAAGAATACATTCTAAAGACACTTTTTTAACCAAATAGCTCTTATTTTACTTCTGCTATTGTTTGCCTATTGGAAGTTTGAACAGAGCCTCAACAGTTCTCAAAGGGTCTGAACAGAGGACATGCCTACACTTCAAAATTATGTTGACCGCAGTTATGTCGACCTACAGCCGCAGCAGTAATTAAATTGCTTTTGCAGTCCATACTATGCTCCTTGTGTCCTCAGTGCCTGTCCTCACCAGAAGCACTTGTACCGGTTGTGGGACAGCTTCTTAAATCCGGTAACAGTCAATGCAAGCAATGCAGTGTCTACACTGACACTGTGTTAACCTAGCTTCATTGACATTGACTCTACGCCTCTTATGGAGGTGGAGTTTATTAAGTTGGCGTAGCGGGGCATTTACATCGGTGAGACTGACGTTTTAGTGTAGATACTTAGGGTTAGAGTGATGTAAGCTGCCTTGGGTCAACTGAACTCTGTAGTGTTGACCAGGCTGCCGTAAGAATTGAGGGTGTGCTGTCTCTCACAGGAGGTGCTCAGCAACTTGTGGCATCAGCATCAAAGGAGTCTGGCATAACCTGGTGATGAAATTTCATCAGAGAGTAATAAAGGATCCATTTCTGAACCCTCTACTCGCAAGGAGTAGTCCTTCCTCATGGTAGTACACCTACTGAGCTGGAAAATACCACCCAGTGTTCCTAGAGGTGGCAGAGTTGGTTCCAAAATATTACGGCAGGGATGGCTTGTTTAAAGAGATTAATATGGGCTACTGCTTCTTTGTCAAGGGGGAGGGCCAGGGAAACCTTGTTGTTTTAATGCTGAAGAGCCAAAGCAGGACAGCTGCCAAGGTGAAATGATCTGAATTTGCCAGCTGCAGAGTGTGGTCTGGGATGGATGAGAACACAGTGGGGTCCAATGTGGTGCTCCCAGTTATCTGAATGTACGCGATGGGTGAGTGCTGTTACCTGGGTGAGTCTGGGCATTGAAGGTTTTGGATGACAGAGTGAATTTTCAATGCAATGGTTGTCAGGAGATGTTGTATCATTATTACACACGTATAGGTTGTGCCGTAGGTGCACATGGCTCTTTGTGTAGGGTCAGTTTCTGCAGCCCGTACTCCCTTAGAGTAGCATTTATTCAGGTGACTAGCTCATGTATTCATGAGACTTATTTCTGAGCTGAAATAACCCCAGCATGTGTCCCTGTGCCTCGCTCTGTCGTGGCGGCATGGTTGCACGTAGCCTTATGAAGGAGCAAGAAAATGACTGGCACAAAAGCCAGGGTGGGTGTGTGGCCGTTGGCCTGAGTGCTGGCAAGGCTTTGTTCAGACTCAGCTATGTCACCACTCGCCTGACAGCAATTGAACCGTCACCGAGCGCTCTGGCTCCTTCTTTCTTCCCCTGGAGCCTGGAATCCCAGAAGCTCCAGCCCACTTCAGGCCTTGTTCTTGGAAATACTTGATATCAGGGGTTCTCTACCTTTTCCATCCCAGGACTTGCAGCAGAAAAAAGTTTTGGGGACTCCCTCTCCTTTAGCCATCAGCAAAGAAAGGAGGATGGATGTGCCCCCTGTAAACTTGTTGAGACCGCTAGTGGGAGAAGCCCTGCTTTATGGATTCCCCTGCCAGATTTGTTCAGCATGATTTTTCTCCTCCTTCCAAAGTCCTGGTGGCCAACGTCCTTGCTTGTGCATCAGGCTCACAGAATAGGAATATGGATCAGCACCGGGAATACTCTTATCCAAGCCTTGCAGCAGAGACGCTCTGTTTTTCAGTGGAGTATAGGATAGAGAAGGTAAATGAAAAGATTCATGGCCCAGCAGTTAGGGCGCTAACCTGAGACCTGGGATCAATTCGCTGCTCCATCACGAGCTTCCTAGGTGATTGTGGGCAAGTTGCTTTTAAAAGGTACCTTGGCATCGCCTAAATCGCTTTAAAAATCCGGCTCTTAGTCTCTTTGTGCAGATGTAAATCTGTAAAATGGGATCCGAGCAGTGCTGTGAAGATAAGATGGTGGGGTGCACAGATACTATGGTAATGGGGGGCCTGTGGTGGGGGAGATTACTGCCTCCCAGGCAAGAAGGGGTGAAAGAACCCCTGTGATCACAATCAGCCCCAACCCGCTGCACCCGTGTGGCTTGTCAGGCCTTGGGGGCAGGCCCTCAAAAGGGAGGAACTCGCCCCAAGTGGGGCGGAGCTCTGAGACGAGCAGCGTTAGTGCTCCCCGGGCCAGGGCACTGGGTTACTTGTTGAGGAACGGTTTGAGAGCACCGCCAGCCCATGCCCACTGAGGAAAGTAGATGGGCTGGTTTGTTGAACATCCCCCAGGACTAACTTTTGGCCTTTAGCCATGCAAGTGGGCGGGAGCTGAGGCTATCTGCAGGGTCTGAAAGACGGCTCCCCCTCCTTTTGTGTGAGGGAGAGGGACTGGCTCCTCATGGGCCACTAAACTACTTTCCTTTTTTTGTATGGACCCGTTTTACTCCCTCCCCTCCCCCGCCACCCCCCACTGCCAAAGGAGGTGGTATTGGTAGGAGGTACAGCTGGAGGGCTGTACCCCAGGATTGGGCCACAGGACTACTGTTGTCTGGGGAATGATGTATAAGGTAAGCGAGGCACCTGCCTTTATCCCAAGGGGATGACCTCGAGATGCAACCTTTGACAGGGCCATATAAGTACCTGGGCTAGAAAAGAGCAAGGGGGAAATGCAATTATTTTGCATGTGTGTGCGTGTGCCACAAACTTGGTGGTGTGAGATTGGTGACACTCATCAGAATAAAAAAAGATTTTTAATTTTAGCGGACAATCTCCATCAGGCCAGAAGGATTTTCCATTCCAGTCAATCAAATTTTGAGGCCTGCGGGCATGTTATAAATAAATATAACCTACAAGAGTTAAACCAACAGTAATTAAAGCAGAGTTTGGCTCAGTGGTCCAGAGAGAAACATCCTTTCTGCCAAACCAAAAGGAAATCCAAAATTCACAAAGGAAGAACTGTTTGTCTTCAAGGCTTGTCTGTGGCCATCCTGACCTCCCTTTAATCAAACAGCTACAGAGCAACTCTAGCAGATGTTCTCAGGGAAGAATGTGGATCCTGAACGTGTTCTCATGGATCCCTGAACCACGAAGATCCTGCTCCCAGCCTCATCCAGATGGACAGGGAGCATGGACAATCTGAGCTCCTTGCTTGGGAGGGTCCTAGGAGGAAAGTCTTTCAAGAAGCTTGTAGCTGTTTGTTGCAGGGACCGTAGCCAAAATTGTCAAACTCGGGTGCATAAAATTAGTGCAGCGAAATCCATATTTAGGCATCTGACGTAAAAGCAGGTTAATTCCCCCCCCCCCCCCCGGCGGGGCTTATAATCTGCAGCTCCAACTGAAATCAATGAGGGGTGCAGGTGTTCAGCACCCTTGAAAGCAGGCAACTTTTATTTGGGTGCCAAAATATGGGATTTAGGTGCTTAATTTTAGGAACCCAAATTTGCAAATGTTGGTCCTTGTTTTGTATTTCTCTGCAGGAATATATACCTAAGGCTGAGAATTTCAAAGGGGCCAACCCACATTCAATTTCAATGGAAGTCACACACCTAACTCCCTTATGTGCCTCTGCCAATCCATTCCTAACAGTATGCTGGACCCAGATCGCCAAGAGCTTTTATTAACACACATTGCAAGATCTTGAACTGAACCCTAGACTAATATTTGACTGCATCTCTTTAAATCAAGATTCAACACTCAGAGTAGAGTTGGTGGATTCCTAGCAGTTGTGTATGATATAAATTTGGAATGCTAATTTGCAAACAGCCTTGGATCCAAATGGCACATTATCCAGATGTAAAAAAAAGTCGAATATTTTGGCTTGTAAATTTATGAGCTATCAGAGAGAGTATTATCAAAGTCAATGTTTATCTCCCCAATTTGGCAAATTTATGCACCTTAACAACTGCTTCAGATTTATGGTTACTATGCTTTGTGCTCATTACATAGAGTTTAAAAACACATGCTGTTTTGGAGCTCTGCAGTAATAGTCTGAGCCCGTCTCTGACGGAAAATATAAGACCAGTTTTAATGACTTATCAATGCAATGTATGATTGCACCAACATGTCCCAAAGCCTGGGGAAACCTGTCAGTTAAAAATTAATGGAGGAGGAAGTCCTAACATAAAGTAAAGCCTTGAGTAAAACTCCATGGCTTCATGGACTGTTAATTCTTTATTAGGTTTTCCTAAGACTGAGATAAAAGGCATTTTATCTTTTTTAAGGTTTGCATTAACATGTCATTGAGTTTTATAGATACATTGATCTTCATTTGGCTAATCTGGAAAGGGTAATAGAAATGTGTATGTTATATGCTATAGCAAAGACAACTCCATAACACGTCAGGATTTTAGTTATTATTTTTTTTGTATTCTTCAAATTTTAAAATGCAACCAGTGCCTTGACATCCTGAAATTCAGCTAGACGACTGTTTTATATTGAATGTCCATTCAAGGTTGTTCTCTTTTCTTGTTCCCTGCCTGTCTAACTTGGCAGCAAGGTTGATGCGTCTCCTCCAAAAGCCCCCCGCCACACTCTCTCAAAAGTTTTAATATACCATCTTTCAGAAGTACGTACTATACCATATCATGTGACTGGTGTAATACTGGATTCTGTACAAACAGCATCTAGAAATAGACAGAACTCTGATATTCTTATTCCAGGGGCGAAAGCGTGGCCTCACTGAAGTCAATAGAACCATGATTTTCCCTGCAGGTATTTAACAGTAACAAATAGTAAATGATTATTAATGATGGGTCATTCTAAATTCTAATTTATTATCTGTTACTGTCTGTGTCAGATCCTGGTTCTGATCCATGGCCTGTCCCCAGACCCCGGTTTCAGTGCTGCCCTTGGCCCAGTTCTGACCCTGCATCTGGCTTTGCCTATGTAGAACCCAGAGCCTGACACTCATGATATTTCCAGCCTGGTGTCTAGATATAAATATATGAACGTTTTGGATGAACAGAAGGGAAATACGTTTTTCTTGTGGTTCTGTTCCAGTGCATGCTCATGCAGCTTTTGTAGTGCAAACCATAAAGTTCAAATATGGTGGACTGATGTCATCCGCATCCATGAAAAATATGTGATGTATACGTGCTTGCCATATTGATGTGCCCAACGGGCAAAACTCTGAGCCGAGTTACGCAGGAGCCAAGGAAACATGACGCTGACCTCAATGGGAGCAAGACCAGGTTGTTGGCTGAGATTGGGGTCATATTGGATTTATGCTGGTGTCATTCAAAACAGAATCTGGCCCTGTATGTTTGTATTAATGCAAGTGTTGTCTTATATAAGATAAGGACTAGCTCTTAATTATTTCTAACCTTAGTGAGAGAGCATTACCCAGCCCAAAATTGTATTCAGTTGACATCTCTTGAATAACTACAATTTCCTGCATGTCTTACTGCTCAGTTAGACCAACGCAGTATGTCCTCATCTTAAACGAATGTTGTTTTGATGAACTGTAGCTTGTCAAATGATATATATTGGTCCCAATTGTAGTCCGCTGCATACAAATGTGACCCCCTTGTCATCAGCACTGTTCTCCTGTAATTGAGGGAAGAAATAGTCCCATTTTTTTAACCTCACAGGTAGAGCTGGGCAAATGATTGATTTTTCTGGGGCTTCTCTGGCAGTTCCAGAAAAAGAAACAAAAATTCATTTTGGGTCGAAATTTTTGGTGAATTGAAAAGTTGAAACAAAACACTTTGTTTTGATTTTGAAATGGTTTTCTTTTTAAAAAAAAATGAAAGGCAATTTCGAAACAAAAAGTCATTTTGAACATAGTGAAACAAAACTTTTAGACTTCCAAAATTTTTGTAGTCGTTTTTACTACCAAAACAATTTGCTGAAATCGACATGTATTCACCAAATCTCTCATAACCCAAATCTGCATTTTTGCTGAAAAATTTCAGTCCAAAACCCAGCTCTACTAACAGGTACTGGCTCTTGCAGTCTCATCCTATATCACTTAATTTTCTTGACTCATGAAGAGTTTAGAAATGCTGTTCATTCTCAGCTCCTAATGATCATTATATTTAATTACATATATCAATATAACTGAACCACACAGCATGTCTGACCTAATGTGTGGAGGCCTAGGAGCTTTGTTTTGCACGTCCGAGGTACCCCACCACATAAATTAATAATTGTATGTCAGCAAGATAACTGTATTTGGTGCATCACAGCGTGAAAGCCACAATAAGGTTTCACTTTCTTTATGCACCAATATTTTGACAAGATCTCTTGGAATCAGCTCCTCCAGAGCAACTGGGGATTTCCCTAGTGCTTAGGAATTGGAAGGTTAAATTGCTAATCGGCAAGAAGGAGAGAAACAAACAATGAAAGAGACCCTATGTAAAGTTGCAAACTCGCTCTTCCTTTCCGGAGAAGAGCAGTGCTCCATATATAAATGGCATCTTGCCACCTTTGATCATTGTAGTAGGAGACAAGTCAGACAAAGGGAAGGTTGTTTTGTCCTTTCTGACAGCATCTGCCATGAATTTGTAAAATATGTCAAACGTATATTCTAAACATAAAGTCATGCATTCATGCATGAAAAATTATGCTTTGTTCTAATCTCAGGATTGTCTCAGAATCTCAAGGGATTGTGGGGAGAAGATCAGAAGTTATCATAGGAATGCAAAGATCTTTTACACAGAAGCAAATTAATGAAATTGCTAGAGGCTGTTGTCGTTTCAAAACTAAAATGTTGGGATGAGGTATAGAAATGTGAGACTGCCCAGAAATTTTTGATCTGGGGATGGTGACACCCCAGAAAAGGCAAGGAGAGCTGTCCTTTTAAAGGAAATGTCTTGTGGTGGTGGTCGCGGTTTCTTGAGAGTAATATCTGAACTGATAACTTAATGATATTTATACCGAATTCAGTAAAACTAGGCATGTGCATCTGCCTCTTAAAAGGGCCAGCAATGGCATATTGCTTTTGGATGGTACAGTAGTGTGAAGTTGGCTGCCTTAGAGAGAGATGTAAGGTGCAGATTAGAGACTGGGCACACAGAATTGTTAGGGCTAAGATGCCACCAAACTAATGGTGCGTGAACCTCTGAAGTGTTGGTGCTCTGATTTGTTTTGTTGTGTTAAAGTTAAGCATGTGCATAAGTGGTTGCAGGACTGGGGCTCAAGTACGTAGGCTTTGGCTACACTTGCATTTCAAAGCGCTGCCGCGGCAGCGCTTTGAAGCGCTAAGTGTAGTCAAAGCGCCAGCGCTGGGAGAAAACTCTCCCAGCGCTGTCCGTACTTCACCTCCCTGTGGGGAATAACGGACAGCGCTGGGAGCGCGGCTCCCAGCGCTGGGGCTTTGACTACACTGGCGCTTTGTAGCGCCGCAATTTGCAGCGCTGCAGAGGGTGTGTTTTCACACCCTGCTGCAGCACTGCAAATTTGTAAGTGTAGCCAAGCCCTCATGGGGTGTGATCCAGCTCCCATTGTGAAGTAAATGGAAAGACCTCAATGAGGGTTGACGCCTTCCTATAGGCCCTAATCCTGCAAAAGATTTAAGACTGATCTTAACTTTCTCTGCATAGTTGGTAGCCCCAACATTAAACATGTGCATAAGTCTTTGCAGGATCGGGGCCTTAGTCTGCAAACGAGGCTGGAAATGTCACAATAACACTACAACTTACTCTTACTCCCAACAGTGAGGGGAGCTGTGAGACTGGCAGGGGACGGAAGGGGTGTGCTTCCTATACCTCCTAGAAATATAGAGTGTTTTTAGCACTGTTCTCCCAAGAGAACCATGTGTGGGACGTAGAGTACAGCTACACTGCAAAAAAAGTGGTGTTCTCTGGGATGAGCTAATCCACGTTAGCTACCTTGGGTTGAAATAGCAGGGAAGCCATGGCAGCTGTGCTTTTGAGCTCAGCCCCAGGCTCCCCTGTATATAGGCTTTTAACTCTGGTTAGCAGCTTGAGTTAAATCTTATAGGGGAGTCTGAGCCAGAAGCTGAGCTGCTGTGTCTTCATTGCTGGTTTGACCTGCGTTTAGCTAGTGTTGGTTAGCTAACCTGAGTTCAGAGCGAACCTTTTCCTCGCAGTGTAGCTATACCCACAATGTTCCTGGGAAAACAGAGGCCATGAGATGCGGATGAGAGCTGGCCAGCCCGAAGGTTTTTGTGTACATTCAAAGCATGTGTGTTTTAAATAACCATAGGTACAGTGGTTTTATTCTGAGTTACTTTTACAGTGAGCCTTAATGTTTTGGGCCCGTTAGTTTGGAGCATGTTTGCTCTAAGGTCTGCCAAGTGACAGGGTGGAGGCCCGCTCTTCTAGGGGCTAGTTTTGGAACTCCATTGACTTTTTTTTTTTTTTTGGCTAGCATGTCCAAAAAGCATGTTGCCGACATTTTAAGATCTGCTTAATGTCTTAATAATTTCATCTCTCACTTCTGGCCCCTCTCTAGTGCCAATTTTTTTTCCCAATACCATCAAAGGGAAAATTTCCTATGAGTACTTTTTGCCAGGCTTACAAAATGTTGCATCTAAATAAACTGCAGCTACAGGATAAAGAAGATGTGTACAACGTCTGTCTTTCACCTATCCTGTTTGGGTGATTATTTCTATAATAACCACTCAGTGGTGCCATAAGAAGGGGTTGGCACAAATAAAACCAACCAACCAGCAAAACAAATACAAATAAAAAAAACACTGAAGGAACTGGTAGAATAGAATTATCACCAAGATCTTTAAAACCAGGAATTGCTGGGTGTGGTGTTTAGATGTTGCTTGTATTAGAACTGGGAGCACTGGCTGTTGGGAGTCTGAAAGGACAGGAAATGGGAAGGAGGGAGGAGGAGTTGAGGAGGCAGAGTGAGAGTTACAGAGGGTGCAGCAGCAGCTTGGTGAAGAGGTTTCCACTTTAAAAATAAAGTCCTGTTGAAGTTTAGTACCTTGCCTGGCTGATACAACACTGGGTTGTACATTTGAAGCTATGGGAAAGGCGAAGAGGTCCCAATGTATAGTTTGGGCCAGTTGTAATCTTCACCACGCAGGATCTAAATGTTGAGGCAAAGCTGTGTGGTTAGCGCGGCAGACTGAAAATTCTGAGGTAGATTGAGGCAATTTAAATAAGAGGTTTTTACTGAATTGAACATGAGCATGAGTCACTCAGTCAGTGCAGTATATCTGTTTCTCTCTCCTGCAAATAAGAACTTAATCTAGAAATTATAAGCACTGATGTTGACAACTCCACCCACACTTGTGACTTCCTGGGCCAAAACAGTCTCAATGGAAATGTTTTGAGGTAAGATGGGCATTGGGAGTGCAGCCTGTCCAAACCAACGCTTCATCACAGTACCGACGACTAGCCGAGAGATGGTGGTGCACTGTGTATTCAACCTGAGCTGTTTAGATCAATATCTGTATGAGGAGTGTGACTTTAAGAAAAGGACTCTCTCTGTTTTCCTATCTCCATGACAGATAGACCCGAGCTAACATAAATCCTAGCCTTTCTGCTGTCAGTCTCCTGGCTTAGCGTGCCATAGATATTTTGACACAGAATACAAATATTCCTGAGCTGGCTAATAGTGTTGAGCATATATTTAAGAGATTTACTTCTACAATTACTACTGGTGCCTTGAGTGAATGTTTTTCCCCGTAAAGCCCTTCTGTTGTCTGGCAAATATATACACAAATTCATTTTGTGGTGTTTATGGAATATCACTGGGGGGGGGGGGAACGGGGGTGGGAAATAGGCTTCTTTGCTTTGGATAACAGCTGCATGGAGCCCCATTCTAAATACCTCCTTAGCAACGAGTCTCTCCAGTAGCTGTGACAAATCATATTTACTGTGTCTCAGGAGAGAAGAACAGCACTCTGAAATAATGGCAGATAGAAGCGATAACTTGTTGGAATTCAGGAGAGTTTGTTTATCAGTGCTGCACAGTAAAAGTTGGCTAAATGAGTGACACTGGTGCAGAGTGTAGTTTAGTGGTTGGAGCAATACTGTGTGTCAGGGCTCTAGGTTCTGTTCTGAGCTATGCCACTGACTTCCTCAGCGACCTTGAGCAAGTCACCGAGTGTGGGATTTTCATAAATGCTTTTGGCCCAAATCCTCAAAGGCATTTAAGTGCCTGACTCCCATTGAATTCAGATATCTTTGAGGATCTGAGCCTAAGTGTCTTAGGAGGGCAAAACCCATTAGCTGTCCATGGGATTTTGTGCACATACATCCCTATGGCACAGATTTTTAAAGGTATTTAGGCACTGCGGAGCACTTAAGAGCCCAAATCCCTTTAAAAATGATATTTAGTCTCCTAAATCAGTTAGGCATTGCAACACTGAGCACTGCAATGCATAAATACCTTTAAAAAGTCCCCTGGGCTGCAGGGACTTTGGAAAATCCCACCATTAATCTCTATACCTCAGTTTACTCGTGTGTAAAATGGACATAAAATACAGGTAACAGAGGAGAGTTGTGAGCCGTAACTAATTCCTGTTTGTAAAGTACTATGAGATCTTTGGGTGACAGCTGATGCATCAGTGCAAAACCTTATGCATTTTAAGATTGACCCATGAAGCCTATTTTGAGCAATTTCTGTAATTTGCTAGAGGATCGTGTATTAAGGATTTGCGGTGTAGAACTTTTTTACTTTTGCACTGTGACTATCTCTTTCACAAAAGTGTCAAGCAATATTGCTCTTCTCCTTCAGTCCTTTTGATGCCTTCCTCAGCTTACTATCCATCCACTCCTGTTCAGCACCTCCCCTCATACTTCTCCAAGCTCGCATTACTATGCAAGATGTTCTCATTTTAATGGGAAAAAGAAATTAGACTCTTGCCAAATGAAATTAGTCCTCAGTCACCCTGACTTTGGGCTGCATATCTTTGCTCTGCCCCTTGGACTTTGTCAGTTTGAACTGTAAACTCCAGGAGTCACATGGACCAAAAATAAGGGGGGGATGCTCTATCAGGCTCTGTCCACAAAACCAATTGCCCACTCTTGCTGCCAGAATGATATTGTGCTTGCAGTTGATTGTGAAGATCTTCATAATAAGACACTCTCTCTTCTTTCTGGCACGCTATGATCAGCTGGGAAACTTAAATTGTAATCATTACACTCCAGAGTCAACATCCAGTGAGAGAGACATGAGAGGAGTTCTCACCTCTCTCCATTACTGTTTCAGGCTCTCTGCAAACGGAAGCAGATTTCATTGCATCAGTTTACGCCTGGTCTACGGTGTTAATTATAAGGTCTAGTGTTTTTTTATTACTCTATTTTTAAATGAAAGCTTAAATTCTGCAGCACAAGATGCAGTCATCAGTGGGCGGGGGAAGAGTACTGGCTTGCTGAGCCACCAGAAACCACCACATTTCACCCCCCTCTCCCCCAGTAAACTATTTTGCACTGAATATGCTGGTTTTTGGCATGCCTCTAAGCTGCTGTGCACAATGGTGGAGCTAAGTATTAATCCTTATTCCAAACAAGTGGCTGTCCCATTTGAAGGCTCAGTCGTGCTATTTAGGCACAACTCATGCTGAGGGAGGTTTGGCGCTAGGCAGGAGTTCTGCTTGTGCTTTCTGAAGCTCAGTGTCTGCGCCTGTGGTCCTTCCAAGGGTAAAGGAAAGCCTTCTCTGCACACTCCATCACCTATGCCATTGCTTTGCCTGTTCCTCAGCCTTTTGGGGTGCTCGCACTTTATGGAAGGTGGGGAATGTGATTGTCTTGCTGCTGTGCAGGGTGCAAAAAGTGTGTGTGTGTGTGTGTGAGATCCTTTTTGTCCTCTCCTGTCTCCAGGTACCAGGGCACAGTCTGACCCTTAATCAAGTTTATTTAAAATGCTATTTAACTTATAATAATAATTAATAACAACATCTCTGTAATTCAGTTGATTCAACTGACGAATTGGTGACCTTTCACCTCTATGTCAACAATTCTAATCGTAATTGACAGGGCAATTTCTTGGTTGCTCTCCTATGAGATAAGCAGAGAACACTAGCCAGAAGCAATCTGTGACTTTTTAACCACCATATCAACACCTCCTAACTGTAACTGAAATGGCAAGTAGGCCAGCGATCATCCCAACAAAGCGGCTCGAGCAACCCTCATAGTCCCATTAAAGCAACAAAACTCTCGGGGAAACAGTATTGTGCCAGGAAAGCCGCTTTCTCTAGTTATTTCCACCTTGAGTGGCTTCTGCTGTACCGTATGCGCCATTGAGGAGAACTGTGTTCCAGTAATACAGGGATAAACCCAGCGTGTGAGCTCTAAAACCTTAGCTCTCAAAAGAGCTCCCTTGCGTTTGTCAGTGGAGGGAGGAATTAAAGAGGGATGGTGGAAAAGTGCTAATCTAAATGTCTCAGTGCATTTCTGCCTGGCTGTTTTGGGGAAAGAGAGACTGTTTCTAATTTTCAAACAGGCCTCTCTACCCCATGCTTACCACCGTCCCTTTATTAAAAAGTCACCTCTACTACTTACTGTGTGCCTCATTCCCACGTGACTCACGCATGGAAAAGGCCACTTTCATTTTAATGGGATTTTGTTGGTTTTGACCTATTAGAGTCATAGACTTTAAGGTCAGAAGGGACCATTATGATTGTTTAGTCTGATCTCCTGCACAATGCAGGCCACAGAATCTCACCCACCCATTCCTGTGATTAAGTAACCTGCGTCTGAGTTACTGAAGTCCTCAAATCATGGTTTAAAGACTTCGAGGTGCAGAGAATCCTCCAGCAAGTGACCCATACCCCACGCTGCAGAGGAAGGCGAAAAACCCCCAGGGCCTCGGACCAATCTGCCTTGGAGGAAAATTCATTCCCAACCCCAAATATGGTGATCAGCTAAACCCTGAACATGTGAGCAAGACTCACCAGCCAGACACCCAGGAAAGAATTCTCTGTAGTAATTTGGATCCCACCCCATCTAACATCCCATCAGGCATATTTACCGCTAATAGTCAAAGATCAGTTAATTACCAAAATTATTTGGAAAGGAATGCTGCAGGGTTATCAGCTGGTGTTTAGATTAAAAAAACCTGCCTTACTAGCAGTGGCTCGGAAGAATACCAGTGTTCATACAGCACCTGGCACAATGGGGTCTTGGGCCAGGACTGGGGCTACTAGGTGCTGCCTCTATACAAATAAAAATAATAGTTGATCATAATTTACATTTGCTGGTTCAACAACTTCTTCTATGAAATGTGTTTTGAATCAATGTTTATAACAAGAAAAACTCTTTGGATAAAAAAATATGTGAGAGCTTCATAAATGGAATATGCGATGGTATAAAAGTTTCATCAGCATGAGTTTGGGATGGGTGCTGGGCACAACTCACAGATAGTGAAACCAGCACAACATGTTTCAGGAAAAGCTATTTTATGAATGTTTTAAAGAGCTTTAAACAATTTTTTTTACTGGGTCTATTTTTTGTATCACTTGGCCAATAAAACAGGTGCCTTAGTTACCATGTTCCCCACTATACAGGGCTCCCGGGGAGTCATAAAACCTCAAAAATAACGTAGAATTGATTTCTTACACTTACAAACATCACTGGTTTCATGGCCAGGATCTCAGGGTCTTCCAGAGCATGAAGTGAGTGCACCATCATATAGGAAAGGGGTAATCTCTCCCTCCCAGTGGAATAAAGCTCCCATTTCTAGCCTTGCGGGGATGCTAGATATCCAACTTTGCAAGTGTGACAAACTTAGGTTCAGAAAATCTGCTGATGTAGGACTGAATCTTGCCTGTCTTGGGTTTGGGTGAGGTTAATTTTGGGTAGGGTTAATTTTGAGGGGGAATTCCACATTTGGGAGGGAATTCTATGTTTCTGAGGCTGGTTGACTTCAAAAAGAAGTTTTCCCATGTAGACAAGCCCTCCATCTTTGGGGGTGAATCAGTTGAATGTTCACAATAACGTTATTTATTGCATAGCTCTGCAATTTATCTCCTGGCGAGGGTGGGTGTGAGAATCAACAATAGAAACTCCTCTCCCCAGCTAAGCAAGCTGTAGACTAGTATCTTCCTAGACAATGCGCATGCAAATGCAGAATAATAAAGCAGTGACCTACCGAACACAATGAGCAGTTTCCTTAGAGACTATTTACCTTTCCCTGAGTCCAGAGTTCTAATATGGACTAATATGAATCATGTGCCTTGTTTCCTTCTGGTTCTCCAAACTTTTTTAACTGGTAAAGAACCTGAGTTAATCTCTGGGCCTTTTGGGTATTGGATTACAGCTGTGCCTTGCTTCTCCAGTATTACTGCCAACAATGGAGGAACTGGCATGGGATGCTAATCCCGCCGTACCTATTCAATCATCGAAGGGTGCATATGAAAACAAATTGCTAGCCCAAGTTAAATTTAGATTTATTCAGTCAGAGTTAATTATAATCTTTATTTAGTCTCAAGTGATGCCTTCTTATCATACACTTATTATAGCTGCGAAAATTAATTTTTATTCTACCATAAAGGTGAATGTAATAATCTGGGTTCAGGGAGAGGATTACTTTAATAAGATTTATAGGCAGTCTTTCAACCAGTAGGGTTTTATTACAATCTGTAGATGGCCTTGCTCTGTGCACGTGTCTATCAGTATGGGTGACAGTGCCAAATGTCGTACCCGCATACTAACAGTGAACACCAACTTGGAAACTTCCCGGTCCAACTTTGTGTTTTGGCTAAGCAATGCAGGCACAAGAGGTAGTGTGGTGCTAGAAATGATAATTAAACTCTCTTTACTAAACAGGTGGCTGGGCTGTGGGTTTCATCTGCCTGTGTAACTGTTGGATTTTGCACTGAAAAAAAAGCTCAGTAGGCAAAATATTTCTAAGGACACAGATGTTGATTTCAAATATTTTTCATGCCATAGGCGCATTCAGCAAAGATAAGCATGCAATGTAAGAACAAAAACTAAGATGGAGAAAGAGAGACTGGTAAAACAGAGACTGCCCAGATTTTTGGCACTGAAATATGGGTAATAGCGGCTGCCTGACCCTGTAAAGAGAGATGCATTAGATACAGACCAAAATCAGAACCACCTATTTTAAACTTATTGCAGTTTTGGGGTTTTGAATAAAATGGATTTGGTTTTTTTTTGTCCCCTTTGTTGCCTTGGTTTTGCAATGCAAACGCCTGACTAGCAACATTTTGCAATGCCAAAATCAAGACCTGAGCCTATATCCAAAATAATCATTGCACATGGGTTAGAGCCCTGTTCAGTTATTTCTATCCTATCAAACTCCAGTTGAAACTAGTGGGAGTTAGGAGGGCTGAGTGGGGTCCTACAGCTTTCTCCCCTCCCACTCCCATGATGGTATATACAATGAGTGCTACTGGACGGGCTTTAATTCAGTGTAATGAAGCTAGGAAATAGCTAGGAAAATAGCTAGGAAAGAGAGAGTTTCCTAGCTATCTCTTGGAAACTCTTTCAGTATAACTTCTGCCAAAAGTTACTCAATCAGAAGTGGAAGGAATTATTGTATTAGTTTGATGTTTTAAGATTTTTTTTCTCTCTGGTCCCCATGCATTTTACTGTGGAGCTGATTCAAATACACAACAGTCTAAGATTTATTTTTGAGTCAGGCTTGGTCTAGTCTTAAAATTTAGGTCACTATAGCTCTGGCTCTCAGAGGTGTGAAAAATCCACACTCCTGAGTGCTGTAGCTATGCCAACCTAATCCCTGGTTTAGACACCGCTAGGTAGATGGAAGAATGCTTCTGTTGCCCTAGCTACCATCACTTGGAGAGGGGGCATTCCTACAGAGATTGGAAAACACCCTTCTGTCGCCATAGGTTGTGTTTACACTGTGGAGTTATGCTGGTATAGCTACAGCACCATCACTATGGGGCTACCCCCATAGTGTAGATGTGGCCTGAGTGATGCAGTTTGTACCCTTTGAGGGAAGGATGCTAGTGGAAAGGAAAAGCAGCTTTCAGAAAGCCAGTAGGACAAGTCCCAGGAACTCCTGTAGAGTAAAATGACATGAATCCCACCACCAGATCATATTACATTTATGAATCACGTGGGCGGTGGGGGGCGGCGAGAGGGAAAGACAAGTTGTTGGTATGCTCCCAAGCTCCTTAAATCCTTGTGTCACCCACCCACCCACCTCCTGGGTGTGGTGTTCTGTCCCCCTCTACTGGCACCAAGGCCACTTAGAGATTAATGAGCCTGCTACAGCCTTAGCTAAAAGCCAGGTGCTTTTAGCTCATGCAGTAGAGGATCCTACACTAAGCTCCAGAGGTCCCAGGTTCGATCCCACCCACCGACGACCGGGGTCTGTCAGTGTTACACTTGCACAGCCTGACCTCTTCCCACTCAAGGATATCTCTGCTCACAGTGGGTTATGCAGAGCCTCACAATAAAATCATCCCTCTTCTTTCGTGCTTTGATCAGCAGTGAAATAATTAATGGTGTTAACTGCCAGTTGAGGGGAGGGGGAATAATTCACACTTCATTCGTTTAGACCAGGTCTACTCTAGAAAAGGTTCGGCGGTATAGCTATATCAGCAAACTCTCCTAGTGTGAACGCAGTTATACTGGCAAAAATGTGCTTTTGCCATTACAGGTTAAACTAGCTGCTTAGGGAAATAAACTATGCTGGCAAAAACACATTAATGCCAGTATAACTGAATTCACACTAGGGCTTTTGCCACCCCCCTAAGCTCCATTACTATACTGACTTTCTAAATGTTTCTAGTATAGACCTGGCTTATTGTTTCAGGTAGTATGCAGACTTGGGCAGAAAACCAAACATAAATCTGGTGAGATCTGGAATACCTTCTTAACCACAATGACACTTTTTTTCCCCCCTTCTTTTTTTTTAAATGAAAGCTTGAATTTTGGAGCACAAGATGGCTGCCAATGCTCAATAGTTATATTATTTTAGTTAGGCACTCTACTCTCACAATCACACAATATTTGGTGAAAAAGTACTGTTTGATTATATGACCATGTGTGCACAAAATTTCATCAATAGACTGCTGCAAATTCATGTCAATATGTGGCTGTCAATGAAATAACTGCGAATGAAATAACCTGCTAAATATAGCTGCTATTTTAGGTATTTGTGCTATACGCACATGGGAATATCCTAAACATTTAATAGTTGGAGGACATAAAAGCAAATTAATTAGAAACTAAGGGCTAGATTGTGACCAGCCCTGTGTGGCTGTGGGAGACATCCAAAGAAGCCTTCCACCCAAGTGTGTACTTTTCCCAGGAAGTAGTCAGTATCTGGGGGAGTGCTCCTATCTAGTGTCAGTGGCAGTGCTGTCCTCTCAGAAGAGGGAGGACGTGTCTGCGTCCCTCTGTCTGTACACTAGACAGTTGACATGGATGGTTGGGGGAAAGCTCAGTGAAAAGGTGTGATGGGGAGCCACACTGACCAGAGTATAACAGGGTTAAAAAAAGAACTAGATACATTTATGGACGATAGGTCTATCCATGGCTATTAGCCAGGATGGGGAGGGATGGTGTCCCTAGCCTCTGTTTGCCAGAAGCTGGGAATAGGTGACAGGGGATGGAACACTTCATAATTACCTGTTCTGTTCATTCCCTCTGGGGCATCTGGCATTGGCCACTGTCTGAAGGCAGGATACTGGGCTAGATGGACCTTTGGTCTGACCCAGTATGGCCGTTCTTATGTTCTAGTGGAACCAGAGATTCATGCCCAATGCCGTTACGAGTTCCTGGTGGGGCAGGTTGTCTTGCATACCCCCACTGCAGAGCGGTGGCTTTGCGGCAACAATCAGGCCTAAAGTGTGTTGAGTCTTAGGCTTTGTCTACATGGGGGAAATTGACCAGTATAGCTATTTCAGAAGTGCTCTTCTGGTGTAATTTAGCTGTTCTGGAATACCTCCACCATGTGGACGCTCTGTTCCAAAATAAAAGTGGCTACATTCCAGAATAATGATTTCACTTTGGCTACGTCTTCACTACCCGCCGTATCGGCGGGTAGCAATCGATTTCTCGGGTATCGATATATCGCGTCTCATCTAGACGCGATATATCGATCCCCGAACGCGCTCCTGTCGACTCCGGAACTCCACCAACCCGAACGGCGGTAGTGGAGTCGACATGGGGAGCCACGGACGTCGATCCCGCGCCGTGAGGACGGTAAGTAATTCAATCTAAGATACTTCGACTTCAGCTACGTTATTCACGTAGCTGAAGTTGCGTATCTTAGATCGATTTCCCCCGGTAGTGTAGACCAGCCCTCTGTCACAGGGTTCACTCTCTTGTGCCTGTGCCCTGTGTTGGCTGGTTAAATAAATAGTCCTCATGCCTTCTTCAGTGCTTCACCCTTGTGTCTTTATTTACAGTGCAACAGTGCAACCCCACTTTGTTCCCTCAACAGTTATCCACATTTAGACCCTCCCCAGGGTCTGCTGGCCCACGAGGCCCCCTTCCTTAGGCGGGGAGACAGAGATATAGCCCTGCTGTCTCCTCCCAGGCTAGCCTTCTGACTGAGCTTTCCTCAGGGCTCTTATAGCCCTCTCATCCTCAGCCCAGCTGTCACTGCTTAGCGCAGTCTATTGCAGTGAGCCAGCCCTCATTAGGGCCTGCAGCTGGGCCCTCTGCTGGCTGCCGGAACCCCTGCACTTGGCCTCCTTACCAAAAAGCAGGGCTTAGCCAGCATTTTAGCAGGGCATTCCAGGGGTTTACCCGGCCCCGTCCTGCCCCACACTTCTAAAGCACAGTAATTCCTTCTGCAATATAGTCACTTTTATTCCAGAATAAAGTCACTCTTCTTGAGGAATAGTCTTGAGGAGAGTTACTGCGGAATCGCTATACTGGTCAATTTCCCTGTATCTACCCTGTATCTAGATAAGCTCCTAATCTTCCAGAAAGCCAGGTGAGCCATTGACCATATCATAATGCAGTGCCAGCAAGTATTACTTGAAGTTATTCCTCTTTCATGTAGCAGAATAGCTGAACGGTCTCAAAACACCTGGATCCTGCTCACTTTTGTATTGAAAGGCAAAGCTCCCACTGACTTCATGAGTACGGGATTGGTCCTTCTATTTGCTTTCAGAATAATAACATTTACAAAACTAAATATTTCAGTATTTTCCCCAGTATCTCTTCCATATCTAGGAGGGCATTGCTCACAAGTTCAGAGCTCAGTTTCTGGCAGGCTTCCATTCGGCTACAGGAGGATTTGCCATTTTTGTTTTATTCTAAGGAGAAATGCGTTTTGACAGACCCTTTTCAAAACAACTTAGATTCATCTATTTACAATGCTGACATTCAGCTGACACGATCTTACTAATGTTACAATGGTTGTTTTGCCTGTTAATTAGAATATTATATTAAAAGTCTCTGAAATACTCTATATGAATTTCATTGGCGTCTATGGTCTGCTTGGGAGCTTCATTTTAATATCTTACCCTCAGCCTGCATGATCTTCCTTTGATGAAACCTTGAGTTGGAGAAAAGACTGATTCTCATTGCTTACTGTGATGTTCAGCTATGAATTTGCTTATGTTTTTACTGTCGCGTTATGTTTCATTATAGCATTGGTTCAGGGTCAAGTGCTTAGCTGGATTTAAAAAAAAATAGTCTGGATAATGTGAAAACTAACAACGTGCAAAGAAGGGAGAGCAAATCTCCTTTTTTTAAAGGCGTAAGTTGATCATGGTAAGAGTCATGAAGGACCTTTTCCCCATGCACAGTTGGGAAAGTGCATTAAAAGCATTGCTTTTATTTTCCCCCCCCCGCGCGTCCTCTGATGAATCAGGTATTCATCTTTGCCGTGTTGTACCCTGCCTCATGGTCTAGCAATCTGATGTGACAGGGCAAATCCTACTTCCTTACACTGAAGAGCAGAGTATTGTCACAAAAATGAAGGGCCAAGATTTTCACGGCTGACTAGTCACTTGGGGCGCCTCATTTTTTGGGAGACCAACTTGAAACACGGTAAAGGGGCCTGATTTCCAGAAAGTGCTGAGAGCCTGATCCAGAGGTGCTGCCGCGCCCCTCGACTTGAAGTGGTTTCCATTCTATACAGGGTTTTTCAGTTTGGTTCGATGGCTCTCAGCACCCCTACTGTACAGAAGGTTCCAGCCCCCCCTCGCCCGGCCCTGTGGAAGAAAATCAATCCCTTTTAAGGCATCTCAGGTTGGGCACCCAAAATCCCAGGTCACTTTTGATTTTGGCCGAATCCTTGTGTGTGGTGTTTATATGCAGTTCTTTTTTCCCTGGCCCCTCCTCTTCCATTAGTACCACAGTGACGTGACTCTGGCTTTGAAATAGCACCATGCTCTGGGGAAGTTCCCTGCTCCTCTGCTAGTTCTCTCCCACCGTTGCTCTTCTTTGTTTTATTACTTTAAATAGGACCAAATTGTGTTGTTCTCTCCGGCTCTTACTGAGCTGTCATTTAAAGAACAGGCGATTTTAATAGTTGTTTTGTCGCAACGCCTAAAGCTGGAACAGGGTCCCATTTCTGCCTGCTACTGTAAAGTGATTGATGCTACAGTGCTGAATCTTGGAATTAAAACGGAGGGGTGGGGGCCCATTGTGGTATGAAGTATTTCTTTTTAGGTGTTCAGACAGCATCATAAAATGCTGCTCAATTCAGATATCATATTTTGTTTCAGGCTAGTTCTGGGACAAAACCTAGCCCTGTCGACTGGTGTTTATGGCTTCCCGTATAAGCTTTCAGACAAAAATTGTCTCGTTTTATTTGAATTATAGCAGGATAGAATCCTCAGCTTCCCACCAATGCGCTGACTGCCACCACTCTAATGAAATCAGGGAAGGGGAGAGACGTACCTTTTAAAGTTCCCGTAAATCAATATTTGAGAGAAATAAAACATCTGTGTAAAAAGGTGATTAAAACTTGCTATAATGTAAATGTGGGTATATTTAAGCCTCACATCCTTTTGCAATTTGTCTTTAGTTCCTAGAATTGCACCACTGTCTAAATCTCCCCAGGAATCTGTTTTGTCTTGGGAGAAGGCAAAGTTTAACATCTCTGTTGGAAATCAGAGGATACCTTGCTGCTGTATGTCCTTTGCTTATTACCTGTACAGCTGGATAATCTGATGATGAATGTGACTTTGGAAAAGCATTGCCTTCAGATGCAGCTAGATATATCTTCAGTTAGTTCACTGAAGACACTTGTCTGAAATTTGATTTTTCAGCGAAGAAACAAACAACCCTACCCCTCTGCTTTAACAAGAACAAAGTTCACTTGCCGCTACTGAAAGCTGCAATTTCAGTCCCTGCCATGGCCTGTCTTGCTGTGTCAAGGTTCTCTATAAATAGCAGTGCAGTAATGGAGCTGCTAAAATGTTCCTTGGTGACTAGAATAGGCTTTGGAGCTACTGGCCATTTCAAACTTTTTTTTGGAATTTCCTGATATAAATAAGACAGGTCGAATCCTGCAGCATGATCATCGAAGAGCTTTCTCGTTAGGCAAAGGAGTGACAGTATTTATACTGTGGTAGACGGGGCTGGGTCAACCCAAGAAGCACCAACGGGCCCTGAAATGTTTTGTTCTCCCCAGTGCTATAGCAAGCGTAGGGCTCTACTGTTGCTACTGCTTGATCTCATGGTGTTTTCGCTGAACCGTCTTATTAGTTGGCTCTGCGGGTTCCCTGTGCCCACCAGACTGTCCTTGGCATTCCTCCCCCACCTTCTGATGGCTGCCTAGCTATCTCACCCCCTGGCACGACCGACAGATAGCTGCAGGTCCTCTCTTAGGCTAGCCAGCACATGGGGTCATGTGTAGCAGCTGCCTATGTTGCTTCTCCTTGGGTTGGCTGCTTCTCCTTTTCTGCCTGCCTCTCTCGCTCCATCTCATGCTACATTAGAACCCCTCCAAGTCCTATCCTCTCCCACAGTTCCTTTTGCACCCAGCCTAGCCTATGATTTCTCATAGGAGGTTATTTTCTCCAACCACTGCATGCTTCAGCTACCCCCTTGGTTCACCCCTGGATGAAGAGAACTGAAGAAGTGAAGTGATTAACATGCCTTTTCTCCTCCCAAGAGTGACTGACAATGGAAGAGCTAGAAGGTGACCCTGACTGTGGTCCCCCACAGGGGTTGTCAGGATCCCCTCTTTCTCCGGCGTGGGCTTCCCTTCTTGTGCATCGTGCATGGAGCTGGGAGGGGATATGCTGGTTTTACCATGGGATATAATCTGTTCTGTGTGTACGGTTAACGTGCCACCGGACTCCTTGTTGTTTTTTGTGGATGCAGACTAACACGGCTACCCCCGATACACTACAGATCACTTCGTCCCAGGAGCAAGAGAGGAACCAGGAACCAGCTTGTGACTCAGTGCCCACGCTGCGAGTGGGAGGTGTGCTTGCAGCACATACTGGCATAACTGAGCTCATTAAAAATAGCAACACAGCCATGGCAGCATGAGTATGGACTCAGGGTCCGGGTGGGCTAGCCCGTGCTGTTTCCTGTGCCATGGTGGCCACGCTGCTACTTTCAGGAGCTAGTTTGATCAAAGCTAGCTTGGGTATGTCGATGTGTGCTACCGGCGCACCTCCCAACTGCAGTGTAGACGTGTCCTCTGAGTCCCAGTATGGCTCCAGAGCAGCACAACTTCACTGCCTCTTTCTTGGAATTTGTAGCAAAGCCACAATTAAACCCATAGTGGTAGTATCGCTGCTAAACTGTGTGCAGGAGAGGGGATGCTTTTCATGAATATTGTCTTTTGCTAATGCATGTTATGATGTTTTTATACTTTCTTGTGCATGCAGAGAAAAAGCAGTTTGGTGACCACATTTAAAAAAAAAGATATTTTATAATAAAATGGGGGAGGGATTTAAATAAGCAATAGGAAAAAAATCAAGCAATCAAAAATAAATGAGTGGAATTTTAAAAGAGAACAAGGATGGAACAAAGTCAAGGGTGAATAGATGAAGAGATTTGCCTTATAACATATCTTCAAGAAATGTAGCCTTGTTAAATACAGAACTTGAAAAGGCAGCTTAAATATTACTGTTTTTATCGGTGCTAAATTTTGGCTGACAGTATCTGAGTCATCTAGCATGTAACAGGTGTAATTGTTGCTGTAGCATTGTGCATCTTCTGTAACCAACAATGACAAACGTTACATTTGCACCCTGAGATTTAGATATATACTGTAAGAGGTTTGACCTTAGAATCTGTCATTGTTCCTGCTATCTCTTCACATTATGGAACTGCTTTGTATTTAATAAGTTGGATTCTGTTTGTTTTTGGTATGATTCCCAGAGGATCAGCTTTTACTGGACTTTTGCCATAAAATAAAAAAAATGATAGTTTAGAAGACGTGATTTTTTTTTCTTTTCTTTTAGTATTCTAGTCAATTTGGACTATACTTCACTATTCGTTAGAGATGGGCCCAAACTAAGACCTTGCAATCTGTCTCTCCATTTCCCTCTCTTCTCTCCCCCACCCCCGGAATCTTTTGTGGTAGAAAAAAAAATGGAAATAGAGCTGGGTGGAGGATGACCAATCCATTTTCTGACTACTTTCAGGATTTTGACATTTTTTCCTTCCTCATTGGAACAAAACCAAACCCTGTAGAAGGTTTTTGTGAAATGGAATTACACCTCTACCTTGATATAATGCGACCCGATATAACACCAATTCGGATATAACGCGGTAAAGCAGCCCTCCGGGGGGTCAGGGCTGCGCATTCTGGCAGATCAAAGCAAGTTCGATATAACACAGTTTCACCTATAACGCGGTAAGATTTTTTGGCTCCCCAGGACAGCGTTATATCGAGGTAGAGGTGTATGTCAAAACATCTGGTTTTTGGAGCAGAAAGAATCAGGCTTCATCTTTCTGTCTGGGGCCCTGAGAGACCATCCCACTGAAACGCCCGCAAAATTCATAGGTATCTGTGGAAATATTTTGATTGCAAAGTGTTCCATCAAAAGGCTTCAAACCAGTTCTAAATGGAACCCTTGTCAGAACTGCTCCTGTTCATAGTTTGCAAAACCAAATCAGGATTGATGCAGATTTGCAGTCCCTAAATGGCCTGACTTTTCCTGTTAGAGATGTTGTTGGTCAAAACATAAAACTTTTTTGTTTTATAAACTGCTAATCCCCCAAAGTGTGGTGCTTTATATACATTGGCGCTAGGGTGACCAGACAGCAACTGTGAAAAATCGGGACAGAGGTGGGGGGGCGGAATAGGAGCCTATATTAAAAAAACAAACCCAAAAATCGGGACTGTCTCTATAAAATTGGAACATCTGGTCACTCTAATTGGAACTTGGATCTGCAGAACTTATGGGTTTCATTTGGTTGTGCAAAATGAAAATCCAGCCAATAAGGTTTTGTAAAATCCAAACGAGAACCTGGCCTTAAGTCTGCTACTAGTGCCTGATCCAAAACTCACTTTACTTCACTTAGCTTTGGATCAAAGCCTTATGGCAAACTTTATAAGGGGCACTACAGGAGCAATGGAATGTTAAGTATTGGTATGCCAGGTCTAATAGTGAGCAGTGTTACCTTCATGGTGACAACATGTAAATGCTTTGTAATGGTGACTAACAATAATGATCTATAGTAAATAATTGCTTCTGGGAGGAACTGAAGAAAAATTGTTAAGTAAATATTAGAATTCTTTTTCTGTTTTTCTTTTTCTTTTTCCTTTGGTTTGCAGTGGTGGAAAGCCGAGGAGGAGTCATGGACAGCACACAGAGATTTTCAAACCTGCCGGTATATCTTCCCATGAGCTATCACATCTCCAGTGATGATGTTTCCTTCTTCCTCAAAGAAGCCAATCAAGATATCATGAGGAACTCCAGTTTGCAGGCGAGGGTGGAGTCATTCTTTATATACAAAGCCAAGCAGTCACCTGTACTAAATGCAACTTATGGACCTTTTTCAGTGGAACAAGTTGTTCCTGAGGACCTAATGCTGCCTTCTGCTCCTTTTGGTTTTGCTAATGAATTCACATTTAATTGGAAATTAAAATCACACATAATTGACAGCTCAATATATTCCAACAGACCTAAAGTGCAAGCCTTGTTCTATATCGCTGGAAAGGACTGGGATGACTATGATTCTGCAGAGAGATTGCCCTGTGTGAAGATGTTTGCTTTCCTGGAGACTAGAGAAGCTGTGGCCAGCTGTAGGTTGAAAGGTCATCTAGGATTATGTGTTGCAGAACTGGAATTAGCGCTGAGCTGGTTCAGCTCACCTCCACCATTGGTTTTGGAGCATGAACAAACAGCAGCCTTTCTGGAAGGCATTACTGTGGAGCTCTTCTATATGATGTATGCAACAGATGGGGAGTGTTCTCCTGAGGATGCAAAATGGGAAAACAACATACATGCAGATCAAGATCATGCACACGAGGCTTTGCCGCCGATGGAGAGGATTGGTAGCATCATTGTTTATCCAACTCAAGACAAACTAAAACAATCTTCGCTGAGGCTAGATGAGAATGTCATGATCCACTTACCACTCAACCCTGTCAAGGAAGGTGACATAGTAACCTTTCATGTGTCCCTTACCGGTGACTCCCTAGCAGATCAGTTTATATTAAGGTAAGTGTTTTTTTTTTTAAAAAAAACTTTATGTATTTAAACAATCCAGCAAACGGGCTGAGTGCATCCCAGGTATAGATCCATTGATTTCAGTGGGTGTTTGCCTGAGAAAGGACTTCAAGATTTGGCCTACCGCTTGGGAGAAAATTGTAAGTGTTCTTTAAGCATCTGTGAGTATAATAGGATTTGGCACCTGGAAGCTGACTTTGAAGGCTGTGCCATTAATATTTGTATGACTTTCTTATAAAATGTGTTATTGATTATGACTAGTTTAACTGACTTTGCTTCTACTCATTATACCTCCTGTAGGCCAGCCAGAATGATTGACTATGGCTGTCCACTTTGCTAGAGAAATATTCATAATTGGCATTTCCCACTGCTTTGATGTAGCTTTAATCCACCTACTTTTATAGAACCTATTATCACAGTATCTGAGCATCTCTGAAGTATTTATTTCTTGCTCCTCACAACACTCCCACAGGGAAGGGAAATGTTATCCCCATATTTTTTTACAGATGGGGAACTGAGACACAGGGATTAAGAGTTTGTCCACACTGCCCTGCAGTTCAGATTATGGGGGCGTGAAGAGTGGTGCACACCAAAGTGTTGCGTTGTAAATCCTTGCAGATGTTGCGGGCCTGAATTAAAAGGTTCCTAGTTTGCATTATTGTAGTCTGCAGTCCTTTTAGTTTGTGCCTGTAGCATCCAGTAGGGGGAGTTACAGTGCAGCACTTTTGTATGCAGTGCTATTTACACCCCCTGTAGCCTGAACTGCCTGTAGCATCCACTAGGGGGAGTTGGTATGCAGTGCTATTTACATCCCCTGTAGTCTGAACTGCCTGTAGCATCCACTAGGGGGAGTTGGTATGCAGTGCTATTTACATCCCCTGTAGTCTGAACTGCCTGTAGCATCCACTAGGGGGAGTTACAGTGCAGCACTTTGGTATGCAGTGCTATTTACATCCCCTGTAGTCTGAACTGCAGGGCAGTGTAGACTTGCCCAAGGTCACGCTGGAAATGCGTGGCAGAGCCAGGATTTGGAACCAGATTGTCTGAGTCCCAATTCAGTGTTTTATTAACAACAAGACCAACCATCCTTCCTCCCCTTAGCAGTATTTTATTTATTTTCAAGATCAAATGTTTGCTTGCTTGTGGCATGGCACGTTTCCATTGAACAGCAAAGGAGAAAACTGGAAAAAATTAACCCACCAAAAATATGTTTTTCTTTGTCTGCCTCTCAAAATTGGAATCCGCTTCCTTGTTCTTGACTAGAAATGATTGGAAAACAGAAAATCTATTTGTGAACATTTTAGTGGCAACTTTCCCCCCATTTTTTGGGGGGTGAAATGTAATTCTTGAAATTTTCCAACCAGTTTTATTAGTGAATTTCAGTTTTATCTGAGAACTGTTGAGTTGCACAGACCTGATTTCAGGCACTCTTAACCAGCATGAGGGTTAGTGCTGTGTATTTATTGCCATGCCTTGAACTGTTAGTGTTGGTTAAGAGCTACACAGAGACACAACTCGGAGAAATAGGAGCCAGACTTGAGGGCTAGAAAGGCCAAGAGGTATTATTGGAAAGTGTCATACTGAGAGAGTGTTAAGCACTAGGGAAAAGAGGAGTTGCAATACACACTGGCAACTTAGACACATTTTTACTTCTCACTTTTAAGTCTAAAAGGTGCGGGTGCTAGGTGACAGAAACATACTATCTGTGACAAAGATGCAAAGTGAATGAATAACAAACCTTATGCCAGCACCTTTCTTCTTCTAAGCACTTTGTCATGCTGTCTGGATTGGCTCACGACTGTGAGTGCCTACCTCAAGGCAGACTGTCAAAAACAGGGCAGACACCCAAACTGGTGGTGTGTTCTGTCATTTACATTTCACCAAGCCAGTAACACGTGAACTCCTGGGTCACTATAACACATGGAGTCACAGACAGTCCCCTTAGGGTATGGCTACACTTACAAATCTGCAGCGCTGGTAGTTGCAGCGCTGGTCATCCAGCTGTGCAGGGCCAGCGCTGGTGTGTGGCCACATTTGTAGCATTTGCAGCGCTGTTGGGAGTGATGAATTATGGGCAGCTATCCCAGCATTCAAGTGGCAGCAACGTGCTTTTCAAAAGAGGGGGGTGTGGGGCAGTGTGACAGGGACCGGGGGGGGAGAGAGAGAGAGTGGATTTTTGGAACCGACACTGTGCAAAATCAGAAAATTTTCCCACCCCCTTACTGTTAACTGCAAACAACCTGCATCCAACATACTCCCCTCTGCCCCCTCTCCCCCGTTTCTCTCAAGCAAAGCAAACACTCAACCCCTGCAGGGGTTATCTCATTTCATTGTTGACAGTAGTTACAGATTAATGACAGCAAACAGGAGCTATAAGCAGCTCCCGGTGCGGTGCACGGAGCCCGGAGCTCCGAATTGACAACAAAACAAAGAGAGGCTGCATAACAAAACAACGGGAATAATTTAGTTAAAAGCATTCTGGGATACTCCTTATACCCTGGAGGCCAATAACAGCGCTGGTGAGTGTCCACACTTGATGACCAGCGCTGCAGAACCAGCGCTGCAACCCTTATACCCCAAGCAGACCTGGGTGTACGGCCAGCGCTGCAGCCAGGGAGTTGCAGCGCTGGTTGTGCCCTGCAAGTGTGGACAGGGTGTAATTGCAGCGCTGGAAAGCCTCTACCAGCGCTGCAACTTGCAAGTGTAGCCAAGCCCTTAGACTCTCCAGCCTATCTTGCCACCCAGACACTAGACTTAGTGATAAATGGTTGCTTACACCAAAAATCACACCATATTCAGGTTGCTTCCAGTCCCAAGAGACTTACCCCAGATCAATTGGTACCCTAGATCTTACATCGAAGATAATGCCCGTATCCAATCCTGTAATAAACTATCTACAGGTTTATTTAACTGGGAAAAATAAATGAGTTATTTACAGATTAAAGCAAGTGAACATATTCTCACCAAATGAGTTCTCTAAATCCTCTGAATCACAGAGTTGTAGTGGTCTGCCAATTCAAAGCGTCTTTTAGGGTGGACTCAGGAGATAACCCCTGAGGATCTCTGGCTTCAGTTTGGTGTCTCTAGTTCTGTCAGAGTTCCAACAGCAAAGAGATGGAAAATTTTCCTGTGACTTCATTCAGCTTCGAAGCCCAAAGGATGAGCTTCCTTGCATGTAGAATTTCCAAGGTGTGATACGGCCATTAACCAATCCTTTGTATTGCAATGTTCCTTGATGGCCCTTCGCAGAGGTGGGGGTAGGGGATAAATGGGGAGAGGACAATTCCCACGTCTGGGTTTGCAAGGTCAGACCAAACATTTTCAGAGTTATAAAGCAAAACTTACATATTTTCTTATGGCCGGGAATACTGACATCACAAGTGAGATTAATGCATGCAGTGACTTACACAATTCATACAGTCTAAACACTAAATACATTCTTATAAAACTAATTACCTAACAAACTAACAACCAGGTGAACTGGTCCGGTCTCCAGCTATGAGTTTGTTAGTTCTTAGCTCGTGTCTGCAGTCTTGGCAAGAGCTGGCACCTGGTGTGCTAGCATCACACACTTTACAAACATGAATTAAACATTTAAACATAATGTAACATCCATATTATTATGAAACATGGATATTGCAGTCAGAATTAGTCAGTGCCTATTGTACAAACACAGTGAGTGACTGTTCCCAGGTTGCTAGGGTAAAAATGTCTAATAGATATAAATTCTCATGCTTCAGGGCCTACAACAACCCTTATGCTTATGGTCAGGAAGAAGCTTCCCATAAGAGCAAGTTATTCTGTAATTGTTCAGTTTTGGGTTTCTTGCATCTTCCTCTGATGCATACAGTACTGGTTAATCATCAGTGATGGAGACAGGATACTGGACTAGATGGACCAATGTCATGATTTTGGATGGCAGTTCCTATGTTCCCATGAATCTGCTCAAACCATGGGAGATATGGAGGAGCTGAATCAAAGAGATTTAAGTAATTTGCCCAAGATTGCAGTGGGAGTCCATGTTAGCACTGAGATTCTTGGATCTCAGTTTGGTCTTCTAGGCTGAATACCAAAGTGGAAACTCCCCAAGGAATTAGATACTACTCAAAATCTTGTCTGGCAAGTCATTTCTTTCATTATGTTTGTAAGTCAAAAAAACAGTGGGTGCTTTATTTCAAGAAGCTAGATGCTAAAGATAAGAGTGAGAATGCAGATCTGTTACCTGCTCACTGATGCTGCTGGGTGGAAAGAGCAGAGGCAGTTGTTGCTCTGAGTGTTTCAAACAACATTCACTCTTTGCCTGTGGAGAATTTATTCAACTAAAGTTTATACAGTTAGCAGGGAATTATGCTGAGGGAAATAAAATCACTATAGCTCCTACATCTAATTTATAGCAGTTTTCCTCTGTAGGCTCTCCCTGTTTTTCAGACCATTAGTAATGTCCATAAAAACCCAGAAGGTTATTATACCTAGAGTTTCTGTGTGTTTTCACCAGAGAAAAATATATTGAAGTGAATATGTTTGCCTTGGGGAAATATGTTTTTGCCCAGTATAACCGATTGTTTTAAATCGTGTCTGTTATAAGTGGAGTGTAATGTATTCCATTCTGGCTCATATGAGACTATCGATCAAAATCAAATCATTCTTAAGATTTTCACTGTGATGCAAACTTCATTGATATGATTGTATGCAAACAGAATGGATGTGTGCAATTTTATGTGCCTCTTTAGTATTTCATACACTGTGGTGTGCAGTGTTTTATTTTGTGCTGAATTTTGTACTAGTAAATACTGAATTTCAGTCCATAAAAAGAATCCAATTCTGCCTTTTGGCGTGAAATATTGGGATCTTAACCTAGCTCTCAAATTACAAAGCTTAACAGCTTCTTGGCAAATGGTGAGGAAAACAAATAGTAATTTGATGATGGACACTGTTTTTTGCAACAGCATCAAGAAAGTGGTTCAGGGAATGTACCTGTATTAGAAAGCACTCAAAATGTATCCGTTATACCGAAACAGAATGTTAACCAATTCGAACCTGGAAAACTCAAACCTTTGTTATCTTGCAAATGGCACCTAAATTTCTATTGACGTTGTAGACTCAAGTTGCCAACCCAAGCTCCTGTATCAACATGTACAAATTTTACGTTTTTTCCGATGAACGTGTCCCATTAAGAAGTCCGTGTTTGAAAGCCGGTCTCTGTGTGTCCAACAACAATTTCTTTTCCACACAGATCGATACTGGAATAACTATTCACTTTTTAAACCTGCTCCCATTTATTAATGGTAGCCTCCATCTTGAGTGGGATGCAACTGGAAAGTGAGCTGGAGAGAGACAACATACTGCTTTCAATCATTCACCAGTCAAATATAGTGTTGTTCTTTTATGTTACGGATGCTATATCTGAGTAATAGGAATAACTGATGGCTTTGTAATAGTCCCTTAATAAACAGAATTTAAGATTGATTAAAGGCTTCAGCTTTGCTTTGACCACTAATCAGTCTCCGAAGACATTTTATTGCTTTGTAATTCTGCAAAGCAGACTATGGAGGTTGTCTGACTTGAAGACAGACAGAGACATATCCATGCAAACTGCCAGAGTCGTGTTGAACCTCAGAAAGCACAGGACTTTGGAAGTTAGGCTTGAACGCCATCTGTTAGCCTATTGCCTTGGGTTCTGTAGTAAGTTTTCTATGCAAAAGGTTGCTGGTGCTGTGCCCGTCCCGTAGTGGTGACGTGGTCTTGTTCCATATCGTTGGTGAGAGCCTCCTCAGCGATGCACAATTGCATGTGATTCAGCTGCTGCAAAACTTCTACGTAGGAATAACTTTAAAATCAAGATTGACTTTGTTTTTAAAAGGGATACTGTAGTTCAAACAGGAATTATTTGGGGGTAAATTCTGTGACCTATAATATACAGGCGGTCGGACTAGATGATCCCAGTGCTCCCTTCTGGAGATTGTTAACATTAAGCAGTTTGGAGAACCCTGCAAAGCTAGTACAAAAATTATAGGACGGATTCTCTCTTCTGATGCATGTGACTCCTATGGATATTTTCTTTACTAACATAAGTTTATGATTATTATATACTAATCCATGTATATTACTTAATATATACAAAGTGAGGAGAAAAAAAGGAAACTATGAAGGAGCAAGGGGAAAAAATCTGTTTCCTTTTGTTTAAAAAAAAAAAAGTCTCCTGATATAAATGTAGAAGTTGTATAAAAATGAGAGAGGATAGAATGATTCTTACTTGACTGAAAAGACAGATGTCTCATCAAATAGATGCAGCTGGGGATGGTTTAACATTGCTTTCCTGGAGTGTACAGTTCTTTTAACTCTATCTTGGGACAGTAAAGACATTTTGAAAGAAAAATGAAAATATTTTTGTGTCAAAGAAGAGCATTTAGTGGAGTAATGGATAATCACTTCTTGTTTATGAGAAAAGAAGGCATGACTTTGTTTATAAAAACATGCAGCGTGTCGGTGCTATTTTCCAAGTCTGTTTTAACTGTGAATAAGAATATAGAAATAAAGCAATGCTGAGAACTAACAGTTCATGGCTAAAAGGTAGGGTTGTTAACATACATTACATGTGCCTGATATGAATGACCCGTCATTCTTTAATCCTCTGTCAGAATGGAAACCGAGACTGGAGATATTCCAATAATAATGAAGGGACAGATATCATGTAATGAATCCTATACTAGATAAATGAAACATGCTGTAGGTGGGATGCAATCATCACCTTGCTTAAGAGGAATGGCAGGAATATACAGAAGCCTAAGCAGCCTAAAGGAAAGGGATTATACACCCTTTTTCTCTGCCGCACTCTGCATATTGCAGAAGTGAAAATTACTTTTTGATTTTGGATGAATTAGTACAAGGTGAAATACAGGCGTGTTAGCTTTTACTAATCACTCTGACTAGCAGAACGGATATGAAGAATTTATATTAATAAACATAAATCCATACAGATGAAGGTAAATGTCTGCCTACTAAGGGGAGAAAAATCACACAGGACATTAAAATAGACTTTACAAGACTTCTTTGTTAATAATGAAAGCTCTGTAGAGACATGAATGGTAAGAGGCAGTCTCCTGCCAAGAGCAAAAAGGAAAAACAAAACAGGTTTTAGACCTTGGAATACACTGGAAACAAGAGAACACAGAATATTGGGAACACAGCACGGCTGAGTAGCGAGAACATGCTGAACACGGCCTTCATCATTTAAAATGAAATCGTTCTGAATCAGGTAGCAAGGCGGGAACATGTTGGCTGCACAACTAAAATGACTGCTTATTAAAGCCCAAGAAATAACGTTAGTATAAAAATCCATCACAAGTCGAGTGGGGGGTGGAGGGAAGGACCCTTCTCAAATTAATCAGACAGTTCTCTCTATTAACAAATAATCACAAAATTAAATTATTACTGGAGACCCATTATGGCAGATATGGGAATACTCGACATTTTTTTCTAAAAAACTTAAGATACAGTCAGTCAATATTGACACAAACTCTATCCCGATGAGAGACGCGTGAGTGCACCTGCGTGTGCACGCCATACAAAACAACTATATTAAAAGAACATTATTAAGGTTGTAAAGTCAAGATAGGAATTGCCAGGATTAAGGTTGACTGACGCCGTCTTTAATTGCATCATATGCTATTTTTACACAGGACCACTGCCGTGTTCAGTGCACAGGATGGATGGTGCTTGCTTAATGAAGAGTTGTTCTCACTATTTTGCCTTCTCTTCGTTGTTCAGCATCTGGCCTGGTGCCTTATTACTGAGCATTGTTCAAAACCTGCTCTGAAGACAATTATTTGCTCATGGGGTTTTCCTGTGGAGCTCATCACCACCTGTAGTGGAGTGACTCACAGATTTTTCACATTTTCCAGATGGGGCGTTTACGTACAGAGATATTAAGATCAAAAGTTTCCACTAATTTTGGCTGCCCAATTTGAGAGGTCTAGGACTTGTATACGTACCATTATATGGCACTTTCTGTGTTTAAAGGTTCAAAGAGGGGAGGGATAGCTCAGTGGTTTGAGCATTGGCCTGCTAAACCCAGGGTTGTGAATTCAATCCTTGAGGGGGCCGTTTATGGATCTGGGGCAAAAATTTGTTAGGGACAGTACTTGGTCCTGCTGCAAGGGCAGGAGACTGGATTCAATGACCTTTCAAGGTCCCTTCTAGTTCTCTGAGCTAGGTATATCTCCTATTGACTTTTGTTGCAGCTGTGAGTGCTCAGCACTCTTGCAAATCAGACCCCAGGGTCTCAGTCAGGCACCCAGAAAATGAGGAACACACAATTAGTGACCCCCTGTGAAAAATTTAGTTTATGTGACTTGCTCGGTGTCACACAGGATCTCTATGGCAGGGATTGGGATAAAATCCAGGGCAGCAGTGGACTGCCTAGGACACCGTCCTTTCTCTTCCTTCAGTCCCCTGCCTCATGCACTCCACCCCTTCCAACACCTGTAAGAAATGAGGCAGGGGTCCTACAGCCAACAGCCTCCTTTACTTTGCAATCCTGTATCCCCAGAGCAGGTTCTTTCTGTGCATTGAATAAGACAGGGTCCTGTGGGGGAAAAATAATGTAATCCTATTGTTAAAGACTGTGTCATAATGCACACACATACGGGCTGTGAATTGAAGTTGCATAGACAATCTTAATTCTGGCATTTCCGAACTTTTGAGTGCTTGACTTTTGCAGTTTTAATATTCTTTTAATATGTTTTTTTGTGTGCAACTTCCGAGGTGTTTAGAAAAGCAAATGAGAAAACAAAAATCCCATTATGTAGCATCATATAGACACCAACATGATTCATCAGCAGGGCTGGAACCTTTAGATCCCCTTCACAGACTTCTGGTACTTGAGCTAATTGAGTAACTCATAGCAATAGAAGGTTGTCATCCCCTCTGAGGACTGGCACTAGAGGGGGATGAGACATATACTCTGCCGGTGGGTTTCACAGAGATTTTCTGATAGCAGAGGAACAGTAAGATTCAGGAATGTTGGGTTCCATTCCAGGCTCTGAATGGGAGTGTGTCCAGTTGGCACGGACTCTTCCACCTGTTACCTCCCAAATTTGAACTTATCTGCCTCATCCACTCCAAACTGTCCCATTCCCACTACTGCCTCTTTTCTACCCCAGGTTCCTTGTTCCAGTCCCATTCTCCTTGCCTACCCAGTCTCCCCTGCTCAGGCTCCTTATCCCATTCCTCCTTTCACTGTTCCAGTCTCCTTGTCTAGTCAGTCCCAGTTCTCCCCCCATATCCCAGTTCCTGCTCAAATCTGTCTTCCCTGCCACCTTCCCTAATTCCTAGTCCTAATCTCCTTGTCCAGTGAGTCCAGGTCTTCCCCTTTCCCCCATCTTCTAGGATCTTAATGTCCTCACACAGCCCTAGCCTGTTGGTGCCCAGACCCACTCTCCTTGCCCAGCCAATCCCAGTTTCTCCCTCTCCCCGGCCTTGCCAGATTCTTTGTCCCACTGTATTCCTTTCCCTTCCTCTTGTCCAGTTTTGTCCCCTCTGCGTTCAGTTCAAATGTCTCCTTCCTCCAGGCTGCCTGCGTGCCACTGTGGGGTCACTGAAAGCGTGGGAGGGACAGGCTCTCTGCTCCCAGTTACAATGCCTGGCCCCACCCAGACTGGAGCAGCCATTACAGAGACAATCTTTCTGAGCCCCCTGCAGCCCTGGGCTGGAGCAGTCTCAGTTGCTTTCTGGGAATGGCGCATGCAGAGTCTGGTCCAGCCGTAGTAGCTGTGAGAGGCTCGAGCACGCTCAGTGAGGATGGAACCTTTGAAGAATTTAGCTGCTAAAATCTAAGTAGTCTCTGCTGAGCATGTGCAAACTGTGATTTTTTTTGAAAGGCTTATAACTTGGCCAAATTTGGGCAGATTTTCTTGGGGACAGCAAATGCACATCTCTGACACAAAAGCCAACCCCTACCCATTTTCACAAGAGGTTGCTATACTTTTTAAACATGGGCAAAATGACATGTTTTTCCCCCCCTAGATTTGTTCTCTGAAATGGCTGAAACCATTTACTGACATTTTTCCAAAAAAAATTCTGCTTGAGGCAGGCACCCAAGATGGAAAACTTTTAGCCTGAAGAATTAAAGTATGGCAAAGTGTAAGCAATTGAAAACAGGGCCTTATAATGGAAAGTGTCAGGTAACCATGATAAATTGCACAACCATCATCATCAAACATGCATAGTCTATGAAGGACCATTGTGCCAGCCAGGGTGACCACGACTGATGACATTGCATAGGTCATTCCTAGATCTGGCTCAATCTTGTGATTCCACGAATCTCTGGGGCGGCCCTGCTGGGGGTGCCAGGTAGGACCCCTTTGCGTGTCGCTGGAGACTTTAAGAGCATGGTATGTTAGTGGGTTTTTTTTATCCTTTCTGATGACATAGTGGTACTACCAGCCCCTCCCATAATATATCATGATATACAATGGTGTGGCATGGAAACATAGACTACATGATGATGTGGGCATAAAGAATTGAAGCCTGATCTTGTGGCCATTGAAGTCAATGATGATGCTCTTGCTATTTTCAGGGGTAAGAATTCAAACCCTTTATCAGCATAATTTGAGGATAGATATATTACAACAAAGCATTTTTACCCACTCCCTGTGTAGTCTTTTATTGCCACATGATGTACTGGAGCCTGTATTTTAGACATGTTATAGAGAATTTCTTAAATAATTTATTAGAGGTTGTGGTTTTTTTTGCTATCCTCTTTGTAAAGTCAGTCTCCCTCACCACTGAGGGTGGTGGTGGTGGTGGTGGAATTTTAAAAACTTCTGAAAATGACCTGAAATAGCTTTTTCTAAACATAAGACAGTACTAAATGCTTAAATAACGATAGCTGTCCAAACGAGGATAAATGACCCGGTTAATTCCATAAAATCGCAAAGGACTCACAATGCCACAGCTAGCAAAGCCATTTAATGGAATTTTAGATAAAGGGCAGTGACCTGCTACAATGAGTAGGGCAGCAATCACTCTTCATATGAAAAACAGGCAGCATAGCAGCAAGAGGCTGATTTCACTATTGAGTAACTGGTATGAAAGAGTCTCAGAAATAACCACAATGCGATCACAATGAAGTAATACTAACTGCAATAAAACTCTCTCTGTCTGACTTCTGTCCTGCAAAAGGCAAAAGCAACAGAATCTCACTGGCTTATGCAGATACAACGCTTCCCATCTTGTTGTTCAGGTGCATATTCTATAGGAAGGCAGCCTATCTGTGCCTAAGTTTTCCCTTTGTAAAATTAGGGTTAAGAGCACTTCCCTATCTCACGGGGAAGGATAAACACATGAAAAGACTGAGGCCATCTGAGTACCCAAGGAAGATAGACATTTTATATGAAATAACTTAGTATACTGCATATGCATCTAGATACATAACTGTAGAATGGAAAGAAAAAAAATGATGTACGGAAATTTAAAGGCAACCCACATATAAGCTGGCACCTCGTATACAGATTGCATTAGAGATAGATAAGTGGGGCCAGGCATAATCAGTTGCAGTGCATCTCATACAATGTATCAGACGGACTCTGAAGCACTTAGTTTTACATCTGAGTAGCAAACTAATGGAAAAACAAGATTTAGAACAGAAGCACTGACAACCTCTTGTCTACACTGGTGTTAGCAGGAGCTGTTATAATCAACAAACAAGGGGAAAATGTGAAAAACGTTTCCAGTATATTTGGAAGGTGCCAATATACCCTATGGCTTGACACAAATTTATCCTTGTTGACAGTAATGGAATGAGATTTTACATTTCTAAGTAGTTGGGATTTTACAAGCCCATTCTCAGGCCTATCCTTCTCTTCCCAAGTTTCAGCATGACAGCTCCGGCTAATTATCTCCAGCCAGCTTCTGCGTAACTTGATATTTTGTTTCAAAACGTGTAAAGATCTGGGGAGCGATGTCAGGCAGATGTGGCATAGTGCACATCACGGAAAGCATACTGAGGGGGAATGCATGAGAGTCCGTTAAAAGGCTCAGGAGGCATTTTGCTTTCTAAAGCATTGTAGTTGTAAGCGTAGGCTGGGGTGCTGTGATGAGGGTGCATAGTGCTGCAGTGTGACACGCAGCTAAGAACCTAGATGGAGGGAGATGACTACCTTGGAGATGATTGGCTCGATTCTTTGGTCCAGGAAGTTCCCACTGTGCTGGTTAAGTGAAGTGAACTTAGACTGGCTGAAGATTCCTCATGAGGTGTCTTCTCCTCTGGCTGCTTCCTTCTTCCCTGGAGCGGTGGGGAGGGGAGAATGGATATGTCTGGGCAGGAAGGGGAGGCAGGGAGTAGGTTAGGGTGTAGTGGAGCAAGACTTTGCTGCTATTGATTCTCTACTGGGGGAAGGTCTTTCACCAGCCCTCTAAGTTAAAGCTGCCTCTCTGAAGTTTACGCTGTGGCCAATCAGCTGAGAATCAGGGAACCGTGTCCAGCTCACTGACCGCCTTCCTTTTCCACTTGGCCCATGTGTTGCTTTGCTCAGCCACAGTCGAGAACTGAGCCTGACTAGTTGAGGCCCTGATTCAGCAAAGTATTTAAGCATGTGCTTAACTTTATGCATGTGTTTAAATATTTCACTGTCTAGGAATGGGAAACTCACATGCCTAAAGTCAAATATGTGGTTGACTGTTGTGCTGAAATGAGTTTTCCTTTTGGAGCACTAAGTAGCAGGTGATTTCTAGATGGGCATTAATGTTAGACATGAGGGAAACTTTGAGTTATACCCTCACCATTGAAGGAGAAGGGGCAGGATGTTTTGGATTAATACAACAAAATCTTGGGTGAATTCCTGGTCACTTTAAAGTCAATGGGACTTCTGATGATGACCCCATCAGCTGGATTTCACCCTTTAACTTGGACCGTTTCCTAGGGCCACTCATCTAAATATTGTCTCTTCTTCTTGTCTACCGTCTCAAAGATCTGGCCTTTTCTGTCTAGACTGATTACCACCACTCTTCTCAAGGTTGGGGCTGGGGGGTTGTCTTTGTTTTATTCCAGGGTGTCGCACAAAGGGGCAGCTGATTGTGCCCTGAAAATATTATGGTAATTTAAATAATAAATAATGGGAAGTAAAAGCAGCAAAAGATGGAACTAATTGGGTGAGATTTGCACATACACAACCGGCTCTGAGCTCAACAGCAACTGGAAATGAATTAAAAGCTATTTTCAGTTGACAAAATTGATTAAATATTCAGTAGTGCAGCGAGTGATTTAAAGGTAGCCAGTTATGAAGTAAAATTTTTATGTACCCAATTACTTCCTTTAAAAAAAAAACCCTCACAAAGCTTGTGATGTATGAGGGTAGATTAAAAAGGTTCTTAGCTTGGGGAGAACATTCTAACTTGCAGAACATCTGCTGGTTTCATGCAAATTGTGTGCCCTAATGACTCAACCAACATGGGGATTGGGATGGGGATTCTTTATTTTGGAATGCGTGTTGAATGTTTCTTTTGCTGTGTGCTGCTAGTCAAGGACTACGTGATCAAATCCCATTGCGGGGCTTCGTTAATTGCAAAGGCAGTACGTCTCAGTCTTGTTTAAACAAATTGGATTGCTGTCGTTAGTGGGCCTATGTGTAATGAACAGTACTAAAACAGAAAGTAGAAAGCAGGCACCTTTAAATTTGCTTTCTTTGGGACACAGACTTTTGGGTCAGATTCTGCTGTCAGTTACACAGGTGTAAATAGGGTGTAACACCATTTGAAATCAGTGAAGTCTTACTCTGATTGCATTGATTTTTCGTTTCAAATGCTTCATATTCATGCTGGTGTATCTGAGCAGACATTTTGTCCCTTTGTTTCCCAGTGTGTTTTTTCACAGCTGAATGTAGGAAGGCTGGTCCAGTGGGTAGGACACTAGCCTCAGGCTTGGGAGACTCAGGTTCGATTTCCTGTTCTGACACAGACTTCCTGTGTTGCCCTTGGACAAGTCACTTAGTCTTTCTATGCCTCAGTTTCCTATTTGTAAAATGGGGCAAGAGCACTCCCCTCCCTCACAGCACTCCTGTGAGGATAAACACACACATTAAAGACTGTTTACACAGTACGGCTCACACAGCATGACAGCGGGAGCCATATAAGTGCTAAAATTCAGTTAGTGCATGGGTTAATTTTAATGCTTAAAAAAAGTTAAAGAAATCTAAGTCAGATAATTGGCTACAATCCACATTGATAGAAAAATTCAAAGGAGGGTATTTAAATAGGCGCAGTTAGGGCCAACGGGGGAAGGGGGTGCTACATCCCCATCTGTAGCTCTATATTATGGCATGTGAATGGAGGGAGGCCAGGTCAACCCCCAATTATGTCTTGTTTTAACTTCGCCATTGTGACAAAACTACCCCCTTCTTGCAATCACTTTCTTCTCTTTGGGTGGTCCAAGCTTTTATGTTGGATTAATGAAAGAGAGTAGTTAGAAGGCAGTTACACTGAAAAGCCATCTCTAATTGCGCTGTTACTAGAAGGCAGTGAGTGTGTGTGGGGGAAGCAAAAAGCAAAGAAGTCAAACCGGGATTAGATACGGTGCATTCCTTGCACATTCAAAACATCCGCTGACGTTACCGAGGGTTTGGTGCAAGGAATCTAGGAGCTAGGCGGGACCTGTACAAGTTCTTCTATAGAAAATCTTTAATATAGGAGATGATAGAATGTACCAATTAATAGTTGTAAGTTCCTGGATGTTGAGAGTTTTGGAGTTTGTCCCATGAAGCTTGGATCTGGATCCAAACAAATGTTACATTTTGGGTGGTTTTGGATCCAGGGTTTTGGCTCTGGGGTAATTCCATTGATTCCAGTGAAGCTACTTGAGGTATGCACGAATGAAAGTAACAGAATTTTGGGGGCGGGAGGGGGGGCAGAGAGAGAGAGTGAATATTGTAAATTCACATGCATGATAACTAATGGGAAATATGCCAATCCCCGGAGTGGATGGCCTTGTGATTTTGGTGATCTGGGCCATTCATGTATATATTATGTGTTCTGAACCCTTATTTTTCAAGGGGACATGCTGCCACAGCACAGTAAATCAGACACAGTCTTGGTTATGGAGTTGCTACTGTTGGCTGCATAACAGAGCACAAGCATCTACACATAGCTCAGTACATTTCAGTGCTTCTTTCATTTGTCTGCATTAGCACACGGATACTGCTGCTTGTGGGATGCATTCTACCGATATTTTTCAAAATATAAAGAAAATGCTAAAAGAACTGTGCAAAAAAAAAAAATTCTGTCTGATTCAGTCTTAAGAAGTTGTGCAAGCAATAGACGTTGGAGCAATGAGCAATTATGAAATTCTAAAGGAACAGCTAGTTGTAGCCAAGCAACAATTGTTTGAAGGTGGCTCTATTTATTTACCTCTGGCATGAATTACGCAGTGGATTCATGCTAAAATGTTTTATATGAATTCATTCAAACTCTCCATTATATAAAGATGCTTTAAAAAAACTAACTGCCAATGGAAATGTAGGTCAAAAGCAGCATATCCTATATTTGCTGAAAAAGTTGTGCATTGAACATTTCATGTGTCTGAGTTCATTAAAGCAAGAGCTCTCCTTTGCACCTTTCCTGCATGGTACCTTTCACCTCGGAATCCCAGAGAGAGATTGATTAGCATTAAAGGTCAGGGTTTGCCACCATTGCTCACGTGGAATAATACTTTACTCTGCAAATAGTCCCATTAAGGCCAAGGGGAAAGGTACTACTCTGTGGGAGTAAGGGTGGTAGAATCTGGCCCCACTGCAGTAAGCCTCAACAAACTTACGAGGTAGGGAAAGGAGGTAGGAGGTACTTAGATTCACTCTGGGTCAGAGCAACCCCAACCAGAATTGTAGAGTTCTGATTTGCAATACATTGCTCTAACTTCTAGACAATACTTCCTCTTTGGGTGGGAATAGGGGGGTTAGAATGCATTCTTTGTGTTGGCTTTTAGTACATGAAATGCTAAACTTGCCCCTCAAACGATATCACTGTATCACCTCACTGATGAAATGCACGTGTACTGTAGGGGCCTGTTTTCTTCTAGACAAATGCCTATGGAGCAGAGAATGACCTCACCACACATTAAGTGGTGGGGGTCATTGCCTGGCTTGTTGGAAAGGCTGTATGCCCCTTTAAGGGCTGGAGAGCCAGGGAGTGGCTTTCTGCTGCAGTTGCAGACCAGGTCAGCGTGGGGATGCTGACCCATCTCCCCCAGGGGACTGGAAGTGGTGGTGATGGAGACTATATAGGTGTATCCTGGTGCAGGAAAAGCTCTTTTTTATCTGTACTGGGTGGAGCAGCACCTCCCCTCTGACCCATGGAAGTGGTGAAACACCAGATTTGGTCAGGATCTGCTCTGGGCCTGGCACTAATTGCTCCATTCTTGAGGGGGCTGGGAAGGAATTTTTGCCTCGCTGCCAGATTGGTCAAGGCAAGGTGGGTTTTTTCCCATTTTCCACACAGCAGGTTCGGGGGAGGCTTCGTTGGGGCGAATATGAAACGGGAGTTCGGCCATGATGTTGCAACTCAAAGCCCTGGTCTACACTAAGCTCGGGGGTCGAACTAGGGTACGCGAATTCAGCTACGTGAATAACGTAGCTGAATTCGAACTACCCTAGTTCGACTTACTTACCGTCCAGACGCCGCGGAAGCGAACTCCGCGGCTCCAGGGTCGACTCCGGCAACTCCTCCTGCCGCGGTGGAGTACCGGAGTTCGAACTAGCGCTTCCGGGGTTCGAACTATCGCGTCTAGATCAGACGCGATAGTTCGAACTCCGAGCAGTCGAACTCGCCGCGTCGACCGTCCCGGTAAGTGTAAACGTACCCAAAATGTAAACATGGGGTGGATCTCTGGTGCAGGAACTCCCTAGGGAGGGATACAGTGATCAGATAGAATGGACTGGGAAAGGATTGAAAGGAGGTAGTCTTTAAAGGAGCAGAAACAGGGGGGCTTCAGGGCTTCTCCGACTGGTACAGCAGGGAGCCAACCCTCCTATATTTTATAGCCTCTCTTAACCCTCATTTGGGGTGGTGGATGCTGAGATCCCAGCAGCAGGCCGGCTGGAGGCCAAGATGGGTAAGGGGGAGGGCTGACAGAAACCCCCTGGGTATATATTGAAATGATGATGGAATTACTTGCTCTGTACACTTTTATCTGCCGGGTACTCCCAGGCGTTTAAGAATTGAAGTTGTGGCTTAATAAACTACACTCAGTGTCCCCTGTCCGTCTTCCCGGATAGCTGCACAATAGGCCACTTCATCTCCAGGATGTCCTCTAGAGGACGAACGCTGAGAGTTCTGACAAGGTTTCATGCCTCAGTTGCTGGATCACCCTGATGAGTATGTCGTGTGCAAAGCAGATTGCTGCACGCTCGCCTCTCTACCATGTCCTTGTGGGTGTTTCACTGCTGCCTCTATACTAGAATAGCCAAAACTGAGCTCATCATCTATCCACCAAAACCTTCTCCTCCCTGAGGCCCCTCTGGCATCAATGCACAAACTGGATATTCTCTTAGATTCCTTTCTCCTCCACCCTGGCTCTTGCTAAGTCCTGCCCCTTTTTCTGTAAAATCCTCCTTTCCACCCCGAGAGACAGAACCATGGTCCATCTCCTCTCTTTCTCAGCTTGGTCCCTGGCAGCCATGCCTGTCCTCCTTACCCCCTTTTAGTTTATGCAAAATGCTTCTGTTAAAAAATCTCCTTTGACCATATCATCCCGCTCCGACCCAGCTGAAATCCCTTCACTGGCTTGTCCCACTCTTTCTGCATTATGTTTAAGCTCATCTTTTAAACCATTGACAATGCCAGTCCTGCTTTAGATGCTCTCCTCACACTGTTACACCCCCCTCAGGCTCCCTTTGCTTCTCTGTATCCTACTTCTAAACGATGCTACAAGCTGCCTAGTAACTTCATATCTCACTGAAGTTGAGGCACTCCACACCGCCCAGCGCTGGGCCCTCTCTCATCTTCTCAGCTTCACCCTTCCTTTCATGAGACACCTTCTAGGCATGGAAGTCTCTCATTTCCTTTGTGCCGAGAATTCTCCCTCACCAGTGTCAAATCCCTTTCCTTTTGTGATTCTCTTCTAAGCCGATCTGTTTACTGACAGTGCCCCGTGCCTTCTAGCACCTTACCAATCCTCCTCTTTATGGTCTGTGTCTGGAAGTGCTCTAGGTCAGGGTTGCTGTATTATGTGGTCCACATGATATCAAGTAAATTCACAGGGCTACATAAATGCTAAATAATACACTATGTATTTGACTCAAATACATGTTTCAAATCACACACACAAATCTAGTCTAAAGTCTTCTAAAGCTAGTTTTATTCAAAGCACTGGTATTCTATGTAAAATTGCCAAGAGATAAGACTTCTGCTATTCATTATTTTTACTTAAGTATGAAATAAAAAAATCAAAGGGAGCCTTTTTGCAAAGATGGCTTTACTTACTCAAGCTAATAATCACTTTTTTTTCTTGGCTCTTGATATTAATTTAGTTCTCTCCAAATTGCTATCTCGGGATACCAATAGTTGTCTATTTACCTGTAGAACAGGTAAAGCACAGGAAGTTAGCAATGGCAGCTCCCTCAAATGCCCCTACTGATGTGTCTCAAACCAAGATCTCAAGTTAGATGTGGAGACTAACGCAGCTTAATCTTTTTTAACCACTCCATCCACTTCCATTTCAAAATTAAGATCGTTTTGTGACAAAATGAATCTCATTTCATCCGATAACAAATTTCTGCTTGAGTTGTTCATTGTGTTTGCAAATGTTCCTACACAGAAGATTCAGCTTGCATGAATTTCTTGAAATTCAGTATTATGTGTTTTTAGTGTGGTAGCGCGTACAAGCCTTCGTCATGGACCAAGACTCCTATTGTGTACACAGAAAAAAAGACAGCTCCTGTCCCAAATTGTTTACAACTATTGAATTCCTGGAATTGTTTGCAGACAACTTGCACTCCCTTTCCCCCAGCTCTGTAATATGACTGTCTGAGTTATAACGTGTTGTGAATTGGACACTTAGCCAGAGGGATCTGCTCACAAACTCATTTTACTTAAGCTATTTGAAAAAAGCAGATCTTGTCAGCCTAGACTTGTAAAAAGCTACTTGCCCAGGATGAGTGAAACATGGTACTTTTCCCCGCATTGTGATCATTATCATGGAAAAGGATGGATGAGGAGAAGCTTTGATTGGGCTGGTAAATTTTCTGGACAATTTTGCAAGCTTTAGTTTATTGTAATATTTCTTTTGCTTATCTTTTTTTTTTTTAAACAGATGCTTCTTGATCGTTCTAATACCCTTCTCTAGGATATAGTATGCCTTCCTTCTAGGACTAAGCAAGTTCTTTGCCTGTGTCTGCTGTTATCAAGATGAATGGCATGTTGATTGACAAGAAAACTAAGATGACTTCTGTTGAAATCTGTTCTACTCTCTGAAACTACTTACATTCATTATCCCCACGATGAGTAAAAGATTTACAGTAGTTTATAATTTGGTCTCATTTCTTTCTTCTTGGTATGCTTATTAATCACCTTGTCGTAGAGCAACCAGGAGAACTTTGTTCATTCTGTGTGGTTTGGCCTGAGAGAGCAGTATTTTTAATATTAGGTTTTCTTGGGAAATTATAGATATCCTTGAATTTTGGGGACCATAAAAATAGATGAGTGATAGAATAGACCTTGTCTAGAAATTGGAAACCCATAAGGTGTTGCAGTTAAAGAATGCTGAAAGAAACCTATAGCCATACCACCTCAAGATGAGCTCATAAACTAAGCAGGCCCAGGCTAGTCAATACTTGGCTGGAAACCTCTGAAATCATAAGCCAGGGGTAGGCAACCTATGGCACGGGTGCCGAAGGTGGCACGCGAGCTGGTTTTCAGTGGCACTCGCATTGCCCAGGTCCTGGCCACCGGTCCGGGGATCTATATTTTAATTTAATTTTAAATGAAGTTTCTTAAACATTTTAAAAACCTTATTTACTTTACATACAACAATCGTTTAGTTATATATTATAGACTTATAGAAAGAGACCTTCTAAAAATGTTAAAATGTATTACTGACACGTGAAACCTTAAATTAGAGTGAATGAATGAAGACTCGGTGCACCACTTCTGAAAGGTTGCCGATCCCTGTCATAGGCGCTGCAGGCCTTAGGGTTGGGGTTAGTGATTCATTCTCCATTGTTAGTATTGAACCAATGCTCCAGTATGGCACCACGGAGCGCTGTGTTGATGGAGGTATCCCCTTGGCTGAGAGGTAAAACCAATGTCCTGATTATTTGGTCATTTAAAGATCCCATGTTACTTTTCACAAGAGTAGAGTAATTCAACCCAGTGTCCTGGCTATATTCCAAGTTCAGTAATTACAACATGCCTACTCAAGTTCTGCCTGCCATTTCAATCCTGTGTACTGTTCTTCACTTTTTTTTCCCTAAAGTGTTGTGTTTCCATATGCTATTATTGATGATGATGATGATAATAATACTTGACATTTTTATATAGCACTTTTCATCCATAAGATCTCAAGGGTTTTACAAAATCATGGTATCATTCTCTGGTTTTATAAATTATTATTTTTATGACTCGGTCAAACCCAGAATACGTTACACTGTGTGAACTCAGGAAGGCAAAATCCCTGTTTCCCAAGTGGAGAAAGTGAGGTACAGAGAGGATAAGTGAGTGTCCCAAGGTCACTATCACAGTTTGGAACTGAACGTGGATTTGCTAACTCCCAGACTGGTGCATTGGCCACAGAAGCATACTGAAAACCTTTTAAAACAGCTGCTACATTTCACCCTGGAAATGGCCACCCTTCAGGGGTAGGTGAAATGAACTAGATTGTTCACCCCTTTGTACAATTTCTCAGGGACACAACCAGAATTTTCCTAAGGAGGAGGCCAAGGGCTGCTGATTTTTGCAGGTGTCTTCCTTGGGCTGAGCATGTGACAGGGAGGGGGCCTATTGCACAGAGGGAGGTTTTTTTTTTCCTTCTTGGGACCATCATCTCCTCAAGCCCCCATCAGCCCTCGGCTCCTCCCACCTTTTCCAGCCTGGGGTACCCCCGCCTGTATCTCTCCAGCAGCTCTGTGTTGTGGACTCAGCTTCCTTTGCAGATGTGGAGGAACCTCAGCACCCTGGCCTCTGCAAGATTCCCATACATGATGCCTGTGCCACAGAGCTGCCCAGCCAGGGAAGGGACTGGGGACCATCAGGGGGTGTGTGTGTGTGTGTGCGCTTCTCGGCAAATCCCTGTGGGATGCCAGTGGGAGAGGGGTAGGTTGTGTGGCACCAGCAATCACTGTAGAAAGTGGCTTGAGGTCCGACTGGATGAAAGGCACTGCAAAAATGTCTGTATCTTCTAAATCTGGGGCAGAAACTGCCTCTGTATGTGTTGTGCAAGATGCAACCCTCTTTAATTCAGAAACTGTCAATGTTGGCAGTAATTTCACAGTATCCTTGAGGAGGAATTTATTGCATTTTCATGTGGATTTACAGCGGTGTACGCAGTAGGTAGTCGGCTTAGACATGCCTTAAAGAGTTGGGTATTTTTAAAAAAAAGTGATTATGTGCAGAATGTAGTTTCTGTAATAGGCTTATGGAGAGTTTGTCGAATTTGCATCCTCAGCATTAATAGGCTGCCCAACGACATGATTGTACAGTAAACAATTCTGAAAGGTTTACCAGCCCAGGGACACAGCTGATTAAAAATACAAGGTGCATGACTGGAAGGGGTGAGACATGTCATCAGCCTGTTGTCTAGGAGGAAAGGTATCCATTTGTTCAGTCTTTTAAACTTAGTCTCTTTATAACTTTGCATTAGATACAGGACCTGGGGCCATAGGGTGCTATTGATTTTTAAGTGGAACTCCTCATTGATGTGTTTGCATGTAAAATAGGAGTAGAGGTTTCTTTACAAAAACACCAAAATATTTAAATGGCAGCTGTTGGGATTGTCTGGGGTTTGTTACTAGTTCTTTGCAGGGTCTGATTCTGCTTTCATGTGAACATGCACAGATATTGTGTAACCTCACGAGTCCACAACAAATCTCTCTGTGGGGTGTTCTGTGTGCAATCCCTTGAGAGTCTGTTAATGCTTTGATGCTCATGTTATACGACACATCTTTCATGGCTGAGAAACCTTATATGTTCTCGTTAAAGGGAATCTCATTGACCGTAATTGAAATCCTGGCAGCACTTCAGTTTCATTAAAGGATAACTAAAAGCGATGCGTTTTTCTTCCTATGAATCAACTGCAGCCCTTGTGTGCTCTAGACATTGTACATATTCTTACTAAAACTAACTTTTGGCTTACAGCTCTCCTGCGTGTGATGTTCATTCTTAGTTTTATATTTTGGGAGACTGCATATCTGAGTGTGGCACAGGTCCCCCGGCACAGTGCAAGGACAAGGTGTGGGGGGGGGGAGTGGCATTAAAGATGTATTTTATAAAATAGGAAGGCCTTTAACAACACATGGCAAGGTTGCGGGGGTTGGGGAATAGGGATTCCTAGATGCTGTTCCCTCTTCTTCAATTGAGATGCTGCAGTTTGCTTAATGTCTTTGTGTCAGAATTTGTGCACTGGTAAAAAAGGTGTTTTAATACTTGCCTACTTTGCAAGTATTGGGGAGCTTTTTAAGGCTTATAAAACATTGAGATCCTCAAGGTGTTCCGCAAACTTCACGGGGCAAAACGTGCATTCACTGCCGAAGGGGGCGTGATACCTGCGGAGAACATAACACCATCCAAGGGGCTGCAGATGGAGTAGAACACAGAGAGGAGCAACTTTTGTGACAGCTTCTAAAAGGAGCGGGCTGAATTCTCTTCACTGCTTGCCATGGTGCATGGAAATGGCCGGTGCACTGTCCTCACTCCCATGAAGATGTTTTCTGGCACTGCTCCTTAGCTCTAATCACCTAACAATAATTCTTAGAGCGGAGCAAAGATCCGAATTTTGGCCAATCAGGAAGAAAAGTTGAAACACTGAAATTGTTCTACAGACAGAAATCCTGAAAAATTTTGATTTGGAAATGGCAAAATGGTGAGTTTAGCGTCAGTGCACATTGAACTGCAATTCTGTATGGTGCCACATTGCCTTGTGGGAGCTGTGGTTTGGAAACCTGGTGCCTTCCTTTTCTCCCAGTAGGCGAGACTACATCTCCCATAAGCATGACCACTGGCGTCTGTGTCACATCATGGAACACAAAATCCGACCAGGGAGCCTGGCCTATAAGTGGTGGGGGGGTGGTGGCTTGAACTACAACTCCCATAAGGCAATGTGGCACAATAGAGAACTTGTGGTTTAATGTTGAACTGACCTGAAAAGAATGGTTTCATTTTGAATTTCCTCATAGAAAATGTGAATTTTTTTCTGAAACTGCGTTTTCTGTTGAAAAATGATTTTGACAGGAAATTCCCCACCGGCTCTAATGATGAGAGTAGTGCCGGGAATAGACTCTGTGCACTCTTTAGCAAGAGCCACACTAGAAGGGCCGTTGTTTGGCCCCAAGAGTATAGAAATGTTTACACTGTGAATTGTGTGTAAATAACACTAGCAAAGTAGAGCTGGGCAAATATTTTGGAACAAATAACACATTAGAAAAATTTTGCCCCTTTCTCAGTTCATGAATTATTTGGGAACAGCTCCTGATTTTCTCAGATTTCTTAGAATTTTTTGGCTGAATAACCTCTGAGAGCAATTCTTGGCTTGTAATTTGTTTGCTCCAACAAACTGGAAAACTGTGGACTAGTGGGTTATGGATAACTGGGCTTCTTAGTTAGAGAACAGTGCTAGTGGCCCCAGAGGGTTCATGGCTGCATAGTTTACTGTGCACATTCAATGCTTGAACTATTTCGATTGGGCACATGGGTTCCCTTTCCTAAGTGGATGGGTCCAACCAGTTAGAATTAGAGTTCTGCCAGGAGCACTCAAGATTGAAAATTTTAAAATTCACTTTCTCTCTGCAGCATTTGCACCAAATTAGCTGTTTCCACAAACATCCTGCCAGTGATTTTGCTTGAAAGAACACTTGCAGAAATTGACCACAAAAGGAGCGTGAACCCAGCTGAAGTGAAGTTGTTTACCAATTTTAAAGAATATTCTTTTAGATTGTAAGATCTTTGGGGAAGGGACTGTCACTTATTGTATTCTTGTACCGTGCCTAGAACAATGGCTCCCTAACCTCATTGGCCTCCAGATACTACTGCAATTTACATCTGAAATACTAATATTCATAGAAAACAGTGACTGTTCACTCTGCTCTATATGGCAGCAGATATGTAAGACAGCACAGGTACATTTTATCCTCTCAGATCCATGGTCAGTCATGCTCGATAACGGTGTGAAAATTGGATTTGTCAACTAGTAATCCCTCAGTGATCAATAATTAGTTGTAATTATGCGCTGTTTAAATGCTCTGGAGAAGGAAGTTTGTGGCTGGAATGGGAAATTAAGAATGGCAGATGTATCAGCCCGTTTGACCTAGGAGAAACTAATTTAAAGAATTGAAGTTGCACACGGGAAATAGAGCTAAATTGCTTTTCAAAGCCACATTATGTCACACAGCTGTAGTCCTGAAGATCAGATGCAGCATTTTAGTCAAGAAGTAGGTTAATATAAGAGTTAATTGGGTTTGCTGACCATGAGCACCATAATTTGAATGATAGAGGAGTTTGCCTTATTTATTAGTCCCCTGGTATATGTTTCCTATTATGGGAATTGTGTAAGACAACCCTTCCCCTTTCCCCCCCTCAAGGGTTAGTGTGGAATGTCCTTTTGCTATTTTAGCTGTTTCACAACCAAACCCCGACATATATATGTATATGAATAACTTAGCTCACCATAGAGTCCATGAGAAATGAAGTCTCTATTTAAACATGTAATCTTTGATCTAAGCAAATATATTAACTAGGTATGGAAGAGTCACCCAAAGAAAAGCTGGGCACATACTGTACTGTAACAGAGACGTCCATATGCTTGGTTTGGATTTAGATCTTCTCTCTTTAATTTCTACTAATGATCCTTAAAAAGTGAACAATATAGGCGAGATTTTCAGAGAGCCTGAGATTTATTTCAATGAGAACTGTGGGTACTCAGCAACTCTGAAAATCTAGCTCCTTGGATTTGAACAAAAGGACACCCTCTTCGTCTACCACAGGTAGTTCCTCTCAGCCAAAGAGCTAAAGAGGATATCTGACATCCAATCGGGATAAGTTATTTCTGCTCTCCAGCCATGTCTGATCGTTGTTCTCTTTGCAGTCATTAAAATGACATGAACCATTTAACCTCAGGAAGTGGGAGTGAGAGTAGACCTATTACACAATTATATGTGAGAATGAGCTGATATAATTTATGGTATTTGAGGGACCAGTGCTTTTTAAGGTTCTTGTATCCTTGTGGTACATGGCTAAGCTTAGCGGATTGTTGTTCACATCTCCATGATGTATCCATAGTAACCTGGCTGGTGTCCAGTGGAAGTGACTGACTTTTATTTTGAATGAGCCTGTGACACACAGTATTAGAGGTGCGTTTTCTGTTAGAAATCCATAGTATGTCCTGTGGTTTTGCCACAGAATAGGAAACTGCAAGATCGGGGCTCTACTCCTGGTTTCACCACAGATTTCGTGTATGACCTTCAGTGAGTTGTCTAACTTCTCTGTGCCTCAGTTTCACCATCCATAAAATGGGGGGAGGGGAATAACACATTCCTTTCTTATGACTATTACTGTTCCTTTCTCTGTAATATTCGAGCTTGACATATGTTCCTACCATCAACTTCCATCGACTTCAATAGGAGTTGAGGATACTCAGCACCTTCCAGAAAGGAGCCCTGCATTTGCAGTGGGTGTTGATCATTTTTCTGTGTTCTTGTGATAAATTTAAATAATTTTGGATTTAACCACTTTGAATATTTGAAGTGAAACTGACCAGTTTATATCTTGGGAAATCTCTCCCCCAGACCATATACTTGGTAGAAAAGACACTTTGGATCAAATTCTGCTCTGTTACACTGCTGAAAATATAGAGTAACTCAGTTGCTGTATTTGCAGATTTTGGCACTATATATGCTAAATAAAGTAGAATTGCTATATAATCAGCATGCTATTACAACTGAGAAGAAAGATAAATTATAGCTTTGTTGGTATCCCTAGATATTGGTCCCTATAATTTCTGGCACCTAAACCTGCCCCACCAAACTGAAATCTACCCTGGCCCAACCTTTTCTAAGGGCCTGATTTTGATCTCTCTTATATCAGTATAACTAAGAAGCAACTTAGCTGAAATCAGTGGAGTTATATGGATGTAAGGGAGATCAGAATCTAGCCCTGTATCTCTGGTTGTGCCAGAAGAATTGGGAGTAGTGGTCAGTATAAAATAACATTTTGAATACATGCTTCGGGCCTAGTATAGCTGATGTAATGAACTCCAAGAGCTTGATTTGCTTACAGTAGTACTGATAATCTGTCATTGTAGAGAGACAAGTAAATAATGATGCAAGATAAGTGATAGCAGAGGCCAGTGCAAAGAGAGCCAACAGGAGACAAAATGTAACTGAAAGGCTCAAGTGACGTAGTTTGGAACTACCAATTCTTCCTCTCTTGTTATGCAGACTTTTTAATGTTTTGGAAAACAGGCAGTTACAAAAATTGAATTCTATGACTCCATAGAACAATTATGAGCATTTTAATTTGCTTAGCAAGGGCTCCAAGGAGAAGGCATCTGCATCTATTTGTCTCTGTATCATGAAGAAATAAACATTAAAAAGCAGATCTGTTTGTTGGTGACATTTTCCCCTGTGCTCTCTAAGGAACTAAGACGCGTACAGCAGAGTGGCACGGAAGCATTTTTTTAAAACAATTCTCCATGTTATAGCCAACATGGGAACTTTGCTATGTCGTCCTTTCAACAAATGATGAGGAGAACGGCTCTTTAGAGTTTACATAGCATATGGGTAGCAACTGGACACTTGTTTAGCCCTGTTGGTTTGAGTTGTCTGATTTCCATAGTTGGCAAGCCACTGGGATTGGCACAGAAGAGTTAATTACAGTGGAATGATGGTGCTCTAAAATGAGGACTGTACAGTAGACAGACATGCTGACTCTGTGGCTCAGACCTTATGAGCAGATTTGGCCAGAAAAGCTAAGGGAGTAACCAGTTGGGAAGAGGAACTGCACTCCATGTGTGAATCTGTCCAACAGCTGAGCATCTGTACTCTTAAGTTGCCAAGTCTGGAGCAGCAGAAATCTTAAGGAATGGGGCAGAGAAAGACGCAGCATATTGCACATCCCCAGTAACACTAAAGAGATACACAGGAGGAACTGGAGTACTTGTGGCACCTTAGAGACTAACACATTTATTTGAGCCTAAGCTTTTGTGGACTACAGCCCACTTCATCGGAGGCATAGAATGGAACATATAGCGAGGAGATATAGATACATACAGAGAACAATGAAAAGGTGGGAGTTGCCCAACCAACTCTAAGAAGCTAATTAATTAAGATGAACTGTTGTCAGCAGGAGATAAAAAAAACCTTTCATCTTAATTAATTAGCCTCTTAGAGTTGGTTGGGCAACTCCCACCTTTTCATGTTCTCTGTATGTATATATATCTCCTCACTATATGTTCCATTCTATGCCTCCGATGAAGTGGGCTGTCTCCCACGAAAGCTTAGGCTCAAATAAATTTGTTAGTCTCTAAGGTGCCACAAGTACTCTTGTTCTTTTTGCGGATACAGGCTAACACGGCTGCTACTCTGAAACAGGAGGAACTGTCAAGCAATCGAATCCTATTTCTAAGCCATGCCCTGAAGTCCTTAGGAATTTTCCTAAAAGAGGGCTCCCCAGCTCCTATTTTGTTTTAGATCTGACTTACTGTTTTGGAAAGAAGTCTAGATTCTATCTAGAAATGGATCTTTCTGACTTTATGGAAGCCATTTAGGAGTATAATGGAGCCGATAAAGGAAGCTCTGTGCATGTAATAATTCTAAAGCAAGTATTTTACAAAGACTACATGGATTCAGCTTTGCTTCACATTCCTGGTTCTCAGAGAAGAGGAAGCAAGGGAATAAAATGGCTTGAGAGAATGGATGTGAAACCAAAGGAACCAAATGTTGTAGGGCCAATATTATTACCTGATGACTGGAGATTAGGAAATATATAGTGTATGCTGTATTCTTTTTTTGTTATAAAGGCTTGTGGTAGTATATTGTAAATTATGAAACAATGATAATACCTGTGTCCATATATGCATTTTGCTTAGAAATATGCAACCTAGTTACTTATTTAAATAAGTTCACCTCATGCAACTTCCTTTATTTGCTGAAAATATTAGAGGAATAGGGTATGTTTGTGTCATCGTCTAATAGACCTAATGGAACCTAAGAAGTCAGAGGTAGAGTTGATTCAGCAGAATCAAAGGTAACTTGCAGTCTATTTTGTAAGCACCATGATTTATATCATGCATTTCTCCACTTTATGGTTTTTGCTCTTATTTTTAGTGAAGGATGTAAGTAAGAAAAACACAAGAAGAGGACAGAGACACAGAATTAATTTGGTAACTCAAACCCTGCCACCAAGCTTAGCAGGATGTGAGAAAGCAGCGCTAAGCAATATAAAAATAGCTACTTCTGCCTTACAAAGAAAGCGAGAGATACAGCGGTGGTGAATGGTGCTTTGCACTGCTGTAGCACTTTGCAACCAAGGCTTTATGGACATTTATGAATAAAGCTTCAATAACCCCAATGTGGGAGGTTAGTATGTAAGAGAGACTCTCGTGCTACCTAGCTTGGTGGTTAGTGCACTGGCCTGGAATGTGGGAGACCTGCTCCCCTGCTTGATTCAGAGCAGAGTTTTTCATCCCAACTCACTTTGAATCAGGCAGAGCTGGTACTCCCACATCCCAGGCCATTGCTCTAACCACCAGGCTACCTATGCACAAATCAATAAGCTTTTGTTTTCAGTCCATATGTGGACTTTTTGACACAATTTAATTTTTGAGGAAATAGTTTTGAAAATGTTTTTTTGTTCTAGGGAAAACAAATTTTGAAATGTTGAAGGTTGCAGCAAAACAGAATGGTTACCCTCTGGTCAGTGCTAGTATTATCTCCATTTTATAGCTAGGGAAACTGAGGCACACTTACATCAAGCCTGCATGCTGTTACTGCACTCCACCACATATCTCCTGCCTCCTAGTTCTGTGTTTTAACTGACTGTGCTTCTTCTACAGAGGTTTAGTACAGTGCACTGACACAGAAATGTCTCAAACTTTCAAATGGGTTAAACATCTAAAATGGACATTCCACCTTTCGTGCTACAAACAGATATGGAGAGTATTGTTCTTAGGGCGTATAGCATGTGTGCAGCAAATGAACACTTATATAACCCTATTGGTTTATGCTGTATGATTTCCCTTGTTGGCTTGCCATGAGGGTTTGGAACAGACGAGTTAGGTAATAGAAATAGAAAGATGACAGTCTCAAAAGAGCACCATCCACTGCATGTTACCGGATGGCCACATGGTTCAGAGCCAATAAGCAAATATGGCCTGGAAAATGAGGGTCTGTTGCAATTTTTACAGTAGCAGCAGGACAGCTGAAGAATTGGCAACATCCGCAGAGGTTAACTCTGTTGATCTGCTTCTCCCTCCCATTGCCAATGACTTCAACTAGTGGAGGTTGCCTCTTAGATCAGTGGCAGAAACCTAGGGTTGAATTTAATCTTTGATTATGCTTTGGGCTTATAGATCACATTTCCTCAGTAGACCTCAGCGTGCTCTACAACAGACGTCAGTATCATTATCGCCATTCATTCCTATCAGTGGAGTTACTGTGAAGATGAATTGGTCCCATAAAGTGCATTGCCCAGAAGGACTCCTTCTGTTTCTTCCTAAGGTCTCTTTCAAATGTTCTTTTCCCTCCTTTCAACAATTAACATGAAGAACACCAAACACAGACATTTTGCATTTTTTAATACCTTACAAGGTTTGGATGACAGAGTTTCTCGTGTCATCTTTCCATTGGCTTTTAAATGGCATCCTGGCACGCATTTGAAATTACTGTAGTAACGATCAGGGCTAAATCCTGAGGTCCTTACTTAGATGTCACTCAGGACCAAATTCCATGCAGACATGCAAAACCCCCATTAAGTATTGATTGAGTCAGGATCGTGGAATTTGATTTCACTGGAAATTGCCTAAATCAGGACAGAGTAAAAACTGAATGAGGACTTCAGGATTTGGCCTGTAATGAAATGCTATATTTTAATGACTTTCAGGTAGTTTATTAGGTGAAAATAAACTTGGCCAGTTGAAGGGCTGCAGCAAAACAGGGATTAATGGTGTTATTCTTTGCAGCGGTATTGGGAACCAATGTATATTCAATTTTAAAAAAAGAAACTACACTGAAGTGCACTTTTAAGCCGATTGATCCCACTGTTCTTTTCATTTCCTATTGTGAATATTCTGTGGAACTGACTGTTTGAAGGTTTCGCCCAAGTAAGGCACAGTACATGTTTAAAGAGGAGTGTTTATAGAAACCTGGGAAATTGTGCTTTGACCCAAGCTTTAAGAAAAGCTGCATGTGTTTCGCTCTCTGAAAGTTCACATGTAGAGAAGCACTTCTCACCACGAACAAACTGCCAAATGCATTTGAAATGAAAGTTTCTGATTAAAATGGGCAGGTTGGAGCCCCCAGCTGCTGGCAGCCATCTTGTGCAACAATTATAGCTGTTGTGATCCCTGCACAGAAGCTGTTGCTTTAACGATCAAGAGAACTTTAAATACCTAACCCCAGTGGTTAATGGTTTAAATATTCAAGAGTATTGTTTTTCTTCTGATTAACGCAGGATGAAAACTGGTCTAGAATCAGATTGCCCGTGTCACAGATACAGATATACAACCAGTCGCTTTCAACTTCACTTCATGATCTTAGATTGATAAGCACAGAGGGCATTTGAGAGGTCTCTGGCCCTATTTGTAAGCCATATCCTGAAATTCCTACTAAGGGAAAGATCCTGTCACTGCTCCTCTCCTCCCTTCCACGTCCCATGGAAAAATCCAGAGGAGGACTGTGGGTGCAGAAAAAAAATCACCAGTTCCCTTCCATTGAGGGGTTGTTGGGATTTGCATGGGGTTCTACTATCCAGAACGGACCTGTCTTGGAAGGAAGGGTTGGTCCAGTGGCCCAATTCTCAGTTCTGCCCCAATGGTTCTGTGTGACCTTGGGCAAGTCACTCTAACCCCTCTGTACCTTAGTTCTTCATCTGCAAAATGGAAATAATAGCACTTCTCTACCCCCTTGGGCTGTTGAGGAACAAAACATTAGATTATGAGTGTGGTAATAGGGGTCATATAAATATCTGAGAGGCAATGGGTCCCAGGTCATTGCCCTGGCTTCAGTGTCCTCTGTTCTTATTCCAGGAACCCCTGCTCAAAGGAGAAGAGATTCTTTATGGCAGGAGGTGCCCTGCCCCAAAGCTAATGCAGCCAGTGATATCTTCAGATTTAGACTATAAAATTTGCTAGGATTTTGGAATAGAAACTCGGATAACAGCAAGGTGTAAATTCGGTTTGGTTCTCCTCTAATATGAACCTGTTTAGTGACAGGTCTACACTACGGGGAGGGATTGATCTAAGTTACATGAATAACAGCTGAAGTTGACATACTTAGATCTACTTATCATGGTATCTTCACTGTGGTGTGTCGATGGGAGATGCTCTCCTGTAGATTCCCCTTGTGCTTCTTGTTGAGATGGGGTACCGGATCGACACTAGAGCAATTGGAGGTCGATTTATCGCATCTGTACTAGACATGATAAATTGACCCTCTGCTGGATCGATCACTGCCTGTTGATCTGGCTGGTAGTAGACAAGCCCTCTATAAAGCTTGTCCATTTACTTATTCCAGATAGAGATTTTAATGTGTAACTGTTCCGCTAGTGGCGAGGAGCAGAAGAATTTCCACAGCTCATTTGCTGGATGGAGTAATTAAACACAGTCTCCATACCAATGTATTTATATTTTTCAGACTATTCTCACCATTTCAGTAGCTGGAAGAACATTGAAGCTACTGCACAGATAAGCCAGAGCAAAACCACTAACATTTCTGACTGATTTGTTTTTTGTTTGAGTCTCAATGAGAGCTTTTTCCTTCGGTCAGTCGCCATTGCCATAATCATTAACAGCATGGTTTGCAAATGGATGACATCCTAATAATTCGATGATTTCTCTGCAATATTTTTGTGTATCCCCTGAGAGTATTTTATTCTTGAACAACAGAGTACAACGAGAGAGAAAAATGGTGCCAGAATTGTGTTCAGCAAATCTCACATTGTTTAGACAAGTAGCCTCTTGCCTTAAGTCTTTCTGAAGGAAGTAGGTTTTTCAGTAAACAAAAGGGAAAATCTGCTGGGTATATTTTTGTTTTTGTTCTAAGACTAACATCCAGCGGGCTCACCTGCTAACCTGTCTGACTGATGTAAGAATGATGACCTTTTGCGAAGCTGTAGTGCAAAATAGTTTCTGCAAATGTATTGCACCTTGCTAAATGGTAAGGATTTGCAATCTGCATACAGAGGCTGTTAGGGTGTCTGCCCAGCTCAGGAACGGCCTCCTCCGTCGCTCCCACTGTACTAGAAGGCATGTCGGTACTCCGCATACTATAACAGATGCATCAGAATTACCTAAAGAAAGATAGATGTGTCATTGCTGTGCACAGATATTTCCCATTGGTGTCACTGTGCGTTGTTGTGCACAGTGGGATCAGTGGCAGGACGTTTTGGTGAAGGAGCAGTTGAAGTACTCCTCATGCTGAACCCTCTTTGAGCCTTGTCTTACCTAAGAGATGACAAATCTGTTACCCTCTCCAAGAGTTGAGGGCTTCTGGCTGCTAGAGCATCAATAATACACAGCCGCTTCTCAAATGAAGGTTTCCATTTCTTTCTCACATCACTTTTTATAACAGGTTTGGTATCATCACTCAGACTTCAGCTCAACACCATCCTGGTATGAAAGGCTTTCACATGATATTCCTGTTTCAGAGCTCAGTAACATCGACACATTTTGGAGCCAGAAGGAGCACACCTCTGTGTCACACAGTCTTCAGTGAGGACAGTCAACAGGATTCTTAACTACATTCTTCCTTAAGTGCCATACCTGATAATAGAGAGACAAGGTGGATGAGGTAATAGCTTTTATTAGACCAAATTCTGTTGGTGAAAGAGACCAGCTTCTGAGCTTCCACAGAGCTCTTCTTCAAGTCTGTCTCTCTCACCAACAGAATTTGGTCCAATAAAATATACCATCTCTCCCACCTTGTCTCTTGAATATCCTGGGACTGACACAGTTGCAACAACGCTGCATACCTGGTAATGGCAGGGGCCCTATTGGTGTGGCCATGTGTTATGATAGACACTGTGGTCTAGTGGGATAGTGGGACGCCGGTGGCCTGCATTCTATTTCCAGCTTTGCCACTGGCCTGCTGGGTGACCTTGTCCCAGTCACTTTACCTCCCTGGGTCTCAATTTTCCTATTTGTAAACTTACTACAACATGACTTTGAATTAATTTTTTTTTTAAAAATCCCATGCACTTCTATTGTCTTTTAAAATCTGATCTATTTTTCATTAGCTTTCGAATTCTGTTTTCTGGATGAAGGCACATGAATGTGAGCCATCATTCACCTTTTCATTCTGTAGGCGAGCTCGGTGAACTACAAGCAGTGAATAGTATCTTTGCTGAGTTTAGTCCCCCTTTTCTGTTTGCAAATCACCTGCAAACAGACTGATTTTTTTGCAAATTTGGTTGCTATTTGAAATAATTCAACAGAGATTATGTGAATTTCTTTCTGTGGGTGCTTGTGAGCTAGTCATTCTGACTATTGTGACTCAAGTATTTGCCATTCGTAATTGAGCTGCATGCAGTGCTTTTGGTCACCTATGTTGTATGGCATTTTTTTCTACTCCAGGATTGGATAACTACACTCTCAAAAAAAACAGGAGTACTTGTGGCACCTTAAAGACTAACAAATTTATTTTAGCATGAGCTTTCGTGAGCTAAAGCTCACTTCTTCGGATGTGAAGAAGAAGATGTGAAGGCATCCGAAGAAGTGAGCTTTAGCTCACGAAAGCTCATGCTAAAATAAATTTGTTAGTCTTTAAGGTGCCACAAGTACTCCTGTTTTTTTTGCGGATACAGACTAACACGGCTGCTACTCTGAAACCTACACTCTCAAAGGGTTTTCAAGCTGGCAATGCAAACTGTCTCAGTGCAATGGCAATATATTTACTTGAATAACTATGATGCTTTTCTCTCTCTAGATACATTATAGTAAACTAAAATTTACTGTGATGAGTGATCATGGACACTGACTGACTTAAAGGGGGGTAGGAGATCTTTTGACTCAAATTCATGCTCTTTAATCAAATTAACTTCTGTTACTTTTTTTGGATAGTATCTGCCCTGCCCTCTTCTGAAGTCACAATTTCTCCCATCTATTTATTTAGTTAGTTTTCTAAAACATGCCTAATACAGCATCTAGGGGGCACGTACAATATTTAACACAGGAAGTTTTAAAAACAAAATGACAAAACAAGACTCCTTTTGTCTAAAATAAAATTCACATCAACTCTTCCTGCTCCCAGAGAGCGGAGTTGATCGCACCCTACTCCAAAGTTCAGCAAACTTCTTTGTCACACCAGAAAGGGAAGGGAATTCGACAGACAAAGGTCACTCACTGAGAATCCTCTTTCCAGAAATAGCAAAGAATCCTGTGGCACCTTATAGACTAACAGAAGTTTTGCAGCATGAGCTTTCGTGGGTGAATACCCACTTCTTCGGATGCAAGCAGTGGAAATTTCCAGGGACAGGTGTGTATATATAAGCAAGCAAGAAGCAAGCTAGAGATAACGAGGTTAGATCAATCAGGGAGGATGGGGCCCTGTTCCAGCAGCTGAGGTGTGAAAACCAAGGGAGGAGAAACTGGTTCTGTAATTGGCAAGCCATTCACAGTCTTTGTTTAGTCCTAAGCTGATGGTGTTAAATTTGCAGATGAACTGGAGCTCAGCAGTTTCTCTTTGAAGTCTGGTCCTAAAGTTTTTTTGTTGTAGGATGGCCACCTTAAAATCTGCTATTGTGTGGCCAGGGAGGTTGAAGTGTTCTCCTACAGGTTTTTGTATATTGCCATTCCTAATGTCTGATTTGTGTCCATTTATCCTTTTCCTTAGAGACTGTCCAGTTTGGCCGATGTACATAGCAGAGGGGCATTGCTGGCATATGATGGCATATATTACATTGGTGGACGTGCAGGTGAATGAACCGGTGATGGTGTGGCTGATCTGGTTAGGTCCTGTGATGGTGTTGCTGGTGTAGATATGTGGGCAGAGTTGGCATCGAGGTTTGTTGCATGGGTTGGTTCCTGAACTAGAGTTACTATGGTGCGGTGTGCAGTTGTTGGTGAGAATATGCTTCAGGTTGGCAGGTTGTCTGTGGGCGAGGACTGGCCTGCCACCCAAGGCCTGTGAAAGTGTGGGATCATTGTCCAGGATGGGTTGTAGATCCCTGATGATGCGTTGGAGGGGTTTGAGCTGGGGACTGTATGTGATGGCCAGTGGAGTCCTGTTGGTTTCTTTCTTGGGTTTGTCTTGCAGAAGGAGGTTTCTGGGTACACATCTGGCTCTGTTGATCTGTTTCCTTATTTCCTCGTGTGGGTACTGTAGTCTTGAGAATGCTTGGTGGAGATTTTCTAGGTGTTGGTCTCTGTCTGCGGGGTTAGAGCAGATACGGTTGTACCTGTCCCTGGAAATTTCCACTGCTTGCATCCGAAGAAGTGGGTATTCACCCACGAAAGCTCATGCTGCAAAACTTCTGTTAGTCTATAAGGTGCCACAGGATTCTTTGCTGCTTCTACAGAACCAGACTAACACGGCTACCCCTCTGATACTTTCCAGAAATGTAAATCTATCACCCATCAGTGTGAGCATCCCCTGCAGTTTTATGCCATCACGGTGGTGATCTATTGCTGGTATCTTACCTTTAATTCCTGATGATCATCACAAAGTCTTAGGGCTTATCTACACGTACAGCACTGCAGTGGCGCAGCTGCACCATCAGCATAATAAAACCACCTCTATGAGAGGCACTAGCTATGTTAGCGGGAGATGCTTTCCAGCCAGCACAGTGCTGTCTGCACTGGTGCTTACGTCGTTGTAGCTTATGTCGCCCAGGTGGGTGGTTTATTCACACATAAGTGCTGTTGAAAAAAGCTGTTATGTAGACATAGTCTTAAGGCCTTTTCTCTTTTTCTCCAAACATGCTGACTAACTCCGTATCTGGCTACATCAGACTAATTTTGCCTGGATTGTCATGCTCAATGCAAGAGCAAGATTGTGGAGGAGGCTGACTTTTCAACCAGTGGCAGGAAATCACATTAAACTCAGTGTAATTACATTGTTCTAGAGGTGTGATTGTGTTTCAGCTACCAATCTCCCATTAAATTACTTCCAATCAGTCTCAAGCTGCAGAACGAAATCCTCCTGATGTAGATGATGAAGAAGTACATTTTGCATTTATATTTTATCTTCACCTGGTGCTGTATATTACACTCTCCAGTTTCACCCTGTTCCCAAAGCATATTTCTCACCTGTTACACTCAGGTGTGTACTGTACATTGACTTCTCTCTTTATCCTGGTCTGTTCTTTGGTACATCAAGTGCGACTCGTTAGCAGTTAAATTTGATACATAAGATATCTTGGATGCATGAAGGCACTTTAAAGAAAGAACATTTGACACTTGAAGACTGGTAAAAAGTTCCCACTAGCAAGGCAAAGTTCAACCTGCATCTTTATTATACATCTCAGATTGTATTTTCCTTGCTTTTACAGAAATATGCATGTACATCAGTATCTCTGATCAGAAAGGCTTTAGACAATGGTTTAAAGGTCCGATTTTCAGACAGGCGCCATTTTTTCAGGCAAAATTCTGTATCTACCTGTAATTAATTGCAGGCAGATAAGTCAGCAATAAAGACTCAGTTCAGGAAAGCATTTGAGTATGTGCTTAAGTCCAATTAAAGTCAATGGGATTGAATCAATGCTTAAAGTTAAGCATGTGGTTAAGTTCTTTCCTGAATAGGAATGGACATAAGCACATACTTAAGTGCTCTGTTGAACTGGTAGTAGGAAATCTAAATGCTAGGTTTAAAAAATGGCCTGTCTTTTAGTACCCGCAAACTGCAGGCGAAAATAACCTGGTGATACAATTTTGCACCAGTGATTATTTACACAGGAAGTTGCTCTTGGATGCTTGAGTACTGGACTTATGGTGCAGTCAGATAAAGTGTCAGTAATTGCTGGGGGAAATAATTGCAACCAAGTTATGAGGGCGGGGGGAGTTTAAGCAGGCTGGCCTGAAAATTAAACTCTAAACGTGAACATTTGTGCTGCAATTTGTGGGCGCACAATTGCAGTGACAGTGATTTTTATGGATGCCTGCAAAAATATAGGGCAGGTTTGAAAATTGAAAATAAATGCGTAGTTTCTAATGTGCAGCTGTTTGTTACCCCTTCTCCGTCTCCTGAATCTTTCATGATTGGGTAGAATTGCCCAGTCATATTTGAGCAGAGGAGGTATCTGTAAAACCAACGTTCAATACTTGTTCCCGGTCTCAATAGCAATTGATTTCCGAAACGGAACTGAAAAGTGCAGGTGATTCCCAGAAAATGGAGACTTCAAGCCCTGAACAAATTTTTGGTTAGATAAAATCAAGCTCTCCAATCCAGACCAGCTCTTTATTTTTCCAAGCACAAGATAATTTTAAACCTTCCACTTCCTCAAAGAATGGGGATTCTAGGTATACGGCAATCTGGTGTATCTCAGCTTCACGGTCAAAGGGACACTGGCCGTAAAGAGACCCAGGTCATTTTCCCTCCTGGCTGCCCTGCTTTAGGATTAGGAGTGGGTGGACACATGGCTGCTCCCTTGAAGACAGAACGGGGAAGATTTGAGGGGAGGAGCATGCTGTCCCCTTAAAGAAATGGGGAGAGGGAGCCAGATCACCATTCCTAGAAAATATTGGGCAGAGGAAGACTCCAGGACTGGCCTCCCTTAGAACAGGGCTGAGGGTAAATGCTGAGGGAGCTGGGGTCTACTAGGGGAAGGCAGGTTCTGGTTCTGTGGCACCAAGGAGTCTCTAAAGAAGCGGGAAAGCTCATGTATTGTATCCACAAGGGCTGGGATGCTGAGGTAAGATGGGGAGCTGTCCTACCCCCAGCTAAGAAGAAAGTCTGCTGTTGCGGTTGCTGTCCTCAGAGCCCGGAGAGAGGGAGAATCTGAAGAGAAAAATCTTGGTTCCCTTCCAGGTTTGGGGCAGAGGAACCATTGCGGGATTTGTCCCTCTCCTCTCCTCTTCCTGTAGCCTGGAGAGGAAGTACGGCTGTTTTTCTACCCACGTATACCCAGTTATAATTACTTTAGCCTTTAGTTAGTTTAATTGACTCATAAGTGCAGATAGGGATTTTGGTAGAAAATCACTCTTGTGCCTTTCTTTCCAGTTATGCCATTTTTTTTTTTTTACTGACTCCAGATTTACTAGCAGATGTTAAGAATCCCTAACGCACAGAGATTATTGTGTCCCCAGATGCCAAGTTGTGAGCCCAACACTTGGCACCTCTGAGTCTAGAGCACTGCGTGACGCCCCTTGTTGAAATGACTTAACAGCTGAGTTCCTTTATTGGAGATTTGGAATACCCCCTAAGCACCGCAGAATCCCTTGTTGAATTAGCTTGTCTTTCTGTGGTTATATGCCCTGTGTATCAGAACAATTTCAGTATTCAAGTCCTCTAAACAAGGCTCATTAGTTGCAAATTCATGACTAACAGGGTTAGGGACGAGTTAGAATGAAAAAAGCAGCCTGTAGAACAGGAATGGAAAGTGCTTAATGCTCAGTGGGATTCCATATCTTACTGTGAACAGTTCCCACTGCAAATCTCTGAATATACTATAAAGGGTCATAGTCTCTCTATAGCAGGCTGACTCACCCCCACCCTTCGAAAGTGAAAACCTGTGTTTTCAAATTTTTATAACATGAAGTACAGTGTACCCTTTTTTTGAAACTCTTTCAGTTTAAAGGACTTGGCAGCCTTAATTAAATCTGTATTTTTTTCCTCCCCTTTTTGTTTGTGACATTTCACAAATCTGATTTTTAATCTGTCTTCTGAGGAGGTGTAGCGGATGAAACATAAAGACAAGTCAAGAAAATGTACGTCTTTTATACCATAGCAGAAGAAATGGAAAAGCCAAATGAAACCATGATGGGTGCCACCGTGCGCTCTTATTCCTAAAATAATTGTGTGGCATTATTTGTTACTTGTTTTACTGTTGTTCCCAGAGGCCCTAATTAGGATTAGAACCCCATTGTGCTAGGTACTATATCAGCAATACTTTTGATAAAGCATTCGAAAAATCCCTGATTGTTAATAAACAAATGTCCTCTGCTCTCAATTTATAGGAGCAATTTATATTCACAAATTTACCATAATTCCTTACCTAACAGCCCCCAAGATTCTGTCATCCACACAGTGGGAACAATAGTACTTTAGACAAAACTATAGTGACATAGTATTAGTATGGCCGTCATACAATGGGGAAGTAAAGGGAGGAGGAGTTGTAGGATAATTTAGTATTAATGACAGGAAGGAGAACTGAAGATGGAAAGCAACAGATAATAGACAGAACCTAATTCACAGGGGTCGGAAGCAGAGTGACAGAAGGACCCCTGCAAACATGGTTAAGATTGCCTTGAATACCTATAGCTACTTTTCTTTGAGGATTTCAAGATGTTCTGCAAACCTAAGTGGGCCAGTTCTGCAGCCCTTACTCACACTAACTAGCATTTACTCACATGAGTAGGTGCTCGGCATCTCTAGATCATACCATTATTGTCCCTGAAGTTTTGCATTGTCTGTTTGACTTCAGTGGGACCTGTTCTCTGTTGCTCCTGTTCTGTCCCTCCTCCAGCTGGTATAGGAGTTTGGGGCAGGTGTGTCGGGGAGGCTGGATGGATGTTAATTCTTTGGCCTTATTGTGAGTGGGCCAAACAAATGGCTTCACTTGTTCAGGACTCAGCATTTCTCAAGATTTGGCCCTGTATCATCATCAAGCCATACCGATCTATCTTTGCTTTATGCTGGCAGTACCCATCGGAGTCCAACAAGAGTAATGAGGGCAAACGACCTAACTAGTTTTAAGATGGAATTTGATAAATTTCCAAATGGATTGTATGATGGTTCCTACAAAACCGAGGTTTCTTCCAATCCTGTGTTCCTATGGACCAGCATCCAGGGCTTCAGTTCAGATTAGAAATCTGGGCCTGGATTTGGGCTCCAGAAAGTGCTGTACTTTGTCCTCGAGCCCGAAGGACAGTACGCTTGCTAGCTACTTTTTACTGTCTTTCATTGCTTTGCCTGCTACCTGTCTGTGTCTGCCACACCTGTCTTCACCCTGGAAGCGCAACAGAAAACATGAGAGCTTAATTTTAACAGAGCTGTAAGGATAAAAGCAGCCTTGCAAACTTTTTAATTGCCCAGGGCGAGTAATTTCTCTTGACAGGTAAGGAAAATTTTTGTATTAATGTCTTTCATTTTCATTGACTCTCATGGTAACTGGAAAGTGATTTTGGGCTGTGACTGGTAAATTTTCCTGACAGCTTTTAGATTAAACACACTGAGCTGATGCAGCCTTGTGAGCAGGCAGTTCAGGTGGCTGGATCATTTTCACTTTCTTCCCACATAATACTCCTGGGGGAATTCTGCACCACTGTGCACATGCAGAATTCATGTCCCATGCAGACTTCTTTGCTTCCTTGCAGAAAAACGACCCTCTGATGGGGAAGCAAATGGAAGCCACAAGAGTGGTCACGTGCCCCCTCCCCAGCAGTGTGGGTGCATTGTTTCAGGCACCCAGAGCAGCTGGCAGACAGGTAAATCACTGTGGGGGGTGGGGCTGGGATGCCCCGGCTGGTGACTTCTACCTTGCACCAGGCCCAGCTGCTAGTCTCAGCAGGGCTGGGGGAGGATGGGACTTCCTTTTCCCCTGCAAGAAGCAGCCAGAGCCAGGTCAGACCCACCCCCAAAAACCTCCCCGGTCCCTTTGCTCCTCAGCTGTGGGGGGGAGGGGTCACTGTACAGGGAGCTGCTCCCTCTGCCTGCCATATGTGCATCTGGAGCCCCCCAGACCAAGATCTCCCTCCTGAGCCTCAACCCCCCTCCAACTCTCTCGTACCCAATCTCCCATCCTGTCAAGCCCCACCCCCTGCATCTGGACCCCCACTCCAGTACCCAGATCCTCCTTGCTGAGCCCCAAACACTTTCACCTGGACTCCTCTGCAGAATCCCATTACCCCTGCACCCGGAACCCCACAATGAACCCCTGTGCACCCAGACCCCCCTCTCACCCAGACCCCCCACCAAGCTTCCTGCACACACATTTCCCCACACGAAGCCCCTCACACTTGGATCCTGCCAGACTGAACCTTCCTGCCTCATACTTGGAGCTCCTGGTGTGGAGGGGCAGGGCCCTGAGGTGTTTCTGGGGCAGGCCTGGCCCTTGCAATGTGTCAGGGTCCAGTGCAGCCTCACCGCCGAGTCCATGTCCCGGGTTCTGGGGGGAGGGCTTGCAGGGTGATCTCCGACCTCTGTGTAGCCAGTCGCCTGTGCTCTCCATTGCCAGGCGGGAGCCTCCACATTTATTTATCGACAAATAAAATTTGCACAATTTTAAAATATTGTGTGCAGAATTTTAATTTTTTTGGCACAGAATTACCTCAGGAGTAATATAAGAAGGTGGATGAATTAGGCAGGCAGCAGCTTTCAGAATATTGCTTTGCTAAATAAGTGGCGCAAGAACAGGAAGGTTTGGCTTTGTGGTCTCAGCATCGGAAGCAGAAGATGAGAAGGCTGTAGGGAAGAAACGGCCTCAAAATCATCTTAGTTTAGAAACCTTGCAGGTAAATTGAGGAAGATCCCCAATCCCAGTACCTGACCATCTACACTGGTCATCTGTGGAACATTCTCTGAACTGGACGTGAGGACCAAGCCCACATCTTCTGCAGAATCTTCTCAGCAAAGCTGACAAAGGAACAAAGATTGGAATGTGGGCTCAGCGAATCCTTATGAAACTGTCAAAACCATAAGGGATTAAAGGAGAGGTGTAGAAATGTCAAGCTGTCCACAGGGATTCTTGAGGAGAGAAGCACCCCACAAGCACCGCCTGTGGAGACGGATCTGGAGCATTCAAAGGGACCATGGATCTCTGGGCTGGAATCCAAAGATTTTTCTAGTCAGGTACAGGACCTGATCCAAGGTGCAGGACTTGTAGGTTGATATAATTGTTGTGAAGTACTTATTCTGTGAGAGAATCTTTTAAAAAGTGTTGTCTGCAACTAAAGGAAGTCTCATAGTAAAGAAAACAGATAGTAAAAAAGGCTAGGAGAGGCTGTTCTGCCAAGAGGGCTGAAATCCCTTGGAAATCATATATTACTAGCTTACTTAGTGGTTATTTATGCCTAAAGTATAAATCATATACTCATACTGGTTACTCAGGGTTTCACTAGAAGCCAAAAATACATTTTTTTTGTTTTGTTTGTTTTTTAAAATAAGGTATGGGTGCTGTCTTTTCAGAAAAAGTCTAGGTCTGAGCTACATTGGAAATTGAATTCCATCTTGTTGAGAGAAAGGGGGATTACTTCCTGAGCATGGCTGATTCACCGTCCTAGCACTTACGCCTCAAGGTAAAGGTACAGACCAAGATGATTGATAGGTAAACACAATAGGACTGCTGTGACATGTTGACAAGTGCATGAGGAATGGTATTTTTATTTTTTGACAGTGAAGGGGAAACAGCCTTACTGGTAATATCGAGCCATGCACTGTGCCACCCTTGCTTGCATTGCATAGTCTATGGTGCCCTATGTCCTTTCTTCAGTCAAACAAAGGAAATGCCCATGAAATAATCCAATTAAAAACAACATCTGGTTCAGACAAACTGCTAGTGTCCCTTTAAAACAAGAAAGGGTTTTCACTGCGGTGACCCCAACTCAGCAATGGTTTTTCATTTTTTCCTCCAGCTGCCTGTTTTCTCTGAAGTGCCTTTGCATTTCCTTGGTTCTTTTCTTTCTCTCCTTCAGATTTTGTAGTTACTGTTTCTATTTAACAACCCTTCTTTTTTTTTTTTTTTGCCCTTTAGTCTGATACGCTGAGCAGCGATGTAAAAATACATGAAACGTGCACTAAGGACCAATGGAAACAGGCAACGAATTGTCTCATGCACTTTACCATTAATGTATTCTATTGTGGTTTCTCGTACAATTCTTTAAAAAAAAATCCTTTAACGACCACCTCTCGTAAATGACCTCATGTTTCTCTTATCCCTTGAGAGGTTCCTTAAAACAGGTTACACTGTAATTACATTGTGTTGTACACTAATTGAGAAAGCATGCTTCAAACAGTCAGAATAATACAGCAAACATCAAGGCATGTGCTAGTACCCTCTAGGTAATTCAAACCATCCTATTCTGTTGTCACCGTTTAGAAACTCCGTGGTTGACCCTTCTGTAAGTAGTGGAAAAGGTAAATTGAGCCGCCCCCCCAACCGAGGCAGGGCCACCCAGAACGCAGGGGCTTTAGGGGCTGCAGGGCCCTGGGCTAAGGGGACCCCAGGGCCCTGGCCTGCAGCTCTAAAGCCCCCTTTGGAAAGTGGCCCTGCGAGCACAGGCCGGAGGCCTCAGGAGGAGCAGGGGCAGCCGCACAGCCAGCGGCTGGAGAGAAGTGGCGCTTTCCCCTTCAAAGCTGCCCCTGCTCCTCCTGAGTCCTCCGGCCCATGCTCGCAGGGCCGCGTTCCTGTGAGCTTCAGAGCTGCAGCCCAGGGCTCCAGGGCCCTTCAGCCCCTAAAGCCCTTGCATTCTGCGTGGCCCTGCCTGTGTGTGTGTGTGGGGGGGCGGGTTATGCAGCTCCCAGAATCATGGCCATGGGGGCAGTACTGCGCTGTGCAGAGCCACCTGCACACCCCCTGCACCAAACAGGAGCTGCCCCAGGTAAGTGCTGTGCACCTCCTGCCTGCCCCAGCCCTGAGCCTCCTCCCACATCCCCACCCTGAGCACCCTCCTGCATCCTAACTCCCTCCCAGACCCTGCACCCCTGGCCCTGAGCCCCCTCCCGCACCCTAACTCCCTCCCAGACCCTGCACCCGGCCCTGAGCCCCCTCCCGCACCCTAACTCCCTCCCAGACCCCGCACCCCCGGCCCTGAGCCCCCTCCCGCACCCTAACTCCCTCCCAGACCCCAGACCCCACCCTGAGCGCCCTCCCGCACCCTAACTCCCTCCCAGACCCGGCACCCCCGGCCCTGAGCGCCCTCCCGCACCCTAACTCCCTCCCAGACCCCGCACCCCCGGCCCTGAGCGCCTTCCCGCACCCTAACTCCCTCCCAGACCCTGCACCCCCCCTCTGACCGCCCTCCCGCACCCTAAGTCCCTCCCAGACCCTGCACCCCACCCTGAGCCCCCTCCCACACCCTAACTCCCTCCCAGACCCCGCACCCCACCCTGAGCCCCCTCCCGCACCCTAACTCCCTCCCAGACCCTGCACCCGGCCCTGAGCGCCCTCCCGCCCCCTAACTCCCTCCCAGACCCCGCACCCCCGGCCCTGAGCCCCCTCCCGCACCCTAACTCCCTCCCAGACCCCGCACCCCCGGCCCTGAGCGCCCTCCCGCACCCTAACTCCCTCCCAGACCCTGCACCCCCCCTCTGAGCGCCCTCCCGCACCCTAACTCCCTCCCAGACCCTGCACCCCACCCTGAGCCCCCTCCCGCAACCTAACACCCTCCCAGACCCCGCACCCCGCCCTGAGCGCCCTCCCGCACCCTAACTCCCTCCGAGACCCCGCACGCCGCCCTGAGCCCCCTCCCGCACCCTAACTCCCTCCCAGACCCTGCACCCGGCCCTGAGCGCCCTCCCGCACCCTAACTCCCTCCCAGACCCTGCACCCCACCCTGAGCCCCCTCCCGCACCCTAACTCCCTCCCAGACCCCGCACCCCCGGCCCTGAGCGCCCTCCCGCACCCGAACTCCCTCCCAGACCCCGCACCCCCACCCTGAGCCCCCTCCCGCACCCTAACTCCCTCCCAGACCTGGCACCCCCGGCCCTGAGCGCCCTCCCGCACCCTAACTCCCTCCCAGACCCCACACCCCCGGCCCTGAGCGCCCTCCCGCACCCTAACTCCCTCCCAGACCCCGCACCCCCGGCCCTGAGCGCCCTCCCGCCCCCTAACTCCCTCCCAGACCCCGCACCCCCACCCTGAGCCCCCTCCCGCACCCTAACTCCCTCCCAGACCCCGCACCCCACCCTGAGCCCCCTCCCGCACCCTAACTCCCTCCCAGACCCGGCACCCCCGGCCCTGAGCGCCCTCCCGCACCCTAACTCCCTCCCAGACCCCGCACCCGGCCCTGAGCCCCCTCCCGCACCCTAACTCCCTCCCAGACCCGGCACCCCCGGCCCTGAGCGCCCTCCCGCACCCTAACTCCCTCCCAGACCCCGCACCCCCGGCCCTGAGCCCCCTCCCCCCCACTAAATCCCTCCCAGACCCTGCTCCCCCGGCCCTGAGCCCCCTCCCGCACCCTAACTCCCTCCCAGACCCTGCACCCCCGGCCCTGAGCGCCCTCCCGCACCCTAACTCCCTCCCAGACCCTGCACCCCACCCTGAGCCCCAGTGGTAGGCCAGGGGCACCTCCCCACCACAGTACCGTATAGTATATAATGCCTTTTGTCCACCCCCCAAAAAAATTCCTTGGAACCTAACCCCCCGCATTTACATTAAATCTTATGGGGAAATTGGATTTGTTTAACATAGTTTCACTTAAAGTTGCATTTTTCAGGTACATAACTACATCATTAAGTGTGGAGTTACTGTATACACATGCAAAGGCCCCACCATTGTAGTTTTAACTAGAACTGGTTGGAAAGTGGATTCGGGAGGAGGGAGAGTTCATCCCAAATTGGGACAAAAATCCAACATTTCAATATTTTTCATTAAATGAAATTCTGAAAAAAAATTTATTTTAGTTCAATCACAATGTTTCAGTTTGAAGTTGATGCTTTTTATTTAATTTTTAAACATCAAAGTAAAGTTCTAAATGAAAAATCTAAATGTTTCATTCTGAAAAATGTCAGAATGAAATGGGTTGACACTTTCAAAATGTTTATCTAATTTTTATCAAATTCAATTCCACTTTGTAAAACAAAATAAAACAAAACCAAAACATGGTTTAGTTAAAAACAGCTTTTTTTCATAACTGATCTGATTAAAATTTTCCAGCTAGTTGTGGTGTTAACATCATAGCTGCATTAATGCTATCTGCATTATATCTCTTTAAATTCCTAGCCTAGAAGCGCATGTACAAGTGAACTGCAGAGGTGAGCAAATTTGAATTTCCGCTGCAGTACGAAGATAGGCATCGTTGTGCTGCTGTACTAAAGAAAGGACTTAATTATTCCAAAATGTTCCATTCACTCAGTGAAATAAATAAATGGAATGATTTCAAAATGACACACAGCTCCCTTTGTAAGGTGCTACATGGAACACAGGCAGTGTAGCCTAGTGAATAGGGTATTGGGCTCAGACTCAGGAAACTCTGCCACTGCTTTGTAGTGTGACGTTGGACAAATAACTTTCCTCTCTGAGCCTCAGCTCACACATTTTTAAAATGGGTATAAAGATAATGACCTCCTTTGTGAAGTGCTTTAAGATCTACTGATGCAATCTGATCTATAAGTAATACTATAAAATATGGTATAAACCCTGATAGGGCAATTATTAGCTATATTAATGTCAATTATAATTGATATACTTCCTTTATAACATGGACATTTAATAAGCAAACGTTGTTCCTTAAGGGCAAGAAAATTTAAAGAAAGATTCGTGAGCTATTCTGAGCACCAAAAAAAATCAAATTTTGACAGAGAGAAACTACAGTACTAAGTTTAATCAGTGAACAAAAATCTTCTATTTTTAATTTTCCTTAAATTCTAAGCATCCATGTGTGATCTTTTTACTAGGGAAAGTTTGACAGAGAAAGATGAACAGTTTTGCTTTTTTTGGAAGTACCTACGCAACACCAACAATGACCTTCACAGTTTTTTATTTATAAAGTTGGAAAAATAACACCTTTTAATAAGACTTTTTTGGTCTCATGCTAGGTCTGACATGTATTCAGGCTGCAAAAATCTTTTCAAGTTTGATTTCTGAAGGGAACATCTTCTGTAGAAAAGGAACCAGTAGGCATCTTTGTCTTTGCACAAGGAAACCTATGGCTTACTTTGATATATGGCTTTCAGAGATGTGTTTCTACGCGATAGCAGGAACCCCAGGTTCAAATACTTTGGGCACCTTCAGATTTGATAATGCATTCTGCTACTGTACTTCTGGGCTTTAAGAAACAGTTTCATCTACTGCAGCATTACAACGGGTTGAAGGTAAAGGACATAGATTGAGTATTTCAGATCCTTTGGAGAAAGGTTGGAGAGACTGCAGGCTTTGATTTTTGTTCTATAGACCTGTGGTATTGACAGTCACTTCAGCATTTTGTACAGAGAAGCTACACCATAGAGTGTTTTGTGGGAGCAGATAGGAATAAGAGGCCATATACTTGAAGTCTTCAAGATGCTTAAGAGAACTATGGGAACAGATGCTGATAAATTCCTCGAATAATGATAAACAACATGTAGTGTCTCTGGTACCTGTACTAAAAAATGAAATAGGAAAGTAAATTAAATCTTTCTTCTTCTTTTCTTGTGTTTTCTTTTATTTAAAAAAAAAAAAAGAGATGCAGCCTGGTGAACTTGTTCAACAAATGTATTCATGGTGACAAGAAGAAAATGTCAGGATAAGTTCTGAGCAAGAAAAATATGATGACTAGTTTGCACGAACAAGCTTTAAGATCAGGAGCTGGGCTCAGGTGGATCCTTTTGACCCATGCATTCTCTACAATACCAATAGTTAATTAGTTAATGTCTGTACAGTGCCTTGAACATGTAAAATCCTGGGCAAATGCTGGGAATGACGATTTATTTGTAGAGAATGAACAGTGTTTCATACATTTTTCAGTCAGGTGAAAGACAAGAGGCCTGATTCTCCTCTTACTCTGGTAAATATCAGGAATCAATGACAGCTAGTGTGGGCGAGAGCAGAGTCAAGCCTGTGCTGCCAATGTGAAGAGTTTGCAGCATAGGTAATAGCGCGCAGAACAATCCCGATACATTTATTCATAATCTAATTAAAGTAATTTGTATGTTTAAGGACCAGCAATGTTTCCTGGTGGATTGCAAATTAGAAAATCTGGAGTAGGTATTTAGCATCTTTTTTGATGAAGCTCACTGCTAAAGGACTCTTACATCCACGGTTGTTAGACTCATTTGGAGATTATAGAAATATACTGAAGTCCAATGTAAACTTTTAACTGAACAAAAGTACAGCTTCTCTGCTATACTAATAAAATGTAGCACTTTTTCTCCGTAGATCTTGAGGTGGGTAAACTGTACCGTCCCCATTTTGAACGGAGACCTGGACAGGTCAAGTGGTTAACAGCCTGTGCAGTGAGTCTGTCAGGAGAAAGGGCACACAGCTAGCCTGCTTACCTGCTAGTTTAGCCCCCAGGCAGTCTGACAAGTGCAGCGGCCCCCCCGTTGAGCCACCTGATTGGCCCAAGTGCCCAGTTGGCTAACAGGACTAGCAGACATACTCTTAAGACCAGCGGCAGCAGAAGGTGCTGGTTGCTCAAAGCATTTGCCTCTGGCTGCGCTAGCTTCTGCTCTTGTCTTTTTTTCCAGCATTGTTCCAACCCTGCTCCTGCCTTCCCTGACTCCACGAAATCTGGTTCTGACCCTTGGCTCTGATTCCTGGTTCTCACTTCATCTTGACTCTTGACTTTGGCATTTGGCTTCTAACCCCGGCTCTGATTCTTGGTTTTTTGACTCTGTTTTGATCCTTGGCTCTGGCATCTGACTCTGGTTTTGATCCTCACCTCTGTTTCCCTGCTTTGGATGCCTGCTCCAACAATTATAGTGGACGCTGATCTGACCACTAAGCCAGACTGCCCATATCCTGATCTCTAACAGTGTCAATGGAATATGACCCAAGTTTCCTGACTCCCAGTCCAGAACCCAGCGACCTGCCTCCATTTAAAAATGCAAAGTTCCATTATAGATAATTTCCCTTGGTAAACCCTGGTGTTTTAAAAAATGTGAATTTTGCATTTCTGTCACAAAAAGCTCTGTTGAAAGTAGTTCTGAATTTTCACCCTGGATCAATGTAGTAAAGACTTGCAAAAATATCAGCTTTCAGATAAGAATAGTCAGAAATAAAAATTAGTAGCTCTACCTTCAAGCTGTTCAGGATGTTTCTTTTATCTTTGTTGGTTTCTTCAATTCATTTACCTGTCTGATTTAGATATAGAGCTGGCCAAAAACAGCATTTCCATCCTGCAGGGAATTTCAGGATTTCATTTTGTCCTGAATCAGGACAAAAAAAATCAAAATCTTGGAATTTCTCATAAGTGAAACACTTTGTTTTGATAGTCAAAAAGTTTCATTTGACATCATCCTTTCAACTTTTATATTGTAAATTATAAAAGTCAAAATGAAACAGTTTGATAAATTCCCATTAACTTTCAATGAAACTGATATGTTCCTACAAAACATTTTGCTTTTGTGGAATCAGTATTTTCTGATGGCAAATTATCTGTCAGAAAATTTTCAAACAGGTCTACTTAGAGGCTTTGCCAGGTAGTGTTGTGTTGGTATGCTTGAAGTAGTTAAAATGGTCTCTCTGTTGATATTGTCTATGCAGCCTTGTATCTAGAAAATGTTTCTGAGGCACACTAAGATTTGTGAGGGAGTGGTTTCTCCTTGCCTCACTTCTTACTCTCTCATGTCCATTGGACATATGTTTCATAGAAGCAAAATGTAGCTTTAATATTGAGTGAGTCAGGTCAATTGAAGTCAATGAAACGATGACAATTTATACCAGTTGAGGATCTGACCCTGAATGTTTAGAAGTTCTGATGAAAAATGTGTGTGTGTGTGTGTGTGTAAATTCCACAGTACTTTGAAATTGTCCATGTATTTTGCGAAATTGTCCATGTATTTTGAGCAGCTCTACAGCTGATTGGAAAAATTTTGGGAAAAAAAAGGAAGCAGGGAAATTTTGAGAAAATATTCATAGGTTTTTCTCCCTGTTTTTCATCCGGCCCTATTTTGATCTTAGTTCTGCTGAAGCCTTAAATGGAGTCTCTATAGAATCGCAAGCAATCATACTAAAGGGTAGGTTGTATTAATTTGTCTTCTCTAAGAGTTAATTTATCACATGGACAGTACTTTCAGAATCCCAATTAAAATGCTGTTTACTCTTTTCATTATTCAAAATCCAATATGTTCGTGAACTTAATACTTAGCACATTTTGAAACATTTGGTGGGCTGAAAAAAAGATTGATAGCTTTACCTCTCTGAGTAGAAGAATGATAATTGTATCACATGGGTTCTTTAGCATTCTATTCTCTCTCATACAGTCTGCAAACAGTTTTGTTAGTTCATGATCCATTGACCTCTTTTCATCTATTAGCCACTATGTTTATTGAGCAATTTTGTTTCCTGTCCTGTATTGTGCTGTTTGGTTTACCTCTTTTGTCTTTCCTTTCCTTCCTAATGTTTTGGCATAGAGATATTCCAGTACAACACAATAATAGCTGCTTTCATACAACCTGCATCACCTAATGTTTGTCAGGACAGCTACAAGAGGTTATATAAAAATGGCAGATGTGGAGTGAAATGAAGAAGTATACAGGAGGGAGGAAAGACCTGTTTTCAGATGCAGTTTGAAAGGTGATTGAGAGCTGAGGAGATGAGATACAGGTCCATGAGTTCCAGCGAGAATGCACTTGCATCAGCACTGATGAGAATACCGGGACAGAGATAGAGCCAGAGGAATGCAGAGAGACACAAATAGGCAGGAGTTAATCCATGAAACTGGAGCCTGAAATGAATGGGAAGTCAGTGGAGTTGTTTCTAGGATGGAGGGGACTTGATGGTGGAACTTCAGGTAAAACTCCTGTTCTCTTTGCAACATGCTGTCTCTGTCTATAGTTACTGATCTCCCTTCATCGTCCCTAAGGGCAAACATCTGCTTTGGTCCCATTGTCAATTGTCAGTTACTTTGCTGATAACACCTGTTTCTACTAGGAATATCTCAAGATCTTGTTGAGGGTTTCTTCCTGTGGGCCTTACTCAAACCCCATTCCCAGGGGTTTTGTTCAATGCATTGCAATCGCTTTCTTTTTTTCCACTTTGCCATCTGCCTACTATCTATCTTTCTCCTTTTGGGTTTGTAGGCTTGTTGTTTTACTTACATGATTAACCCCCCCCATGCTATTTGTGCTTCTACATCAGACTCTTTCTTGGATTCACTTTGCCCCAAAGGCTTCATATCATGTTTTACATGTATTTCAAATAGAGTTAACTTTAACGTGTTCACAATTGAATATTAATTTCAATAGAAGCATGTGCAGGTGCTATTGTATTGCTATTTTTAGGAGGCTTTGGTAGAGAACCAGTTTCAGTGTAAGTCTGTGATGAGCTCATTACAATATAAAAATGAAATAATCACTAAGATGATGAGGATTTAGGGCCTGATCCTGAGACTTGCTGAGCATCCCAAGGACTGAGCGCACTCAGTACCTTGCAGGAAGTGCTCAGCAGTTCATAGGCTTGGGTCCTTCATTTTTTTTTGTCTAGGTAAGTAATATCTCCTTTTTCCAATGCAACAGTTAGGTAGGGTTGATTTCTGTCAGTTTCTTGGCTTAGGTAAGTACCTAGTCTGCTAGCCACTGCAAGTGTAATCCCATTTTGTAAAGTTCTTTTTGCTCCTGCAGTGGCACATTCTATGGAAGCTTATTATTATATCTGTTGTTATTATGTAACCGAGGATGAATTCAATTCAGACCGTGTTGTACTTTTCCATAATAGCAGGGGGAAAATAAATTACCGTCTCAGAGCTATTTTAGAAATCTTCCTTTCTAATCAGTTTAAGCAAGTTCCATCTGCTCTAAGCATATTCCTGGTATAGGTTTCTAAATATCTTTTCATCCTGTTTCTATTTTAAATGTATTTTTGCTGAGGTTGTACATCACAATTATAGCTGCTTGAAAGCTACTGCCTGTGTATAGCAAGCAGACATTTACCTTTCAGGTTTCCCATTTAATTGCATGGGAAACAGTGGAAGTACTGTATCACGTCCTTTCAGTGGTCAGCAGTTAAATTCCTTAAGTTCTCTACCCCAGCATGAATGATTTCTTGCAGCTTCTCTCCTTTTGTTCTTATAATAGCTGAGAGAAAAGGTTCTGAGCTGTTGAATTCATAGGGCCACATGCTTTTAGGATGAGACTGCATTTAAAACAAGGAGTCCGGTGGCACCTTAAAGACTAACAGATTTATTTGGGCATAAACTTTTGTGGGTAAAAAACCCACTTCTTCAGATGCATGGAGTGCAAATTACAGATGCAGGCATAAATATACTGACACATGAAGAGAAGGGAGTTACCTCACAAGTGGAGAACCAGTGCTGACAGGGCCAATTCGATCAGGGTGGATGTGGTCCACTCCCAATAACTGATGAGGAGGTGTCAATACCAGGAGAGGGAAAGTTGCTTTTGTAGTGAGCCAGCCACTCCCAGTCCCTATTCAAGCCCAAATTAATGGTGTTAAATTTGCATATGAATTTTTGTTCTGCAGTTTCTATTTGAAGTCTGGTTTTGAAGTTTTTTGTTCAGGTATGGCTACTTTTAAATCTGTTATAGAATGTCCAGGAAGATCGAAGTGTTCTCCTACTGGCTCTTGTATGTTGCCATTCCTGATGTCTGATTTGTGTCCATTTATTCTTTTACGTAGAGACTGTCCAGAACAGAACACCACTGGCCATCATATACAGCCTCCAGCTAAAACCTCTCTAGCACATCATCAACAATCTACAAGCTATCCTGGAAAACGATCCCTCACTCTCACAGACCTTGGGAGGCAGGCCAGACCTTGCTTACAGACAGTCCCCCAACCTGAAGCAAATACTCACCAGCAACTACACACCACACCACAGATGCACTCAGGGGCGGCTCTACCTTTTTGGCCGCCCCAAGCAGTCATGCGCGGGAGGCGCCCCGGAGCTGTGGGAGCAGCGGACCTCCCGCGGGCATGACTGCGGAGGGTCCGCTGGTCGCGCGGCTCGGCTGGACCTCCCGCAGCTGCGGACGGTTCGCAGGTCCGGCGGCTCCGCTTGAGCTGCCGCAGTCATGCCTGCGGGAGGTCCAGCCGAGCCGCGGGACCAGCGAACCGTCCGCAGTCATGCCTGCGGGAGGTCCACTGGAGCTGTGGGACGAGCGCCCCCTCCGCAGTCATGCCTGCGGCAGGTCCGCCGGCCCAGGCGGCCGCCCCCCCGGGAAAGGGCCGCCCCACGCGCGTGCTTGCCGCGCTGGGGTCTGGAGCCGGCCCTGGATGCACTAACCCAGGAACCAATCCCTGTAACAAATCTCGTTGCCTACTCTGTCCCCATATCTACTCTAGCAACACCATCATTGGACCCAACTACATCAGCCACCCCATTGGGGCTCATTCACCTGCACATCTACTAATGTGATATATGGCATCATGTGCCAGCAATGCCCCTCTGCCATGTACATTGGCTAAACCGGACAGTCTCTCCATAAAAGAATAAATGGACACTACTAGTCCACTGTGTAACTATCACACTTCTTCCACTCTGCCCTCTGCTATTATTTCAATTGCTCTGTTCTAATTCTTCTGGAAAAAACTAAAAGGGAGCTTCAACCAGAAGTGCACAGCACCAACACTCCTAAGTTCTGGAAAAGTCTGGATCCACTTCAGAACTCTAGGTCTCAGGTCCATCAGTGGGAGGTGTCAGCAAGGTCAGCTGCATTTAATTTACTTGAATGGAGTATATGTGGTTTGATTGTTACACTTCCTCAAGGTAAAGTTTGCAGTACCTGTCCTGTGGCTATGTGGTGTTCAGTCTCCAATTCTAGCTCTGGTGCCTTTCCTGAGAACTAAATTCAGTGGAGAAAAGGATATACACGGTGGATGCTAAACATACCACATCCTGGATTGCATGTCGTTGGGGGTACATGGTAACCTACTTTTTAGAGAGCCCCCTCTATTGGATGACAGTACCTATCAGTCTTAGGTACTTCTCGGCCCCCGTTACAGAGTATTTAAGTAACTCATAGTGTCTGTATTAGAGCAGATTGAAAAAATTTCAGCATAATAATTTTCCCTCCCAGGGTGCTGTTTTGTCAATACTGAAATGTTTGTGGGATCATGTTGATTTTGGTGAAAATTTGGATGGATTTTAAAAAAAAGAAGTATTCTGACCACAATGAAATATTTTTGTTTAGATTTTCTCATTTCATTCTAACTTTATCTTCTCATTTTGATTTTTAATGTTTTAACCTTTAAAATACTTTAATTGAAATATTATATTTAATATCATCTACCATGTTTTGACGTGAAAAATGAAATGCTTTGATAACGTCATTTCAGGGTTTCCAAAGCAAAATATTTTGGAATTTTCATGCCACAGTAAATTTCAAAATGTTGGCTTCTGTCCCGATTTGTGATTAAAGGAAATTCCCAAAAGGCTAGAATTTCCCCTTGGACAGAATTTCTATTTTCTGGCGAACTTTGTTATTTATCCTCACAATACTCCTGTGGTGTCAGGAACTGATACTATCCCTGTTTTACAGATGAGGGATTGAGGCCCAGAGAGACTAATGACTTGGCCAAGGTCACACAGGGGTCTCTACCATAGCAAGGAATGCAGCCTAGGATTTCCTGAGTCTGCTACTAGCAGCTTAACCACTGGACTGTTCAAGTCAGTAATGTTCGCTTTGGAAGGAATTGCCAATTCTTTTTCATATTCAGCTCCACCAAGTCTCACAATGGGTTTTCCATGTCCATGGAGCTATGAGACGGTCTGAGGGATGAGAGGATCAAAATGTTCATCTGCAGACTTGTTTAATTTGACTATCTGGCTTTTCCAAGTGAGAAGCTGGATTCAGTTTCCTCCCTCTCCCACCCTTCCTGGCTCTCACGACATCCAAAAAGGCCAAATGACATCTTGCAGCATTCTGAAACATTTTGGAGAGAGTAAGAGGGAGAAAGAAAGCATGAGACGTTCCCCTGATGCTAACCCAATAAGACAGCAGAAACACAGCAAATAAAATCTGCAGGCGCCGTCAACAAGGCAGCCCTGCCAAAACCCAGAAGGCCTCCTGTTAAGGGACAGTACCCTAAGGGGGAGAAGCAAATGGTGAGCCAACGGGACAGAGTCATCCGGGAGTTTCATCTGCCATCCAGATGGTCAAAAAATAGCTCATAGCTGTACTCAGACACAGAGTAGTAGGTGGCATTGCCTCCTGGCTTACAGGACTCTAGGCACCAGCAGTTGGTTCAGGCAGAAGAGAGTGTCAGCGTTGTTGGGCGCAATCTATTTGGGAGAGCTAGAAAAGCGAGAACAGGATGCGGGGGTAGCACTATATGCCAACAGTATTTACGGGAGATGGATCTGAACTATATGCACCCAGACTTGGGTCAAGTTTGGATCTGGAAACCCCTAGTATGTGGTTCTCTCTCTCTCTTCACCAAAGAATCTGCTTCCCCCTCAGGAGATTCTTCCCTTTCCCTCTTATTCCTCTGCATAGTCAGTTCTTCCCACATCTCGCAGACTCCACCCCTTTCTGTCATAGAGTCATAGACTTTAAGGTCAGAAAGGACCAGTATGATCATCTAGTCTGACCTCCTGCACAATGCAGGCTGCAGAATCTCACCCACCCACTCCTGCAACAAACCCCTAACCTATGTCTGAGCCACTGAAGTCCTCCCCTGCTGGCATCTTATCTCCTCCCTCCCTCCTGCACATCTTTCCCCCTCAGCATTCTCCCCCAGGGTCTTTTACTCCAACTCCCTTCTCCATGACTAACCCTGATATACCAAAGGTCTCTCCTCCCCCCTGGTTCTGTCTGCCTCTTGGTGTCACTCATCCCCTGCTTCCATGACTCCCTCTGTATGCTGCCCTCTTTCTGTTTCCCAGCATCTCTTGCTCCCTTTCCCTCCATGGCTCCTCTTGGTGTCTCGGCCTCACTCCCCTCCTTGGTGCTCTCTGTCCTCCTCAGCCATCAAAGAGCCTTCCACGCTGATGACTGCTCTTCCAACAGAGGGTTAACTTGGGGCTGCGGGAGAGATGGAGGGGCATTTGAGGCTGCTGCATCCACACCAGCATCCTCTGATCCCCTCAGCATGCAGCAGTGGGATACCTGGTGGGGGAAGATGCAGAGAAGTAGGCAGGGTGCATGGAGCGGGGTGGGGTGGGGGAGACACCTGCAACACAAAACCCCACATGGGTAAAGACGAATCTGCAGCCCAGCACTCTGGGGAGGCTGTGAGTGTGGAGGAGCTGTCTCCTGCATCACTGGGATATAGGATTCACCAGTCAAAACAGATTCAGCTTTGAGTGCCAGAAGGTGAACACTAAGGAGTTAAGAAATCTAGTGAAATGGTTATATAAGAGGAAGCATTAAAATCAGATGCGTGGAGGAAGTCTGGTGAATCCGAAAAAGATACAGGACCAAATCCTGCTGTCCTTCCTCCTTTGCGTGACCTCTTTCCCCCCAGTCTCAGTAATCAGACAAGGACCTGATTCTCTTCTCATTTCCATAGGTGTAAATCAGGAAGTCAGTGGAGTCACAGTGCTATAGTGAGAGGAGGGTTTGGTTCAGTATAATTCATGCAAAGTAAACTAAAATTCCTCTGAAAAAGGGGGACAAGAAAGGGGCATTTTGGCTTGGTGAGAGGCTGCTCAGAGATCTGGAGAAGCATGAGGGAAACAAATCTGGACAGAAGCGTTTTCTGTTGGAATTATTTTGCCTTCAGAGGAGTTGTACTGGGCACGGATTTGGCCTGTCACGCTAGTGAAGGCTTGCAAGGGAAAAGATAAGGGTATCATAAAAGCAGAATGAGTTAAAACAATCTCAAGGGAAGCGGCCTCCACTGGATCTTGAAGACCCTTTGATCCAAAATCATGAACTCTGTTAGTGCTTAAAGGAGATTCATAAATAACTTTCAGTGTGGTGCTAGCACTCACAGGCCATTAGGCATCCAGGGGGTGGGGTTAAACCCATCAGAATTCACTGCTAAATAACATTTCAAGCCTCAGCAGTGCTGTTTCATCCCACCATAAGACTTAGAGGTCCCTTTTGGCATTACTTATCATTCATGAAGTCCGGTAGCAGTGCTTTCAGCCGAAGTATACTCCGAGCACGTCTGCAGTGCTCCCATGGAAATCCCTGGATAGTTTTGCAGAACTTGAACAGTACAAATGAAGTCCTTGCTGTTACAACGGAGTTTATTTCCCATTCTTTGGCAATCCCTTTGTAGCACGGAACAGCAGCACAAATTCCTTTTTTTTTTTGGATCAATCACACAAAAAGGCGCAAAAAAAAAAAGAGGCTATATCAACCGCTGGACTGACTATAGAGTCATTGTCCTCTGCATGTGCTGAAGAAAACAAAGATTTTTCCATTTTGCTTATTTTGGCAGCAAATGGAACGGGGCAATGCTTTTCGTGCTCATATAATCCACTAGGTTTGCTAGATGTAAATACAACTCTTGTCATTGTTTTCATTCCGCAATCCACTCGCTGTGACAAGGCAATAAAAGACGTGTCTCCCCCTCTCCCCTATGTGGTGCTCTTTGACCACTTGAGCATGTTCCTTGTGGTCGGTCTCCCTTGTACGTATAAGCAGCTTACTCCGAGAGCTTGACAAACATTAGGATCTATTTATACCACATTGCTATGGTTCTCACTGTTAAACTAAAGTATAAACACAGCAAATTAAATCAATGTATGCTTAGTCACATCTGTTTCATTTATGTCCAACTGGTGCCACTGAGGCAGAAAGTGCTCTTATTCTTGCCACATTGTTCAAGCTGAAAATTAACTGGCTTTGCACATAATGAAACTCATACTTGTGTCACAGAATCGGATCACTTCTATTGTTTTAAGGCAGAGCGACTTACAGGTCCCGTGTATCAGTCTATTATGGATGCAAGGGGGAACGTTTCCTATTTTATTTCACCTGTTTACCTTGCCGGGTTTATTTTCATGGTGTTTCTAACTAAAATCATCTCTGTTGTTCCCCAACAGAATTAAGGCAGCACCAGGTGTGAAGATAATGGCCATCAGAGTCAGTGATGCAGACCAATGGGGAATTCAAGAGGAAGTAGACAATGGAGGGATGCAGACCACTGCCTCTGTTGTTTGTGTGCGTAATGATCCAAATATAGAGAGCAGGTAAGACATCCAAGCTATTTGATGTGTCACCACAGATGTGATGTCTAGCCAGAAAAATAATAGTACCTTTTATAAACGATGCTGCTTTTGAAAGCACTGCTGTCCTTTCACCACCCTCCTAAGTTCAGAAGCCTTGCGAAACCTATAACGTGATTCTATGATTCTTATGAGAGCTTTAGGTTTTTTTTTTCTTCAGTGCTTCATAAGTGAATAACCTAATTATACTTGATACAGCAGAAATTACCTCTCTCCTATTGTCTGTCACCTTGGGGGGATGGTAGGAATAAATGCCTGCTGCAAGAAAGCCAACAGCAAGAAGTGGATTAAAATGGGAGAAATACTACAAATAATTTAATGGCATATAGGACAGTGCTCTCACTTTTATTTGAAAAGCTATAAAAGTAATAGCTACCAAGTATCATTCATTACCACCGCAGCATACCTATGGATGTCTGACTTCTCATGAATGCCATAAATATTTATGATGATGATGCTGTAACAAACTATATCCAAAGATATCAAAAGTAATGGAAATTTAAATTGTTAGTCAAAATTATGTCTTTTATAATACAAGCAATTGCTCTTGCAACTACACTATATTTAGAGTACACAAAGCATATGTTTTGCTCCAAATTGTATTGTAGCTAGTCACAAAACTGTGTTAGACTTTAAATTTGAGAATTCTTCTTCTGCATCTGTCCTTCTCTGAAGATCCTTTTAAGGAAGATAAGCAGCTGATAGTGTCTGTTCAGACCCAGTGAAATTATTATTGAATGTTTGGATTTCAGATTCAATTTCTCGCCAGTTTCACATTCCATTTCTCATGCTATATTTGAGGAACAAACACTGCAGGGACATATTTAAACAAAAACTTGTCAATGAGTTTTCTAGTGCAAAATTTCAATTGAATATTTCTACCCATACTGGGTTTCTTTAACTTCTCTCCTATTTTTAGCCTTCTCCACTCACTTCACCCCCTGCCCCCACAAAGTGGCAAACCCAAATTTTGGGATCTGATTTATCTGGGTCCCATCTTGGAGGTTGAAGGGAAATTCTAGCTTTTCTTTGTAATTTGCTGCTGCTCATTTTCATCATAACAATTATCATTGCTATTCTTAGAGCTCACCTATTTCTAACACAGGCGATGGGCACTGTTACAGTCATTGTTTCTGATTCAGTTCATTTCCAATAAGACTCCTTATGTTTTCTGTGGCTAAAGCCACATGCTAGCTTTCTTTTAAAGCTTTGTGAGGGCTGCCTGCCAGTGCAGGGTGTTTGACTGGGAGGAGAACCACCACTGTTATACTGGAGTTACAGTTGCCACATGGAGACTTGGGCTATGAAAACTCCAATGATTAAATCCAATCAAGGTTTCTCTGAATGAACCCAAATTGCCAATCAAGAGTCTTGCTCAATATTGACCTCAGATAAATGTTAGTTTAGATTTTCCATTACAATAACTGTGACCTATGTTCCATGTAGAGCAATAAAAACTCATCATATTAGAAGGGAAATGCTGAGGTTCAAGGAAATCTTAATATACCGCAATTCTTTGCTGAAGAAGAATCTATTTAATTGAACCGAAGTTACTAATTTTTGTTTTAGTAAAGCAAAAACTAGGGAGAACACTGGAAGTTTTTTGCCTTGTACATGTTTCACTAATCCATGAAATTATACCTGTCACAGTAACTTAGTTTTTATTAACACTGTTTTTTACTTTGTGTTGAACTGTTAAATTATACAAAAGCAACAAATCTCAAGTTAATTAATACTTTGACCCTTTCCTTTGTGAGATTAGTTTTAATATTTCTGGATTAATTAAAGTATGCAAATAGAAACTGCTGAAAGATCGGTTCCAGATTTGCAAATGTTGTAGTGCTTAGAGTAAATATTTAACTTTGATCTTTATTTAAAAATTTTTTTTTTGGCCTTGACACTCTTTCTTTTGAACAATGTAAAGTTTGTATAAGGATTCTGCTACTTTGTTTGTTGGTTCATTTAAATCAATAGGAGCCCAGATCCTGCTCCAATTTCAGTCAGTATGGCCATCGGGACTGATTCTGCATCCCTTGCTTCTGTTAGTAACTTCAAGTAGCTTCACTGAAGTCAACTGGAGTTTTGCCTCAGTAGGATGTCACAAGATCATGCTCCTTAATTGTATAGCAGAAGGACAGACTGTAAATGTTGATAAATAAATTTTCCCTTGAGGGACTCAGCCAGTTCCCACAGAAGTCAGTGAGCTCGATTTTATGCCACTGACTTCCCCAGTATAAAGCTGGAGTGACCCAGTGAATTGAGCCTACTGCTTTTAGTGGAAGCATGTCATCCTGGAGGAGGAACTTGTTCTGTTTGCTAATATTTGCGGTATTTACTTCTGCTTTACAATTAAAGGGAATGATCCGGCAATCCTCACTCCAGAGGACTTCAGTGGAACTGTTTGGATGAGTAAGAGCTACTCATATAAGAGAGAGTTGCAGGAGTGGGCATTCTGTCAAAATGTCCCTGACTACTTCTGGATGCCCTTACCTTACTGAGGCCAGTTTTCCACTACATAGGCATCAGCTGCTATTGCTTTCCCCAGTGCTTGGCTCTGATAAGAGTCATGAAGGACCTTGGAGTCAGACTTTGTCTACAAGAAGAACAGTGGCTTTAGACAGCAACACATTCATAATCCAGTTTCTATTCCTTTTAGCTGGCATTATCTTTCAGAGCCCTTTCAAATTTGCTTACTTTTCTAATCTTTCTCCTCCTCCTCTCTGCGGTATTATCCTTTATCATGAGTTTTTCATCTCCACTTTTCACATTTGTGCATGCAAATTGAGTGTTTGTTAAAATATTTTAAATTAAGACCTTTCCTCCTTTCATGCCAAGTGCATCATGCCTTTTTCTCTACAACACTTAAAAAAAAATCCTTATCACAATGGCTCAGGCGGTTTACATTATATTCTATTAAAAATCCATTTTGTCTAGAGTTGTCACCATTCATAGATTAAAGCTTTTCGGAGTGTGTTTTGTTAGGAATACATTCATAAATTCACCTCTTTGGAACTCCAACACATCCCATAAGCTTGTATTTCAAATCTCTTTCGATAACATGCTTTACCAAAGAGCATAAAAGGGAGCAATTATTGTATTTATTTATATATATTCACAGACGCACTGTGTATGTACACACCTATTCTATATAGGGTCTTATACCACCCTCACCACCGCAGTGTCTGAGCATCTTCCAGTGGAACATTAAGAAACATGACTAGCATCTGTCATTTGTTCTCTCTCTCAACCTCTCCGCAGGGGCAGAACTCTGTGGTAGTATTTTGTTTTGGTAGTGTTGTGGGGTTTTTTTAAATGCCCATGCCACTCTGTTAATATTAGTGAAGGCAGGGTCTCAGAAGTGTGCTGGGCACTTGGAGCAGAAGGTGATGATGTCTGTGATGATCCTTAGTTCCTGTGGAGTCTGGCCCCGGCCCCTGAGAAAACTGTTTCCTGCACAGATGAGCTTTGCCCTTATTGTGAATACAGGTGTGCACACCTACGCTATTCAGGAGTTATTTAATAAGCATGCCTTGTCACTTCCAAGCGGGAACTGTTTATATTTCAACCAGCTCCTGAGAGGTCAAAGCAAAGGAAACCAGAAAAGGAGAAACTAGGAAGGAAGATGTGAAAAGATTATATATTGGACAGATCTTTAAACACAGCAGCTACTTAACAAAACACTCTGGTGCTGAATGTAGTAAAAACGGATAGAACATTGTTCTAATTTTTTTTAATCATTAGGCAAATAAAAATCCTGCCGTCATTCATGAGGATGCAGTTTCTACTCCAAACACAAACGCCACTAGATTATACATATGCGCGGAGCCAGAGTCTCCCTTTTTGTGGGAAAAAATTATCATTGTGTGTGGGCCTGATCCTGTGAAGGGCTGAGTGCTGCTTGTGAGGTTTTGTGCACTCTTATCTCCTGTTGATCTCATTGGGAATTGAGAGTCCTCAGCATCCTATTTACAGTCCTTACCTTTTTTGCAGGATTGAGTCCTTTGTCATCTAGGAGCGTGCGGTTTAATACATAAAGCGGTAGCAAGACATTCCTTTTGAAAATAGGTCGAATGCCAGTAATTGGGAGACCGTCAGTCACACTAGTGCTTAATAATGTCGTGAGAGCTGATCCTGTGCCCACTAAAGTCAATGGACTTTTTCCTTTGAATTCAGTGGGAGCAGGATTGGGCCTTACAACTCCATTGATCCTTTCTTCGCAAAGAATCTGAAAGCACCACTGGAATGCAGCTACCTCTGGTTGGCATGTAACTGGTGCATAGCAGCCTGTGGTGCAGTAGGGTTGGAGAGCAAAAGGTGAAAGACATCTGGGCAAACACCTACTTTGGGGAAAGTGCTGTGGGAACTTGGGGCCTAATTCTGCAAGGTCCTGAGCACCATCCCTCCCACTTAAGTCAATGGGAAATGAGCATTCAGCATCTTGCAGGACTGGGTTATTTAAAGACACTGTAGAACAGGAAATGGATTTTTGAAGGTCTCATCTGAAACACTTTCCAGAACAGGACATTTTTTCATGATGCTCAATTTCTCTCCCCTAGAAGGTGGCGGGGTTCAGTTAATCCTCCTGGGATTTGAATCTATGGTTTGGTGGTGGCTAAGTGTCCCAAATGAGATGCTTAGACCAGCAAGTGGGTGTATATTTAGTATGGGCCAACTTCTTTACTCAGAAAAAACTCTGCCATTGAATTCTCTGGGACAATTGCCTGAGGGAGGAGTGTGCGATCTGACTCTGTCTGTGATGAACTAGCACTTTAATCAGGATGGTTATATTTATGCTAACTAGCAACATTAATTAAACTGATCCTTCCCTGCACTGCTGAGTATAGTATTATTGACACCAAACAAATTATTTTCACTTAGGGGATTATTTCCTCTCCAGCTCTGTAATACTGCTTCCGTCTATTAGGTTATCTACCACCGTATAAATCAAACTTACACTAAGGTAAGTCAAACTACAGAAAAGCAGGGGGATGGTGGGGAGGAGGCAGGAAGAAATCTATAGCGGTATCTTTTAATTTTCATCAAGAAATATTTATTCTGTCACTTGAAAGTGTTTTTTCATCTGATAGAGGCTAGCCCAACTGCACATAATTTGAAGAAACTGGTCTTTAAACTTGGATAAAAGTTAGAATTAGTAGTTATCTTTCCATATTTTGCATGGGAGAAAAAATATATTCTACCTCTTTTGAAAACATTTTCCATTTAACTCGAGCTGACTAAATAGCCACACACAGCAAATCAGTTGTGATAATATGTATCTTTAAACCAAAGAATACGTTAGAAGTGGCGTGAGTGAGTGTTCAAATAGATTCTTCTATTTTGAAGAGATTTTTCTGTACTTGGGAGTATCACTAGAACTAGTAACATCACTCAAAAGGAAGGAACATTTTAAGTGTGACTGCTTGTCTCTGTGTGTTATATATACATATGCACATTCATACAATGTGTGCATATTTATTGCATCTGAATTAAATGTATGTACATATTATTTGAGCTGGCACAAAATACTGAACAAAATCACTGTTTCTTCTTTTCTTTTTCCTGGCAGTTTCTGCTTCAAAAATCAGAGTCTTTTGCTAAACTCATCTTTGTGAACAGGACTGTGATGATCCCTATCCACTTTATTCTGGGAAACATTATTTTTCCCGCTAGATATTGCCAATCCCACTCAATATCAGAAGGTAAACAAATGCTCACCCTGTAGCTGGAATGGTAGGGAAAGGTTCTGCTTTGAGGCCAGTGCCAATACTGTTCTGTGTATTGGCTAGTATGCCGCACACTCTCGGTAACAGGATTATGACTGAAAAAAGTAACAGAGTCCTGTGGCACCTTATAGACCAGGGGTCTCAAACTCAAATGACCCCGAGGGCCGCATGAGGACTAGTGCATTGGCCCGAGGGCCGCATCACTGACACGCCCCCTTGCTGCCCCTGGCCCCACCCCCAATCCACCCCTTCCATGAGGCCCCGCCCCTGCCCTGTCTCTTCTCCACCTCCTCCCCTAAGCGCGCGCAGTTTTAATAAATATATACACTCAGTAATGCACCTCACTCAAAGGACAAAACACGCACTTAGATTTACTGCCTAAGGCTCTGGGAGGGAGTTTGGGTGGGGGAGGGGGTCTGGATGCAGGCTCTGTGCTCGATGCAGGCTCCAGGCTGCGGCAGGGGGTGGGGGTGCAGGCTTTGGGACGGAGTTTGGGGATAGGAGGGAGTGCAGGGGTGAGGGCTGTGGGGCTGAGGGCGAGGGGTACATGATGCAGGAGGGGGCTCAGGGCTAGGGAAGAGGGTTGGGCTGTGGGGTGAGGGCTGTGGATGAGGGGTTCATGATGCGAGGGGGCTCAGGGCTAGGGAAGAGGGTTGGGCTGTGGGGTGAGGGCTGTGGATGAGGGGTTCATGATGCGAGGGGCTCAGGGCTAGGGAAGAGGGTTGGGCTGTGGGGTGAGGGCTGTGGATGAGGGGTTCATGATGCGAGGGGGCTCAGGGCTAGGGAAGAGGGTTGGGCTGTGGGGTGAGGGCTGTGGATGAGGGGTTCATGATGTGGGGGCGCTCAGGGCTGGGGCAGAGGATTAGGGTGCGGGGGGATGAGGGGTTCATGATGTGGGGGCGCTCAGGGCTGGGGCAGAGGATTAGGGTGTGGGGGGATGAGGGCTCTGGCTGGGGCTGAGGATTAGGGTGCGGGGGGATGAGGGCTCTGGCTGGGGCTGAGGATTAGGGTGCGGGGGGATGAGGGGTTCATGATGTGGGGGCGCTCAGGGCTGGGGCAGAGGATTAGGGTGTGGGGGGGATGAGGGCTCTGGCTGGGGCTGAGGATTAGGGTGCAGGGGGATGAGGGGTTCATGATGTGGGGGGGCTCAGGGCTGGGGCTGAGGATTAGGGTGCGGGGGGAATGAGGGCTCTGGCTGGGGCTGAGGGTTTGGGGTTGGAGAGGCTCAGGGTAAGGGAAGCCTGCCTTGCCAGTACTGGCGGAGGGCAGGCACTAGGACCCTGCACCCTAATCCTCAGCCCCAGCCAGAGCCCTCATCCCCCCGCACCCTAATCCTCTGCCCCAGCCCTGAGCGCCCCCACATCATGAACCCCTCATCCCCCCGCACCCTAATCCTCTGCCCCAGCCAGAGCCCTCATCCCCCCGTACCCTAATCCTCTGCCCCAGCCCTGAGCGCTTCCCTTCCCCCTCCCCCCCCCCAGCCCGGCCCGGACCGGCCCGGCCCCGGCGGGTCCCGCTTCCCTTCCCCCTTACCCGAGCGCGTCTCCGGCGGTCCCGCTCAGAGCCGCGTGGTGAGGGGGCGGGGCTGTGAGCTCCACGCCGAGCGCAGCGCTCAGCCCAGAGCTCCCAGCCCCGCCCCCTCCCCACGCGGCTCGGAGCGGGCGGGGCTCAGGCGCTCGGACGGAGACTCGGCGCTCTATGCGCCGAGGCTCCAGGAGAGGGGCGGAGGCGGGAGCCTCCGCTTTTCTCTTGGGGGGCCCTGCGGAGCTCCCCTGGGGAGCTCCGCGGGCCGCAGGGAAGAGCTCCGTGGGCCGCATGCGGCCCGCGGGCCGCATGTTTGAGACCCCTGTTATAGACTAACAGACGTATTGGAACATAAGCTTTTGTGGGTGAATACCGACTTCATCAGATGAATGTAGTGGACATTTCCAGAGGCAGGTATAAATATGCAGGCAAGAATCAGTCTGGAGATAACGAGGTTAGTTCAATCAGGGAAGATGAGGTCCTCTTCTAGCAGTTGAGATGTGAACACCAAGGGAGGAGAAACTGCTTTTGTAGTTGGCTAACCATTCACAGTCTTTGTTTAATCCTGAGCTGATGGTGTCAAATTTACTTTAGCCCTGTGACAGTGTTCCTGAACCTCGTTGAACCACACATGTCTTTCTGCTGTAGCACTGTTAGCCACTCAGCCAACTGGGCTTGATTCTGCCCGATTCTGCCCTCACACTGGAGCAAGTCCATTAGAAACCTGGCCTATTTGAGAACAGATCCAGGCCTTGGTTTTTCACATACCTTGTTCATCAATTAAAAATGGAACCTCACCCAGTTATCCGACCTGTCATTGAATATCAACGACAAATCAGGTGTTTGGGTCGTCGGCACTTGTTAAAGTTGTGTGTGTGTGTGTGACAGCTAGATATTGAAGCTAACAGGCAGTTAATGTAAATGCGAGAAATCACGTTTGTGGTGCCGCTGTTTCACTTAATCTTTTTGCGGACTTCAGTGTTTGGAGCTGTGTTGATACTCAAGAAATAGCAGGCAACGTAGGTACTGTGCTACTACGTATTAGACCTACAAATCATTTGAAATACACAAGCTTTCAGGCCCCAAAGGTCTCTTGCTGCGGGGATGGCAGTTCAGAGATCAGATGGCCTGGTACTCAGGTGTTGAGCCCCAACAATTTCTTTTGTGGTCATCTTAGGAGAGTCACACTGGAGTGAATGTGAATGGAAAACTAAACATGTACTTAACTTTACACACAAAATTACGTGCTGTCTTGAATAGGGATGGGCTTAAGCAGATGCTCACGTGCTTTCCTGAATCAGGACCTAAGATTGCAGGCTATATGGGACCTGGCCTATCTCTTACCATATGTTTGTACAGCACAACACTGATCTTGAATGTGGGTTGGTGGCTATTGTGTCATACACATGGCGCACACGGGCATGTGCTGTTAACTAAACCCATGTAAGGCTCTGGGACATGCACCACAACACTCTAAGGACACGGTTTATTGCAAAAGAAGCTTGCTAGGCCCCAAGCACATAAGAACTACACCTGGCTGACGGAAACTCAGTTTCACCTGTTGCTTCTACACAAAGCAGCAGTAACTCCTAGAGAGAGGCAAAACTTGTGTCTTATTTCAAGCCCATGTACGTGCTGTGGGCTGGAGTCTGGCTTAGAAGCCATTAGGTTGAAATATTACTAAGGGGACGGTGTGAAAAAATGAGCAGATGGGACAAAGAGGAAAAACATCGATGGAACTATAGAGTGAAAAATAGAGCAGAATGAAAACTAAATGGAGAGGGACTGTAAAGAAAGGATTGGAGAGAACAACTCTAACTTCTGTAGAGAGTGCAAGCTCAGCTTGCATCAATTTACAAGTGACCCCTGAATTTGGCCCAATGTATGTAAAGCAACCATCTGTGCTCACCCGGCTTGTGCAGAGGCTTTTCTATCCTTGTCAGAGAAGCTCTGGCTTTTCTTCAGCTGGAAAGACATGTTTGTTTCGCATGGAAAGATGACTCAATTTAAAAAGAGAGTCTCAAGCTGCAGAAAAAATGTTGTCAGCTCAAACAGGTTTGCAAGCCTTGTGAAGGCAAACAGTAGCTTTGGCTGCATGTGGGCTGAAATGGCGTGTTTGTGCAGTGGGTTTCTGTGTGCCTTGTGAATCAGACAGCACTGGGGTGTGGGGGAAGGCCGAGTGTGGACTAAAGGATTTGCACAGGTCCTGTGGTCCCATCATCCAATTGACAACGTGCTATTGCCACTACTTCACTTCACAGGGGGAAGGGTAACTACCATTGCTCCGGCCCTGAGTTTTGTTGGGAGGGGATTATTTGGATTCTGTTCTAGTCTATACAGGTTCTTATACTGTGCTTATCATCATAGCATCTTCCAGTGGTTTCTTAAGCAATGGGTCTAAAATCTGTTATGTGTTTGTTCTCCCCAGGAGAATAGGATGTGCAGTGTGTGTGGCAAATTGTGTGTGTGTGTGTGTGTACACACATTGCTATATGTTTGTTAGAGAAGGCAAGGTTAAAGAAATGCCTCTTGCACTTAGAGTGGAAGGTTATGAGATTTGTGCATAGGTTCCAGGTCCACGTTCTTCAGCTGGCCCCTAAGAAATCTGTCTCCTGATTCACTGGTGAAGTGGATTTTGCTCTTAATACACCAGACTTTAGGGCAGTAACCTTGATTATGAATAATGGAATTTATTCCAATAAATAACATTGGATAAGGAGTGCTCCACAAAAGCACATATTTTCAGTCTTGAATGTTATTCACAAAGAAGACATGCATTTTAAGGACATTAACTAAGCTTTGTTTTTTACATACATGGATTAATCTTGCTGCTTTCACGTATAAAAGAGCCCCAAACCCTTTACAGAACAATCTTCCTATAAAATAAAAACTTTTTAAATGACCTCTTGCAGTTCCTTAGTGCATGTAGGAAAAAATAGACAAATAAATAGCAATGTGAAGGATCACTTGGTACTGGGATCAAATGATGCCTGGGACTATATAGTCTCTGGAATGGTTTTCATTCGAGGCCAGGAACAATGAAATTGTCTGTCCATCTCCTGTTGGGAATCTAATAGCCAGGTAATCACATGAATTCTCCACTAGCCCGCCAGTCATTTTAGTCTGTTGTTTCCTCCTCTTATTTAGTTAGGCTGACTGCTGCTTCAGTAAAATATCTAGTAGCTATTGGTCATTGGGATTACTGACCGGTAGCTTTGACAATTACTTTTTGGCCCTGGTTCACCAGTCCAGGAACGTAGCAACGTAGTGACACTTGTCACTCTGTGCTGTTTTGGTTTGGTACCTTATTATGACTGAGGAAAGTGTTTTATGAACTAACAAAGCATTCCTGGTTGGAAAGAGAGAGAGACCCCATGAACAGTGCAGCAGGGAACCAGCTCAAGGTAAATGTCCTGTTGTCTTGTTAAACTTTGGAAAAGTTTGCAGCTTTCCACTGGAAAAATAGAGGGTTTGCCCCTATTCAGCAAGCATTGTTTGCTGCTGAAACTATAGAGTAGGGAGATGCAAAGAAAACTGACATTGCAAACTTTTCATGTAGAGTGGTTTAAAAACATGGGATCAGTGTAGTGCATAGTCCTGCGAGACAGGTTGGAGAGCCCTTAGTGTGTCCAAGTGAGACTGAGGGGCAGACAAGATGCTTGGGTAAATCAAGATTAGAAGTGGTTGGTCCCAATATAGATGGGAGGAGACTTCACACTGGCGGGAGGGGAAGATGCACATATCATCTGAGAGTGAACGCTCAAGCATTGCTAGATTGCTTGGCTCACTGATAATTACCGAGGTCAAAATTAGTTTCTCAGATCCATACAGTTGATTCTGATTCTAATATCTTGCTCTCTGTGGGCCTGATTCATCTTTGATTTCTGTGGGGGTTGGATCAGGCTCTATGTGAGCTGATATTCCATTGACATCAAAGTGAGGTCTGTGCTCACAGGTGGAGAATACTTTCAGAAAAATTATTTGTATTTATAAAATTAATCGTGGTGCAAAATTTGCAGATCAGGTTTTTCATTCTTCTTATCTTGTCCTTCCTTTCTACGTTGGCAGTTTTAATGAGCACAAATCATTGTAGCCACAACCGAGTTTTAGATGGCCAACTCTGTGGGTTACTTGATATCTAAATGACCTTAATTGCACCAGCAAATAATTGCAGCTGGAAAGTTGCAAAATGCAGTTATTTGCACCTGCAATTGACTGAGTCAAAATGGGAGGTCAGGTTTCTAAACTTTGGCCTCTCCTGTATAACTGCCTTGTTTGTTCTGAACATAATTTAGGTCGGTAAGCCAAGCATAGCAGCAAAGCTGGCCTTCACAACTGTGGCACACAGGACCTGGCTTCCATTCAAAGAAAGGACTCGCATTGACTTCAGTGGGCTTTGAAGCAGGCTAAAATGAGCTACCTTGGATGTCATTTGTTTGGAGAATTGGGTCAATCATTACTCAATGGGTCTCGTTTTCAGTTTGACCCAATTAGCTTCATTTTTGGTAATTCACGTCAATATTAACATTCACGTATTAGAATAACAGTTGGCAAAATTTAATTTCAGGTTGGGGAGTAAGATGGGGAAAGATGAGTGGGGATTTCAAATGCACACTGAAGAGTGAATGACTGTTCAGATAGTTGTTCATCCACTGGAGATTGCATGTTCTTCTCTGCTGGATGCCAAATGGCATGATGATGAGTTCAGGAGTCACCAGAAGCCTCTGAGCCTACAGCAGTCTACTGCCTTTCTTTTGAAGCAATGTTTTTTTAATAGCCATGTGCATGATCACACGTGTGATTCACTGCAGAAGGTCTGCAAAAATTCAAAGGCTTTACAGACATAGCTGTGTGGCAGTGGTGTACACTTCCGTTGCCTTGAAGTGATGTCTTGCAATTGAGTAATATATTCCGAGTAAGAATGGGTGCTGAAATTACTCTCTTCATAACAGGTGTTCTTGCTAAAGGAGTGAGAGAGAGAATGAAAATAGAGAGGGTTGTGTGTGTGTGTGTGTGTGTGTGTGCACTGTCGCAAGGAGAATAGGAAGGAAACAAATTGAAGTAAACCTCATGGAGTTTCTAGAAAGGCTTTTTTTATTCCAGATGATCAAGCCTTTAATTCAACAAAGGAGCAAAGACTCCCCTAGGCATATCCTACATACTAATATAGTCACAGTTTAAACACTGTAGCCCTGTCCCTTCTGTTTTGGGCCACTTGGACCTTCTTGCAGAATAGCTTCCTTAATTAGGACATCACCTATGCAAATGTTTAGTTGTAAGCATCTGCTTAAGTCCCATTTACATCAGTTGTAACGATAAGGAAGGTACTCAGAGTTAGCTATGTGAATCCTCGTAAAGGCAGCACCATGCTGAAAATATAAATCATGACAATAAGCCATGTTAGGGATAACTAGATGGCAATTGAAACTATTGTAGAAGTCAGAAATTAACCTCTTGAACAATACTGAAAGCTTATGTGTAAATTGAAATTTTTTGCAAAGGATTTTTTTTTTTTTTTTGGCACTCACATACAAAGAGATTTAAGGATACGGAGGCCAGAATTGTTTTTTCTTATATTAGAAGAGGAGTGATTTAACACAAACTGAAATCAGGAAGCTTGTGTTTTAGGAAACTGTGAGGCCCATCTTATTGATTTGTGATTTGTAACCCAGCCAATTGGAAGGTCCGGCACACATTTGAATTCCATTATGGATGCATTGACTTGCTTACTTAACAATCAGTGCATTAAAGTACAAAAGCCAATAACTAGTTTATTAGGCATTTAGCCAAAATTTAAGCCCATTTTATTGTCCGGAGGTGTGATATTTAGACTGGCAAGAATTATGTTTTTTACTTTCTGATTTATTTGAATCCTCAGTGCCAGATACATTATAAACTAACTTAGCAGTAATTTTACACCAATTAATTTTTGCTTGTGTTAGAATTCCCCCTCCTCCCTAACTTAAAGGGTTTGATTGAGAAGCCAGTGATATAACGGGTATAAAATAAAAATCAAATTGAAATGAGCTATTAGGAGGTTCTGTGTGCGTGTATATTTAAACATCTGTGTGTTGTTTTGAGAAGATATTTTGTTGGAATAGGACTAAGGGCAAATCCAGTGCTAATTTTGTAAACCGTGGGGCAGGAGCTGTCTTTTTGTTCTGTTTGTACAGCACACAGCACAATGGGGTCCTGGACCATGACCTAGACTCCTAGGAGCTACTGGAAGATAAATAATAAAAAAAAATGGAAGTCAGTGACAAAGTTCTCAATGACTTTGGTGGAGTAGGATCAGGGTGCACAAGGGTTAGCTTCCTTTCTGCTGGTGCAAGGGAGATAGAGGTGCACGCAGTGTGATTGGCAGCAGCAGTTCATTACAGGGACAATTCCACAATCCATCAGTGCTTATTCATGGGAGTGGTCCCATGGGCTTCCCTGGAGCTGTTTGCATAAATACTGCTTGTTGTAAGAGTTGCAGGACTGTCCCATAAGGAGTGAAGAGTTATGGGAACAAATTGTGCTTGCTAAAGAACTTCACTCTGATATGTCTAGCTAAAAATGTAGGCCACCAGGTGTATTTCTTGAACATGTGACCTGTGGGAACTTCCACACAGGGATTTAAAGGCTAACTTTCAGGGCTTGTCTACATTACCCGCTGGAACGATGGGCAGTGATCGATCCAGTGGGGGTTGATTTATTGCATCTAGTCTAGATGTGATAAATCAACTGCCGAGCTCTCTCCTGTCGACTCTGGTACTCCATCAGGGCGAGAGGCACAGACAGAGTTGATGGGAGAGCGTCAGCCGTCAACTTACCACAGTGAAGACACCACGGTAAGTAGATCTAAGTATGTCGTAACTTAGATCGATTTCTCCCCCCCCCACCCCCCGTAGACCAGGCCTAAGTTCATTCTTTCTGTACAGTTTGGTCTGGGTGGCTTTTCCCATGATACCTGTTAAGGAGCTTGCTTTGAAATATTTGTTGTTACGGGGCTCTCTTTTGTGAGTCGTCTAAAAACCCTGTGTTGAAATTCCCCAGTGTAAAAACCAAAAACCACTCAACAAATGTCAGAAACATCACCAGCCTAACAGGAATGAGTCTTGAATCAGTTGCTGAGTTGCTTGAGTTTGACACATTTTAGCTCCTTACGTAACTGACTGTTTTGTTTATGAGTGTGCTCAGTGCTGTACAAGCTACAAAGAAAGACACGGTCCCTGCCCAGAGAAGTTTTCAGTCTGCACATTAAACTCAAGAAATTCTCCAACTTAATAGTGAATGGAGAGTAAAGATGTTTGGTCTCAAGGTACCTAGTTTTCAACTTCTTTTAGGTAATTTTTTTTCTAGGATGATTTCATGGATACATAACCAGGGTTTCATTTAGTCAGAGAAGCACTCATCTTAATGGTGTACCATTTAATTTCTTCAGTGTCAAGAGGAGGAAATAAGTTATTCCTCTCTTTAAAAGAGTGATTTAAGTAGGGAATAATGAATGCAAAATGCTGTAGTTAAAAATCAGCAGATAAACTGATGGATCATCTGTCAGTCTCAAACCTTGCTATAACGGGAAGGGAGACAATCATTTAAAAAAATAAAAATGGTAATGATGAATTTAGTGTACGTTGGCTGTGAATCACTTAATAATGAAAACTCTTATTTCTCAATTTATCAAGTGCTCAACACATACACACCCGCTGACCAAACATATTGTAGGAGCAAGAAGTTATTTTCAAGGGTCTTTTAAAGGACTGAGCACATAAGAGGAGATATTTTGCAGCTTTTAGGCGTGAATTTTCTGTTGGATTACACCAATTTTATATTAGTAGGTCTCCATTAAATTCAGTGAAAGGGCAGAGTTATTGCAATCATGCAAGAGTTTCACATTGCAAAAGAAATTATGCTATGAGATGGAAGGCTTTCATAGGCACTAGCATAAAACTGGACTTAACACAACAGAGAATCGGACCTTTTGTGTTTTGGTAAACTACTGCTGCCTGCTTTTATCCAATTAGAAAAGTCATCATTTGAAGGGAGTTATCAACAGAGTTATATGGGATACAGCAAATTTTCTCTGTTCTCTAATAGAAAAGGCATTAGCTGTGCGGTGACAGTTGCCTTTATTAACTTACAAAGAGTTGCTGCCAATGCATTATTTTTTCTTTCATATAAACATATTTTAACTGTAACAAAAAGCAAATGGAGAATTAAAAAAAATTATTATAAATTACTATCCAAAGCTTAACACAATCCAGTTTTTAAAAAATTAAATAAACTTTTCCTGGGATTTCCAGAAATGTACGCTAGGAAAGGGAGTATCGGTTAAAATCAAACTTACTGGAAAAATCTTTAAATATCTGCCACATATCAAACATACTGATCCCATTTATTATTAGCAATAATTTTCTTAAAATTAATTGTTTGTTCGTCGTTTATATTGTGGTAGCACCAAGAGGTCTCTGCCAGATCTGGGACTGCATTTGTGCAATGCCTAGTGTACAGCAGGATTCTTCAGAAGGGCTCAGAACCTACAACTGGGGTCAGGTTTTCAAACGATCTCATCACGGGCCTGAGCCAAAGCCCATTGAAGTCAGTGGGTGTCTTTTCACTGACTTCTGTGCCTTTAGATCCAGCCCTAAGTAAGGTCGTGAGCTCGATTGAAAAAAGCTGGTGTATCTAGGTTCTTACACCAGGCCCATCGCTATGCTACACTGACTTGAACACCAGTCTTCACTATTAATTAACAATGTTATAGAAGGGAGAGTTTCAGGTCCATACTGCTGTATGTTTTCCAGCTTATTAAAGATATAGATCTGTTGTGTCTGTAGTTTTATAAAGTGGTGCATTCATCAGGGGTAAGATCGGACCTTGGCCTTTGCAATAAGTGTCAATGTAGATGTGTTTACCTTACCTCTTGTCTATAACAGTTCCACCCAGCAGCATTTCCTCCCTGGGATCCCACATTCCACAGGCTATTCACTGTTGATGGTCAAAGTCGGTGAAAGCCCCTTGTGGCTTGATTTCTTTGGCAGTGTGAAACAGAGGTGGTCACTCTTGCATGATTGCAATAACTCTGCCCCTTTCATTTTACATTGTTACAACAGCTGAACAAAATGGGTCAAACCTTTGGCTGCAGCTCCCCATCCTTGTTATGTCAGTGCACAATTAGCTACAATTTTCCTTTCTAATTACTTGTGTTTCACATTATGTTGTTACCCCAAGCCAGGTGAACAAAGGCACTTTACAGAAAGACTGTGATGAAAAACAAGACACGAATATGTTATCAGAAGCCAAAATTACAGGCTTTGTTTTCTGTTGATGTGGCGCCTAAGCGTCATTATATTTATTCCTCATGCGACCGTTTTAAAATGCTGCAACGCGCACCATTTTTTGTATCTCACAGAACACATCTTCCTTTGATCTTTTTAAATTAACAATAAATATCATAAATAGCAGGAGAGCTGGGTGGACAGGAGAGAGATTTGTGTGAACCATTGGAGTGGAAAACATCATTGATCACCCACGGCAGAATTTGGAGGAACAGGTGTGCTTTGCCTCTTGTAATTCAGTGAATTTGTAAGGTTTTTAGTTTGGCAGTAGGTTAGTCTCTTGCATTTCATTTATTTGATGAAGGGAATGGCTGCTGGACTGTTTCCTCCCCATCTCCTACGAACTCCAGCAGAGCTCCACAGAACTTAGGTGGTGATGTGAACTGTAATTCTGTTTCAGCCATGATTATATGTCAGTCTGCAATACACTGTAAGTGGCACTTTTGGATTCCTGCTGTGAGTAGTTGATTAGATTCTGGTAGCTTTTAGTCCTGTACATAAGATTTTTTTAATTTAACTTTTATATATTTTTTTTTACAAAGCAGAGAAATGCACACGAGTTATGGGGATTTTTTTTATTTTGTTTTTTTGTTAACAGCGGTTGCTTAAATACAGAAATAAAATGTGTTAGGAGAGACTGAGTTTCCATCAGAAGTCTTCCTACCTGTCTGAAACAAACAAGTAAATAAATAAAGGTAAAGACTCATATTGGCCTCAGAATTGGTAGGGTAGGTCAGGTCTGAGGCCAAGATAGAATTTCCTTACAAAACATGACTCATAAATTGCATTTGGAACTCTCTGTAATAAAATGAACTGTAACTGCAAGTGTATCTGTAGCCAGGCTTGGTACATTTTTCATTGTCAGCACAAGCTTTCTCCTCCAAATATCCTATTGAACCAAAGAAAGAAACTCTGCTCTCTGTTAATGCTAATGTCTATAATTCATCCCATTCATTTTCTATACTGGTATTTTCTTAGTGTGCTTCTCAAACTTATATGGTGCAGCAGAACTTAATTGCTCAGGTCTGATGCACTTTTTTCTTTTCTATTCTTGGCAGAAGTGTAGGCTGCTTAAGCCATTCTGTGGGAGATGCCTTCTGGAACATGCAACGTGCTTCACTTTTGGGATATGGCAGGGTTAGGGCTTAATTCAAGAAGATCCTTTTAATTAGTTTTGGACACTTTCTTTAAAGCTGCCAATTAGACTGTCAACTCTGAGCAGCTTTTGCAAGCAGAGAACATTTATTTCTGTAGGTCTGATGCTGCAAGGTCTTTGCAGCATGAGTAGCCCCACTGGGTTTTGCGGGATTACTTGGGTGAGTAAGAGATTGACTGCTGGACCCCAGCGAGTGCCGGCAGTGTTCACATGCCTGCAGAATTGTGTATGATAGCTGAATGCAAAGTTAGTGACTGTATATTATTATTAATTCAATAGATTAAGGTCAGAAGAGACCATTAGATCAGCTTGTCTGAGTCCTGTATAACCCAAGTCTGTGACAGAGTATACCACCTTTTAAGGGACAATCTGGGGCTGATAGCCAAGATGGTTTGGGTGCAATCAAGGAACGCCCTTCCCTGCCCTCAGGGCTGGGCTATATAAACAGGAAAAGAAAGCTGAGCAAGACAGAGGGGACCAGAACCATGCTGGCTGCTACATGTTGCAGACCCCTGGTTGCTAGTCTGATCTGGGCCCTAGAGACTTTTTCTGACTATACGTTGGGTTGCTGTGGCTCCAGGCAGTGAGGTAAGGGCCTTATGAAGTCGGTTAAGTGGCAACACCCCAGATTTGATGTGTAAGGAAGGAGAGAAAGTCTGCTTGCCCTCTAGACCAATAAGACAGCTAAGAACTCTGATGGCCATGGTTGGTTTGGGGGCTTTCTTAAAGGAGACATGTGGGGAAGGGAGGCTTGTTGGTTTGGTTCTGGCCTCCCCCTTTTTGGATCCTGTACACAGCCACAGAATTTCACTCAGTTGCCCCTATACTGAGCCCCATAACTTACGCTTGGCTAAAGCTTGTCTTCCGGAAAGGCATCCACCTTTCTGGAGATTCCACCACATCCGTTGTTTGTTGCAATGGTTATTCATCCTTGTGCAATTTTATAACAGCTTTATTTATGATTTGAATTTCTCTGCCTTTAACTTCCATCCATAGGAATATTTTTTTATTTCTTTTTTTTGTAAGTCATTAGCAATGTGCTTGATGCTGTATAAGGCATGAACATCAAGACAGTCCATGCCCCAAATTGTTGGACCCCCCCAACCCCAAAATTCACTGTACGTTTAATGGGCCTGATGGGTGAATTGGGGGTGCAGTTACTTGCAGGTTCAGAATAGCACCTGTCAAAATGGAGGCTGTTTTCAAGCTCATGCCCAATAGATTATAGTTTAGTACAATGCCGGAAGAAAGCAAAATGTGCCACTACAGGTCAAGACATCATATTATTTCTATTGGATGAAATTCACCCCTATACGGAGGTCCAGCACAAGAGCTACCCACCACATAAACCCTCAAAATAGGGTTCAGGTGTGATTTGTAGCACACAGACTGTATGGTGCTCCCCTGCACAGGGGTAAATATCACCAGCTTACTGTAAGGAATACTGCATATACAATGGTAATGTATAAATGGGAATGGAAAGGTTTTAATGGTGACTGATTTAAAGGAAGTAAAGCAGGGTTGCCAAGTCTCACCATTTTATCATGATTGTTGTGATATTTGGTGCTTTTTCTTACAGCCCTAGCACCGGAAGCCAAGTGATTATATATTTCATTTTAAAAGAAACATAATATTCTACCCCTCCTGGTTTCAGAGAAAATCTTGAGAATGTGTCTTCACTATCTCCCGGGGCTCAAAAACACAGTGGCAAACAAAGAAAGGCCTGACATTTAAAATATCTCTCGATTTCTAAGAATATCTCATGATTTTTTGGGACCTGAGTCATGATTATTGAATGCTTGGGGTTAACCATACTGGTGAAGACTTGGGTTGTTTTGAGCTGTCAGCCTGTTTGCTGCAGCACGTGGGGCTTCCAAAGCAGCCAAAATTGGTCTCTGAAAAGTGGCAGTTTCATATGTGCCCTCATGTGCCAGCAATGCCCCTCTGCCATGGACATTGGCCAAACCGGACAGTCTCTACGGGAAAGAATAAATGGACACAAATCAGACATCAAGAATTATAACATTCAAACACCAGTTGGAGAACACTTCAGCCTCCCTGGTCACTCAATTACAGATCTAAAAGTCGCCATACTCCAACAAAAAAACTTCAAAACCAGACTCCAACGAGAAACTGCTGTATTGGAATTAATTTGCAAACTGGACACCATTAAATTAGGCTTGAATAAAGACTGGGAGTGGATGGGTCATTACACAAAGTAAAACTATTTCCCCATGCTAATTTTTTCCCCTACTGTTACTCTCACCTTCTTGTCAACTGTTAGAAATGGGCCATCCTGATTATCACTACAAAACCCACCTTAATTGGTTACTCGTTATAGTTGGTATGGCAACACCCATTTTTTCATGTTCTCTGTGTATATATATCTTCCTACTGTATTTTCCACTGCATGCATCCGATGAAGTGGGTTTTAGCCCACAAAAGCTTATGCCCAAATAAATTTGTTAGTCAAGGTGCCACAAGTACTCCTCGTTCTTCTTGCTGATCCAGACTAACACGGCTGCCACTCTGAAACCTGTAATCATGGAGTGCACACTCATTCTACCAGGAGCATGATGAGGTTGTAGTTAACACACCATTAACATGTACACTATCAGTTCTGTGGATCCCTGCACTGTTAAGTAGTATTTCTGTGGTTTACACTAATCACTTGAACTGGGAATCGGGCCAAAACGAACAGAAGAGACTTCTAGTGCAATAAATTGTTTTAATGTTGCAGTCTGCTCTTATGCATGGGTTCAGTGTATCTGAAGGCATGGTTGGAATAGAGTCTCATTTTTCATCATTAAATATTCAAATCAGGCCTTTGCAGCCCCAGATGAAGCTGCTCATCTCTTGACGTGATGCTAGCAATATGCTGTCAAGAATAAAAAGCCACTAAACCTCTATTTCACCGATAAAATTAATATTTCTTTGTAATTTACCCTAAGCCTGGAGCAAATTATGGCCCTGTGTTAAGCTCCCATAACTCCCATTTGTTTGTCTCATTTATTATTTATAGAATGCTTTAGGATTCACATCACTTTGGAAACATATATAAAAGATTGACAAGTCCCTGCCCCAATGAGCTTGAGAGTTCTGCAAGCTTAGCAGCCGTCAGAATTTGGTCCTATGTGAATTTTGCTTTTAAGTCCACTGCATAAAGTCTGCTGCTACCACAAGAAATGGCATTTCATCATTAATTATAAACGTGTAGTCTTTCATGCTTGTTGAAGGAGCCAGACTGGCAGCATGAGAGGTTGGAATCCTCTCTCCACTGAACACGGGATAGAATAGAGACAGTTTGAAATATCCCATGATGCCCTGAGAATGTGCCTAAACCCTAACGTGGAAAGACCACATCTAGCTGTGAGTCTCCATGGCCCACACAAGCCTTCTCTAGAGAGACTGCCAACGAGGGAGCTGTGTAGTGCTGAATGTTGTGGTATGTTTTATGATGTGGACATATCCTCTATGAGGTGGAGAAGATCAATAACTCATTTCACATAGGGCACTGAATACTGTTCAGATGGTAATGACTCTTGGCCGCCATAGGCCTAAACTAGATTTGAACAGGTGACCTAGATTAATGAAAAGTGTCATATCTCATTATCAGTTCCCCAGAACAGACCTTTAAGTTTAAGTAGATATTTAGAGGTACCTTTTTAGCAATGCTCTCTCTAGATCTTCATACAGGTCAGCCAGTTAATTCTTCATGTGATGTATAGAAAATCATTCCTTTAAAGTTTAGGGGGCTAGGTATGTAAGGGTGTGAGAAACACTCTGTACTTACATGTACCTCTTTTCTGTGGAATACGTATGTATGTTTGTCTCTCTCTTTATCAAAAAAGCATCTTTTCCCCAAATTTATGTGGAAGCAATTGGACTTGCTTATTATAAATATTTGGGTTGTAGTTTTGCTACCTCTGGTACATTTTTGCATGTAATATTAGAACTGCAAAGTTTCACTTGCAGTAAAATGTGGGTAAATTTCCACTTGCACATAGGCAAATTAAAGATTTCAAACCAGTTGTATAAGACAAAAATACATCAATAACCTGCCCAAATAGTTTAGCAGAACTATATATATAAACATAAAATTAAAAGCAATTTTCTGAGCCGCATGATTACATTGATTTTTTGTTTTCAGCACACCTGCTTGTACTGACTTATCATATTTCATCATTTATGTAGTAAACTATGTCCCACAGCATAATGTGACATATGCAAATGAATATGATGGATCACAAAATTTCCGAGCAGCAATATTTGGAAAGATGCTGCTTTTCATATCAATATGTTTTGAAAGTATATTTTATTAAATATGGATCAAGGTCCATTATTTACAACTGGGATTTTTAAAGGAACTTAAGTGAGGCCCTCAAATCCCATTGATATTCAATGGGCGTTAGTTACTTCAGTTCCTTAGGCTGCTTTGAAAATCCCGGCCTATGTTTTTCTGGGCAATAAGCCAGTAGAATTACTCTAAGAGGCCAAATCTTGTTTCCACTGAGGTCAATGGCAAAACTCCCCCTAGTTTCAATGAGAACTGGAACAAGCCTTTCTGCCAGAGAACAGGTATATTTCTATAGGACACGACAGGAGTGGATGCTGCTTTGCTTGTAGTCGTGAGTTGTCATAAGGAACTCTGGTGCTCACCAGATCAAAGCTGTCTAGGATTTAGCAGGCACCCCACCTTTCTCTTTGTATAGAAATCCAGCAGCAATCTTGATGCATCTACTATTCAGAGATTTAGCAAATAGTTTCAAAGAGCGAGTCCTTCACTTTAAGACTTCAGGGTGAGATACCAGTCAAAATCCACCTGTCATTCTGCAAGTGAAGTGCTTACACCAGTGCTAATAATTTCACATGTATCAGTTCTTATATTTAGCAGTATAGCACCTTCCTCTGATCAGGGGCGGTTCTAGCAATTTCGCCGCCCCAAGCACGGTGGCACGCCGTGGGGGGCGCTCTGGCGGTCGCCGGTCCCGCGGCTCCGGTGGAGCATCCGCAGGCGTGCTCCACCGGAGCTGTGGGACCAGCGGACCCTCTGCAGGCACGCCTGCGGGAGGTCCACCGGAGCCGCCTGCCGCCCTCCCGGCGACAGGCAGAGCGCCCCCCTGCGGCATGCCGCCCCAAGCACGCGCTTGGCGCACTGGGGTCTGGAGCCGGCCCTGCCTCTGATGTTGATTGTCCATTGTTATCTCTTTGACTGAAGTAAATATTGATCTTGTTATCTAGGGGCCTGAGTCTGGAGTTAGGCAAAACTTACCTTGGCCCATATTCTGAAAATCCCTGCTTGGCTATCACTCTGTCCTTATTCAGGAGATACTCCTATTCACTCCCCATATGATTGAGAGGGGGGATGCAGGCCCTGATCCTAGTCTGGCGCGAGAGAATTGTAATCCTTTGGTCCTAGGAAGGGTTGCAGTCGGTGTGAAGAGACACAAGAGGGGTCATGTGACTGAGAGGGACGTGTCTGTGGGAATTGTACTAGGCAATACTCCAAGCTGAGTGTGAGAGGAGACAGTTGTGTCAGGGACTGAGTGAGACCTGATGCGGTTGTAAGCTATAGGGAAGGATAACTGCCTGGGGAAAGGGCAGCAGCCCAGGGTCTGGAGTGAGATTTAGGAGAGCCTTGTAGACTGGAGGGAGGACCCTGACAGCAAGACTAGTGAGAGACCTTACCAGGAAGAGGGGGAGAGGTCTTGGGGAAGGGCCAAAAAGGACTTGGGGAGTCAGGGTGCAAGGTGAACACTTCTTGTTGCTCTGTGTTATAAACCAGGGGCTGGATGCCGAGACTTTCATTTGGAACACCTGTTGTGTGGTGTTTGCTTGACCAAATGAGGGAAACTGAGGCAGTGTGGCATACCAGACAGAAATGGTACAGTGACCTGATCACTTTGATTGAGGAGGACTGTTGTTCCTAATCAGGCATGATATTATTAGCATGAGTTCAGTGGGGTCTTTGCCTGAATGAGGACCGAGTAAAAAATGTGCAAGACTTGACTCCACGTGATCACTAAAATGGCATTTATTCCCTCCCTGGAGCAGCGGGGAGCCGGTGACTCTAAATCACACACTTCTTTGCAGGCTGCTCTAGGGACAGTGCAGCAGTGTGCTCAGGCTCAGTGTTGTTTTGCATTCTAGCCCATACTGGATCAGAGCAATTGTCCATCTAGTCCAGTATCCTGTCACTGACAGTGACCAGTGCCAGATGCTGCAGAGGGAATGAATGAACAGGGCAATTCTCAAGTGATCCATCCCCTGTTGTCCAGTCCCAATTTTTGGCCGTTGGACGTTTAGGGTTGCATCCTTGAGCATCTTGGCTAATTGCCATTGATGGACCTATTCTCCATGAACTTATCTAATTATTTTTTTTAACCCAGTTATACTTTTGGCCTTGACAACATCCCATGACAACAATTTCCGCAGGTTGATTGTGCATTGTGTGAAGAAGTATTTCCTTTTGTTTGTTTTAAACCTGCTGCCTATTACTTTAATTGGGTGACCCCTAGTTCTTTTCCATTCACTTTCTGCATACCATTCATGATTTTATAGACCTCTGCCATATCCCCCCCTTATTTCTTTTTTCAAAACTGAACAATCAGTGTTTTTAAAGTCTCCTCACATAAAAGCTGTTCCATGTCTCTAATAATTTTTGTTGCCCTTCTCTGGGCTTTTTCCAATTCTAATATATCTTTTTGCGGGAATGGGACAACCAGAACTGCATGCAATATTCCACGTATAGGTATACCATGAATTTATATAGTGGAATTATGATATTTTCTGTTTTATTATCTGCCCTTTTCTCAACGATTCCTGATTCTGTTCACTTTTTTTGACTGCCACTGCACATTGAGTGGATGTTTTCGGAGAACTGTCCCCAGTGACTCCAAGATTTCTTTCTTGAGTGGTAACTGCCAATTTAGACCCCATCATTTTGTATGTCTAGTTGGGATTGTGTTTCCCAATGTGCATTACTTTGTGCTTATCAACATGGAATTTCATCTGCCATTTTGTCGCTCAGTCACTCAGTTTAGTGAGATCCCTTTTAAACTCTTTGCCGTCAACTTTGGATTTACCAAACTTGAGTAATTTTGTATCATCTGCAAATTTTGAAGCCTCGCTGTTCACCCCTTTTTTCAGATAATTACTGATTACGTTGAACAGCACAGGTCCCAGTACAGATCTTCGGGGGGACCCTGCTATGTACCCCTTTCCATTATGAAAACTGACCATGTATTCATAGAATCATAGAATATCAGGGTTGGAAGGGACCTCAGGAGGTCATCCAGTCCAACCCCCTGCTCAAAGCAGGACCAATCCCCAATTAAATCATCCCAGCCAGGGCTTTGTCAAGCTTGACCTTAAAAACCTGTAAGGAAGGAGATTCCCACCACCTCCCTAGGTAACCCATTCCAGTGCTTCACCACCCTCCTACTGAAAAAGTTTTTTTCAATATTCAACCTAAATCTTCCCCACTGCAACTTGAGACCATTATTCCTTGTTCTGTCATCTGGTACCATTGAGAACAGTCTAGATCCATCCTCTTTGGAACTCCCTTTCAGGTAGTTGAAAGCAGCTATCAAATCCCCACCCCCCATTCTTCTTTTCTGCGGTCTAAATAATCCCAGTTCCTTCAGCTTTTCCTCATAAGTCATGTGCTCCAGCCCCCTAATCATTTTTGTTGCCCTCCACTGGACTCTTTCCAATTTTTCCACATCCTTCTTGTAGTGTGGGGCTCAAAACTGGACACACTACTCCAGATGAGGCCTCACCAATGCTGAATAGAGGGGAATGATCACATCCCTCAATCTTCTTGCAATGCTCCTACTAATGCAGCCCAATATGTGGTTAGCCTTCTTGGCAACAAGGGCACACTGCTGACTCATATCCAGCTTCTCGTCCACTGTAACCCCTAGGTCCTTTTCTGCAGAACTGCTGCCTAGCCGCTCGGTCCCTAGTCTGTAGCAGTGCATGGGATTCTTCCGTCCTAAGTGCAGGACTCTGCACTTGTCTTTGTTGAACCTCATCAGGTTTCTTTTGGCCCAATCCTCTAATTTGTCTAGGTCCCTCTGTATCCTATCCCTACCCTCCAGCATATCTACCACTCCTCCCAGTTTAGTGTCATCTGCAAACTTGCCCAGGGTGCAGTCCATGCCATCCTCCAGATCATTAATGAAGATATTGTACAAAACTGGCCCTAGGACCAGCCCTTGGGGCACTCTGCTTGATACCGGCTGCCAATTAGACATGGAGCCATTGATCACTACCTGTTGAGCCCAACGATCTAGCCAGCTTTCTATCCACCTTATAGTCCATTCATCCAGCCAGCCCATACTTCTTTAACTTGCTGGCGAGAATACTATGGGAGATTGTATCAAAAACTTGGTTCAAGTCAAGGAATAACACATCAACTGCTTTCCCCTCATCCACAGAGCCAGTTATCTTGTCATAGAAGGCAATTGGGTTAGTCAGGCATGGCTTGCCCTTGGTGAGTCCATGCTGACTGTTCCTGATCACTTTCCTCTCCTGTAAGTGCTTCAGAATTGATTCTTTGAGGACCTGCTCCACGATTTTTCCAGGGACTGAGGTGAGGCTGACTGGTCTGTAGTTCCCCGGATCCTCCTCCTCCCCTTTTTTAAAGATGGGCACTACAGTAGTCTTTTTCCAGTCACCCGGGACCTCCCTCAATTGCCATGATTTTTCAAAGATAATGGCCAATGGCTCTGCAATCACATCCACCAACTCCTTTAGCACCCTCGGATGCAGGGCATCCGGCCCCATGGACTCGTGCATGTCCAGCTTTTCTAAATAGTCCTGAACCACTTGTATCTCCACAGAGTGCTGGTCACCTCCTCCCCATACGGTGCCTACTCTTTGTTTCCTATCTTTTAACCAGTCACTGATTCATGAGAAGACTTTCCCTCTTATCACATGATTGCTTAGTTTGCTTAAGAACCTTTGGTGAGGGACCTTGTCAAAGGCTTTCGGAAAGTCCAAGTACACGTTATCAGCATGATCACCCTTGTCTTCATGCTTGTTGATATCCTCAGAGAATTCTAATAGATTGGTGAGGCACGATTTCCCTTTACAAAAGCTGTGTTGATTCTTCTGCAACATATATTTATCTATGAGTCTGATAATGGCGTTCTTTACTATAGGTTCAATCAATTTGCCTGCTACTGGATTTCCATCTTGTAATTGCTAGGATCACCTTTGGAGCCTTTTTTAAAAATAGGCATAACAACAGTACATTTTGGGAAGCACAAGTCAGGCAAACAAAACCAACTCTCCCCACCCATAAATAAAAGTTTTATGGGAGTAATATTTTCTCCTCTTAGAATATGTGAGCAAATCTGAATGGTGCTGTCTTGGTTTATGTAATAATAAGGACAGTGCAAGCTTCTCCTCTCTCTCCTACCTAAGAATCTCATTCTTGATGTGTATCAACTCAGTGAATCTAATCCTAGGTTTCTCTCTCTCTCTTGTTCAGAGGCTGCCAGTCATGCTGAACCATATCAGGTCATGTGATGGATTTGTGATATGCACAAATGTTTTACAAGTTAAGCTTTAAACTATGGGGATCACAGGAATTGAGCCACAGAACACTGCTGGAGGGAGTTAATATCCTGACTGAGTGCATTGCCCAGAGGGACCATTTTATATATAACAGTCTAGTAGAGAGAGTCATACCATGCGGCTGAGAGGCATGGAACGAAAAAGACTAATGTGCACAATGTTAAATGGTATCTTGGGTTTTGTTGGGTCCTTATTCCTAAAATGCGACAAAGTGGCTACAAGGATAAACCTTGTCAGCTGAAAAAGCTGCTGGGAATAACAGAGTATGTAGTGGCTAAAACAAATCAAACTTTGAAATCCTCCGTTCCCAAGGAAAGTGCAGAGGAATTTAACTAGATTGCAAAAAAATAGCAGCATTTGTTTGGGAAAGGGGAAAGAAGACAGTACAATTAGATATTCCCTACCAGGTCAGATCATTGTTCTCTCAGTTTGGTGTGCTGCCTCCAGCAGTAGCTAAACAAGTTACGCTATAGAAAAAACATCCTTCCTAACAGTTGCAGGTGTCCATCTTATGCCCTGAAACACAAAGCTTGGCTAACCTTATTTTCTTAGCTTGCATAGCTACAAAATGTTGGTAGAGGTAATGAAATGATCAAGTCCTCTCAAAACCCCATCCACACTGGCTGACTTGGTCATCTTGTGTTACAGGTTGACTGCATGTTGTTTTCTCTGACTGTATTTGTTCTACTCAGGCTGATATTTAATTGTATTTAGGTTGTCCTAAATTTAAGTTTTTCACGGAGTGGGTCCATATGAGACAGGCCATGTCTATATGCACAGCGCTGCAGCTGTGGAAGATATTCTATGCTGATGGGAGAGAGCTCTCCCATCATTGGCACAATAAAACCACCTCTGCAAGCAGCAGAATCTGTGTTGGCGAGAGAAGCTCTCCCACTAACAGCACTGTGCACATGACAGCTTACGTCAGTGTAACTTATGTCATGCAGGGGAGTGGTTTTTTCACACCCCGGAGTGATATAAGTTACGCCAACATAGGCTGTAGTGTAGGCGTAGCCTTATTCAGTGAGAAAGACTGGTCTTATAGCCTTATTCGATGAGAGAGATTGGTCCAGTGATTAGCATGCTAGCCTGCAACTCAGGAGACTGGGGTTCAGTTCATGCTTTCCTATAGACTCCGTTTGTGGCCTTGAATAAGTCACTCAGCCTCTCTGTGCCTCAGGTCCCCCCTGTCCAATGGGCATAATAGCATTTGGCTAGCTCACGAGATCTTGTGAGGATAACCACACTAAACATTTTTATGTGCTCAATACTATGATAATGGAGGCCATATAAATACCTAAGATCCCATTGTCAACACCCATTGACTTCATTGTGAGTTGGAGCGGGTCCTAGTGACTAGAGACTGGCAAACCAGTTCACACACAATAAGCATTGATTTGAATTTCCTACCAAAGCTTGGACTGAGTCTAAAGTGAATCGTATCGGGGATCCTTAGAAAGAAGAGAAAAGCATGAGATGACTTTGCCCCTTAGTCAGTGATTATTTATTTCCTGACATAGTCTCTTGCTGGTATGCACTGTAAGCCTCCTGAGCTGCACATCTGCTCATTAATTGGAGGTACTTATAAGAATACCCCTCAGTCCTCTGCTGTACCTGTGTCAGGCTGTTCAGAGCATGGTCACTCTGTGAAATCCTCTTCTCGCTTTTCCTCTGGAGGCCCCTACTGGATAATGACTACATTGCTTGGGGCACTGGAGCAGCTGCTTGGAATGGATCCTTTATCTGGGGTAGGGCAGTGCTCCATTACTAAATCAACAGCAGCGAATGACACAGAAAACTGGAATGAAGGTGAACTTTATCTTCCTTTGAGTTACCTCTTCATTGTTGTGAGCAGGGCAGTGCTGCAGGTATCCCTCAATGGGAGGGCCACTGCTCTTATATGATGAAACTTATCAAAAGCTTTTGGAAAATGATGCTCACTCTCAGCTTTATCCACTATTTTATTAACCTTTTGAGAGAACTCCAGCAGTTAAGTGAGACAGTTTTTCCTTGCAGGCACTCTGCCGGCTTCACGCAATCATGTTATATGGTACTTATCTGAAAACACTACTAGACTGTCCTTAATTAGATTATAAGTCAGGTTCCCAGGAACAGAGGGGGAAGACTCTTGGGTGTGGAGGTCTCCGGATCTCCTTATAGACTGGAATGGCAGCCCAAGACCCTCCATATCCACTGCGTGGGGGCGCTGCTTGGAAGTGTTATGCAGGTAACCCTGCACAGTTCCCTCCACAACAGTCCCCTGGTTTGAAGAGCCGCCTGCTGCCCTATGAGTGAATTTCCTCCAAATCAGGATTTCTAGTCTTTAAAAGGATACTTGTTTCGCTAGAATGCACCCGAGCATTCCTCTACTTCACCATGCCTTTATAAATCTCCTTCTCGGACAAACCATTTGTACTGCTCTTGCGGTATTCTTAAGCAGTTCGCTGGCAGGTTCTGGGTCTCATTTTCACTTTGCTCTTCAGTCTGATTTTTAACTATTTCCTTCACAAAATCATTCCTTTATAGGGTTCCAGGCCACTGAGTGGCCACCAGGATGGCAATCTCTTTTACGCAAATAAACCTAATTGTGCAGTGGTCACTGATACTCAGTGGTGCTAACATCCTCCCGTCCTGCATTAAGGCCTGTGTATTCTAGAAGGCTGAGTGGTGAGTCATCTATTTTAGATTATAAATGCTAATAAAATCTGCTTCAAAACCCCAGTGCTTTACAGTATTAATAAACGGTGGGCCTAATTCTCTCCTGCGTTGCACTGTGTGTAGGCATTTACACCTGTGCAAAGGAGGAGTGGTGTCAGAGTACGAGAAGTAAGACAGCAGAAATTTAAGCCTTGCCTTGCTGTGATATTCTTTTGTTTGTTATGGGCTGTTAAAATCCACCATTGCTGCTGTTATATCCCCAGATTGTGCATATCTTTCAATCTTCTTCTTTAGCATCTGAACATGCTCCCAAAATTGTGTTGTATGGTGCCTCACAGGGACAGTCCCTACCTTGAGTCTATTCAGTTGAATATGGCATAGAACAATGCAGGGAAAGAAGGCACCAGAGAAATAGGCAGTGGGAGCTGAGCCTTTCTCTTTTCCTTATTTATGAGTTTAAAGAAATGTGGGATGTTGAGGGTTGGTGTAGAAGTCATTGGTTATCCACATTCTGATCTGGGATCCTGCAAAGAATTCTTAATATACTACTGATATGTCTCTAACCTTGGTAGCCAGACCGCTGCTAACCAGCAGTCACCTAGGCCCTGGAACTATCATTTCTTAATATGTATAATTTTTCTTATATAGAACTTGATGCGCAGCTCTGTGCATTAATCTCCCCTTCCTCTCCTGGCTTTCCTAAGCTCATGGGCATGATCCCATCAAGTCAATGGGAATTCTGTGAGTAGAATGCCTGCAGACTCAGGTTAATTTATAACAGAACAGCACAAACTGCCTACAAAATATCCAGAGGAAAATTAAAACGCCAAGCTGAGCCCCCGACGTTGTCTAAGTGGGCATCACTTGGAACCTTGTGAAGGAAACCTTACATGATGGTTTTCGTTTGCTTGGTCTCTGAGTATACACAAAGCTATCAAAATAAGACCATAAAAGGAGCCAATGGTTCTGATGTGTGTATGTTTGGCAAAAGCCAAAGCAATAAGACTTAAAACAGACTCCTTTTTGAAGTTATAGTGCCTAACATGAAGCCCAGCCCAATGGATGGAAGTCTGTTTTCATTGTGGCTGTAGAAATCATGAGACTGATTCGTGCTATTACAGTGATACACGGTGCTATCAGTGTAATGGACTTGGGTACTTGGCATATACAGTAGGCGTGTGAAAGCCAAGGGCGTAGTCTGCGGGCCTCTAGGGCCATATTTTGTCTTGGAGATTTTTTTTTAAATGTCTAAGATAAAGACTACTGAGTTTTTGTTATTAAGGCGAGAGCTTTTCACCCTGCCCTATTACCTCTGTCATGCCATATATGACAGTATATATCCCCCAAGGCAAGGCTCTTCCCTTCTTCACACTACAGTATTGTTTGTGAGCTTTCTGCTGCCTTGCAGTTTTCCTCTTGCTGATACCCAAGCAGATTCCCACCGCAGGAAACAAATGGAAATTAAAAAGGAGGATGGAGTAGACATCCTCAGATAATGACTCCCATTTCAGTTCCTTAGGAAAGGACCTTAACTATAAAGGCATTATTGGACATGGCTATTAAGGAAACTGAATCAAGGAAGTCTGATATAGACAAGGCTTCAAGGACTACGTTTATAATCCACTGAAGACTATTTCTTTTATTGGCAGCAACATTTTAAAACATCATCTAAAGACAAGTTTGAAGGGATCAGCTCTTTTGTACGATTGGTTAATGAAGTCTAAGGACTCATCTCCTGTGGTATTTACTGAAGAGCCAGGAAAAGTGTGTTTTCATTATCTAAACATTGTAATCCAGCTGGCTCGCTTAATTCTATTTTTACGAGAGGGGAAAATGATAAAAATGCAGCTACCTGTTAAAAATGATCAAGATGAGGGATTGCTGCCTATAAAGCTTTATAAGACAAATTCTCTTACACACCTGTCTTTCTTTTACTAACTGTAATGAAATCAGAAATGGCCAGTAAAAAAGAAATATCTGCTCTAATGAGGTAATCTGACTTATAAGACTCCATAATGTTAAGTATTAGAATAATCAAATTGAAGACTTGGTCCCCTCTCCAGACATTTTGTGGAGACATAATGCTAGAACATAGTCGAGTGACATGGAAGAGCTGCAAGTAATGGAAAACATGAAAAAGCAAGTTATAGCCAAGGCAGGACTAGACTATGTCTGGAAGTGTCTGGGCACTCTATAGCTTGTTCTGCTTTCAGAGTGGAGGGAGGAGGGGATACTCCCCACCCTAAAGGCTTTGGGGTAGGAACATATTATGAAGGTTAAAGACAGAACTAGGTCTACATTATGAATCGGAGAAGACTTGGTCCATTTGTATCTAAGCAACGTGGACTAATGTTCATCTCATCAGAGGCCTGATCCAAAGCCCAGTGATGCCATTGGAAAAAATTCCTATTGACTTCACTGGGTTTGTGGATCAGGCCCCAGATGAGAGAAGTCTGAGATCCACCATGTTGACAAAGGCCCTAATTCAGGAAAGCATTTAAGTATGCGCTTAATTTTAAGCATGTGCTAAAGTCCCATTGATATCAGGGAGCATGTGGGTTGGAGCACCTTGAATCAGGGCCACAATGGGGTTAGTTTTGCTATGACACCAGGAAAACACAGTATAAAGAATATTGGGATGTGCTTTTGCTAGCGGTGGGAGTGGCTGTGATTGACATTTGTCAGTGATTTATCTTGCAATGGGCACATTGTATAAACATCAAGATACAAAATTAAAATACATTTTGAAATCAATGATAATGAGGCAGAGCTAAGGCCACAATCTTCCATGAATGACATTAGGATTCTAGGGACATTGATTTTTGATATTGTAAAGTTTTTGTGTCCATTTTTATTATTTTTAAAATTTATTTTATGGTACTAGAGCTGCAGCCATTATATTCCAAGCCATTGTATCTATTATATGTAGATGAGGGAGGTCTTAGAAACAATTTAGAAAGTCATGAATAGTTAAAGGATTTTGATATTAATTAGCCATACAGTAACACTGACAGTATTTACTTTAAATCATGACACATTATGAAGTTGGCATATTCCGGTAGAAATTCATTTGAAGCTAAATAAAATGCCACTTAAATAACAATGGCCATTTAGTAATCATAAGATATTGATGATAATTCTGTGTATTTCAGTAAAAATCTCTTCTCGTGGGCCCAAAGACATTAGTCATTGATCGAAATGTTAGTAAATAGAAGGAGTTTTTCTGAGAAAACAAATGGGCAGGAGAAAAGTGCTTTTCTCTTTTGAGGCTGCTGGCACCCTGCCTGGGTTGCCTATATTCTGCCACCATGCTCAACCATGGTTGTCATGTAGCTCTCTTCTTGCCAAAGGAGTGACTCAGGGTGGGCCGCTGCTGCAATCAGAGGTGTGACTAAGGGCTAGTCTACACTTACCGTCCGGGTCGACGCGGTGAGTTCGACTTCTCGGAGTTCGAACTATCGCGTCTGATCTAGACGCGATAGTTCAAACTCCGGAAGCGCCGCGGTCGACTCCGGTACTCCACCTCTGCAAAAGGCGGTGGCGGAGTCGACCTTGGAGCCGCGGACTTCGATCCCGCGGCGTCTGGACGGGTAAGTAGTTCGAACTAGGGTACTTCGAGTTCAGCTACGCTATTCACGTAGCTGAACTTGCGTACCCTAGTTCGACCCCCGCCCTTAGTGTAGACCTGCCCTGAGTGTGACACATCTAGACATACCAAACCTAGCTTTGCTCTAGCTAGCTCAGATAAGAATAGCAGCGAAGCCCTGGTGGCAGCATGGGGCAGCTGCTCAAGTAGGCACCAAGGGCCTTGGGTGGGCTTGTACATCCTTTGCTTCACTGCTATTTATTGTTCGAGCTGGCTTCACCCGAGCTAATTTGGGCATGTCGACATGTGATGCAGTAAGACCTCCGGTGGAAGTGTAGACGTACCCTACACATATTAAGCTGCTCAGTGTTTGACCATGGGGCTTTTCTCATTGGATTGAGTCTGGGCATACAGAGCAATTATCTACCCTCCCCTTTTCTTGACTGCAGGGGCGGTGGGAGGGGCAAACGAGAGAACAAACGCTGCCCTAATTCTTCAGCAAAGACAGGTATCTTCTTTTAGCCATTAAGGGGTACGTGAAAGCCAGACCAATGCAGCCATCTCCTTGTGGCCAAGGCCAGTATTTTCAAACTTCAGTGGCTCAAGTTAGGCACCTAAATCTATATTTAATCATATTTAAGCACCTAAATAAAACATGTGGCCTGATTTTCAGAGATGAGGGAGCTGTGTTCCTCAGCATCCCTGAAAATAATCAGGCTGCTGTTATATAGGTGCTGTACAGTAGACCCTGAAGTTTGAAAATCTTGGCCTAAATAAATGGATAGGAACCCAGAGTCGTCGATGGGTGGGATAAATGGCATGGGATCTTTTTGTCACTTTTTGGGGGTGATAAATATGTTTTTGCCTATTTTATATTATTTCCATGTAATCCATGAACCTGAGAATCTTTCCTATCTGAATTTGAAATTATTCTGACACCCTCCCCTTCTCCACTTATGATTATGATTTCTTTGAGATATACTGCATTGAAATGCCACTGTATATTTGTAGGGAAACAACAATGAAACTAACAGCCCACAATCTTAAATCCCAGATCTATTAACATTTTCACATTGGAAATGAGAAGGTGCTCTCTCACCTTGGCCATTGAAGTATTTCTCTTTCTGTCGTGGAAACTTTTGCAATGCAAAACTAAACTAGGTGGGCAGTTATGGGCAGGATACCTAAAATCTGACTGTTTCCAAAGGCTTTTCTGTCAGTAAGTGTAATGCATGTACACAGAAAACAGCCTTTGCTGCCTGGGAGCCCTAGGGCCTGGACTTCTCTGCACATGAATAGGACACTAGTAGAACATTGTTCATCAAGGCAGCAGCTCTGCTGGAAGAAACCGTAGCCTTACTGTGCTGGCATTTCTGCGTCTAGACAAAAATGTCAAAGGACAGGTAGACAGTGAACTCAGGCCACCTTGCTGTTTCACTTTCAGATAACAAGCCAGTTTTCCCACTGTGCCTATTTATGGCCTTAGCCATATGCTCTAACATGTTGATGGCTGATTTAAAAAATATATATTTGAATGATTTATATTTATGATCTGGAATGTGCGGTGTGTTAATGTAGTTGTTGTGATGTTCATCCCTGGACAGCAGCAAGGAGACACTGTAAATACAAGCCAGTAGGTATGTGGCACATAAAATGGAGTTTTAGAAATGACAGCAACAGTATCTGCCTGATGCTGCAAATTAACAATAAACCTCAAGGGCATGGTGTAATTATTTACTTTGCTAAATAACACAGAGGAGCTATGGTTTAATTATAGTAGTTTAGCTATGAAATAGAATTGCAGCGATTTTAGCTTCAGTGCATTGCATTAATGAGCCTTGCTAACAGTTACTTGTAATATTGGATAATGTTCCTTTTGTTTTAAATCATCTTTTTTAAATGAGTTGCGTGCAGATGAGAAGGAACCTTTCCAAAATATCTCGATGAAATATTTGTGTTTCCAAAAGACACAAACCAACAAGGCACTTGATAGTACAATTATACTCTGTAAAGCCAGATGTGTTTGGCTCAGCTCTTCTTTCACCGACACCCTTGATTGCTGGCTTTTGATGTGATTTAATCGGGAAAGACATGTAACTGAGAATCTTTATCCAGACAATTAAAAATCTGTATATTTCTACCTGATCACGTGCAATCTCAAACTCCGTTCCAGTTAAACTGGGGGGAGGGGTGGGAAGGAGAGGGTGGGGGAAGGAGAGGAGTAACAATGCACACATATATATTTTTTTCTGAATATGTAGCAAGTCCTGGTTTTTGTGATGATATGGTACAAGACAACTTTAAGGTCCAGGCCTATCTTCAGCGTGAGCCATGGTTTTGTAGTGTCTCATGCTACTCCTGCCCGCTCTCCACCTCTGCCCCGGCTTGTCTAGCCAACATGCTGTTGCTAAACTCATCCCTGTCTCCCACTGTTCTGACCACCTTATGCCCCTCCTTGGATGCTGTTCTCCCACTGAAGGTACAAGAAACTTCCATTTTGAGATAATGGCAGTTACTTGCATCTTGTGACAGGAGAACTCCCACAACCATTTGTACTGTCACTGGCTACTGTATTCTTGAATTCTTTCATTGGCTTCTCTGCTCTTTCCTTACTAACATGAAGCTCTTTCCACCTTGTCATGGGTTCTGTATACCCCAGCCAAAGGGTTAACAAAGCAACTGCCAGCCTGCTCAGCCAGAACTGATTGGCAGCCCAACAGTGGCTGTGAGGATAAAAGGGCTGCAAGGGCGGCTCCAGGCACCAGCGCACGTGCCTGGGGCAGCAAGCCACGGGGGGTGGCCTGCCAGTCACCGTGAGGGTGGCAGTTAGGCTGCCTTCGGCGGCGTTTCTGCGGGAGGTCTGCCGGTCCCGCGGTTTCAGTGGCAATTTGGTGGCCGGACCTCCTGTGAGCGCGCCACCGAATCTGCGTTACCAGCGGACCTCCCGAAGGCATAGCGCCGAAAGCCGCCTGACTGCCATGCTTGGGGCGGCAAAATACATAGAGCTGCCCCTGAGCAGGAGTGTCTGCCAGAGAGACAAGGGGACTGCAGCGAGAGGATCCCTCCAGCAGACTGGTGAGAAGCTGCCAGACAAACCAGTCCATCAAAGAGGGAGAAGCAGGGCAAGGAGCTGGGGAAACCTACAGAGGTGGGCAGTAGCTCAGGGAACAGCATGGGACTGAGGAGGACGTGTTTTGGCTGTTCCAAACAAGGACCCTTAGCTGGAACCCAAAGGAGTGGGCAGCCCTGGGTTCCCTTTCCTGCCCCAGGCACAGACTGTTAGAGAGTGAAGGCTGATTAGCCCCTACTGGAGTCAGGGGAGCTTCTACTTCCCCGTTATCCTAAAGGAGCCAGAGACTACTGAGGGCCTGGCCAGGAGGGGTCAGTCCTTGACAAGGACTTGATAACTGCAGAGCTGGGGGTGACAGTGTAGCATTTACACCCCCTCATACGTACAACTCAAAGTACAACTTACAACTTTCAGTTCAGACCTTTAGTTGATTTGGGTTAATTTTCCTGAGCGTCCCCACCCCCCGTCCCCCCCAGACTGCTGCTCCTCTGCTTAGGGTGACCAGATAGCAAGTGTGAAAAATCGGGATGGGGGGGGGGTAATAGGGCCCCATATAAAAAAAAAGAAGCCCCAAATATCGGGACTGTCCCTATAAAATCGGGACATCTGGTCACCCTACCTCTGCCCCATACACCCCTAGGGGGCCTGTGAAGGGGGGAGTGAGGAACAATATCAGGGCTCCCTGCATCCAGATCACTTTCCCCACCTGGGATGCGTAAGGAGAGGCCAGGAGAGCAGCAGCTCCTGAGGTCGCACAGCACAGCACAGGTGGGGAAAGTGACCCAGATGTCGGAAGCGCTGGTGTGTGTGTTTGGGGGACTGTGTGAGGGAGGGTGGGCGGATAAAAATAGCTCACAAAAGCCGACACTGGCCAAAACACCAGCCACGTGCTGCTCCTATTAAAAGAGAACCATCACACTGTCTCATCCTTCACATTTCTCATATGAGCTACCAGGGCTTGAATTAAAGTTTTGTATGAAATTGGGGCAAATTTTTAAAAACTGTTTAAAGTGTTTTAAAAATGAAAAATATGAAAAACTTTAATAAATCTTATTTATAGTGTCATTATTCATACTAGTCTTGCTGGTCCTTCCCCCCTAGGCAGAGAGGCACAGAGACTAAGATCAAGACCAGCTGTGCCCTCAAAAGACCAGGCCAACCCTCCAAATCGGACCTGACCCACATCCCTCCCCAGACTGAACCTCCTGAACTGGATGTGACTCACATCTCTCCCCAGACCAGGGGCACTGGTGGGATGGTGAAGGGGGAACTGGGTCTCCCCCAGGGGTGCTGGTGGGGGGATGGGACGAAGGGACTCCGTTGCTTCACAGGACCCGGGCTGAGGGGGCTTACCTGGAGCAAGGAGCACCCACTGGTCGGGGTGTCCATCCGCTGGGTACTGGAGCCACCTCCTGCCCAGCATGGTCCGAGACCCCCATGCTGCCTGGCCTCTGCATTCAAATAATGGCAGGGCTGGGGTGGGCGCACGAGGTGTGTGTAGGGGGGAGCTGCATGCCCCAGGCCCGGCAGGGGCCCGAGAGTGCAGGGATGAGGTGCCATGGGGGAGCCCAGCTGTCCACGGTGCGTGGCAGCCAAAAACTTCCAGGTCTGCCGCCGAGCCTCCCCCACCCCAGCGTGCACCACCAAGTGGTACGAGCCTCTGGGAGAGGAAATGGGGTCGGAGCAGAGCTGCAGTGGCTGAGGAGCCCATAGCTGGTGGACGGCTGGCCAAGAGGAGCAAGGGAGAAGGCAGCCCTGGGCCCTCCGGCTGAGAGGCGCCAGGGTGGGAGGGGCTGGGTTGGGGGGAGAGGAACCGGTAGGGTGCAAGTGGAGCTCCGGGCAGGGTCAGTGCATAGCGCCCTCTTTGGCGGGCCGCCCTGGGCAACCACCTCAAAGGCTGGCCCTGAAAGGTGTATCATAAGAAAGGTGGTAAGAAACACGAAGTGCTTAGTGTGATGAAGAACAATACTTTCCATTAACATGGAAAATCAGTTTGTACACAACTACTGCAATTTAGATCCAGGCAGGTGTCTTGTAATGGGAACTGGCAGTTCTTCATGTAGACTGCTTCCCTGACATGAGTAAACTAGAGTCTGAATGAGTTCTCCCCTGCTATCTATGGATGAACTGGGGGAAAAGACTTCAGGAACAGACCATATTTGCACAGATACACCTATTTTGCCTAGGTGATTTGCAGACAGACCTGTTTCAGTAGCGGATGCTTCCTCTGTGGGTCAATAATGATGGGAGAGGTGCTGTAATGTTGGAGGATCTGCTCTTAGATGAGAGGTAACACTGTGGTCTTGACTATTTACATTTATAAGAGGTTTGAGAAGGTACTTTTCTCAAGAATAGAGACATTAGCCTCTGAGTCCTGCCTACTGAAATTCCCACCCCTGTTTCACTTATATAAAGTTATCAGTTGTTCAAAGTGAGAAAGTTACTTTTTGCTTCAAAATGCGAGGAGAATGTGAGAAACTCCATTTGTTCCAAATGTTGTGCTCATGAAACTTGGCATGGTAGAGCAGCCATCTTTAAAACTATTGTACAGTGTGGGCTGAGATGGAAGAGAGGGAAATTCATCCTGCTGCTGCTGCTTTTAATCCCATTCTGCTTTCCCAAATTTTTTTCCCTCAAAGTTAACTCAGTGGGTGCTCACTGGAGCTGCGTGACTGTTTTCTTGGTTTGAATTTGAAAAATAGGAAAAAATGTTTCAGGTTGAATAAAAAGCTTTTATTTCATTTAGGATTTTCTTTACTCTTTTTGGTTTGTTTTTTATTTCTTTTATTTAAATCTAGGTAAAAAATTTTCTACAAAATGTCATTTCAAAATAAATAGTCAAAATGCTTTGTTTAAAAAATGTCAATGAAACGTTTTGTGCAGTGTTCACAAAGTGTTCACTCTATAGCTGACCTCATCCTCGAAGGAAAACTGCACAACACATTCAAAAGACGGCCCTGGGAGCTTAAATTCATAACTTTGCTAGACACTAAAAATCATGTTCTTAATAAAGACACATGGATATATGGCGTCTAACAGCAATCTGTAACCCACTAACCCTGTTTTTGTCCTATGACTACAGGGGTGTTAATGGGCTGCTTCCCCTTGAATGATCCCTTAGAATATGTGCTAACTATGTCAAACTATCTGTTCAATCTTGTATTTAGCTGTGACACGCTGAGTATCTTTCTGTATAGCTCAAAAGCTTGTTTCTCTCACCAATAAAAGATAATACCTCACCCACCTTATCTCTAATAAAATATTTTGACTTTTTTGGATCCCCCCCTTTTTTTTGGGAGAGTGGGAGAAGCAAAACTGTTTGTCAAATGTGACCCAAATTTGCGAAGAGCTTTCACTGACCTGAAACTGCATTTTTCGGCGAATGAACGATCTTGCTTATCTCTAGTGCTCAAACCCATGTAGCTTATTAGTCTGTTTATTGGCCCACGAGCCTGTTGTGAGGTGAGTTGCTTTACCTAGATGGCTCCTCAAGTCACCAAGAGAACAGCAGTTAAGAAAGAGAAGGGCCCCTGGGTTGTGTACAGAAGAGCTTCAGCCAGGCAGGCCGACCGCTAGAACACAGCATAGCTCAGTACCAAATACAGGGCACCAACAGGATTGAAAACACAGGCAGCATTTAAATGAGAAAGTACATGTACAATTGCAGACATGGAATAGCCTCTTCAGCAACAGAAGCAGATAAGCCAGACTGTTTCCCACCAGGGCCCCACAGTGTATTCAGAGCATTACCCATTCTTGTGATCTATACGCTGCACATCGAGAGTCACAGAAGTGGTGATCCATGAAATATATAAGTATAATAAACTCAGACAGCAGCAGCGGAGTTAGGGGCCTCTTGCCATGATCACCTTCCTTCCAACTGTTATAAATCTGTAACCAGAGCATTGTTGAGCTGCCCAGTACACTCAAAGAGATTCATATGCTGGATTGAACATATGCTCTGAGTATACTCCACAGAGGCTGGCAAAATGTTTACTAATCTATACAACCATTTGTGTTGCCGCTGACTACTATATTCTGCTCAAAAGTAAACCCCAAACTGAATTATTTGAATGATCTGAAGATTTTTGGATTGCCGTCTTACAAGAATAGCTCATGAGATTTCAGCAGTGTTGAATGTTAATTCAAATCCTAGCCATGATTTGGCCTTGAACCACCACTTCAGCTCTTCTATAGACATAAGTACGTGTGTCTAATATGCTAATAGTGCATGGAGAGTACTGGTTGGGACTATCTAAGATGAAAAGTGCTGCATTAGATAGTGTATAATATTGTGCTCTGCTGACCAATGTGTATGTGTTTTTGCCCTCTGCTGGTTGGAATCAGAACTGTCCAACTCTGTGTCATAGGCTCTACGCTGTTAGTAGGTAGTGGGGCTTCTTCATTAGGTCAGTTGATATGGGCCTGTGCTTTAGGAGCCAAAAAAAAAAAAAGATATAATTTTTGTCCCTGCTTTTGCTGTGAAGTTCCAAGTGGCTGTGCTGTGCGGCAGAGTTACTAACATGAAGTTCTTTTGGGCCATGGGTTTGTTACACTCTCTTTATCATCAGTGACTTACTCTTTCCAATAGAGAGAGCAGAGGTTTTGTCCTTGACATTTTTTTGGCCATAAGGACTTCTTGGCTTTGAGTTGAAGCCCAGGACATGATGGTGCAAACAAACAAACTTTGCATATGGGCCACTGTTATGTTGCTGCCGCTAATGTCTGCTCATCTGTAAGAGAGAATCTGTTTAAAGCAGATATGGAATAGTAAGTTAGGAAATACAGCTGGTCAAAGACAAGCTTGAACTTTAGAAGCTCCATAGGATGGCAGGGAGGGAGAGCAGAGGGTGGCTGGGGAAAGAAAAGGCTGGTGTTAGGATAAAATCTTCCTCTGGTTGCATTCAGGCTGCAATGGTTGGTGTGTGGGGAAGATATTGGTCACTGTGCATTTTCACTTCTGCTAGGCTGCTTATCATTCTATGAGGAAAGACGAATTGTATAATTGTTATGTGTAGTTTCCTGCAGTCATATACGAGTGGCTTGAATCTCATTTACACAACCACTCCTTTGCACCACTTTGATAGGGTAAAAGGGCCTTCATGTAAATGAGAATCAGCCCCACGATCTTAAAAAAAGTAATCCGCAAGCCAAAATGAGGCTTAGAATCTATTGCTCTATAAGCATTTGAAGTGGTCTGGGTATTTGCCAGACTGACCGTTAGGTTTTCCCTGTTATCGCAGGTTCTTGGAAATGATGTACGTGCCTCAGATCCACGGGGACGTTCATTTGAGTTTAACAAGAGCAACACATGGGTACGGGCTTAGAGAATCAGGCATCTTGCCTGTATGTGTCTATATGGGGTGTATTAACCCTGCACTGGGCAAGCGCGGGGGCTAACCAGTCGCTTTGGGCCCAAGAGGCCATGCCCCCTTTGCCTCCGCTGTGCATGCTGTTCGTGGAGGGAGCAGATTTAAAAAAAAAAGCTGGTTAGCTCAGTCTAGTTTGTCTGAGGAGGATGGACATGTGCTGCTTGCTCTTGCTGAAGAATGGTCGGCCCTCCAGAATGCTGAAGTGGGTATTGCTGACGACGCTATAGAGAATGCACCAGGTGCAGAGACTGATGGAGATGCCAAGCTGCGGCCCAGAGAAGACAGGCCCAAAGTGGATTTAAGCATAGGAAATAAACTAGGGACTGTATTGGGAGCTGATAATTGAATCCTGAACAGGGAGGTTATTGGCTTCATGAGGCCCTGGGTTGGAACCCAGTGGGATAGGGTGGGCCCGGGTTCCCCTACCTTCCACTGCACACTGGAAGGTGAGCATTACTGCTGGAGACCCTACAGACTGTTCATTGGCTCTGCTCACCCAGAGGGCTGGAGTCTCTGATTGTGTTTGTCTGGCCCAGTTAAGAGTCTCAACGATTGTGTGACGTGGTGTGTCAACCCCACACTGGGCAAGCAGGGATGCCTCCCCCCCGAATGGGCAGAGTCCTGTGATAGTGCCCTTGATAAAACAGAGTTGGTGGGGTGATCCATTTCCGATGAAATAACAACAAATCTGACTCTGGAACTTTCATCTCAATCCTGAACGTGACCTGAAAACTTGTGGATGTTCAGAGATTTTTCAGATAGCTTTTAAAATAAATTGCTATCGGCACTTCCAGGTTCCAGCTGGAGGCCTAGACAGGGAAAAGTCCAAATGCAATGAGAGAGGTGATTCTGAGACTCTTTCTAGTCTGATTGGAAGGAGGAACCACATGTCATAGCAGAGACTTCAAAATTGGTTTTGTAGGCCAATGGTAAGGCTGAGATATTGAGGTGACTGTTTAAGAAGTGACTACTATTTGCATGTAAAATGACCTTTCCTATGGCAATCACAGCATTCCTATATTCATCATGTACTTGGAGCATGGAGTACAGTGAGTACCACATTGATATGTTGCAAATAACCCAGCAGTTGTAAATTGGCTCTCAGATACCATGCTGATGAGCACCATAGAAATGCCTACACATAAATAAATGGGCAAACAAGTCCAGACCCTGCCAAATGCAACATCTCAACTACTTGAGCTTTGGCCATCACTAGACAGAACGCTAGACAATGCCCAATGTAAGTTCATACTGAAACGTTTTGCTGAATTTTAAAGAAAAGCAATTCTTTCAGCCCATGATTCCTGTATAAGGAAAGGTACAATTAACTCTTCTGTTACATATTTTAATGAATCAAAAAGAGGTAGGAACAGGGAGGGGCAACACAGTTTGATTTTAAGGAAGGATTTTTTTTTGGCATTTTGTTCTGTTGAGAGAAATGTCCCATTAAGCTTCATCCAATGAAAACTCTGATAAATTGTCTTTTCAAGCATGCTGCAATAGAAAAATGAACTAATGTAATTGTGGTAGCTAAACAAAATGGACTATTTTCTTTTGTTAGAAGTGAAAGGGAATAAGATCTAATATCACTGCAGTTATTTGTATTTCTGATATGTAAATTAAAAGCATTCAGTGAATAGCAAGATGATCCATAGTTTCTCTAGACAGAGTAAAAAATGTGAACCAGGTTTTTTTTAATATGGAAAACTGATATAATTAGAAGGCTGTTAACATTTTTTTCAGCTGTGTGAAATGAACAAGCCACAGGAGACCAGTTCTTCGTAATAATTAAAGTTCAGGAATAGCTTTATTATCTATCAGATTTGATAGATATCTTTTTAATTTACAGTAAACATCTGCTTATTTTTAAAAAAAGTAGAAGTAGGGTGATGATTCTGTTTGCTTCAGATTCTCCAAAGTCTGTTATTTGCCCAGGACATACATTAGGCATCTTAATAATGAAGGGGAACATATGGGTTGCCACTTCACATGCAGGAAGACCAAACAAACGCAACAGTTTCTCTCCAGTCCTGGATGCGCACTGAGCGTAGCTCCTGGGTACCGGTGGATTACATCAGTTTTAAAAACTCAGAATGCAGTTCTTGCAATAAAGTTTGATGAAACATTTAGGACAAGCTCATGGTAAAGAAATGATACCAGGGTTAGGCCTTTTGGAATTTCATCACTTTTAATATGGCCATTATTTCTATGATGATGTTTGGGTAGCGTATGGTGGACAAGGCAGGTATGGTGGGCACATCTTATGTGTGAAACAAATAAGAGTCCTTGCCCCCAAAGTGCTGAGAGGCTAAGGTCTTGGTCCTGCAAGAGGCCAAGCACTCTGGCCCTGATCCAGCAAAACACTGAAGTGCGGGCTTAACTTCACGTATGTGAGTAGTTCCGTTTCAAACAATGGGACTGCGCTTTGTCATGGGCTGACTGGCCCTTGAAGGCAGGCCAGGCTCAGCCTTGCCTGTGACCTACCAGCTAGCCCATAGTTGATTGTGACGTGGCAACTTAAGGATCATTTGTGATGCCAGCTGGGCAAGGGTTAGGAAAAGGCTGGACAGTGAGGGGTGAGTCTGCAGAGAAGGCAGGACTCTCCTGCAGGTAGGAGAACCCACAGGGCTCCTGTGGGGGAAGCCCTGAGCTAGGACCCACAATGAGCTGGGAAATCCTTTGAGGCAGCTGCCAGAATCCCTGGGGAAGGGAGGCAGTAAGAGGCAACTCTGCTAAAGCCAGAAGCAACTGAGGAAGAACCTGTGAGAGGTTGAAGACTGATATGTTCAGCAGAGAAAGGAGGAGCTGGAAGGCTCTAGGGAGGAGCCAGAGGCCTGGGACTCAAAGGAAGGCCTTGTGAAACACAAGATGCTGGGAAGCAGCACAAGAGGGCATGGAGGTAGGAAGTGGCCCAGGGAAACAGCCGCATGTCTGATGAAGCAGACCTAGCTGATTACTGCAGGGTCCCTGGGCTGGAACACCAAAGAAGCGGGTGGGCCTGGGACCCGCTACCAACCCCTGAGGAAGGGGCATGCAAGCCCAACTGAAGGAATATTGAGCCCAGGGTGGGGCTGAAGACTGACCCCAAAGGTTGGGCCAAGGAATAACCCAATGGAGGGGCGCTGATGGCTCTCTTGTGTTTGCACTTCGAGTTGGACGTTTTGTCACCCCACAAGGGGACTGAACTTTGTGACTTGGCCAGTGGGCTGAGCCACAAACCATCTGGTGAGAGGCAGCCTGCCAGTGGCAGTGTCGGAGATGATGGCCCCTTGCAACATCACCCCCTGGGACAGATCCATGCTATAGCTAGTGAGTGCACTACCTTACACAAACAAACTTTGGGGAGCATGGCCATTGCAAAACTCTTGCAGAGGGAGCCAGTCTGGTTCCCTTTTGTAGTGGCTGTCTCTGCTCGCTGGTGTGCAGGGGGTAGGGCCATGGTTTTGGCCTGCCCTGCTCTTTTCCTACCCACTTAGGGGAGGCTAGTGTAGGCCATGGCATAAGCCTTGAGCAGTCTGTATGCTCAGGGAAGTGCCAGGATCATGTCATCATATACCCCTGGGATGAGTGTGCAAGGTGCCCAACTCCCATTGGCTTGAGCTGGGTGCGTGTGTGGGTGCCCTTTGTGCCTGTGAAAATATCCCCCCAAAATGTCTTCCACCCTCTCTGGCAACCTGTGCAGGGCTGGCCACTGCCTTTCCTGGAATGTAACATGATCTTCCTAGCTGGCATGCTGGCAGTTCTGAGAGTGAAATGTGTCTCTGTGTAGTGCCTTTAGGAACACGGCTGGCAAGATTATTCTTCTGTTGTAAGATAGGTTGCTTTTTCCAAGGCCCTAACTATTAAATCTATCTTCACTCTCATTCTGTTGGCTTACTGAACCATTTCTTTCCATATTCAATCCTAAACCCCTGCTTGATATATCTACAAGTTTACCTAAATTGTTGTCATGTGGATGATTTCCAGCGGACAAATAATTCAATGCATATGAGTGTCTACTACAATAAATAAAAAACACATCACAAATTCATGGGCACCATGGGATCTGTGTAGCAATTCCACTGCTGTTTTATTCAGATGGCCTGGAAACATAGTACAGTTGTGTCACATATTGCAAGTTCTTGACATTTCAACGCAGACTGATTTTCCACTTTACTTATAATGGAGAATGAGACATTCATTGTATTATTATTTTTAAAAAAAATCCAATGGAATCTACTTTAACTTGTAGCTATCATGCTCTATCCATGTCCACAGCAGACTTTAAGTAACATTAGTTATGTCATGCAGACATTGCAGGAAGCCAAACATGCTGTACAAAGGCTTCCTCTACAGTTCTGCATAGCAGCTGTGGTACAGTGTCTTGGTCCCAAAACATTGACATTCAATTTATTTTGGCTTTCAATTGGCATTTTCAACATACTCATCCAGGTCAAGAATCCTATTTTCTTGATAATGTCTAGGGACATACATGGCAGATCCAGAAGCATGTGTTACAGATTACATAAATGGAATCGAAGGGCAATCTTTCTTTGTGTCACTGACCACACTTTCTAGACATGAGTTACTGCATAGAGATTCTTTATGAGCTATATCTCAATAGCATCTTTTTTGCCCTCTTGTAGATTGCAGAGGAAAGAGCAGTATAGATAGGTCGTAAATAAGAGATGTAAGTTAGTGCCACCTAGAAAATGAGCAGCTGGGGAAGTGTAAATTGAGGAGCCAAGGGTCGTATGACCAGTAAATAGGGTGCTTATCTGATTTATTTGTGGGTCACAAATAAGATGACGATTTGGATCCTTCCAAGTTAGTCGAGCTTTATTTTCCTGCCCTGATGATGATGATGATGATTTATTACTATTATTTTTAGTTCCTCTAGGAGGAAGTTAATGCACTGGACTAGCATTCAAGAGATCTGGGTTTAATTCCTGGCTCTGGCACAGATTTCAATGTGACCTTGGATCTGCCACTTTTACACTGTTCCTCAAGTTCCCATCTATGGAAAGGGGGATAAATGCCCTTTCCTACACAGAGGGGGATATTGTGAGAATACAGGAAGTGATGGTTGTGAGGTGCTCTGATGCTATGCCAATGGGTTCCAAATAAGCACTATGCTCGGAGAAGATTGTTGCAAGCAGAAGCTAACTGCAGTGTTAGAAGCACAATAAAGATAATGGATTTCAAGGCAGACTTTAGCAAACTCAGGGAGTTGGTAGGTAAGATCCCATGGGATGCAAGTCTGAGGGGGAAAAACAGTTTAAGAGAGTGGGCAGTTTTTCAGAGAGACATTATTAAGGGCATAAGAACAAATTATCCCACTGCATAGGAAAGATATGAAATATGGCAAGAGACCACCCTGGCTTAACCTGGAGATCTTCAATGGTCTGAAACTCAAAAACATGGAAACTAGGTCAAATTACAAAGGATTAATAGAAACAAATAACACAAGTATGTAGGGACAAAATTGGAAAGGCCAAGGCACAAAATGAGATTAAACCAGCTAGGGACATAAAGGGTAACAACATTTTATAAATACCTTGAAAGCAAGAGGAAGGACGGGGTAGGTCTCTTCCTCAATGGGGGTGGGGTGGGGGAACAATAACAAAAAATGTGGAAACGTTAGAAGTGCTAAGTGTCCTTTTTGTTTGTGTTCACCAAAAAGTTTAGTAGCAAGTTTAGTAGGACATGTAACTTAACGAATGCCAGTGAAAATGAGGTAGGATCAGAGGCTAAAATAGGGAAAGAACAAGTTAAAAATTACTTAAACAAGTTAGATGTCTTCAGGTCACCAGGGCCGGATGAAATACATCCTGGAATACTCAAGGAGCCATTAGTGATTATCTTTGAAAAGTCATGGACGACAAGTGAGATTCCAGAAGACTGGAAAAGGGCCAATATATTGCCCAGCTATAAAAAGGGGAATAAGGGCAACCTGAGGAATTATAGACCAGTCATCTTAACTTCAGTACCCGGAAAGATAATGGAACAAATAATTAAGCAATCAATTTGCAGATACCTAGAAGATAAGGAGATAAGTAACAGTCCGCATAGATTTAACAAGAAGAAATTATGTCAAACCAACCTAATAGCTTTCTTTGACAGGGGTAACAAGCCTTGTGGATGGGGGGGGGGATGGTAGATGTAGTATATCTTGACTTTAATAAGACTTTTGATACTGTCTCACCTGATCTCATAAACAAACTAGGATGAGCTACTATAAGGTGGGTGTATAGCTGATTGGAAAACCATTCCCAGAGAGTAGTTTTCAGTGGTTCATGGTCAAGCTGGAAGGGCATAACAAACGGGGTCCTGCGGGGATCAGTTCTGGGCCTGGTCCTGTTCAAGTTTGAAAACCTGGCTCTGAGGGTGGGTGCTGAACACTTTTGAGAACCTGACCCCTATATGGCTGTAGTCTCCATAGGCCTCAATGGAAGATCCAGGCATGTAGGGAAACCTCAGTATGGTTCTGAGAGGAGAAATGGACTCTGTGCCAAATCTGAGGAAACAGATTTGATGCAGGAAAATCCCACAGAAATAAATGGGAGGAGACCTCCTCTTTTAGGCTGTGGAGCTGGTTCATGGTTGCAGTAGTCCCTGCAGCTATTGCATAGGGCCCAGAAGACCTAAGTTCTGTTTGCAGTCTCTCTGGGTAAATTCTGTGCCTCAGATTATCTGTCTATCATTTGCACCTATCTAGCTATCTTATTTCAGAATGATAGCCATGTTAGTCTGTATCAGCAAAAACAACGAGGAGTACTTGTAGCAACGGGGTTTGTTGCAAGGATAGGTTCCTGGGTTGGTGTTTTTGTTGCGTGATGTGTAGTTGCTGGTGAGTATTTGCTTCAGGTTAGGGGGCTGTCTGTAAGCAAGGACTGGCCTGTCTCCCAAGGTCTGTGAGAGTGAAGGATCGTCCTTCAGGATAGGTCGTAGATCCTTGATGATGCGCTGGAGAGGTTTTAGTTGGGGGCTGAAGGTGATGGCTAATGGTATTCTGTTACTGTCTTTGTTGGGTCTGTCCTGTAGTAGGTGACTTCTGGGTACCCTTCTGGCTCTGTCAATCTGTTTCTTCATTTCAGCAGATGGGTGTTGTAGTTTTAAGAACGCTTGGTAGAGATCCTGTAGGTGTTTTGTTTCTGTCTGAGGGATTGGAGCAAATGCGGTTGTATCTTAGAGCTTGGCTGTAGACAATGGATCGTGTGATGTGGTCTGGATGAAAGCTGGAGGCATGTAGGTAAGTATAGCGGTCAGTAGGTTTCCGGTATAGGGTGGTGGTTATGTGACCATCAGTTATTTGCACTGTAGTGTCCAGGAAGTGGATCTCTTGTGTGGACTGGTCCAGGCTGAGGTTGGTGGTGGGATGGAAATTGTTGAAATCCTGGTAGAATTCCTCAAAGGCTTCTTTTTCATGGGTCCAGATGATGAAGATGTCATCAATGTAGTGCCATTATCTAAATCACTGATGAAGACATTGAAAGGTCCAAGTCCGAAGCTAGCACCCTAACCACTGGGCCATCCTGCCTCTCATCATCGTGGTATCTGAGCATCTCATTTGAGGATAAATCTTCATACCAAACTCTCAGGAGTGTTGTGAGAATAAAACCTTGTCTACATTTGCTTGCACTTCCAGCAGCATGTAGGGCATGTGCAGCTACATGCCGCAGTGAAAGGCTCTAGAAGGGAGGAAGGAGGCAGTGGGAAAAGTCTCAGGCAGCAGGATGCTGCACTTCTAAAACCGCCGTGTAGATGGGGAAGGCGCTGCTAGGGTGTGGAGACTGTGTGTAGGGTTCAGGCATGCAGAACAGATACAACTTTAGATAATGCTTTCCCAGCCAGACTTCTACACTACCTGCCTCAGCAAGGCCTACTGTCTGCACTGTGGTTTATGCCCAAGCTAGCTGGGCATGCAGCGTCTGTAGTCTCCGTCCCGCCACAAGTATAGACTTACCCTCAATTCATTGTTGTTTGCATAGTGTTTTGAGATCTTTGGATGGAAAGGGCCGTATTATTATTATTATTTATTAATTTATTTTATTAAGACTGTAACTGGAAAAGTAAAAAGCTTGTGTGAACTAATATATATCCCCCCCCACACCATTATTTTTTTTTGATCATCTCTGAATACAGTAACTGCACATATATTTTTATCAGGAGACGACTAGGTTCACATCCTGGGATTGGAAAGAGAATTACCATAATTCTTCTGAGTTAGTGCCCACTCCCTATTAGAACCAGACTCTCATCAGGCATGCTTAAATGGTAATTTATGTTTTAACAGGCAGAGTACTTTACTGTCCACAGAGTTCTAAACTGAGCTGAAATGTATGTCCCCCTCTTTGAAATCATGTGTATTTCACTCTCACTTGGAAATCGAAGAGCTGAATCTGTGAAGAGTGACAATCTGTCCCTATGGTTTACTGGGCCTTTTTTAAAGGAATTTTTCAGTAGAAACCAGAGACCAGTGGATGCAGATTTAACAGAAATCAGCTGACTGTGCTGCCATTTACTTTTATATGAGGGTGGAGGAGGAATTGGCAGAGCAGTAGAAGAAAGCTGTCACAGAGCTATTATCATATTGTTTTATCTCAAATTTCTTTCTTTCCTTGGCATACAATTTTTTTAGTTGCCTTGATGTTGTGGTTTAAATTGTAGCTTGAAGCTGCCACGCGTCGTAAGGAACTCCTGGAGGCATTGTGCTTAAGGCACACTCGGTGCCTCTGGGGCTCAGGGAGTCACTGTGATACTGTCTGAAAGGGGACCGCACGCCTTCCTGCTACTCTTGTGTGTAGGGCCTGCGGAGTGAGTCCTGGGGGGATTTTCATAAGGGTGAATTGATAAACAGCAGGAAGGAGCCTGCAGAAATATAAATAGTCCTAAAGACACAAACCAGATTCACACAGAGATAGCAAGAGAGGGGAACTGCTGCTAGTGTCAACCAAGTCCTTTCCATGCTGCCTGTAAAACTAGCCAGGAGTCTTCCAACAAAACCTATTTTTTTCTTCAGGAAAATGCAGTTTGTCAAAACTGAAACTTTACCCAGAAATGTATAATATTTTATTAATCTTTATTGGAAGGCTTCTTGGGGGCAGAATGGAATTCCTGGTCAGAGGGGGGAGACCCCCTGCAACAGCCAATAGCCTAGTGGATAGGGCATTCCTTGGGATTGGGAGAGCCACATTCAACTCCCTGTTCTGCCTGATTGGCCAGGTGGAGCAGGGATTTGAACCAGCCTATCAAGAGTCTCTTTCTTAGTGTGGAACAGCAACATCGTTTTTTGGAAATCTCAAAGTTTCGCAGGATGGGGAAACCATTTTTTTACCCAGCTCTGGCTGTCTGCAGGGCCATGGCCTACTCACTCCACCCTGCCACTAGACTAGCTTCACACAGTCCCGCTGCTCCTGGATTGAGAAGGCTGATTGTGCCTGATTCCTGTGCCAGGGCAGGATTTGAAAAGGGGGAGGCTCCTTGTGCCCCTTTTCCCACCTCGACCACCCACTCATTACTGGTAGAGCATGTTTTCCACTGACATTCATATAGTTTTAGTCCAGTAGTTCTCAAACTTTTGTATCGGTGACCCCTTTCACGCAGCAAGCCTCTGAGTGCAACCCCCCCATATAAATTAAACACACCTTTTAAAATATATATTTAACACTATTATAAATGCTGGAGATGAAGCTGGGCTTGGGGGTGGAAGCTAACAGCTCGTGACCCCCACGTAATAACCTCATGACCCCTTGAGGGATCATGACCCCCAGTTTGAGAACCCATGTTTTAGTCAGTGTTGGCATAGTTGACACAAGGTGAATCTCTGCTATCTCTCCATTACTCCTATTCAATTAGGGTGGATGTCAACTGTTGGGAATGGGCCACATCCACCCTAATTGAATTGGCCTCGTTAGCACTGACCCCCCCCCACTTGGTAAGGCAACTTCCATCTTTTCATGTGCTGTATATGTATACCTGCCGACTGTATTTTCATTCTATGCATCTGATGACGTGAGTTACAGCCCACGAAAGCTTATGCCCAAATAAATGTGTTAGTCTCTAAGGTGCCAGAAGGACTCCTCGTTGTTTTCGCTGAACCAATAGAGTGGCAGGTGGTCTTTACAGCTCAAATGAAGCCCACTAGATTTTCTCAGCTTTTCAGATTTTCTCAGCCTGAAAGCCGCAGGTTGCCGTTAGGCTTCTGGGCTCATGTTGTTGGTGAAATTCCCAGAGCAACCTCACTGGTGCTCAAATGCTGCTTTCTCTTCTCAGGCTCCTGCAGTCACCCAACAAACATTGTCATAAACACTGTTTAAACTTCCTCATGAGGGGAAACTAGGAAATATGTCTTTCTTTGACTGAACCATTTTGTTTCAGTCTATCCCTAGTGAAGGGGAAAGTATGACCCCTGGAGTCTGTAAATTCTGCTTTCTTGACTATCCTAAAAGCTGGGGCAGAGTTTTCCTTTTTTTTGGTCTTGGGGCTGGCCTTAGACCAAATGGCGCCCCAGGCGAGAAGCGTCTTCGATGCCCTCTGCTTCATTAGTTAAACTTTTAAATACCTTATTTTTTATTGCATTTGTAGCCCATTTCACAACTTTGATGCACGATTTGCATGCATGATTATCCCTTATATATCCATGAGGGCATGGCTGACAACATTCTAGGAGGTTTGAGGAAAATGTAGTCCTCAGAAAGTCTGGAAGGTTCCATGAGATTCTACAAAGGTCCAGAACATTCTAGGAGGTTAGTGGAAAAAAATGAATACATATACTGAATACCTGAAACATTTTCCTTCAAACATTCTATTTTCCCTTTTGTCGAGAACACCAAAAACAGTACACCGAGCCCAGAATCTCCCACTCCCAAGCCTGGCACCCAGGCATCACATGGGTCACCTGCCCCTGACTGCCCCTGCTTGTGGTTAGGAAGTACAGTAAGAGGGTTTCTTATGTTTAGAGTCAGTTACAGCTTGGAGTATAGTACAGGTGGAATCTGAGGTGTAACGTAATCAGAAAGGACAGTTTGAGGATGATTGCAGTGATACAGGTTCTTGACAATTTTTTGACGTGTGCCAGTCATGGCTCAGAGCATTGTGAATGGAATTATTCCTAAACTCCCTGCAACCCTCCATTTTCAGAAATCTCCAATTCTAATAAGTATCAATTACAGTTCCCAACTCCGCTTCCCTGACCATCATCCACTTTCAGATAAACTTTCCACTAGCTTCCAACTACCAGGCTCCACTTGACATTTAATTTAAATATGAAGCAGCCATATTTGAGATGCTCGGATGCGGGAGGAGTTATTTTTGTGATTATAAAAATACATATTACAAAATGCCACCTGGAAAGGGTCTGTTCCATTTTATTAGGGTCAGAATTGTCATCCAGGTCTTGCAGTGTCAGACTGTAGGTGACAAGAGTGTGTGTGTGTGTGTGTGTGTGTGTGTCTATGGGGTTGAGTGTGTGTGTGTGAGAGAGAGATTTGGATATGATTTGATCAGGCTCAGAGGTTATACAATATTTTGCTAAAAAATCAGTACAATTAAGAAATAGGTGAGAGTAAAAGATTTGGGAAGAGGAATAAAAAAGAATAGCCCTTGATAGAATGGGGATGGAGGAGGGAATAAGATATGAAGGCGGGAAATTGGAGTATTGGGATTAGTATTCTGACCTATATTAGATAGCGTCTATGAAACCCATTAAAGGTAGATCCCGTGTGCTGGGTGCTGTAGATAGCCAAGATTAAACAGATTAACAAAGAAGAAAGACAGTCCCCATCCCAAGGAGCTCAGAATCTAGGTCAGACAGGATGCAACAAGTGGACAAAATGGACAAAAGAGGCGGGAGGATGAGGAAACAATAAAATGAGCAGAATTTAGCAGGAAGGCAGACATCTCAGATCACCTACCAGTGCCAGGCATCCAGGAGAGGTTGGCTTTAAGGTGGGATTTAAGAGGAAAAGGTGGCAACTTTATGAATTTTGACAGGGAGTTTCTCCCAGGCTTTATATGGAGGTGGGGCATGGCTGCATGACAGAGAGCGCAGGATGTTTGAGGGGAAAATGGCCAGGCAGGCGATTGAGGCTGGCATCACTGGGAGATCAAAAGTGAGAGCTTGAGTGCATAGCCCCACCCTGTTTATCAGGCCTAAGTGCCAAGACGAGGAATGTGGTGGAGGAGGGGGAGCCAGCAGAGAGAGACAACAAAGGGGGCAGGTATGCCCTGGTTGAAGTGATGAGCTGGGAAGGTGACTCTTGCAGCAATGTTTGAAAGAGATTTGAGGTGGTCAGTGTGACTTGCCTGAAAGCCAGAGATTACAGTAGTTAACAAGCAAGTTGATGAGGGCCTGAACAAGAGCTTTGGCAGCCTGGGCAGACAGGATAGGGTTAATCTGTGAATTTTAATTTGGCTCCATCTAAGGGTGTGTCTGTAGAATGAATCAGCGCACAGCAAGCTGGGTTGTCCATCTCCAGTGCTCTGGTGCGCCACGTGAACCCTGCTGCTGCACACAAGTGCTACAGCAGTAGGTCTAAGCGCACAAGGGAACTTTTAGTGCGCAACAGCAGGCTCCAGATGGACAGCGCGCGGCATGCTGAAGTGCTGTAGATTTACGGTTTGGCTTGCCACACACTAACTTCTCATAATGACAGACCCTGAGCTGGTGTCATTTACATGCCCTGGAGGCTGGGACAAAATGTAAATTACACCATCCCTTCAATTCCCTTTAGATGTTAGATTCATTTCGGTAATTTGCCTTCCCTCAGAATTGTGGTTGTAACTTGGGATGCTGCCATCACTCGGTTTCTTGTATCACAATTGACTAGGTGCATTCAGAGTTGTTGGTTTTAATTTGCCTTTCTCCCACGCACCAATTATTGGCCATTGCTGGAGGCTGGTTCCTGGACTGACTAGATCAGTAGTCCAATATGGTAATTTCTATGGTGCATATGATGTTGAATGATTCTTTTTTCAAGATGTGGCAACCTCTGTCATGAGATATGCCTGGCTCTGGGAATGGGAGTAACACAAATATTTCAGGAGTACTTGTGGCACCTTAGAGACTAACATGTTTATTTGAGCATAAGCTTTTGTGGGCTACAGCCCACTTCATCGGATGCATGTAGTGGAAAATACAGTCGGAAGATATATACAATGAGCCCATTGTTTCATGTTCTCTGTGTGTATATATATCTTCCTACTGTATTTTCCACTACATGCGTCCGATGAAGTGGGGCTGTAGTCCACGAAAGCTTATGCTCAAATGAATTTGTTAATCTCTAAGGTGCCACAAGTGCTCCTGTTCCTTTTGTGGATACAGACTAACATGGCTGCTACTCTGAAACAAATATTTCAGTTGTACTCCAGCTCAGATTTGAATTATTTTTAGCAACTTCTGGGTAGATGTATTTGAAAAGCAGCAATTTCACCTTTTGAGGGTTTGTGCAAACATTTTTGCTGGCTTTGACCCACTGAGGTTCATACCCTCAATGTTAGCTTTGAGCTTCACTTTTGAATGAAGCCAATTTTGAGTTTTAAATAATGTAAAACCACTTAACAGGTAACAGTTTGATTGAATAGCTGGCAAACATTAGTGAACCTTTTGACAAACCCGCTCTGATTGTTGACTTGGTAAATGAAATCTTAGACAAGGTGAGACAAGGGGTGTTGTGTTTCTTTGTGAACATTTTTTCACAGCTCTTTGTCAGAGCTGAAAATCAGATGGCTGCTCTGTGTTTTACTGGCTGAAAGGCATGGGTCACTTGCATATGACTTTGCATGCAAACCTTGTCACATTTCGTACTGATGTGTCAAAAGAGGAGATGAGCCAGTTTAAACCCGGTGGCTAATTTACTGTGTGGTTCTGTGGTGTTGTCGAGAGAACATTCTGTAGATATATTTGTGCATAAGTAACTGTTAAATCAATAATTTACACTGAGACAGCGGGTTGAAAAGGTGGAGTTTGATTCATCCTTGCATCCAGGGAGGCAGCTGTGCCCAGGCAGAAATTCTCTGTGGGTGGACTGAATCATTGTGCTGTCTCCATCTGCCAGAGGCACAGATATAAAATCCATAGGAGTCCCACCAGCACAGGAGAGTTGTGCTCTTCTCACAGGTATCCCATCCACATTTCCTTTTCTTGGCAAGCCCCATCCACTTAGTCACTTTTGTTTGCTGACTGCTCACCTTGTCCCTGGAGGAGCAAGGGTTGCAGGTGGCATGTGCAACCATTGCTCTCAATGGACTTTCTGCTCTCAGAGGCTTGAATCTTCTGGTGGAAGCTGGTCACTGAATCTGGCCCCTTTTGTGTGTGCCGATGTTAAGGTACTTTCTTTGAAGCTGGCATTGAAAGAAACCCAAGCCTTTGTTTTGTGGCACAGGATCGTGCCCTTTTACATAAAGGCATTTTACATTTACTTAATTAAAGTTGCCCAGATGAATTTCTCCAATCATTTAATATGCAATATTGTTGAGAAGCTGTTAAGGGGGTTTAATTCATTTAAATTATAGCACAAGGGAACATCCACTTCACTGTAAAATTACACTACACGGAGCACTAGAATTCCTTTATTGTAAATGCTTTGTTGAAGGCTCCCTTGGCCACAATACAGCTTGCATTACAGGTTTCATAATATTTGGCACTTGTTGTGACTCCAGGTTATTAGAGTTGCAGTGTGAGGCTGGAGATAGTCACCTCTATTTAAGAATACTAGCTTAATTTAGAAACTAGAAAGCACTGAAGTATCCATGTGGGGAAACGTGTTTGCAAATATTTCCAAGGTAGTTACTCCTGGTAGATTTCCAAGTCTATTCAATGTGTAACATAAGACAAGCTGGTCCTTTCAATAAGACTGAATGCTTACATTATACTGCCTCCCCGCTGCTCTCCCAACACGTTGCTCAGGCTACAGTGCAAACTAGGATGCCATGTCTGGCTGTCTGCAGTCTCCGGCAGCCCTGCGTTGTGGTCACAGTCAAAAAGTTCTCTTCACTGTTGCAAGGACTAGAAACTTTAACTTTCCAAAAGATGAAACCTTTATTTCTGCAGAAGCCATGCAGCCACCAGAGAAGTTTTGGTACAGCACCCCAGAGAATATCAACTCAGGCCTTATCTAGCAGGGACTACCTGTGATTAAATGTAAGCAGTGCTTAAGTGCTGTGGTGGATCAGGGCCTTAGTGACCACTGTCTTCAGAGCTGCCACAGTCCCCTACACATCAAAATCATCTCTTGCTCCTCATTTTATGCAAGGCCCAGGTAACACCATAGAATTTAGCTGGATCTTCTGAAATTGACAAATGTTGGGATGACTGTTTGAAATGCATATGCATTGTAAAGTAATATGCAACATGATACACTGATACTATAGAATGAGTGTTAGAGCTCAACATATAGTGTTTTATAAATTTGGAGGAAATTATCATTTGCTGACTGCTTAGCTAAGGGGCAAAGAGTCCTGTGGCACCTTATAGACTAACAAATGTATTGGAGCATGAGCTTTCGTGGGTGAATACCCACTTTGTCGGATGCTTAGCTAAGGAATACCATTGTGTGAATTTATTTTCCTTGAAAACTATTTATGTTCTACTGGTTTTGTTGGCTGCATTTACCTTAAATACGAGTTAATTGTTTATTTCTGAAACTAATGATGCAAGAGTAATTAAAATTAACAGACAAAAGATTAAAATTAGCAATCAGAGAGACAGTTATTGTGCTTTTGTACTAATGGGAATTTCTTTACATGTCATTTTATTGCATAAAAATGCAACACACAGATTACTGGAAAAATTAGAAGTGAGAATGTGGAAAAGCCTATCTGACAAATGTATTTAAATTTAAAAAATGTAAGATTGAAATGAAAAACTTCCATTAGATTTGTTAGGCTTCTTAGCCAGCTGAGAATTTTAAAGTGATTGGGAAAAACTGTAGAGAATAAAGTACCTCTTATAAGAAAATTATATTATGGGGGTTTGATCCTGAACCCTGCAACTCTCTGCTTCCAGTCCCAGAGGTTTCAAAAGTTTACAGAGCTGGACTCTAGCACTTATTTCTCATTGTATTGGGATGAATACAGAATCCTCAAGCAGGTGTTATGGTCCAAGGGCTTGTCTAAATAAAAATATTCTACTGCTTTAACTCTACTGCTGTGGTTACAGTGGTATAAGCCCCTAGTGTGGACACAGTTATACCGATATAAATGTGCTTTGTATGGCTATTCCTATACACTAAGGCCTGCTCTACACTGGGGGGGGGATGGGGATCGATCTAAGTTACGCAACTTCAGTTACGTGAATAACGTAGCTGAAGTCGACGTACTTAGATCTACTTCACTAGGGTGAGTCGACTGCTGCCGCTCCCCCATCGACTCTGCCTGCACCTCTCGCCGAGTGGAGTACAGGAGTCGACAGGAGAGCACTTGGGGATTGATTTATCGCATCTATAAAATCATGACTGGTATGGAGAAAGTAAATAAGGAAGTGTTATTTACTCCTTTTCATAACATGAGAACAAGGGGCCACCAAATGAAATTAATAGGCAGCAGGTTTAAAACAAACAAAAGGAAGTATTTTTTCACACAATGTACAGTCAACATGTGGAACTCCTTGCCAGAGGATGTTGTGAAGGACAAGACTATAACAGGGTTAAAAAAAACCTAGATAAGTTCGTGGAAGATAGGTCCATCAATGGCTATTAGCCAGGATGGGCAGGGATGGTATCCCTAGCCTCTGTTTGCCAGAAGCTGGGAATGGGCAACAGTGGATGGATCACTTGATGATTACCTGTTCTGTTCATTCCCTCTGGGGCACCTGGCATTGGCCACTGTCAGAAGACAGGATACTGAGCTAGATGGATCTTTGGTCTGACCCAGCATGGCCATTCTTATGTTCTCTAACTCCCCCACCCTGGTTCTGTGGAAAGAAGGGGAAAGGTTTGTTATTCCTTTTCTCCTTTGTGGTAGAGGATCCTGGAACGAATTACCGTGCTAGTGATTTAACTTAAGCATCAAAATCTTGGGTTGCTGTAAAGAGTTAAACTTACAATGTGGAAGACGCTGCACTTGTGTGGAGAAACTAGTCTCCGTTCCCACCCCACACACCCAGCTGCACAGATAGGCAAGGTTCAGCTTGCCTTTATTTTTGGTTACAGCATTCAGCATTCAACTGTTCCTGCCTCTTACACACCCTTTGTTCTCCCTGTTCATTTCGACAGCTACCCAGTAAACAGTCTGTTAAGCTACACAACAACAGTGGCTTTAACTTACAGCCATTGTACTTTCTCCAGTAACCCTCTGCCTTAAGCCCAGACTGTAAGCCCCTGTCAGAATTTCCGTCCTCAATAAGCAGGGTGAATTTCCATCCTGCACCCCCGCCACCCAAGAATTAAACTGGCAGTTCTTCTACCATCCCCGGGAAATTTTAGTCCTTGTTTTGTTCCAGAATATCTTGATCTTTCAAGAGTTTGTTAGGTAGAAGCAGAGGAGGAAAGAACAGATGGTCATTGGTATTGCTGAACAGTATCATCGATGACACCTACTCAAATTGGCAGCTGTCATTCTAGTTGGTGCCAGACTGCAGATGTACCGACATGAGTTTTAGACTCATCACTTACTGTAGAGCTAAACTTGCAACATAGGACACTTACTGCTAACCCGCTGAGACCATATGCATCACCCGGAGAGTAGGCAGGAGTGGGAATCTTTTGGCGTAGCACAGAACAAATGTTTTAGTAGATGGAGTTCAGGTCTTAGCAGCTTTTATAGGCTAATGATGAAGGGCTAATACAGGAAGATACACTTATTGTTAAGGTATTGGACTGGGAGCTAGGTAATCTGGGTTCTGTCTCTGTTCTGCCACAGTCCCTATGTGACTTGGTGTCATTTAGGGCCATGTTCTGCAACCTTTGCTCCCACTGAGAAGCACATGGACAGTACCACGGAATGGATGAGGCAGAGTGCAAGCTACAAAATGACCATGTGTCACTCTGTGAGCATCAAGGTAGTGATGGGTGAGATTGTCCCCCCTTGTCTTCAGCAGCCCCAGGAGTGGTATGTGTCTGCCGGGCCCCTTTCACAGAGCATTGGGCAAATTGTGGAATGTCGCCCTCCATGATTCCTCTTTCTCCTTATTGTTTACACCCTTCAAATACAGAGAGTCTTAGCCCCACCTTCTCTCTCCCATAGGCAACCGATCCATAATTCATTTAAACGTTCCTCATGCCTGTCCCTAGCTATTTTTGTTGATCTGCTCCAAGCTCCTTCAAATGTGTCTGGACACATTACCAAAAAGATACAGAGCTGAACACCACATTCCCGTGGTGGCCACACCAGAACTGTCTAGAAAAGAGGGGTTGTTACCATCTTGCTCTTTGAAATGTTGCCTTTAGAATGTAGCCCAAAGCTACACTGGCCTTTTTGCCGCCATGCTGCATAGCAAGCGCATGTCCAATTTGGTGTCTGCTCTCACCTCTGTTGTAAGTCTGTTTTAAGCATTACTGCTCTGTGTGTTAGACTGTTTCCCCCCACAGGTATTAGTTTGCATCCTTCCAAATGGAATCTCAGTTTGTTATTTTATGCTCAGGTGTTTGATCTCTTGAACTCTCCAGGGTTCTGTTGTGATTTCTCTGTCTCAGCCGGCGCTCCAGTTCCTCCCAATTTAGTATTGTCTGCGTTCTCTCTTAGGGTACGTCTTCACTACCCGCCGTATCGGTGGGTAGCAATCGATTTCTCGGGGATCGATATATCGCGTCTCATCTAGACGCGATATATCGATCCCTGAACATGCTCATGTCGACTCCGTAACTCCACCAACGCGAACAGCGGTAGCGGAGTCGACATGGGGAGCTGCGGACGTCGATCCCGCGCCGTGAGGACGGTAAGTAATTCGATATCAGATACTTTGACTTCAGCTACGTTATTCACGTAGCTGAAGTTGCGTATCTTGTATCGATTTTCCCCCATAGTGTAGACCTGCCCTTAGTGTGCCATTTGCTGCCTCATCCATAAATATTACCAGTCTAACACCAGTACTGGTTGTACCCAGCTGAACACCCTCCTCAGGGCAGCACGTGTTCAACATGTTAAAGATTCTCCAAGTAAAGAAATTTCTCCTAAATCCCTTTTAATGCTCAGTCATTTCAATTTGGGCCTCTTCTGTTCCACTGGAACAGCTTTGTTACATTATCCAAGTAATGAATATATGTCTGTCATTATTATTCTGATATTTAATATCTATAATAAAATAGGATCATTTTCCAAACTGTACATATTTTACAAGAATCTTTATAGAGGTCTATGTTGCAAGCAGCAAGAATCATGGTTTATCTATCACCTACATGTGCAAATCATATAAAATATTGCTGAATAAAACTCTTACGTTTTTTTATGCTTCTGCAATGATTTTGTTCTGTTTTGTATCCTAACTGGTGATAGAACAAAGCATAAGTGAGTTATTGAACATAGTTTCTAGCTTTGGATGAATAGTTTGTAGTGAATTATTTATTTTACCTCTTCTTCTCTTTGTGAATTGTCCACACGCTGTTTGCAATGTGACCACCTTTATCTGTCGTTTGAAATTATTTGCCACATATCTTCCTCAAATGATTTTTGGTCTGTAGATTTCAGGCAAGTGATTTATTGTGAGCGTTCCATTCACTGCACCTCTCTGCCTTTCATCTCACCCGCTTCTGCAAAATCGTGACAATGATGCCTACCTACCTCTGTAAAGCACTTTGAAATGTAAGGGTATATATACCTGATGCAACTGAAGTAAAAAAATTGATGAGTAATGAATAGATTATTCATTGTGTCTGCTTCATTCACTCCTAATCTGTGAATGTCTAGATGCAAGTGTAACTCCCCCCCCTCAGTGTGATGCTGTTGCCCTCTAGCTGTGGCTGGACAGCAGTTTAGCCTGCTGCAGCCTTGGTTAACAGAGAGGTGTCTTTTATCTGAAGCAAGGGTGAGTCATGCATTTACAACCAGAGACCTCAGGTTCAGTCTCTGTTACCAGTGACCGAGGGGCACAGTCCATTCTAGACTCCAATCCTGTGAATATTTACTTACATGCTTAACTTTGTTCACATGAGTAAAGTTAAATCACGTGTAAGTGTTTACCGGAATGGGCGTTGACTCCATAGCCTATTATAGTATGTTTCAAGCTATTCTTTGGAAGGAATTGCCATTTAAAGATGAAGTGCCGGGGGAGTAGATATTTTTGTAATTTATGCAAATAAATTTACTCTCAATAAATCTGCCCTAAATTTTTAATTCAAGAGTTTGTTAGTAACCCTGGAGAAGGGTAATTAACATTTTAATGACAATAAAAAAACAGTTTCCAGATCATTATGGTTATAATTAAATATATTTTCCATAAATTTATTATGGAGATTGTAAGTAGCATTATCTTCAAATATTTTTTAATTGCACAGTTTATTTTTTTTCAAGGTTCAGGAGAACAAAGAAAAGGGAAGAAGGGAAAATATATAATATATATGTGTATGTATACACACCCTCACACACGCAAACTAAAGAAATGCTTTACTGCTGCTGGTGGTTCAATAGGCGCAATTCCTCATCTGTACCAGAACTGACCCAATGGTTCAGGATGCCACAAGGGAAAATGAAGATCCTGTCCCCATATGGTCTTTGAAGACCCCATGATGTTTTTTTTTATTGCAAGAGTAGGGCTGTCAATTCTAGTATCCTAGACAAATTTGAATTGAGTTAATTACATTCTGCCTCTCTAAATTCTCCTTGTAATTTCAAGTGACAATGTAGTTCACATCCTGTCCTAAACTAATGTGAAATGTTGAGTGACTGTTCTCTTCCACCTGTGAAATGTCTTTTCAGTGGCGGCAAAGTGATTCGCTGTTGCTGCATAGTCTGCAGGAGCTTCCATGACTGCATAATCTGGGTCAGGATTTAGTGCATGATTCCTCGCTCATTAAAGTCAATGGCAAAGCCCCCACTGACTTTAATGGTGCAGTATCAGAGTCTAATTGAGACCTTATGTGGAAACTATATTTGGTAGGGAATTTTCCATGAGAATGATTTTCCAATGGAATAATGTTTTCAGTAGTTAATGTTTGCTGAATGGGAAGGCTAATGCAAATATTTAGGACAGCCCTTTACGGGGTGAAATATCAAATCTTCTCTGCTGTGTGAACAGAGCACATGCCCAATTTTAAGGAAGTGAGTTGTCCCATTGGAGTCATGGCCTATATGACCACTCGAACTTATGGAGATTCTCCATTCACTCCAGGGCTGGCATCTGTCTTTGGAGCAGCCCTGAGCTGGGTCTCTTTTGGCAGGTTCGAACATTGTGCATCAGTGATGACCATTACACCCTGTGTGCAATTATTCTTCTTCTAACAAGATTAGTTATTCCCTTACCTCTGTCACCAGCAAAGTCACTTCATTAGGAACCCAGGGAATGCAAAAGCTTTCGTGTGGGGAAAAGTCATTTTTCTAAAGAATAATTTGTAATGTGAATATCTCATCTCATATGTGTGTCAGACAGTCAAAGTGCTACTCCAGTAAATACCCCACTCTCCTGCTGGAAAGTCACTGTCACTATTATCCCTCTCATTTACTGTGCATGCATCTCAAAGATGCAGATTGAGCCTGTGTAATTGGCTTGTTGTGCTCTTAAAAAGTTCTTTACGCTTGAGCACTGTAAGCTGTGCTACACGTTCAAATGTTTTGATATTAAGTATGAATCAAAAGAACAAGAGTCTGAATTTTCAGCACCTCGATACATAGATGAATATATGGAGAAAGATGAGTTATTTGTTGTTGTTTTGTTTTCAAACAAAAGGAGGCTTTAAGAAGGCCTATTATCGTGATCATCTGGGGATAGAGTCATCTGTCCTTCACCTCATACACAATCCTTGCTATTCACCTGGGCCTCTTAATTTAAGATAAATTGTTTTAGGGATGCCACATTATCTGCTTTTTCTTTCAATGGCAAAACCACCACTCCTACTTGATCTCTTTAGTGACCAGAATTTGAACTGGGGTTGGATCATAACAGAAGCCTTTTGCATACATTCGCCCCCTCACTGTTTAATGAGAGTATTGTCCGCTCTCAGCTGTGTGTATGTGGTGCTCCAATGTAACACAGTGCCCTGGGGAGTTAGTCAGTAGGCGTATGCCTGATTGATCTTTTTAGGGTGGTCTCCTGTAATCACTCTTTTATGACTAGAAGTCTGATTTTTCCATCAGGAACTGGGTACCCAGCAAATATTATGGGATTGTGAGGTGTGCAGAGAAAACATGCTGTCCACTGAGGGGTCGAGTGCCTGGTAGTCCAGTGGAGGGCCAGAGGGAGTCCTGGGCATTTTCTACCCAGGACCATGTATGTTGCACATCAACTGCTAGACCCTCTTTGTGGGGCAGAGCTTACTACTCCTTCGAGTCAGTGTCGAGAGGGGATAGACCCCTCCTCCTTGACCTTCCCCATGCCTTCTGGGATAGGGAGGGGCAGTCTCTGAACTCCCTCAAGTACAGGAAAGAAAATTCTGCCCAGCCCTTACATGAGCTGTACCAGAGGGGAAGAAGTTTCTTGTGGCCTACGCCACACTGTGTCCACTTCCATGAGCCAGGCAAACTCTAGATCTGAGAAAGGGCGGCGATAAGGAGGACAATGGGGGCATGTTCCCCGTAGTAAAAAGAAACAAGCTGGACTTGTGCCCTCTTTGTTGGATCGCCCAGGAAACAGCCACTCGTGCCACTTATGCAATGTAGCCGTGTCGTGTGTGGTTGGTGGAGAAGAAAGGACTTCTCATCTGTTTTCTGCTCTTTACACAACATATGTAATATGTGGGGACTCCATGGGCACAGGACGGGACAGGTCCAAGTTACCAAGTTCACTAATGATACACAATATGCTCTGCCTAGCTACCCTGCTGGTCTGGCAGGATTCTCGTGGCATCTGGATCACAGATGATGGTGAGGGCCAATATAGGGCTCACAACCTATTTAACGGGATACTGCCCCATTCCTACAGATTCCAGAGCTATCAGTTCATGATCTTTTGTCAGCAGTAAAATTTACACTGTGTTTAGAGAAGGAGGGGGAAAAATCTGTACAAGCCAAAGAAAAATCTCAATTATTTTTCTCAAAAAATAAAGCCTTGATTTTTGTTGATTTGGTTCCATGAAAGATATCCTTCTGTTCTTCATCTGAAATGCCAGCTGCAGGCAGTTTATTAAAGGAAGCTTAGAATTGATGTGATTTAGAGTATGGTAAGAATGAATGACAATGGCTTTGTTATCTTTTTTTAATTTGTATATTTCCCCAAGAACATTTCCCATTAAGTGTAATTTAAAATGAACAGCTAACTCCGATCACTCCAAGTTACAGGTGGTGAGTAAAAGCTGCCCTTAAGACATTTTGATGAAAGCTGGGACGTTTTAGTGGGGTATTGCACAGACTTCACAGATTGAAATCAGGCTGCTGGCTTGAGATGTTTTGCTGGTTTGGGTGTTGAATTTGCTGAAAAAAGATTTTTAGAAGAAATACAAAATCCTGAAGCCTGTACTTACCATTACTCCAGGGCCTTTCTATGTTTCCCCTTTTCTTTTCACAGTAATAAAACAGATAATGTGGGAGCTGGAGCATAAAGACTACACAGAAGATGGGGGTATGGCTCCAGTACTTACACTAAGCTGTTTTTTAGGATTGCAGCTCTTTGGGGCAGAGACCTTCTTTTTCTTGTGTTTGCACAGCACCTAGTACAATGGGATCCTCGTCTGTGACCAAGGCTCCTGAGTGCTACCTCACTACAAATAATAAATGGTAATGATAATAGAAAGTAACCTAGACCCTGATTCTACAGTCTGTTCTGCCTCCATAGAGCCCCATTTATTTCAGTGGGGCTCAGAGTAGGTACAATGATCTGCCCTGTGGGGTAGCTTGCAGGAGCAGGGCTCTAGAGGCAGAAACTATGAATGATAAGGGCTACTGGAAATCTGCAGGAAGTTTTGTTAAATCCTATGAATATTTTTCTCTCTGATTCTTCAGAAAGTGCTGGAGAATCTGCAGAATTTATTCTAAAGCCACTTCACTTAAAACACACACGGAAGCACTAATAAGTTGTATAGTAAATTATTTCTATTTTTACTGAATAGCAGTAAACGAAGTGAGACACTTTGCACCCAGCTTTGTCTTTTAAAAATAAAATCTCCCCTCACTTTTCTGAGATCTTCCTCGTTCCTTTTTGAGATCCTTCCCCATGTGATCTTCCATACCACCCAGAGCGTTCCCAGTTACCCTGGATCTCCTCTTTCCTTATCTCCTAGAGCCCTATGCTGAAGACTTCATTGCTTCTCCCCAGTATAAATATTTGGTATAACTTTAAATTACACTCCTCTTTAAAACATGCAGATTTATGTCCATTGAACATCTTTTCAGGTGAATCCAGCCACACTAGATAAAGAACATTAGCTTGATGTTTTTCATAAAAATGATCGGCAGTGTAAGAGCGAAAACATTTTAAATGTTATCATTAGGTTTCAAAGACCATGTCACAATCAGAGGTATGGTGGAATTCACCTCTGTCTTGGAGCTACTGTTTCAATGTTCTTTTTACAAACTGAGGAAAAAATCAGGAAAATTTTCTTCACATTCACGTGGCTGATGGAGGCTGGCGTCATGGGCAGATTGGAGACGGCAGCTGGCCTTTCCGTACTGAATAAGAGATGATAGGGAGAGCGGCAGTAGATTGCGAAGGGCCTTGGAAGTGAAGGCAAGCCGTCTGTTTGATGTGGTAGAGAAGGGAGAGCCAGTGGAGGGATGCAAAGAGGTGGCTGACAATGTCAAAGTGCACCAGTTTTCTCTTCCCAATTTTCAAAGAGTGACATGACTGCTGTGGTTTCCTGCCAAGACGTCCCCATTCGTGTTTGTTTTATATCCCTTTTCTTCAAAGGCCTCTTGCGATCATGATTTTCCTTACTATAAAAGACCTGGATGGGGCTTCTTCAAGAGCCCCTCAATATCCCGTAGATAAGGGGTCTCTAGCAAAAAGCAATACCTAATTCTCTCTCTGCAGGTGGTAACGAAAGACAAGGAAAGCAGAAGGCTCAGAGACAGATGAATTTCATCTGTCAAGTATCAAACACAATGTAATTTTTGCGGGATCACCTTTTGCATTATTTCCCCCCCCCCATCTCATTTGGATTAGCTGGGGTAGAGGCACCTACCATCCTGAGAATGTTCAGTGGCAGGGGTTCATCTCTGGAACATCCTCCCTGAGGGGAAAGTGGGGGGTGCAGGTCCATGACTGGGGCTTCTAGGTGCTGCATCATACAACATCATAATTAATAATACATCTTTATATAACAGACATTCAGTGAAAACATGTACAAGGCGTTTTGGGTGGGATTTTCAGGAGAGCCTAAGGGGGTTAGACACCCAAATCCTGGCCTTTATTATAAAGTACAGAGGGTTAAGTGAAAGCTCATTACAATGGCCTTTGTTATAGCAGGCACAGAGCTTTGTAGTTGGAATGCCTGAAGTGAGTTCAGGCTGAGACCTCTGCTTTTGCTTCTGATCCAAGAAGCCTTCAGAGGTGAAAGTCCAGTTCTCCATCCCACTTTCCCACCATGCTGAGGATTAATGGAGGTGCTGTGAAACATCACAGGGTAGAAACGCATAACAGTGTGGAGAGGGATTTACAGTCAGATGCTGGGAAGAATACAGTAAATCCTTTCTTAATTGACCACTCAAGGACCAACAAAAATTGGTTGCTTATTAGAGATAGGCCCTCTAATAAAAGTGGATTAGAATTGCACTCAGGGATACTTTTTGGCAGTCACATAAGACAGAAGGTTGCTGAACAATGGGGGTGTATTGTACAGATTCCACTGTAATTAAAAGGAAAACGTGAAACACTTTAATGGAGATTAGAATATTAGAAGTTGAAAGCTCAGTATTCCTCTATTACTGATCATCAGTTAGGAATTGCATATGTGTAACAAACCATTGCATTTTAAAAATGGAACAATAAAAAAGCTGCTGTAATTTAAAAGCAGCCAATTTACTAGGAGTACAGTTTGCAGCTCCGTCACTTGCTAATCAGTCTGTTAAACATAACAGCCTTTCTTGTCTTGAGGCAGTTAATCATGTTGTGAATGCACTTATCAGCACGTATTAGAAATACAATACAAGACTTTCCGACAGAGGAATGGATGCAATTACTGCAATCAGTATACATTTAGCTACTGTCTTATCATGCTGTGCTTTTTTTTTTTTTTTTTTTCTAACTAGCCCAGCAGAGATGGAAGTTTCTTAGTAAATACAAGTGACGTACTTGATGGGACTGGTAGTAATACCAAAAGGTTGATCATGCTGCTACAAATTAGGTCAGCCGAGGTGTTTGAGATAACCCTGCCGATATAAATGAGAAAGGGCTGCTGGCAGTGTATTCTTCGTCAGGCTTCACGGCTTTGAAATCTGATGACTTTCAGGGTTTATTGCAATGCTCATCTTTTTCCAAACCCTTCTTACCCCCAGCCATTTGACCATCTCAATATCAGAGATGGTGAATTGTTTGAGTAAGAGGTGGATTAGTTGTTGGTGGGAATCTTAAATTGCTGCCTTTATTAGGCGGAGGATGATTAGAGTGTGTGGATGGGTGCTCTCTTTTTTAGCACTTCCGTAAAACTTACCAAACAAATAAGTTAGAAACAAGAGATTTCAAATTCCCTGATACTCAAAAATCATGGAGGCAAATTGCTTCCAGCATAACCATCCACCGTGATAGGTGTAAATATAACTCTCCTGAAAGAAAAACTGGGACAACAAAGTCTAAAACTTTCTGCTAATCTGTTTTCCAGAGCTGAGCAATTCGTTTATGGGGGAAAAAATAGATAAAAGACAATATTCTGAAAAGAGATGCATGTAAAGAGGATGATTTTGTGACAGCTGACAGCATTTTTCATAAAGCCTGCTCTAAATGTTAGGACTCTTGATATTTTACATAATTCTTATGGGCAAAGATGAATTTACTGCCAGTGTTTAGAAGAACCTGCCGTTACACGTCAGACGGCTTTCACATGACTTGCTCCATTTTTCTTGACAGCTGGGAATGTATTTTTTTTGGTAATATAATGATTTTTTAATTGTGTCAAAGGAAAACAAAAAAACAGTAAAAATTGCAGTGGAATTATTGTAAAGGTAAGTTCAGTATGATGTCCTAGCCATCTTTACATTAATTAATATTTGTTATTAGCTCACTGCTTTTATATTGTAATAAGGCTCCGAGGGGAAAAGGCAGAGAAAAGAGAAACAAGCCAGAGGGAAAAAGGGAGAGACAATCCTGTGATTTAGGCTTGGATTCAGGAAGTCTGAAATTAGTGCTTAATGGTACTGGGGCCAGAGCCAATAAATTATCACATAGTATAGAGACCAGTCTATAATTATCTTCAGCACTATTTCACCAGGTCTATCAATAGTGCTCTTCCACACACAGCCATTCTATAATCACCTGTCAATCAAATAACCAAAAGTAAAGAACAAACATATCAAATGTGTGGAATTCTTCCTCTCCTTTCTGTGCTCCTCATCCAGGAGTGGCCATTTCAGGTAACCCATTGCATCAGTGTTCTGTCCTGGGGGGTGTTGCTCTTTGATTGGTATTGTAATGTCAGGTGCTTTGCTGTAAGTTAGCTCCAATATAAACAACTCTGGCTGCACCAATGGAAGTCCCTGGTATTTAACTGTGCCTCTTCTTGAAAGCTCTGAGGTCTGGTCCTTCTTAAGCAGGTGAGTAACTTAACTCACACGAGTAATCCCACTGAATCCTGCAAAGTGTTGAGCATCCTCAATGCCCATTAACTTCACTGAGAGTTAAAGGTGCCCAGTTCCTTGAGGAGAGGGGAGGGGGACATTTGATCACTTCAGAGGATAAGGCCCCAAAGTGACATTATATATAGAAATGTAAGGTTGGAACAAGGACCTCTAAGGGTCCATCTAGCCCAGCCCCTGTGTTGAGGTAAGACCAAGTATTCTATCATATGGATGAAGAAATGAGAGGGAAGACGGAATGCCACTTCCCCCCTTTCTGTTTCTAATTATGCCTTCTCAATTACCAATGTAATTAACCTTACTTATTACTCCTTTATGAGAATGCCCATCTATTCACAGTTGTGACCCGGTCTCCCAGCAATGCCCCACTGCGTCCCAACAACAGCCAGGGCATTGGAATTCATGTCAGATGTTGGGGATGTTATTGTATTGTGAGTGTGACTCAGGAATGATTACCCTCTGAGAAGGTGACCTAGAGACAATGTTGCATCGGTGACCATTCTCTTGACCTCATTTTCATGCCATTATGAAATAATGGTGGAATAATTTTTGAGAGGGGAAATATTAAATTCCCTCTCTGCTGCTTAGTAGATCAGATGCAATATTTATCTTTGCAGGTCTAGCAGAGTTCAGATTCATTATTTTGTCAAAAATCCAGAGACACTTTCCATAGAGTAACTTACATTGCAAATCTTGGTTATTCTGATACTTTTGGTTGTGCAGTGAGCAATCAGGAACATAAGCTGGTATCAAATAACAAAGGAAGCGTGTGAAACTATAATAAGTAGCTTTATTCTGTCAATATATTGAATGTGGACCCTAATCCACTCCCCTATTTGCTCAGCTGGGTTGAATTAATCTCCTTTATTAGTTAAAATATGGTAAAGCTCAGACACACGTACAGTGTCATTTTCAGGGTTTATTAAGTGTTTTGAAATCAATAGTGGGGAAAAATCAGAATAAAATTGGTTCATAATAATTGGCCTGTAAAGCCAATTTTGTGCGTGCCCTACTTAAACCAAGAGATTTTTGGGGATGGGGGTGGGGTGAGGTAATCTCATTTGTGGTGAAGTTAATGGGTTAAACGTATCCCTGGTGTAACTCCATTGACTATCTTGTTATCACCACCACTTATTTTGTTAGCAGATGTGAACTATCCCTAAGACACACATTTTGGGTATGTCTACACTGGCAAGTTTCTGCGCACCAAGTTATACCATTTTTATTAAAGTGCTGGAATAAAACCGCTGTTGCGTGTCCACACGGTGCTCCTTGTGATGCTGGAGCGCATCCACATTAGCAGCTCTTGTGATGGCAAAGACAGCAGTGTATTGCAGTAGCTATCCCACTGTGCAACTGGCCGCAGGGTGCTTTGGGAAGGGTTTGCAATGCCTCGTGGGACAGGCACAGTTTCAAATGATGCAGATTTCCAATCCCATTGTTCCATGGGCATCCTACTAGATTGCCAGCTGCTTTTCAACTGAAGTGGGGGAGGGGGCAGAGTGTATGACAGGGAGTGTGTGTGTATATGGAGGAGAGGAGATAGACAGCGTGTGTTGGGGGACAGAGAGTGTGTCAGCATGCTGTCATACAAGTTCAGACAGTCCACATTAATGGTTTGCTTTGTGTCCTGGAGCAGATCAGCACAGCATGCAAGGGCAGCTGAGTTCAAAACAATGAACAGAGCAGCCACTTGAGGGATTATGGGACACTTCTGGAGGCCAATTGGTTGCTTTCTGCGCCGTAATATGTTTACACTGCCAGTACAGCACTGGAGCTTCTGTGTTGTAAGGCTTCCGACTCTCATCGAGGCGGCTTTTTTGCAACGCTGCAACTGAGGAGTTTCTGCGCAGTAAGTGACTCGGCAGTGTGTACACCTCGGCAGTCACACCGCAGAAAGCTGCTCTACTGGGCAATAACTTGCCAGTGTAGACAAGGCCCAACTCTTGCTTTGAGCCATAACAGTTGGTGCAATAGGTTCAAAAGAAGTGATGCCCAGTTCATTAACATTTTTAAAATGTTCAAAACTTGTACAAATCTGAACAAAATGTAGGAGGACAAAAATAATTCTTGGCTGCATTTTTATTTTAATTGGTTCTTTGATTATTTTATCCATGGACTATTGCAGTCGTTTTCACATTGGGCTCCTGGTGATTTCTATCCACACCTCAGCAAGCAGTTGAAAATCAGGTTGCTTGCTTAATTTTCCATTGTCCTTGCTCTTGTTTGTTTATTTGTTTACACTGGCTGCCCATTAAATTGAGGAGTAAGTTCAAGGTGTGGTGAGAGGCTTTTAAAGTCCTCCAGCCCACAGCACTTTTCTCCCTTTGTTCTTGTGTATCTGCTCCAGCACATTGGGTCCATTAGTGTCACAGTCTGCAGCTTGTCACCACATCCTTTTCATTCACAAATTCAACACGCATAGAGCTTGCATCTTTAGATTCCCTCCGGTTGAATTATCTCCCCAAGGAGATCCAGCTGTCAGACTAGATTGTCTCACTAAAATCTAAATGGCAACCTGCTTGTGAGTAACTTTTTGCTACGTCTGAAAGTGGTGGCTTCATTTAAAAAAAAATTGTTTGAAATACCTTGATGGTTCTGAATGACTCTAATACTCAGTATTGCCAACTCCAAGCAGTCAGAAATCATGTGTCAGACTCTCAAAAATTATGAGATTAGCTTAAAGATCACAGGATGTTAAAGAAATAATAAATGGAGGATTATTTTTATTTGCCTTCTGAATTTTGAATCTTTAGGGCACTTTCAGGTCTCATTTTTAAGCTTCTTTCTGTAACCCAGAGGGCTAGAAAGAAACTTGTTTAAAAACAATCAAAGCCAAGATTCTTATGTAATCACATGAGTCCTGGAGCTGGGGCCAAGTATCGCAAGACCCTGCAACAATGTATCCTGGAAATGAGACTAGTGTGACTTTGCTTAGTTATACATATAGATGAGCTCGTATCTGACACTACAAGACCTTACAATTGTAAATGGTTTGAGTCATGTGCATTAGCTTTCTTTTTTCAGTCTCAGGTCTGTAGTTTGTAATAGAAGGTCATGGTGCTCTGAGGGTGAAATATACCAAGCAGTTTATGGGCCACGGAACGTTCTGCATGCAGTGGCACAATGTGTGGCAGATCTGGACTATACAAAGGCTCCATGTTAGCCAGCACAGTATGGTTTTGGAGAAGTGTGCACTGGGAGAGGAGTAAGGGTGGAGAGTGTATGTGTTCCTCTGTGCACACCTGGTGGATAACTCCTATATATGGATGGGGATGGATTCCTTTCTCACCAAGCCCTGCATAAATTCTTCACAACAAAGCTCATTTCCTTGACCGTTGTGTGGGTAGGTGAATCATCCTCAGTGGGATTCCTTCTTGTTTCAATATATAGAGCAAATTGTTCTTACAGTGCTGGTACTGCTGTCACATCATAGACAGACCCAGAGGCTGCCCCCTGACTTCGCAGTGTGTCTCTAGAGACTGGAATTGTAACGGTTGGCTTCTATTTCCTGGTTCTGGCATTGATTTGCTAGTTGACTATAAAGTCACTTAGGGCCTGATCTTGTTCTCTTTGAAGTCAGTTCGAATGTTTTCTGCTATCGACTTCATTGGCAGAATGGCTGGGTCATTAAATCTCCCAGTGCCTCAGTTTACCCATCTGCAACATTGGTAGGGCAATACTGGGGCATGAGGAAACTTTTCTTCTTCTTCTTTATTTATTTATTTATGGTTTATAAAACGCTTTAAGATCCTTTAAGGAGAAATGCTCTTTATAGGCATGGTTTTATATCATCTAATACAGCTGAAATATTTTTGAACGGTAAATCATCTGTAGATTAAAACTCAGCCACTGCAGATACGAACGCAGTAGATGTTTTATGGCATATTTTACAGGCTCTGCACAACCATTTGAAAATATACTATGTTACGATGATCTGAAAATGTTTAAGGATTTCTGACCAGGTAAAGGAAAATTACAAATAAGCTGATAAAGCAAGGGCTGTTTTGGCTTCAATGATTATTAACCATTTAAAGTCCAGCAAAATTTCTCCTTATAAATACTTTTCTCCCCCTTTAATCAAAAATAGTTGCTTTTATTCAGCATCAGCAAACCCTGACTTCTGCTTCTGTCTAATTGAATGTGTTTGTTAAAATCCCCAGTATGGAGCTTTCTCATGGTGATAAGCGTTCTATTTTAAGAAATATGCAGTACAACAATAAAAAGCTTCTAAGTGGTAGTCAGAAAAATATTCTGGTTTAATTGAAATGTTCTCGTAAACTTAAAGAGCCTCCATGAAGCTTGAGCTGGGGAAAACTGAAACGGAATGGAGCTGTAGTGTAAATGGGTGCATTGCTCTCAATGGAGCTGCACCCAATTACACCAGAATTGACTTTGATCCATTAAATCCTATTTAGTAAAGGCTTGCTAAAATAGTGTCCACGACCTCTTTTAGTAGAAGGGTTTCCTGCCTGCTGTCACAAAGATAGAGGCAAATAAAGATAATTGTCTTGGTTGTCTCTGGAGTTGTCATGATGATGTGGATAAAATCAAATAAACGGGATGTTATTGCAAGTGTTAGTGTGAGGCACAGTGGTGAATTGGCAGTGAAGAAAGCCGAGGAGCTTAAAATGTTTGCTCATTATCTAGATTTATTGTTTTCGGAGGGGAAATGTTGGCTAAGCAAAAATAACATGGGTAATGTCTGGTCTTGATGGTGTGCTTTGAACAAAAATAGCTGTTTTGTTATTGGGCTATAAGAAATTGCTGTGTCAATCCATACGTTATCACCAGATCATGCTGCTTGGCTTCATCCTGCAATCTTTGCACTCTCAAAGCAGTGATGGAAGTCCTGAGGTTTGGAATCAGGGGTTAGCCGTCTAGTCTGTATCCACAGATACAAATTTAGCACTATTAATTTGGGCTTGAATAGGGACTGGGAGTGGCTGGCTCATTACAAAAGCAGCTTTGCCTCTCCTGGAATTGACACCTCCTCATCTATTATTGGGAGCGAACTACATCCACCCTGATCGAATTGGCCCTGTCAGCACTGGTTCTCCACTTGTGAGGTAACTCCCTTCTCTTCATGAGTCATTATATAATGCCTGCATCTGTAACTTTCACTCTTTCATCTGAAGAAGTGAGGTTTTTTACCCACGAAAGCTTATGCCCAAATAAATCTGTTAGTCTTGAAGGTGTCACCGGACTCCTTGTTGTTTCTGAGGTTTAGAGTGTGCAAAAAAAAATCAGGATCAGGTACCATGAGAGCATCTGAGGACCAGTGATTGATTGCAATGTAAACTGGAAAACTGAAGTATGGTACCTACCCTGTCTCTGCTAGGTAACAGGGCACAAGACACAGCAAGGGCATTGTAGCTGTCTCCCAGTCCCAAAAGAATCATGTCATTCCCCAAAATGTCATTCCCCTCAAAGCCTGGGATAAGTTTCTGAAAGATAATTAAACAGCCACTTCAGTCAATAACCCCCTCTTTTGAAAGTTATGCAACATGTTTTTGTTAAACATACCCAGTGTTCACATTTCAGAAAGTGGCACTTTATGAAGTTCAAGCTGCAGGATAATGTGGAAATCCTCCTCTTGGCTCAAAAATTAGGAGATTTTTCTTTGAGATTTCCATGTATATGTAATGGTGACAGACCCTCGGTGTCGGCATTGAACCAGGGACCTCTGGAGCTTAGTGCATGAACCTCTACCTTGTGAACTAAAAGCCATCTAGCTGTTATCAGACTCATTTGATCTCTCTTGTTTTTAGTGGTCTCCATGCCACTAGATGAGACAGAAACCACACGCAGGTGGTGTGTGGGTTACATATGCACTGAAGACGGGGGGAATATGCTGAGGGCCTGATTTTCCTCCATTAGAAACTATTGGGATCCAAATGTCTTCAATGGGAGAAGGATTTTTTACAGAGGTGCTGATGACCAACTGCAGCTGTGATTGACTTTAGCTGGAGTTTTGGATGCTCAGTGTTTCCAAACAGCTGTTGAAATATGGGGCCTGATCCTGTATCTTTTGTCTCTTGATCAACTCATATATATGCAAGAAGTCCCACGGCGATCAAAGGAGTAAGGCTTGGACTGCTGGCATGTTCTGAACCTTACTTGTCTCAGGTCCTACTCCTGTTCACGTTGAATTCAATGGGAATTTGACATTGACTTCAGGGGGAGCAGGAGTAGGTCTTTATTAACTTTAAAATGATCCAAAATATTTTCAAACAAAATGACATCAAAGACATTTATTATTATTAACTAGTTCACACTCTTTTTTTTTTCTCACAATTTCCCACTGCTGTGTGTGTGTCTCATAAACATATTGTCATTTACTGAAAACATTGTGTCATGAATTAATGAAAAATCATGATTTGTTCTTAAAAGCCAACACCACTAACGTAACTTTTTGGTTTTTATGAAAACTGAATTGTTGATGGAATTTGATAACAAACTCTCAGTAATCCAGTGATGCACTTAACCTAGCTGCATTTCAGCACTTGCTCTGCTATCATCTTCCACAGTGACATTGTGAATATTTCATTCTTTACAAAAAGCAGACACCAGCCCCTTCAGGTATGTTAGCAATCTAGATCTTTGTTAAAAGAATCTTAGTCTGATCGCTCTGCCTTCTTTTGTTTATAAAAGGTAACTACTAAGTAGTCAGATTTCAACTATCATTATGACATAAATCATAGGATGATATTGATCCAGTATTTAGATTGCTAATGCTATAATTCCTGTGTTCCACTTAGAGAAATGTTAAATATAATGTGGATCCAGTCATATTTCAATAACAATAAGTGATTTTCTAATGCAGGGGTTCTCAAACCGGGGGTCAGGACGCCTCAGAGGGTCACGAGGTTATTACATGGGGGGTTGCGAGCTGTCAGCCTGCACCCCAAACCCCACTTTGCTACCAGCATTTATAATGGTGTTAAATATATTAAAAAAGTGTTTTTAATTTATAAGGGGGGGTTGCACTCAGAGGCTTGCTATGTGAAAGGGGTCACCAGTACAAAAGTTTGAGAACCACTGTTCTAGTGCTTATTAATACCTTTGCATTCGAGTTGTAGTACATTTTCAAAGAAACCTATAAGTTTGCTAAATGAGTCCATGCAATTCATGTATTAATAATATTGATCTAATATTGTAGTGAATATACAGAGCCAAAACCTGCCATCAGTTTTTAAGATGGAGATTTTTACTGCCACTTGTATAGGTTAAGGTAAAAGAGAAGTGTGTGTGTTTGAAAAAAAAAGTATCATGACAGTCCATTGTTTTTTGGTAAAGAAGGTCAATAGAGGTAACAATTAGTCTATATATCAGGCTGGATTTCAAAAGAACCTAAGTGACTTAATAGCACAAATACTATGGACTTGCAGTAGAACTCATGCTCTTAAGGCACTTGGGTGGGATTTTCAATAGCACCGATAGTCTCTATCTAGAGTCGTAGTCCGGGATTTGTCCCACTGGAAGACCATTCTTGACTGGAGACATCCATTGTCTCAAGGTGGGCAAATGCTCTTTACTGCGTTAATAGAACTCAGTTTTAGAACTGAGTTTTAGAAGGAAATATATAAAGCTTCAGCCCTGCAAGTGATATCGCATAGGAAGACAGCTGCCTCTCCATTGCTGTATCTTCATGGAGGTCCATGAAAGTCAGCAGGGCTCTGCTTGGGTACGTTGACTTGCCTGTGCAATGTGAGGTGCAGGATTGGGGCCAAAAACGTTATTCTGGAATTTAACCAGATTGTGTTGTCCAAATTAATTGCCATTAAATATATTTCTGGATCTAATGAAAATTGCATTTGGAATGTTTTTGGCATTGGTTTCTAAATCATATCCCAGAAACCATATGTTCCAGGACAGGACCACAGAGTTACACAAACCTCCTAATGATTTTGTAGTGCATGGAGCAATGACAAGTCAGAAAATGGCCCACAGCCACTTTCTGTTGGAGATTTGGCTGAATCCATTAAATACATTTGAGGTGAGACATTTTGGGAAGTTGTGTAAAATCATCAAAATCTTGAGGGATTCTTCATCTGTTCAGCGAAAGAGATATTGTGACAGTGTAATTACAATAGAATATAGGATTATAAGACAGTGTTTTGATGAACAAGGCCTCCTTACTTCAGGCCGTGTGAAGAAATAAAACTGAGCCATGCTTCCTTTTTCTCCTCTCCAGAAAGAAAAATGTCTAATGAATGTCTCATGTCTGAAACGCTGGGCTGGATTCATCAAAGGGAGTTAGTAATTACCAAATTGAGAGAATCATGAAGCGCTTTTCTAAATTTGAAAGGCTCATCAAGAATAGATCAGGAGCAGGCAAAATTAATAGTTATGAACTCATTTCCATAGAAATGGACTTATTAGCAAGCATGCCAGCTGCCTAAAATTATAAGGTCTTTTCCTCCTGCTTGCAGGAAATCTTTTTTTTTTTTTTTTTAAATAAAAGTAAGTTAGACTTTATTTTTTATTGCTCCTCTAAACTGGGTTTGGCAAAGTTCTTGCAAGATGGCAGAAGCTTTGACTAAACAATAAAAATGGAGGAGAAAGAAGATGAAGGAAGGGGGACAAGACAAGAAACGTACAACCCTTGGATTCCATGAGTACCTCTCTGCTGCAAACTTGTTTAGACAAAGATGGAATGGGCTGCAAGAAAGAGTTGCCAGGTCTTTTTAGGACAGAGTTTGGTTTAATAGGATTTAATGGCTGATAACACTATGAGTTATGCTCTTCTCCTTTGCTGGTAGAATTTCCACTTTCATGGCATTTTATCTTTGCTGGACACCTAAAGAACATCAGTGACCCAGAAGATGTGAGAGCCAACTTCTCAGTGTTGGTCACAAAGTACAGAGTAGGCCAAGGAGAAATTGAAGATTTGCCATGACAGGACAGAACTTATTTAAAAAGAAAAGATGGAACAGAATGGCATGTAGATAATCCCCACTACTGAAGGTGGGAACTTTAAGACAGAGTATCGTGGTTGGTAAACAGAGGTTGATGAAGTTTGAAGAAAGTAATTCTCAGGGATTGATTCTGATTTATTTGAGATTTTACTCCAGCCTACCTCCAGTTGCTTCAGCGGAGTTTACTCCTGATTTGCTCCAGTGTAAATGAGAGCTGTACCAGGTCTTTAGTGCCTTAGATTTAAGAATTTCAAAGTTCCTGGATTAACTACTGAGAGGCCTGCTATTATTGAGAACAGTTAATACATTGCCTTATGTATCAATACGCATTACGTGTCAGTCTTCCTGCTATTGGAAACACAAGGATCTATAGACGAGGGATAGAACAAGGACTGTAGAGACAGAAGGGAGGCTATGAACTGAGGAAGAAAGAAATTGACTTTTAAAGCTTTATCATTTGTTCGCAATAGCTGTAACCCGGGAAGAGATGTGGAACGAAGTCTGTGGACCGATCGTACGCCTCTCCGTGGGAGACTCTGTGTCCCAGATACTATAGCACTTGGCATTGCTCTGAGGGCTAGATCTTTGTTTTGAAGAGTGAAAAAGAGAGACCATAGTTTTGGAGAAAATTCATTGACCTGCTGTTCAGAAAGTAATTTGTAGGACTGCCGACGAATAAAGTAGTGCAGGGGCTTGAATGCCATTTTGTGAAAGCTGTGTACTTCGTGGAGGAACTCTCTAAATGAAACCTAATTAGAACACAATGAATCTGACACATAAGTACAGCTCTTTTAGCAGTCTTCCAAAAAAAAGAAAAAGAAAAAAGCAAAAAGCTGGTGCCCTGATCTGAAATGTTGACATCTTAAATACATTTAAATTACTTCAGAAACAAAGCAGGAAGCCTTTGGCTAGCAATGTTTTTTTCATTTAAGTAATGGCAGAGAATTTTCCTGGCAAACTGGATTCCACCAGCATCCATTTTTCCCGTTTTGTAGTTTCAGATTATTCATTACAAGTCAGGGACTGTGTGTGTGTGTGTTTAACGGGTCAGGAATTTTTTGACACCAGGTTTCTTCACAGAAAATGCCAAGCTGTTGAAACTTTTCACGGAAATTGTATCTGTTTTGACGAAGTTTAATTGGGAAAGTTGCTCAGTTTGAGGATGGGATTGCTGGTTAAAATCAGAGAGTGAGACCTCAGAATAGCCAGTGGTCTGTTGGTTAGGGTTCAGGAGACTCAGGTTCAAGTCTTTTCTCTAAATTAGGTAGAGCAGAGATTGGAACCTGCTTCTCCCCTATCAGACATGAGTGCGCTGACCACTGAGATAGTGGCTGTCCTGGGCTCAGGGCCCTCACTGAAATTTTTCATGAAATGGAATTCTTGATTTCCTGCCAATCCTAGTGAGTGTATCTGATGTTCTCCTTTTGTATTCTATGTTGGAATTTAAATCTGATTTCAAGCAATTGGAGTATACAGAGGCATCTATTTTTAAATGAAAGTTATGGTATACATAGAAGAAGTTTGCCTGCTTACAGAGGCAGCGGCCATTTCCTCCCTGACAGTCTCTGCAGTCTGTTATATATAGGCTTGAAAGGATTAGATTTTTATCGGTAAATGTTGGTAAACATTGATTTCACAGTTCACACACAAGCCGACGAAAAAAATGTTTCCATTGATGATGATAGAAAACTACAGATAGGCAAAATAAGAAAAGTGCTGCTTGAGAACTTATTGGAGTTTGATTTAAGAATATTTATATATCTGTATTTTTTTATTTGATGTTTGCAATTTATTTTAGCAGTTACAAAGCTTTAACTTTCTGAATGTCAGTGTCTACTGTTATTAAATCATTTTATGATGCCCCCATGATTTCCTGTCAATCTGAAAATTTAAATTGATAAAAATAGAAAAAATACTTAAAATAAACATAGAGATCATCTGTCAAAATTACAAAAAAATAAAAATGTAATTTTGCCAAGTCTAGCTGTATACAGAACACACACGCTCTGTTCTCATCTAGAATCACAAATATGTAGGACTGGAAGGGACCTCAAGAAGTCAAGTCCATCACCCATGTGCTGAGGCAGGGCTGGGTAAACCTAGATGACCATGGAGACTTGTTCATTCTTGATGTTGTCTTTAACATAACATTGGCCATTTAGACTGTAAGTGTATAGGTTTTTCTCTGGATACAGAAAAACATAAGAAGAGGATAATAGAGTTGTGGAGTGAGCACAAAACAACTGTCAGCATGATGACATAACATTGTTCTTTTAGCTCAGTTTTTGACTGTGCCTATAGCACACTGAAATGCTACCTAATCTTACTAATTACTTTACAGATGAATCCTAACCAGAATCATAGGTCCAAAGAGTTTTTAAGAATTCTGAACCCACTTCTGAATTTTTTTTTCAGTTGGTCCCTCTTGGTGTAATGGGTGAACCAAAACTCCAGATCCAGACACACCCGAAGGATTCAAAATTTGAATCTAGAATTTGTATCTAGGGCTGATCGCTAAATTTAATTTATGACTTATGTGTTCGGTTTGTGACTAAGTGAAACAAATAGTTAGAAGTAATTTGAATTTTCCATTATGCTGACAATATTTTTCTGCAGAAATTGAGAAGTCTCTAATTATATCCCTGACTTTGTATAGTATAATTTGTCTTCGGCATCTTGTTGGTAGCCTGGTTGGTCACCCAGGCGATGCATTAATAGCTTCTAGCCTTGCCTGCGGGTAGAGAAGATAAATGAACATTAAGGTCTCTGCACTGCACTTTCACTTCAGCAGTATAAGAAAGTTAAACCCATGCATGGATAGACCTTTCTGCAGTATTACTGTAGACTACTCAAGCATTTAGGGCAAAAATAATCTTTTAAAAGTAGTAGTGCAGTAGTGGGAGTAAGAGCCCGGCATTTGCAAGGGAGGTAGTGTTTCCCAGTAGATAGATCATTCAACTTGGCTTTAGGAGACCTAGGTTCCATTCCTGTCTTGGTTACTGATCTGTTGTGTGGCTGTGGGCATGTCCTTGTGCCTAAGACCTTGTCTACACTACCGAGGGAGATCGATCTAAGTTATACAACTTCAGCTACATGAATAACGTAGCTGAAGTTGACGTACTTAGATCTGCTTACCGTGAGGACCACACTACGCTATGTTGAAGGGAGATGCTCTTCCATTGACTCCCCTTGCACTTCTCATTCAGGTGGAGTACAGGAGTTGACGGGAGAGTGATCTGTGGTCGATTTAGCGGGTCTTCACTAGACCCACTAAATCGACTGCTGATGCATCGATCACCACGTGTGGATCCCCCGATAAGTGTGGACAAGCCATAAGTGTCATTCTTAATAAAAGAAACAGAAGTAATTCACAAACAGAGCTTGAATGTTTTGCATTTACATCCACTTTTAAACTTTTATTCCCAGATGACCAAAATAAAATAATCTTCATACAGTTACAAGTGTGCATCAGCAACAAGCAGTATATTTTCATGAACTGAAAAGAAGGATAATGTAACCTCACGTTTTTGTCATGCATAATTAGCACAAATCCATTTTTTGCGTGGAGATAAAGGCAAGTTCATGTTCGAATGAGAAAAAAGAGAAACGGAGAGCTCATTTCTGGTGCAACATGAGGAATGACCAAACATTCAGAACGTCAGTATTTGCAACAACAACATGATATTGGTACTTGAATAAACAATTTAGCAACGTCTGTGCTATATGGTGTCCGGGCCTTATATTAGAGGTTCATTGAGATTACTTAGAACTAATGTCTGAGTTTAATGGGAAACATGCTTCCTTTTCAGAAAGCTAAAAGATAGATTGTCAGCTCATCTATAAAGTATAGCCATTGCCCACTGGATTGTTTGATTTAGTCTTTTATCAACTTTTGTGGCCTATGGGTTAGCCTACTGGTCCTCAAACTGTGGGTCAGGATCTCAAAGTGGGTCGTGACCCCTTTTTAATGGGGTCACCAGGGCTGGCATTACACTTGCTGGGACTTGGGGCTGAAGCCAAAGTCTGAGCCCCACTGCCCAGGACTGAAGTCCTCCAGCTTTGGCATCCCCCAGGGCAGCAGGGCATGTCATGTGATGAAACCTCCAGGAATACATCCAACCAAAATTGGCAGCTCTAACATCAGCAGAAACTTAACCGCAGTATTGCTATAGTAACTAATTGACATGTATCCTAATATATTTGAAATAATTAATATACTAAGGTACAGAATAAGGACACCCCAATGTTTTTAAAATGAAGAAGTGAGTTATGGGCAAAGGAGGCTGAACATTCTTATGAATATTCATAGCAGCCATTTATGGCTAACCACGGCCTAGAGTCTAGACCATTGAGACCTCAACCACTGGAATCGCTTGGCAGGCAAGATATAGGATTGGACTCTTGTGGACCACCACCTGTTTTTCGACCCTGGGTCTACACAAGGATTGTGCGAGTGTGCGTATGACATGGTGCTGGACGTAAAATTAATATTGCATTACTGTTACTTTCTGGTTTGGATCGGAACAGGTGTGTGTTTACTAATTGTGTCAATACAACTATTAAAAAGTCAAAAGCTCTTTCCTAAGTGAGTGTTGCAATTGTGCACGTTGGGGTTACCAATTAAACCGTAACTGATTTCCAACTCTCTGGATTCTTGGAACTGAAGCCTGTCAAACCTAGGGTGTTAATTTGTCAGTTGGAGATTTTTAAATAATGAATACACAATCAATAGATCAGGCAACATTTCCCGAAGTCTGCATGTTGAATTTGATAATTCTCCTATTGGAAAGAAAAAAAAAAACCTGTTGCAATTTATTTTGTTCTTGACATTTCACTGATGCTTCATTTTAAATTGCACTTAATGTGCATTTTGTTTTCCAGAGCAAACATCTCCTTCTATGAGATCTTGCAGATGGACTTTGAAATTGACAATAGCAGTAGCCTGGCAGGAGCTCAGCAAATTACCTGGCAGGTGGAATACCCCAGAGAAGACTTGATGAGTGAACTGGTGGTCTCAGAGATCTTTGTCAGCCAAACAACATTTGCAGGAATTGTTCCTCTTGCAATGGTAAGAAACTGCTTCTTTGTTTTTCAAATGCTTCTTTTGATTCCTTTTAGTATTCAAGGAAACATGAACCATTTTTTTAATTTGCTACTTCCTATGCATCTGCTGAAAATGGTTTAAGTGCAAAAACTACATTCCAATAATATTTTATTTACCTGATATACCATAATGGCTCCTTGGAAACCATTAGAGTCTATTGTGCAAATTCTTTTCTGTTTGTGGATTATTGGCCTGGTACATAGTAACAGCTCCTCTGGAGCTGTTGTCTTCTGTTGTGTTAATGCGACTGCCATGCACGCTCACTAAGGCTAAATGCTACAATTAGTTATGACATTTTCATTTAAATAAATTGTAGAAAACTTCATTTCTAAGCCAGACAACTGGGCCATATTTTGCTTTGCTTTTCCCCAAAGCACTCAAATGCACTAGACTAAATCACCAACTAGCGGGCTGCAAAATGTCAATTTAATAAAAAACTCATTTTGAGTTATACAATGGGGACACAAAATCATTTCTAAAGACTTAGATTTTTCGATTTAGAGAGAGGCCCTGTTTGCAAAGCAGGGTGTAATATGTGTGGTCAAAAAAACCTAACCCCCACTTTTTTCATGTAAGAGGCTTCTTGTGTATTGAAATGCAGCTTGGTATAGGGACCTTGGGTGTGACTGTGGGACCTCTGTTTCTAAAACTTTGTGCTGGTGCAAATCAACTGCATTTAAATGTGGTTACACTAGTGTAAAGCAGGTGTAACATAATGGTGAATTAGGCCCTGTCTGCAGAACTTCCTTTGAAAAATTGGCCTAAAGAGCTTATGAAGGACTAATTCTTTTTCCAGCTTAATTTGGTTAAAAAAAAACCCCTCGGTTTTAGACTGAGGACCTGGATGATACATTTCAATCTACTGATAAATTTTAAAGACTCTCTTCCCCCCCCACCCCTCCGCTCGCAGTCCTGAGAAAGGAAGCTAATTTTTATTTTCGTGCTCAACAAAAATCCAAACATCCCTCTCCACAAACATTCCTGTCCTGCTGGGAGAGAAGCAAAGGAGGAGACCAGTAAATACAGACAAGGAGACTGATCAAAACTAAAATTAACTCGATGTGACATTGTCAATTATTAGTGATGATTCAGGTTGTAATACTAATATATAGTGCGGGATAAACAATACCACTGTTACACCACACACGTTGTTTGAAATGGCTCATAAGGTATTTACGCGACTAAGAGTGCCACTGGGATATAGTAGAGTTGGGTTCAAATCAGCAGCCCACTGCTGAACTCTCAAAGGTGCATCATGTATGTTTGGATCGGAATTTTGCAATTGGCCCTGCTTCCTCTGTAACGGCCCCCCTCTCTCTCTAATTGCTGAGTCGGCCGCTGGTGCCTATTTCTAACCCCAGATCTCTGAATGTTAGGCAGGAGGTTTGTAGTCCTGATCTAGAGATGCATCTTAATTTTGCTGCTCATTTATTTTCACCTCTTATTTTACAGCATGATGGGGGAAAAAAATGGAAGTTTAAATATATATTTTTGTCTCCTTTTGAGACATCCCAGTGTTTCTTCACATGGCCATAGTCCTTGGTGATGTTTTTCATCAGTAATTCAGCCATCTCCCTCGGATTGCAGGCTTCCTTGCCTGTCTGGCCCCAGGCTAACAGGAGAGTCTGAGATAGCAGTAGCAAGAACAACAGGTTTTATTTGCATTCCTTCCCCTCATATTTGCTAATTTATGGTGCTGCTTCACTTCACTTCAAGACAGGCTCCAGCCTGTGTTGCCGAATTGGGAACAAAAGCCAAGGTACCATGCACTATCATGTTCTGTTCAGTGAAACCAGGTGTTAAGGAAAGTTCTTGAAATAAGAAAATATATTTTAATGTTCTTTTTGAGGGGTTCCTCAACTCCTTCCATCACTAATAAGTCAATTTTATTGTAATTTTTTCCTACTATTTCCTGAATGACACAGAATCTGTAAATAAATATCATCTCATGTATTTTTGTCCCTTAGAAGAACATTATAAAGGTGTAACAAAATGCAGTAGGTTTTAAACTCCTCATTTCTGCGTTGAATGTAAGTTACTTGGGGGTCCCTTTAATTTCTTGACTGTTCTAATTTGTCAATACAAAACGTAGAACCCAATGCAAGCTCACTGGTGTGAGAGAAGTTGCATGAACGTGAAAAGAGGTTTTGATCCTTAGTTTGTGGGATCAAGTATTTTGATGACCTCAAAATCCCATGGCCAGTGAAAGATAATTAAGTCTTTGTAGTTTCCTGTACAAATTCGCTTTGTGTATAAATTGGACCATCGGCACTGTGTAAAGCTAAACTGTATACTGAAAAATGTCTTGTCAGGAAATGTTTTGCAGGTGGCTACAGTTATAATTCGCTGAACACTGGAACTCCATCTCTGGTTTACATTGTTTAAGACCGCTGTATATTTGCTGAGGGAAAACTAAACAAAACCAAACCAGACTGTGAAATTGTGCAGAGCATCAGGGGCCCCTTCTTAATAAAGACCTAAACTGAAGTTAAATTCCTAGATCTTTCTGTTGGTCAGGATAAATAAGCCTCATGCTCATGCCAGAACAGACAGGGTTTCTCTTACGCATGGTTCAGTATCTCACTATTGTTTTCTGCTGCTGCTAGGGCCAATCATAAGTACATCTGTAACTTTTTCAAGGCTTTCCTTGAATACAAAATAAAAAGAGCAAGGCCCCTCTGTGATTAACATCCCCTCATTGCATGATTGTCAGGACCAGGATATGGGTGGACTGACCTGGTGGTTAGAACCGGAGCCCAACCTATTGGTTAGAGAAAGGGACAGGAGCCAGATCTGGAATAAGGAACCAGGAATCAAGCCAAGGGTCAGAGCTAGAGCCAGAAATCAGTAGCTGGAGCCAAAAGCCAGGCAAGAGAGCAGGGCAGGGTGGAATGGAGCAGGACAAGGCTGGAGAGGCTGGATAAAAGGCAGAAGCAAGGCTGGGTACAGGGGCACTTGCAGATTGGCTGCTGCTGCCGCTGAGCTTAAGTGCAGACCTGTTGGCTCCTTTCAACAGTCAGGTGGGCTGGCCACTTGGGCAGGCTGGGCAAAAAGGCGATTCCACTGCAGTCCATCTTGGCTTATTAGCCTGCCCGAAGGCTGAACCATCTAACCCCAGGCTCAGCTGAGGAAATTCAGCCCCATGGGTTCTGAGAATGATGGTGGCAGTGTTAGTGGTAGGGATCGTTTTCCATTACCTAACTTATTTTTCTTCTAGATAAAGTAGGTGTGGTAGGTCTCATGCTAGCGTTCGTGTAATAGTCTGATAAAAAGAGGCAATTGCTTGCTTCGGTGGGGTTTACGAATAATCTCTCATGAAATCTTATGTTTTAACATGCACATTTGGGAGGAGGTTTAAGAGATTAGATTTTTGTGTGTTTGTGAAAAGATACAGTTGATTTCTGCATATTATGCAGCAAAATAGGGCTCCATATCAGCAGACAATCCTGCTGTATTGTGCTGCATGCTCCTGGCTGCAAAGAACACTAGTCCCTTGGTTTAAAATCAGTGGTGCATTAATGAGCAGTGCTTTGAGATCCCTAACAGAGAAGGGCCTTGTGCAGCTGAAATGTAACTCACTCTTACATAGTTAATCACTTTGGGTCCCAGTAAGAAAAAGTGCAGGCTTGTAATGCAAAATGTACATTTTGATTCATTATTTCAGGGTGAGGGGGCAACCTTATGGCACATATAATTTCCTTATTGGGTGCAGCAGTAAGGTTTCAACGTACAGTATCTTTATGTGAAAAGGAGATGTGGGCGTGGAGAACACTAATTATCGCACAAATGCTAACCGAGAAATCGGTATGCAAATGTCATTAGGAAATATCTGCGAATTTATGAACAAATAAGACACTTCCTGGTTTCTCAGAAATAAAGGAAAACCCCAACCAGGATAATGGGTGGTACAGTCAGCTGTCAATTCTAAAACCACCAACCCAATTGCATCTGGCATTCAACAGTAGTGCCCCAAAAGTACAAATCTACTTACAAGTCTGGAACGTCTTCAAGTTTGTGCAAAACTAATGAACTAAAATATTTTATTTATTTATTTATTTATTTATTATGGGCAACTGGGTAGCTTTCAAAGATTTCCTCATTGAATAATATTCCAAGTGTTCATTGGAACCATTTATTGTGACATGCATCTTCTTGGTTTAAATCCAAATAGCAGTTGGACCCTATTTGCACAATTTGAGGAGAAGTTATTCGCTTTTGCAGCTTTGGAGTGGCCCAGCCAACAGTTCTTGGTATTATTCTGTTTTACTAGTAACTATGAAATCTGATTTTATTTTGAGTGGATAAATTTGGAAGAACAAGGTTAAAATATAATTTTTGAATTCTGGGAATGCCTGAAAAACTTGAGTCTATGTCCATTTGGAAGATCATCCATATAATTTTAACTCCAAAGCACTGTTTTTCACTTTTTGAATATTTTAAATCTAATTTTGATTAGAGTAAATACAATAAATATGTTCATGAACAGCAGAAAATCTAAATATTTTCCTGCTGGGAAACAGGGAGTTTTCTCCACAATTTGAAGCAATAATTCCTTGCTCTCCTGATAATGATAAAGTCCAATTTGAATGACTCTGCAGAACAAAATAAAGTAAAATTTATTATGGAAGTGATCAGAATATTTTACTAAATCAGGACTGGGACAGTTTAATTTTAGTTAGTAGAATTGACTTTCTGATAGCCATGTCTCTAATTCCAGATGGAACGTATGCATTGTAGGGAGTAATGGAAAAGATGAGGTAGAATAGCAGGCCATCTCCAACTGATTTGGTAATGAAGCGACTTCTCGTGAAATGAGAAAATAGCAAGGTGGTTGATCACAGTTGTTTATAGCCTGCACTTGACGCAAGAACTGATTTGGATGACAGCTATGACAAGCCTACCGCTGTTGCAAAAGGATATCAGTCTACCTTAAGATGAGCTGTTCTTATAAATCAGCTACCCACAGAGAGGTTTCTCTCCTATAGTTCTTTTTATAGTGGCACATGGTGGGAATGCTCTAATTCAGCTATATCATCATTTCCATCATACACCTGCTAGAGAAAATATGGAAAAGGAGGTAACTTGCTGTGCATGCTCCGGCTGTGCCGTAAAGCCAAAGTTATGGGAGGTTAAAAGATGTCAGGTGAATGTAGATAGACAAATGTAATTAATCCAAGCCATCTTGATGAACACTCCTGCTCTTACAAAAGTGCCATTAGTACTTCCATCTTTTGTCTGATGCAAAAGGGGACATGTTGCCTCTTAATATCCTGCTGGAACACTGGTTCAGTACTGGCTTAAATGGAGGAGTACCACTCACTGAATCATTAGCACCACTTCCAATGGCACCGCCACTAAATTAGGTTGTGAACACAAGATGGTATTGCTGCATGGATTTTCTACCTTTTTAGAAACGCACCACAACTGTTTTGTGCAGATCTATGTGTGGCTTCCAATTTTATTGGCCAACATTCCCAACACAATTTTGATCTTTTTTTCTTTTTTTTTTATGGTGAGCTTGTCAGCCTGGGAAGTGATTTTTTTTTATGTATTCAAAGATAGGGAAGAATTTATTTCACATGATACTGAGCTATCTGCATACAATTTGTAGGAGGGCAACATAGAGCTTGATGGATCTGCCATGCCCTCAAGATGCCCCTTCTCCGGAGACACACTGTTTCTGTGCATATATTTAATTTGGGAAGTTCACTGTTTGAGTAAGTGTGACCAAATTGATAAGGGCTCCTAATAGGATATATGCAAACATACATCTATGATGTATAGATATATATAAATAACTTATGCCATGTGTGGTGGTGAAATCAGTGTAACAAATTGCATTCATCATTTATTTGCCTATTTCTTCTTAAAGCCATCTTTTCATCCATCTCTGAGCAGATTTCCAACATAACAAATCTCTGAGCAGCTTGAAGCGGCTATTGTACTAAAGTTACTCCCATAATAACACTGCTCCGAATTGCACGTTTCAGTCTTTGACCAGTCCTGGCCCAATATCAGGCAAATCACACTTTCTCTTCAGTGGCATAATTTTGTAGCCTTGTAGATTTTGAGATATTAGATTGTATAGAAAAGGTATTCTAAACAATTTTTGTGCTTTCTAAATTTTATGAACTATATATTTTCTTATTCTCAGAGGCCTGTACAGTTGGATTCTTGCCACTAAAGGAAACCTGTTTTGGCAGGTGGAGGTAAATGGGGGAAAAAAAAGATTTGTATATATTTTAAAACTTTTCTTGGCAGACCACTCATCAGGGGATGGGAGCCTTTAGTGGGAGTGGCTGGAAGGAGATTGCTGAGCATGCTACAACTCACCCACTGATAGGGAATGTGACTTCCTGGGGTAGAATTTCTGTCCCAGGGACATCTCAGAGGGTGGCTTGGTGGTCAGTCGCAAGTATGGTCATGCTGGGGTGGCTGATCACCTTCTTGGTACTATTTAAGATAACAAACTGAGAGGTGAATATGTGGACATATTGTCACTGTTGCACAGGGAGGTGCTGATAGAAAGTAAGCTGGGGAACAGCAAGCTGGGCAATGAAATGCCCAAGTGGCCATGGGTGTCTAGAACATGGGAAAATTGGGAAACTTCTTTCCTAATTGGTGTGGTCATTATTGCAGAGGCTTACCAAGATAGAAGCCCAGTACCATCTCCAGTTAAGCTTGAGGTGTTAAGGGTTCTCCTTACCCTAACAAGATAGATTGGCATTTTTATGGGCTGGGTTTACTTTGGGATTTAGGAACCCTTTTGCAGGAGAAAAAAGGCATGTAATGTTGACAAATTTGAAGGAGTTATGGGGAATGGGCCATACTGTAAAGAAAAAGTTTATACAAGAATTAAAGGGGAATAGGATAGCAGGGCCATTCAGTCATCTCAGTATATGGGACTTACAGGTTTTTCCCCTAAGGTTGGTCCTTAAGAAGGCCCTGAGTGAGTATCACATAATTCACCACCTGTCTTACCCACGGGATAGCTCAGTTAATGATGGAATAGGCCCGGCCTTGTGTTCCGTGTCCTATTCCTCCACTGATGAGGCTGAGTGCCTGGTTTGGTCTTGTAGCCAAGGGTTTTTAGTGTGGAGGTTCTGGCGGGGTGGTCTGAAGGCACCAGCCTTAGGGAGGATACATGCTGTTCCATCACTGTTGTGCACAGGGATCTTGCATGGATCCTGTATCCTGTGTGTCACTGTGGACAAGAGGTGACCTTGTTCAGGGAGACAATTCCTGGTACCATGTTTTGGAGCTTTTTGGAGCAGCAAGCTAGTATCTGGGTCCTGTAGAGATTCTTCTGCGGGGGCTTTGGAATTTAGGAGTATACATTGGAAGGGGCGATTGATTATATTAACCTTGAGGAGGTCAAAGACGGATCTTCCCTGTCGAGGCTGTGAGGGCATACATGGCAATAAGACCCGGGGTGGGAGGAAAGAGCCCATCTTTATTCATGGCAACGGGAATCCCTTCACAACATACCCATTTATTACAGTTTTAAGACAGGTGTAATGTGCTACAAAAGAAATGAACGATCATTCTTAAAAATCATCACAAATTGACTTTTCCCCCTCAAATACTGCTCTAAATGTAACATTTATATATCATTTATATATTCAAAAAACGGTACTGGCTTTAATTAACTAATCAATCCTGAATAAATGCATCTTGGTAAGAATGAAAAATTATATGGAAATGAAGCCACTCTTACTCAGTTTTACCTGTTCCTGAATGTTTTATGAGTCACTTTTCAGATTCCTTAAAGTGCTTTGAGAAGCACACTCAAAAGTTCCATAATAATATGGCTTAATATCTCTAAAACTGATTTACTTAGAAAAAGTTGGGATTTGCAACTTGAAGAATAAATTTTCCCACAATGCCTAGAGCCTTTATGTATGACTTTGACAATGTAAATACTGATTTATCAACTCCGATTGTCCGTAACTACTTAAGGCCTCTTTAATTAAGGCAAAATTGCCACTGTAGTCAATGGGGAATTTACCAGAGCAAGGACTAATTGTTCCCTTAAGTTGGAGTCTAGTTCAAATGCAAAATTTCTAATTTATGTTATGGTTTTGTTTTCTTTTTTTTGAATTTTCAGTGCCAGGTGAAAGACGCAACCTTTGAGAAATTTTGCCCACAGAAAATACGAAGTGTCCTGAATTAGACTCTGAGCATTCTCTATTCTGAATATCCGGAAAGGATGTTCAGACAGTGAGCACAGTATAAGACCACTTGTTTAGTACAACAGAGCATGATGCATTCAGTATCAGCATCAGCTGCGTTGCTCCTGTGTAACTTATTTTGTTTTCCTTTCGGCAATAAATAGTTCTAATAATTGAGTCTTTCAACATCTGGTGTACCCATTAACATGTGCTGCTAATGTCTCAGAAAGTAGAAAGGTGATTCATTTTCATCATGTTTAATACAATAACAGAGCAAGGTGGAGAAGGAGAATGTCAAAACACTTAAATTCTTCTTCTCGTTCAGATATTCTGGTGCATTACTGAGTATTCACAAAAGAACTTGCTTTTCAGTATGACAATAATTAAATGTAAACACTGAGCCTGATTTTCAAACATAGGATACCTAGAATAGGATGTCAATCCTTAATCTGATTACTCAAATTGTGGTTTATGCATCCAGTATGTCTCGCATATTATTACAGAGTTGTTTAGTTGGATTTCTTTAGATACCTATGTCTTGATTCTGTTCTCACACCAGCATACAGGAAATCAAGAGTAACTTTCCTGAGATCAATGGAGATATAACGGTATAAAACTGGTATAACTGAGGGGGAATTTTGTTCTTATTGTGCATCTCTCATCTGTTTCAAGAGTCAGCAAATAATTAGGGTTTTCAGAGAAGACCTTTAGAGACAAGTTCTTACCATACCATGACAGTGTTTCCCACCTATATTTTCTTCTAATTTAGCGTCATTTTGGGAGCCTTTGTTTCCCTTTGTTCTTGTTTGGGTCTTGCTCATTTCTTCACAACCAATAGCGGCTTGAAGGAGCCATATTGACTGAAGGAGTAGGTGAACGTGTGACAGACATATAATGTGATGCAGAGACGGAATAAAAAGTGTGGCTAGTGGCCTTTCTGTAACAGAAAGACTCAAATTAAAATAAAGTGATATATAGAAGGCTAAGTACCTGAGTCTCTTTTACACTGAAGGCGCCTGTACATAACTCAGGGCAGGGGGAACAGATCCTCAGATGGTGTATGTTGACTCAGTTGAAGTCAATGGTACTATGACAATTTGCACCAGGTGAGAATATGCCCCCTGGCACTTGCACTTATACCCGTTTTCAATCCCCTTTACACTGAGGGTGTGGTGTTAAGGTACCTTAGTGTAAATGGAAATCATGCCTTAAAATCTTTGAAGAACAGTTCTGCCTAGAAAAGTGACTATGCAACAATGGCCTCTTCTTACTCAACAGATCTGGTTCTTGTGTGTATTCAGGGTCCTATCTGCTTACTTTAAGTAACAAAACACTGTACATTTGTACTCCTTTCTACTCATGTTAGTCCTGCAGAGGCAACACAGCTAAGAGTATGAACTGGATTCTATTCCTTCTTGTGCATCATCAGCTGACTAATGCACTAAATATCCATTAGTTACTCCTGAGTAGCTCCCTTGAAGACAATGGAGAGGCACAGATGTCAAAGAGCATAATTGATAGGTGGGTGGCATGGGGATCACTGGTATAATTGAGGTATCTAAATTCTTTATTCCTGGGTAAGATATATGAAAAGGAGAAGGACCTTTGCTTGACTCATAGATCCCAAGTGAAGTTTTCAGGGCTGGAAGGAAGAAAAAACATCTTTCTACTTATAAACTGAGACATTGGCTATGTTAACTCATTGAGAAACAATAAACGTGGAACCCCACAATGTCATATTTAGAGTCACTTTGCAAAGTAGAATGCCATTTAAAACTAAATCTAGAAATTGGTAGAATAAAGATGGATATGGTTGCATAATGATACTGCAGTTCTCCCCACCATCTCTCTCAATCAGATAGACCTCTGCAATTTTTCACAGATTGGGAAACACTGAATCGGCTGAGCTTGTTAGGGTAGCCCTACTCTGTTTCCTGGGGTAGAAGAACCCCCCACCCCTGCACACACACACACTTTATCCATTCCGGGCTTGTCACCCAGGTTTCCACCACAGAAAATGTGACTGGCTTAAAGGTCAAAATCAGCCCTAACCCAGCAACTTCAGAGAGTTTCTAGGCAAGCAGGAACTTTGCCATTGTGAAGAACAAGAGATGATAGAGAGACATTGTAACTGTTTTTGCAAGAAAGCTCCAACTGCAGCCTAGGAACAATAGTTGTTATAATAAAAGAATATTTAGCGTTATCATATTGTCTAGAGAAATGATTTTGGTTTGTGAATGGCAGCATTGGTGTTTTATATATACAGATACAAATCCTTTGCTGTACAGTAATAGGATTGTAATTCCCAGGATGTCATCATCTTTAAAGTGTTTTTCAGATGTAATAATCAATATTTCACCAGTACAGCGAGCCCCTGGCGCTGAAACGTTTTTTTTTGTGTACGCCGCAAGTATTTAATCTCTGTCTTCCGAAATCTTGTTTCCTCCCTAAAAATGTAAGCTGTTGGTTGACTAATGTTGTGAATCACTTAGAACCACAGATGGCCATATATACACTAGTGAGTTTTCTTTTAAATGGGAGATTGAATAATAGCGTCTCCAGTTGCTGCTGGCAAACATGCTGACAGGAACACCCAGGAAAAATGGTCCTTAAAGATGCCCATTTCTATAACTCAAACTGAAAGAAAATTGCTGAGTAAAACACTTTATTTGTTTTAGGATGTGCAAGAATGCAGAGGTTTTTACATGTTACTGGCTTGCTTTGCCTGCACTATGGCTGCGGGGTGATAAGAAGTTTAGAAAAGAGATGACTAAGGGGGATTGGATAGAGGTCTATGAAGTCATGAATGGTGTGGAGAAAATGAATAATGAAATGTTATTTACTCCTTCAAATAATACAAGAACCAAGGGTCATCCAATGACATTAATAAGCAGCAGGTTTAAAACAAACAAAAGAGGTATTGCTTCATACAATAGTCACCCTGGGGAAGTCAGTGCCAGGGGATGTTATGCAGGCTAAAAGTATAACTCGGTTAAAAATAAAGAATTAGATAAGTTCATGGAGGACAAGCCTAATAATGGCTGTTAGCTAAGCTGGTCAGGGACACAACACCGTGCTCTGGGTGTCCCTAAACATCTGCCTGCTAGAATCTGGGACTGGAAAACACGGGATGGGTCACTCAATAATTGTCCTGTTCTGTTAGTTCCGTCTGAAGCATCTGGCACTGGCCACTGTTGGAAGACAAGATAGTGGGCTAGATGCACCATTGGTCTGACCCAGTATGGCTATGCTTAAGGTAAACTCAGTTTCTAAGAAACGTTGTGAAATGTCCCACTATACAGCAGGCCACATCATCCTCCCCTTTTATGCATGCAACTTCCATTGCTTTTGCATATTCAGAGCCATGTTCTAGTGTGTCTACTTCCCAGTAATTCCTGCTTGGGAACTAGCCACAGTACAGTATGCTTCTTTGTATGCTTGGTCAAGATCCTGGCTACCATGCTTGGCAGTGTCTTCAACCTATGTTGCAGCAGGCACAGGAGTGAAGCATCTTTTCAAAGCAGCAGTAAAGGCTACTAAGGGAGGTCTCCAAGCACAGCGCAATGTCCCAATATTATCAAAAAATGAAAACTTAAGCCCTGATCCTATACCATAAAGGTCAGTTGGATTTTTGTTATTGACTTTTGTCATAAATATAAAGGGAAGGGTAACAACCTTTATGTATGCAGTAACATCAGAGGTACAGAATCACTTACCTTTAAGGGGTTAATCAGTTCAATTAACCTAGTTGGCACCTGACTAGAAGGACCAATGGCGGAAAGAAGATTTTTTCAAATCTGCCGGGGGAGGGTTTTGTTTGTGCTTTTTGTTTTTGCTTTTTGTTTTTGTTGTTCCCTCTTGGGACAAAGAGAGAGATCAAGCAGGTAACCCAGCTCCTAAAAAGATCCTGAAATGAACTTGTAAATAATAACAAGGAAACGCGTTAGATTATCTTTTGTTTTAGCTTGTGAATTTTCCCTATGCTAAGAGGTAATTTTATTCCTGTTGTCTAATTGGGAAGCAGAATCAGAGGGGAATCCTCTGTGTTTTAAATCTTCTTATTTACCCTGTAAAGTTATCTTCCATCCTGATTTTGCGGGTGTGATTCTTTTACATTTTTTTAAATAAAATTCTTCTTTTCATCTTGATTGATTAAATTTATTGATTGATTTTAATCTTGATTGATTTTCAGTGTCCTAAAAACCAGGGTTTTGGTCTGTGCTCATTTTGTTAACCTATTGGTTGGTATATTATTCTCAAGCCTCCCCAGGAAAGGGGGTGAAGGAGCTTGTATCATTTTCAGCTTGCACATTGAAAAAAGTGTTTTATGTGACTATAGCAGAGTAATCATGCTTTCCTAGTATCTAATATAATTCTGATGGTCTTCAAATAAAATGTTGTTATAGGGCATAAATGATTTTATTGAGTAATGCTATTATGACAATGGCCATAACATATGGCTAATAAAGATGACATTTCTTAGTAGGAATGCAAAATTTAAAAATATTTTTTATGGAGATTTGCACTGTGCCAGCCAATATAGAAGCCATTTGATCAACGTTGATCAGAGGAACAATCTGATCCTGAGATCTGCTGAGTCGAGCTGCACCAAAGACGTAAGTTCAGTTTCACAAAGGATTTTGAAATGTAGCTTTGTTCCTAATCCAAATGAAAACAAAAAAATTCAAACTTGTTCAGTGAAGGAAATTTTTTTTTAATTGTTCAGGTTGATTGACTTTTCAAATTGTGTATTAAATGCAAATGGACCAATAATGCAGAATTTAAAAATACATCAACACAAAGAGTTTCCAAATTTTAAAAAAATTTAATGTTTTGTGGCTGAAATTGTTGAAATGGGGCATTTTGACATTGTTGGAAGTTTTTTTTCACAGTTTTCTGCTGAAACAAAATTCTGGCAAAATGGACCTGATTGTGTGAAGCCTTTCAATTTTGATGGAACGTCATATTCCAACATATTTGGTTCCCCTGAAATGTCTTTGGCCATCTCTAAAGTAGAGCATCCCAAGTTGTTACTGGAAGTGTTCAGCATGACTCTATATCAGGTGCTAAGGTCTTCAGTGGTGTTCAGGTAGTAATTTCTTGCCATCTAAATGTTTGGAATAAAAAATAATAAATAAAAGGAATAAGTAACCCTGGAGAACAGAGTTGGCACTTGGTGGGACAGAAGTAATTGCATTTTGAGTGTTTCTGTGGAAGCAACGTGACATGACAAATTTTTAGAGGCTCTGTCAATACCATTAATATTTATAATGCACTCTAGAAAACAGCTAATATGTGCCACATCCATCAAATATTAGTTCAGCAGAATTGTATTCAACTGTTAAACTTTGTTGGATGATGAATACTGAATCACAATAGCCAGAGATTATATGAAGGATTTTATGCTCCAGTTTTATACCTACTTGAGTAAAGTCATCATGTTATTCCATTGTGAGACAACCACCTTTCATAAAATCAGCATCCTTACCGATGTTTGGTACAGCCACGGTAGTTATTATAAGTGCAAAACATTCCTGAATATACAGGTAGTATCCATGCCAAGTGTATCACAGATCTGGTTGCAAGATACCCAGGATCATGTAATAAAGCCAAGATTTTCAGCTATTCCCTTCTTGGAAATCATTCTGAAACATGTCAAATTGCAATGATTTGGCTACAGACTGCCAATAGCTTTCAGTTTTGATGATGGCTGATAGTTAACTATTATTACTCCATGCCGCGAAAGCCAGCCCTGCAAATCACACTTCTCTCTTATTCCAAGTCCCTCTTTAAAACTCACTCTTCCACAAGGCCCTCAAGAAATAGGTTTAAATTGTCCCTGCCTCTGGATTTCTCAATGCGATAATTCTAAATATCTAGCGTTCAACTATATGTTCTTCTGGGCAGGAGCTATCTTTATTTTCCTGTATTGTGGTGCACTGAGCACAGTTTTGGAGCTAATGAATAATAAACAGTTATGTATGAAGATTACATACATTCATGTTTCCACATTTGTTGTAATATACCCTCATGTCTGAGATACTAATATCCCAACAATAAGATATTCCATTAATAGCAGTTATTCACTATAAAGCTGGCTAATAATTCCTGATCAACTCTTCACCTGTTTGAGAAGTACCCGTGGGATCATATCCCAGCCAAGCACTTGAACTACTAGACTGAAAGTTATAAGGGGGGAGGGACAGGGGCAGCCCCCAGTGCCAACACCACCGCATCTTCCTCTGGCCACTTTGTCTGGAGCAAGTCAGGCATCTAACTCATTCCTGCAAAAAACGCCTTAGGCAGCTACCCGGGCCTGCCTGACTCCAGAAGCAGGGTAGCCATTCATGGATTGCTAAGTAGAGAGAGGCACCTCCCTGCCCCCAGGATTTGAAGTGCTAAGTGTAGTCAAAGCGCCAGCGCTGGGAGAGAGCTCTCCCAGCGCTGTCCGTACTCCACCTCCCTGTGGGGAATAACGGACAGTGCTGGGGCTTTGACCACACTGGCGCTTTGCAGCGCCGCAATTTGCAGCGCTGGAGAGGGTGTGTTTTCACACCCTGCTGCAGCGCTGCAAATTTGCAAGTGTAGCCAAGGCCTCAGCAGGGCTTAGGACACATGCCTCTGATAGGGGTATCCCATTAGCTAGCTTAGGCAGCTCCCTGCCTAGCATGCTGGCTTTTGTGACTCTGATTCTAAGGCACTTATCTCTCCCCATTAAGGCACCTATCTCTCCCCATTCGTTGCATAGGGAACCCAGGCACCTAACTCGCGGTGTTGTTCCTGGGATTATCTAGGTGCCCAAAAGTTAGGTGCTGTGATGCGCAGAGTTGCAGCACCTAAATTTCTGTGTTGATCCCACCCTCGTTGACCAACGCAGACTGGTAATAACCAGCGGAACTGGGAAACATAGCACATGGGAAGCTACAAGGCTGTTAGTTTGCTTACCTAAAGCGAGAACAATTAGCCAATAATTTGGGTTGAGCTCATTTAAAATTTTTCCAGAATGCTCATTTCAGTTTTTATTGCCAATTAACTTAGCATTCTAGTCTCAGTCTTCAGTTGATTAGCCGGTAATTTGAACTGAAGCCCTCATCAAAAGGGCATCATTTGTAAAACAGAGGAGAAATCTCAGAGATAGTGAAATTACTGTTAATTAAATCTGCATGTGCCTATACTGGGGACACGTGAACAAAATGATATTTGTTTTTGCATGGTGCTGCTAGCTGGAGAGTGAGTCTTATTAGCACTATTTAATTGTCAGCCTGTGTTCATAAAAATGTACAGCAAGCAGAGTCCCTTCTGCATGAATTAATTTTAACGGCATGTGCACATGACTGATGCATATAGTGCTTAGATTATGCAAACAAAATCATGGTCTTGACAAGCAGATGTGGTACCATATTTCTTATACACATTGTTGCACTGTAATCTTTTTTTTTTTAAACAGACATTTGTATTTAACGCACATCTTGCTCAACACGGGTGTAACTTCGTTGATCTGAGTGTAGTTACCTTCTGCTTTATGCAGATGTGAGATCAGAATTAAGCTCAGTAATTGTTAATTTTTCCTGTAATTTTTTTAATTCAATTAAATGGCATCGTAGAGATAGAGCAGAACAATAATCTGGCAGGTTTAGAAGTTGTAACCTAGACTCTAAGCTGCTGTTGAGTATAAAGCAATTACTTCCAAAGGTGTCTCTGTTCTATGGAAATGTTATGCTGTAGCATTATTAAGATAATCAAGATACTGTGTAATGTGGTGCTTTGGGAGAATCCTCTACAGCTCATATTTTATTCAATTGTGTGGTACTTGAATTATCAAAGGCTCAATTCTGCCACCCTCTCTCTCACTGAGTGATAATACAACTGTAGTCTGTGCTCGCCGGAGCTTCCGTGTGGTTTTCAAGAGTAGCCTGAAGTGACGCATAATACAGTAGCTCACCCCGGAGAGGGCAAAGGTGTGGATAACTGAGATGAGGGCCACGCTAAAGAGCAAGGGTCACAAGCCCAAGGCCACTTGAAAATGGTAAAAGCATTTTGTACTTCTGGTGTTACCTGAGAAAACAAGAGCAGCAGCGGATCCAGTGAGACTCAGAGGAGAAAATTCTGGGCTGTGCCTCTTACAGCCTTTATCTATCTTTAAGCCACCTTTGCAGCCTCCTGATGTGACTTGTTTCATGGGTTAGAATTTTCCCTGAATTAATATTGGCAGCCCCAGAAAGCTATGTGTTATGGCAGCCTGCTGTTCAGAATCTCAGTGCTGTGACCTCCAGCCCTGGCATATCCCCTGTGCCAGGGTTTCTCAATCCCTGGGTCGGGATCCAAAATGAGGTTGCCAGACTCTTTCAAAGGGTCATGTGACAGCTCCAGCCTCCTGGGGCTCCTGTCGCATGGGGCTGGCTGGGCTCACCTCACTGCTCTGGCTACTGCAACCTCTGGGGTCCCAGCGCCACTCAGGTTTGGTCTAGCCGTCATGATTACGGGAGCCCGGGCAGGCCAACTTTGAGCGAGTGGCACTGCAACTCCACTCCACTCACACAAATTTAGTCCAGCCGTGGGGAAACAGAGCCAAACCTGACCAGTGCTACAACCCTGGAGGTTGCAATAGCCAGACTGGAGAGCCACGCCAGCCAGCCCCAGAGCACAGGAGCTGACACTGTGGAGGGGAACCCACTTCTCCTTGGGGCAGAATGTGACCAAAAGCACCCTACGGTCTCCACCCCCAGACTATTTACTGGGTGGTGACAGGCCATAAACATTTACAAATAGGTCCTGAGCCAGAAAAGGTTGAGAACCACTGTCCTATTGTACGAGGCGGGTCCTTGGAAGACAGTGGAGCCTGAGGCTGCCTTCCTCAGTTCTTGTCCTTTTACAGCTAAATCTGTCACTTTTATAGGCTCTTTACACTGCTGCAGTCCTTTTGCCTAGCTTTCCAGGGTTGAACTGGGGGAGGGCATGTCACTCAGAGATTACAGACCTAGTCAGACAAAGGGCAGACCTGATTGCTTGGTCAAAGTTCCTGCAACTTTTTCCAGAGGCCTCTCCACTAATATCTCTATGGATCTGGAGTTTAAGCTAGATATCGGTGCTTTGGTGAGGCTCTGAGAAAGCGGGGAGACTACAGAATTGAGGTTTGGTGTGAAGGTGATGCAGAGCCATTTGGATACTCAAATATCTTTGTAAACCAAGCTTAGGTTAGCAGGTCTGTTGCACTTCACGGTGTTAGAAATTTAAGTGATAAATGGATCACCGTTTTTCATTAGCATGTTATTCTCTCTTAAAAGTAGGGATTTTGAAATGTTTTTTATCTCATGCATGTTTAACAACTCTTGTTGTTTCAACCCTCTATTTTCAGGATTACCTACTTAAAATTAACTTCAAAGGGGGGAAAATATGCTATTAAAGCATGCATTAGAAAAGACTGGATAACTAATGATTTTATAGAGCTTTTTACTTCTAGGTTGCCAGTTCAAATCCATCTCAGGTCAATAATAATTGAAAGTTGTTGGGTCCAAACCACTATGATATTTGATAACTTTGTTGTTAACCTCTGTAGAAATAATAATACCTTGTTTTTCATTAGTAGACCTCAATGCACTCTACAAAGGTGACAGCATCATTACCGCCATTGTACAGATGGAGCAGCAACTTACTCATGGTCACACATGTTAGTAGTAAAGCTGGGAATAGAATCCAGGTCTCCTGAGTCCCTGTCCAGTGGTCTATCCCCTGATCATTGGGTATCCCTTCCCCTGTTATGAAGTTTGAGAGTGAGATTTTCAAAAGCACCTAAGGACTATATTTTTAGAGGTATTTAGGCACCTAGTAGGATTTTCAAAAGTGCCTAGGTGCCTAACTCTCATTAGGCACAACCTGCATCTGTAAATGCCTAAATACCTTTAAAAATCTGACCTTAAGTGATTTAGGGGAGCAATTTCCATTGACTTTCATGAGATTTGTGCTCCTAAGTCAGTTACTCACTGTTGAAAATCCCATGTTGGATCTAAGGCCAAACTTTTCCAAACCTAAAGGGTGTTTACATCCAAATTTTGCTTCAGCGGTGTTCATGATCTTTTTTTCTGATAACTTCCCATGAACATTTGAGTGCTGAAGCTTTACCAGGGCCAATACTTGCATAAAGTGAGTGCTACAATTGAAAATTTGTATTCAGTTGTAAATTTGCCACTTGACCTCTGCGACATGGGTTCATAGGTCACACAGTTTTGTTTGTGTTTCTTGATTGGATGACAGCATGAATTGCAAATTGTATACTACCTTGTAAAATGTGATTTTGCATTGTAGTGAGTTACATAATCCTGTCTGTTCTGTGTAACTAGACCATAACACAAATTTCAGATTGCAAACTATGAATACTTGTAATTGGTGAATAATCTTCAGATCAGGAATTATTCACTGAAAAAACAGAGTGAGTCATTCTGAACAATGAACATTTTCCTAACTGTTAATGAAAATTCACAAAGAGGAAAGCAAGAAAAATCCATCAAATTAACTATTCGCTCAGCAGTAGTTGACAGACATTAATTTTTAATGCATGTACATTCACATAATGGTATTGTGTAGATAGCTTCAATATACAGTGTCTTGATATTAGTAAGGGATATGAATCACCTGGAAGCAGATTTTAATTGGGAAATATATTGACTTTCTTTAGTGAACTTCCATAAAATGTGTAAATATTGAATCTCTTTAATTTTCCTCTGCGTGGAGAATATAGGCACACGTTGTTCTGTACTCATTTTGATCAGTGGGTAAGCAAATATCTCTTATTCTTAAATTCTAATTTAAAATTCTCAAAAACATTATGTTCATAATGAGGCGAGAAACTGCAATGCAGCAGATGAAATAATAGCGATGTTTTCCATTTCACTAATGATTTTTTTCATTAATCATGTGTAGGACTTCTTTAGAAGAGCTCACACTCCATCTGATTCTATTTAATATGTTGGCCCATTGAAGTCTTTAGAAGTGAGGTGGAAAACCTAGAATTTTGGGATGAGATCTTTCACCCCTCATGCTCCCCTAGCTTTCATAGTGCTCTGATGGTGAAAAGCAAAGCATAATTGGCTACCTGGGGATTCTATTAATCAATGGGATCTCCTGTGTCATGCAGAACCAATGTAATGATTGCTCTAACCTCTTTCTTTAGGGTATGTCTACATTATTATTAGACAGGGATAGCTCAGTGGTTTGAGCATTGGCCTGCTAAACCCAGGCTTGTGAGTTCAATCCTTGAAGGGGCCATTTTGGAATCTGGGGCAAAAATCCATCTGGGGATTGGCCCTGCTTTGAGCAGGGGGTTGGACTAGATGACCTCCTGAGGTTCCTTTCCAACCCTGATGTTCTATGACCTGCCAGCTGACTCGTGCTTGCATGGTTCAGGCTGCGGGGCTGTTTAACTGTGGTGTAGAAGTTCTGGCTTGGGCTGCAACCTGATCTCTGGGACCCTCCCACCTTGCAGGATCTTACAGACAGAGCCTAGATGTCTACACCGTAATTAAACAGCCCCGCAGCCTGAGTCAGCTGGCACGGATCAGCTGTGGGGTTTTATTTGCAGTGTAGACGTACCCTTAGCTACCAGCTTAAGAGGCAAGCTGGACATGTGATTTGTGCAGTTTTAGATCAGTGTGTAGACTAGATTAGAAAGAGGATTGGGGGGAGTTTGCCAAATACTGTCCATGGCAAATCGAAGTTCATGTAGATCACTGTTCAATAAACCAGCAATAATCCAAGTTTGACTTCGTTTTTCAAGATAGCAGTGACAATGAAGAGAACTTTTCTGTCTTAAGTTAATAATGCCTTATGGCAGGCGGTGCAGAAACCTGTATAATTATTACAATCAATGCAATACACTAGAAGACAAGTTGGATTGAATGTAAAGCACAAAATAATAGGCTTTAATAAATTTGTCATTGAAGCACCTGGCTAAGTGAACCATTGCAAACAAGAAAGTTTGGGGTGAATTATCAACTTCTCTTGGGGGACCGTAAATTGTATTTTATGTGGCTCCTTTATTACTCTCCATCTGGATACTTTCATAAAATCAATAACAAGCAACCCAAACAAATAACTGCAAAATACACAAAAACAAAGCCACGATAAATGATAATGTATATAAAGTTTGTGCGTGCACCCGTTTGTTACATCCTTCGAAGTATACTTATAGTGTGGTGCATTTGAAATTTAACCGCATGCAACTCCCACTAACACTAATAGCCTCGGTGTTTCTGGAGTTCCCATGTATCCTTAATGTTATTGTAATGCAATTTTATTTGGTATTTAATTGTAGTGGTTTAATGATTGCATTAACAAGTGAATAAAATGAGCTAACATCTGCCCTTGGATACACATACAAACAAGCAATTCCACTGACTCCTATGGGAGTTGAACTTGTGTTTCAGAGCAGAATTTGGCCCTAACAAAGTACGGTAAAATACCCACATCTCCCATCGACATTGCAATGTATTTGCATTGGACTGTTACAGTGTCAGGACAAGAGCAGGGGAGAAGAGTGTGTTTAAAAAGCGAATCAGCAACGGCTTCTCCATGTTTCCAGTTAGTGTTGTCGTTCTTTCGATTTATCAAATAACTGGCCACACTTTATAGTAAGATTTCGTTTCTAAATAGTTTATAAAGGCACAATACTTTATTAATAGAGGTTTTAATCCTCCGTTAATCAATTATTACACATTGTTATAGAATGCAACTGGCCAATAGGTTACTTATAAGCCATCGTTTATAACCATCTTCTACTGATGTAGTCATAACCATCTATAACGAATGCTACTTATGTCTGTAACATGCTTTTAACAGCTATGAATGGTTTATAAAGGGCTAATAAATTATTAATAAATGGAGCCTTAATCTAAAGTGTGAACTACGGCTACATGCTGTGAAAGTTAATAGCCGAGATCTTTAAATGATAGGGAACATGCAAATTAACAGTGTAATAGCCACTAAGCATCTTCTTTCTGCTAGTTAGAAGTGACTCCTGTTAAAGTCAGTGTTGTTCCCAAGCCTCCCATTGAAGAGCCACTGTTCTAAAAACCTACTTATTTATCAAAAGAAGTGACATAAGGCACCGGTCTACCCTACAGACTAAGCCCTGGTACATGTTAATGCCTTTTAGACTAGGTTACCAATATATGAATATGAAATTACAAGCAAAATGTTTTTTTAAAACTGTACAGTACGTGCTGGAAAAAAGGCCCCATTTGGCTGTCATGCTGGGGTAAATCAGCAGTAACTCCATTGATGTTAATGGAGTTACAGCAGGAATGGGTCTGCTCCTGACTTTGGGTCTTAGTCCACATTACAAAGTTTAGCCAGCATAGCTGTGTTGACTAGGAGTGTGAAAGAATCACACCCCCTAGCCAACATAGTTATGCTGACAAAATCCCTGGTGTAGACGCAGCTATGCCAACAGATGGTGTTTCTATTGTCTGAGGGTATGTCTACACTAGCTGCCGGATCAGCGGGTAGTGATTGATCTATTGTGATCTATTTATCGTGTTTAGTGTAGATGTGATAAAATCAATCCCTGATCGCTCTGTTGTTGACTCCGGAGCGCCACCATGTGTGAGAGGCGGAAGCAGAGTCGACGGGGGAGCGGCAGCGGTTGACTTGCCGCCGTCCTCACAGCCCGGTAAATTGACCTAAGATACGGCGACTTCAGCTACGCTATTCGCATAGCTGAAGTTGTGTATCTTGGGTCGACTCCCCCCCCCCCCAGTGCAGTGCAGACCTAGCCTTGGCTAACTTTCAGGGAGGTGATTTAGCTATGCCGTCAGAACTCCTTCTGTTGGCTTACTCTGCATCGCCACTAGGGGAGGTTCTGTCAGCATAGCTACACCGAAGCATTGATAGTGCAGATAAGCCCTGAAATATGTGGAACTATATAACAACACTAGCATTCTGTGTGCATGAATGACAAGCTACCAAAACCTCCAGGCAGCACTGATACTCAGCAGGCCCCTTTGTAATGCAAAGTTTTTTTTAAAAAAAACCCAGATGGAAGCAAGTGGCAATAAAAATAGAATGACATGAAGGTCTGTTCTTTCAAAACACTCCATGCAATTTACAAATGCCACCCCCCTTCACATGTTCCTGCTTTTAATCTGAACAGTAGAACTGTTCAAACTCCGGCTTGGCCTTTGCAGTTTTCATATACCTCCCAGTTGCTGGACTGACCTCTCACTCCTAAAAACCCAACCTTGATAATTAAGAAAATTCCAAAGAGCATTGCGGTTGGGAATTGGGAGACAGAAGTATAATTTAGTATTGTGCCTCTAAGAGTGGGAAATTATTTTTGAAGCTAGGTCTGACTTGTTCTGAAGTGGGTTTAGGTTAGAGGGTATTTTGTAGCATAAGAAGGATGTGCTTGGGAAGTGTGTGTGTGTGTGTGTGTGTGTGTGTGATTTCATCTGTGTTCCAGGGCCAGATGTCAGATATAGGCAGATTGAGACATACTCTGTAGACTTGCTGTTCCTAAGGACACTGAAGCCATATGCTACCTCTGTATAAGGAAGTCTTTCCATTTTTGTCAACTGTTTACTATTGGAAGGAATTACAAAATGAAAGTAGTCCGTGTAGACATGTGACCTCATGGGCCATTTCTCTCTCCTTGAAACAACTAATGCGAAAGCACTGCAATCCCCACAAGAGAGGGGAGGCACATGTGTGATCCAGAGTGGACTCTTGCCTAGCAGTTTAAAACAGCCCAACATCTACAGCTGCTTTCCATCTATTTTTGACAGATGCCAGAGGGCAAGAACCTTAATCAGCTGTAGCATAATAGTATGACAGTCAGTGGGCCAGATTCTCCTCTCAGTCACTGTAGTAATTCCATTGATTTCAATGGATTTACACTGGTGAAACTGAGAGCAGAACGTGATGGAAAACTGTATAGAGCTGTCCTGCTCTTCACAGAATGGAAAAGTCTGCAGGGATTCTTGAATTTTTTCATAGTGCAAGAAACATCTCCATTAGAATGATTGTCTCATAGACACCTCTCCTTCCCTGTGTGATCCTGCAAACCAACTCTACCTCTACAGGCAAATGAATAACATCCAGGTGGGTAATGCATCAACTGCTCACATGGAACAGTTAATGTTTGGGAAGAGTTTCATAGAATCATAGAAATGTGGGACTGGAAGGGACCTCGGTAAGTTATCTAGTCCGGTTCCCTGCACTGAGGCAGGACTAAGTGTTATCTACACCATCCCTGAGAGGTGTTTGTCTAACCTGTTCTTAAAAACCTCCAATGATGGAAATTCCACAGCCTCCATAGGTAATTTGTTCCATTGCTTAACTCTCCTGACAGTTAGGAAGTTTTTCCTAACGTCTAATCTAAATCTCCCTTCCTGCAATTTAAGCCTGTTGCTTCTTGTCCTGTCCTCAGTGCTTAAGGAAAACAATTTATCACCCTCCTCTTTATAACAACCTTTGGGTATGTTGAGTTGTCTTTATTGTGATGTAGCAGCCAGAAACAAGGAGAGACAGCACCCCATGACTAGCCAGCTGTGATGGGGTGGACTAAGCCCCCCCTGCTGGAGGCCTGGTGGCCCTGCCACACCCCGGCCCAGGAAAGGTCAGTAGTGGCCTAAAGCGGCTGTGTGAGAAGCAGCCAATCAGGGCCCAGCAGGTCAGTATAAGAAGAGCTGCAGGGCAAGACCAAGTTCAGTTCCTGGCTAGAGCTGGAGGAGCATAGACGGTGTGTGGCTGGCTGAGGGAGCTGCAGGACCTTGTATGAGGCAGTGCTGCCAGAAGCTGGGGAGAGCGAGAAGGAGCCCTGAGCTGGTTGCTGGGACTCCATCCGGACCAGGCCCTGAGGTAAGGGTGAAGACGACCCAGGGCCGTGTGGAAGTGGCCCAGAGAATTAGAGCAGCAGCGCGACTTAGATGAAGGGAGACAGTGACAGCTGCTATCTACAGGGTCCCTGGGCTGGGACCCGGAGTAGTGGGCGGGCCCGGGACCCTCCCGCCCCCATTAGCCACTGGGGGAAGTGGCCTGGGCATTGAGGCACCCCCAGAGGGGGGAACTGAACTGCAGCAGCCCAGCTGGAGAGTAGTGGCCAGAAAGGCCCTAAGAGGGCGAAGACTTTGTCGCCAGGGAGGGAGCCCTGGGAACTGCTCTGTCCCGGAGCAGAGACAACTTGTGAGAGACATTACAAGGGGCACTGAGAGAGACCCCTGTTGGACTTGTACCCCGGAAGGGGTTTTGCTTTGCTTTCATCACACAGACTGACTGTGTGTGATTCAGCCGGAGGGCTGAGACATCAAAGACACACCACAGAGAGAGAGAGAGAGAGAGAGCAAGCAGGCACACGCACTCAGCCAAGGGGGCACTCACAAGAGGTGAGTGCACCCGTTACACCAGCTCACCATGAGCCATCAATGAACCTTCAAGGGTCTCATTTGAGGAATCACTGACATTTGTCATCCATTTCTCAAACATCTTGCTCTATTCAACAATGTGGATATCTGTCACAGTGTGCAGAGGGGCAAAGTAGGACTGGTGATCTGGCCTCTCAGTCTCATTATTTAAATCAATTAGCGCGGCAGAACAAATCACTAAACACATGCACAAAAGCTCAGACTCTTTGATCAGAAGAGTTTCATCTGGTGTCACTCCTGATTTGCACCGGTATAAGGATATGTCCGCATTGCAATCGGAGGTGGGCTTGCAGCTCAGGTAGTTATACTCTCTCTAGCTTTAGTCTAGCTAGCACAGCTGAAAACAGCAGTGAAGGTGTGGCAGCAAGGTGAGTTAGCAAAGCAAGTGTATACTCAGGGTTCCAGGTGGGCTTGTGCAGTCTGTGTTGAAGCCTGTGCCTCTGTGTCTTCACTGATACTTTTAGTCATGCTAGCTGGATTAAAGCTGCCTACCCAGTCATGCCCCCAATTGCAGTGTAGACGTGCACTTAGTGAGAGGAGCATCAGGTCTAGAATATTCCCACTACAAAACGTTAACATATAGGACAAACTTACCTTATGTATAAGAACAGCTGTTTGAACATATTGGCCCTGAAGACCATATCAAATACAGTATGTTGAAACAGCTGTCTGACTGTATTGGAGGTTTAATCTACTAAGTCATTGCTCATTTATTACTCCCCCTCCCAATTTATAGCAATGCTCATATCAGCCCCACTAGGCACCTGGACAGAACAATAGTTCTGTTGTTATTCTGTCCAAGTGCCTAGTGGGGCTGATATGAGCATTGCTATAAATTGGAAAAAAAAAAAAGTAATATGCATCATCTGAGCATGTCAGTTAATGATGATAAAAGCTCCCTCACAACAAACCCCAATCTCCTCAAAGCACCTCTTCCGAAAAACGTGAATAAATGCACTGTGCAATGCTTTGTAACCTTCTCTCACCAGCTCTTGGATGACCATATCTAGGGACAGATGGCATGCAAGGTGGTCTCAGCTGCCAAATTAGAATACAAATGGGTGATGGTCTCTGCCAACCCAACAGGTATGTCTGCATTGCAGCTGGGAGTGAGACTCACGCTAGCTCTGTTTGAGTTAATGTGTTAAAAATAGAAGTACTGACATTGCTGCGTGGGTGGCAGTTTGGGGGCAGTCCACCCCATGTCCTGGGTCTGAGCTCAAGTGGCTAGCCTGGGTCTCTGCCGGAGCCGCAACGTCCACACTGCTATTTTTAGTGTGCTAGCCTGAGCCGAGCTAGTGTGAGTCTGCTTACTTGGGCCAGGAGGCTTGCTCCCAGCTCTAATGTACACATATCTAAAGAGGGCTTTATAGAGCAAAATCAACATCCAGAATTGTCTGTGAGCCCCTCCAGTCTATGGAACATAGAAGTCGTGTGTTCCATGCATGAAGCACTGTGAAGTAAGCACGCCGCTGCATTCTGCCCAGCTGAAATTTCCAAGTGGTCTGCATATAGAGCATCCTGCAGTAATCCAATCAGGAGGGAACAGATTTGGATAACTGTAGTGAGGTCTGTATTTGAGGAGGAAAGGATGCAATCTAATTTCTGCATGTAGATGGGGTGGGGGAAGCACTCTTGACCACTGTTGTTTTCTGGACATCAAGAAGTAGTTGAGGACTTCTAGCATGTGAACCTGAATAATACCAGGTGGCCAGAACCACCCACCTCTTAATTGAACAGGCAGATATTTCTGCTGTCTCCTGTGGTGGTTTCCTTACAGACAACCAGGATAACTTTTGTCTTATCCAGTTGGAGGGTCAGCCAGCTAACTCTCATTCCGCCTCCAGTCTCAGCTAGGCCCTGGGAATGCTGAATGTCCAGATCATCTAGGTTGGATGCAAGGAGGGTGAAGAGATGCAGGCTGTCAGCATATGGATTACAATGCAACCAAAACTGTCTCACTGTTTCCCCTGAGGCACGTACTTAGTTACATAATGGACAGGGAAGGATGTGTAATTGAACACTATTTTGCATTACTCCACACGAGAGCCCTCAGAATGCCCAGGCAATTGCACAGCACTACCCTCCTTGTGGTGTTAGAGAGAAAAGAACAAAGAGATTCATGCATGATATCAGGCTTGGCAATTTTAATCATTAATAATCATCTATAATGTGCTACCGTCCTACAGAGTTGTGCATCCTCTGAAGTGCTGGGCTGAGGAAATCTCAAACGAAAAAATGAATGCCTCTGATCTGAATAAAGTGAATAACATTTTATGAATGAAATCCTGTGGATTAATTTGTTTTTCAAGCATTCACAGACACAGAATTGCAAACTAATTCACAGCAATTGCTATCAGAAAAATCCTCCAGCAGTCCATTCAGAAAAAAAGAAAAACGCTAAAACCAAAACACCCTTTCCAATGCTTATATAATAAATGACTGCCTCACAGGCAATATATCAGCAAAATGTTTATATTGAATTCAGGTCTGCCTTTTATAACAAAATCTTTATATCAAATTTGAGTTTCTTGCATGTTTTCACAAGTGAACAGCCCATGCAAAAGAACTGGGAAGATCTTGGATAAAAGTCAATGAATATAGAATATTCTAAAATATGTTCAAATTATACTTTAAGCCCAATCCTGCACATTCAGACTCCCAAATATTAATTTTATTCCCATGTGAAGGTATCACTATATCATCTAGTCTGACCTCATGCAAACCAGAGCATTAAACATAGTGCCTAGCACAATGGGGTCTTGGTCCATGACTGGGACGATCATACATGTATGATGATACAAATGATAACAATTAATAGGAGTAAGGGTTTGCAGCTCCTGGTTCTGTGTGTAAGATATTTAGAGAACAAGAAAAGTCCTGTTATAGAAATTCTGCTGCAGAGTGGGAAGCTGTGGCATGCAATTGCTGCCAGGTAACAACGTTGTCAAAAGAAAACATTGTGAAATGCTCATACTCAGTGAATCTTAGGTCAGCTATGTCTCAGACAGGTGTTGTTACCCTCTGGCTTCAGACCTCATCAAATGCTTCAGTCCCCATCTGGCCAGCGAAGAGACTCATGCCTTGCATTCTGTTGCATCCATGTTTCAGCCTGCTATAAGAAAGAAATAACATCACCGTTTTATTCCTGGTTCTTCTCTGTAATAGTCTTTGTCAGATTGCATTATATATAAATATCAATGAATATCAGAGTTCGCTTAAAACATCACCTGAAAAAAAAAAACCTTACAATTATCCTCATGGGTTGAATAAAGAAAAAACTATGATTCCAATTTTAGATAAAAGTACTTGTGATAGCATATAACCTCTAGGCAACAAGTTGACTGGCAGCATCACATTAAGAAAAATCAAACCCAGATCAACATGTTTCCTATGGTTGTCATAGCCCTCTGAAGCTATTTTCATACCACTTGAAGAGTTGGTATTTGCTTAGCTTGTGTCGTACTATCTATGAGAAGAGCAAAAACACTTCATGTCTGACTTCCAAAATTTACCCATCGTCAAGCAGGATAAAGTGGTGTGAAATCTTTGACCAAATTTTTCAGCATCACAAAGAAAGGCTAATGCAGAACGGTGATGTAGCACTCTTGAGCTCTGAAGAATGATGATGTTACATCATAGCAAAAGGGTAAACAAAATTCCAATTCCAAAATACTTGGGCCTGATTGTTGTTATACTAGTAGTGTAAAGAGTCTTTAGCGTGAATAAGAATGTCCAGTAAGGCCATTTTAAATTACCAGAGTGATGTAAAAGGGCCTTAACATAAATGAGAATCAAGATCTTAATCTATAATCCCCATTTCCAAGCAACTCTCATCATCCAGATATTCTTTGTCCAACCATGTTCCCAAACTCATTGATTTATCATTTTGTGCGGATACTTAGGCCAAATTTACCAGACACTTCTGCCTGTCGGGGATAATTTTTGGCAACATTGCTAGTCTGCCAATACTTACTGTAGATTCAGTTATACTGGCAACTGCCAGTATAAATTATTTTGCTTGTTGAACCAATGTAAGCTATACCGGCAGAAGTATTTTTGCCAGTATAAGCTGTATCTCTTCTAGGAGTGTTCTATCAATATAGCCATACCATCATAGCTATACTGGAGAATCTCTTACAGTGTAGATCTAGCCATAGTATGTTCAGACAAATTAGTGTCTGTGAATAAACCGGTAGCTCAAAATTGTCATCAGCTGAGGAAACAATTGCAGCTAAAGATCAAGTTAAATTGAATGGGTTTGATTTTTTTTTCTACTGCCTTGCACCTTGTATATTCATTTACAGCTGTGGATAATGGGTGTTGAAATGGCACCAATGGCGTGAGTGGAGAATTCAGATTTGATAGGATTTTGTACCCACTTTGCATGGGGGTAAATGACAACACAAGGTAGAGGGTATTAGAGGATCAGGTCCAGTGCCTTTTGATTTCCTTTCTTTAATGCACCCAGTGCTATACCTGCTCCTCCATATAGAGATATAAGCACAAATATGCTTGACTTGCCAGCTGATAGAAATATGAGAACAGGATGCCTCCTTTATAGGCTATCCCTGCTAAACTGTGGCATAGACTGGGAGCAAGAAATTCTTGCATTCTAATCCTGGTTCTTGCATCCATCCTCTTTTATGCCATGGAATCCTTCACTTTGATTTGCTCTAAAACAGTTTCCCTTTCTAGGGGCTTGTCTACATTACCTGCTGGATCGATGGGTAGCGATCGATCCAGCAGGGGTCGATTTATCACGTCTAGTCTAGATGCAATAAATTGACCGCCGAGCACTCTCCCGTCGAGTCTGGTACTCTACCAGGGCGAGAGGCACAGGTGGAGTCGATGGGAGAGCATCAGCCATTGACTTACCGCAGTGAAGACACCACGGTAAGTAGATCTAAGTACGTCAACTTCAACTACGTTATTCACACAGCTGAAGTTTCGTAACTTAGATCGATCCCCCACCTAGTGTAGACCTGGCCTAGATGAACAATATGTTAGGTTTTTTTCTGCTTGTTCCCGTCATTCTTACTGGAACTAAAGGAATATTTTGTTTAGTTTGGATGGAAGAGAGAGCTTTTGGGCAATCAGGAAACTGATATTTTGGAAGCCAAGATAAGAAATCTTTCTTCATCTTTGTTACTGTCCTGTTGTCAAGTTGGAAAACTAACCAAACCCCTCCTTCCAGATAACTTGTAAACAGGATAAAAACAAGATTAGAACAGTTTTAATGTCCCTCCTTGGAAGAAGGCTTTGGGGTTGGTGGGTAGGATAAAGAATTCTGTTAGCAATCTTTGTCACAGAAACACACTGTGATTTTTTTTAAAGTAGACGCATGCTTTTATAGAATAAAAAGACATTTGGCTCTTTGCAATATGATGATTCTGTCAAAAATCATGAGTACAGTCACTTTCTATTTTCACTTCTTAGACAGAAACGTATGTTATCAACCTACCTACAGTTGTCTTCTCGCTCTATTGTACTACATACCTCCTTTGAGATGACATCAGACGCCATCTCAAAATGTAACATTTTACAAGAGTTTAATTTTGTGAGGGTCTTCTGTGATTTTTCCCCTGAGTATATTTGGCCATCTGTGGCATGGGAGTAAATGTTGTTATAATTTTTCACTTAAAAAAGGTAACAGATGATACCCAAGCAATGAAAGACTTACCAGCCTTTTGTTTGCAGACTACTGTGTTTTCTTACAGTTTCTGAATTAATGGCTTTCTGTACAACTGAATTTCAGCTAATCAACCAATAAATTAACTGTCTGAGAGAAATGTTAGGCATTCACTGGCTATGTAAAGAAGGCTATTCAGAGGAAAGGAGTAGGAATCTGTATTTGAATTTTACGGAATCAATGGCTAGAGGAACGTGAGATTTGTCTAAATAAAACATTCACCATATAATTGTTAGAATAGACAACATGGTGTGATTCAGACATCACACTGTTTCTACATTGGTGTATCTTCATGTTCTTCAGTGGAATTACATATGATTTATACCAGCATAGCTGAGAACAGGATCAGGCCAACAGTCTCCACAAAGATCTGGAAAAGTTCTGCAACTTTTTGAGAAACTATCTCCCAGATGCTGAAGACACGTGGAAAAATATTGCTATTCTAAAAAGAAGTGACTGAACAGTTCTGAACCACACAGATGATACTGGCTTTTTCCACAGGAAATAGGTATACAACATAGGAGTTCACTGAGAAATTCAATCATGGAAATCAGGAAAGTGGGACTTCACCCTGAACTTGAACAAAATTGAGGTCATTCCTAATAAAAATGGAGAAGAAAAAGAGATAATCAGATGTAGGGACATGACTGAACAAGCAAATACTTGAGCAGGTGCAAGGTGAGGGAGTCTGCAAAAACAAAAACTAAGAAAAAATCAGGCCAAGAAAGAATATTGAGAAGAGTAAACATCTTCATTAAATGGAATTTGAAAATTATCTTTGGGGTGCAACCAATACACTGTACCAGAAATCACATTAGAGGAGTGGAAATAATTAGTATCAGAACGAAAAGCCAGAGAAAGTCTTAGGCAAGCTTAAGGCAAACACATTGCAAGGAGGAAATTACTTTTAATGTGGATTTCAAAGGCTAGGAGATAAAACAGACAGAGAGAACATTTTGTAGTGGCATGGAGTGGCAAAACACGTGAGAGCAGCAGACATTTGAAGACTGCGCCCCCCCAAAAACAATTGGTAAGATATGAGAGAGCTATTTTGTTCACAGTGAATGGTGAAAGCTACTGTTTTTTCACTGAGAAATTTGTTAGTCTTTAAGGTGCCACAAGTACTCCTGGTTTTTTTTTTGTTTTTTTTGTTTTTTTTTTGCGGATACAGACTAACACGGCTGCTACTCTGAAACCTGTTTTTTCACTATGTCAGATACAGTGATAAGCAGTTTTTTTATGTGAAGCAGATGGCGAGTGCCATTACATCACACTGGTGTACTTCTCTGAAGTCAGAGTTGTTATTAGCAAAGTCGAACGGCTTTCAAAATTCCATTTTTTAAGTCAACCCAGAAAAAAGGTAATTAAAGGCAATGTATGGAATTTTGTCTACTTGTGAGAGCAAGAACTGGATATGTAAGAGGGACGTATACTGTAGTTTGGCATTATCATCATTTTTATTTAGTTATATTACAGTTGCACTTAGAGGTCCCAGCTAAGATCAGAGCCCCATTGTGAGAAGCACTGCACATATGTAGTTTGGGCTTGGCTACACTTACAAATTTGCAGCGCTGCAGCAGGGTGTGAAAACACACCCTCTGCAGCGCTGCAAATTGCGGCGCTACAAAGCGCCAGTGTAGTCAAAGCCCCAGCGCTGGGAGCCGCGCTCCCAGCGCTGTCCGTTATTCCCCACAGGGAAGTGGAGTATGGACAGCGCTGGGAGAGTTTTCTCCCAGCGCTGGTGCTTTGATTACACTTAGCGCTTCAAATGCAGCGCTTTGAAATGCAAGTGTAGCCAAAGCCTAAGAGACAAGGTGGGTGAGGTAATATCTTTTATTGGACTAACTTCTGATGGCGGAAGAGACAAGCTTTTGAACTACACAGAGCTCTACAGGGCTGGGAAAGTGCCACTGCTAAATACAAGGTGAAATGGAGTGTTTAGCATAAGTAGTTAACACATATTCTAAGAGTCCATTCAGGGTGAAGTGGTCCGTTAACACCTAGGCAGTCGTAGGACAAAAAGGGGGGTTAGTGGGTTGCAGATTGTTGTAATAAACCATAAATCTAGTGTCTTTATGAGAACCATGATTTTTAGTGCCTAGCGAAGTTATGCATCTAAGCTCCCAGGCACTTCTTTTGCAAGTGTTGTGCAGGTTTCCTTTGAGGATGAGGACTGAGAGGTCAGAAATGCAGTGATCATCTTGTGAAAAGTGTTCGCCCACAGTTGATAGGGTGTTTTTGTCTCTTATCATTTTTCTGTGTGAGTTCATTTGGGAGCTCAGTGATTCTGGTTTCACCCACATAGTTGTTATCGGGGCGCTTAGTGCACTGGCTGAGGTACATCCCATATTGATAGGCATGTGTCAGACCCATGGATCTTGAAAGGTGAGTTGTGGGGGACAATGGTCAATGTAGCAGTGGAGATTGGTCTGCAGGTTTTGCACCTGTTCTCATGGCAGGGTCTGGGGCCCGCTTTGATTTGTTTATGCTAAACAATCTGGTCCACTTTGTATTTAGCTGTGACACTCTTTGCACCTTTCCCAGACTGGAAGAAGAGCTCTGCGGAGCTTGAAAGCTTGTATCTTTCACCAACAGAAGTTTGTCTGACAAAAGAGATTACCTCACCCATCATGTCTCTCTAATATCCTGGGACTAATATGACTACAACAACACTACAGTCATACCTAGTGAGAGACAATCCCAATCTCTGAAGAGGTTGCAGTCTACATCCTGATCCTGCAATAATTTACAGTTAATTTAATATATATATATATATTCTATAATCTCATTCCCAAATAATGTTATTAAGAACTGACTGAGGATATGATCATTCCATTTCCTAACACAAAAGAATTGCATACTTTACTGAATACAGTTTAATTATAAAAATAATACTAATAATATATTTTTTTATGGAAGAGTGGTTGTGATTGTGGTAGATTTGGGAGATCTAAGTATATAGTTCCTTATCTAGAGAGAGAATATGGCTCGGTTCTAAGATTCTTGGCTGTATTATCAGCATCAGATTAATTCTCTGATATTTTGAAGGATTCTGACAGGCAAGATGCAGGGCATGAACTCACCACCTTCTTCCCCTCAGCATTTTCAGAACTGGAGAAGATTCCTTTTCCAGTTTCCTTTGTAGTCTACAGGGGCCTGATTCTCCCTGTGCGCTTTGGGTAGTCATTTACACCTGTGCAAAAGTGGGTGTAAAATGCTACTCTTCTGATTTGTCCCTATTTTACACTCCCTGTGCTCAGGTGTCAATGAATCACTTGGAGATTACAGTCAGATTGACCACGACCGCCAGCAGGGGTGGGAAGTGTCCGAGCAGTTGGAAATCTGAGCTGTGAGAGAGAGAGAGCAAATGTGCCAATAGCTATTTGCTAGTGCCACTTTGCAGCTTTCTCTCTGAAGAAATGAACAGAACCAAAAAGCCTTCACAAGTATGGAACGGAATCACATAATTTTTTAAAAATATATATGTGATACCTGAAGAAACATGGATAAAACCTTCCTGGTGTAACTTGTAAGAGTGAACAGAGGTTAGCTGAGTTTTTGTGCTAGTGAATGGTGAAAATGACAGTGAACTACTGTCCTGCTACCTGCTGTCATGGAACTATAAATAGCTCCATTTCTCTTCTCTGAGAGGCTTTCAGAAATGCTGTTCAAAGCAAAGATATAAGAGGACCTGAGAAACAACGAGGAGTCTGAAAATTTCTGTCCCTTTTATCTTCAAGTTTTCAACCTGTCGATTCTTCCTTTTGAAACCAGGGCTGCTGAGGATTATTCGACTGAAGAGAGCTACTCATTGTGTGCTATTTAAATATTTTGGGCTGGTGTTGAGGTTGGTACATATTCCTCCAGTGGGAGATATCATGTCTTCCAAAGTGAAGCATGCTAAACTTTAACTTGCCATCAAGTATTCTTGCCCGCAAGTTAAAGAAGTATGGGCTGGATGAATGGACTATAAGGTGGATAGAAAGCTGGCAAGATCGTCAGGCTCAACAGGTAGTGATCAATGGCTCCATGTCTAGTTGGCAGCCAGTATCAAGCGGAGTGCCCCAAGGGTCAGTCCTGGGGCCAGTTTTGTTCAATATCTTCATTAATGATATGGAGGATGGCGTGGACTGCACTCTCAACAAGTTTGCAGATGACAGTAAACTGGGAGGAGTGGTAGATGCGCTGGAGGGTAGGGATAGGATACAGAGGGACCTAGACAAATTAGAGGCTTGGGCCAAAAGAAACTTGATGAGGACGGAAGAATCCCATGCACTGCTACAGACTAGGGAATGAATAGCTAGGCAGCAGTTCTGCAGAAAAGGACCTAGGGGTTACAGTGGATGAGAAGCTGGATATGAGTCAACAGTGTGCCCTTGTTGCCAAGAAGGCTAACGGCATTTTGGGCTGTATAAGTAGGGGCATTGCCAACAGATCGAGGGACGTGATCATTCCCCTCTATTCGATATTGGTGAGGCCTCATCTGGAGTAGGGTGTCCAGTTTTGGGCCCTACACTACAAGAAGGATGTGAAAATATTGGAAAGAGTCCAGTGGAGGGCAACAAAAATGATTAGGAGGCTGGAGCACATGACTTTTTTGAGGAGAGGCTGAGGGAACTGAGATTGTTTAGTCTGCAGAAGAAAAGAATGAGGGGGGATTTGATAGCTGCTTTCAACTACCTGAAAGGAGGTTCCAAAGAGGATGGATTTATACTGTTCTCAGTGGTACCAGATGACAGAACAAGGAGTAATGGTCTCAAGTTGCAGTGGGGGAGGTTTAGGTTGGATATTAGGAAAAACTTTTTCACTAGGAGGATGGTGAAACACTGGAATGGGTTCCCTAGGGAGGTGGTGGAATCTCCTTCCTTACAGGTTTTTAAGGTCAGGCTTGACAAAGCCCTGGCTGGGACGATTTAGTTGGGAATTGGTCCTGCTTTGAGCAGGGGGTTGGACTAGATGGCCTCCTGAGGTCCCTTCCAACCCTGATATTCTGTGATTCTATGATTCTATGAAACTGAATTAAGGTCACTTTAATTCTTAATGAGTGTGTCCAGACAGGAGCTTAATCACTTTAACAAATCCACTTTCAGTTTGCATTAACTTTCCAAGTGTCCCCATGCAGGCAAAGGAGAGGGCCTCCTAGAATTCAAGGGAGCATAATGGGGGAGGGTAGACACTGCATCATCCTCTGTGAGATTGTAGCCTCTGTTCTCTTCTATGTCCATCTAGCTCCATCATCAATTGAGGGAGGGAGACAGCAGGGAAATGACCCTGCTGCCTCCCTGACTGTCTGCTCTCTTGCTAGATGCTAGCCTTTGCCCCATTGTCTGCTCCTTATGCCCCTCAGCACCAGGCCCCTATTGGACAGGGAGAGGAGGCTCCTGTTTGTGCATTGTATTGAAATGATGGTAGATATACATTGGCTGGGCTATGGCTATGCTAGTCATTCACATTTTGAAGGGCAGCATTTGTATTTTCATGAATCATATGGCGTCACTGGATCAAGTTGCTACCGTGTTTAGAGCATCTAGCAAAAGAGCTAAATCTATAGTAACACTTGTCCTCAGTGCATCTCTCATCTGAGGACCTCAGAGCACTTTGCAGAACCTCACAACACCCCTCACAAATACCTCCCCATGTAGGTATTATTGTGGGTGGCTTATCAAGGTCACCTAGTAAGTGACAAGCAGAACAGTGGATGGATAGATCTATCTCCCAGGAGTCCTGATTGCAGATGCTTGCTTTAGCCATGAGAGAACACTCCTCAGGGACGTGGACAATGTATATCATGCAATGTATTAATTTGTGAATTCTTCTATAACATTAAAGCGGCTGTTATTACAGAAAGATATGGATTTCTGCCCAGGTAGCAGTCATGACAGATGATGATTACACAGATGAGCAGTAAAATCATATGATAATACAACCCTATATTTCGAGGTCTGTAGATTAGTGCTGGCTTTACTTTTCAAGCCAGTAAATTGCCAACTCTCACATTATAGCAATGATATAGTATTTTCTCCATCCCACGCAGAAAGAGACGGCTGGCTGAGAAACATTGAAAAGAAATGCTTCAAAATGGTCATTACATTTTTTTTTTTGGTTGGACATGCTTTCTTAAACCAGTAGCGATCAAGGTCCCTGGGCAAAATTGCAAATGGTGGCCAGAAATTCAGACCAATAACTCCTATTATAAAACCAGATGGGATCACTGTGATCATCTACTCTGACCTCCTGTACACAGCACTGGCTTCTAATTTTCCCCAGGGTGCTCAACCCCTGCTCAGCCCCAGATCCCGCCCTTCTCCCAAACCCCCACCCTGCCTCTTCCTGCCCCTGCTCCACCCCCCATCCCCGCCCCCACTCCACCCCTTCCCCCGAGGCCCCACCCCACCTATTCTCACCTTGCGTTCCTTAACAGAAAAGATCAATATATATTGCTCTGCCACCTTGGGGTTTCTGAAATTGTTATTTAATTGACATTTCAAACAGAATTTATTGTGCAAGGGTGTGGATTCGGGCCCCGATACTGCAATCCACAGCATGTAGGCGGACTGCAGCAACTGGATGGAGTCCTCTTGATTTCAGTAGAGTTTCTCTGGAGTCGCATGGGAGAGGAGCATCAGGACCATGATTATCATAAACTAAGTAGCACTGTGTTACCATAAATGTCTAACATGACAATAGTTTTACTATACTGAGAGCATTCCCAATGTGTTTTATAAAGATTACCAGTCATTTACTACTGCATACAGCTGGCATAAATCTACCAGATGACTGCTCAGATACTATGCTAGATAATTAAGCACGCTTTAAATACCTACCTAGAGAGAGAATTCTCAAAGGTTTGCCATACACACGCTATGCAGAATAGGCAATTTCAAAGTAAGAGAAGCAACTTTGTCAAAGGCCTGCTTCCAAAATTATTATTGATCCCCTGCTAGGTTCCTCTAGTATCCCATTAAAGCTACCAATAAAGTATCCAAACCTGATTGTCAGATTGGTTGGAATATCCCTTTATGGTTATTAATTCAAATGACCTACTCTAGTGCGGGAAGATGCTGAGAAAAGATAAGACGCAGCAAGAAAAGTATTCAGAGAGTGCCTGCATAAATAGAGAAGAGAGATTCTAGCTCCGGCTGCCTTTTGTTCTCTGACATACAGTCAGTGTTGTACAATCTTTTCATGCGTCCTCTATAGCATGGGACACAGAATAGCATTGAAGCACAAACCCAGAGACTCAGTGGGTTTTTCTTCCATGTGGTTTGCCAGAAGAAGACAGGTGACAAGCTTTCTCCTGCATTGAGAATTTCCCATCCTTTTACTGTCACAACCTTGAGTTTACATTTTGGAACACGAGTGTCAAGATGTTTAACACAGCTGGCTTTGTGCATAAAGTCTGTTGGGACATTATGGGCTGAAGCAAAACAGTATAAGCCTGTTCTCAGGAAAGGTCTCTGCTAGCAGCAGAGGATACTGGTGTTTAGCTAAAACACAGGAGACTGCTTGACAGGTTGCAATTACCCCTGCCATGTGCATCAGGCTGCTTTCTGAACCTCCACTTAATGGGGTGCAGATCGGCTATTACGAGGTTTTTTAAAAAAATGGCATCTTGCCCAGGTCACATATGTGATGTTGTTTATGCTGCTAATCAGGGTTCACCTTTGGCTGCAGGATTTGCTTATCATTCTTGGATAAACCTCAAAAAATGACCGAATTTTGTATTATTTTTTAATGACATTACAGGAGCAAGTTTGTAAAAATAATAGCAAACATCAGAAATCTCAGCTTTGACCTCCATGAATTTCACAATAAAAATGTCACTCTAGCTGATACCTCTGAGATCCTAGCACATGCTGCGTATAGTATACAAGTTAAGGAATCAGTTTCCTCTAATACATGTTTTTTTTAGGAGATGAGACAGTAAATAGGATTTTGTTTTGGAATCTATGAAGAAACATGTTTGCTGATACTTGTTCATGGAGATCCAGTGTTATTTCAGTGCACACTATAATATACATCTAGAAAAATATTCAGTTAGGCTGATATGTGCTGCATATGGGCAGGGCTGGTGCAATGATGTTTTGCGCCCTAGGCAAAACTTCCACTTTGCGCCCTCCCCCCCTGCGCCCCTGCCCTGAGGCGCCCCCCCCCGTGGCAGCTTCCTCCCTCCGCCCTGAGGCACCCCCCCCGCCCCAGCTCACCCCTGCTCTACGCATGAGCACAAGCACCCAGAGCACGCCATGGCTGCTTTGCTTCTCCCGCCTCCCAGGCTTGCGGCGCCTAAGCTGATTGGCGCCACAAGCCTGGGAGGCGGGAGAAGTGAAGCAGCCACAGTGAGCTTGGGCAGGGAGTTCCCTTCTGTGCTGCCCCCCACGCTTACTTGCTGCAGGCGGCCCTCCCCGCGCCCCCCTGCCCCAGCTCCCTCCGCCTAAATGCCGGTGACAACCGGGGCGGCTGAAGATCCGGCCACCACGGTCGCTGCCGAAGAAAATGGCGCCCCCCAAATGCTAGCGCCCTAGGCGACCGCCTAAGTCACCTAAATGGTTGCACCGGCCCTGCATATGGGCCACGAGAAGAATCTGCGATTAAGAACCTCTCTCTCTTTTATAGTTTAATCTACATTAACTTTGTCGGCAGGATATGGCCTCCTGCCTCTTCTTCCTTGGGAATCCCAGTGTAAGTTAAATCTATTATGCAGGAAGACAAAAGTGCTAAAGGATGACCTTTAACTTTGGCATGATAGCCTGCAGTATTTGTGATTTACCATCTGTCATAGTCGATCATTCTTAATAATGATACAATTTATAAAATGTTCACATGAGAAAACAGCTGGAGCCTGAGAAAGGGTAGAGGGGCAGGGATATGACCTCCTAGTGACATGAATGAATGTTGAGGGCCGGGGGCAGGGCATACAGATCCTTCTGGGCCTGATTCTGCCACCCATGTACATAGAGAATAGTACCTGACTGCATAAGTAGCCCCAGTGGAGCCAGCAGAATTATGTGTGAATTATGGTACTGCTCAAGGTGACTAAAGATGGCTGAATTTGTCATTTAATATCTTGTAGTCCCTTCACATGCAAAACTCCTGTTGGTTTCAGTCATAGGCATGTAAGGACAGCAGGAGCAGCCTCCCAAGTAGGGTGACCAGACACCAAGTGTGAAAAATCAGGACAGGGGGTGGGGGGGGGTAAGAGGAGCCTATATAAGGAAAAAGCCTCAAATATTGGGACTGTCCCTATAAAATTAGGACATCTGGTCACCCTACTCCCAAGTATGATCAGTGAATAATCAGATATTGGCCAAGCTAGCTGCTCTTCTACGGGCATTAAAGTGTGAGACTGGCCACTTAGCATGAGGCAGCGTCAATGGAGTGTAACTGGATTAATTTAAGGGAAAAAACCCTCAAAGAACAAAGAGCACTTATGAAAGATTGTAAATGTTTCCTAATGTTTAATAAACACATGATCTCAGTTGTACATTTTCACCCTTGGGTGAGAAAGTGGCAGATTTTACCTGTGAGTCACAACAGATATGTGGTAGTGGAAAATATAAATAGCTTTCCACCGAGTGGGGTTCATTAATATGTATTTGAATCCTACAACACCATTCAGCTCTGAGGGAAAAATACACCGGAATTGTTCTGGATTATAATAATTTTAGCAAAGCATCTAATTTATATATTAAGCTTGCTTAATAGTCTTACATTGCCTTGCTCTTTGATCTGAAGCAAAAGGTGGTGAATAGTTTATCTAATGAGGTTAAAAAAAGCCCACGTCACAATCTGCCCTGTAATTTACATTTCTAAGAGGAGCCATTATGGGACTGGAGAATGGGTTCCAAAAGATTAGTTCCAATGTTACAAATTTCTTTTCACGAGATACACACAGGGGAAAAAATAATAATAATAAAGGAATGCAATTCTGCAGACAAATGTTTCAGCTCCATGCCTTCTTCACTAAAGACAATCATTTCAACTACATGCCAAAAGGCATTTAGCTGTAACATTTGTCAGCAGAACAGGGCTGGCTTTAAGTTTCCCTCCTGATTTACAATTGAGTGTTTTTATTAGATTTACTGTACTGCAACATGTTTTGTTAACCTCTAAGAAATAAGCCAGCCTGTACATTAATCATTCGGATTGATATTCATCCTCATGCACAGGGCCAGCACAAGGTCCTCTGCATTACTTAAGCAACGCAGTGCAGATAGGAATAGGATGCTTGCAGAATGGCTGCTTACGGATACTTGTGGGGAAGAAAAATGCTCTTGTGGTTGAGGCGTTGGACTGGGACTAAGGAGACTAAGGGTTCAATTTCTGGCTTTGTAATAGACCTTGTCTACACCGGCGGTGATGTGTAGGGTAGGTATAGCTATACGCCACAGCGCTAGATGAACCGCTACACTGATCTGTTGGCCAAGTACCTCCGCCACAGGTGAGGAATGCAGGTCTCAGCCCGCCGGAGCCGCTCGGCCAGGCTGTGAGCAATGCGCGTGTATTTCAGGGGAAGATGCTGTGCTATGCAGCACAGCTGTTTAAAGCCTAATTATTTGGGCTTTTCATACCACTCTTGTGGGTTTCATAGAGTGGGTTCATTAATATCCACTACAGTCATTCCTCAATAATCCCCACTCTCGGTAACATATTCACCATGTTAATAGGGAGTGTTGGCAATCACAGCTTTATCACAACTTTTGACAAGTCTCCCATTCATATTTCCCCTCTCCCTCATTTGTCCAAAGCAATGAGTTGTAAACATTTACAGTAGATGCACATAGGGTTTATTCATATTCAAATAAAGCCATTATCCTGGCCTGGAGTTTTGGTAGTTTTCTACTCTTCCTCTAGAGAATTTCTCTCAGTAGTGCCATCTAATCAGGTTTAGGTTTTAATTAAACAGCTGTCATTTGCTTCCTAGTTCTGTTGCGACCTGATGTTGTATTAAATTTTAATTTAGCCTAGGCTGGATAAGAAGTAGATTCCTTCAGACAACAAAGAAACACTATTAGCAGGTTACAGTTGTAATTAAGAAAAGCTCTGCTGAAGTGCTAATGCATTCAGGTACAGAGAAGGAATTAGAGATAAACACTTATGTAATTATTATTCAGGGACTGAGCAGGCAATATGAATATGCAGCTCGCACCTGAGTTAATAGAATTCCATTTTTGTATGCTAGCTATCCTTCTTAAAAAAAAAAAAAGCCTCAGAGTACAGAAGCCGGACTAGGGTATTTACCATTTTACATCTGGGACGTTTTAGTCACTGTGGTTAAGATCCTCAGCTGGTGAAACTTGGCATAGTATCATCAACTTCAGTGGAGTTCTGCCAATTTATGCCAGCTGACCTGTAAATCAGTGTTATTACCCTTCTGTAGATTTCAGGCACTGTCAGTAATAACCACTATAGACATGTTAAATTCAGGAAATGGTTTGTCTCTAACAAGCCCTACTACAGAGATATAAAAGATACCTACTTGAGTCTTGCTGAAATGTTGTTACTTGTCAAAGATCCATTTTTTAAAATATAACATTATATATATATATATATAGCTTATGGACAGGCAATTAGTTCAATTCAGACTTCATTCTCTTTCTCACAGAGGAAATATATTTTTGGAGTCTGAAAATAGTTAGCTTGTAAAAAGGTCTTAACACCGTCTACTCTATGCATAACACTGGATCTAAGCATTTGAGATATTGATTTTATATCATAAGTTTTCCTCCCAGTGACGTTTATTTTTGTGATGCAGCAACCGCTAATCAGCACGGCGAGTTTCTCAACATGCGGAGAGGAACACAGGGCAACGCTTTATGTCAAGATCAAGATAAAAGTATTTCAGAACATCCAAAAATAAACAGGCTAGTGATGTGTCAATTCTTAGCCCTGTTCCCTTGTCCTCAGCTTCCCCGTTCAGATGAAGTGTACAAAAGGAACAGAAATCCTTTTGTAATCTTTGCATTCACCTTCAGCAGTGCCAAAGATGATGTCAATGTAGCCACTAATCACTAATTGTTTTTTAAAATGAAGCTCATTGGGCCCAATTCTCCTCTTGCTTACACTGGTGTAAAGCAGGAACAACTGCTGGTTACTGTTATAATAACTGGTGCAAAACTGACATATGTAAGATCAGCCAGTTCTATTAAAGCCTGTGAGGTCAATGGGAGTCTTTCCATTAACTTCAATGGGCTTTGGATCAGGCCCTGAGTGGAGAGTTATGTGGTTCATATTCCCCTCCCCACCAGGAAAGAGTTCTCAAAAGGAGGATTATTCAGCTGTCCTCGTTCATTATGTCCCTTGTCGGACGTATTTTTCTACCTGATCCTTTGAAGCAAAAAGTCCTTTATGGAAGAATGGCTTGGAAAATGGCATTGTGATAAAATGGTCCAGGTGAAATGCAACTTATCACAGGGGCATCACCTCTCCATTATGTATGTGTCATATGATATATTATATATATACACACAAGCATATTACTGTGCAGGTATAGGCGTGTGTATATATGTCTGACTGTATATGATTTGCAGGTTGCTCACCAATGGTTTTGGCATGGATGAAGCAGCCCGAATTTGACCCTATATATCTTCTACAATCTAAAATTTTTTCCCCACAAGGTGATACATTTTGGTTCTCAGTCTTGCTCAATCTATAGTCCTTGTAAGGACTTGGCAGGGTTTTTGTTTTGTTTTTGTTTTTTTCACTTCTGCTTCTGTCATCTATTTCTTTTACCCATGCTGTCCCTCCCTACTGGATGACAGCTGGTTATAAATGAGACTGATCAACATAAATGAACATTAAACAGTCATTTACTGCACAAAGCATCTGGTTCATGACTTACCTAATGTAGAACAAAGAATGTATATTTATTTCTTGAGGCCTTATTCAGGACAGCACTTAAGCATATGCTTAAATCCCTCTGAAGTGAAAGCTTTGAGTTAAGCACATGCCTTACTACTGTTCCAAATACAAATGGACTCAAGTACATGCTTACATGCTTTTTTGGAACCTGATTGATGGCAAAGCACTAGTATACTTCGTTAGTTAGCTAGCACTGGTGTTTAGTACTTCATTTAATTCAAGCTACTTTTTCTAAAAGTTGCCTAATATTAATATTATATCTTAGTTGCAAGTACTTATTGGTCATCTTCTGATGTCTGTAGCTTGGGGTGTACTCCCATTGTTTCCTGTTAATTTAGCTAGCAGACAGAGGGAAATTATAGTGAATATACCTCACTGCCTATGCAAGACAGTGCCATATTTCTCACTTAAATCCAGTTTTCCACCCAGGCTAATTATGGACTTTAAAGTTGGAAAGCTACTTTTGCCCGCCCCCCCGGTTGAAGTTGAAGAAATGATTTTATGGAAGTGATTAATAAAAAGCTAACGGATTTAAATAAATAAAAAAACTCAACCCCAAGGTGCTTCTAGAAACCAGAGACTGAACCCGCACAAGCATTGGTCATGCAATGCAGCATGAAGATCTGGCTCTGGTTGCAAGCATTTCTTATTTATAAACCATGCAGAACCTGTTGAGTAAAGTACCTTTGGAGGTTCTACTCCTCCAATCTGCACAGCCACTTACGCAAGCGGGGGACCACAGTAACAGCTCATTTGGGGTAATTAATCATACTGCATCCACGCCAAGGTGTAGATGAAGGCTGTGTTAATGGAGTCATTAGCATGCCGGCTCTGTGAATCCATCACAGGAGAAGATAAATATGGCTTGATGGCCAGTAAAATGTCTCCAGGTGGGATTCTGAAGGGGAAAGATTTTAAAATTCGCATTTGGCATTCTGTTGTTTTTGGCGCCACATCTCTTTCTAACGTGACATGAAAATGAAGGTTTCACTCAAGCCCCCAAAGAAGGAAACCACTTAACAGGCACATCTTTTAAGGAGAATTTGGGAAGCAATGGAGGGAGGTTTATCATAACACTTGGTGTCCATATCTACAACCACCGACATAACTTGGGAGGTAGGGATGGAAAGATTTGTGTAGCTCCATAAAGATTGTGACATATGACCCTGTCTTCTGCAAAGCATTAAGAAGAATGCAGAACAAACCTGATTTATTGCATCATGCTGGCAATATCTACTGGTGTATTTATAACTTGCTATTTTGTATTAGCAAATTACTTTAGCAGTGCACCTAATTTTTAAAATTGCAAGTCAAGGATGAAGGTCAATAAGCATCATGAGTAATTTCTAGCAACACTGGAAATGTCTACATTGTGCCCGGTGGTCATGCTTATTTAACGTGCATCCCCTTTTTGTGCATGTGTGTGTATGTGCAGGATACAGAAGTCCTTAACACGGCCATTCTGACAGGGAAGACGGTATCTGTTCCAGTGAAAGTTGTTGCTGTGCACGAGGATGGTTCTGTGATCGACGTTTCAGAGTCCACTGAATGTAAATCAGCTGATGAAGATGTCATAAAGGTGAGGTGGCTAAACAAAGGTGTGCAAGTTAGAGAGATGGAGCTTCCCCTTTCTGCCCCCTACCCCATTGTGCCCCTGAACAGAAGCCAACCACGATCCCTGTCCTTGTGCTCTCTGGGGCAATTCAGGCCCCCAACATTGCAGTCATGGAGTCCCCCCAGAAATGATCCAGTGTCAGCGTTCAAAAGGGCATTGGATTTCTGGAGGTTGTGCAGGGATAGCATGCTCCTTCTGTATTGTGGAACCCAGCGATGCAGGTGCTGCCTATGTGCCTAGCAGAGAGGTGGGTGTGAATCCCTGGACTGGACAATATGAATGCATGAACACGGAAAGTGCAGGGCCCTTAGTGGTGCTAAACCACCAAAATGGGAGAAAATTGAATCGTGGCCCTGCCTCCATTTTTTGCTGGCTAGCAGATCAATGCTGATGAGGGGGAAGCACATGCTGTCTGGTGTTAGACTTGGGAAGAATCAAGCCATCATTCAGGGACCCTTGTTGTCATGCAGCCCTTCTGCACTCATCATTACATAAATAATACGAGTTGCTAGGATTGGTATATTGCCAGGTTGCTAATACACTCCTGACCTTTTGACCTTGTTTTTCCAGTCCAGTGCTTCTCCTAAGCAAAGACATTGCACTCTACCAAATTCTGAAGTGGCTTTGTGATGTGTATAAGAGTGACAGTTAGACCAAGAGTGAAATTCCGGTACTATTGAAGTCAATGGCGACATTCCAGTTGACTTCAACGGGGCCAAGATTTCACCACAAAGAACTTGAACTGAGTTCTTCAGAGATGAAAGACTACTTGCACTGATACAGTAGGCCACCTGGTACACAAGAAAGCAGATTTTTTTAAAATAAAAACTTCTTTATAGTAAGACCTATGACTTTTTAAACAACGTTGTCCCACCTACTGTAGCAAAAGCAGACTTTCCTTTTAAATGTGATAGGCTAAATTGGTTCCCTCTACATTAACACCAATCCATGGAGAGACAAAGGCATTGTAAATATGACCTTTTAAAGTCATTGATTGTATAACTTTGCCACTGTTGTTACCATATAAAACAAAGTCATACAAATTATTATTTATTTATTTATTTATTTATTTAGACATAAAGGTAGAGAAGCATTTTAACTGGAATTGTGTGTCTATTATGTCTGCTTTTTGTTGGTAGTGCATAAGCATCAGACCTGAGTAGGATTATCTTGCCTTTATCATTACCTCTATGGAGTTTTCAAAGAGTAGTCTTGGAATGGTGGTATTTTTTTTTTGCCTGAGTCGTGTGGACACAGCTGTTACAGAAGATAAGGCTCTATGCTTACCTCTTCCGCAAACAGAGATCCTGTGACCCAAGAACTTTAATACTAACTACCTCTGTAGCCTTTGACAAAGAACATTCCTTCTGGTCTTCTAGATAGTAATTGTGTCTTCTCTACATACATTTCCAGATCTGACAGACTATATTTATATATTCTCTGTAGATTGCTTTTGAAGCACCAAAGCCCGTGTCTTAGTATTTTAACTCATCAGTGCAACCTTTTTTGTAGATAAGACCATAGAGGTCTTAGCAGATAGCGCATACTTTGTCAGAGAATTTTTCATGCTATCTTAGGAGAACAAGAAAATGTATATTGTCAACCTATAATTCATTTTGAAATATATGTACATGGATTTTTACCAGATCCAAAAATTCACCCTCTCGCCTTATTTTAAAAAACTTGGAATGAGTTCATCATCAGCCATTGCATCTGGTATGTGGTGAATCAAACACATTCGAATTTATCTCCAAAGACAATAAAGAGGCATTGGAGTTAAAGAACTTATTTTGTAACTTTACTGGTGAAATTTTAGGGTATCTATTGTCAAACTAGAGAAGCTGTTTGTTGAAGTGTTACTAGAAAAGGAGGTGTTTTCATCAGTATCTTGTAAGTCTTGATAAAAATCATAAAAAAACTCCAAAACATACTTTGGCATGCTGCATTTTATGAAGTGAGCAAATTCTCTTATGCCACGTTTGAAAAAAAGGAATTGTGCTGAAATGTGTACTGGACTCAACATGCGCTTCAATTCAAATTCTCTACATAAGGTAATTGATTAAAGAAATACAACGATGTTCTATTGTCAAACCTGGAAAGATCTGAACCAAATTATACTACATCACCCTCATTATCAAATTCAACACAATATTTTAGCAACAAACAATTTTTCTTGACTGCAGCTTCCTTAATTATGCTATCAGTTGAGGTTTTCACATTCCCAGAACAATGCTAGCCAGCTTTGTGCACATTTGTTCAGGTTGGCTTGTATTTTTTGTTTCACTCTAACCAGAAACTCCAACACAACACCTGGGTTGGTGACAAAATCTAGAGCCAGGCAACTTTTGCTTTTGGGTTTTTTTGGGGGTGAACATGTAGCTCTCGTTTTCACGAACACAAATCATTTCTGAGTTATCTAACAAAGACCAATTTACAATACAGCTGCAGGGAGAATGTGATGGGGAAGGGTTATTTGCTGTGCGTGTAAGTAAAATGTTTTTAAACTTTAATGGCCTGGTTCTCATTTAAATAGAATAATAGAATCATAGATTTTAAGGTCAGAAGGACCATTATGATTGTCTAGTCTGATCTCCTGCACAACGCAGGCCACAGAATCTCACCCACCCACTCCTGTATCAAACCTCTAACCTATGTCTGAGCCATTGAAGTCCTCAAATCGTGGTTTAAAGACTTCAAGGTGCAGAGACCCGTGCCCCACGCTGCAGAGGAAGGTGAAAAACCCCCAGGCCTCTGCCAATCTGCCCTGGAGGAAAATTCCTTCCCAACCCCAAATATGGCGATCTGCTAAACCCTGAGCATGTGGGCAAGACTCACCAGCCAGCACCCAGGAAAGAATTCTCTAGTAACTCAGATCCCACCCAATCTAACATCCCATCACATGCCATTGGGCATATTTACCGCTAATAGTCAAAGATCAATTAATTGCCAAAATTAGGCTATCCCATCATACCATCCCCTCCATAAACTTATCAAGCTTAGTCTTGAAGCCAGATATGTCTTTTGCCCCCACTGCTCCCCTTGGAAGGCTGTTCCAGAACTTCACTCCTCTGATAGTTAGAAACTTTTGTCTAATTTCAAGTCTAAACTTCCTGATGGCCAGTTTATATCCATTTGTTCTTGTGTCCACATTGGTACTGAACTTAAATAATTCCTCTCCCTCCCTGGTATTTATCCTTCTGATATATTTATAGAGAGCAATCATATCTCCCCTCAGCCTTCTTTTGGCTAGGCTAAACAAGCCAAGCTCTTTGAGTCTCCTTTCATAAGACAGGTTTTCCATTCCTCGGATCATCCTAGTAGCCCCTTTCTGTACCTGTTCAAGTTTGAATTCATCCTTAAACATGGGAGACCAGAACTGCACACAGTATTCCAGATGAGGTCTCACCAGTGCGTTGTATAACGGTACTAACACCTCCTTATCTGTACTGGAAATACCTCGCCTGATGCAGCCCAAGACCGCATTAGCTTTTTTCACGGCCATATCACATTGGTGGCTCATAGTCATCCTGTGATCAACCAATATTCCAAGGTCCTTCTCCTCATCTGCTATTTATAACTGATGTGTCCCCAGCTTATAACAAAAAATTCTTGTTATTAATCCCTAAATGCATGACCTTGCACTTTTCACTATTACATTTCCTCCTATTACTATTACTCCAGTGACTGCAATGTATCTCCAGGTTTCACCACTCTGGTAGTGTAATTAAATTTATGAGCACTTTCCGATCCATTCAGACTGCCAAATGGGTGTAAATGGACCTTAGTGTAAATGAGACTCAGTCAGGCCTTAAGTGTTTCTGTTTCCCAGTATATCCACTGAAATAAAATCACATTTCCTTTTTCCTTTCAACCCATTTTCCTTGAAGTCTTTACCAAAGGAAACATGAATGAATATCTCCACGTGTGACCCAACTTGATTTTCAAAGGCGCACAGTCTCCTTCTATAAATGTGACTATTATTTTTTTGCTATGTACCATGCTGCTGTTCTTATCTGATTAGTGGCTCTGTTATTTATCACTTCACAATGAATTCAGGTTTCAGAGGGGTAGCCGTGTTAGGCCACAAAAGCTTATGCCCAAATAAATTTGTTAGTCTCTAAGGTGCCACAAGGACTCCTCGTTATTTTCATAGTGGATTGTTGATCTTGTAAACTCAAGAACTGAGGTGTTTTGTTTTTTTCACTTCAGAAAATCAGATACAGGTCTGTAAGACAGTGCTCATGGACTTACCTTTTGTATTAGTAAAGTTTCTACTAGTTCTAGAATTTTCTGTCGTTAGAGAAGATTGGATTAAGTTAGACATAAAAAGGTCAGGAAAAGGACTTCCTCCCTAATAAAATTAACATCTGCAGCCTATAGGGAGGTGTTACATTTCAAAACACTGCCTGTTTAAAATCCAGCTAGTTCAAGCAGCAGCCCTCCATATGGGTACGCTGTCAAAGCTGGGCATGAAGTTGTTCTGGTTCCTGAATTTAAAAGGTCCACTGGAGCCGGCAACTAAATAAGGCTTGACATGACCTCTAAGAAAAGAGACAAGCTTTCCAGTTGCAGTGGTGAATTTATACACGTTGTGAAAGCGAGGCTCCTACCCTTTGACTGCTTTTCTTGTCTTTTTTCAAAATAGTTCTTATTCTGCCCGAGAATAAAACCCAAGGGCCTGATCCTAGGCTTATTCAAGTCAATGGGAGACTTTTCTATTGACTTGACTGGGATTTGGATCAGGCCATAGAACGGTAGATCAAATCCAGCACCAGTTTACACCCTGTATTATCCCATTTGCTTCAGAGACTGAACAGGGTGTAAATTTAGCCTGCTGTGTGAAACTTTCTGGCATCAAATTAATAGATTGATGATTGATAGAAGAGACGCTCACCTGGGACTGTGCCTTTTGGCTAGTAGAACAGGGAGACCATTACATTAATAATTATGTAACTAACCAAAGGCAAGAGATCTGATTCTCATTTATACTAACGCCACTTTACCTCACCGTAGTCATGTAAAGGGGCCTTAAAAGTGAGAGTAATTTAATGTTTTTGTATAATTGCAACAACCTCATAATATATTTTACCCAAAATTATTTATATGTTCTCTCAGCCTTAACTCCATCTGAATGTGGTTTTTAGCTGGGAATTTAGCAGGCTCGAACCCACGATCTGAGTTGGAATTTAGCACTGACACGGGGGTTAGCTATCTATTTCAGAAAGAACATGCAGCTGCCCCCCTTGATAAGCACCTTTTGTAAAGTCCATATCGATTTCACTTCCAGACATGTTTCCATGTGCTGTACAGAGTTAAACCCTCTCATAAAAGTTGTCAGCTGGGTTGTATGTAATTTACTAATTTTGTGCTTCTTTACACCATTAATTCCATCCTCTATTGTTCCTTCCTAATTGCAGAAATGTCATATGCTGTTGGCCAGAACTGAGAGCATTGCATTCTTAACCTTTTATTTCTCTTTAGTAGCTTATGATTTAGTAGATTGTTAATGAGACAATCCTTTTTGCTCATTTCTGTCCTTGCTCTGAATTACAGTGATGTAATTCCACTGAATTTAATTAAACCACTGGATTTACATGGATTAAGTGAGCATATCCTGGCCACTTACTATTTATGTGTGTTACCAAGTATGTATCCATTTACAGCTACCTAGATACCATGTTGATTGGGTGCAGTATAAATTAAAAAAAAAAAAAAAAGATAATAATTGGAGATATACCAATCTCCTAGAACTGGAAGGGACCTTGAAAGGTCATTGAGTCCAGCCCCCTGCCTTCACTAGCAGGACCAATTTTTGCCCTAGATCCCTAAGTGGCCCCCTCAAGGATTGAACTCACAACCCTGGGTTTAGCAGGCCAGTGCTCAAACCACTGAGCTATCCCTCCCCCCTGTACATACATAGGGCCCAGATCCACAAGGATACTTAGGTGCCTAAGTCTTGAGTTTAGGTGTCTAAATCCCAGTTTTGGCTCCACCGTGATCCACAAAACTCCCACTGAATCTTGTAGCACCTAAACTCACTAGTGACTATAGTTTCGGCCTCTGGACACGCACACTGCTACGTCTCTCTCGAAGCATTCAGTTGCCTAAGTCGAGTTCAGGGCCTGATCTGGTAGGTGTGCTCAGGGAGCTACCTATTGCCCACCCTATGACTGTTAGCCCAGTGGCTGAGTCCTTGCTTTGGAAGTGGGAAACCCAGGTTCAGTTTCTCCCACTAAAGGGGGAGAAAAAATTTGAACAGGAGTCTCCTGACTGCTGTAACTGCTGAGTGGGTAAATAATGAAAGAGTGATTGTAACAGGGGGACTGGAGTGGACCCCAGTTCCCCCACCTCCCAAGTGGGGCCCCTGACATTCTCACTGCCTCTTTCTTTCTGTCTGGCCGAATGTGACAGTGGAACAGTCATTGAGCCAAATTCATCTGTGATATAATTCCATTTGTTTCAGTAGAGTTAAACCACCGAGGAATTTAGCCCAGTGTTTCTTTACTGAATGGACTCTCTAGAATCTGCTAGAATTCACAGGGCCTGGTTCAGATCTCACACCCGTGTAATGCCACTGATACCAGCACAATTACTCATGATACACCCTATACTTAGGATCAGGCTCCTTCTGCCTAATCAGAAGCATATATTGAAAACACCGGGGTCATAAGATCCTGAGGACTGTGAGTGAATGCATGTTCCTCGTTAGCTTGCCAGGGGAAAGCACTCTAATGCATTATTCCTCACTTTCTGGCAATATGCTGGCTAATTATGATGAAGGTCAAATTCAAACCATTTCTGCTCACTACTTTAGTACCGCAAACCTTATCTTGAATCCTCCATATTAATGTTATTGTATAATTAATGTATAATTAATGTTAAAACAATAGAAGACCTAATTTCCCCTCTTCCCCTCTCCCCCCTTCCCCCCCGCACTACTTTCTGTCTAGCAGTAGCTAACGGGGCTTCATTTCTTTATCTGATATTGTAATGAGCAGTAAAGCTGGTGATTGACATGGATTGAAACATGATGAGGGAGGGGGAGAAACCTCATAGGAGAGAAGGGGGATCACGCTTACTCCTCCCCTCCCCTGCTAGCCGGTCCTTAAGGCCTATGTCAAGATAAGGGATACATCTGGGAATGAGCCTTTCTGGAACAGGAGTAGGTGTAAACACCATTTCCGGTTCTGTGTTTGTACAGAACCTAGTACAGGGGTTCTCAAACTGGGGGTCGGGACCCCTCAAGGGGCCATGAGATTATTACGTGGGGGGTTGCGAGCTGTCAGCCTCCACCCCAAACCTCGCTTTGCTTCCAGCATTTATAATGGTGTGAAATTTATGAAAAAGTGCTTTTAATGTATAAGGGGGGTCACACTCAGAGGCTTGCTGTGTGAAAGGGGTCACCAGTACAAAAGTCTGAGAACCCCTGACCTAGTACAATGGGGTCCTAACTAGCGTCCCCCGCCCCCCAGGTGCGATGCTGGATGGGCTGGACTAACCGCCTAGGCTTATGTTTTCAAACCTTGGTCACTACAGTTATGCTCCGGAACATGACTACTGTGATATTCAGAGGTGTTGAGGTGGGGAGACCATGGGCGTTTGGGGCATCTGAAAATCAAGGCGCCCAAATTCTGAAAAATGTTGGCCCTAGTGCTAAAGGCCTGAGGGGACTATTTAAATACATTCAGCCTCTCTGTTACCTACATGGTAGGTGGTCCTTTCAAGTGTCCAAGTGCAGAATGGTAACCCCACATTAGCGCAGATGAAGGGGTATGCATCCCCTCCCCCTTGTTCCACACTCAGAGCCAGGTGGCTGAGACCCTTTCAGGATAGTAATTTTTCAGTGACATGCCAAGCACATGTTTGACAGCTACCATAGCAGGGATTGAAACTGGGACCTCCGGAACTAAAAACACGAAGTGCTACTGCTTGAGCTAATGCTCCCTAGCTGGGCCTGTAACAGGGCTTGTCTACACTTCCTGCCGGATTGGTGGGCAGCGATCGATCCAGTGGGGTTGATTTGTCCCACAGACGCGATAAATCGACCGCTGAGTGCTCTCCCGTCGACTCTGGTACTCACCAGAATGAGAACCGCAAGCGGAGAGCGTCAGCTGTCGACTTACTGCAGTGAAGACACCGCGGTAAGTAGATCTAAGTACATCGACTTCAGCTACGCTATTCAGGTAGCTGAAGTTGTGTATCTTAGATCGACCCCGGGTGCTGCTGTAGACAAGCCCACAGACTTGTGTTCTCTGTGAATCAGCCACATAAGGGGGTTTTAATTTGTTTTCAATTGTTTTTTATATTCTTTGTGACAGAATTAAGAGTCTTTGGCCCAGATCCACAAAGGTAGTCAAGGCTCCTAACTTCCAATTATTGCAAATTTTACAGAGAGGTTGTAGCTGTGTTAACCCCAGGATATGAGAGAGACAAGCTGGGTGAAGCAATATTGTTGATTGGACCAGCTGCTCCACTGGTGAAAGAGACAAGTTCTCGAGCTACAGAGCTACTTCAGGCCCAAAGAAGAGCTCTCTGTAGCTTGAAAGCTTGTCTCTTTCACCAGCCACAGGCACCGACTTTCCAATGTGCCGGGGCGTGCTGGACCCTCAGGCCCTGCCCCCGCTCCACCCCTTCCCCCAAGGCCCCACCCCCACCTGCCTCTTCCCAACCCTGCCCCACTCTCGCCCTGCCTCTTCCTGAGCTCACTCCGCCCCCTCTCCTGAGTGCACCTCCTCGCTCCTTCCTCTCCCTCCCAGAGCCTCCTGAATGCCGCAAAACAGCTGATCGCGGGCGGGAGCATGGGCAGGGAGTTGGAGGCACTGATCTGCAGGGCCTGCTGGTGGGAGGGAGGCGCTGGGGGGTGGGAGGAAGCTGATGTGGGGCTTCTGGTGGGTGCTCGGCACCCATCATTTTTTCCCTGTGTGTGCTCCAGCCCCGGAGCACCCAGAGAGTCAGCACCTATGTCACCAGCAGAAATCGGGTCCAATAAAAGATGTTTATTTCACTCACCTTGTCTCTCTCTATTGATTTCAGCAGAAGTTAGGAGCCTAAATAGCTTGGTGGAGCTGGGCTCTTGTGCCTGATTCTCCTCCTCCTTGTGCTCATTTACCCCAATATCTCTCCTGTGATTTCACTGATGTACCGCCAGGCCAGGGGCAGAAGAACCAGGGCCAATGTTTTCACTGGGGAAGTGTACCAAATTATTCAAATGGGTTTAAAACTTGTTCAGCTGACGTCTGTTTAAACTCACCTGATTACAAGACGGGTTCCAGATACTCGAGCTTGGTCTGCACTGCCTGGGAGCAAGCTTGGAATTAATCTTGAATTTGAGGGAAAATTTCCCCCAGAGCGAACAAAGCCTGAGTGTCTCAGTCCATGTTAGGGAGAGAAGCTGCTGCCTGAAGTTGTTAAGATACAATTCTTTTGCCAGGAGCTCCAAAAATTGAGCTGGCGGCACTCATGATTTGCAGGCTTTGCTGTTGCTTTGTCATTAAAATCTCTGATCAAGGGTGTAACTTACTGTAAATAACGTGGGCCAGGAATATGAAGGCTAATCTTATCTATCAATCTGTCATTTCTATAGTGTCTGTCACCAGACTACCTATGAGCTTTATTCAGTGCTCAGTCATTTCCCTCAAGGAAATAGTTCATCCCAGGAGCCCCAACCCTTTCTGGAAGCAATGGAAATACTCAGATGCCAGCTTGGTTGATGGATTTACCTTGGTAGCAATTAGTTTATTACAGCATGCCTTTTAGCCAGGTTTTTTTTTTTTTTTAAATTCAGTTACTTGAGGGCTGTTGAAAGGTTCAGGACAGACAGAGCAGGAGATGCCAACAATATCTCTTCACAGAACAGATGGTCATAAGTAGCAAGCTGCCCTGAAACTGCCTCAGCCTATGGGCGTGAGATGGTTCCATTTAGTGGGTTCATAGAAACCCTAACCCAAGCTCCAAGTGCCCTACATTTAGGAACCCTAACCCTAGGGTGGGAAACCCTACCCATAGGAACCCTAACCCTAGGGTGGGAAACCCTACCCATAGGAACCCTAACCCTAGCTCCAAGTGCCCTACCCTTAGGAACGCTAACCCTAGGGTGGGAAGCCCTACTGATAGGAACCCTAACCCTATCTCCAAGTGCCCTACCCTTAGGAACGCTAACCCTAATATGGGGTGCCCTCCCCATAGGAACCCTAACCCTAGCTCCAAGTGCCCTCCCCATAGGAACCCTAACCCTAGCTCCAAGTGCCCTACCCATAGGAACCCTAACCCTAGCTCCAAGTGCCCTACCCTTAGGAACCTTAACCCTAGGGCCGGAAGCTTTATGCATAGGAACCCTAATCCTATCTCCAAGTGCCCTACCCATAGGAACCCTAACCCTACTTGCAAATGCCTTACCCATAGGAACGCTAACCCTAATATGGGGTGCCCTACCCATAGGAACCCTAACCCTAGCTCCAAGTGTCCTACGCATAGGAACCCTAACCCTAGGGCGAGAAGCCCTACCCATAGGAACCCTAACTCTAGCTCCATGTGCCCTACCCATAGGAGCCCTAACCCTAGGGAGGGAAGTCCTACCTATAGGAACCCTAACCCTAGCTCAAAGGGGCCAACCCATAGGAACCTGATCCTTAGTGCGGGGCGCCCTAACCATTGGAACCCTAACCATAGCTCCAAGTGCCCTACCCTTAGGAACCCTAACCCTAGGGCGGGAAGCCCTATGCATAGGAACCCTAACCCTAGCTCCAAGTGCCCTACCCTTAGTAACTCTAACCCTAGCTCCAAGTGCCCTACCCTTAGGAACCCTAAACCTAGGGCGGGAAGCCCTACCCATAGGAACCCTAACCCTAGCTCCAAGTGCCCTACCCTTAGAAACCCTAACCCAAGGTTGGGAAGCCCTATGCATAGGAACCCTAACCCTAGCTCCAAGTGCCCTACCCTTAGTAACTCTAACCCTAGCTCCAAGTGCCCTACCCTTAGGAACCCTAAACCTAGGGCGGGAAGCCCTACCCATAGGAACCCTAACCCTAGCAGCAAGTGCCCTACCCTTAGGAACTCTAACCCAAGGGAGGGAAGCTCTACCCATAGGACCTCTAACCCTAGCTCCAAGTGCCCTACCCAAAGGAATCCTAACCCTGGGATGGGGCGCCCTACCCATAGAAAGCCTAACTCTAGCTCCAAGTTCCCTACCCATAGGAACCCTAACCCTAGCTCCAAGAGCCCTACCGATAAGAACCCTATCCCTAGGGCGGGAAGCCCTACCCATAGGAACCCTAACCCTATCTCCAAGTGTCCTACCCTTAGGAACCCTAACCCTAAGGCAGGAAGCCCTATGCATAGGAACCCTAACCCTAGCTCCAAGTAGACCCATAGACCCCATAACATTGACCCATAGACCCCAGGTCCAGTCAATGTTTTTAAGTGCAGGCCAAAAAGGCACTAATTATTGCCACTGGAGCAGTATCACTAAGCCGTAGGATGGAAAATACTTACAGTCATTGGGCCAGAGAAAATGAGAGAATGACTCTGTAGCCCAGTGCTTAAGTCACTCCCCTGCGACCTAGGAGACCCACATTTAAGTCTCTGTTCCAGTAAGTATGTAAGTATTTTATACCAAGTTGAACAGTTTCAACGAGAGAGATTGAGGGAGACCCACCCATCACCCAGTGATTCGGGCACTCTCCTGGGAGGAAGAGCCCTGAGTTCAAATCCTTGCTCCACATCAGCCAGAGTGGGGATTTGAGCCTGGGCCCCTCACATCCTGGGGGAGTGCTCTAACCACTGGACTAAAAGTTGGTGAGGGAAACAAGAGCACCACCATTGTTCTGGGTAGGGCACAATCCGCTAGGCAGCTTCGGAAAATGCCCACCAGAATGGGCCCATCAGGTGAGATTGGTAGCGGAATGATGACCTCGAGGATCTAAATTTTGGACGTAGATGCCTAAAGTGGCAGTTAGGCACTCAGTTCCTTTGTTGAGCTAGCCATTAGCCATGCAGTGCCTCAGCTCCCCATCTGTAAAATGGGGATGATGCTACTTCCCTATCTCAGAAGGGTGTTGTGAAGATAAATACATTAAAGCTGTAAGGCAGACCTGACACTTCCATAATCCTATATAGCAAAGATTTATTAGCCTGGCACTTTTTAGACAGTTTATGGCATAATGTATGTGTCTTCTGCAAGCTCTTTTTAAATGCGCAGAGTCTTCAAAGATAGTTGGAATATCTTGTCCGAGGGAGGAGCCATTAAGAACACATCGCGATGACGGGCAGTTACACAGCTTTCAGCAGAGATGCTGCTGAGAGGAAGACAAAACTCAGCGGCTTTAGCATTTGGCTGCTATTATAGCAAACAATGTAAAAGGGCATTAATCCTAATCCTGGGAAACGATTGCTTCAATATTTTATGTGAGTCTGAAGTGCAATATTGCTGAGGATAAACACTGAATATTTCATATTAAGAGATGAACTGAGAGAACACTGGCCAAATTAGCCATAACAAGGTTAGCAACAGCAAACTGTTGTGTGCAGAAACTGGTAAACTCTTAAAAGCTTTCATCTCAGATTCTGCAGCAAATTAATTTTGCTTTATAAACGGTAATGCATGGGCCACTTAAACATTTTAATTAGGGATGTGTGGACCTCCTGGAGTTTGAGGCTTTCTACTGCTTCAACTATTGTTCATGCTAGGAAAATGAATTCACCTTTCCAAACATTAAAACAACCCTCCTGATCCCTGAGTACGTACTTGGGAAGTTAGGCCGAGCCGCCCGCTGTGCAACCACGGCCACACTGGTGTTGTCAGTGCGTTAGCTCGAGCAGAGCTGGCGCCTCAGTCTACCTGGGCTGGGAAGCACAGTCCCAGCTGCAGTGTAGACATACCCATAGGGTTCTCAGCTACAGCCAGTCAACTATATGGAAGACAGAGGGGTTGAAAAAGCTAATACAGCCCACTGTGGAGGAACCTGGTGGGAAGGAATGATACATGCCCCTTTAGCTCCTGCTCCATTTGGGAGGGCTGTAGGGTGGAAGGTGGGAATAATATATGACAGAGCACCCCCTGCGGGATGAGTAAAGATGATTTGTGCACTTCACTTTGCTACCTAGATATATAGCAGGATGGAAGAGACACCTTCATCCTTAATGGCCTGAACTCCTGAAATGTGTTAAGTGCCTGCCAAGGAGCGCTGAGGCTCTGACCTCCTGCTAAAGTCCCTGGGAATTGTGGCAGCTCTCAGAAGGTGCTCAGCATCTTGTAGGATTGGGCCCTTACTTTGCGCTTCCTTGGTTCTGCGGGCCTTAATCAGGTTTTGAAAGCTGTATGTTTTTGTAGTTTAATTGATCCACACCTGCATTTTAGTAATGTGTTCCAAGATGCACTCCCTGGAGAGGTATAATTGGACTTGAAGACAGAGATGATGAGGCTGACACGCCACCATCATTTTGAAGTACCTGCAGTAAATTTATTTGACATAAAAAGCACCTGCCATTGACAGATACCAGCAACCTTTCTCCTTCAGGGGGAGAGGCCTCTTTTTTTGCATTCCCGTCATGCGGAACTGGAAACTTGAATAAAAATTATCTTGTTTTCCTCATAGGTAGAGCTGTAGGATATGAAATGTACAGGCAACTTGAAAGCCGTGCAGCCTTGTTGTTGAGCACAAGACTTCCTTAGAGAACTGACACCCGACTGTGTATTGTCAGGCTTTTTTTTTTTTTTTTAAATCCAATCAGAAAGAACATCAGCGATTTATTGGGTTGACACCAGTTGGGCAATTTAAACTAAGCATGAAAAAAAGAGTGTAACTAACTCTGTGATACAAGAGATGGGAAATGGATGATATTCACTCTGTGTGGCCCTTTTCCTTCTTTCCCTTGCTTCTTGGGGCTAAATCCTGGTGTCCTTATTCAGCAAATCCCCCACTGGCTTCAATGGGAACAACACCTAAGGCTTGAATAAAGATGGCAGGATTTGGCATTTTGTTTTCCACCATAGATTCTTAGGACCTGATTCTCACTTACACTAGCGTCACTTTATCTAGTAATATAAAAGGGCCTTAAAGACCCACTGTCACTGCCAGAATGCTGTAAAGTTTCCTTAGTGTTAATGAGAATGAGGCCCTTAGTGCTGGGTCCATGTAGTTCTTTGAGAGACATAAGCATAAAGTAATGGTTTAAAATCCGCATTAAACTATTTATGATTGAGGTCCTTATGTTCAGCAGCAAGTGGCACCTAAATTTTGCAATGAAGCCTCTGGATGTTGCAGTTCTCCAGTGTGACAGATTAGAAATTCTCTGGCAGTTCCTGGGGAATTAAAACATGGTGGCTTTCACTGAATTAAACACAAAAACAAATAGCCCTTCTGTTATTTCTTTTGATATTGGATTCAGTTTATTTTGCTCTGCCTTTAAATTTTCAGTGTGCTACAGAATTTTGTATGGACAACATGATGTGATGTTGTAGAAGTTGCCAGCATGGAAGATACCATTTTGGCACCTGGGTAGGTGGATATTGAGGCTTTTAGCTACTGGGAAGGTATGGTTAGTAGTTTGTGATTCTTGGATAAGCCAGCATGGGTGCTTCTATTAAAATGATTGGCAGTGACACAGTAACAGTGTTGGCATTTTAAGTGACATCGGTAGGTTCCAGAGTCAACATCCAATGGGATGAATGGGTACTGTTCACATTTAAAGCTAGTGTTAGACTGTGTCAGTCAACATGATCGTTTTACATTTTGTTCAGATTTGGGGCTTTTTATTTAGAACCATATGAGCTAGAAACTTAATTTTGTTTTGAGAAAATGGAGGCTTAGAGTCTCCACATCAGTGGGAGTGCTTCATGCAGATTGAGGGCATTTGGTGACACAACATTTGTAATTAGACTGGAGAAGCCTGTTGTTTAGAATAAGTACTTAATGTGTGGGTGGGTTGGTAGGATGGGCTCTGAAGGCAGGCTTGTTACCACAGCGCTAATGCTTGAGGAGTTAAAAGTGATACGCTCAGCTTTAGCCAACAACTCATAACTTGGGAGAAATGATTCAGTTCCTTTTGGTTTCAGGGGAGGCCCCAGCCCTTTTAAGTTCTATTTCTCACTTTTCCACAGTCAATTCATAGTGGATCTCAAAGGTGTCCCAAGATGTTCTGACCAATGAACAATCATTTAAAAGATGATGAGTATTGATCTAATTTAAGGCTTGATTCTGCTAAGCTTTTACTCCCATGAGTAATCCTTGCTCACGCAAGTAGTACCATTTACCCCATAAAGTAAGGACTATGAGTGTAGAAAGCTTTGCAGGATAAGAGCCTCAAACTATGTAAACCTTGTCTTTAAATAGGATACAGCCGATCACTAAATGTTACTCTGCTGGTGCATGCAGTGTTGTTGTATCTGTGGTGGCCCCAAGATATTAGAAAGACGAAATGGGTGGGGTAATATCTTTTATTGGATCAACTGAAGCTCTTCTTCAGCTCATGCTCTGCTGGTGTGTTTCTCTGTCAACGTTCAGGTCTGCTCCTGCTCGAGGGTGCTGCATGACTCAAGCTGGGGCAAAGGGTGACACTTCTGTCCTTGCATTATAAGTTGAATGACACAGTCCTGCTACGCACTGGGCCAATGCAAAGAACCCACAGCCATTAATGCAAGTCTAAATCAGAACTCTGCAGTAAGCCAAAGAAAAGGGAATTAGTGCCATAAATGGAGAAGTAACGCGCAACAATACAAAGGCCCTCGCAAGTATCAAACAAGGGTTGTGCAATGAATATACACGTTAACGAAGAGGATCTAGGCACGTATTTGCATTTTACTGCTATATTATTGGCAGAGTGCTGGCAATGGGCTTACACCCCCCTGCACGGAACATAGTTAGACAGTCTAGCCTTGACGAGATTACAATTGAAGAAGACAACCACGCTGTGGACATTCTGAAAGCTAATCCTTTATTTAGTTACTAGTACAAATATCCAGCCCAGCTCAAGCAGCGAGGACGAGAATGACATTAGCCAGGGAGCAGAGAATGCAGATTACCCAGCAGGACTGACAGCAAGCAGAGGTTCTCTGCGCTAAGCTCTGTTGTCAAGTGGGATAAGCTGCTAGCAGGAAATGACAGTTCCTATTCATATGCATTATTTATTTGCTCTTTTCCAATTGGTCCTTTTGAAAATACTGTTTGGATTTAATGTGCATCCCTCCCCAATGGGTCTAACACCTATGTTTGCACTTGAAAGACTAAATGAAAATCTAAAGGGGCACAGCGCTTATTTTGATCTCTTACACTCCCCATTACCACTTCAGGGTGAAGTTAATGTATGTTCTTCCTTATTGTTTTCCTTAATTCACTCAATTCCATCAAGGCCCAGCAAGTAACAATTTTTCAAGCCAGTTTTTAACAGCATGAACCTACGGTGTTTGCTGTCTGTCATTCTAGGTGACATTTGACGCCCTTGGTCTTTTGGAATGTGATGGCATTTTTTTCAGACCTAAATGCTATATGGCCAGCTGATCACACTGCCTGCTGCAAAGCAATGGAATATACCTACAGCCCTACAGATAAATGTAACCTTTGATTTCGTCAAGTCCCCAAACCAGTGCACCCAGGTGATCTCTTAAAATGGTTTCCTTCTGGAAACTGTGCAAAAAGGGATATCAGAAAAGATATTCCGCATTTGGTTATTAAGAGCAGACGGGGCGGCCCGCTGTTCCTTGCCGGTGGGATGTTTGCTTTAGACAAGCCTTTCAAAAGTACACATTGCCACTGGAGAATGCCTTGCTGCACTTTTTATCCTCCCTCCTGTGAATCAAAGGTTCTAATAAGTGGGAATGGCATGGCACAGCTGTATCACTGAAGAGTTAGAGGCCCTGTTATACACCAGCCACAGTCTTGTAGGTTTCCCCAAGCTACAAAGGGACGAGCCTCAGAGACTCGCTACAGAATGAGAAAATCCTTCCTGGGGATAAATAATTCATTCCCATGTTTGGAATAATACTTCATTTTACACGTTACAGAGAGCAGGCATACTGCCGGAAAGAGACTAAGGAAAGATTACAGGCGCAGAGCCCCTCAGCCAGGCACAATGGCCCTGATTCATCCCTGCTTTGGTGCTTGTAGCAGGCATGGGGAGGTGGCGGCTTGCGCCTATTGTATTCTGGGAATGCTGGGCTGGTTTTGCCCTGGAGAAAGTTAAAGGATGCTCAAAGTTGCACATCGACTACAATGGCTTCTCCTACCTCTGGCGCATCCCATACTCCACCCTGTGTGAGGGCCTCCTTCTGGGGGGACCAGAGATGGCTGGGTGTTGTCTCTTTTGCTCTTTATACAATAAAACACCACTATGCAGAAACTATCCAGTAGGGTCCCAAATAACCATGTTCATTGAGCATACACAAACACGCATGGCCTAGCTACATATGCACGGCTACTGTGACCGTTGCTGGTGGCTTCTAAAACATTGAACACAGTGTTAGCGCCACTTGAGGGCTCACAAACTCTTTGAAGGGATACTACTCTATTCTTATACATTATACTCTGCCCCCTCTACAGAGGCCCTATTGCGAGTATTCCCTGGGGGCTATCTACAGATGTAGTGGAACCTCTTTGTGTCCGCATAACGAGCACAAAGGGGGGGTCACATGAATCTAGCCCGCTGTTTTCAGGAGCACAGGGGAGTGAGAACATGTTCCACTGTCACCGTTCAGCAGGGTGTCCACACCATCCTCCCACCTGGGGCTAGTTCCGCTGGTCGATACAGGTGTGAGACCATGGCCCTGCCCTCTCTGAGGAGTCCAGCAGCAGTGCTAGCATCATGTAGCTAGGGGCTAGGTGAGAGCAAGCTCTGTGACTGTGCCCAGCCTGCCAGCCCGCTCTCCGGCCACGCAGGAGGTTGGAACCATCTACCCCGAAAATTTTACACAAGACCGAGATAAGAATGGCCAGGCTAATCACCAGAACATTACTCTTTCACATTGTTTTTTAATAAATCACAAGCTGAATCTGTATAAATGTTTCCCAGCATCCTTAGTGGATACCCTATAATGATAAATATTTGGGTTACAGCCTTTTTTTTAATTGTTGTTGTTGAGTACCGTTGTGTAAAGTCTAATAGACAGCCATTTGCTAAGTCCTTCTGTTCTTCTGAAAACTGAACAGTGGGGCTTGTTTAATCGCCTTATGTTATTATTGATATTCTCGTGTAGTGTAAATAATTTTACTGAGGAAAAACGTATTATTGCCAGCTTTGAGCTCCTGAATTCTTGCAATAGGCAGCCTCCAGTCTCGGACTGTTTGAATTGTACACAGAGGATCTTGCAAAGGAACATGAATCCTTTCTGACACTTTCACTGAAGTCATGTGTGTATTTGGGGGTGGGCTGGGAAGGGGTCGAATAATTCTGGTCACGCGTGTTCACAGAAGATGAATTAAACCTGGAACAGGTGCAGAGAAGAGCTACTGGGATGACCAGGGGATTGGAGAGCCTATCTTACAAGAGAAGATTAAAAGAGCATGACCTGTTTGGTCTAGCAGTATGAAGGCTGGGCGAGGATAATCTTTATAAATACAGCCGGGGAGCTAAATACCAAGAACTATTTGAGCTAACTGACAACGTTGACAGAAGAATGAATGGTTATAAACTGGTATTGCATACATTTAGGCCGGAAATTAGAAGGAGGTTTCTAATCACCAGAGGAGTGAGATTCTGGAACAGCCTTCCAGCGGGAGTAATGGGGGCAAACAACCTAAGTAGTTTTAAGATGGAGCATGATAAGTTTATGCCTGTGATTATATGACAGGGCTGACTGCGATAGCAAGAACCTGGACTTGATGACTCAAGAGGTCTCTTCTCCTCCGATGTCCTGCAATGATCCTGGAGAATTTGTGGAGCGCTTTTAAGGTCCTCTTCCCCAACTGCCTTAAGAATGATTTCTCTGTCAATCAGTGCTGAGTTCAGAAAGTGCTTCAGTGATCTCAGGGAACAGTTCGAGACACCTAAAAATAGATGCGGTACTAAGTGTCTCAGGAGGGGAGGAGTAGGTTCAAGATAACAAATGTTAAGGAAGTATGTGTTCAGGAAAGAAATGTCACCAGAAATATGCAGGATGTAGAAGGTGAGGCATGAGGCCCAAATCTTCCTCCCTGCGTAAAACCTAATTAAACAGGTTTTGCACAGGTGTATTTGCAGACAGCAAGATCTTCCCCCGCTTCTTAGCTGCCACTGCAGCCCATGGATACTGCTGTAGCCTCCACATCACTGGATGCCAAATGGAAGGAAAAGGATGGCCAGAGCAACGGCATATTGCAGATCAACTTACCCTGCTCCTGCAACTCATGAGCCCCTGAACTCTTTCCTTTCCAGCTGTGGCTAGAGCTCCTTCAGACCCTGGTTCTATGCCTTTCTGGCTCTGTCTATGCCAGAGAGGGTAGGAGCTAAGCCTCACCGTATAACAAAACTGTGGAAACATTTCCAAGAATTCAAGTGTCCTAAACGCTGTAGTGGAGCCAACAGTTTTAACTGGAAAAATGAATATGGTGTGTTGTTTTAATACTATTTTGAATAAAATTTCAGTGGGATAATCCCCCTCACGCCCCTGTGCATGGCTAGTAGTGAAGTATATTAAAGAGAGACTCGGCAGAATGTTTCTACACAAGAAAGCGTCTGGCTGTGAAAGGAGGTGTTCCTTCATGTTGAATCAATAAGCTGCGCTCGTGCCCTGCATCGAACATGAGTTCATTGAAAAATTGGTGACCTATAGCAATCTATAGTGCTGCAGAGGCTAAGTCATGTTAGACAACAACAAAAAGGAGCGAAATGTAGAAAAGCAAACACCTTACAACCATGAAAAAAGGTGCTCTTTCAAGTTAAATCGATAGGACTACATCTATGGCCTGCATAAAACATGAGTCTTTAATAGAGTTATTTCAGTAAACAACGTCTAATGGCTGTAGTAGCCACAGCTGACTTCAGAGATACCTACCGCAGGAACATGGCTGGTTATTAAAAGGTGAGAACTGAGTAAATGTAGACAACGCACAAACAAAAATCAATGCATTTAAAAACATGAACTCTCCTTCCTTGTGGAGGTTTGGTGTGTATGCATTTAAGCTCATGTTACGGTAAGAGCCGCCATTCACCCTTTGTATTAACTTTGTATAAACTTGTATTAACACTTGTAGCACATAGAAAATAAAATTCATGGTGAGTGTAAGACTCAGGGGAATACGCTGTTTGGATGTGAGTATTGTGGCAAAAAGAATGGTTTTGGTTTTGTTAACGACAACAACATTTTCTAGGGTATGTTAGATCTACAGTATGTCCCAAGGTAGAGATGCTTGACCTGGGTGTCACGAGCTATGGAAAGGTGAGTGGTGGGGTGCAAAGAGGTGTCAAGGGGTGCTAAATGGGAAGGACATCCCCCAGCAAGGTAGGAGGAGGTTTTGATGAGGGGGTGCCAGTATTGAAAAGATTGAGAGCCACTGTCCTAAGGAAGAATGGATGGCTATTCTTGCAGAAAGTAATAAATGAAGGCCCCAAACTAGCAAGCAGCTGTGCAACCGCGAATCCTTGCACCCATACGTCATCATTGGCAGGACTGGGGCCTCCGAGAAGTTATGGAGTGTTTCCACAACAGCTGGTAAGAAAATTTCATGCAGTTCAAAAATTTTATGAAAAACAGAGGGGTGGGGAGAGGAATTGTGAACATTTTCATTTTGTGACTACCTCCTAACTCCAACCAGAAATAAAAGAGAGATAAAGAGATTACCGCCTCCCTGAAAATGGAAGCAGCTCATATGTTAAAAATCTTAATCAAGAGAGGAGGAATAATTGGCAATTACTAAAGGTCTAAGTTTAAAGAAAGCTATGATAGTAATATTTTAAAATAAGATTGAAATAGAAGTGGTAACCTAAAAATATTATAGCAATAGCTCCAACTCCTGAGAGAAGGGATGGAATCAGAATTCACAGATTAGTCACTGAGATGAGAATATTGAGCGGTGCTGGTAGAACCTTGTATACCATCCAGCGGGGAAAGCGCTTATATTCCTAAGCACACAGGAATTGTGATGGAAAAAGGAGTCTTCTTGCCCATACTACTCTGGGGCAGTGCAGCTGCTTCATTGCCTCAGGGCTCCTGTAACCAACTGCAAGTGCTGTATTCCAACTACCTTGGAGAGAGCTTTGACTGGTAGATCTGCATGTTCCAAGATGCCCTGGCCCTGTGCTTCCTAGACAGCAAATGGAGATGGACCCAAGGCATAAATTATTTTAATTTGAACGTTCCCTAAGCTTGGTACATTCTGGTTTGGGCCCATCTCTCGCAGAAATCAAATCCATTTTTTAAAGTTATCTTGAGAAATGCAAGGGGAGTTTAGACATTTGGAACAGATGCAAACAAAGCTTAAGGAATTTTTATGGGAGAGGAGAGGACTGGACCAGTTTAGAGTGAGTATTTGAGGCAATGCAGAACAAACTTTTATCTTTTCACACAATATGGAAATGTAGTGTGAAAATTATGCTCCTGGAATCTTTAACTCCTGGGCATTGTTAACATGTTGAAGCAAATCTTAGGGTGAAAATTGGATCTGCCAGGGACAACTCAGTTCCCTATTTGGAGTTAGGCTCGTATTTTCCAAAGAGCATACGGCAGCTGGGCCCAGTCTTTTTAAAGGTATTTATGCACTGCTCCGCCTACTGGCAAAAATGTAGGCATCTAGGGAACTTTAGGTACTTACAGGGTCATGTGGCAGCTGAGGAATGGTTTTGTGGCCATCACTGACGCCTAAATGTTGGACTTAGGCACCTAACGAGGCAATTAGGCACCCAAATCCCTTTATGAATCCAACTCCTAAGTGCCAGTCAGTTTTGAAAATCAGACGTAGCCATCTAAGTTATGCAGGCCTTACAATGCTGAGCTGAGCAATGCCTAAACACCTTTAAAAATCTGCGCCTTAGGCATGGAACTCCAACTGAATTTCAGTGGCCTTTGGACATCTAACTCCATTAAGTACTTTATTCAGGGGGGGGTGGGGGAGGACAAGGAAGGACAAAGGAATAAGCATATATATAGTTCACAAGACCACAGGAAGTGAAAGGGAAGAATATTAAATCTATGAGACAAAGACGACCAGCAGAAATGCAGCGGGAGATTCTGGAGTAGACATACCCAGAAATGCTAAACAAATCTTCACTACGTTCTCCATTGCCAGAGAAAAAAGAGAACAATAAAAGATGATGATTGAACATTTCTGGATGAAATGGGAAATGAAGCCACAGAGGACTGTATAACAGCTACCATATCACAGGCTCCAAAGCGTATTTACAGCCCAGAACATTAAAAAACAGGCTATGTGATAGCAGCTGAGAAGCAGCATTGAGAAAACAACTTCAAGATCAGTGAAGCAGAGAGCAAGTGAGCTCCGTAAAGGAGAGAATGGTAAAATCATCAGAGAGGCCGCACGGCTGTTAACTAAGGTTCCAAATGAACCTTGAAAGCATAACAGAATGAGTGCCATGTGATAGTATTCTGAGGCAAATGGAGTCAGGGCTGGAAACCCATTCAGACAGAGAGATAGCAATCCCAATATTAAATTATACCAGCGCTACCCATTCTGTATAAATGACGTATGAAGTGACTCTGAGAGCCATAGTAGCTGCAAAAGGAATGATATCGGTGAACTGGAAAAGGAAACTCACAACGTATATTACATATGGGCCACTGCCCTTCAGGTTCTGGTAAGCTACAATAATTCCTCCCCCAGGTATGAATAAAATAAACACCTGTGATTTTGTGTGGAAGTAATTTCTGGATTTGTGCTTGGAATAACTGGCATCTGGAATAGCCATCTTGGCTTGCCCATTCCACATGCTCTGTTTTAGAAGCAGCCACCAGGCTGGCTTGTTTATTTCATTTTCGGCTTCCCTTTTAATTCGCTTTTCAGTATCGATCCAGCTTTAATAGGCCGTTGTTTCCTTTCCTGACAATCTCAACATACCCCTTTATCAACAATGTCTAACTATTTCTGCATTTTTTAATAATAAATAATAATGCAAGTGTAACAAGAACAGAAACATTTGCAGGCTTTCTGTCTGCAGGGCCGGCTCCAGAGCCCAGCGGGGCAAGCGCCCGCGTGGGGCAGCCCTTTCCCAGGGGGGCGGCAGGCTGGGCTGGCGGACCTGCCGCAGTCATGCCTGCGGGAGGTCCACCGGAGCCCCGGGAGCAGCGGACCTGCCGCAGGCATGACTGCGGAGGGGACACTCGGCCGGCGGCTCCAGTGGACCTCCCGCAGGCGTGACTGCAGACGGTTCGCTGGTCCCATGGCTCGGCTGGATCTCCCGCAGGCATGACTGCGGCAGCTCAAGCGGAGCTGCCGGACCAGCGAACCGCCCGCAGCTGCGGGAGGTCCAGCTGAGCCGCGCGACCAGCGGACCCTCCGCAGTCATGCCCGCGGGAGGTCCACGGCTCGGGGGCGCCTCCCGGGCATGACTGCTTGGGGCGGCCAAATTTGTAGAGCCGCCCCTGTCTGTCTGGGTACTTACACTACTCTCATTAGCATAGCATGGGAATGCCTCACAATTCTGAATGAATTTTTTCCTCACAACACTGCTGTATTTTCATTTTCAGATGGGGAACTGAGGCACAGAATAACTGAGTGACTTGCCCATGTCATGCAGGAAGTTCGTGGCAAACTCAAAAATTGGCCCCACCTCTTGGGTGTCAGTCCAGTGTTTTATCTGCCAGACCAACCCTGTTTCCTAGAAAAAAGCCCTTAAAAATTCCTCTTAACCTGCAAGGGGAGGAAATTTTTTTTTTTAAACAGGAAATGAAAAATTTTAAAGGGCCAGATCTGTAGAATGGGGGTCTATAGAATAGATTAGCATTCTATATCTGGCATCATGGCAAACATGGCATCTTTGAAGTAGATATTAAAAAGGAAATGAAACAAAGCAAGCAAAGTGACCTTTCCTATTTTCCCCATTTGTTCTTCACATTGATTCAAATCAAGGATTCAATGTACTCTCTGCAAAGTCTCAATGTCCTGGTATAGATTGCTTTAGGCCCTTTCCCTAGAAGACTTCCTCTGTAATACCTGCTACTTCCCTCTGCACCAGAGACACAATCCACTCATCTTATATTCTGGTTGGAATTAATAAAATGCCGCTGCCATTATGACTCAGAAGTAATTACCCTGTGTTTTTATGGAGAGATTAAGGCCCTAATATGATGAGGAGTCAAAAATTGAGCCCTGCATCCCTTACCAGGGTTTTAGAATTATTAATGTACTGCAAATAATTGTTTCTCAGCGTAGTGTCATGTTGACATAACAGAGGAGAGACATAGTTTCTTAGAAAAGATTTGATACATTCATTCAGTTGCTTTCTCCCATGCTTAAGCAGCTAGAGACTACTCACTTGGATGGCATGCTGGCTGGCTTTATAAGAGACTGAAGATTAATTTTTCTTTCTAGTGCATTAGTACATTCATTTTGAAGGACTTCCCTTTGTTTCTTGAGAGACCCTTCAAGCATATTTCCTGCGCGTAGCAGTCTGCTGGAATAAAACTCCGCAGCACCAACACCAAGGAGACCCTGGTGTCTTTTTTTATTGTATTGCATGTGGGATATGTTCAAAGTGTTCATCTAATATAGCAAGAAAGGGGATTGAGGGTTATGGAATATTCTGGGGCCTCCTTTTTGATTAACCATCTAGACTGTTGGGCTTGAACCAGCCCTGTTGAAGTCAGGAGAGGTCTTTACATTAGCTGTAGTGTGCCTTGGATAAGGCCCCAAATACTGCTGCACCTTTGCTGCCATTTGGCAAGCCTGTATGACACATGCTTTAAGTGAAAACACTGTACAGCCAATATTGCCAACCCCAACCATTCAAAAATCATCAGTCATGCCCTCCTCCAAATCCTTGGAATTGGCTTAAAAATCATGAGACATTTTAAAACAACACATTTTAGGGTCCTTTGTATTTGCCTTCTAATGTCTGAGCCTTTAGGGTTCACATTTTCAAGCTTTTCTCTGCACCAATGAAGGCCAGAAACTTATTTTAATTTAATAAACGAATGCTGAGAGTTTCAACATAATCACATGACTCCAGGAGCTGGGGGTTTGACGACAAACATCAAATATTGTGAGACTTGTGACAACATTGCAAGAGTTGGCAACAGTGCTTGAAGCAATGTGATAGAACAGCCCAGCCAGGACTACATAGAACTAGCCTTGACCATCTCAGGTGGGGTCAGAAAAAGAACATGTCCTGCCAAGCTATTTAACTGAAGAACTTGCCTTTGTGGACTGTTATTCGAATGTAGGTTGCGTTGGCTGCATTTCCTTTTTAATTGTTCTATTTTACTTTTTAACTAATCCATGAATTATTTGTATTTCTCAGGCGAAAAGCTAGCAGGGCAAATGTACATGTCGTGTATGCACCGAAATCTAGGCAGAGGACCAGCATTTTGTTTTCTGAATAAAAATACGCCCCTCTGCATTGCAAAGCTCTTTGTGGATATTTAAAAGTTTTCCCAGCAATGAACTAGAGCGGTGATGGCATGTCCCCATCATCGCAGGGCACAATTTGAGAACGTAGTGCCATAGCCGGCACTCCTGGTTTAAAGCATGACTCTTAATACTCCAGTAAGCCTGCAAACATTATTACTTGGCTGTCTATTCTTGCGGTAGATTAGGCTGTTATGATGCTTGCTCAGAGGTACCGACCCAAGATGAATTTAGAAGGGCGGTCTTCATTACATTGTCCTAATCAGACAAACCCTCTTGTAATGAAAGAATATACTTTTCTTGGCAAGTAGCGTACTAGTGGAATGCACTCCGGTGCCAGAGATGTAATTCTGAGACGTTAGACGCGTAATTCTAAATGTAAAGGGAAAGTTTCCTCTGATGAATGTCCTGGGTCTGGGCAGGAGTGTATCCCTAGTGGTTAGAACAGGGATAGTTGGAATGGAGAGCGCTGGGTTCTATTACTAGCGCTGTTGCCAGTTCACCATGGGATCTTGTGTAAACCGTGTACTTTGGAAGGGCAAAATCCTGCCCTTAGCCCCGCACAGCCATGACAGGAGGCAGTGGGTTCCAGGAATAAAGCTGGCTGCAAGAGACATCTTTCTATAGCAGGGAAGGATGTTTCCTAGGGAGCCAGCATGATGTAACTGTTCCTCTTGGAAGCAGCAGCACACACTCTCTATGCACTGAAAGCTGGAGCTGGCTGCTGATTGCAGACAACTTGCTAGCTGGCTGGGGCAACTGTACATACCTCTCATGAAGTGAGTCTGCTACAGGAGGCTTGTGTTGCTGGGGGCTGTTGGAGAGAGCTCCTGACACACTTTTCTCTCCCACGTGCACTATAGTGAACCTATTTGGAGAGGTTAGACAGGATTCGGTCATAGTGAATATAGTGCACACAGACAGCACCTGGTAGTTCTCTGTCTCTCAGGAGACAGCCTGAGCTGCCTCACATCACCACACCGGGTCTATAAGTCCTGCCCCAATCCAGGAAGTCATGGAAGTGACTGCGGACTACACCAGTGGAACAAAGAGCAGATTTTAGTCCTATGTGTCTCAGTTTACCCATTTGTGAATTAATTCTAATTATCCTTGATTGTCACAGAGGGGCTCGCGAGGCTTCACTGTTGGAGATCCCTGGATGACAGGCACTGACATGAAGGCAAATTATGATGACTACTCTCATTCCACAAAGAACACTTCAGGGAGCAGGCCAACAGACCGTATATCCAGCTAAACTTGTATCTGGGGAGGTGTGGGGCTGCCCTGCTCTGGGGATGGGGTGGGCACTGAGCTGCATTCTGCCTCCCACAAGTGTGCGGAGGGAGCATGCACACTCCAAAGCCCCCTTCATGGGTGCAACACACTGCCCTCCTCCTGAACAGAATGGAGGGGGCAGAGCAGAGCAGAGCCACGACTCCTCTGGGACACTGTGTACCCCTGGGGAGCAATGCAGAGATTACAGTACCATCGGGGCCTCATATGGTCCCCGCATTCCACAGACATGTAAGAGTTGGGCAGAATCTCGCTCTCAGCCCTTAATCACAAAGTGGGCGACTGAGCAAATCAAGTCATTCGCAGAACTACCATGTTATAAATAAGGTTAAGACTATGCCAGCGTTTTCACTGAAAACTAGGGTGTGCTAGAAGCACAGATAACTCCACAATTCAGTAAGGAGGAATCAGACAGAAAGTGTCCCTGCAAGGCCGCCAAACCTTAGATACTCGTGAGATCTTTCAGCTCAGCGTGAGGCAGCATCTATAAAATCTTTGTGCAAGGATGGAAAATGTGCAGATTGCCTGCACTCTACAGTAACCTGAAGAAACCCTACAGGTCCCTGGGAGTTAGTTAGCTACCGCAGTGATAACGGATGTGTGATGGGGTTTTTAATTAGGCACTCTTTAGAAAACTCTGTCTCTCCCCCCTCCCTCCGCACCTTAAAATATCATTGGCGAAACCACAGAATATACAACACATGAAACTGAATGAATACACATGTAATTTATCTTTTATTTCATGGAGCCTTAGATTTTAAATTTGAGTCACAGGAATTAGATCCACGAATCACCAATACTAAATTTCTCCAGGTTTTAAAAAGACCTGTTATTTGACATAGGATTTCAGTAAAACTGAAGTATGTTACATCTGCCTGAATACTTTCCCCTCTTACTTTTCAGAACAGTGTAATAATTATCCTGTCAACCTATAACCCCATTTACTTGAGTAATTCAAGTGCAAAAGAGAAGGAAAAAAACCAAGAAGGGAACCAACCACCATTACCTTGTAGTCCCAACATATGTGTTATTTTCACCCAATTAACACTGTTTCTCCTGAGCAGGTTCCTTGTTTGCAATTAGAATTAATGCAAGAAAGAGCTGGCACCAGATGCTGGGGTTTCACCAGAGAAACAACTTCCAGGACACCAGCCACTGAATATGAAGCGAATGGATGTTTACCAAAGCTAACAAGTGTCGGTAATGCTTCTCTCTAAAGGTTTAGGGATCAAATACTTAAGTGAAAGTAGCCCTAAATAAGAATGTGCTAAAACTTTGTGCCAGTGAAAGATCTTTTAGCTATTTGTAGAACAATAAAGATGTCTGTCTGTAGACAAGCATGCTGTCTGGGAAGGATGTCAGCCCAGGAGAGGTACTCCATCATAGTGACAAGGCAAACAGGAGGCATGCTGGCTGACTTACCCGCATTGCTGAAAAGAAGCAGTGACTTAAGCGGGGAGAGTGGAGCAAGATTTCCATTGCAAATGAGCAAACATGAGGAGGTTCCTACCCTGAGCCCGCGGCCATGTGTTCCCATTACCAATGGGCAAACTAGCTGAGACAAAATAAGAACCCGCCCAAGAGACTTGAGCTTGCATTCCTTTGAGATTTGAAAGAGCTTGGACAACTTGATAAAGGTTTCACAGGCATCTGCTCTTTTTGGACCGGAAGAGCCAATATACCTGGAGACAGGCTATGCTTGTGATAGCACAGCTCAAAGTGTGATGTACTGGAAATTTCTGGAGAGAGCCGGTTGTGCAGCGGGGTCACTCAAATGACAATGTGTAAAATGGCTGACCAAGCTGCATCTTTATTACATATCATGCTGAAGTCTAAAGCCCAGGCAGGGACGTCCTGGCACCTACAAGGGGCTTGGTCTTGTGCTCATTAAATCAGTGGAAGGACTCCCCTTGGCTTCACTGGGTGTTGGATCGTATCCAAAAAAGAGAGAGCCCTGTTTGCCCTTATCAGCTAATCCCTATTTCCTCACCTACACCAGGCTGGAGACCTATCTGGTCTCCCCACTCATTTCAAAGACCTTGTGTGTGCTAAGGCCACTAACATAGCTTCATGTAATGACACTGGCTAGTGGCACCAGTCACCTTCCCACTCTTCTGCTGACAGACTAGAGTCTTCAGTGGTCCAACCTCTTTCTGCCTGAACTAATGGTTAGGGTTAATGCCTATTTTCTGAGAGCAAACTTATTCTTTTATCTCTCAACTACACCAACTCCTTATATAGCCATTTGCCATGACTGTTCGGACTCCTGCTGTGAGAACCATCTATTTCCCATCCAAAAAGTTGCAATGCTGAAACAAAATGGGGAGTGGGGAGAGTTGGGAAAACATCTGTTCTCACAATATTCCTCAGTACAATTTTGCAGATTTAGAAGAGCAAGTAAAATTCAGCTGATGAATAAAGCAGTCTTCAAACAGTGAGGTTTACCCATCACTAGCCACTCTCTGCTGCTCAACAGAAATCAGAAAATATTTTTGCAGAAACCAAATATTGTCCTTGGCCAAGAAACATCCCTAAGCCCATTCAAAATTCACTGTAGATAATATGTGAGGATGGAATGTTAGAATGTTGGTCCCTGCTAGCAGCTGCACAACGAGCCTGCCCGTTGAGCAATTATCGCTCCATCTGAATGATGTTAAGCCAAGCGGCAGACTGGAGGGAGTTTCTGAGCACAACCACCTTCTCTGTTCCTCCCCCTCCCACCCACACATCCACCCAAGTTGTGTCAGCTCCATCAGTCACACCCCAGCATGGTGTGCCTAGAAATGGAAAGAGAGCAGCTGCTCTGCACCTGGGACTGAAATCCTGGCAGATCGTGTGTATGGTTTAATAATTTTCCATAGATGGACAGTTTTTGAATAGTGCACACACTTCATTCACTGCAGCAGGTTTTTAAATTCTCATTGTACATTCATGGATCATTGCACCTTTTCTAAGCCTCTGCAATTGTTCCCATTGTTAAACCAAAATGTTAATGTCTTCCATGCTGTTCTTCCCTCTAGTTCAGTACATTTCAACAGGGCTTAAAAGGTAAAAACACTCACAAAATGTAAGCTATTCCTCCCCACCCCCCAGTATCCCTGACCCCTTATCAATAGTGTTAAATGCTGACATCTATAGGAGATAACAGAATTACAACAGTGGTTTCTCCAATAAATCAATAGGGTATCACTAATTCTGCTGTGCAAATGGCTGCTTTTAAAGTGGTGTCATGTTATCAATGCACAGATTTATACATTTGTAATAAACAACTGATTGTTTTCTACAATGGCCTGTTGTTTGGGCCATCATGTGCTTTCCTTTATCCTTTGAACACACATTTAGCTTCAGCATATTACCAAGCCAATGTCTTACTGGAGCAAATCCTTACCCTTCCTGGAGGAAGGAGCTCACTTTGTATCCTTTTCCCCCTCTAATTTTTTGCAGGCCTCAGTAAAAATTCTAGTTCCTATCTTGTAAAAATGAAAGTAATATTCTTAAGGAGAGATAGGTCCCAATCCCGCAAATTAGAGAAAGCGACTAGGGGAATGGCTTTTCTAGATGTGATTCTGACAAGTAGGGAGGAACTAGTTGAGAACTTGAAGGTGGAAGACTGCTCTTGATTCTAAGGAATGTCAGGAGGGAAAAGAGCAGAATAAAGACAATAGATTTCAAGATGGCAGACTTTAGCAAACTCAGAGACTTGGTAGTTAAGAACCCCGGGGGAAGCAAATCTAACAGAAAAAAAGAGTTCCGTGAGAGTTGGCAGTTTATTTAAAGAGACATTATTAAGGGCACAAGAACTAGATGTAGGAAAGATAGGAAGTATGGTAAGAGATCACTCTGGCTTAACTGGGAGATCGTCAACGACCTGAAACTCAAAACAAAAAAGAAAAAGTCATTCAGATAGTGGAAACTAGGTCAAATTACAAAGGCTGAATATAAAAAAAAACAAACAACGCAAGCATGTAGGGACAACCTTAGAAAGGCCATGGCAAAAAACAAAACAGATTAAACTAGCTAGGGAAATAAAGGAAAGCATTAGAAGAAAGGGGAACACCACAGACAGAGTAGGCCCATTGCTCAATGAGGAGGGAAAGACAACAGAAAATGGCTGAAGTGTTAAATGCCTTTCTTGTTTCAGTTTTCACCAGAAAGGTTAGCTGTGATTAGATGAGTAGCAGAGTGACTATCGGTGTAAATGGGATAGGATCTGAGACTGAAGTAGGGGAAGAACAAGCTAAGAATTACTTAGAGAAGATGGATGTCTTCAACTCAGCAGGGCCTGATGAAATACATCCTAGACTACTTAAGGAACTGGCTCAAGAGATCTCTGAGCCACTAGTGATTATCTTTGAGAACTCATGGAGAACGGAAGAGATTCTAGAGGACTGGAAAAGGACAAAATACAATACCTGTCTATAAGCAGGGGAGTAAGAATGCCCCAGAGAATTATAGATCAGTCAGCTTAACTTCAGTACTTGGAAAGATAATGAAGCAACTAAACAAACAGTTTGTAGCACCTAGAAGATAAGGTGATAAGTAACAGTCAACATGGATTTGTCAGGAACAAATCATGTCAAACCAACCTAATCGCCCTTTTTTGACAGGGTAACAAGCCTTGTGGATGGGGGAGAGGGGGAGCAATAGATGTGATATAATCTCAACTTTAGTGAGGCTTTTGATACTGTCTCACACAACCTTCTTATAAGCAAACTAGGGGAAGGATAGCCTAGATATCTAAAGTAGGTGCACAACGGGTTGGAAAACCATACGCCGAGAGTAGTTAGCAATGGTTCACAGTCAAGCTGGAAGGGCTCATCTGTCCTATTCTATATCTACACAAATGATTTGATAATGGCATAGAGAGTACACTTACAAAGTCTGCAGATGAGACCAAACTGGGGAGGGATTGCAAGCATTTTGCAGGACAGGATTACAATTCAAAATGATCTTGAGAAACTGGAGAAGTGGTCTGAGATAAATAGGATGAAATTCAATAAGGACAAATGCAAAGTATTACACTTAGAAAGTAATAATCAATGCACAAATACAAAATGGGAAATGACTGCCTAGGAAGGAGTACTGCAGAAAAGAGCCTTGGGGATATAGTAGATCACAAACTAAATATGAGCCAACAGTGTAACACTGTTGCAAAAAAAGCAAATGTCATTCTGTGATATATTAGCAGGCATGTTGTAAGCAAGGTATGGGAAGCGATTCTGCCCCTCTACTCAGAACTGATAACGCTTCACCTGAAGTATTGTGTCCAGTTCTGGGCACCACACAGTGGACAAACTGGAGAAAGTCCAGAGGAGATTAACAAAAATGATTAAAGGTCTAGAAAACATGACCTCCGAGGAAAAATTGAAAAAAACTGTTTAGTTTGCAAGAGACTGACATCGTAGTTTTCAAGTACATAAAAGGTTGTTATAAAGAGGAGGGTGAATTTTTCTTCTCTTTATCCACTGAGGAGAGGACAAGTAGTAATGGGTTTAAATTGCAGCCAGGGACATTTAGATTAGATATTAGGGAAAAACTTCCTATCTGTCATGGTGGTTAAGCACCAGAACAAATTACACAGGGAGCTTGTGGAATCTCCATCACTGGAGGTTTTTAAGACCTGGTCAGCCAAGGACCTGTCAGGGATGGTCTAGATAACACTTAGTCCTGCCTTAGTGTCGGGGACTGGACTAAATGACCTATCGAGGTCCCTTCCGGTCCTACGAGTCTATGAAACACTTGTGAGTTTAGTTGTTGTTGTTCTTTTGGGGTGTGTTTTGGTAGCACCTACTAGGAGCCTCTGTTGTGGACCAGGATCTCATTGTGCCAGGTGCTGGTGTGCTTTCCACTGGTTACTCAGAGTAATGAGTGTTACTTCCACTTAGTACGTTTTTGCAGGATTGAGTCCTTATTTCTAGAGACAGAAAACTCTGGAGAAGTTCAGACCGCAACTTTGGACCTGCCCCCTTACTCCTTTAGAAGGCCAAGGTATTTAGGTACCTAGGCACTGTGAAAATCCCACTAGGCACCTATCTCCCATTGGGAGTCTAGGAGACTATTTGTTTAGGTGCCTAAATACCTTTGAAAATCTGGCCCCTAGTGCCTGATCTTGCCCCATTTAAATCAGTGGAAACTTTATCAATGGGCCCAGGGTCAAGCCTTAATATATTTTTTTAAAATACTACAGTAGCCTACAGTAATTGCCCCAAACACAGCAGTATCCTTGCCATAAGATGTAGTTAGTGTTTCGGACTGTCACTTTTGGGGGTTGAACAAGCTTCCCCACCTCTTAAGATTTGGGGGAGATCTGAACATCACTCATGGCTCCTTTCGCCCCAGTGAGTATTTCCTAAAAACAGATATTTATTTCCAAGTAGAGTTGCACAATCAGTTCCTTGCACCAAAAATAAAGAGACCCAGAAGTTACCAGTTTTGATTTACCTATTCCTCTCCATGCCCCATAAAGCAAATTCAACATTGCATAGTTTGAGGAAGGTAAGAACATATTTGGTTAAGGTAGCAGGAGCCAAGGAATTGAATACTGGTCCCAGTTCAGCAAAGCATGTGTTTGAAATCAATGGGATTGCTACATGTGGCTAAGTGCTTTGTCAAGTAGGAATGATTCACTGAATTGAGCCCTCTGTGGGGTTTGGAACACGCTCCATTCCCGCTGATGCTCAGCATCTTGCACAAAGTGGTGCTTACACGGTGCTGCATGTCTAGGGCCAGGTTTTGCCCTGACAATACCACTAGGGCTGTGAGGGAGGATCATAATCTTATTTGTAATAACTGCTTGTAACCTAGAAGCTGAAATCTGTTTTTTTATTTTTACTCCTTTACGCCTGGACATAGATTGGTTACAGTGGGGGTTGCATTTGAGTGCTAAACTGCCAACATAGGTTATGAAAGAAAGAGCACAGACGCTTTCTTGGATTTTGAATTCCCTGGAAAGTATAACATAAAGCTTCCTGCTTTCTTCCTTCCATTTGCGAAAGCTGACTCACTCCCTTGCATTTTATGCATTCTGTGCTTCTACGTACAGTATGCATTATGGATCAGAGCACAAGCTGGGGTGAATTCTGAATCCACTCCAACTTTTGGGGCAGGAGGGTATTTGTGGAACTGAAGTGTCGGCAAGTGTTGATGTCCTTTGAATGTGCCTGATGCTCTATAATGGCACAGTTAGTTATGTCCTGGGGATGACATTCTGTTTAGCTAGCATTCGTGTATTTGGCTGCTTTTTGTATTTTTATTCCCCAGTGGGATTGTTCCTCTGCCTGCTGAACATGTAAACCCTTTCTCTACATAACTGAACAATTTGTCTATTCATGTTCTTACAACCCTCCCAACATTGTGGTATCAGAGCCAGTCACCAATTTATTAATGGGACCCATTCTGTTACCTTTTGCCCTAGCTGTTTTCTGTGACCCGCTTTGATTGACTATAAAATTAGCATAACGACATTTACTGATCTCTCATTATAATGGCTGTGAAGCAACATGGGATCCTTGCATGAAGGCCCAGACCAGTTGCATACAATTATTAGAAGTATTTTTGGCTACAGGTATTTGTGACAGGGCAACGAGAATACAACAGGATTTGGCATGCTTAGGAGGCGATGTGCTTTATTGTAAAAGGGAACAATACATGTAAATCCTTTCTCCCTGAATCTTAGTCTCAGATTCTGCCAGCAACTTCTCCACCTCACTCCACTTGCTGATCCCCTCTTATAGCAGGTTGGGCCAGAGAATGAATTAATTGCCCACAAAGCTGGCCCAGCTGCAAATCCCTCCAGTCCAAGCAGAGAATTATAGTCCTTCCTGTCTAGAGCATTAACCCCTTCCCTGCCATCCTCTGAATAAAATATGCACACCTGTCTTTACCTCCAAACAGTGAAGTGATCAGTATCCAAGAGTATGTGGGGCCAGAGGTACTTTGGAGCAAGGACAGAATCTTTTTAATTTGATTGTTGTGAGAACTTAAAGTTGCACTGAATGATTCATTTGAAGGATATGCTCTGATGTAATGAGATCGTTGGAGTTGGAAACTTAAGATTTCACCTACGATGTTTGAATGTTTTTTCCCATTTAATTAATGAAGCAACATATATTTAAAAACAAAAGTAATTGAAACCCAATGGCCATGAAGAGATAATTGCAGTGTACATGCATGCGTCTCAGTGAGAGGATTTGTTTACCCTGGAGAGATTAGCGGAGGAGCTTCTGTCAAAATCATGGGTTTTAATACTTCTAATAAGAATGAAATCAGGTCTTACAGCTGATTCTTCCCAGTGTCTTCTGTTTTAAGGACTATCTGTTTGCAAGGAGCATATTTCCAAATGTCATGGGTATTCTGGATCTTGTTTTCCAAATAGTAACAGAATTATACTTAAAAACCCACCAACAACACTGTAATGCATGAATGTGCGTTGTCTTCTGTGAAAGCTGGATAGTTTGAAAAATAAACACTATGCTAACCACAGTGGGTGATTAGTACATGAATTAAATTCTTACTAACATTTTTCAATAGGAAACAAGGCTTAGGATATATCTTCTAGGTTCCCCTGAGGGAATACATACTTGTATCCTAAACTGCCTCAGGATGCTATCATTACTTCAGAGGGAAGTACTTGAAGGAGTGCTAATTTGCTAGTTTAAAAATATTAACTTGGAAAAAAGACAATTAAAATGACACTTTGAGGCTATTTTGCACATGTCTAAAATTAAAAGAGTATAAACCTTCTGTTTTCATCATTTCCAGTTTCAGCATCAAGTTGCCTGGCCTTCCTTCGTCTCATGGCTCACGTCATTTGTCTGAAATGGTATATGAGACATAATTTGCAGATACCAGGCCACACATTCAGCCAAGGGGAAGAAATAACCCGGCTTGGGAACAACCTTGGAGAAATTGCACAGATCAAAGGGTATTATAAGAATAACAGACCAAATTCCTGCCCTCAAATATACACAACTTCCCTGCAACTTCTATGGAAGTTGCATCCCAGTGCAGGGTGGGGCAGCAGAATGAATCCCTATATCTTATATTCATATGATACCTTTAAGCCCATTGGTTCCTGCTTGGCAGTACAAGCTATACCCATTAGTTCCTCCACTGCAGTCCTGCCACCTCTAGGGTGGAGCTTTGGAGTTGCACTTTAGCACAGGGACACCACACAATAATTTAGGACACGGAGCAAAGGAGAACACCACATCCAGTTAAAACTTTGGGGTGCAATTAGCCTGCTGCTCTGCTCCTGGCCACTACCGTTAGCCATGTAAGTATAACTTACAGGTCTTGATTCACCATGACACTGAATTGTGCCTCCCTGTGCCAGCAGCGGCTGCAGGTGGGGAATCCATTCCCCTCGGGAGGCAAGTGGCACTTATGCTGCCACCTTCCCTTACAGCCCCCGCAGGGAAGGGCAGCTTGAAATTGCAGTTGAGTTCCACAGGAGCCCAACTGCTGGAGGATGCCAAGGACGTGATGTGAGTCAACGCGTCCACAGGCTGTCCAAACTGCACACCCTTCCCCAGCCAGTGCTGTCCACTTTTGAAGTGCAAAGCTGCCTGTCTGCAGGGGCTACACTGGCAGCCCCCCTCTTGGCGGACTCACTGATGCTGGGGTCATTTATGCCTGTATCTGGTCTGAAGCTTCCAAAGCTGTGTGGAAAAGCTTCTCAGGACAAAACAAACTTCACCAACTCTTGGAGGAAGGAAAGTCAAATAAGAAGCAGAAAACTGAGGAAATGCAGGGTGGGGTTGAGGGTGCATGTCACAGCTAGACGACAAAGAGGTTCAGGACAGCATGAGTAGGGAGAGGTTAAATGTATGGTTTGTGGGGCAAATCCCACCCCACCTCCACGGGTGTAGAGGCCACTCCAGCAGTGGAATAACGAAGGTGCCCAAGGGCAGGAATTAAGGAAACCACTCAGAAAATGCAGACTTTCTACGTGGCATGGAGCCCAGCTCTTTGGTGACGAGGCAAAAAAAAAAAAAAAGGAAGATTCTTTCCATCTTGCCTCCTCCCAGTTCTCAAGCACCTAGCCAAATTTCTGGAGCTGAGGAGCTCATTTCAGACTGGGCAGTCCTAGAACTGTGCCAGCGCCACACAGGAGAACGCATCGTTCAGAAAAACCACACAACGTAGGGTGTTTGATGTAGCTCAGCAAATTCTTCCTACTGGGATAAAAAAAGACAACGCCTCTAAGGATACTGTGGAAAAAGTGGCTAGGGCTGGCATTCAAGAAATATCACAAGATTACAGTTTTAAGTTTATTACAAGAATGAGTCATTTATTCTATTTGCCTTTCACATTGAAAGTCCCATCACTGTTGTTCTCTTTACAGCCTCAGCCACAGTCCAGAGATTTTTGCATCCCTCACACGTTTTTTTTTGGAAAGCAGTAGTATACAGTGCGCCTCTGACCTTTACTGAGATCCATAATGTGCTTGATCAGTCATTCTTATCCCCCTCTTTTATAACCTCCCCAGCCTGGGCGCGTGTGGCCGAGGTGAACTATTTTACAGAATATTTAAAAGGTTGCAGTCATACCGCAGTCCGCTCTTTCATGCAATGGAGGTTTAAGGAGAGACTGATGGCTTACTCAATGATTTTAACTGGCGTGGGTTTTGCTGTTCAATAGCACTGGTTACATAAATGTATATATTTGTCCATTTGCCTCATTCATCTTAATCTTGTGGTTCTTCACCAAGGGTCGCCATGGGCAGCACGATACGTGTGCACCAATTAAACCCTATTTTGAGAGCCAGTGTAAATAGTTCTTAAGCAGCTCTGTACAGGAGTGAAGTTTACCCCAAGATTACAGCCCATTAGGGACCTGATTCTGCTCTTACACAAGTTTTAGGTCTACTGGGAAGCAGCATAGCCTAGTGGTCAGCACCGGACAGGGACTTAGGAGACATAGGTTCTATTCCCACCTCAGCCACTGGATTGCTGGGTGACCTTGGGCAAGTCAGTTCACCTCTCTGTACCTCAGTTTCCTTATCTATAAAAATGGGGACGATGATGCTCACTTCCTTTTCAAAGAGCTTTGAGATCTATGAATGAATAGCACTAGATAAGAAGTAGGCATTTTTATTTCTATTTTTATTACTGGCTCCAGCTGAGTTACTCCAAATTAAGTGAAAGGAGAATCAAATAATTTTTCCCCACACTGCATGTTGAATAACCTAGCTACAAACTTCAGTACTTGGGAGAACAACCTTCACATTTTCATGTCGAATTTTTTCATGTTTTGCCCAGATAGATTTTGTTTTGCTTTGTTTAAATCTATCTAATTCAGCCACTTTTCTAAATCACTGGCATGCTGTTGAAGTAAGTTCAGGGTCAGGTTATGGCTTTTAAATAAAGCAACAACTGCAGATGGAAAAATTCATCACGCAAGAGAGGGGTTTGGGTGGGGTGTCTGATATCACATTTTAGCATTTTTTAACCCCTTTGCCTGCTCTCCTAATAGATAAGTAAATGTTCAGTGACCTGAGTTTTAAGCAGCTTCCTAGTGAATCTTTTGGATTGCTAGATACTTTGGTACTTGATTAGTCTAAAATGTGGAGGCTGTGACAGGTTGTACAGAAGAAATTGTGCCTTGTAGAATTACTTGTGGGGATTGGAGCCAACCACCCGCTACAACGCCAGGAAAGGTTAATTACACCTCACTTTCATTTGACCTGAATCCCAGAGTGGATAGCTAGACCTCCTGCTCACCTGGTTGTAATATTTGATAGAGGAGACACTCTAAAATTGCATCTCTTAACTTTGCCAGGCAGGTGACAATGGCTAGTGTTGGGATGTTTTAAAATACGCTTGCTTTGTGCATTTTAGAATGGAGGATGGCCGCTTTAAGCTTCAGATCAAACCCACTCTGGTGTCACTGTCTTCCCACCATGAAGCATTCATGGGAGAGACAGCAGTTCTTGTAGTGTCTTTTACTCTTCCTGATCACTTGGATATTCAGCAGCCGTTCAAAAGAAACCAAGACTAAAAACCCAAACCCTTCAAAATCACACAACAGCAGATGGCGGCTCCCATGTGCCGAGAAAGCACAGTGGCATCTACTCAGGGCCGGCTCCAGAGCCCAGCGGGGCAAGCACCCGCCTGGGGCGGCCCTTTCTCGGGGGGGCGGCAGGCTGGGCCGGCGGACCTGCCGCAGTCATGCCTGCGGGAGGTCCACCGGAGCCCCGGGAGCAGCGGACCTGCCGCAGGCATGACTGCGGACGGTTCGCTGGTCCCGCGGCTCGGCTGGACCTCCCGCAGGCATGACTGCGGCAGCTCAACCGGAGCCGCCGGACCAGCGAACCGCCCGCAGCTGCGGGAGGTCCAGCCGAGCTGCGCGACCAGCGGACCCTCCGCAGTCATGCCCGCGGGAGGTCCACTGCTCCCGCGGCTCGGGGGCGCCTCCCGGGCATGACTGCTTGGGGCGGCCGAATTTGTAGAGCTGCCCCTGCATCTACTCTGCCTTTTACCTGGTGCAACACGGTTCTCGCACGTCTTGCTCCTCCCTTCCCCACCTGTGGGGTTTCTGGCAATACTGTCAGCGCTAGAGTCCCACACTTGGTGTGAACGAGGGTGCAAAATTCACTGCTGTGCAGAGAGCCCGCTCAAGACCTCATCTATGAAATCCACGAACCAAGCCTACTGATTTTCTTATAGGTCCAATGAAAATCAGCCCCTTCTTCCTTTATTTTGCACCTTTCCTGCTGAGTGAAGGAGATGCAAGAACATTTTAGGCATCTAAAAAAACAATCTAAAATATTCATTTCTGTCTTATCACATAGAGTAGTTAATCCCCTGATGGGGTCTTGATGTTTATCCTTCCCTCTTCAAGTTTTCGCCATTATTTCTGTCTCGTGTGAATTTGAACAACGCTCCCTAGATGTACCTTTTATGATTTAGAATCTCAACTGCTCTTCCCATTAACGGCCTTGATTAATGTGCTTAAAAATGCTTCAAGACATTTGTGACACATTGTGAGAGGGGAACGACATGGGTTTTGAATATGTTCGATTTAATTTGTGATGCTCCTTGTGACTGTGAGCTTGGAGTCCATTTTACGTTCCTTAGCAAGTGCTTAGATGATTGGTTTTTTATTCTATTACTTTCCAGGCACTGTTGTGGAAGGAGCGTGATTTCCAGACAAGTGGCTGCATTTTGTTAGCCAAACCGTGGTAACTTTGGCCAAAGCCCATTTGGAAAAAGTCATTCATTGTAATTTCAGTCCCTTGATTGGGATTGATCAGGACACATAACTGAATGGGGATAGACACAAGGATGGCTTTTGGGTTTTAAGTGGCAGGCTGCAACTTGACCAAAATTTAACATGGGAGAGAGGCTCTATTCACACACTTCCCCATACCGGGCATTTAAGTGGATCCAGTGTGCAGTTTATAGGGCATCTGTCATATAGCCCATAACTCAGGCTAGACTCTCCATTGCCCGCCCCAAGGATTCTGCTTACTCTGCTGAAACCTTTCACCTTCCTCCCTGCAAAGGGAACAGAAGAGGGAGCCAAAGAGGGATCTCAGTCTGCAAAGAATTCAGATCTCCCTTTTGCCGATAGACCCAGGGTCTGCCATCAAAATCCCATGTCTCTTATTTTCTGGTTGCTGGCCTTTTGGTCTTTTATCCATACTGGGCACAAGTTGCAACAGGCATTCATTCAGTTCCTAACATCGAATTCCTAAATCCTATCCCTCTTCAACTTTCTATTCTGTGTTGCAACACAATGTATGGTGTGACACAGAGAAGTGCTGATGCAAGACTGATATTTATTTAGCAGTCTCAGTGGAATGACATGGGTCATGATTACTAAAGATCACTGCCCCGCTCAAGTGGCAGAGGTCAGTGTATGCTGACTTCTTTGGCAGCTGTCACATCTTTCCCTTTATTTTAAAAAAACAAATTAAAATTATTATTTATCTTGCAGCAGCAGCAGCAGCAGGGCCAGGGTTCCATTGGACACACACATTGTAAAGCAATGGTCCTTGACTCAGAAAGTTTCCAGTCTAGGTTAAGATTGTTACAGGATAAGAGATTATAATCCAGAGGCTCAACTCTGCAGCCAGATCTGTGCCAATGGAGCCCTGAAACCTATAGGGCTCTGTGAGGATGAAGTGGATCTATCCACACGACTCCAGTTGAAGGATGGGGCTTAGGTTCTTAGTTGCGTCCATATAGTACTTGTCCTGGAAGTATTTTAATGGAACAAACATCAAGAGAGTACATCAGCTCTATATTTATTTTGGTGAAACTCCTCTTAGAAGGTCTAAAATTAATAGTTATACTGAAGTTCTGAATGCATATTATGGACCACAAGAAGGTCTTTGGCACCAACCTTACAGTACTCATGTGAAAAGAGAAGGATTCTGTTTTATGAGTCTGAGAGTCTTTTTTCTTATTAACATATGCCCCCTGTGTCTGGATTTTTAAGCAAGCTGTAAACAACATTTGATGCATATGAAGTTTGATTCATGGAGAATTTAATTTGTCCAGTATAAAAGACTAACACAGGTCATATAACACTGAATTATAGTTGTAATTTAAGTAGTAGCCATTGAGGAATGCAGAATTGTTTCCTTGGGGTCCATTTATCACTGTTTGCTACTAATTCGAAAGCTCGAGATACAATATGCATTACTCCTGTTATTAGCAATGTCTTTATGCCGATGTATCATTCCCTCTGCATCTTCCTGAATTTTCATCCATTTTGTAATTAATCTTGGGATTTGTTTTAAAGGTTTCTGGCAGATGCGACTCCATCTTTGTTAATGGCAAGGAAATGAAGAGCAAAGTGGATACCATTGTGAACTTTACTTACCAGCATTTTACCACCCAGCTGGAAGTGACGGTCTGGGCTCCACGGCTTCCTTTGCAGATAGAGATCTCGGATACAGAACTTAGCCAGATCAAGGGCTGGAGGATACCTGTCACCTCCAATAAGAGGTATGATTGCTATATTTGCATGACCTAGGTGCATGCATTTGGCTGGGGGTTTTAAGGTCCAGCAGGTTCATTTGGAGGCTATTTTTCAGAGGGTAGAACATCCCATTTGCAACCAGAGTTTATAGTCTGCCTTGGCCTGAAACAGTCACTCCTGTGATAATGGTAGGCCAAGTTCTGTCCTCCTGTCCATCCTGTGAAAACGCCGCGAAATCAAAGCTAGCTGCATGGATGTGAATCTGCGGAAAGAGTGTGGATCTAGCACATCAAGCAGGCAGCACTAAGTATTTAAGGACACAGGGCATGTCTACACTGCAACCACAGGATGCAATTGCAATGTGTGCAGACATACCTGAGCTAGCTTTAACCTAGCTCGCTTGGGAACTGGAGGAGCACAGGGGTGGCAGGCACAGGTTCTCAGCATGGGCTTCACAAGCCTGCCAGAACCCTGGGTAATTACTTGGGCCCACACTGAAGGCTGCACAGCTGCGGTCTCCCTGCTCTGGTACCCAAGCTGGCTAGATTGATGGTAGCTCAGGTTTGTCTATGCAAGCTGCCCGCAGACCCTGTGATTGCAGTGTAGACGTAATAGGTATAAAACAAAGGCACTGTAGAAAAGACTCCAGTCTGGGCAGCGGGCAGGGTGCCTGGAGCTCTAGAGTCCTAATCCCAATTCAGAATTCCTGAGTTCCAGTTTGACTGTTTGCGGCCTTGTGAAATTAACTGAAGAGTCCAGCCTCAGTTTCTCCATCTGTAAAATGGGGTAGTACTTTGCCTATCTCATAGTGGTGTTATCAGAATTTTAGAGCCTAGTAAAGACTACACTTTAACTGTGGAGTTATGCTTCAAGGGTTTGCATCAGGTGTATATACAAGTCATTTCTCAGCTAGTGCATAGTAACCCTTCCCCCCTCTCCCTCCATGCAGGCATGTCCATAGTTACAGCCTAATTCTCCCATCTTTACTCTCACTGAGTAGCACCTTACTCTGAGCTATTCTGTTGAAACCATTTTGCCTAAAAAACATGTAGTTGGACCTCTGAATGCTAATATTTGCATGCACAATTCATTGCAGGTGCAAAACTGTGGGCACAAACAATTACTTGTGAGTACAATATTTATTACCCACAAGAACAGATCATGTTGAGGCCTGGCTGTAAATCAGGCTTTTAGAGTTGAAGTTCTTGCCCCGTTTTCCTTGTGTTCGACATTAATGTAGCTCAGTAAGCCTCGTTACATCTATTACACACAATTCTGAAGGGAATATGGCATTTTTGGTTAGACCCCTTTTAATCTCCTCTTTCCCAGAAAATGGAGGTCCAGTTTCTCTGACATTTCTGAATATAGATGAGCTTCTCGTTTCTGTGGATTATTCCATTTGACCTCTGCTGCACCTTCTCCATGACAGTAATGCGGCACAGGGCTCCAATAATAGACTCACCTTCTGTCCCCTTATTTTTCCTGAGCCTGTATCTGCTATTTCTAAAGTCACAACAAGCAGCAGAAGTGCACTTTGCACAGTGTTGTTTGTCATTTTGTCTCATCGGTCTAGATGATTTGCTAGATTTGATTTTACCATTAAGACCAGCAAGCTCGGAATAGAAGAATGCGTTCACAAAAGCTGTTTTCAGTGAGTTACAGTTTTGCCCATGGTTTGATACTTACACTGACTTACTGTTACAATGTCATTGTGCCATGCGACACCAGACTTTAAAGCGCATGCAGTGCCTCAGTTACACAGCGTGGTGATAACACATGGATGTGAAAGAGAGGGGGAGAAAAATTTCCCACAAATCATCAGCAATATCAAGAAGAGCAAGGCGGAGCGATCTGAGCAAACATAAAAGCGTGTGGGTGAAAAAGGGACCAGGTGAATGAGCATTAAAGCAGCAGATCTTTTGAAGAAGCATCAAGATTTGTACAAGCAAGTTCTACAGAGGAGCTCAAGAAAGCACTACCTAGAGATCTGATTTAGGCAAGAAAGCACTGCAGTTTCACAGAAGATTGCGTTCCGATAAAGAGACTCGACTGGCGCAAGAGCGGAGGGGGAAAAGGCTTCTCGAGGTCTCTTCTCTTTCCCCTCCCATCCTCAAAGGCCCCAGGCTGGAACATCCAACATTTGGACAAGCAGCTAGATTAAGCGTTTCCAGGAATACTACTGTGTTGATGAATATCAGGATAACTTGAAAAATTCTATCGGTGAGCATGGCATGACATCAGCTCAAATTTATAATGCAAATATTGGCAGCAGCGATCCTATCACTGAAAATTCTAGTAGTTTCCAGCTAGGAGCCTGTTGCCAGCTGTGCTCAGTGACTAGGACACATCTTAGCTGTTGAAGAGACCAAACAGAGAGCAAGGAGCAGAATTATTTAGCACTTTACACGGGGATGTAACTTGGGGTAATGGGATAAATTAACCAGATATTCTGGCAATGAGCTCACTGCAAATGGGGAGATAATCAGACATCTTCTTTTGTCTATCTAGAAGATGCTCCTGATCAGGTGGCTGTGTCAAAAGGCCAGGTAATGGAGAACTGGCCCAATGGAAACTTTTCTAACTTTCACAGGTGAAGACAAAGTTGCTCTCTGTGGAGAGAGAAAATGTGCTCGTTGATTGAATTGGTGCCAGCTGCTACCGTAGTCCCAGAATCATGAACTTTCATTTGTTTTAGCAATCCAAAGAGATGCACCTTCTGCTGCTTTTGAGCCGGATGCTGCAGTTCTTACTTAGGCGCAAATCCAACTGAAACCAATGGGGTTTTTGCTGGAGTAAATGACTGCAGGATTGGGTTGCTGATGTTTATGATAGGAATTGGCTTTTGAACACCACACATGGTGAGTTAGACATTCAGCGGCGGTTAACATCATGGACGTTTTGACTTTAAACCCCATTACGCACAGCTTTGGACATTTCCCTCCTAGTGTCTAGTGCTGAGTTATTGGGCCAGCTGAAATAAAGATAATGGTCTGAGAGCCTGCACTGTTTGCAAGCTGGCAGGCAATCTTAGTTCGCTGCTGCTCAAATTACATCTGACCCATTGGCACATCTTTAGCAACCATTGTTTCCCTGAAGGGTGGAAGGAAAAAGTGTGGCTGCTGTATTGCGACAAGAATGGAGCTGGTTGTTTGACACTGTGTGTCAGCTGTCTATGCATGTGTGACTGGAAAAGTAGTTCAGGTTTCGAGGAGACATAAATTACCCCGGGTTTATGAAACACTAGAATGTTTTTATTTACTTTTTCTCCCTCTACTTTAAATCAATAGGTAATCAGGGACTAGCATTAGCTATGCTAGCCTTGACATTTGCACTGTATGGGAGCTTCAAAGTTTCCTTTCCTTTTTCACGCTTTGTGTGTTTTACTCAATATTTCATTGTTTTTCCATGTTTAGAGGGGGTTTGTTTTGTTTTTCTCTCTCTCTCTCTAGGTGTTTATATTACACCAACACCATGCAGTCTTTGTATTGTCCATAGCTCAGTGGTTTGACCATTGGCTTGCTAAACCCCGGGTTGTGAGTTCAATCCTTTAAGGGGTCTGGGGGTTGGTTCTGCTTTGAGCAGGGGGTTGGACTAGATGACCTCCCAAGGTCCCTTCCTATTCTATATGGCTAATATTTATGGGTTTATACTCAACACCCCAGCGAGGTAGGGAAGCATTATCCCCATTTGACAAACAGAAGAACTGAGGCACAGAGAGGTTAAGTGACTTGCCCAGGGTTGTGCAGGAAGAGAGTGTCAGCTTCAGGAGTTGAACTTAGGTCTCCTACTTCTCAGCAGCGTTTTAGCTTACATTAGTCAATACTAAACTGCCCTGGAACAGTGTAATGTTGTGTGAATGCCATGCATCCAAAATGTGTTCTTGTATCATCCACTGTGAAGACGTTCCAAATGGAGAAAGCTTTCATTTAAGACCCAAGAACCTCCCAACGTTCTGCGTTAGAACAATAACCTTTGTATTGTCTGAACACACAAACAACATAAGAGTCAATATTGTCAGTCCAAAAAATCTCATGAGCGGTTGAAGAACTAGGACTGGTATTTTTTAAGAGGGCTAAAAGTTAGGCATATAACTCCTTTTGAACATCAATGAGAATTGCTGCCTAACTCCCTTAGATTCCTTTGAAAATCTTAGTCTATATTATTAGGAAGTCTTTAATCCTATGGTTAAGGCAACGTTTATGTGATGGAGGTCACGGAAGCCATGGAACCCGTGACTTCCAGAGACCTCTGTGACATTCTCTGCTTCAGCCCCAGGGGCTGTGGGACTCTGGAGCTGGCAGCCAGCGGGGGCCCTGCAAGGTTCCAGTCACTGGTGACAGATCCCTGAGGGGGCCCTCCTCAGGGTTCCAGCAACAGGCGAAAGCCTCGTGCAGGGGGTGGGGGGATGCCTCAGCTGAGCGGTTGGGGTTGTCCCATTTTCTCTTGCGGAAATAGGGTCACCCTGTAGCTCCCAGCCACCGTGGGTGGAGGGGGACCCCCCTTGCAGCTTCCACCTGCTGCGTGTGGAGGGGGAACCTCCCAGCCACCAGGGTGGTGGGGGAAACCATGGAGCCGTAGCAGCAAAAATCACAGACAGGTCACTGCTTCCGTTCATTTTTGTTTATTGTCTGTGACCTGTCGGTGACTTTTACTAAAAAATAACCATGACAAAATCTTAGCCTTACCTATAATGAAAGGGTCTGTTGATACCATGTTATTGTCCACATACCATAGTAATGGAGGGCCTATAACTGTGGGTAATAGTAAGATGCATCTAATAATTGATCCTGTCTTCTTAAATATCTTCTTATGTGCAACTTTTCTCAAGGGAAAGTAGGAAGAGTAAAATATAAACATAGTGGCAGACATCCTGAATTCCTTGCTCCCTTTGGATTGGTATGGCAAGTTTTCACCTGCTCCGTACGGAATTAAATGGCTTTTACTTCAGTAGAAACTTGCATCAGAACTGAGTGAGGAATTTAGGATTTGGGCTATTCTAAAGAAGCGGCGTATACAAAGCAGTCTCCATTGTGTATAAGCAGAAATATGGCTTACTATGCCAATCCATAAATATAGGAGGAACTTATATACTTATCCATATGAGACGGAGAAGCATAATTTAATCTATGGTGCATGCCACTTTCAATAGGGGCAGTCAATTTTCCAGATGAAAATCTGTTCTCTGGCTAGGTATATGCTCATGACTAATGTACTGTATGGAGCCCGTGAGCAGCAGAATGCTAATAGGAAGACCGTTGGTGGAATGAACGGCAGAAAAGCCTATAATCTCAGCAAATGAAAGGAATATATTCAACTTAAAGTCAAATAATAGAGTGAGCACAAGGCCTGCATAGCGTCCGAGAGTCTAACAAGAGCATTTATTCTGTCTCATTATGCACCCGGAAAATAATTATCCTCTCCTGGAAGTTCTCAGCTATTTACATGAGACGTGTTGCTTCAGCGCGCATCAATGGGAAACGCATGGCAAGAGCCTCCCACAGCAAGCTGAAACTATCCCTCTGCTGTTTAAATCAGGGTTTGCCTACTATGAGAGCACCCTATTTTCATGAGGCTCCCAGGGACCCAGCCTTAGTCCAGCTTATACTTCAGCATAAACTAAGCAATAGAATTCAAAACACCCTGTTTCACCCAGCAATTATCCCTACTGAACATCACCAAGACTAAAGCCTGTGGAGAATCATAGGAACTTTGAAGGGGTTTAGGGCCAAATGCAATAACAGTTTTACATAAAGAAGGTGATGGATCTAAATTCCAGTCTGTGGTGGCTGAGAGTTATTTGCTCAGAACCTGCTTGGGGCATAACTACAAGGGGACACCAGAAAAGTTCAGTTGAATTAACTAAAAGTGTTAATTTAAAGTGTTTTAGTTAAAGTGAATTCAACCCTTATGTGGGAAGAGAGGGGGCCCACCTGACCGAGAGGGGAAGAGCATCTTCATGCACTGGCTCACCAACCTAGCGAGAAGGGATTTAAACGAGGTTCAAAGGAGGCAGGTGACAAACGTTTGACCTTAACAAAAGGCTGAGTGTTGGCGCGGAGGGGGGATGGGACATGGAAATTACAGCAGGGTCACGGGAGAAACAAGAAGGAAACCATTGGGAGAATCTGTCTATTCACAAATGCAAGGAGTATGGAGAATAAAACAGGAAGAACTGGAAGGATTAGTACATAATTACTTAATTGGCATCACAGACTGACTTGGTGGGATAAGGCTCATGACTGGAATATTGGTATAGACAGGAAGGCCAGGCTTGGAAAAAGGGAGATGTTGCAATATACAGCAAGAACATATGCACTTGTCCTGAGGTCCAGAAGGAGGGTGTATTAACAGGAGTGTTGTATGTCAGACGTAGGAGGTAATTGCCTTGCTCTACTCACTGGTGGTGAGGCCTCAGCTAGAGTACTGTGGCCCTCTCTGGGCACCACACTTTAGGAAACGTGGATAAATTGGAGAGAGTCTAGAGGAGAGCAACAAAAATGACAAAAGGTTTAGAACACCTGACCTGTGAGGAAAGGTTAAAAAAACTGGGCATGTTGAATCTTGAGAAAAAAGACTGGGGGGAAAGTCTTCAACTATGTTAAGGGCTGTTATAAAGAGAACGGTGATCAATTGTTCTCCATGTCCACTGAAGGTCGGCCAAGAAGTAATGGGCTTAATCTGCATCAAAGGAGATTTAGGTTAGTTATTAGGAAAAACTTGCTAACTATGAGGGTAGTTAAGCTCTGGAATAAGTTTCCAAGGGAGGTTGTGGAATCCCCATCATTAGAGGTTTTTAAGAACAGGTTGAACAAACACCTGTCAGGGATGGTCTATGTTTACTTGGTCCTGCCTCAGCGTAGGAGACTGGCCTTTATGACGTACATTTCTATGATTCTATGTGTACACTTTCATTCAGAATAAAGTAGCTTTTAAAAGCGAAGTAGCCTTCCAATGTGAATTAAGGCTGAAGTGAACTAAGGCCACATTACTTCTGCATCAGATCATCCACACAGAGGTTCAACATGCTTTAAGTAATTCCCTTTAAATGAATTCCTTTTAGTGAATTCAGCTTAACTTCCTGTGTAGAGAGTTTGAACGGTAGATTTTATTTTCAACATCCGTGAAGATACCACATCATATTTCTTGATGAAAAACAATGGGTTGAATGTGTGTAGCAGACTTGTGTGGCTTCCAGAAATCAAGGTCTAATGGTGTAAAGTTTCCTATTTGAAAAAGTCAGATTTTTCTGCATCTAGTAGTGTTGCAAAAATGCCTTAAAAAGGTAAATTTTCTTTTTTATGGGCATTTCAGATTCAAATACCAGCTAAACTAAATTCACTGCTTCTCTTTTTCTGTTAAAAAACCTTAGCAGCTGGCTTGAGAACCTGCATGCCTAGTTGCAAATTAAAATTAAAATGGACAAGCTTAAACCACTTGTAGAACAGCTCTATAATAGAAAAGCAGACGGATCGCTGATTATATCATTGCTAGCAGGCACCATTATAACAGGGTTGTTTTAACTCTACCCTCTAGCAAGGATTTTATCTGTCTGAAATGTAAATGAAATGGAATTCTGGCAACCTTGGTGCAGTCCAGACAAGCAAAAATCTTCTGAATACATTTGTAAAGGAGCAAGAAATATGGATAAGCAGAATTCTGAAAGATATTCAAAGCACAAGGCTCACTAACCTTAGAGGTAACCAGAAAAAAAAGGGAATATGAAGCAGTAGCTTGCATTTAAGAGGACACATCTTAAAATGAGCTCAAGGAAGGATTTTAGGCCTACTAAGATCACTAACAAGATGTTAAGGCTCAATGAGGACCATCTAATGTGATGGATTTCAAACACTTTGTTGGGTCCAAGAAGGCAAAGTATTGAAAAGCTTCTGTCTTATTAACTGAATCAGGGAGTTGTGGCTTTGAAGTGGAAATGGATATCATTTGTTTAAAAACACCCTTGAATTAAAGAAGGACAACTTGAATTGGCACCTGGCAATGGAAACTTGCAAAGCATGTTCTGAAATTGCCGGCACATCAGTTTCCACCTTTGCACCAACGTTACATCAGGGCGTGGGCTTAGGCTCAGACATTCTAAGATCTAAAGTACTCTCAAAACTTTTCTAACATTCTACATGTTTGTGCAACAGAAAAGTTTGAAAGTACTAAGAAATGTGGACTCGTATGTAGAAATATTAAGATGACAACAACAGTGGGCTATATTACAAAACCTTTCCCAGGGAGATGAACCCTGGTGATCCCATGCCTGGAGAGGTCTGGAGACTGCAGTGAGGGCAAATAATGGGAGTGATCTCTACTCACTGGTAGCACAGCTCCTGGGGGAGTCACTCTGCTCTGCAGGCACTAGTGCTTGTTGGGGTAGCATTGTCTCCCAGGGGGATACCTGTGAGCTCTAGAAAGCAGCATGTTGCAGGTAGCAGCTTCTCGTTGGCTTCACTTCCTGTGGCCAAGAACATAAGCTCTTCTGACCTGTTGCAGGGCTGACCTCAGGGAGTTGGAGTGGCTTCCATAGACCGCAGGTAATAGAGGGAGCATGACATGCGACTTCCTGTCATCTGCACAAAACTGACCAATCTGTCTCCCCCAGCTCACATTTCTGTGGAGCGAGCAGAATGGAGCTGGCTGATTTCCCCCATCCCCACCCTACCCATTTTGAATGGAAACTGAATATATTTTCCCTGTGAACAATTCTAGTCATCTGCAGGTTCAGTCAGCAGACTAAACTTTAATAGCGGCAACACACAGGTGAGTCAGACAGAGTCAGACATTTTGTATGTGAAAATAATAAGGAAAACACAAATCTATAAGCACCCATTTTAAAATCGAATTGAAGGGGACGTCTACATGGCAATCAGAGGTGTGACAGCAGCCCATGTAGTTTTGATCTGGCTAGCTCGAATAACAATAGCAGTGAAGCTGAGACAGCATGGGCTAGCGGCTCAGGAACATACCCAGGGTCCGGGCCCATTGCTTAGTATTGATAGAACAAATCTGAATATGGCAACAAAGACAGAGATGGGATGCTCAGTGAGAACCAACAGGAGTCCATCTGCCTTAACTAGAAAGGGTTGGTCTAAGAATGAGAACTCTCTGAAAGTTCATCCCTTTCTTAGCTATATCTGCCCAGCTCAATGAATGGGTGGGGGGACAGGTTCTTTTATAGTATTTTACAGCCTCCAACGCCCTGAACTGGCTGGGGCAGTTTAGCTCTCTTCCCATCACATTTGTTTTGCTTGAGTGGGACCCATCAGCTGATGGAGGCCAGATTTCATTTTGTGATGGCAGAGGCCAGGACTCGTGGTTCTGGAACAGAAAAGCCTCTAAATAAAATAAAAGTTTTAGATATTAGATATTAATTTAGATAAAAGATATTAATTGCATCAGAGTAGTAAAAGATTGATTGTTTCTCTTTTCTCTAAATGAGAAACAGGCCAGATTTGGGTTTTGCAAAACCTCAGTTTTTGATCTTGCAAAATCCCATCATGGCGGATTCAGATCTGGGTTACATTGCGTCTCATTTTATGGGGTCAGATTATTGAAAAAAAAAAGAAAATTCCTAGAGGGGACAGATTTTCTTAAGAGCTCAGCAACCAACAGCTCCTGTCGAGGAACTGAAATAACTGGTCAGATTTTCCAAAGATCTCTTTAAGATGAGAGTTCTGAAGTGGGTGCTGAGAGTTCTGAAAATCTGCCCATTTATGTTGGTGCCTGAATGGGAATAGCTGGCCCTAGTTGTGGGCTTAGAGCAATTTTGAAAATCTGCCTTGGATATCTGTTTATTTCTGCTGGCGTGAAATAAATTTCTGTGCATAGGATTTGCACTGCTTTTTGCATGATCCTGCTGTAAGTCATTCTTCAATATCCCTTTGTTAAAATATAATATGCCACATTCTTCCTGAGTGTAAATGCCATTGGTTTCAGTGAAGTAACTATTCAATGATATTAGAGAAATTTATTCAATGATATTAGGCAGACAAGGGGGGCGGGTTGAGGTAATATCTTTTATTGGCGCAACTTGTGCAGGTGAACGAGACAGGCTTATAAAGAGGAGGGTGATAAATTAATCTCCTTAACCACCGAGGATGGGACAAGAAGTAATGGCTTTAAATTGCAGCAAAGGAGATTTAGATTACACATTAGGAAAAAACTTCCTAACTGTGAAGGTAGTTGAGCACTCGAACATATTACCTAGGGAGATTGTGGAATCTCTGTCATTGGAGGTTTTTTAGAGCAGGTTAGACAAACACCTGTCAGAGATGGTCTAGCTAATACTCAGTCCTGCCTCATTGCAGAGGATTGGACTAGGTAACCTATCGAGGTCCCTTCCAGTCCTACATTTTTATGATTCTATGAAACTTCCCTAAGATTAACTTTCTCATGTGAACAGTTGCTGCATTGCCCACGTGGATGTGTTATTCATTTGTCGGTAGGAGTGGAGCTGGCTTGCAGGATCACACAGGGGAGGAGAGGTGTCTATGAGACAATCTTTCCAATGGAGATGTAGCTCATAATGTGAAAAAATTCAAGAATCCCTGCAGACTTTTCCTTTCTGTGAAGATTCTACATGGAGCTCTTCTTCCAGCCTGATGTTACCAAGATATTACCTCACCTGCCTTGTCTCTCTAATAACCTGGAACCAACCTGGCTACAACAACACTATTCAATGATGTATACTCTGGACGCGTTGCTGCATACATCAGTACACTGATTTACAGAACACCAGGATTTTCCCGGTTCTAGCACGCCGAAGGATGTGGATTTTTTAGAGCCTTTTTCAACTTATTGGTTGCTAACTTTGTTGTAAGACCACTTACAACAACAATTGTGTTTTATAATAGCTTTTTCATAATTTGTGTATTTCAAAGAGATAAAAGAACATAGCAAATACGAAAATACTTCCCCAAGCCCCAGGAAAAATAAGAGGATTCTTCCCCATCCCAGCTTTAGAAATGGTTACAAAAAAAGGAGTGAAATCAAATATTTCTAGGCAACAAATTCCACAGCAGGAGGGCATAATGAGAGAAAGTGTGACCACCCAGTGCTTAATAGCTGACTTTCAAGACAACAAAAATGGTTCAATTAGAGAATCTGTGTGCTTGTCCTAGGGTGTAAAGTGAATCAATGAAAAAACAGTGTTTAAAGCATGGAAAATGTTGCTCTGTGTATGAACAGCAATATTCACGTACAAGTCATTGTGATACTTTGTAGAAAGCCAATAGGAACCTTTAACTGCATAGCTGCAATTATTACAGTATGTGGGGAGATAATTAGAAAATTATAAAGCAGGTGTCTCTAATGGTCCTATTGAGCATAGCTGTGAGTGATGGCACAGCCAGCCAGGAGCCTCATACTGCTATTTGCACATCATATGATGTTAGGTATTTATTGATATGCTGATTACCTATGGAAGTGTTGGGTTCTGTTTATCTGAACTCCTGCATGGTGTTGCATTGAATTATACCTGTCCAGTTCCCCAAATGAACAGGATTATATTTAAGATTAAATAGTAATGTCATATGTCTTATATTCACATGGCTCTGTGAGCTGGGGAGGTGGCTAAAGGAGGAGCATGATCTAAGCAGGGGTCCCTGAATGTATTGTACCTTCGCAGTACATGAGCAAAGAGACTGCCACGAAGGTGCTGCAGAACGGGTCACGCTTAAGAAGTGGCAGCTGCCACCCCTGTTATGCAGATGTAGCCTCCACTTCCCCCAAGGCCGATCTGCAACCATCAGCATGCACGGGGAGCGGGGGGAGGGGTACCGTAGCTCCTACTGTCAAACTTTTCATGATGTTTTTCTTAGTCACCTTGAGGATTTGAGCATCTGATGAAAAAATAGAACAGGTTCTAGACTCACTGGATCTTCAGCAATGATGCAAATGCCTTAAAGGGTCAGAGAGGTTCAATTTGGAAAAGTATCCAAAAATCTGACGACGATTCTCTGCTGGCCACAACGGAGTGTGGCTTCTAACTGGGACATTATAAAACAGCTGTGCAAAATTGTCATTCAAGTTTTCCAGCTGAGGCATCAAAATCCATTTTCTCACCCCTCACCAGGCTGGGAGATGATAATGAAAAGACTAAGGCCTGGTCTACACTAAAAAGGGGGTTCGAATTATGGTACGCAAATTCAGCTACGTGAATAGCGTAGCTGAATTCGAAGTACCCTAATTCGAACTATTCACCCGTCCAGACGCGGCGGGGTTGAACTCCGCGGCTCCAAGGTCGACTCCGCCACCGCCGTTTGCAGTGGTGGAGTACCGGAGTCGACCGCGGCGCTTCTGGAGTTCGAACTATCGCGTCTAGATCAGACGCGATAGTTCGAACTCCGAGAAGTCGAACTCACCGCGTCGACCTGGACGGTAAGTGTAGACTAGCCCTAATATATTGACTTGCTACTCGGGTGGAAGTTTTGAAGGCTGTAATGTGATCCTGAGAATTAAGGATAATAAATACCCATCCATTTACAGGCCTACCCGTGACAGTGATGATGAAGAGGATGATGAGAGGAAGGGCAGAGGCTGCACCCTTCAGTACCAGCACGCCATGGTGCGAGTCCTCACACAGTTTGTAGCAGAGTCTTCCGATTTTGGAGGCCAGCTGACCTATATGCTGGGCTCTGAGTGGCAATTTGACATCACGGATCTCGTGACCAATTTCATGAAGGTGGAAGAGCCTAAGATTGCTAAATTACAGGACGGACGGGTACTAGTTGGTCGTGATCATGGGATAACCACAGTTCAGGTAACAGCTCAAAATATACCTATATAGAATTTGGGATGAGAGCAGTTGATTACTGGCCATAATATAAAAGGCTATTATGTCTGGGGCAAACATTAATTTAACACAGAAGTCGAATAGGTTTCACTTTTGTTTCCAGTCATTTTCATTGCTTGATTCTTAATTACAGCAACACAATGCAGTTTGGGACAGTTTTTCAAAGGTATTTATGTACCTAAAGCTGCAGAGAGGCGGCTAATGGGATTTTCAAACGCACCTAAGCAGGTTAGGCACTTAACTTCTTTGAAAATGCCACCTGACAACTATCTTTAGCTGTAGATGCTTAAATACCTTTGAAAATGTGGCATTTTGTGTTTACAAAATGATAGCGGGAACTTAAAATTATTGATATTTAATTCAAAGATCATGAACTGTTTCTTTCTGTATTGGCTTACAAAACCTCCCTTTATATCCTTGTATACAAAATCTATATTTTGGACCTAAAATAAAAGGACAGCAACATTTTGGGCATGAACCAACACTCAGTGAATAGAAAGACTCCCAATGACTTCATAGGCAGTGGAATAAACATCCCTGGGCTAGATTTCCAAAGGTATTTAGCCATCAACTGGGATTTAGAAGAGCACCTAAGCAGGTTAGGTAACTAACTCCCATTGGGTGTTTAGTGCCTAATTCACTTAGGCACATTTGCCAATCCCAATAGCATATTTAAGCACCTAAACACCTTTGGCAATCTGGACCTCTGTCTTTTTAAAGAGATCGGCCCAGCTGAGCTCTTACAGGTATTATATTCTGAGGCCAGAAGACTCTGAATTTCTCGTCTGTCAAATTACAGTATCAGTATTATTCAATAGCCAGCCGTGTAATTATATTAATTGGAGATTTTACAGAAATTGTAAATGTAACTATATATTTTTTTAAAAAATCAAATACATTCAGTTTAGTTCATTAATCTCCATTCTGTACCATGCTGCCCAGGGATGAGGCTGTAATTTAAAAATAATGACATGTTTAATAAAACTATTTTTGGTATATATAGTAATTAAATGGCAAATGGATATAATGTTTTGGGAAACATCAATTATACCTTATAATGAAGGCAACAAACACAGAACTGAATTGAAAATCTAGTTACTCTGTTTTATAACATTGAGTCACTTGTTGCTTAAAACAAGAAGGCATACTTGCTTTTTGAAGGTACTGTCGCCTCTCTCTGATTCCATCTTGGCTGAGAAGACTGTGATCGTGCTAGATGACCGCGTAACAATCACAGATCTAGGAGTACAACTAGTAGCAGGCTTGTCCCTGTCTTTACAAATAAGCAAAGGAAATAAGAGAGCTATTGTTGCCACAGCATCTGCTTGCGATATTCTTCATACCCCAAAACAGGTATGGTCCAAAATAGTATTGATAATTATAATTATAATTGGTTTGTTTACTGTGTTTTGTAGGATGCCAGGCAAAAGCCTCCTGTATAGCTATGCAGCGTGTATAACATATACCTGTTTGAAAAGCAGGATGTCTCATGCAGCTTAAGACACAGTTCCCCATTGTAGCTTACTCACTGCTGGCCTACTCCCACCCAAAGACCCTAACCACATGTGTAACAGATTGGCCATGCACCTAATCCAAGATTCCTAGCAATGCATGTTGCTCATGGCAGCTGGGTGAGCATACACCTCCTTCCAGAGGACCACACCCCATTGGGGAAGAGGAGTGTGTCATTGTAGTGGGTATGTGTACTTCCCAAGGTACTCCAGTGTGCTATGGAAGGATCCTGGCTACCTAGCTAGGGGCAAGATTCCCATCACGATACCTTGTTCCCTCTTGATTTGGACCAGTATAGCCAAGGGAGGCTCTTAGCTCAACGTGACCATCTCACTGATTTGCATGGCTGAAATCTTCTCTGAGAGTTTTGAGACCTTCTATGGGTTCAACCCCTGCAGCCCTTAGACAGACTAAGTAGTATGGTATTTGCGTGATCAGGCCCATTCATTCAGATGAGATGGATGAGATTCAGCCACCCTTCTTTGGGCTCACTTTATTCTGTAAGTAGTACCGAGAGTGAAAATGAAACTCTGAAATGAGTAGGGTCTATAACTCGGTGTGAGACAGAGTGGTAGAATCTGGTCCTACAGAAGCAGGTAAGATTTTCCCCCATTAATCAAAGGAGTTATGTTTTGATAGTGAGGTAGGTCATGTGCAACTATGTTTGTAGCATGATTAATCCTGCTGTGAAAAACACTGAGTTTGATTAAACGATCCTCCCAGTGTAAGCAGCAGCACATTTCCGTAAGTGTTTTTGCGGTGTCCAAAAGGAACGACAACCCTTTCTATACCTTTCACATACCATTGCATAGTAAGAAACACTCTGATTGAAAATGGGAAATATTTCATTCAAATCGGTTTCACAATGCATTCTGTTTAAATAAACTGAGCATGAACACCACACCTAGAATGTATACAAGTGCATTATATTACACAGAAGGTTAAAGCCAAGGAGCATTTTCAACATGTCCCTTGTTATATGACATTTTTCTAAATTTATTAAAAATCATGATTTTGGAAATCTGATTATTTTCAACAATGGGCTTTGATGTTGAAAAGTGACTTCTCACTTCATACCCAGAAATAACTGTGGGCATGGTTTTGCAAGCACATTTTATTAGCGTGCACCTGCAAATAAGATGAATATCTAAATGGAACAGAGCACACAAAACCAGAAGCTGAGTTGAAGCATTTTTGTAAAAACCAACCAAACAAAAAACAACAACCATAAACAAAGCTACACAGTATATTTATTTCACTGGTGTCAAGTAAGTGTAAGCTCTCAAAACCCAAGAACATGGTGCCTTAACTTTCAAACTATTATTTCTCCCCTTTCCCTCTTCTAGGAAGCCATAGTCAGTGCTTGGATTTTGTTCAGTGATGGCTCTGTGACACCTTTAGATATTTATGACGCCAAGGATTTTTCTGTCACGGTCACTTCGCTGGATGAGATGGTGGTATCTTCCCAGCAAAACCTTCAGTCAAAGTGGCCTCTGGTAGTTGCAGAGGGTGATGGGCAAGGACCCCTGATTAAAATTGAAATGATGATCAGTGAACCTTGCCAGAAGACGAAGCGAAAGAGCATTCTGGCTGTTGGGAAAGGAAATGTCAAAGTGAAATTTGGTCAGAAAGATTCTGACCACAAAGGAAGGACCAACAACGTTGATGATGTAGATAGAGAGTTTAACCACCATCTGAACAATGCTATAGAGAACACGGCAGAACAGGAGAGGACAGTGCAAGAATGGGCGAAACATGGAACCTTCGTCAATCATGAAGACAATGCTAACAAAAGCACAACTTCCAAATCTCCCATTGATCAGAAAAAGGCTCATGAGGATGGCCTCCAAAATAACCCAACTGCTTTCACCAGTTTTCCTACCCAAGTGGAGGTACCAGGACAAAATAATCCCAATGACCTTGCATTGACTTCTAGAGGGTTAACTGATTTGGAGATTGGCATGTATGCCCTGCTGTGTGTTTTCTGCCTAGCAATTTTGGTCTTCTTAATTAACTGCGTGGCATTTGCTTGGAAGTATAGACACAAAAGGTTTGCTGTGAGTGAGCAAGGCAACATCCCACATTCTCATGACTGGGTCTGGCTTGGAAACGAGATTGAACTCTTGGAAAACCCCGTTGACATTTCGCTTCCCTCAGAGGAGTGCACTACCATGATTGACAGAGGGATGCAGTTTGAAGAAAGCAATTTTCTCCTTAATGGGAGCTCGCAGAAGACTTTCCATAACCAGATCCTCAGATCTTGTGAGTATGCTTGTGAGAAAGAAGTTAAAAGTGAACCTATAAATCCTTCCGGGCCAAAACGGAAGCGGGTCAAGTTCACTTCCTATACCACGATACTGCCAGAGGATGGAGGTCCTTACACCAATTCAATTCTATTTGACAGTGACGATAATATTAAATGGGTATGTCAAGATATGAATCTTGGCGATTCCAAGGAACTTAGAGACTATATGGAAAGACTCCAAGACAATATGTAAAATACTTTCTTATGTTTGTATTCACCTTTATGCCTTCTGTTTTATGGATAGTGGAGCAGTCAGTCCAGTGAGCAATAGGAGGTTACAAAGGAATCTAACTTTTGGAGGTTCCAAGACAATAACTGCACATCATCGAGCGGGTACAAGAGGCTGGCTGAGTTAATCCTGTTTCACTATAAACCAGGATGTGGCCCTGAAACAGCTACATGTAGGTGTTGGAGGTGTCGCACATGATGACTGTTTTCATATACTGCCTGGTACTAGCTAAATGTGCTCAGACTCAGAGGAGACTACGTTTGTTTGTCAACTCATGATAAACAGTGATTCAGAAAACAAGGGATTTTTTGGTTGATTTTTCTTTGTAAAGCACAGTGGATATTTCTTGCGTACAGCCTGAGACTAGGCTTACTTTAAAAGAGATCTGAATGAATCTGTCCAATTTTATTTGCCTGTGAGCAATGCAGCCAAGTAGTCTCTTTATATTTTACAGATACAAACACCCACATGTGGTTAATTTCTTATCTGTATTGTTTATGAAGATGGTTTGATTTAGGGAACATTAAATATTTTCTTTAGAGATTATTATTATTTTTTTTTGGTTGTACCAAAGTGTTCCACAGTATATTTACAGTTATTCAGGTTTTCTATTCATGTGCATCAGCTCTAAAGGATACCTCTTCATCACTGATTATCTTTGTCCTTCCCATGCAAATCTTTAATATTTGAAATGTAGAAACAAATTAGAAATCTCACACTGGAAAAGGGTTGTATCTTTTTACAGGGAACTGTATATACAACAATAAACCCTGGAAAATAAAAATCAAGAAGCAGCCCTGGGTTTATTTTTGTCATTGACAATATGAAAAATAACTTAAAACAAAGCAGAACACACTTTAAAGCAAAATTCCTCCAATGAAACAACACTTATGGAAATTCTTTGTGGGCAACACATGCTGTTTTCATGATAAATGCAAACGTAGTATTGAAATAGACTGAATAGGAAGCAAATTGCCTGAGAAATAAGCAAAGGCCTGAAACTGGTATTACACTGTACTATATATGTACTGATGCTGCAGTTTACCAGTACACAGACATCCATCTACAATGGCCCTGTCTAAAAGCCATCTCTAATCATATGTCTGGTACAGAGAAAACCTTTACAACAAGCTCCATAACAAAAGAAAATACCAGACACACTTATATAATGGCTATTCCCAAACTTGACAGGAATGCTGGAGATTCAAAGCTTCCATTCCACAAACATTATATGCATTTTTACATTGAAGTACGATTGAAGTGTGTTGAAAATTGTAGCAAAGAAACCTTTTTGCATGAAATGTCTAAGAGAAGCAAAACAGTACATTGGTCCCATCCATGAGAAAATGTAATTGACACCTGATCCAAAGGCAACTGCCTCACCTCCCCCCACTCTCCCAAAATAATGAACATAATGGCACTTTAGTGTGAGTTCAGATGTACCACATATCTTAGTAAACTAACGCTCAAGATATTTAACACATAGTCTCTCCTTTTCCAATTGAGCAAGGATTGCTAGAGAAGTCTTGATTGCTATTGTGAACCTGATTAATAAAACCAGAAAATCTTTATAAAATTCAGCTCCTCCATATTTTTCTGTATTTGGCTAATGCATAAGTAGTTACCCACTCAGTTCAGCAAACTGCTTAGAGTCCATCCAGATTCAGCAAAGTACTTAAGCATATTCTTAAGTCCCATTGATTCCAAAGTGACTTAAGTATTTTGCTGATTCAGGACCAGTATGTTAATATCACACCAGAGTCAGAAACCACACTGTTTATACTGAAAGTCTTCCCTCTAAGAAAAAGCCTTGAAAAGTGCAAAATGGTAATTTTTGTGTGTTTCGCATTAAAAGTTATGTAGCCGTGAGACCAGGATCACTAAAAGTAGAGTGCACACATTCCCACGCTGGTGTTTCATTGTGTGCACATATAAAATAAATGATGAAGTGGAAAAATACAGAGCATATAAGAGGAATTTATAGTCTAGCATGGCTGTTAGCTGAGCTGACAAAGAATTTCACTTAGGCCAACCCATTCTTTAGTCCAGGATTTGTTTGGTTTTGGAGCCTTGATCTTTGTAATATGCAGGAGTCACACACAGCAAGTCCGCCTAGACATCGTCAGTTACAAAATACAAACAGTTAAAAAGATAAGTAAAAGAACTACAGTTGTTAACAAAAACTCAGTAAACAAAAACAAAACAATGGGAACCAGAATTTAGCCTGCCACACCAATACATAGAATCTGACGAAGATGGAAAATGCTCTGGAACTACAAAAATATGTTATAGTTAAACTTTATAAGATCTAACATGCTACATGAAAGTTCAGAAATCGAAAGTGACAATAAATAAAAATGCACAAGGCCAAAGAATAAAAAAAACAAGGACAACAAAAACTGAGAAAATGAGAATGTCCAAAGTGTCCCCTCATTGCAGTGGTGTAAATGCAGAGCGACACCATTAAAAGCAGCGGAGTCACTCTGGATCTACACCGGTGTTAAAAAGTACCGCTCCTGTGAAATGAACATTATTTGCAGATCAAGCGAAAGAACATCAAATAAATATTTCTAAGGCTAATTATTAACCAAAGGAAGGAATGACATTTGGAGGCAGATTATATATCATCAAGAAACTTCAAATGACTAAAACCTACCTGGGTCTCTCTCAAAATCCTCTAATAATAACTAGATTGCTATGTCCACAACTATTAAGCCTCAGTAGCTGCAGAGATAAGAAACTCCTATGGCTCCATACAGAATAAACAACTCATATTTGTGATGCATACTGTTCTACATAAAGAAAAGGAAATATGTTGCATAGAGGGTGTTTTTGTCACCCCCCTCCCCCCGCCCCTTCCCTGCAAACCATCCATACAAGGGAAGATTAACTGAATATGTTGATTCTTAGCAACTTTAGAACTGTAAAATGCCAAACTCTCAGCTACTGTAAATCATTGAGTGGTTAGCTCCACCAGCTGAAGATCTGGCCCATGGAGAATACTGAAGAAAGAATTCATTTCCAACTGTGCAGAACTATTATATTTCATTTGGACATTATAGACTAGCTCCATATGGCTTGTCTATGCACACTTCCTGATTTAAATACAAATTTGGGAAAACAGGTCCCCCTACTCCTCTTGATGTAGAATGATACAGCTTCATAATGGTGCCAGCTGCTGTTCCTTAGCTCTTATTGAGGAACGTAGAAGAAAATCTTTCAGCCATAATGATTCAGTAGAAATAGTATATTATATAATGGGATACAATCTGTATTTCAAGGTGGAGTGCATCATGAATGGGATACCAAATATTCATAGACGATATGCTCCTTTCTGAAATACATATTGTATACACTACATTGAAATACACTGACTAGTCTATAGTGAAATGCATAAGCTAACTACTGAATCTACAACACTGAATATGTATATTCATCATGCCCAAAATATTTATACAGTATGGTAAGTCTTAGATGTATAACATAATGAAACCTGTACAAAATAAACTGTAAATTAAGACAATGACAGATGACTTTTATAATTGTGTAATTTGTATACTGATTAAGTTATTCAAGCCTCAGTTTACATCATTAAATGTGCCATTTTTTAAAGTTGGTCATTTTCTATAGGACAGAGTTCAGAAATAAGACTTCACTCTCCAGCAAAGAAGCACTTGAGTGACATTGTGAAACCTGTGAACTCTAACATAGAAATAAACAGATTGCTCATGTGATTCTTCAGTTCGACTCTACTATTTTAATCACACAAAAATGAAGGTGATGGGCCACGGGTGTGTGTGGTGTGATAGGCTCGGGAGTTGCATGCACTATATTGGCAAACCAAGAACATGTGGGGTTTCACTCCTTGGGCACCCGCTGCCCACATCGGGGTGGATTTTCAAGCTTTGAAACAAATGTTTCATACAGTCCTATGTATGATATGCCAGTCCAGCCCATTGTTTCCATACTGAGTCACTGGGAAAATGGTAGTGATCATTTGCAGGGGCTAAAATGCAAAGGATCTGCACATGGTGCACATCATCCAACGTTCCACAGTTTTAGTAAGAACACTCCTATAGTTGTGTGAAATATGCTTGTAGTTTTGGGAAGTGGGTTTAAGATTAACCCCCTTGCCTGTGCATTTCCCAATGCAAATTGTGGGCTAGATTCTTTTTGCTACTATGCTGGTGTGACTCTAGAATAATTATTTTATGTATTTATAGGATTCCTGGGGTGCACATGAGGATGGTATCTGAGCATCTTCTATTAATTATCCTCACAACGCACTATTGAGGTAGATTATTAGCCCCATTTTAGAGATGGGGACCTGAGACAGATGGCTTATGTGACTTGCCCAAAGTCCAAAACATAATGCAGCTCTCCTGTAGCCCAGTATGCTACCTTTAAGCACAAAACCATCCTGGCTCCCATAGTCAATACAGGAACTGAAATCAGAGTTACATATATGTCCAAGCCTTCTCTCACTGATCTCAATAGGAACAGATTTGGGTCCCCAATGCACAAAGTGGCAGCCACCAATGCCAAAGAGTCAACTGTGTTTGCCCTAATAGGATCCATTACTATTGCTTTCTTTATTAAAAACACCTTTATTTCTAATTTCATGGCATTTATCTGATAGTGAACAGGTGCCTGGGCTGTAAGCTGGGATCATCAAAGAGGCCGGATGCTGAATTTTAATAGATTTTGGGCACGTAACTCCCATAAACCACATTGAAAATCGCAGCAGTAGTAAAGGAGAAATTTTCAGAAGTGACATATTGTCCTGAATGGTATTGATGGGGAATGACTTTGGCTCTGACATCGAGTGGCGTCTTCCTAAACCAGGAGACTCCAGGGAGATAAATCATGTTGTCGGGTTCTACTCAGTGCAAGTTAGTGTATCAGAACATGGACCTTTATACATAGAAAAAATTCTTGTGTCTAACTCCAGAATCTACAGTTACGTTGCCCATAAACAGCCCTACAATCAAATGATAAAAATCAACCTACCTCTCCAATGTACCTACCAAAGACTATCTTTATGGGATGCCTTAATGACATGATGGAGATAGCAGGAGAAGCATGACTCCATGACCCAGTAGGTCCCTTTCAGTCCTATGTACCAATGAAAAAAATTACATGCATCAATAAACAACTGGATGACAAGTACGGTACAATTAGGGCCTGGTTTTCAGCTGAAGTTGTGTCTCAACCCTCCCCTGAGCCTTTAGAGTTTGACAGCAGAAAGTTCTGCAGGAGGATATTTGTCAGCAGTTCAATGGGACAAATCGTGAAGCCCTGACACAGCTGAAATTCCCACTGGTGTTACCAGGAGTTGTGACCAAGACAGGACTGAACAAGGGCTTCATGAGTCTGTTGTATAGGAAAAAGGATAGATAATTACTGATCAGCTCTGAGGCCTGAATAGCTTGATGTGTCTTCATATTACACAAAACCAAACCCTGCTATTTTCAATCAGTAGCACCGTCTAGCTCGCAGCAAATAGAGCAAGAAGTGGTGCTTTGAGTTTATGTAAGGGTGACATATCGTGTTATATAATATTGATGAAAGTTTGCATTTTTGCTTTGTGACAATGAAGTGGCAATTTGCAAAACTAAACATTTTTGTAAATTTCTGGGTGCCCAAGATGTTATATTACCTTTTTAACTCAAAATGTACATTTTTATCCATAGAGTCCATTTGGCACCATACCATAATTTGTAATGATTGTAGGCAAAATAATTGAGTTGTCTTGTTGATACACAGGGGCAGTTTAGTTAAATCTTAAAGGGAGGAAAATGATGGTCTCTGAGAATCATCCAATTGTCTAGTGTTACCCAACCTTGGGCCATATACGGATGACGTTGTAGGTACAGAGCACAGGCATTCTAGTTACATGTCTGCCTTTCCAATAGCATATATTGGCATTTCAGTACTTATTACATCTGATCCATGCTAGGTCACACGCTGTAGTCTTTAGTCACATAATGAGCCAAACGCTGAATGGGACTCGCAATGGGAATTTGATCTTGTAGAACCTGAGTAAGGAGCTCAAGTTGAAGTCAGTAATGGACAAGTTTGACCCTGCAGATTAGAACAATGCCAAGCAGGGTAGCATACTCAATGCCATAAAAACATTGTTGGCCCTAGGACCACATTTTTTCAACTGATGGGGCTAGTTTATATATTATATATAAAATAAAAACTGTTCTCTGTATGGTTGAAATCCTGATCTGACTGAAGTAAAAGGCAAAATTCCTACTGACTTTATAAGGGCCTAGATTTCATTCTTTTAGTATATGTTGTCCCTAAACATGCTGCAACTTGGGTTACTTCCTGTGCTCAGGTACCATGGTGATGAGTGCTACAGAAAACCTGCGATAGAGAGGTAGGGTGAAATATTGCCCCCACTGAGATCAATGGGAGATTTGTCATTGACTTCAATGGGGCCAAAATCTTTTTTACCCATAAAGTATACTCTGTTCATTCCTTTTAGCCAATAACTGACCCCTAGGCAACAGCAGCACTCGCATTAGTTGAGGGTTGATTCTGAATGCCCCTGAGGCAATATCTGAAGTTTATTGATACACACACACAGTGCTTATAGTATTAACATGTTCAAGTGCACTCTACTCCTGTAGCCGTTCATTGGCTAACTGCATTTCAATACACTGGGCACTACTTTTATTTTACAGTGGTTGCATTTTGTAGAGTGAAACTGCTGCTTTTGCCTTTTTATTTTAATGGCCATTTAGACCGACAAAAATAATGAAAACAAATCCATTAAAATGCACATTGCAAACTGTCCTCGAAAGGTGCTCCACGCCGTGCAGTTTGCATACGTCATTAACACAAAGCGTGTGTACAGGTCTAGCCAAAGCTTCCCACTTAACCATCCCTTATTCCCACCTAAGACCTCAGCGTAGTACTGAAGTGGAACTCAGGAGTGCCTAGATCTTGTACTGAATTTCACCCCCCTGCGAATAAATTACTTGAAAGGGTGAGGGGTGGTGGTGAGGCAGGAATTTGTTAATTTTTTTAAAGCATGTTGAGATTCCAAAATGAACAACACTTGTGATAAGTGCAAGGTGACATTATTAGCCATTATGAATCAACACGTTTTTAAAATATTCAAAAATGTATAACAGCTACTGTATAAACAGATGCCATTTAATGCATCATAGGCTATAAATGAACCTTTAATTTCAGAGATAAAATATTCCGCCTTCAATGGCAAATTAATGTTGACAGCATGCTTTATTTTATTTCCAATAGATGGTTTAACAGTGTGTTTTATTTCCACAATTTAATTCCATTTTGGAATACAGTAAAAGTTCCAGAGCCAAAATCCAGTTGATGGTGGTGGTGGTTTTGCCGGGGATGGAATGAAGAAGAGAAATCATATTTGTCTGATTTTAGTTATGACCTTGTTAGCTTCTCCCCTTGGATTTTTGTGACCTGGGTGAAGGTGCCTATATTAATATCAGCTATTGTCAACACGGCTAGTTTCTATGCCTCTGTGTGTAGAGGTACGTTCACTGTGTGATGTATGTGTTATAGGTGGTTTAAGGACATGATATGCAGCGTATTCCACAGCATGATTAACATCTTTCTAATAGCATCACCTCTGACTGGAACAGCGGGAGATGAAATGTGTTAGGTGACATCCTCTGATGCTGAAAATCCCCCAGTAACTCATATTTTTATAGGCAGACTATAGGGCTCCTTTCCTGGAGAAGCTTACCGAAGGCAGCGAGGGTTATAGGCTGTAGATGCGGTTAGACTTGATCCAAACCCACAGAAATTAATGGGAATCTTTCCATTGGCTTCAGTGGCCTTTGGATTAGAACCTAAGTCGAACAGATCACCTAGCACGCTGCCATTATTAACGGGATGGGCACAGTATGTGCAGGGCCAGATTCTGCCACCTTTATTCACCTTGCGTAATGCCTTACTCCAGGAATAGTCTGATTGGTTTTGATACTGAGTGAGCTATTACTAAAGGGTGGCAGACTTTGCGCCATAGGAAAATGGAAGCAGAGAGGAACCACACCTGTGAAATGTTTGCCCACTCCACCCTCCAGTTCTTCAACCCCACTCCACGTCTTCCCATGTGACAGACGGGCCATGTGACAAAGGAGGAGCAGGGAAGAGTCAGGGAACAGCAACTCTGCAGCTTTTCCAGTGTCTGCACAGCCCCAACAACAGAAGAGCAGCATTAAATAACCCTCTGGGGTCACTGGTCCACACTGGAGATGTCCCATAATACAGCCTCACCCTCGGGGCCACTGGCCACATGGCTAAGGGACTTGCCGGGCTGCCTCTGCTCACAGGGTACCAGCAAGTGGGCTCTCTGGATACCCAGCCTACGAGGTCACTCTGGTCTCCATCCATTCCCCTTTTCCACATTTGTGGACCAGGTGCATGTGCAGCCACTCCAGGCGGACGTGACTTTGGGGTGCAATGTTATTTGTATAATATATCTTCTGAGTGGCAATGACATGCTCCCTGCTGTGCAGACATGCAGGAAGATTTTCTCTGTACCCTCAGGGGCTTCCTTTCCCAGGCCTTCACACTACAGGGGAGAACATAGGCTCCAGGGCCATTGAGTCACCTTGAAAGTTCACCTGCCATTTTGGTCTCGTTTTCACATGCAAGTAGTTTTGGACTCAAGTCTTGTTATATGAAAACTTACTCAGCCAGAGGGCATTCTCAAAGTACTTTACATTCAAAGTTTCCTACAAAAATCAAGGGTTTGCACACATATCCGGATAAGAGACTTGGGACTAATGGCCCATCTAGTCTGGTTTCCTCTCACTGGCAATAGCCGATATCAGAGGATTCACTGAACGATGAAACGCCCCAGAATAGACAATTATGCACTAACATACACAACTTTGCCCACCAATTTGACAAAAGCCAGGTTGCCACCAGCTCTGGGAAAATAGGGGCTATGAGTCAGCAGAGCAGATTCTGTTATTTTTTTTTTAATCATTTTAATAAGGGAAAAAAACTACAGTGAGATGAAAGTACCCATTTCATTTACAGGCATGACTTCTGGCGATTTCAGGACAGCAATGCGCACACAATGAGAAATCTCTATTCAGCGCTTTAGCTTGAGGGAACAAATAGTGTGTACAACGCATACATTTGGATCTGAATTGGTATTTCAGCAGAGTTTGAGCTGGTTTTGATTTGGCTCGAGGGAGTGGGTGGCTTAAGGCTGCAGTGTGGATTTGAACTTTGAGGGTGTTGCTCTTTGTTGTTATTTCAATTTAGCAAACGCCTTATCACCAGCAAATCAAGCCAGGATTAATGTTGATTCCAGGCATTTAGTGCTTGTGCCAGTAGCTGCTGGGAGCATAATTAAGGGATTTTTCAGTCACTATTCAGCAGAAGGGGTGCTGCTGCATGGCTATAGATAAGGTTTATGAGCTGTCCTGATTTTTAAGGGCCAGCCGTGATTTGGAAAGAGTTCAGCTCAGTCTCACCCTAGTTCCATTCTCACTAGCCATGCATGGTATGTTGAAAAAAGGTTGGCAGACCACCTGCTAACAACAGGGATATAATGAGACACTTTGGGACTGCCTGTGCTGTCAGGCTGAAAACCGTGCGACTGCACCACCTGCTGGCTCACATTTGAAGCGCAACAGGAGTCAAGGCTTCTACAGGGATCTAGCTGTAAGGTCACCTGCCATTCAAGCAAGAGGAGGGAATACAGATCTACCAGAGCCCCTGGAAAGCGATCGTGCCAGCATATTAAAAAAAACCCCAAAACCCTCTCTGGTAAACCCAGAAGTGTTACGTGCCTGGGAGAGGGTTTTACACTTAGGCTTGTTGAGAAAAGTCTGAGTAAAACACCTTCTGTTATCTAAGTTTAATATAACCCTACACCAGTGGTGCTGGAACACTTTTAATAGTGGGGGTGCTGAAAGCGAGCCCCCTTACCCACATCCACCCACCCACCCTGAGCTGGGAGCAGGCCCATGTCTCCGGGAGTGGGGGACCCGGACAGGGGGCTGAGACTGGGGCCGCAGGGCCAGGAGCAGAATCCTGGGCACGAGGCCATCAGCTGGGACCCCAGCTGGGGGCACGGTGGGGGCGGGGCTGGGAGCCCGCGTGTGGGGGCGGGAGCAGAGCTCTGCATAAAACCTGGGGGTGTTGCAGCACCCCCCGCACCCATGGTTCCCGTGCCTATGCCCTAAATCCACTGTCTCATCTTTAAGACAACTGAATCCTTTTAAAACTAAGCTTGATTTTTAAAAAGGACAACTGCTGGTGGCTGTTCCCTCAGGCTAATGCGCTGAATAGAGATTTCTCACTGTGTGCGCACTGGTGGCCTGAAATCGCCAGAAGTCATGCCTGTAAATGAAATGGGTACTTTCATCTCACTGTGGGTTTTTTGTATCCTCCAATGGCTGGAGGATATATTTGTCCTCACCCACAACTGAAATAGTGTTTTCCAAGGCAAACAAAGATTCGATTGAGGCTTACATGGTACATTCTGCAGGTATCTGACTGTGCCCTCTTTTGCTACTATTTCTGATTATTTAGTTCCTTAGTTGCTTATATCATGAAGATTTTTTTAAAATGAGATCTACCCAACTTATGACTCCGGTGTTTTGGGTATAGTATGTGCTGAACAATGTATGAAGGAAATTTTTAATCTGTAAATATTATCCATATTGTAGCTGTAGATCTGTATTGTAAACCGACCAGATTAATGGACTTGATTAAAATCAACATGCCATCATTAACAGTTCATAAAAATGCACGCATGCTGCCTTCTGCCTAAATTTTCTGTCATTTTAAAATGTCAGTATTTCAAGATTACTTCATGCACGTACTCTGAACCTTTCAACACATAACTTGGAAAGGCTTTTAAAATGAATAAGCATTTACCTGTTTTAACAGGCTGGTTTCCCAAGACAGTGGCAAAACATTGTCTGTTTTTTTTAAACCCCCTCTGTCTTCAAGTTGCCAGACTGGGGGGAGAAGGGCAAGAAAGGGGGGAACACAATCACGCATACATACATGCACGGACGCGCACACGCACGCCCCTTAGCTGCAGACACTAAGTTCCCCAGCTGATGTAAATCGGCATTGCATCTTTGCTCCATTCAAGTCAATGTCAGGTTACATTAGTTGAGCATCTGCCTCTGTATGATCTATAAACATCTACCCCCCACCCTCACTGCTCAGGCCTTCTGGTGACCTCACGCATAGTACAGGGACATGAGTATCGTCTGAGATGAGTCAGCAAACTTTAAATGAAGAAATATTTAGCAGTATGGTTTGCCTGACCCACAGTAGCTCAGCTGAGCTGAGAGCTGTGTATAGAATAGAGGTGACGTGGGTTGAGAAGACAGGAAAAAGGCATTCCAGTGAGCTCTTTTTAAATGGTTTTCTGCTGACCATGATCCTTGCTTGGATGCATGGAGTTTCCTCATCACTACTCAAGATAGATGGATGGACAGCGACAGGGTCACAGATTCCAGAGGCAGATTCTTTGAGCTGAAAGTAAATCCCCGCCCCCCCCAGGGCCAGACTTGCTCTCAGTTACTCCTATGTAACTCCACTGAATTCTTCTAGCAATACAAAGATATTAAGTTCTTTGAGCAAAAATAGGACACAAAAAGCACATTGGCAAGATATACTGTAATGCAAAACCCAGAGGGACTGAATACAAAGGAACCATTCATGCCTAGCGCTGCACAGAGAGCCAGAGGTTTGCTCAGTTCACCTTACCTGCATATTTTACAGTTCCAAAGAACCAGCAGTAAATATGGTTAGCCAGGCTATGTGATTCTGCTATGAAAGTAAAGTGCATGGGGCCTTTGCTAGCCCCTGTTCACTAGTACACTCTATAGTATGGGTTCAAGTTGGATATTGAACCTAGTTACAGCTCAGGCCTAGAATTAATGACATCTAAATGCATTACAGCCGCAGGTGACACTGGTACAGAGTATCTCGGGAGGAGAATGATGGACACTTTTAATTAGTCCTGGGAAGAAGTGTTTTCTGACATCATTCCTGGAAATAACTTCCACAGAGGAATAATCCAGTGCGGGAATCGCAGTTATGCTGCTACTCTAGGAATGGCACAGCAGAGCCGGGTTCCACAGTACAGTAGGTTGTATTCCAGTAACAGCAGCATGTAATCCAGAAGTGAGACACCAAGCAGCTGTCTGTATAGCGTGAAAGGAGAAGGCCAGATGCTAGATTAAAAATGTTTCTTGTTCTTTCTGTCTCAAGGCTCAGTTGGTTAAAGTACTGTAAATGTCTTAATCCCCGCAAAATGATGTGCTTTTTACTGATGCCATTTCTGCCTGTTTTTTGATCTTTCTTACTACAGCTGCAACAGATTGAACTTCTCTAGGTCCCCTTCCACGGAAGCAAAAATGTTTCCACAGGGGAAGGATACACTCAGAAAACCCTCCAAGTATACAAAGGGTGGAGAAAAAAAAATCAGTGAAACACTAGGCTGCAAATGCTGTGCAGAACCATTAACACGCCTGGATTCACTGACTTCAATGGAGCTATGACAATTCCTACTAGGCATGGATCCTAAATGGCCTCTGGCCTGTGTTGAAACTACACCCTAGTTTTTGGTGGGACAAGGTGTGGGCTTTCACCCTTGACCTTTAGTGGTGGGCCACACAGGCGGCGGGGAGTTGGAGACACACTGGTGAGACAGCTTGTTCTACAGCTGCCTGCATTGCACTTGTTCTTTGAATAACAAGCCATGTAAGAGGCCCAGATCAATGGGAATTAGGTACCCAAACCCCTTTGATGGTCTGGGCCTAAACCCCACCCCTTTCCACTGCATTTCGCTCCAGGCTGGCTTAGGCATGGAACTTGCCGGCTCCTGAGAATCCCTCTCTTAGGCCTGGGCTACACTAGCTGAGGGGCGAGGGGGAAGGTTCGAACTAAGAGACGCAACTTCAGGTCGACGTATCTTACTTCGACTTACCTGGCTGTCCTCATGGCGGCGAGTCGACCATCGCGGCTCCCCCGTTGACTCCGCTTACTCCTCCTGGTGTAAGCGAGGTGGAGTATGGTCGTCGATTAGCGGATCGATTTATCACATCCAGACGACACGCAATAAATCAATCCCCGATACATCGAACACCATATAGTATAGACGTACCCTTAGGCTGTGAACCCCACTAGGAATTAGGCATTGCAATGCCTGAGTTCCTTTGTGAATCTAGTCCTTTGGTGCTTTTGAAAAATCCCACTAGGCACCTATCTACTTTTTTAGACATCCTCAAACCTGGCCCTTAGGCATATTGGAGCCTAAATCTTATTGAAAATCAATGGGGATGGGGGGAGGGGGGAGTCCTAAGTTCCAAAGCCACTCAGGCCCAGCTTTTAAAGGTATTGGTGCACTCAGTGTTGCAATGCCTAAGTGATTTAGGGGCCTAAATCTTATTTTTAAAAGAAATCTAGGCATCTAGGAGCCTTAATCCCATCAACAGTCAATGACATTTAGGCTCTTAAGTGCCTAAACCATTATGAAAACAATGCTCCTAAACCAGTTAGGTGCTGCAACACTGAGCACAGCAATACCAAAATACTTTTAAAAATCTGGGCCTAAGTGACTTAGGGGCCCATGCCTCACAAAGTAAATGCAATCTGGGCTCCTAAATTATGTAGGCACTTCTGAACATTTTACCCAACGGCTGTGACACCAGAAGTAACATTAGGAACACGAAGCTGGGTGTCTGTCACTCAGACAGGTAACACTACAGATAATTGATTTTCCCCAGGCTTTTTAGATACTGAGCAGTGCCAGCTTTATCCTCCTTGCTGCAGGGAAAAAAAACCAAAACCCTTTTGGTGCTCAAGTGCACTTCTCCAACTAGGTGAATTAGAAAACACATGCTCTTGTCATTTCTATTGTAGTCACAATTTAGTGACCCAGTAAATCCGAACCAGTTCATTGAACAGACGAGTGAAACTGAAAAAACAAAACCAAAATTAGTAAAAAACATGCCAGGGGCAACAGCTTTTTAGTTTCCACTCCCATCTCATCTGATGTCTTCGATTCGTTACAAAACAATGCATCTCTGCCGCCTTTTCCTTGTCTTCCGCCTTTGGATCAGAGACAGCCTTTGGGGAAAAAATAAAGTCTCTTTCCTTTTGGTGAATGGCAGTTTTTCAGTATTAGTGGCAGAAATGAAGAGTTCTTTGCTTATTTACCATAGACCTAGTTTGACAAATCCATGGTGTGCCGCTGATATACATGCAACAATGCTTTTAGCTATTTCACAAACAAGGATAAAGCCTGGACCCATCTTCCCCATAGAAATAGGCCATGACTTCATAAGCTAAGGAAGCTACTAATTATGGGCTATGCCATCCATCAGTCAGCCAGTAGGGGGCGGTGGCAAGCATACATCATACACATACCTTAGACCAGTTGGTGTCTGGCCATTCCAAGCTGTGTGTGCTCGGGGAAAGTGTTTACACTACGCCAATCAAGTTACAAAACAGCATTAAATGACGCAACAAAGGAACTTCCCCAGTGGTCACAAACACGCAGTGCAATGCACTTTTCTCTGTCCGGCAAGGGAATCTGCAGTGAGAAAAGGGGTCGCAAATACATGCCACTAAGGGGTGCAGTAGGAGGGGCGAGTTGTGCAGCATCAGCTCCAGTGCAGCAGACATACAGCACACATGGAAGCAGGTGAACATGCTGGGAGTACCCTTAAGATTTGCTCCCCAGTGTTGACATGAGGCAAAGTTTCACTATACGTGATCCTGCTGTCGTCAGAGGCTTTGTTTCCCAGTGCATATTTCTGAAAACAAAAGCAGTCAATGGATTACCAATTGCAGAGGGGTTTTGTGTCCTCCTGCCCTGCACTCCGGGTAAGGGTCCCCACACAAGCAAAGGTTTGTTTCCTTAACTACAGGTCTGTCACATCTTACGCGCATTTAACACGCACGATTTCAGCTTTACGCAGTCAGCTAAAACAAAAAAAAAAAAGAGAGAAAAATAACAATGTAAATACTGTACCTGTAGTGCGGGCAATTCCGCCCACCATTCTACTCAATGTAACTTTGACTATACGCAGTTTTCGCTTTACGCGCTAACCGCGGAACGGAACCCCCGCATAAGATGAGACTCACTTGTATTGCCATATAGTGCCAGACACTTTACAGATGGTATGAGGCCAAAAGCCCAGAATCTCCAAAGGTCTTTAGGCACCTAACTACCTTTGAGGATCTCAGCTGAGGTCCCCGACCCCAAGGAGTTCGCAATCTACATAGTAGAAATAGACAACATACAAACACAACATGGAGGGGGACAGAAAGAGGAAGGGAAATGATAAAAGCCGAGTGGCTCCCATCTTAGTAGCTCCATGGTTGCATTATATTTAAAAATAGCGTACAGCTCATACAGCTCTTGAGATAACACTTGGACTATGGAAGAGAGCCTTTTAAGGACTTGAAGAGGAGGTGGATGGGTGTGTGTGTGTGTGTGGGCGGGGGGGGGGGTGGGAGTTGGTGGCTTGAGCTGTGCAGCTCCCACACGTGCTCACAGGACTAGAGCTGTGCAAATAATGGATTTTTCTGTCCGCAGGCTGGTCTAAAACTCTCTCTTTTCATTTCGGTTGACCCAAAAGGAAATTTTTTCAGTGCATTAAAAAGTTAAAGAAAATCTCATTTTAGATCACATGAAATGTTTTGTTTGTTTAGTTTTTGAGCTTTTTAAAAAAAAACCTAAAGTACATTTAGAACAAATAGTTTCCGATTGAAAAATGAAAGCATTTCATTTGGAAAACGTCTAAACAAAGCATATTTTTTTGAAAAAAAAGTTTCAGCCAAAACATTTCACCTGCTCCAAACAGGACCTGGTGCAGCTTCTGCTAATGCTAGCAGAGAAGAGGTTCAATGGGTAGCATTCCACACCTATTCGGGTGATGGTGCTACAGGGATCCTGGGTGGCCTATTTTTGACTGCCACCTCCTTGAAATATTTTCTATCCTATCTCTTCAGACATACACCAGTGCCAGGAGACCAGCACATTGGCTGTCCACTAGCCATCAGTCCTCCCTTGGCTGACGATCCAAGGACTGCAGCATTCAGACCGGACTCATTGGTTCTCCACACTGTGTTCCCAAGGGATTGCCCTATTTCAAGATGCTTTGGTGGCTTTTCGGACACCATCCTTTATTCCCATGTCACAGTGCAGTACTACGTGGCCTCCTGTGCATGGTGCTTAATTAGCCCAGCTACACTGTGAGACTCGGGACGTGGCTACACTTGAAATGCTACAGTGTGCCTCTGTAGCAACCCTACCTGTGCCGAAGGGTGGGGCTGTCCTGTCGGCATAGGTAATCCACCTCTCTGAGGGGCTGGAGCTAGGTTGACAGAAGAATTCTTCCATCGGCCTAGCACTGTCTACACCAGCGTTTAGGCTGGCCTAACTGCCAGTCAGGGGTGTGGATTTTTCACACCCTGGGCCATGTAGTTGAGCTGACAATTTTCTACTTTAGACCAAGCTTATATGTGGGCTACCCTCTGTTTTTCCTGCAGTGCAATTTTAGAGCAGGAGAAAAGGTTACATTGGGTAGCTACCTACCTAGCTATTAGGAGAGGACACAAGGAGAGAAGACACACCTTGGTCAAATCCTTACTGCTGAGCACTTGGCTGAAGTATAGCACTAGGAGGCCACTTTTCTACATCTGACCTAGCCGTGGAGTTTCACTGTCTCAAGTGCTAAACCATACCCAGCATACTCAGGAAACCAAAGTGGTTTTTTTTTTTAACTACGTTAAATCTTTTTACGCCATTTCAGTTGGGATAAGAGGTCTTTTATCTCCACCTTCACTTGTCTTCTTCAACTACTGTAAAAGGGGTAGCAACTTTACTAATTTATTTGCAGAAGCCACTGAAGATTACATCTACTGTGATCAAATCCCCTTAAGTAAAATATAAACCTCTACTTCACTGAATTTAAAGCCTAAATCAATAATGGACATGAAATCATCACGTTTAATCTCAAACGCTGTGAACCCAAGTAATCACTCTTCTTGATATAAAACTAATTCCATTTGACAATAAAATACTGCTAGCCGGTGCCATAAACCAATGGAACAAATAACTTTCTTAACCCTGACAGTTGCTGTCCAGAATCATTACAACAATCTTTCCTGAACTATCAAGCATTTTGCGGTGGTTTGGTCTTTAGCAGGACTCTTTAAAAAAAAACATGCCATAGCCGCAAGGGTTGAGAGAGAATTTATTTTAAAAGCAAAGAGCTACAATATTTCCCTCTCTTGCCATTAGCCAAAGCAGTGCTGTTTGTGCACAGCAGCTACAAAACTAATGCCATCAGTGAAAGCTGCTAGTACCGGCATAAGGAAAAATTAGGATTTTTTTCCTCTTTTGGCGTTTTCTCAAGAAAAGTCTTTTACCTGTGCGGTGTTGGCATGATGGACTACAATACCGCAGAGCAGTTATGGTCTAGCATGTCAGTGCAGGCTGTATTTTGGGACTCCTTAATTCATGCATCATTGACAAAATAGTCTACAACGGCTCCTTTGGAAACTTTTTGGACTATCGTGTCACTATGTACCTAGAAGCAGCAAAGAATCCTGTGGCACCTTATAGACTAACAGACGTTTTGCAGCATGAGCTTTCGTGGGTGAATACCCACTTCTTCGGATGCCTAGGTAGTTCTTAATACATTGTTACGGTCTCAAGTATCCTGCATACTAATACACATATATAGTATCGATAACATGTAGCTCCTGGGCATATGCAGTGGTGGTTTTTCGAAGCTAAAGTGAAATTGACAGGTTGATTTAGGCCCCAAATTTAGGTTTGGCAAAACCTACGATCAGTAGGAATGTGCCTGTAATTTCCTTGAAATATGCATTGCTACAGTCCATTTAGGAGTTAAACATTTCCCTACTGTGTTGGCAGATGAAAGACCCTTGAATTCAATGGAGCTGGGCAAAGGATGCACTCAGCGAGAACTCATTGCCGGATCGGAACCTAGAATGTTGCAGCATTGTAATAGTGCACAGTAGCGGGAAGTGTGCATGTACGCACAAGCCGGGACATATGGACATCTTTATAGCGAAGCTCGCAGGCACAGACTAATGGCACCTAGCCATGCTCTTGTTAGGTTTTTAGAATATAGACCTCATTATGTAATCTTGACATCAAACCCTTCTGTTCCTAATTCCTAACGTCATGGACAAATAATATGCCAAGCATGTGAGACGTGACATCTGTCCTGAATGCCCATATACTCGGAGTTCTACTTGTAATTACAAAAGAGCATGTCCTGTTGATCCTTTGAGAGATAGCCAACTAAATATAAGAACACTATTACTCCAGGATACAGGAGTGTTATCTCAGTAATAACTTGTCCTTGTAATAAAGTGTGAGTCAGGCAAACAGAACAGGGACAATGAATGAATGAACATAAGCATCCAGCCAGGGCTAAAACAGAGACAAAACCTCCCTACTGCTTCTGAGAGATGAGAACAGTTTGTAATACATTACACATCAGTGTTTGCGATGGACAGGATAATCCTTATGGCAGAATGCATGACTCCGGCAATGTTCGAAAGTCTGCGGAACCTCAATTAGTTGTTATATACAGAAATTTCTGACTCAAAACTGATTGAACCAGGAGATGAAATTCTACTGACTGTCAATTAACACAGTGTCATTTGTAGCACTGTCAGATCTAAGGGCCAGATTTTTCAAATATATTTAGGCACCTATCTGCTTCTAAAAGTACCTAACTTCCATCAATAGGAGTAAGGTTCTAGGCACGTTTGATAATCCTACTAGGCATCTATCCACATCTTTAAGCATCTAAAATAACTTTGAAAATGCTGCCTTAAGTGACTTCGCAATTTATGGACAGGTCTTCCTGCCTTCCTAGCAATATCCAAACAGCTATGGCACACTCTTATGAGAATGGCCTTTCAAGAACCCTTTTCAATATGCGGTAGTAAAATTTCAAGTCTACGATGCCTTTTAAATGACCACAGAGTGCTAAGACTTACAACTTTGCAAACATTCATTAAGCCGCACCAAACCCTGTTAAAGTAAGCACTATCCCCAATTGACAAGAACCTGAGGGACAGACGGGTTCACACTAAGATCAGGGGCACAGTTTACTCATGCTGAGTTAGTACATTGCGTAGCGCCAAAGAAATCAATGGGCCGGATTTTCAAAAGAGCTCAGCTCCCATTTAGGCCCCACGGGTGCTGAGCATTTGAAAATCTGGCCTTAGGCTCTTTCAACAATCTCACTCAATGGGACTAACAAAGTAGTAACTCAACATCATGATGTCAGGGTCAATGCATTCTGCACACACTCGGGTCTGATGCTGCTCCCATCGAAGACTGAGGAGGCTTGCTCATCAATCCATCAGATCCTTGGATGGAAAACAGTAAACCAGAGCAAATGCATATTGTTATTTTCTTTTTAATACCCAAGCCCCATTTTTTCCTTTCAATATTTCTGTCACTTAATAGCTTGTCATGTTCCCTGACTGTACTTGGGCATCTCTGCACCTGATCGAACATTTAAAATGATCTTACCCAGGCTCTTAAAACAAACAAAAATACTTTCATTTGATACAGTCATTGCATCAATAGCTAAGGAATAGGTATGAGTTACTGTGTGAGTGAAAGACATTTCAAATGAGAGTTGTAATTTTATAATCATAACTTTTTGGGATAACTGCTACTTTAATGACAATTAATAGTTTCAAAGCACAATGCAGTCTGTGCATAGAGAAGACACGATTTTTTTGCTTGATCTCTGTCACTCATATTTAATTAAAACAAGAAAAACAATATCCCAACCTACCATGGTGAAAAAAATAATGAAGATTCCTTACACATGCAAATATATTCAAAGTGATATTTTAGATTTATAATTATAAGATTCCAGAAGATAATGAATTTAATGTTGTAAATAACATGCCAGATTTTAAATGACAATTATGGCTTTCTGTGGTTCAAGAATCAACATGCTGTTTTTGTTCTGTTGGATAAATACTCATCAGCACTGCAATAACATTCTGGCTGTAATTATTTAGAGCTTAGTCAGAAATAGATTTCCATTATTACCTGTCACTGAAGGTACAGGAATCTGTGCGGCTGTGGAGCATGGAGCCTGATCCAACTTCTCTGCTCAAAAATCGTCAGCCACATTCCTCCCTCACCTGGCTACCTATCAGACATCACATGATAGTGGAAGGATTGGTATCTATCTCAAGGATTTCCATAGCACTCACAAATTGCCTCCCTTAAAACTTGGGGTGTCCACTAACACATTTCTAGAACATCAGACATTCCAGTATGTCCAGGAACGGCGGGGGTAGGCATGACCTTGCACACACAGTGTGTATGCTGCACAAAGGATGCCATTTTTGAAGAGCATGCCACTCCAATTCCACCAGCATGACTTCACTCAGCTACGTGTGTGTGTGTGGGCAGAACAGCCCACCCTTCAAAAATGGTTTTCCCCATCTGATACCAGACAAAACTATCTTTGGTTTTGTCTCAGTACCAGACAGAGGAAAAAAACATCCAAAAAAGGACGGTCTGGTTTAATACTGGACGCCTGACCAACATATTTAAACTCAGATTTGTTTCTACAGGGCTAAGGTTACAACCGTGCTCTGTAAATACATGGCCAGATGCACAGAGAAAGACTGCCAAAGGACGATATGTGTACTGTTTCTTTAAAATTGTAGCAGGAAGCCGGACCAGGAGGGCCCTGGAGAAGGTTCTAGAGAAGCAGAGAGAGAGAAGCTCCAGGGATAAGATTGTTTCCCTTAATTTAATCAAGTTCCTTGTTCAATATTAGAAGAAAGCAGCTTGTTCTGTGACCCTTCATTATTGACATGACGAGCACCTTGGCTAGAAACCTGTAAAATGCAACAACAGCATCTTTCACAGGGCTCGGAAACTAAGTTTTTCAGATTCCAGCTAACCACCCTCCCGCCCCCGAAAACAACCACCAATGTTTCCCCTCCTGTATTTGTTCCAAAGAGCTGTTCTTCCTTATGCTAAACTAGCGTAGAACGTTCCTATGCACTATCCTTTTATACAAAGCTTAGAATGGAAGTCTAAGCACTGGTTCCTCTAGCTTCCAGATGTGGCCCAACAATTAGTGCTTGTGCGTGGAAATTACACATGCAAATTTTGCAGAAAAAGTGGCATGTGCAGACATGAGGCCAGGCCCTTTTAAGGCATATACCTCGATGCATATGGTAGCAGACAATTGAAGCATGGTTAGTACATATGAGGTGCATGCTTGTCACACTCATCAGGACCTCTTGAGTGGAGAAAAAATAACAGGTGTGCCTTGACCACACAGCAAGAGCATATATTTGCTCATTCATACGGATGAACAAACCACATGGGATAGAGTTACAACAAGAACTGGTTGAAAATTTTCCAACACAACCCTTTTCTATTGAAAGTGCTGTTTCATCAAAATCAAAATGTTTTGCAGAAATGTGTCATTTTGATGTCAAGACATTATCAGAATGAGATCTTCTGATTTTTCATTTTGAAACCATTTTTTCATTTTTGATTTTTTTTACATAGCTGAAATTGAAAGGAAGCATTTCAATTGTACTGAAATGAAATGTTCAACTTGGCCCACAATGAAATGTTAGGGAAAAATCATTTTGCAGAAAGTTTCAAAATTGCTTCTTTTTCTTCCAATTTGGTATGAAAATGAATTTTGAAATCTCAGAATTTCCCATGGAATGGAAATTCTGACTTTTGGCCAGCTCCAGTTCCAACCTTCGCTTCCTTCCACCAGGGAAAACGTGACCTAGAATGTGACATAGAATCACAATGTTGAGTTCCTTAAATGTCTGCAAAAATATCCAGGAGCCAGAAAAAAAACAAACGCAGACACCTCCCAATAAAGGTTGGTCTCATGCTATTTCCAGACCATTTTTGCAGGCTCATGATGTGAGATGATACGGACAGGCGTCGGAGAAGCAATCACCATTTTGGAGTTCCAGCTCAGTTTGGATATGCATCCTGATCTTTACGGGTAGTTGTACATCTCTAAACATACAGTATTATTCCTGTATTATTCTACTTATATCCATTACCACAACACCCCACTTCTGTCCAGCAAGTGTGGCAGTGATGGAGGGAACCAAATTCATCAAGTGGGATTCAGTTGCCAGCTAGCACCAATATTATTTAACCACTAGCACTAAGACAAATCTGAAACAAGCCCTCCCTAAAAATGTCATTAATGATGTACCTGCAGCAATTATTGTCAACAGATGTGGTCCCTTACCATTAAGTCTGTGCCCTTTGGGCCAAATTCATAGCCTGGCGTAATCCCCTCATGCTCAACTGAATTACTCTGGGGAGGATTTGGGCTCATGTTTTATTGCCATATGAGAGAAACAGGCAGACAAATTGTCCCTTTCTAAAGTTGAATTTTATGCAACTTGGTGCCTGCGTCCAATGCTATTTTAGCACTTGGAAATTAATGTACACGTTGGACAGAAAGCTCATTGGCTTGAGTCTGAGGGTCTAGATTCCCAAGGGTAGCCTCGGGAGAGGTCACCCACCTATGATTTACTGGGTTCTAGCACCTGCTGAAGGCCATGCTGAAAATAGGATTAATTTTTAATTTCCCAAATTTGACTTTGGCAGCTGTAGGAGGTTTCTCTTTCTTTTCTAAAATATTGATGAGTCAGGAGCAATGTTCTGCAGGGGAAAGAGCAGAATTCAAATGAAATCTCTGGCCCATAAGCAGCTACTGTTTTCATGAGAGTTATATATGGCTCTCCATGAGCTGGCCAATTTTTCTGCCAAATATTTCGGCTTACTATGGAGATGACATCTGCATCCTTCTGTGGGCTGCCAGGCTAAGAAAACATATGCAAAACATCTAGAGAAGATGGGGAGAGGCAGTAACTTAGTGCGCCAAATTCTGCTCTCAATTATGCTGTAAATCCAGAGTTACTACAGATTTCAATGTTTTTCTTCAAGAATATTGGTTCAGATTTGGCTCCGATTTACACCTTCAATCCCATCGATTGCATTGAATTAGATGGATATAAGCCAGGCAGGAGTGAAAGTAACTTAAAGGACTTACCGGTACGCGGGAGTCCTGAGCGGAGGCGTGGCCTCAACTGGAAGAGGCGTGGCCTCAACCGGAAGAGATGGGGCCTTTCAAGATTTAAAGGCCCTGGGGCTCTGGCTGTGGCTGAGAGCCCCAGAGGCTTTAAAACACCGCAGGAATCCTGCTACTGCTACCCCGGGGCAGCAGGGCTCGGGCTAGGGCTGGGATAGTGGCAGCAGGGCTCCAGAGGCAATTTAAAGGGCCTGAGGCTCCAGCCGCTGTGGGGAGCCATGGGCCCTTTAAATCCCCACCAGAGCCCAGCTCCCGGGGCTCCAGCAGCTGGACTCAGGCAGGGATTTAAAGGGCCCAGTGCTCCTGCCACTGCAGGGAGCCCCGGGCCCTTTAAATCGTCTCCGGAGCCTTGCCACCAATGGAGGCAGGTCTCCGGCAGTGATTTAAAGGGCCTGGGGCTCCAGCCGTTGTCTACCTGAATGCCAGGCAAATTGCACCCCAAGATATTTTTCCAGTCAAAGCCAATACTCTCATTATTACAGCGGTGGTCAGGGGCATCAACCAAGCTGCATTGTGCTATATAATGGACATACACATAGTAAAGGGTCAGTGCCTGCCCAGAAGTGCTTACATTCTAACTAGACAAGAGTGGGAGAAAATACGTATTATTATCCTCATTGTACAGATGGAGAACAGAGACCAAGAGAAATAGTCTTGTCTAAGATCACACATAGGGAGTCTATGTCAGAGCAGGCAACTGAATCAAAAACTCTCCTGAATCCACTTTAGTGTCTTAACCACATGATCATCCTTCCTCACAATTATAGTCTGTTCTTCCAGCATCGGTGTCGTCATAATGATACCATCATAAACTGTCAACAGGCTTAAAAACAACCTCACTGATATTTCATTGCTGGTTTTGTTATCTGGTCTATTTCTCTTTGCTGTCAGAGCTCTGCTGCCTTTATTGCTCTGTCAGACACCACATTCTTTGCTTTAAAACAAACATCTTATTGCTTGTGGTGAACTGGTTTGGAGAAAATGAGAAATGACCTCCACCACCACCTTCTTCTCCTTTTTCTTTTCTGACTTTGGATACAAATATAGATAATATATTTTCCCTAAGTGGCTGATTAGATTTTATTTTTAATTTAAAAAAAAATCAGGACTTTTTTTGAGCAACTGTAGAATTGGTTCCAATTTTGAAGTTACAAATAAAAAAAAATCAAATAAATTTTCTAAAAATGTCAACAACATTTTCCTCTTCCTTTCAGCTTTATTCTCAATTTCCATTTTTTCATTTTGGACTAGATGACCTCTGGAGGTCCCTTCCAGTTCTATGGTTCTATTATTCTAATATTGTTACTAAAGTAATACTTCACACTTATGGTTCCAGGTACTTTAATCCAAGACTATCCAAGTGCTTGTGAGATGTGTAACCTGAGGTGCAGGAGAAGTTAAAAGTAGTACCGACAGAAATTTTTCTGTTAAAACTGGTTTTAGGTGGAAAATTGGTTCTCCGACAAAATGAAATTTTCTGTAGACAATTTTGATTTCTTGTTGAAATACTGAATGCACAAAACCAAAAATATTTTGATTCTGAACTATTGCTGCTGTGCCTGGAGGAACTGTAGTTTGGATGCAATGTTTTCATTCTCCTCTATGAGCTGGACTCCATCTCCTATGATACACCACTGCTATCTGACTACCATGATGCAGTCACCAAGAGAGGAGACTGTAATGCAACATGGGAGATTCTGTCTGCCCAGGGAGGGTGACCTATAGAGGAGAATTGGTGCATGAGGCACCCAAACTACAACTTCCGTAAGATACTATGGCAACATCTTTAAATATGTTGTTTTTTGGCTGAAATATTTTGGATTTCATTTTTCATCAAAAATGCAAACAGTTTAACCAGAGTCTTGATTAAGATCATGAAATAAATCCGGAGCAGAGCCAGGACTAGAATTCAGGGGTGAAATTCTGGATCCATTAAAGTCAATGAGCATTTTGCTATGGACTCTGATGTGGGCTGGATTTCACCCCATGTTTCCCAGCGCTCTCCCCTTTAAGCTATCTACTAAAACATTCTGCCATCTCTTAGAAAGAAAAAAAGTAGCAACTGAATTTTACTCAGCAGTAATTTAAGGGGAAGTGTCAAATATACAAGCAATTGCTGCCCACTAAAAGAAACGTTTTCCCACTATGCTGTTCCATTTATTTTATTTAACAGCAGGCTCCGATAATCTGCTTGGAAGGTAAAGTGGCCACCTGGGCTCCAATGACAATGTAGACCGGAACTTCACTCTTTTCTGTCATCTGATGCATTGGTGTTACCATCTCTGACACTGACCAAACTTTTCCTTAATCCACTCTGGCCAAAGGAGAACAATTTCAGTCAAATGTAGGTCTTTCTTTGAATACTGCTGCTCAATCATCTGACTCAGTTGAGCTTGGATCTGAATTTACGTATCAGTGGAAATTTTAACATTCATTCTGTTAACATTATGTAGTTGCTACTTGCTAGTGTGTTAATTGTTCAAAGACTAAATGATCCCCCCTAGTGAATAGCACAGCCTGGATTTCTGCTCCTCATCAGGAAAAAATGCCCTGTGCAGTTAAAGGATTAAAACAGACCGAGCCAAATTATGTCACCTTCATTATCTACTGTTAACAGACACCTGACCAAAGCAACTGTTTCAAATGAAAACCAGACATGTTTTCTTCACTCCTGAGCCCATCACAACATTTAGAGGAAGGAAAGCAACAGCTATACACCTCTTGGAAATACAGGAGTTGTTCCACTCTATTGGGACAATAGAACCCTGGAACCCTCTTATAGCCCCGATCTGGCAAAGGACGTAAGCACATGCTTAGTTTTAGCAAGTGAGAAGTCCCACTGATCTAATCTGGTATCTTGACTTCAATGGGACTATTTCTTCCTTTCCTATCTTATTTCGGTGTCTTCTTTTTTGGGGGGGGCCATAGTCAAACAACGGCAGAAGCTGATCTGTATTTTGCGTCTCTCCTGTATAGCCCAGAACCATGGGTGTGTGGCAGTCCTGTTTCAGTCTGTTGTTGCTGTGGATGACCTGTTTCACACCAGAATGGTTTAGGCGGCTCTGAAGCAAATCTTCAGAAGGGCTCTGGCAGCTCCTGCTTGTTACGTATTCTACAGGCATTCATTAAAATGATCTCACAGGTCTCACGGTGGAAATATTGTGGTGGATTATTTAGTTTCCCTTCTGTCACATAAAAAAAAATCATAGGGCAGATTCAGAAGCAAGACACAGCGAAGTGGTGATGTGAGTTACGTGTTGGTAAATTAAAAAGGCAAAGCCCCAGCTTCATCCTTAGCCTCCTGCTAGTTGCTTTTCCTGCTGCAGTTCTGCCCATCCATTCCGTGATTTCGTAACTTACACCACCGTTTATGTCACCTATGACCGCACTCAGACTCGTCCACCGGGGAGGTTATCAGTGAAGATTTTGTGCCTCTGCCATCACTTCATTATTATTATTATTATTATTATTAATAAATTATTTGTATTATGATCGTGCCTAGAAGGCCTAACTGAAAGCAGGGCCGTATTGTGATAGGTACAGTAACTCCTCACTTAATGTTGTAGTTATGTTCCTGAAAAATGCAACTTTAAGCAAAACGATGTTAAGCAAATCCAATCTCCCCATAAGCATTAATGTAAATGAGGGGGTTAGGTTCCAGGGAATTTTTTTTCACCAGACAAAGGACTATATATATATATATATATATATAGTGTATATATATATATACACACACACACACATGCACACACACAGAGTATAAGTTTTAAACAAACAATTTAATACTAGTACACAGTGAAGATGATTGTGAAGCTTGGTTGAGGTGGAGGAGTCAGAGGGTGGGATATTTCCCTTACTGTTAAATGATGAACTAGCAATTGGCTGAGCCCTCAAGGGTTAACTCTCTCACTCTACAAGGCAGCAGGAATGGAGGGAGATATGCACATTTCCCCTTTAAGTACACTGCCTTGTTAATTAAATCAGCTTGCTGAGACTGCAGCTGCTGCAAGCTCCCTCTGTCCTGAGCCCTGCGGTGTCCCCCCTGCTCTATGGAAGATGGGGTAAGCAGGGCGCAGGAGCAAGGGGAGGGGGACACCCTGAAATTAGCCCCCTCTTCCTTCCCTCCCCCCGCCACACAGCAAGCAGGAGTCTCAGGGAGCAGCTCCAAGGCAGAGGGCAGGAGCAGCACATGGCAGTGGGGGGGAGGGACAGCTGCAATTGCTAGCCTGCTGGGTGACAGCTGCACAGGGAACTTAGGGGAATGGGGAGCTGATAGGGGGGCTGCCGGTCCACCCTGGTTCCAAGCCCCCCACCAGCTAGCTACAACGGGCTGCTCTTCCTGCAAGCAGTAGACAAAGCAGGTGGCTGCCAGACGACGTTAGAAGGGAGCATTGCACAACTTTAAACGACCATGTTCCCTAATTGATCAGCAATGTAACAACGAAACGTTAAACAACGTTAACCGGGATGACTTAAGTGAGGAGTCACTGTACTGTACACACACACACACACACACACACACACCCTGCCCCCTGCAGCCCTTTAGAATCTAAACTGATGAGACAGATGAAGGGCGAAAGAGGAAACAGAAATAGGAAGCAATTTGCCCAAGGACCAATAGCAGGTCAGTGTCTGAGCCAGGAATAGAACCCATGTCTCTTGAGTCCATGTCCAGAGCCTTCTTCTCTAGCACATGCTGCCTCCCCTCTGATTACTACTGTGCAACCCACCCTTGCACCCACTGAAGTCACCTGCAGGTTTGCCACTGGTTTTAATAGAAGCAGGATCAGACCCTTTAAGATTTGAAACTCGGAAGTGCCTAGCTTCCTGTCTGAAGGGTGCTAAGCACTTTGCACCTCTCAAGATCAAGGCTTCACTTAGTGGGTTTCACGCATGCCGCCAAGAACATAGGTGATAGTTTGAATGTCTGTGCAGAAGCCTGGCAATGCCTCTTAGGTGACACTGCTTTGGAACGCGAACAGAAGGCAGCCCCGATCTCCTAGTGCAGATCTGTTCGGTGCAGAGTCCTCACACATATGTATTTCCCCCCATTAATGAGATTCTGCTGTCAGGTTGAGAAAGCTCTTTAGAGTCATTGCACAGAGGAGAGGGGACACTTTTGCTGACAGCCTAGATTCTACCCGTCTCTTCAAAACGGAAGGCATTAATATTAGCTATATACAGATAACTCCAACACTCCCTCTGTCATGGGAGCCCACTCCAGTGACATCTTTAGGAGACCCATTGCTGGCAGATTCTTCCAACGCTTGCTGTGTCGTCCTGTAAAGCAGGGGGAACCTGCACAGTTGCAGCCCGCTTTGAGAAAGAGTCTCTGAAGACAATCATTAGGCCATCAGCTTAGACACTCTTACGCTCCATAAATCAGAGAGGGTAAATCCATTCAATACAGTGCTGGGGGAGTGTATTGCACTCCAAAGTATATATCATTCAGGACGAGGAAGATGCATAAGGATCTATTGTTATCAACAGATTATACTAAATAATGCCTTAGTCCATGCTGCAAAAAACCACCCCATGGCAGAATATTTCAGAGCCTGGCTCAACCAACTTAGGCTCCCGCTATAGGGTAAAAAATAGAAGTGTAGACATCCCTGCTTGGGCTGGACTTGAGCTCGGCTCTGAAACCTGGCAAGGGGGAATGGCCTCAGAGCTGGGCTGCAGCCTGAGGAGGAATGTCTACAGTGCTAGTTTTAGCCCAGTCAAGAGAGCTGAGTCAGATGTCCTGGGCTCGGAGGCTGGCTGCTATGGGTTTTTGCTTTGTTTATTTTGCAGCATAGATGTACCCCGGCCTCATCAACAGACTGTCTCCCACCGCCACTCCACCAACACACAAATCCTGCATCCCCTCCTCTCTGACTGCCGGGAAAAGGTAATCTGCACTGGGGCTGCCCACAGAGCCTTGTCTGTCATTGGAGACACTCCCTCTGCAGCAGTGCCCAATGGAAGCTTGAGGGTGAGTCAAGGGAGGAGCTGAGCTGTAGGCTCCATCCCTGTTAAGGGCTTCTGGTTCTTCTTACCCCCTTCCCCACAAGGAGTGTGGCTTCTACTCCAGTCTCAATGGAGGAGGAGCTACAAGGTAGATCAGCCTCTGAAGTCTTGTGGGGAGAATTGACATCATGAAGCCCCCCAACAAGGTCCTAGTCTGGATGTTGGGAGCAGGATTCAGCCCACTATGAATAGCTACAGAAAGATCATTATTTTACTGCAGCGATGGATGGAGAACAAAGGGTCAGATTTTCAAACATGCTTGGCCCCTATTTCGACGAGCTGATTTTCATAAGAGTAAATTGGGGGTTGATCTCTTTTGACAAGCTATCTCAATTCAGGGTGCTGAGCACTTGAAAAAATCTGACCCCAACACTTCAGGAAGGAAAAAGCTTTAAGAGTCCCGATAGCTCGAGAGCTGCAAAAACGTACCAGAGAGCCATCCATTTCAACACGCTCGCACATAGCGAGAGTCAAAAAGCAGACCCAGGAAGTCACGGACAGAGAAATTTTGCAGGAAATAAATGAAATCATTATTGAAAAAATGATGGTGGTGGGGAAAAAAACGCGGTGCATGAAAAAAAAAAGTAGTTTCTATATTAGGCGAGAAAGGGAAAATTGCCAGCATAAAAAGCAAATACTGTGCTACCTTTCAGAAGCTAGGGACATTTGTCTCTGCTAAGTTTAGCACAAGTGACTTCAACTAGCACACTCTGTTTCTGAGCCACAAAGATTCAGTATTTAATTGGAAGCATTATATTGCTGGCGCTGTCATGGAGAGGCGCGACACAGATTTTCAAAACACTGCAGAGGGAATAAATGGGGGTGTTGACCCTGGGTCCTTGGTTTGGTTTTATTCCCCTTTAAAATTAATCATATATCCCCAATACCCTGAATGGAATGGTGTGAACGGAACATAACCAAGGAATATATAACTGTGTCTCACTATTTCCCTGCCATACAGAGCACATCACCAATTTTCACCTTCCATCTCCCATTAACTGTCGCACAGCTAATAGAGCCTTAAAAATTATGTGCTGTCAGCTCACATTGGTACATTTACTATATAGTCTTAGGATGATAATTGCATTAGAGTTACGGGCTCCATATTGCTTCAGTTGAGATGAATGGAAAAATGTCCATTGTTTTCAATGGGAGCAAGACTGGGCCTGTTTAATGCTAATGTGCATTTCACATCGCTCACTCGAATGTTCCATCACGACAAAAGCGCTGCCTGCTTCCAATATGGAGACCAAACACTACACGTGCAGTCTGATAATGCAGCCTTGCAAAGTCATCATTGTGGATGTTTCATTAGCCCAGCCACAATACCTGTGCTCACCACCTCTCATCATAAAGATGAAGGGGAACAAACACGCACACACCAAACTAACGATATTTTAATCTGACATTAGAAGAAAAATTTGCCCAGCCAGCCAAGCAAGTAGAATTTACTAAGGCAGCGATAACAGATGATATTATTGAAAACCATTATTGAAAAAGGGGAAGTGTTCATGTGAAAAAAAACAAATGTATCCTTTTATGATAACAACAAAAATTAGCTCCACCGTAGGAAATTATAGGCTGGCATTCATGTAGCCATTTATGGAGTAATATACTGTAGACTTTAAAGCACACAATATAATTACTCTAACACAGTGATTAGCCAGCAATTAGTATCTGCCCATCTTACATTAGAATCCTCACTTTTTTGTAATATTTCTTTTTATCTCTACCTATGTTCATGAGTACAAAAGCTTAGACATGTTCACAGCACTGCAAATAATTAGCACAACTCAGATGTTTCAACAATGCACCACAGTTCACTAACCAGAATGGAAGTTGGTGTGTAACGTAAGGACTAATTCACATCATCTGTACGCTAATTATTCATTTGTTTGCATATTGCTAATTACCATGTTAACTGCAAGATATTGCTGTCCGTGGACAAACTGTGGGCCTCCCCTTATTCTACAGAACAACGCGGCTGGTTATCTGCCAGACGCCTCTTGACACATTTGGAATAAGGGCCATTCCTAGGGATGAAAATGAAGAAAAAAAGACAGAATTTGAGTGGATTTGCAAGAACCAACTACAGACACATTGGCACAGAGAAGCTGATTGCACGGTGGCAATTTTGTCTTTGACATAGAGGCATCGCCATGGGCAACGGTGCTGAGAAAAAGCAAACACGCCGGGACTCTAGAGAGCTAAGAAGTGGAAAATTGGGACTAGATGAGTAATGAAAGCCAAAGTCTCATTCAATGAGCAGAGTTTGATAGGGTTGTGATTTATCACGAACTCCCTGCAATTTATTATTAAAAAAAAAAAAAAGATGGAGACAATCTTTCAAACTTAATCAATGAGTTTCCAAATTTCTGTTTGGCTCTTTTGGAAGTTGCTAAACAGGGCTTAGTTGTTCTGACTTTTTCCCTGCTTTAGCTGTCCAGATTTTAAAGCAATACGAAATAGGTTTGTCTCGAGAAGAGAAGATTGAGTAGTGACATGACAACAGTCTTGAAATATGTAAATGGTTGTTATAAAGAGTTGTTCTCTATGTCCATTGAGGAGAGGACAAAAAGGAATGGGCTTAAAATGCAGCAAGGGAGATTTAAGTTAGATATTAGGAAAAACTTTCAAATGATAAGGACAGTTAAGTACTGGAACAGATTACCTAGGTTCCAGGGAGGTTGTGGAATCCTGGTCACTGGAGGTTTTTAAGCACTGGTTGGACAAACACCTATCTGTGATGGTTTAGGTATACTCGGTCTTGCCTCGGCACAGGGAACTGGATTAGATGACCGCTTGAGGTCCCTTCCAATCCTACATTTCTATGCTTCTATGAAATACAAGAGGATGGGAGTATTATATTAAACGAAAATTATTAAGACTCATGTTCAACCCTGAAATATTTTCATAGGGGCAGACTTTCGCTTGGAGTAAATTGTCATAGCTCCATCAACTCCATCATTTATACTAGCTGCTTACCTGCCTCACTGATCTAAGGTCAGAGGGGATGCAATGGGAGCATCTGAGTTTGCCTTTCTGCAGAGCACAGCTGTATAATTTTACCCAGTGATTTTTATTTTTTTATCGGTTTGGGTCAAATTGGTTTTGGTGGCTGCAAATGCATGAAGTACACCCTCTCTGCAATCCTTCTGCCCAAAGAGAACTAGCCAATCCTGCTGCAACTGCAAGGTTTGAAGACGCTATCCCTGTAGCACTCCCAGCCCCTGTTCACCCAGAAAATGAGAAACCGTGACGGAGAAATTATCACTGGCCTCAGTAATGATGAATTATAAAGAACGCCATGTCCTATTTGTGTACTCAGCAGCACTCGATAGCCCATATATTTGCTAAATGCTTACAGGGAGTTTCTTTTTGCTCAAGCAGTAGAGGCCTGTGCTTGCTTTCAGAACAGGAGGCTCTCAGCTCCATCCCCAGGCTTAGCATACAGCTCTGAGTGGCTGTGGTATGCAGCATCATGAGAATCTAGAAGTCCCAGCTTTGTTGCCATACTTTGTACTTCCATAGCCCTTTGCATTTCAAAGTGCAGTACAAACACCACTGCTTGGCCAACAAGACAACTGAGTCAAACACTGAACCATGATGTAGCCCAGGGGTCGGCAACCTTTCAGAAGTGCTGGGCCGAGTCTTCATTTAGTCACTCTAATTTAAGGTTTCGCGTGCCAGTAACACATTTTAATGTTTTTAGAAGGTCTCTTTCTATAAGTCTATAATATATAACTAAACTATTGTTGTATGTAAAGTAAGTAAGGTTTTTAAAACGTTTAAGAAGCTTCATTTAAAATTAAATTAAAATGCAGAGCCCCCGGACCAGTGGCCACGACCCAGGCAGTGTGAGTGCCAGTGAAAATCAGCTCGCGTGCCGCCTTCGGCACCTGTGCCATAGGTTGCCTATCCCTGATGTAGCCATTCTCCCTCTCTCTTTTGTGATCTGTGGGTCACAGTTGCTCTGCTCTGCTTAGTGGTTCTTTTACCCATCTGACCTACTGTGAGCAATGAGACTTGTGATGAAACCCTGATTCATTCGATTGATTTACACAAGCAACAAAAGTTAGCAACCCTCAAAATTAACTATCAGAGACCAACAAATCCGCCCAGCCTACTCATTCTCCTAATGGGGGTCCCCCTAAGAATACAGCATTATTGAAAACAAATTCTGCCAATTTGCTTTCCAAATATTTCCAGCTCAGGTTTGGAATCCAGAAGCATTTGCACTGAAGGGTTTGTTTCAACTGTACCATCAAAATAGATGCATCCAGGGGAATGGTAGAAAAGGTGTCTGCAGGAAGAGCTAATGAGTATCAGCATCATGATATAAAGAAGCTGATTATGAAGATAAGGGACTCGGCTAAAGATGAATATTTCCTATTCACATGTCAGCAGCAATCAAATTATTCTTAACTGCTGTAATATGATTGGAATTTATTTTCGAGGCCGTGTTTGAATATCTGACACCAGGACTTTCCATTACGTTGCTAAAGAAAACATTCTTGCTGTGATAAAAATGACACTTTTGATGACAGTCTTTAATTTTCATTCTGCCTTGGCAGTGTTTATCTTCACAAACACCATGTGCATCGTTCACTCATCCCGCTTTACATTTTTGAAACACTTTTTCTTTAACGATAAAATGGCTGATAAGAGGGAAAAAGAAAAAATTGCAGCACGTTGCCATGAAAGCATTTTATTTTCCCTGAAGAGAAGGAATAAAAAAACCCAACCTTGCCAAGCAGGATCATTGTTTGCTCAGGAATGTCAAAGTTTTGATTGCTTCACTGGTATCAGTGAAAATCACGTTGACATCCCTTCTGGAAACTCACGTTGACATCTCTTGGTGGTAACAAGGATTTCATAAATGTTTGAAATGACTGGAAAATTAGAATCAGGACAATGGATGTGATTTCAAGGATTCTGTGGGGACAAAAAGCAGTGCCAGGCCATTAACTGCAAAGCTGGGGATCTCCCTTCCAAGTGGTTTCTGGGATTGCACTTAGCATTGCAAGAATCCAGCCACCTCACTATAAAAGAACTGCTGATTGAATGAATGCTCAGTATGACGAGCAAACAGGTACTCCCTGCTGTCGCCTAGGCAATATGCTAATCACTAGGCTGAAATTAAGGCCTCTCATTGGCTTTAGCAGATGCTCCACACCTCTCAGAATCAAGCGCCTGAGCTCTGAACACATGAAGCAGCTCCCACAGCCTTGTTTAGCCTGATGTAGCTGCCTCTTTGCCTGTCTCTGAACAAAGGTGCTTGCCTGCACTAACTCAGACAATGATAGACCTACAGGAAAATGATATAAATTAACTACTGCTTTGGCTAGGAAGATATTGACCAATCATTCCTTACTTGTGTGGTACTAGAAGCGTGCATGGGCTTCATGTCACTTCTGGCCCTGAGCCTGAAAGCTGATCCCTGAGAGTAAACCTCAGCACCTGCACTGAGCCCCATTAACAAGGCTCCACATGGGCACAGATTCACCCACATGGATCAGCTTGCAAGACTGGGGCCTTAGGGTGGGATGTTTTGTAGAGGGAACTTACTGCTGTATTCCACTGCATTACAACAGAATGGGGCGGGGCGGGGGGGGGGCAGGACGGGACGATTCCTACTTACAAAACAGGAAGGGAGGTGCTCCATCCCATAATACTCTAGGGAACCCAATTAACTGTAGCATAACTCCTGAAAATATTTGCTCGTGGAGTAGTAAAGAACTTACTTGTGATTTTGGAAGGCTCAGTATTCTGGGTGATACACCATAAAGGAGCTTGATTTTCACAGGCTGGGTCCTCTACACTTTCTGAAAGCCAGCCTCCGTTAAGGTGTCTCCAGTTGGGCATGCAAAAACCCAAATCTCTAGCTCTTTGGAAAATCTTGGTTCATGTCTTGGAAGTTCAGCCTTAAGTCTTCATTCTGAATTTTCACCACTGAGAAACTTTTTTACATCGTTCCTCTCTTGGCATCTGAATAAATATTCAGACAAGGAGGTGGGGAGAAATTTTGGCTGCTCCCAGAACCACATTAGCAAATTCTGATTTGGCTCTAATGCCTTTTAGGCATGGCAACATTATTTTGTTATAGCCAATTCAGCACACAAGCCTTAGGAAAACAGGCCCAGGAAGTTCACCATCATTAGGATCCAGCTTGAAAATATTTGGAAGAAGTTCTGAAATAATTACAGTTGAATGCGAAGAATAATACTAGTAACGCGAACACGTTTGGGTGGTTTTTCAACTAGCTTTTAAAAGAGCAGATAACAGCTCTGTCTGTTAAGTATCTCCAGCGTTCCGACCTGTCAGTCAATATGATGTAAAATTAAAAGCATTATTCTCATCTGCCCATTATTAAATATATACCTGTAGAGCATTACGTAGGAGTCATTATCTCGCTCACAATAGCATCACTTCTCTGGTGTAGCATATTTCAGTTATTTTGACATCGCTTATTGCTTTAAATATGATAAACATCTAAAACCCAGCCCGGCTCATCTCACTAAATTATATCCTATTCATTCATCGTGCAGCCATTGTTTAATGAAATCTGCACTTTTTAAGCATTTAAAGATTGCCAAACTGTGACTGATGGATTCTTATTGGATGCATGAATGCAACACAACGCCCAGCAGAAGTGAATGCTAAGCAGTGGAGTGGGGTCCAATTTACCAAATGATCCCACCTTTGCCCTTATGCAAATTTTTCATACTGATGAGGGCATGCAAGTAGCTTTACTCCAGCCTTAGGGCTGGTCTACACTGGGGAAGGGGGGAATCGATCTAAGCTACGTAACTTCAGCTACGTGAATAGCGTAGCTGAAGTCGAAGTATCTTAGATCGATTTACCTCTCATCCTCACGGCGCAGGATCGACGGCCACGGATTCCTCCGTCGACTCCGCTACCGCCGTCCGCGCTGGTGGAGCTCCGGAGTCGACGGGAGCGCATTCGGGGATCGATATATCGCGTCTAGATGAGATGCGCTATATCGATCCCTGAGAAATCGATCGCTACCCGCTGATACGGCGGGTAGTCTAGCCGGACCCTTAGATAGCCCACGAAGGCCAGCCAGACTGGCAACTCCTGTGTTAAATGCAGTGCAGGGACTGATTCCTTCTGGCTTCCCAGCCAGAGATGGTGCTAGGCATAAGCAGAGTAAGGAATTGCCTAGGGTCCCAAGCAGCTCAAGGAGGCCTCCTATTAATTATCTGTAGGTGTCTGGTGACCAGCTAGCAAGTGTGAAAAATCGGCACAGGATGTGTGGGGTAATAGGCCCCTATATAAAACAATGCCCCAAATATCAGGACTGTCCCTATAAAATCGGGCCAGCTGGTCAGTGTGTGTGAGTGAAATATTCCTGCCCAGGGCCCCTAATGGGCTAGCAGCATTGGTCCCAGCACACAGCTGTCAAAAAGGGTGAGAAAAAGACAAAGCATCAGTGTTCTACCAGCTGTCAGAGGGGAAGAATGAAGCTGCAGCACATAAAGAGAGGGGTAGCTGTGGGTGAGCTCCCCCCGTTTGCCAAGGTGCATTTAGAATGGCTCCGATTGGAAAGGGAACAGCCTTGCTGTACTGCAGGCTGTGCCTTAGAGCAGGGGTCCCCAACGCGGTGCCCGTGGGTGACATGGCGCCCACAGGGGCATCTAAATGCGCCCGCGTCCTGGCCGGGGGTGGAGCATCTGCCAAAATGCCGCCAAATTCCAGCGGCATTTCGGTGGCGATGCCGCTTGCCGCCAACAAGTGATGTCATTGAGAGGCGTCGCCGCCAAAATGCCGCAGAAATTCGGCGGTGTTTCAGCGGATGCTCCACCGCCGCCACGGTCCTTCGTCGGGCGCCCGCCAGACTAAAAGGTTGGGGACCACTGCCTTAGAGGTAGTGAAACGTATGTTTTTACTGCTGGTTCAGAGAAGGAATGGAGGTTTTTGACCGAGGAAGCAATTATCTCAATTTACAGGCCACTTCTTTGGAGGCCGCAGTTCTTTACAATGCCATTTACAATGCCGACAAATTAAGGGGCACTTTTGTAGCTGTCACATGAGATCTGGCACTGGATGGTGGTAATGGGCAGGGCAGCTGTCTCTAGGTCATGGGACAGCTAGTGAGTATCTCACGAACGCGACAGCGTCAACAAACAGTTTTAGTGCATGTGATCATCATCTCCCTCATGCCTTCCAGTCGTCTGCCCCGGAATTCCCAGGGATGGATGACGACAACTATTACTGTGCCCAGAAGCAGGCCGGAAAATACTCACACGTGGGCACGCAAACCAATCGTTGCAGGTGCAGAAACTGCATTTCTAACACTGGGAAAATTAAAGGGGAGAGTTTTCAAAAGCCCCTGTGGGATTTGGGGACACAAACCAAACAAAGTCAATTTCATCTGTGTGCCAAATTCACCTGGGCCATTTGGAAAATCTCCCTCTTAGCCCATTAGGTCATCTAGTCCGCATGAAGTCGCAGTGGCCCCTGGACACAGTGGAAACAGACCCCTGTCCTACCCAATCACTAACAATGAAAAAACCCAAAGAAAAAAAAAGCACGCAGAGCCGCAAATACAGGCCAGAAGAGGTGGAGCCACATCAGCAGCAAAATGACACTGATTGTCATCAGCATTGGTTTGTGGCCATTATTTTTTGCGCTAATGCTTTATTTTCATTTGATTACCAAAAAAAAAAAAGGACAAAAGAGTTTGAACACCTATGACATGGGCCCCTAGGTCCTATGGTAACACGAATAATAATGTAGCAGTGGCCACCGGAGTGAATGCATACGGACCCCTGGCTGCTGGCACTGTCACCGTGCCCCAATCAGGAGGCGGACATAGAGTATAGTTTCTTATCAGCACTTCAGAGCATCAGAGCCTTATTATACTCAGATCGTTATTATTCATACTATGATAGCTCTGAAAGGCCCCACTCCGGATCGGATTCCCACTGTGCTGGGTGCTGTGCAGAACACACAAGACGACACATCCCTGCATATCTTACAATCTTTGATCACTTCTGTTGTGCTAACTAGCAACGGGAGGACTGGCTGAAGAAATGTGAATGCAAAAAAGCTATATAAGTGTATGCAAACATTTCTAGGAAGTAAAGCACCTTGTGATAATGGATTGCCTAGATCCAGTTATCCATTAATAACACCATCGCACAAACTGCACAGGGCTAGGTACTTAACTTCATGCTACAGTAATCCTGGTAGTCAAAATCAACTCTTCCTCTGAGCTACTTGATGTCTGGATACTGTTCCAAATGTAGAAACAGGCAGCCAAGAAGCAGATGAAAAAGGAAATGAAGACCACAGCTGGGCAAACAATAGAGCCAATCATTTAATTGATTTTGCCTCATTTTCAGTTTGCAGATTCTATTGTGGACAGATCACAATGAAAAAAACATGCATCTATCTTCAAAGCAATTCAATACATAATTCCTGTGTGACTAACTCTTGATCGTTAGTGTCTTAGCAAGAAGTCAGTCACTTTTGACATTCAAAATTAAAGCTAGATTTTATTGGCCACATAGGTCACATGGTGTGTTTGCATTCCCGTGATTGGACAACTCAGCATAGTGCCAGAAACCCAATTCTGAATTAATTCTTGTGATTAGAAATGCAACATTTTTTACTCACATATTTGCTTAAAACTTTCCTGTGCCCATAAGTATTCCTACCAACAAATTCAGTTGGTAGAATAATCACAGAAAGTTAACACAGAAGGAGTGGAAACAAAGTTGAAACAAATTAGTTTAAAAATTCAAATATAGCCAAGTTTTTTTTTTTGCTTTGCTCTAGTTCATCGTCAATGGGAGTAGGAGGTGGTGGAATAGAGGCCATAATATGCAGCTGGTGCTGCAACACTGAAGCATGGCTTAGGTTGAGCTTAAATTGCTGTTTGACTTGTAAAAAGCCTCCCAGAGCTCCCACGCTGGGCTGGGAGAGGATGGGGAACATGTTACTACCCCTTTCATATCCAGCTAATTCTGCAGTACCAAGAAGAGTTCATAGATTACCAATGTATTGGCAGAGAGGATGGAAATGGTGCTTTAGGCCAAGACCTCAGCTGGTATAAATTAGAGCAGGGGTCGGCAACCTTTCAGAAGTGGTGTGCTGAGTCCTCATTTATTCACTCTGATTTAAGGTTTCGCGTGCCAGTCATACATTTTAACGTTTTTAGAAGGTCTCTTTCTATAAGTCTATAATATATATAACTAAACTATTGTTGTATGTAAAGTAAACAAGGCTTCAAAATGTTTAAGAAGCTTCATTTAAAATTAAATTAAAATATAGAGCTCTCTGGACCGGTGGCCAGGACCCGGGCAGTGTGAGTGCCATTAAAAATCAGCTCATGTGCCGCCTTCAGCACGCGTGCCATAGGTTGCCTACCCCTGAATTAGTGCGACTCCACTGGAATCAATGGAGCGATGCTGATTTACACCAGCTAAGGATCTGGCTCATCATGTTTATAATTGTTGCAAAGATCAACATAGATTATCAAAGCAGATGCAGGAGTCCATGAGGGAGGATTTTTCAAGACGCAGTCTTTCATCTGAAGGAAGCTGTAATAGAGTCTTGCTGGATGAATGGCAGGAATTACTGGCTGGAGCCCAAGTACTGTATGGTTGTGATGCATTCACTGTTTAGTAAATGTTAACAAGGTGCACCATGACGTTTTAATAATTTTTTAAAAAATTATCGGTTTGCATCACATTCCATCATTTAAGTTCTAAATCCTCAGGCAAGAAATCAATACGGTGTGAGTAGTGACCTTGAGTTTTAAGAAACAAAAGCAATTGTGACAATACCTGATAAAAGAAATGCCCATGCTTTGTCACTCTTGTCACTAAAGCAAGGAGCCCCTGTACTGAATATTCAACAATTAAGTAATATACATCGAACACCAAAGAAAATAGAACCTCCTATTTGCTGCAGGTTCCATCTCTCTGCTCCACTGAGCAGCTACAGAGCTCTGCAATGCAAGATTGCGCATGACGTTTGCACCTCTGTAGCCACCTCCCACAATAATTGCTTCATACAGATGTGACATGAAGACCTAAGATATGCTTCTCCCTGGAACAGATCCCCAGGGAACCCCTCCTCTCCCCAGTTCATGCACAGCTAGAAGGAATCATTGCTTTGGCTCGCAGAATGTCTCCTAAAGATGGAGAGTGCAAAGAAGCCTGGCGATGGCTATTGTTATGGAATGCCAAATTGTATTATATTGTTCAGCCACTAGGTGTCACTGAGTGTAAAATACCATATGGAAACCAAACTAGCCATATCGGGCACAGAATGAAAGGATCTGATGATGAACATATCTGGTGTATAAGCAAGCTCTATAGCCAGTCCATATCTGGTACAGGGATATGACATGGTGTCAGAAGTAAACTAAGAAAAAAAAACAGAAGGAACCAAAGGAGCAAAGTAAGAAAAGTTGCAGGATCTCATCAACATGCCACTTTTCAATGCTCCAGAGAACTTCAGCTTTGACAAAAGTTCAGATAGTACAAACTGAAAACAATATGTTGCAAGATTTTGCATTGCTGCCAAGAGCCACAAAGAAACTGGAGATAGGCAGGTATCTTCTTTAATTTATGCGATGGGGAAGCCAGCAGAGCATATCTTTAAATCTTCTGGCTTTACTGAAGACAGTCACAAAGATGACAAAGAAAAGGCACCGGCTATGTTTGATGTATACTTTATACCTCAGAGAAATGTGGTTTATGAAACAGCATGTTTTTACCAGAGAATTGGAGGACCAGGGGAAATGTTGAGTGTTTCATAAGAGCGCTGCATACATTGGCTGAAAACTGTGATTTTGGGAATGCAAACCATGAAAATATCACAGACAGGCTGGTTACTGGGTTAACAGATAAAAGCCTTTCACAACAGCTACAACTGAAGAGAAATTTAACCATAGCCACAGCTAGCTAAAGAGTAAAACAGTCTGAACTGGTGAAACTGCAAAACCTAGAGAAACTTGACAAACCTGAAACTAGCTTAGAAACTGTAAGCAGACACTTGAAAATCATCATCACCACAACCCCTGAGGCAAGGAGACAGAACTCCCTGGCTCAGAGGGACAAAGTCCAGCCTACATGCACAAGGTGGGGAAAAAGTCCTATCCCAAGAGATGATGCACATGCAGCCAAAGGCTCATGGTTTAATACATGCATGAAATACGGACATTTTGCAGCTGTTTGCCCCACCAAAGCAGTCAGGGAGTTGACTCATATTACAGACAATCAAGACCCATTGTTTCTGGGATCTGTCGCTTATGATGACACAGAGCATGCTTGGAGAATGAAACTGAATATTCATGGGTAGACTATTAAAGACTATTGACTTTAAAACTGACTCAAGAGCAGATGTCACAGTCATCTCAGGAGGAATTTACAATCACCTTCAGCCCCTCCCAGAGCTGAAATCACCTGACACAGCTCTGACTGGCCCTGGAGGTATTCTGAACTGCGGTTCACCACAGAAGCAACTTACAGACAAAAGTTATGCCAGAGTGTATGCGACCAAAGACCAACATCCTTCTCAGCGGCAGAGTGGCAGCCATGATGGGCCTAGTGAGGAAGGTGGAAGAACTTGTCAGAGGATTTGATGATATTTGACTTTTGAAAGGAGATCTAGGGGTACGTCTACACTACGGGACTATTCCGAATTTGCATAAACCGGTTTTGTAAAACAGATTTTATAAAATCGAGTGCGCGCGGCCACACTAAGCACATTAATTCGGTGGTGTGCGTCCGCGGTCCGAGGCTAGCGTCGGTTTCTGGAGCGTTGCACTGTGGGTAGCTATTCCCTAGCTATCCCATAGTTCCCGCAGCCTCCCCCGCCCCTTGGAACTTCCGGGTTCTGTCTGGAGAATTTTTAAAAATGATTCTGAATTTCATCTTCTATAACGGAGCGCTGATAGAACGGATTTGCCTGCCCTTACAGCGATCACGTCCGCATGGTCCATGCTGGAGCTCTTTTTTTATTTTGATTTCGGACTGCATCGCCACCCGTGCTGATCGGAGCTCCAGGCTAGGCAAACAGGAAATATTCAAAAGTTCGCGGGGCTTTTCCTGTCTACCTGACCACTGCATCCGAGTTCAGATTGCAGTCCAGAGCGGTCAGTGGTGCACTGTGGGATAGCTCCCGGAGGCCAATACCGTCGATCAGCGGCCACACTAACCCTAATCCGATATGTTAATACCGATATTGGCGCTACTCCTCTCGTTAGGGAGGAGTACAGAAACCGGTTTAAAGAGCCCTTTATATCGATATTAAGGGCCTCTTGGTGTGGACGGGTTGGGCGTTAAATCGGTTTTACGCTCCTAAAACCGATTTAAACGCCTAGTGTAGACCAGGCTTAGGACAAATCAACTTAAGAGATAATGCTGAACCGTACAGTGCAACATATGTTCAGCCATTAGGTGGCACCATGTAAAAAACCCTATTTAAGCTAACCTCAGCCATACTGGGCACAGCAGTAAGAGATCTTATGAAAGATACATCGGGTGTGTATCAGCAAGTTCTGTAGCCGACACATGAACGTGACAGCTGTACTTGCTGGCAGTGCTTCCTGACCTAAGATGAGGTATGTTTCTGGGAGGAACATGAGCAAAATTACAGCTCTGTTCCTTGGATATAGAAGTACTTTTTACATGTGTGCTTCCCTCAGTATCCAAGAGGTATTCTTCTTTTCATTTGTATTCATTCCCAACTGATGGTGTTAGCTGAGGCAAGAAGGGACGTGACTTACTGAAAGTAACTGTGGGCTTATAATAGCCCAGACTGGATTATATGAATACACAGTCCCTCCGACTTAGAATTTTGCATTTTATGGCCTGTGTTTTCAAACAAGCATGCAATAAAGTGTGCATGTGCTGCAATACACTTGAAAATGGGGGCCCAGATGTGTTAAATATGTCTCATGTGCCCATCGCCATGGTATCAGCAGAGGGATGCCTTTTCTGCATTTTCTTGGCCTGCAGCCCTGGAGTCAGCAATAGACGAGCTAAAACCTCACAGGAAAGACAGTTCTCAGAACTTTCCAGCACAGATGGCCACACCCAGAAGACACAGATCGTTTAAGTGCTTTTATGCACTGAACCCCAATAGCCTTTATCAGACATATAAAAAGATCTTAGTCAGTTGTTGTTTTTATGTGACAAGCTCACATGACCAAAGCACGGGGAAGCATGGAACAGACTTGCTCTGTTAACCCATGAAGATATGTAGCCTTCTGAGTCACACAAGAGCGGGGATCTCGTCTTTGTGGCCTGTTGAATGGTTAACTGGGGAAAAAGTTACTTGACTGCAGAAACCGTAACTGTTCTTACTGTGTGGACAGGCCTAGCCCACAGAGAGAGGCTAATGAGGGAAGACCAGCTTGCTCAGCACAGCTCTAGGGGCACAAAGCAGCCCAACTAGCCCCTTACGACTTTCCCCTGCATTAGTGGTAAAGATTCCTCCGCCACCCTTGGTGCAGGGCCGGTGTCCACGGAGAAGGGCAGGCACTGCTATGTCCTGGTGAGGCTGGGCTGCTGGAATTAGGGGCCATGGAGAGCCAGCAGAAGTTAAGGGGCCCATTAAGTATTCTGACTTGTGTCAGGGATCCAGGCCAGTGCAGATTGGGCAGGATCCAGCTGCCTTCCCCCACCCCACTTCCAATTTTCATAGTATCATAGAATCATAGAACTGGAAGGGACCTCGAGAGATCATCTAGTGCAGTCCCTGCACTCAAGGCAGGACTAAGTATTATCTTGCCCTAAGTGCAGGTTGCTGAGCTAGAGGATCTGGCTTAAGCATGTTATGGTCCCCATCCTGCAGACTTTGCTGTACTGAACCTCCTTTCCCAACAAGGGATTTTATTCCTAATTCATGCTCCACAAAACTTGGAGCTCCATGGCCACCTATGCAGCTTCCAAATGCTTCGTTACCCCGTAGCTAGAGTAAACGCCAAGGAGGCCCTGCAAGGGCAGCCAAGTGCCACTATCCAGCTGGCTGAAATCCTTTTATTTTAAATAAATTAACTGGCTCCCTTCCCATAGAGGCTAGTGGGAGGAGAGGGAGCATTCATTCAAGTGCCCTCTGCCCTCAATCCCCTTTTTGTGTTCAGATTTGCATGACTGTTCTATGAGCCCTCGCGGAGGCCCTCTGGCTTGTTGACAGCTATACAATAACACAGCTAGAAGGGTGCATGCACGGCTGAGAGATGCCAAAGAATTAGCTTTGAATTTCAGAAGTGGAACTTTTCTTAAGGTCAAATTTGTAAGTTAGTACCTATAAAAATTACTGGAAAACCCAAGTGCTTATTCCAGTAACACCAGGAGAGAAAAGTGCTATACTCCGTTCAAGGGAAGAGCTGGGAACCAAGAGTCAGGCCTCCATGGGACTATCCCTGGCTTTGCAACTGATTAGCTTTGGGAGCTTGAGTAAGTCACTCAACTTCTCCGTGCCTCAGTTTATCCACATATGCGATGGTATTTGACAAGTCTTAATGCTTCCAGGGAGCGTTGTGATCCTGCAATGATGGCCTCTCGATTAGTGCAAAGTAACCGCATCCATTTTATTGTCTTTATTTTTCTTCTCTCCCACTTTAGGGCTGTGTGTAGCATAAATTACTGGAGGAACATGAGTAGCTGTTAGAAGAATCACGCTGTCCTTGTGACGGTTGTCGATGGGTGATAAACATCCAGAAAGTATTTTATAAATGTGACAGTGGAAGGTAATTTTCCATGCTATGGCGGAGATAAAAGGCAATGACGACGATAATGCATTTCTCTAAGTTTTAAAGTATGAGCAAAGTAAATATAAATCACAGCGGCTGTTCCTGTGTTTGGTTTGACTGTTTTACTGTTTCAGTTTACTGACTCCTGCAGCAAAGATCTGTATTTATGTTTGGATTAAATTGACATAGGAGGCACCACTAGAGAGAGCTACTTCTCTCATATAAATGTTATGTGCGTCATAATGAATGTTTGGGTTCCGAAAGGTTTTTACTTTTGCTGCTATGTGACACAAAGAAATGGGGGGAGGGAGAAATGGGGGAATACAATGAAGAAAAAAAGTCACATCCCCAGTGATAATTGGGAAGCTTCTATGATTTACTAGATCAGGTATGGAACTTAACTTAAAACCAGCAATATTTGTTTTGCTGGTGCCAAAATGCTATGCCAAGGGAGACCTCCATAGACATTCACCTTCATTTCTCCTCTCTTCTTATAGCGCTGGAAGGATTTTGCCACTCAAAGACAGAAATTAATATCACACATATATAATAACAGAAACAAGACCTAGGATATGAACTGGAGACATTTTGGCCTCCAAACAATAACTTTGCTGGCTGAGTTAAATGCATTTGATTCAGTCAATAGAACATTTCTGTCTACAGTGGATAATCACACCCTAAAGCACAAAATGATTACAGATGCCAGGGCTGAGCTGGGACTGGAGCCACTGGGAAAGTGGACCTACCAAATTATGTTGCTTTAATACACTGGTTTGCTGCTGTTAGGTTGAAATTGACAAAAAACCCTATGCACACTGAGAATGCATAGAGTGCATAGCATAGTATGGTTAAAAGAAAAGAGAGAGGATTTCATTACATCAGAGGGGTAGTCGTGTTAGTCTGGATCTGTAAAATCAGCAAAGAGTCCTGTGGCACCTTATAGACTAACAGACGTATTGGAGCATGAGCTTTCGTGGGTGAATACCCACTGGGACGAAGTGAGTATTCACCCACGAAAGCTCATGCTCCAATACGTCTGTTAGTCTATAAGGTGCCACAGGACTCTTTGCTGATTGCATTATCGATTTTCCAGGTGTAGAACACATCCCCCCATTGGATTCAGCCGCCCCTCCTCCAGGATATTGACTGGGCATTACGACAAATACTGTCCTAGAACATATTGCCTATCTAATGACAGCAACAGTTAAAGCTGCCAGTTAAGGATGAGCCAGGCAACAAACTTCTTCTTGGTTTTAAAGAACACTGTGACTATCCGAGGCCAGGAGATGCATAGGGCTGGACTGCAGCCCGTAGCGACAACCCTACAGTGAGGTTGCCACCGCAGGAGCTCTGGGAGGCATCGTGCCCGATCGCTGCTCCAGGGAGCACAGCTGCTGTATTCCCTCTTGGAGAGGACGCAGCATTCAGGTCCATCTGCCCCTGGCCAGCTTGCCTGGCTGCTGCAGGGGGAGAAAGGCAGGGCTATGCGACTACCTACAGCACACGAGTCTGGCAGAGACTTTGCGCTCTCTGAGCTCAAGGGCTGCCGCTGCGGTGAGCCAAGGCATGCTGCAAGAGGAAGGAGTTTCTTTTACCTCCCCTCTTCCCCCCTGCCTCCTATGCTCCAGGGCTGCACGTGCTCTGTCCCTTTTCTTTTCAGGGGTCTTAGGAGATTCCCTCGATGTTTCCTCCTTTGAATCTTTCTCTGACCTCTGATGCTGTGGCCAAGGAGGGATGGACACAGTTCCTGCTGGAACCCATCAACACTGCTCTTTCTATCAACCATAGGGTTGACGCAAGGTTCCTAATGCAGGAAGTGAGGAAGCTGCCTCTGTTAGATCTCTGCTAGTGGAGAGCTGGTATCTTGGTAGGGCAGCTCTGGCTGCTTTCAGCCAGTGACCTAAGTAGACTGGACAATCCAGCCCAGTATATTGGTTCTGATCCATCAGCTATTAAATAAGTGGAAAGACTTCCCCTGAGCTCAGTGTTCTCTGGACCGGGCACTACGTGCTTACTGCCTACTTTGGAGGAATAAATTCTAATAACGCTCTGTCTGTGGGAAAGTTTGGGAGACGAAGCACTAATGACAGGACCACATGCACTTTATACAAATAGTTTCATAGCCTGATGGACAGCAATCGTCTCTGAAACAGGCCCCTAGGCAGGAAAGCTGGTCTTGTGGTTAATGCATGGGGCTAAGGGTATGTCTACCCTTAACATGCTACAGCGGCACAGCTCCAGTGTGTTTTACCACATGCTGGTAAAGTGCCATAAAGTGATTTGACAGGCAGCATTAGGACTGGGAAAAGAGATTTTAAACTAATAATGCTCTGCCTTTGCTTTTATATCAGCCTCTCAGCCAAATGGTTTGCAAACACACATTAAGTCTCAGAACCACCCCATGAAGTAGATACACGTTTCTCCAATAGAGTTTGGGAAACATACACAGAGAGGTGAAGTAACTTGTCCAAGGGTTCACAGAAAAATCAACGGCATTACCAGGAATAGAAGCCAGGTATCCTGAGTCCTAGTCCCTTGTTCTCACTATTTGACAACACTCCCTCACTTGGAGGGAAGGAAAGTATATTGAATACTTTGATCTGCAAAAGCGTGTGATAAGCAACCAACCAGTGGGCATTTCGCTGATACATGTGTGACAGAAGTAGAGAGGAATGGCAGGCAGTGTTACAGAAAAGCAAATGAAGCACTTTGAACGTGAATGCCAAGTTATAAAAGTGTGTGTTAACAGCCCCAATGTTCAGGGAACAGTATGACAACTGAGAGTGCATCATAATAGTAAAGAGAAGCAGGATTCATATAAGCCAGAAAGATGACCGATCACAGTAGTCGGGGCATACAGAAGGACTTTGACAGAGGCAGTCTGGCAGCAAAGAAGGGAGAAAATAAAGCTACATCACATGAAAAGATGTAACAACAAATATAGAAAGATGATCTGGTTTCTAAGGGTATGTCTACACTGCAATCACGGGATGTGACTGTAGCTCATGTAGACGCACTCAAGCTAGTTTGAAACTGGCTAGCTGAGGTACTGGAGCGGTGGAAGCCACCCAGAATCCTGTAGTTACTTGTGCGGCTAGCCCACACTACAGCTCGGGCTGCACTGTTCTGGTATCCACACTAGCTAGACTAAAGCTAGCTCGGGTATGTGTACGTAAGCCACGGTACCCCCTGCGAGTGCAGTGAAGATATACTCTGAGAGGGACAGAATTTAGCAGAGGAAAGAAAGGAGTCATTGTCCTGGGAGCAGAGTGAGAGGTGGCTTGCAGACAGCCGCATGAGGCAAGAGCCTGTTACAAGAGACAAGATCAGGCGGATGAGTTGAAGATGACATGGTGAGGTGAAAGCAAAGAAAATAAGGAAGGAAACAATAGACAAGAAGAAAACAATAGACAAGAAGAGTAGACAAGGTATAGAGAACGTGTTGGAGAGAGAAAGGCGGCAGGAGACAGGCACAGGGAATCAGTTTCAAGAAGAGAAAACTGTTGGAAGTTGTTTTAATGTAGATCCCCAAACAAAATTTTGGACCTAAAGTTTACTAATGGAGCAGATATTCTCTTCAACTTTCAAAGAGGGTTATTCCAAACAAGAGGGAGAGATGGGGAGTGTGTGTGGGGGGATGTTTTGGTTCAGTGAGGCTTTCCTGAATTTCTGTATGTAGAAATAAAACAAAAGCCACATAATCAACCAAGAACTTGGTCAAGAAATCCAGCAGAATGCAAGAATCAGTCTTGCACTGTAGAGAAGAGACTTCTGTCAGGCAAGAGATTCTACTATAGCATTCCAAAGGCTAAGAGACAATATGATACTTGACAAATTTGAGAGAGATTTGTGCTTTCATTTACACACCCTGATTGGCTTTGTGCATTTTGGCTGGATTCCAAATACGTATGAAACCAGACTATATATTGAAGCGTAATAGGAGTGCCCTGAGAGGAAGGATGGCCCAATGGTTAAGGCACTAACCTAGGACTTTGGAGACCTGAGTCTGTGTTCTGCCACTGATTTCCTATATGACCTTGGGCCAGACATTTAGACACTCTGTGCCTCGTTTCCCCATCTTGTAAAATGGGGCCAACCGCACTTCCCTACCTCACAGAGGTGTTGTGAGGATGAATACATTAAAGAATGTGACACAATGGGAGTCATCTAAGTAGTTTAGAGCATGTCTATACTGCAGCTGGGAGCATGCCTCCAAGTCTGGGTAGGCAGACTTGAGCTAATGTACCCAAAATAGCAGTGGAGATGTTGCAGCACGGGTGGCAATTCGAGCTAGCCCCCTGAGCTCAGTCCCAAGGGGCTGGGCAGAGTTTAACTCAGGTGCCACAATGTCCACACTGCTATTTTTAGCAAGCTAGTTTGAGCAGAGCCAGTCTGTCTCCCTGGGCTGGGAGGCTTGCTCCTAGTTGCAGTGCTGGAATGGCACATAGGAAGCGCCATGTCATGTCAGACCAACGGGCTTTCTGGTTCAGTGTCGGGTACCAGACTGCTTCAGAGAAAGATGTAAAACACCTATGAACAACAATTACTTAATAATAATAATCTTATACCCCACTGAGGAAGTTTCTTTCTAACTCCAAGTGGTTAGTAGTTGGCTTATGACCTAAAGCAGGAGGGTTTAATACCCTTTCTAGATTTGTATTCTATTTAAAGTAATTGCAGATATTCTTATTATTTATAATAATGTCTGTTTTTCTATCCCTACCCTGCCTCAGTAAAATCTTGTGGCAGTGAGTTCCACTGGTTACTTATGCACTGTGTATATTTTTAAAACGTCTGTATTGGCCTTGCTTTTATTACCTTTACATCACTACTTATTCCTTTCCTCTCTAATCCAAAGAAACCTAATCATTTACATTTCCTAGGTGGAAGACTTTCCACACCTCATTATTGACCTTTTGAGGTCCCTTCCAATCCCACATTTCTTTATTCATTCATTCATTCAATTCTGTGATTTGCATTGATTGTCTCTGAGCCTTTTCAATTTTTGCTATAGCTTTTCAAAAGCAGTGACCAGGACTGAACACAGCAACGAAACAATGAGCGCATTATGGTATTTTCAGTATTATTTTGTATCCTTTTCTGAATAGAATCAAACTCATTGTTGGCTCCTTTTTTTTTTTAATGCAGTACTGCATACGTCTTCACTGAGATGTCCACCTAATGATGTGTGGGTCTTTTCCTGAGCAGTTACAATTAATTTAGAAGTCATCAGTGTGTACGATTAATGTGGAAGAACACTTGCCTACAATGAATTTCATCTGCCACTATGTTGCCCAATCAATCACCCAGCTTTAAATCAAGTCAGTCTGGAATTCTTCACAATCCCCTCCAGGCTTGACTGGCCTAAATAATTGTCATCCACACCTTTACCACCAACTGTTCACTCCCTTTCACTATTTAGGATATTAGCTAATAACGGCTAGATTAGATCCCTGGGCATCCATCTTCCATGTTGAAGACTGAAGTGAATAAAATTTAGAAAATACCTTGGCAGTGCCCATAATTTATGGGCAAATTTTGCCCTCAGATGTGCATGCTTGGACCTAAGGTTTATGTTCCTTTCAAAGATCGTCTATAAATCTCTATAAACAGTATGATTGGTACTCTCGGATTTTTGTTGGGAGGCCTTCATAAAAGTCATCTCACTTAAGGTTTTAGATTAGATGTTATTGTCCCTGTCGCCTTTTCCTGAACTACCGAGCTTATACTGTTCTAGCAGGAAAGAACAGGTTTTCCTTCCCGTTTGCCACCTGTGGTAATTTGACAAATAGTAAAAGGACATTAAAAATATCCTCAATCTTTCATATAAAATGAAAAGTCAATACTTTTAATTGGAATTTTTATTTTTAACGTTCCTCATTTATCTCTTCCCTCTTTTTCTATTTGCTTTTCAGGATCTGAGCCCCTGGCATAATCTACAGGCGGTGTTGAAATTGTAATGCTATGGCAAGTTTATTTCAGTGGAGTTCTTCTAATGTTTGCTCTTGATAAACCAGCATGCAGTTCTCATAATTGCCTTTCTCTATTCTCTCCCCAGCTCAAGGGGATTTCTGCTCTCGGGAGTGCCTTTTTATCTGCCTTGCTGAAATCTGATATGCTGCCGGAATTTGGTTATGTAGTTTTCAACTCAACTAGGCGCTGCTTAGAAAAAAGTGAGGGAGCCGAATTCTGGTCTAACTTACATTGCTATAAACGAGGAGTAACTTCATTAAAGTCAGTGGAAGTACAAAACTGATGCGAGATAAAGATGAGACCCTCTGTAGTATTTTTTTTTCTGAGCGCAACAAATAAGTAACCATTGAGTATTAATAAACATGCATATTCAGAAATCAACAGACTGAGTATGCTTCACTGGACAAGCTAAATTTTCTTATTTCTGTGTAGGAAGACTCCCATCCCAGATCCTCAGGTGGTGTAAACTGGCATAGCTTCAAAAAAGCTATGTTGATTTACCTCAAATGAAGATCTGGCGTATAGCATATAAATCAGGGGTCGGCAACCTCTGGCACGCGGCTTGTCAGGGTAAGCACCCTGGCTGGCCGGGCCAGTTTGTTTACCTGCGTTGGCAGGTTCGGCCGACTGCGGCTCCCACTGGCCGTGGTTCGCCATCCCAGGCCAATTGGGTGGTGGGAAGTGGCGTGGGCTGCTTACCCTGGCAAGCCGCATGTCACAGGTTGCCGACCCCTGATATAAATCATCATAAACTGCATTTAAAAAAGCCACAGCTTAGGCAATCTTTGAAAGAATTCTCAGGTGGCTTAGTTTTCTGCAAAGCCATTTTAACATACCCTGCTACCAAAACAGAATAGTAGAATTCTACGCCGACTCTGAACTCATAAAAATGACCGCACAAGGGACAGAGAAGTTGAAAAGAATCAGGCCCTATTATGATTACAGCTGGAATTTTTTGGTTCAGTGGCAAAAACAAAAAAAACCAAAACAAAAGAAACCCACCTCCCCAATTCAAACAGAAATAATATTTTGTCAAATCAAAAACTAAAAGAAAAAAAGCTCATTTTGAATCATCTGAAATGTTTCAACCCAAATTCAGCAAACATAGTTTTGGACCTCCAAAACATTCATTTTTGTCAAAAAGAAAAAAAAATTTGCCAGAAAAAAATGTACCCAGCTCTACTTATGATGACTACAGCAGTAGAATAAAGATGGTCCCTTGCCTTTGAATGATCATACAATCAGTCGTTGTTACTTTGATCTTTCCTCCTTATATCTCAGATAATATGGAGTTCCAATTTACACTGATTAAAGTCCCAGTCCCCCCTCTCATTCTAAACTTTCTATCTCCGCTATGAATGTTCTGGCAACTATTAATGAGATGCAGCATTGAGAAAGCACTATGAATGCCATGGTGCAGAGCTCAATTATTATAAGGTGGCATCTGGAAATATGGTCTTCTACATTTATATTCAAATGCATCACTTATAAGGGAGCAGACAGTATTTGTTATTTTAAATTCATGGGTATATGGCTGATATTCAGTTAAAGATATTCAGATTATTTGGCATAGTGTGTGACTGCTTTATATGGGAAATTATTACTTTTCATACAAGAATGCTGGCACATAATTAACTTGTCACTGCAATAATTCTGCTTGATTCCTTCAAGAAATATCTCAGCTGGAAAATAAAAGGCAGCTTCCTAACACGCTCATGAGTAAGGGCCCCGTTTTTCAAATTTCGCTCAAGCAAGTAGTCCTTACTCATGTACATGATCCCATTGAACTTGATGGGAAATTGTAGAATTACGAAGTATAGGGTCAGCCTTAAAGTATTATCATGATATGGCCCAATCTGATTCCATAAAGATCTCTTAAAAGGTAGGGTCAGACGGGAATTCTTATAAATATCAATTTTAAATTATTTGTATTACTGGGAGAAGTAGATGGAACTGGCTCCTTCTAACCTGCACTGAGAACCTATCTGCTACCAGTGTCAAAGTCTCCCTTCCCCACCAAGCCCACAGAGAGCACAGCTTGGTTGCCCCAGAGAATCTGGCTTGAGCTGTTTTAAACAGAGCTGGTCAGGAATTTATCAAAATGGTTTATAAACGAAAAATGTGATTTTTTTTTGGTCAAAATCAAAAAGGTTCAAAAACACATTGAGATTTTGACAATGTGTTGTTTGAAAAACCAAAATTAAAGTATTTCAGAATGGAATGTTTTGATTTTTTCATTTTGAAACAACCTTTCCAAACAAAACTGATTTTCTATTTTAAAAAAGAATTAAAGGTTGAAATTATTTTATGTTATCGAAACAAAACCTGTTGATTGACCCACAACCATTTGCAGGGAGGAGAAGGGGAGATTTCTTTTTGTGGGATCATTTTCCACAGCATTTTTTTTCTTCCATTTTGAAACAGATATGAATGTCAAAAAAGCAGAATTTCCTGCAAAATGGAAAATCCAGCTATAAATATAAAGAGTCAGACTAACAGTCCCTTCTCTTGTCAATTACTGGGATTTAATTTGGTCATGTCATAATCCTATTAGCTCACCACATCTCCATTGTCTCCCCCTGAATAAATAGGGCAGACGACCTTCATTTCTATTATAAAAAAAAAAAGAAAACAAGCCCTTAAGAAAACCTTTGAAATACTTTTTACATCATAAAGAAGCAATAAATATAAGAGACATGTTTCCCTTTACCTGTAAAAAAGTCCTTTTGGCAAACTGAGTGACATAACTTGCATTCATGTTTCACATGTTCATCTAGTCCTCAAACATATCTCCGTGATTTATAAATCACTCGGACAAGAAATGCAATCCATTCCACCACTGCTAGGGGAGAAACGTCCTTTCAGTGTCTTAGGGTTCATTGCCTTGTCCAGTCTGGTTTGCATTTTTCTTTGGCCACCATACCGGGGACTGAACCCCAGGACCTCAGAGCACAAGCTGCTACATAGTGAGCTATAGAGCCCAGATACTGTAGCTGTGAACAATAGCAACTCATAACCTTTGCAGATTGGCATAAAGGGAAAACTGGAACATGCCTTCATTAGTGGGTTACAGTATGATTCACCCAATTGAATGCTAAAGTCCAGCTTCGGAACCCACCTAACATCTTTGAACCCAGAGTCCCATAGCATGTATATATTGGCCCAAATTTTCCATTGTGTAAAATGGTGCACTTCCATTGACTTTGGAAGAGCTGTCCCAGTGTGAAAATTTGATCTCGGGTGGCTTGCATGCATTCCTTAAAATGAAGTGTTTATTTTTTCCAGTTTAAAATGAAAATTACTTGGATGAATAGTAGAAGCAAAAGACACGGTCTTGCACTGGGCTTTCAAAGGAGTTTTGCTTGAGTAAGATGTGTAAGACTGGGCTCAATGCATTCCATCTACTTAGAATGTATTTGTTGGTCATAATAGATAATTGCAATGCCAGGATTGCATCAGTTGTCGCAATTTGGACTGAGTCCACCTCCCCTTTCATGGCTTGAAATGTGTGAAACTCAATTGCTCTGGTGAAGTCTTAATTTTATACCAATTTACTTACGAACGTTGAAAGGAAAATAAAATTTAAAATGTGCAAAAGATTAAAGCACTCTTGCGCTAATGAGTGCCATCTGTTTATTTCTTTTCTTTTAAAAGCATTTTCAATAGGTGGAAATGAAAGACTTCAGACACATTTTCACATCTTGAGCCTCAGGAAAAAAAACAACCCACACAGACTCATCATCTTCAGTTAGCAAACTCGTACTAAGGAAAGAAAAAAAATCACCCCGCAGTGCCAATCACTCCTAGGCCCAGCTTTTAACTCTGCCACGAACTCAGGGGTGGTATGGCTATCAAAACGCATGGTCATTGCACAGCTAAAATTCACAGATTAGTTATATGGACAATCACTCTTCTAGTTGTCCACTCATTACCTGTATCACTCAATGTGCTCAACTTGTTGGCACTCTATCCTCTGGGTAACCAGGTATCCCAGGGGCTGACTCGGCCATGTTACCTGGAAGCCATGGACATATTGAAATAACATACTGAAGCTTGTTTGGTTCGGTGGGATTACTCATAATGTTGTGTGGACAGACACTTCTGTCCAGAGAGGCATGGCTCTGTTAGTCAACCATATCTCAGAAGCCAACGCCCCAGAGGAATCTCAGGACCCTTCTGACTCTCTGGAGTAGGGAGACAAACAGGTCAAGGTGAGTTAAATCTCATGGAATCAAAGTGTGTAGCAATGGGTCACTGATCACCTGGATGAGAAAAAGAGCAAGCAAACTGCTATGCAAGGGGGACCATAAAGCCAATGAAAGTACAATACTTTTGAATGAAGAACTCTGATAAAGACCCCAGTCACTAGAATACCACGTCCCCATTGCAACACAGGCAAGATTATCATGCTCATTTTATCCGGAAACAGACACATGCTGTGTTTAAGTGACTTACCAAAGGACACAATGTGAAAGAGTAGCAGAAACAGGAATCCCAATTCCTAGTGCCTTGCTTTAAGCAGACAACCCTTCCCCTAACTCTGAAACCTAGAGTCTCCCACAGGAAAACCAAGAGGTGAATTGGTGACAGGTTCCTAGAGCTGCATGGAACGTCTATTCATCACTTCATACAATTTTTCCTAACATTTTCCATATCTGGCCATATTTCTAGCCTCTGTCAAGTTTACAACCAAATAGTTATCTAATAAATCTACATTCAGATAGTCTCTATTCTGGCACATGCTGAAGGAACTGAATGGGCAACAGAAGTCTGAATTATCATCCAAAGATATGGCACTGCCAAACCTGATTGGCTTACGCAGAACCATGCTGGATGGTCAATGTTGAGAGACGGCAAGAGTGAAGACAATGAAAAGTGTGATCAAATACAGAACCAATCTTACCTGAAGGATGAAGAAAAGGAAAGCATATGTTTACTGCAAAAGAGATTTCCCCTCTAGATTTATATATAACAAAAGGTTTAATAAAACAGTACACCTAGATAAACACAGATTCAAAGAGCACAAACATCACTATGTTTTGTATTACAACTGTTAACGATATACTGCCACACAACTGGAGTTGCAAGCTTTAGGGCTTTTGAGCACAAAATTCTCAGTGCGTCATAATTACAGAAACAGCTGTGCTAAGTATCCATGTGCTGTTGCTCCGGGAGAATTAGCAGTGTATTCAATAGCCTTCACATTCCTGACTTCCTGTCCACGTCCAGTTGGATAGCATTACGAGACTCACCATCTCGGAGTGACCCCTTGCAGCAAGACCCAGCGTTGCAATGGTCTGCCTTAATTTCCTCCCAATGATCTTCAGCCTACTCCCACCACAGGGGTGACATGGCCTTCTGGCCAAGGCACTTTATCAAAATGTTCAACACCTTCCAGAATATCAAGGTCCTTTAGTCCAAGTCTGAAACAACAATAAAAGAAGAGCGTCTTCATTCAGCCCTACAGGGCTCAGCTTTTAGCCTCCTACCTTAGAGGTGGGCTCCCATGGCAACAGCCTGTCTCATTGCCAGTTCCTGGGCTCCTGTCATCTGGGTCAGATCTAGCCTCCTACCAAGGGCCTCTGGGAGGCCACATCCGTCAGCCAATTCCCAGCTCCTTGCCTCATATCAGAGTACTTTCCTCCTCAGCCAGCATTCAACTGCTGGGCTTTCCTCCTTTTAAGTCCTATGCCCTGCACAGGTGGATTAGGACGGGGCTAATTGGCCGAAGACCTCATGGCTCTTAAAGGGGCAGGTCACCCTGTCCCAGATAGTATAAAGACATGGTCACAGTGGACTGTAAGCATAACAGATGGAAGGATACAGGAACCAGAGATCTTGAGAAGACCTGTGTATATAACAGATTGTTTGGTTCGCTGTCAGTTCCAAAACACAGGGAAGGCGGGGGGTGGGGGGAACTAGTTTTTGGTTGACTAAAATCAAAATGCTTCAGAAGTTTTAGGCAAAATCAAAAAGTTGAAATTTTTTTTCAGGTCAAGCTACAAGTTTTCCTGTGATTTGCAGCTTTTTAAAATGTTTTGGAATTTTGTTTTTAAAGTAAAATTGTGAGAAATTTCAAAACAGTCTTTTTGTCACCCCCTGCAAATTGGAATATTTTGTTTCTAAAACATCAAAATGAAAGATTTTTTGACTTTTTCAGAATTTTTTGTCTTTTTGCTTTTTGGCCAAAACTATTGGGAAACTAACATGAGTTTGCAAAATGTTGTGTTGCCAAATCTGCATTTTTCAAAAAGGGTTTTAGAGAATTTTTTTTTGCCTGGCTCCACGATACATGCTGCTGCAGCATCTTATTTGATTTAGAAATCAATAGTTGATAGCTTCTGCTATGGTAGTTAGCACACGTAGAGAGGGTCTGAACACCGGTATTCGAGATAGAGCTGAAGAGAAAGTTGGAATCTTTGTAATAGTATCTGATTATTAACTTAGCACCTAGAGGCCCCTACTGAGATTGGGATCACATCTGCTAGACACTGGCTAATAGATGGCCGCTCCTATCCAGAGGAATTTATAATCTAGATAGACAAGACAAAGAGAGCGTGTGAGGGGATAAAAGATGCACATAGATAAACTGACACGACCAAGGTCACACAACAGATCAGTGGCAGTTCTCTTGTGCCAGTGCAGAGCCCTAGTCACTAGAACACTGCTTTTCACAAAGAGTGCACAAAATGATTCAGAAGAGATCCAGGGGTCACTTTGGAACTTCCAAGCTGCAAACAGCTGTAACTTGTTGACAAAGAGCTGAATGCATACTGGGCAAAATCCTGATGTTCTCACGCCAATGTCACCAATGGGAGTTCACCAAAATAACCACCATGTAAGGACCTTAGGCTGTCGTCCATTGTGAGGAGTGTGACTGACAGATAAACAAGCCTCCAACCCAGATATCAGGTCAGCGATGTTTCTTTGTTCCTGAAAGCACATGAATATTTTCCAGTGATCCACCGCCCAAAAAAGATTGAATATTTGCAATAGCATTTCAGCTTTTATCCTCCTCCCTCCTCATTTAACTTGCCAAGATTAGTTGTCTAATAAATTAATACAACCTTGATTTGACAAGTTTTTCCCCAGTCCCATTACAATGTCAAATACCAGGGCCACTGCCTTCAGCACAGCCTTGACCATTTGTCATCTCCTTATAATTAATTACAGCTCTTTCAGCCAAGGCTGCTACAGAAAACGATAAGCGTATTATACAGCTTTCTCCATTCACTGTAATGGGGATTTTCACTTTCCCATTGTTCTCTAAAGATGCAATGCCAGGGGCTCTGGATGCAAAATGCCTGCTGTTGTTATCAGGAGTGTTAAGCCTCTTTCCTTGTGCAGGTTTGTATCCACTTATTATCTTGCACGACAAATAAAGCTATGGCTATTATCCCTGGCATGCATGGAGCATCACTGGTTAGTTGGATCACTGCCAATATTTTCTCAGGTGCTGTTCACCTGAAATAATTCTTTCAGTTGTAATGAGCCAAAATGTACTCAAAGATTGCACCTGAAGTACTTTAAAGAGTGAGCCCTTTAAAATCGAGGATAGTTCGTGTACGGGACTCCTAGGATTGAATCAAGAGCCTGCACAGTTAAATGCCTGAGTCTCTCCAGCTTGAACTAAAGAGCCCAGGTGCTCTCTTTGAAGGCTGTAACAGACTCTGCATCTTCTGTGGAAAGAGTACAGATGAGAACATGTCACTCACTCACACACACACACACACACACACACACACATGGTCTAATGTGTTACATACATGCAACTGACTGTGTAACACATTCATCCCTGGGGTAATTCCCTTGAAGTTAGTAGTTGCACCAGGGATGCCTAGGGCCCTATATTAAGTTTTCAGACCTATTAATTTAAATCCCTTTAGCCACTTAAAAACTCATGTTTAGCCTCTTACAAATTCTGGTGAATTACAGAACTGTCACACTGATTCTCTGCTAATACTTTAACAAAGCCCCTCTCCCTCCAAATAAAAGATTAGCCTACAAAAAACCCTCTGACCCAGGGATATCCATGCTGCAGGGAAGAACTGAAATATCTAGTCATTTGTTTTCTTATTTATACAATAATGCCTTGAAATTTGGGCATGGATTTCTCAGTCTACGCTTAAGTAGATGCGGTAAATGAAAAGCAGATATTTCTGTCTCTTTGTTATCTATGATTTTCATTACAAGCAACTGTTTATTCTACAATAGCATTAACCAAGAATAGGGCCACATTGCTCTGCACAAGCCCAGAGAGAGAGCGAGAGAGGGAGAGAAAGTCTCACAATCTACACCTGACAGACAAAAAGGTCCCGGGGGAAGCAGCGATACAGCGAGGCGAAGGCACTTGCCCATGGTCGCACAGCAGGTCAATGAAAGAGTGGGGAATAGAATCCCAGTTTTCTGAACCCCAGTTAAATGCTCTACCTATTAGACCACACTGCCAGGCATGACCTTCAATCAGAGAGGATCTGGCCGCTAGGTTTCAAAGGGCATAGTCGTACCACCATTTCCCCCCACCACATAGCCCACCGCTTTGAATATTTTGTGCACGAACTTCCAGTGCCACTACTTTAAGATGTAAAATTTCTTTTATTTTTATTACACAATTAGGTAAATTGGACAGATGTTCTACTTTATTTTCGCACTCTTTAGTGCTGGCATCTATCTGTGTCATCCCTTCCTCAGCCTCCTTCACTGAACTCCCCATGTTACTCATTTGGGTTACTAATTGTTACATTTTTGCTTCAATGGCGGTTGTTATTGATTGTGCATGGTAAGAATCTTTGATTGAGTTCTGCAGCAATGCAAACAACAAATCCTTCTAAGATGGCATCTCTGTCTTAGGACAGTATCCTGCCCTGGGTAAGTGGGGACACATTGAGTTCAATAAGTTACTTACTTATACCATGACTAAATTTGACATCACAAGTATTTGGCATGAACATGATAAGGTCCCTATACTTTTAGCGTGAAGGATGGATGCTTCTTGTTGTGCTGATTTAGGACCACCATGAAGAAATTTAAATTCAGCCAGATCAGCTGTATACAGCTTAGTATAAATTGCCAGAAGCAACTGCAAAAACAGATGTCAACTAAGCTCTATTTTATTAGTTATATTTTAAATTCTATTTTATGCAGAGATGCTTCTAAGGTCTCAAGGCATTTCCAGGGTGCTGCCAGAGTGTTCACTGAGAAGCATCGGGCCGGATACAAGAAAAGCCGTAAATGTGGGATTTGAAACCTAAACATACTTACACAGGCCTCCAGTGAAATATTAAAATCTAATGTGAACATTGACCCTGATTGTGTAAAAATCACCATTTCTAATACCATGTCTGGAAAAGTACATCTGTGCTCCCTTCCTGATTAATATAGATGGTCGAAAAGTGTGCACTACTTTCCCAGGGAAATTTCTAAACCATCTCCACTGAAAGTATTTTGTGTTTTTTATGGAAAACCAAAACTAAACCCTGAAAAATATTTGGCTTTTGAGAAACAATTTTTTTAATCATATTTACAAAAAAAAATCTGGTATCCAGTTTTCAAATGAAAAACCAGAAAATTTCAACCAAAATGAAAAAAGTTCTGCAAAAATGCTTGCGTTGGTCTAAAAAGCTATTTGCTATCATCAAATATGATTATTTCACAATGCAGACTTAGCAAGTGTAAACGAGGAGGGAGAGATTTTAAGGATCCTTTCAGTCAAAGTATGAGAGCTAGCCAACTGACTTGGACAAAGTCAGAGAAAGTGAGAGTGGACCTGTAATCTTATTTACCCCTCCTTTCTGGAGGAGTTTTCACAAAGTTACAGTCATTCTTTCAGCCCATTTTCATTGGCACTTGGCTTTCCCTTTTTCTGGTCAAGACAGATATAGGAAGCACTGGAATGCTGTGGGAAAGATTCCCCTTGGAGAACTCCATCCCAATCAGGGAAGTCCATTCCAGTGAGATTCCCAATCCAGTTCTGCAGACTCAAGACATTCAGTTCAGCACTCAGACTTCTTGTGTTTTTAACTAAACTAAGCCTCCAAACCTTTCGATACTCAGTCTTTGGTAGCAATTATATTGGAAACATATGTGTATTGGTTAGAGCAAAGGATGGAGAGTGGTCACTCTTGGGTCTATTCCCTATGCTGATATGGACATGGGACCCAGTCCTGCTGTCACTGAATTAAAACGTCACTAGCATCATCCGGAACAGGATCAGGTCTTTGATGTTTAACCATGGGCAATTCACTTCTCAGAGCCAAATTTCTGCTGGTGCAAATGGATGCAACTCCATTTACTTCAATGAAGCTTCTTCCATTGTCACCAGTGGCATATATGGCCCTTTGTTTGTTTTCCCATTAGTAAAATGGTAGTAATAATACCTATCTCATAAGTATCAGAGGGGTAGCCGTGTTAGTCTGGACATGTGTCTGACAAAGTCGGTATTCACCCACGAAAGCTTATATTCCAATACATCTGTTAGTCTATAAGGTGCCATAGGACTCTTTGTTGCTATCTCATAAGGATGCCGAGAAACTTTAAGCATTGGGCATGCATTTATTGAAAACCTCTAGCAAATTAATCTGCCAATCCATAATTACTAGAGAAATATGTCAATGGAAAAATTAAAGTGTGGGGGATTTATATTTTAAGCTAAGACTGTCTCATTTGACATTGATTGTGTGTGGGATGCATTTGCATTGTCAAAGTATCCATCTGACGTTGAAAGAAAGGAGACTAGGATTGGAAGAGATGGGGATAGCATGCTAGCAGTCAGGGATCTCTGCTTTTATTTAGTGTCCCCAAGGGTAAGTCATTTGAATTTTAAGGCACAGTTAAACCTGACACTAAATTATAGTTACTAATGGATACAGAAGCATTTTCACAATAATTAAAGTGCTGTTCCTCTTTATTTGCCAAATTGACACTAACACAGCCATTAAAGTAATATGAGTTTCATCTTGTATATAAGTAGGCTTGGAATGATTACATTTTTATTGATGAACACTGGTTTCACTGTTCACCCAAATGAAAAAATATTTCCATAGATAATAACCAAAATTTACAGATAGCCAAGGTAGAAGAATGCTGTTTGAGGACTTAGAGTTTGATTTAGCATATTTACTCTGTATATTTTGACATGTGATGTAGACAATTTGTATTTTAGTGATTATAAAGCTTTAACATTTTGAAATCAACATCTACTGTCATTAAATAATTATTGTCTGATCTGCATTGCTGTCTGGCCCCCATCCCCGATTTCCTGTAATTGTGAACATTTAAATTGATGAAAGTCATTTAAAATAAACATTGATATTATCAGTCAAAATAAAAATAAAAATTCTTCCAAGCGTACATATAAGTGTGAACTGTTAAAGCGAGTAAGGATATTTATACAGAGACGAAAACTGAAATACATATGTTGGTATGATGAAAAACACACATATCTCCTCACTTGGAATTTTTCAGCTCCTGGAACTCCAAACTGAGCCTCTAGGGGGCCCTAGCAAAAAATACAATTATGATGGCTGCCAGAGCCCCTTGACCCCACTTCCTTCTGTCCCCACCCCTGACTCCAAGCATGCTGAGGAACTATAAACTCCTGCTGAGGGGAACAGGGAGATTTCACATATTGGTGATAGCTAGCACCAAGGAAAGAAAAGGGCTTATGGCATATCCAGAGCGGGGTCTTATGAGCATGCGCACACACACAAGAAGGCTAAAGGAAGTGGCAGAGTCTCAAAAATACAAAACTAGATAAAACAAGGATCAGAACAGAGAATTTCATTTCTCTTTACATCAAACTATCCTTATTGGGTAGCAGTGTGGCCTAGTAGATAGGGCAAGGGCCTAGCCCTCAGGAGACTTTGGTTCACTGCTGAGCTCTACCATGAGCCTTCGGGGTGACCCTATGCAAGTCACCTCACCTCCCCGTGCTTCAGTTTCCCCATTTGTAAATGGGGCTAATAATACTGACCCTCTGCTGTAAAGCACTTTAAGATCTAGGTATTAACAGCAGGGGAAGATGTCAACCTACTGTTAAGTAATGAATGACCCACCAGAAAAATTCAACCCACCACACAATAAAAGCCTGGATAGTACCTCAAGTACCCACTGTGCATGTGCATATTTTATATATGTATATTAAGTACTTATGGTAATTCAGAGACATCTGTTAACTATGGTATGACCTAATTCACCAGTTGGCGGTTATGCCACGGCCACAAAGATCTTACTGTGAGAAAGATTTTCCTGATGTGCAGCCTAGAGTTTCATCCCATTACACCTAATTATACTCACTTTAATTAGGCAGAATTCCCCTCCATCCTTGGTTTTTAGGCCTTTCAAATATTTGCATGCTGTTCTGTCTCCCCATAGCCATCGCTCAGCCAAACTATACGGTTCACTCTTTTAATCTTTCCTTTTATATCAAGTCCCTACAACCTCCTCCTCTCTCTGAACTATCTCCAACTTTCAGTGCCTTCCTGGTTCCAAAAACCTGACAATGTTTGAGTTGGATTCTCTCTTCTGCAGCCAGGAACATTCTGTTTTCAAGTGACCTTTGTCATCTAAACTAGCTCTATGAATATGTTTTTAAAGTTAAAAGGTAATAAGATAATAATTGGAGATATACCAATCTCCTAGAACTGGAAGGGACCTTAAAGGGTCATTGAGTCCAGCCCCCTGCCTTCACTAGCAGGACCAATTTTTGCCCCAGATCCCTAGGTGGCCCCCTCAAGGATTGAATTCACAACCCTGGGTTTAGCAGGCCAATGCTCAAACCACTGAGCTATCCCTCCCCATGGGGGAAGGGGGAAATTGACCATCGATTCCTTTAAATTACCCATTCTAGATGTGTCAAATAGAAGGCTGGATTTGGTGCTGTGCCAACTATTCACTGAGTGCAGCGGTGATGGGTGGAAGGAAAGGAGCAGTCGCTCTCCAATTCTGAGGGCGGTTCTGTGCCAGCCCTCAAATATGTCTATTTGCCTAAATAGAATATGCAGGAAGCATCTAGGAAGTGCCCTGTGTAGTATTCCACTGTAGCATAGTCTATCTATTTCATCATCAGCTTTACCTGATGGAGGAGGGATTGCTCAGTGGCTTGAGCATTGGCTTGCTAAACCCAAGGTTGTGAGTTCACTCCTTGAAAGAGCCATCTGAGGCAAAATCACTACATGGCTCTGCTAGTGGAGGCAGCAGGTTGGACTTAATGACCTTCCAGCTCTATGAGATAGGTGTATCTCCATATTTTTATGGGAGGCTCATTTTGGTGACTGGCAGACATGTTGGGGTCAGTCAGTCTGGGAGCTAGAGAGAAGCACAAGGTCCAGCAGCTTCAGTGAATAATCCACTTCATGTTCATTACAACCAAATCCCATTTCTATGACACAGCACTAGTTTGGCTTCCTCTGTGTAGTTAAAACCTATGCCATCTTTTTGGCATCAGTTTATATTTAGGGTCTCCTAGTCGACTATGTGTGCTCAACACCGCTCAGGATCAGGCAATAAAAATGTGTGTGTGTGTGTGTGTGTAAAACATACACCCGGTGTGTAATAATCTATCTTCCATATTAGTGTCTGATAGCTGGCAAATCATAATAAAACAAATCAAACGCATGTCATGGCTAGAACAATCTGGATCCACTATCTACATTGTTTGAGTGTTATAACAGAATCAGATGGGTAAATAGCAGCTCTTAAGACTGGCTTACCATTATTTTTGGCTGATTGAACCATCTCTTATTACACTTACTTCTGCTAACCCTGATTAAAAATATAAAGACAGCCATGGATATTATTCTGCGTGATTGCCATTCTATTGATACTCCCACTCACCCATGCTGTCAATACATTGGCTGATAGACTGAAGCATTTTGACTCCACGCTGATACACAATGGTAGTAATTTTAGTAGGGCTGAAAATCAGAATTGCTTAATGACAGATACAATCACAGACAGTATTTTGTAAGGTTTCCTTAGAAACTACATTAAGAAGCTCAGAAAATGTGGAGAACAAAATGTTTGAATACAATGAAAGACCAATAATACAATCAAAACCTTTCTGATATAATCAGAAACAAAGCTGGAACAAGAGGGAAAAATATATTTTTCTCTAGCTCAATAAGATGCTTAATCGAGGGCAGGAGCACACAATAATGTCTGAAGGTATTGCATATGCCTGTTTTATTCGGAGATGGCCCTAAACCAAAGCCCGGTTTTTTTTCCTTCTTCCCCTGAGTTCTGGTGGGGCTCAGCTTAGGAGTCAGCTAGGACTCAAGGATAACCTTTAAGGAACATTACCACACCTTTCCACAAGACGAGCAGCTAGTCTGAGAAAGGATCCCCAGAATTCTCAGCCCTAGGACAGGTGTACTACAGAAGAGTAAGACTAATGCTCTGGATGTTCACGAGCCCAGCTCCCATTTAGGCAGGGGATTTCCTGGGTGCTTTGGAAAATCTGACCACTTCCTCTAGGTGCCCACACGGGATATGAGCTCTTCTGAAAACCTGGCCCCCAAACGTCATTCAGCCCCCAAGGATATCAAATCTCTTCATAAGTTCTGCATAAAGGCATTATTTGCCCAACCATGAAATGCAGCCATCCCTGAGGTGGAATGTGAGAGCTGCTCAACAGCTCAAAGCAATGTCAGACATAAATGTAGGACACAAAATGCCAACGAATACTGTATTGAATTGAGACTAAGAGCAACAGACTGTAACTACTCGTGCTGGAATGTTGGCAGGACACTGGGGCTAAGAGAGATGCCCCCATTATAGTAATAAAATATCATGAGAGTTAATTGCCACAAGCAGTCAGGACCTCAATTTTACATCTCATCTGAAAGGGAGAAAGAAGAAACAAGGAAATAAATAGAGCAGAAAGTCACAATCTTGGAAAGCAAGGAGCGACTGAAAGGAACTCTGCATGTGGCAAACTAATAGCAAAGGGGAATAGTTTGGAGGAACTCTGTGTGGAGTCTGTTCTGTGTAGGTTGCTTAAGAGTAAGTCATGCTCTCTGGGCAGATGCCTCATACTACAAACAGAAGAGTTGTGCAAACGTAGATGCAAAACAGTGTTGAGACATACAGTGAGCCAATACCAGTTTCCATTACAAGACAGTGCCTTATCTTGAAGTTATATTCTTTGATGCTAGAATGGATGGTATTTGTCAGGCGGAAGGTTTCTTGGGTTAAAACACTGGAGGACATAAAAGGAATGTCAAGGACTTTGCACAAAAAGTCAAACTGACTAGTTGGTGTAAATTGGCTTGACTTCAATGGAGTTTAAACCAGCTGAGAATCCATCCCTATAATAATTTGAGTTTAATACACAAAAAAGGAAGAAGGTTGGAATTTGGTAATTACTTAATGGTGAATTAATTAAGTTTTTCAGTGCATGTTTCTCAAGCTTCAGTCACATGGTCATGCCCATTCCTCTGAACTAAACTAAGACAGAAACCCTGCTTCTCAGAGTGGAAAGATGATGCATATTCTAAGTCATCCCAGGTTTGCCCATCTCTATCATAGGACTATTTATAGAAATACAGAACTAGTCAAATATATATCCAGGATCAATGCAAATAAACCAAGCCAGCCTGACCCTCACAAATCTGATGATCTTGATGCTTTAGTGTATAAAATCACAAAGGCCTCCAGAACCCTTAGGAGACAGGCAAAATCCTTTATGAAATTAACCAAAAGAAACTAATTCTACAGAAATCCTAATGAAATTCAAAATGCTTCCACTTCAACAGCTAATATATTTTAATACTTGTTGTAAGGTTATTAAGTTTAGTTGCTTTAGTTAAAGGATAGTACAAAGTGTTATAAAACAATCCAATAAATATCCACTTCAGTGGTTTCAAATGCAGCATCACTGACCCAAGAAAATTAATGTCTACCTGTGGGTAGTTCATATATCTGCTCTGGTGCCTGGTTTTCGCTGTTGGATTTATGCAGAGGAACTGTTGATTAAAGCAATAAAAAAAATAAAAAAAAAAAGAGACAAGGAAATTAAGTTGCACAGCTTCAACACAAAGAGATTTCTACGTCAGTTTTTCATGACCGACTTAAAGTCCAAATCAGCATTAACTATCTGCAAAAAAATGGAGGGGTAGAAATGAGGAAGGTAAATGCTCTTATAATTATATCAGAAAGATTATCAGCCAACATTGCCAGAAATCTTCTATATGGCAACACCAGATGAAAAAGGTAAAACATAATGACCCCTATTTGAAAAACTGTAGCTTAGTAATTCTAGATTTGCCTAAATCCTGTAGTGGCATCAACTAGCCATATTCAGTAGTATTTGGGAGCTCTTGCAACATGCTAGAGAGGAGTGAAAAATAAGCAAGACAGGAGATTTGTTTCCAGGCTTTCTGCCCTTTGAGGAGCTTCTGAGAGGGACCAATGAGGAGAAAGGGTTACTTCTGAACTACCCATCTCTCTGTGCAGGTAGCATGGACTAGTGTATTGAACACAGACCGGGAGCTAACATCCTCCTGAGTTTTAATCCTGGCTCTGCCACTGACTTGCTGTGTTGCCTCAGACAAGTCACTTTACCTGTTCACTGAGGAGGAGGAGGATATTCATTGAACTGAATCTGATTTCAGTTACACTGGTGTAAATCTGGGCAGCTTCCTTCAAATGAGGAGACTACTAGCTCAAGCACCTGATGAGTCAAAACTGCCACACAGAGTGATATGAGACGAGAGAGAGAGAGAGAGATCGAAGATGTCTTCTGACAGGCACTTCCCTCCATAGGGTCTTTCCCCTTAATACTGCCCCCATTACCCAGAGCCTTCACGGGGTGGGGAAGATGAAGGGAAGCTTTACTCTCTCTTTGCTACTTGGAAATTTCCCTCATATATAAATCCCCTCTTTGGTCTCAAGATTCACAGTTAAACAGAAGTCCTGTCGGGTTTACCGCAGCCAAACCAAGAGAAGCAAAAGGGCAAGGCAACTGGGCCTGTTCCAGGTACCCCCTGGTGAAACTCACTCTCCACAGTTGTCCGTTACCTGCAGTGAATATCTCTAGCCCAGCCGCTTGCAGAGTCCTTAGGCTCTTATGCCTTGAGCCCTCTTCTCAGGAAACACTTGCCTCGCTTACTCTCAACCCCCAGAACTCTGACAGCAAGTAATGGAGCTGCAACTGAGCCCAGTTGATTCAATACTTTCCATAGCTTCCATTCCTTGCTCTCAGATTGCATGGGTTGGGGGATAGCTCAGTGGTTTGAGCATTGGTCTCCTAAACCCAGGGTTGTGAGTTCAATCCTTGAGGGGGCCATTTGGGGATTGGTCCTTCTTTGGGCAGGGGGTTGGACGAGATGATCTCCTGAGGTCCCTTCCAACCCTAAGATTCTATGAGGTTTATACACCTGCCTTTAGGTAGACACAGTCCAAACCATTAAAGAGTTTATAGTAGTGGTGGACAACCTGGGCCCACAAGCTGCATGCAGCCCATCAGGATAATCTGATTGTGGGCCGCAAGACATTTTGCTGACGTTGACCGTCCACAGGCACAGCCCCCCGCAGCTCCCAGTGGCTGCGGTTCGCCGTTCCTGGCCAATGGGAGCTGTGGGAAGTGGCAGGCCGTGGCCACTGGGAGCTGTGGGGTGCCATACCTACGGATGATCAATATCAGCAAAATGTCTCGCGGCCCGCAATCAGATTATCCTGGTAGGCCACAGGTTGCCCTCCACTGGTTTATAGGCTTTGCAGAACTGGATTTTTTTTAAATAAACATTGACATTATCCATCAATATTATTTTTAAGCATTTTCCCCTTATTTTTATCCATTTCAATTTTCAAAGTTGAGGGAAATTACAGGGGATGTGAGACAACAGCACTGGTCAGACAATAATTATATAATGAGAGGAGGGCTTAATTTCAAAATGTTAAGGCTTGATAACCATTACAAAACACAAATTGTCAACATCACATGTCAAAATATACAAAGTAAACATCCTTAAATCAAACGCTAATAAGTTCTCTCAAGCAGCATTTTTCTTACTTTTTCTATCTATAAAATTCAATCAGCGATGGAAATAATGTTGTCACTTTGTGTGCATCTGGTGAAATCAACATTTACCGATAAAAATCTTCCAAGCCTAGTTAAAACCAACACCTTACACTTCATATGAAAATTAGATGGCAGCCAAAACAGACCACAGAAGAAAGACGTAACGTGCTCCCCATGAGAAGGTCATTGAAGAAGTGAGCAAAAACATTGTGAACTAATACAGGAATTAGTAATGCCTGTAATACCGGGAGGACTAAAGTTTAAGGGCCATAGATCACATTATGGCACTCCATCTTTGAGCTAACAAAGCACAGCAAAATCTACATCTGAAAGAAAAGGCCCACACGTGACCTTGCAGTCAAATGCCAATAATGGAAACTATCCTTGGAATATGCCTATATCTGAACAACCTCTTCAGCCAGAGATCCAAAAAGAACCTTCTCATGTGACCTGCATAATAGAGTAGACATCCCCTTTGATCAAAGATGCTCACCTTGGAAATCTCCATGTATTTGAGGTTGACGTGAGGTTGATACTTGGAGAATGAAAACATGTGTGTATTGAAAATAAATAAAATGTTTACATGACAAAGTGATACTTTTGATGAAATTACAGCTATTTAAAGAACAAACATTTTACACAGACATACTATTATGAGCAGCACAGCAGAAGAAATGCCAACCTTTTCCTCTTCTTGCTAGCCTAACACTGGAAAATTAATGACCCATAAAAATGGGACTGACGATTTTCTTTCACAAGAAAAGGTTTATAATATGTGAATACTTTAACACCTAATCGTGCACATAATACAATGGTGTTGTGCAACTCTTGATAGCCAGTTTTAACAGACTTTGTCAGGATTTCAGTTAATGCATAATGTTTAACATCTTGTTCTACCGCAGAGCATAAGTTGTTTTTCTGATTACATTCAGTACAGTATATTTGACATCTCCATGAGAGTGCTCTAACCCAAATTTAACAGTCATCTTTAAACTGGATGGCTGACTCCAATATTTTTGCTGCAGTGTGTCTTGCTAGGCAGCAGTCCCTGCCTTGTCTGGAATACAAACTCTATCCCACTGTACCAGGTACACATTTATTAAAGTCTTATTTTCAGGGGCTTAGGTTTGTTTCCATCCCTGTGTGCCTGTTGATATGGAGGAGATAATGAGTTTCATCTATCCATATTGCTTCTTTTGTGCTGTGGAATTCAATCTTAAGCTCGGTAACATTTGAATGTCCCCTTTGATAAGCCGAGCTGAAAATTCCAGCTCTTCTAGATCCCAAACTGTGGTTCAAGAGCCATGGATAGCTCACTAGTGTTTGCAGAGAGCTGGCTAGTTTCACAATGCTACCTTTTCCTTCTTTCCCGCTGCTAGACAGTATTCAGGCAAGAAAAAAAATATAGCAAATACTTTCCTAAAGTCATTTATTTGTTCACATCAGGGCCGGCTCCAGAGCCCAGTGGGGCAAGCACCCGCCTGGGGCAGCCCTTTCCCGGGGGGGGCGGCAGGCTGGGCCGGCAGACCTGCCGCAGTCATGCCTGCGGGAGGTCCACCGTAGCCCCGGGACGACCGGACCTGCCACAGGCATGACTGCGGAGGGGACGCTCAGCCGGCGGCTCCAGTGGAGTGGACCTCCCGCAGGCATGACCGCGGACGGTTCGCTGGTCCCGCGGCTCGGCTGGACCTCCCGCAGGCATGCCTGCGGCAGCTCAACCGGAGCCGCCGGACCAGCGAACCGCCCGCAGCTACGGGAGGTCCAGCCGAGCCGCGCGACCAGCGGACCCTCCGCAGTCATGCCCGCGGGAGGTCCGCTGCTCCCACGGCTCGGGGGCGCCTCCCGGGCATGACTGCTTGGGGCGGCCAAATTTGTAGAGCCGCCCCTGGTTCACATAAGCCATTGCTGCAGTTGCCACAAGTTATTCCATCTCCAGTGGGAGGGGAGGTGGTCTGCACTAAGATGAATGAGAGAGATTATGGTCCAGGAAACACACACACTGCTATGGTGTGGCCCACACTATGAAAAGTTGAGGAACCCTGTTCTAGATCTTAATTCACAGTAGGGATGGAGTGAAGAAATGAGAGACAAGTTTTAAAAAAAAAATTGATGCCCAAATGTAGGTGACTAAAACATTGGCCTGATTTTCAAAATTGTTTTCTGACCTTCTCTTTGAAGTACAGATCAGGGTCAGGACTTCCTCAAAGTTCAAGGGGATTTGAATGTGAGTTCCAGTTTAAGCCCATGTCTACTAACTTCAGAGTTGTGTGAATTTCTGCAGTTACAGTTTTAAGCATCTTTCGGGCGGTTTTGCATCATAGAGTTTCATACTCCTAGACTTTCCAGTGAATGTGGGTTTGATCTCTCTCTCTCTCTCTCTCTCTCACACACACACAGACAGACACACACAGAAAACCTCAAAGCAAAACGTGTCTGAAACCACCTTGTTCCACATGTGCCCAAGCCCAAAAGTCAACCTAGTGTTGGTTTGAATGCAGCCCAAGACTCCTTGATACGCCATCCAGTTTTTCCAAAAATGAACCTGAATTTCGGGTTGATAACGAACACCCAAGCAGGCAACTGCCACCAGGTTTTGTATTTTGCTATGCACATTTTGCAGAGAGCTAGTAACTAGTATGGACAAATCGCTGACAGCTAATGTTTCTACTTAGAAATATGGACTGTTTATGAATGAACTTGGATCTTCCAGCCAAACAAAATGAACCTCACAGGCCTTTTTTTGGCAGGATTTTACCATTTCAGAAGATGTGGGATTGAACTCCACTTTATTTTATATAATAGTCAATAATAGCTAAGCACATATTTCCCTCTTAACTTGGGGGAATTGATCTTATTATGTCTGGTTATGATCTCCAGTGATTCATGGGACTCAGTAACTGGAAGGCTTCCAAGTCAGTGACTGTATTTTGATAAGTCTGACCTCTCTTTACATAATCCTATAAAATATATCCTTTCTGATGTCTGGCTGGTAAGCACCACTACATATACAATGCTTCATTTTTAGCCGGCCTAAACGGACAGTCATTGGATTAATATTGTAGTGTCTTAAAATACTGCTCGGGAATAAATGATTTAAGGCCTAATGTAAAGTAAGTGAAATCGCATTAAAGAAAATCCACATGTTCTATAGCTCAAAGGCTCAATGTTGTTTTTTTCCCCTTCTCTCCATCCATTGATTTTTATAGGCATTTTACGTGACGTTGCCTGATCCTATGTGAGGTTAATAATATTGGATTAGTGGCCAATTGATCTGACTGTGATAAGGTTCTTCCCCCAGAATCAGGCTACACAGAATTCACACTATGGAGTTCAATATTTTGTGGAGAATCTCTGGATGGATGACAAGGACGCTCTACCTTCATGTCTCCTTTCCAACTTCGGACAACATTTACCACTGCATTAATACTGGGAAAGAATCCACTGAAGCATTGGCTAATGGGTTGGCATGCAGTTGCATGGACTGATTAAACAGTTCGATCCATTTCTTCCCGATGTGCATTTCATCTTCGGTGCTCAGGTAGTTGAGCATTCACTTGTCATCATGTGTCACGACCTTAGACAACTTCTTGTATCTTTTGCAATACACGAGTCCCCATTCTTGATTTTGCCTCAGTCTTACCTTTAAAGCATTGATAAGGGAGTAATAAATCGGAAGTAGCAATATCCATTTCATAGTTGCGACCCGTCAGATTCCAGCTGTGGCAATTCCACAGAGTGCTGCTCACCTAGTTCCGGAGAAGGAAGTTGGTCCTGGGACCTGGATGATCAATACAGCTTTAACTGATTGGCATGGTAAAGTCTGTCTTTGTTACACTTGCCTCCTGTCACCCTGATTTTATACACCAATGAACTGAGTTTGTCAATGATACAGAAAAGTCCAATCCATTGACTACATAACCCATGCTCTGGCACTTTTAAAGATAACAGCATTACCTGGTCGTCAACCTTCCAGGTATTCTCTTTCTGGTTCTTTATCAAAGTAGGCTTTTGCCTTTTATATGGGATTTCCCCAGTTTAGCAGACAGCAATAGAAGAGACCCAGGAAAGAACAGTCCTGGATCACATGGTGACTTCCCTGTTATAGTGCCTGAGGGCCATCTACCAATGCTCAGTCCTCCATGCCCATATTTAGCTTGTTCACCAATATAATACTGAGATCTACTTGTTCCATAGGTTACATATTGATACGTGTAACTACCATTTCAGCACATGATCATACCATCACCCTTTGCTAAAGTGGATTTGCATTTATTACTTCCATGTTCCTTCTAGTAGCCCTTACTGGAACATTCTAATGCCTACCAAGCAAGCTCTTCTTTGTTCTAAAGGTAACCGTTGATCTGTGCCAACGGTTATGGCCTACTTAATCACACTTATGCTTATTTATGCTCCAACTAATATCTTACAGGATAAAGGCCTGTAGGTTTCTTGTGTTACAGCTGACTATAATAGAAGGCAAACCAGTGAATATCATGGGGTGAATATAATGGGCAAACTTGCCCTGTAGGCTACACTGACTAAAGACTTCATCATTAGGCCCTTAGGGGGAAATTTTCAAAGGCAAAAATGGGAGTTAGGCACCCAACCCCCACTGGGTTGGGAACTGGACACCTGACTCATCTGTACCTTTGAAAGTCTTCCCCTTACTGCTTATTTAAAATATTTTTGACACAAGAGACTATGGTATACATACCCTACCAGTAAGACCAACGTGGCTACAACCACACTGCAAATAAATTCCCAGCATGTTGCTAATGAGCTTATCTTCATTGCCTGCTCTTCCTCTTTGACCAAGATTCTTTTTAATAACTGAGTTCCCTTCACCTGGACACAGTCATTAACTTTCATCAATACACTGAATGAAATCCTGGTTCAATTGAATACAATGGAAAAACTTCCCTTTGCCTTCATTTGGGAGTTGTGGGGGGATCAGCATCTCTGGAAAAAAAATCAGCAGACAGGTATCTGAAGCTGGGCATCCAAAAAATGGAGGCACCCAAAATCAGAATCCTCATGTAAAGACTTTGTCCCAAGATCACATAGGAAGTCTGTAATGACCTGGAAATAGGACCCAGATCCTAATCTCATGCTTTAACCAAAGGAGACACACCTCTACCTGCTCGTTTGATGTCAATATAATTTCCTTACTTACAAAACTATGGAATTTTTAATGCTTTTCTATTTGAGCAGCAGACTTACCAGGGGAATGTCTGTATGATTTCTTCCCCCCATATTGAAGCAATCTTCATTTTCTCCAGTCCAGTTTGGAAGTGACCAAATGATGCACATAGCAGCCAGTGTCTTTATTTGGCTGAGCTGCTAGATTTTATTTAATGCATGATTTAAATATATTTTGGACGGGTCACAATATCTTCCTTGTCTATGCCACTGATATACACACTGAAACACCTTGGGACTAGGTTCTTTAGATTCGAGATTCTTTTCCACTTTTTTTTTTACCATGACATAGTTTATCTGAGAGCTCAGTATTCACTCAGTGCATTATAGTATTTGTATTACAGTAGCACCTCAAGCAAGATCAGAGTCCCTCCATGCTAGCCATGTAACGAGAGAGTCCTTGCCATGACAATCTTGTAATCTAAATAGACAAACGGTGGTAGAAAGTCTTGTTATCTCCAGTTTACACATGGGAAGCTGAGATACGGAGAGATGAAGGCCCAGATCCTACACCTATTCAAGCCAATGACAAATCTCTTATTGATTTCAGCAGGGAAGGATCAGGCTTTAAGTGACTTGCCCAAAGTCACAGAGGGCAGAACCAGAAATCGAACCCTGGTTTCCAGATTCCCAGTCCTTAATCACAAAACCATCTTTTCCTCCCTGTCTGAGACATCCTTCTAGGTATTCCTATCACCCAAATTCATTACTAGCATCGCCAAAGCTTTGAATGAAGTTACTGCTTTCACAAACACCACCTGGCCCTTCTTGGGTGTCTAGGCAGAATTACCTCCTTAACACAATCATAATGTTGAGCCCCGTTTGACAATGCCACAAGAAGTCCCAATAGCTTATTGCTTCTATTTTTGAGTACTCTAAACTGTGTGTGCCTTTTGGTGTCTGAGCCTAGCAGAGTCAACATGCTGTGATTCCTTTAGGATTCCCTGCTGGGTCATCTTAAAGATTGATTGCCTGAAATAAGATTTTGACAATAGATATATTATACTTATTTCTTGTACTCCCTGTCTTTCGCCTTTCTAGCTTAATAGTGATGTGGTGGTGACCATACAGCTCAAAGGAGCAGAGTCTACAAGGAGTTGGAACGAGTAAGACTTGCAACTGCTACAATGGCACAAAAAATATTGACCTCAATTTTGGGTCAATTTGGAATCCTAAAGTATTTTTTAAAAGAACGCATTGCTGGGAGCTGAGAGAGAGATTTCTAAGGCTTTGCTGTTGCATATCACTTTGGTCCACGCTGAACTTCAGTGCCACGCACATATGGCTCGCTAGAGTAGTTTGTAGTACAGCTGGTTGTTTCCTAAGCCCTAGCTTGCATTTAATATTATCAGAAATATTTCCCTGGTTTGAGAGAACTTTATAACTTCCCTTTCCAACACTTCAGCTGCAACTATTCTTTGTACTTGCTCATGTATAGTGCATGGTCAGGTGACCTCCCCTAATACCAAATGTAATTCATCACTAATTACTTTTAGAAGTAGGTTTTCCGTTTTATCAGTTCAAGACAAGTTTGTTTACTGATGTTCACTCATCCATATAATTCACATGTTGCAGCCAAAAATCACTTTGCTTTAACAACAATGAGATTTTAGAAAGCCCTTTGCTGGTTTCCCATACGTTCACAGACAATACTACAGTGGCGCAATTACTTGTTAATTAACATCATGTCCTTTTCACATTTAACATTGGGCTGGTAGCTGTAAGATGCTCTTCATTGAGAATGTAACCTAACATTTGGGTTCGGTTGTTGAAGATAATCTTGTTCATATTCTTCAAATCTCCGAGATTCATACACAGTCTTTTTTTAGATTTTACTACCTTTGGTCATTTTAAAAAAGCCTAATTGCATAATTTCTTTAACATTGTAGGAACACGGTTACTGCTATATCAAATGACCAAACCTGGTCTGTATCTTGTCTCTGACGGTGGCCATTAATAGATGATTCATAGGGAAGTGTAAGAAACCCCTGCAATGAAGAGTTGTATAGTATCCTGCCATAGAAGTTTCTTCCTAAACTTAGACAGTTACTGGTAGGATTACACCCTGCAGCGTTAGGCTTTATGCCACTGATCATGAAGAAAACTTACGCACACATTAAAGTTTAAGCAGTGCCAATGACTTTAGTGAAACTACTCATGGGCTTAAAGTTAAGCATGCGGGCGTGAGACGGTCCCTTTCAGGTGTCTCAAATGGGACACCCAAATTCTCTAGCTGGTTTTGAAAATGTGTGTCCTTGTATAATGCAGTGGTTGAAGCCACAGATCATTTATCATAAGGTGTATGAACCTGTTTCTTAAAATGCCACATTAAAAACAAAAAAGCATAGTGGTAAAGTGATCTAGCATTGACTTAATGGGCCAGGATTTCACCCTTAGAGAATTTCCTCTTATTTATGGTTTCCAAATGCTCCTATCACCATGCTATATGGGCACCAATGCATTTTTGTAAGACCTGTACTATGTGCAAAGATCACACAAGATATGGGGATGAAGCAGTGGGTTCTCATTCTGACTTCTCGTATTATTTTAACTTTGCAATCACATACATCAAATTGGTCTCATTTGATCTGCCCCTGCCTTTGTCCTAGAGCTATCACTTTTCTCTTTTTTCCCACACACCCCTGAAAACTAGGGTGTGTGAATTGAGGAAAAGAGATAAACCTTAATCTTAAATAGTCTTTGATTGCTGTATATTCCCATCAGAAGCCTGTTGCTTGAGGACCGAAAGTGGTATTGATGTGGGAAGAGGATGAAACTAGATGTGGGAACACTTGTGAGGGACTTTTAATTCTGTTGCAATTCAGTCACTGGCAAGAAGTTGCTTCTTAAACCATTCCATGCGCTTAAAAATATTTTGAAGTTTAGGACTTCCCTCTCCTCTTTCCTGATGAGACCCAGCTGAAACTGTGATTTTCAAGCAGCCCTCAGCTGAAAAGCATGCAATTCAATATTTTTAATCTGGCTCCATGGCCCAGATGTCTATTTAGAGCCATAGATGCATGTGCTACTGGGACTGTAAATACCTCTTTAGCCTCTGGCTAAGTGACATCTGTTCTTCTTAGGCAGATGTTTCACCACTAATCAAGAAACCATCTCTTACGTGCATGACCTATTTTTCAAATGTACCCTGTCTTGTCCAGTGTCTGGAGAAGATAATAGAGCTAGGAAATCCTTGCTCAGAGATTTCACTTCAATTCTGGTTACTCCAGCGTATAGACATCGGTGATGCTTTGCAAGGACCTTAATTTGGCTACAGACAATGGGCCTGGCCCTCTTCCCACTTGTGGCAGCTCTACAGCAATGTCAATCCATAGATAGTAATGGAGCCGCTTCTGATTTACACTGGTGAGAATCGTAACTAGACCCAGTGGTTCAGATCTGCCTCTATTGTCCTGATTTTGTCTCCTGCTTCTGATCAAGCTCTTGCTTAATGCTTGGAGTTGCATTCTGGCTCAGCTGTGTCTGAAGCTGTTTAGCTGAGTTTCTAATCTGTCTAAATCAACAGGGCCAGTTTGTTTCCGGGGTGATAATTAACTGTGGCAAGATTTCTAGGGGCTGTTAACACTGGCTACGGGTATGTTTCACTGTCTGCTTAAGGTTCTGATTTTCTAAGGTGTTTAAAGGAGTGTACTGGTTCTCATTCAGGGATTGGTTGGGAAGCACAGCCTAGTGGTCAGATCGCAACCCAGGACCAGCGGGGGGTGTTGGTAGCGGAGCCCAGGCCCTCTCGTTCCATTGGACTCCAACGCAGAGCCCTTTGGGCTACAAGTGGTCTGGGAACCGAGGGTTAGGCTGCTCTCCCTGCGCCACTTCCGAACTCCCGCCTCCTGCCGCCTGAGCTTGGTCCAAGGCTTTCCCCTGCCGGGGGAGCCCAAATTAAGAAAATAAGAGGGGATTACCAATGTCCAGGGTCCACAAGAGGGGGAGAAGGGGAATACTTCCCTCTCTGATCGTTTCTGGGGTGGGTCCTCCATTCCCTCAGGGAAGACGCTTTTGGGGCAGCTGTGTCAGAGACTTCAGCCTTCCCTCTGCGCTGCTGGAGCTGGGGGCTGCAGGTCTGCCACCAAAGGAGGTGTTTCCCTGCCTTCTAACTCCTCCACCACCAGATGGAGCATTTACTGCCGGTGTGGCAAATAACCCCTCGTTGCCCAGTGTGAGGTTTGTACACCTACTGAGCCTATCCTGCTGCTTGGTAACTCTATGGGAATGTAGGAACTATGCAAATAGCGCACATGCATAGCTGTATCTTTCCCCGTGTTATCCATTTCTGCACGTTACAAGTAATGTGACATCTATCAGCCTATAAACCCACCAAATTACACTGCAGTGACATTCAGATACCTTGGCGAAGGCACTGAAATACCGCTTTGATGAGAATGCTACAAATGCCTTGATAATGTAGCAAGATAGGATTTTAACTGATACAAAGACTTCTTCATTGAAGTATTCATATAACTAGAACTTCAGGGCACAAAATGTGTACCAAGTTTAGTGAACCTGATATCATTTCCTAAGGCTGAAAACTCCAGAGCCGTTCTAGCTTCAGAAGTGATCTCTGATTAGAGAAATAGGCTGAATTACCTGAAAATGACCATGATACTAACAGAAGATATAAAATCAATGCGCATATGAACATTCCTGACATGTAGCAACACATTTTCCACCTTGATGCCAGCCACCATGATTCTAGGGGGTGATGGATGGAACTGACTTAAAGGACTAGCTCAGGAATGCGTTCCATTCATTAACAAAATATTGTCAGGGAATGTAATTCTCATGACTCTGTGGGTTCAACCATGCATAATGCAGGCAGGTGCTGTGTAAGTGTTTCAGTTTGGCTCCAGACCTAAGCATCACCCCCCACTCCCCGGCAATTCCAGACCTGAGCCCCCTTGAGCAGAAACTTACAGTCAAGCAAGTTTGCTCCAGACTTTGTAACAGAGGCATAACACAGCTATTTACTTTTTGTATGACAACAGGCACCAAATGAGATTAGGAGCCCCTTGTCCTAGGTACTGTACAAATGCATAGTCCCTGCCTTGAAGAGCTCACAACTAAACAAGTAAAATCCCACACGGGAAACAGAGGCACAGAGAGCTGAAATGACTTGTCCAAGGGCACACAGCAGGTCAGTGTCAGAGCAAGAATATAACCCAGCTCTTTCTGACTCCCAGTCTAGTTTCATGAGACCACACTGCCTCTCTTGAAATACATGACACAGACAAAAAAAAAACAACCCAGCACTAGGTTGTCCAGGGGGCAAAGACTGTTGGATTAGGAGTCCAGTATACACATGGGGGTTATGGACTGGCACTGAGCCCCTTCCTCTCCATATCCACAGTCACAGGACTTAGATAAGCTGGATTTATCCCCAAAACATATGATATATGGTTCCATTTGATCTATAGGCCTCATCAGCATCCTTAATCGTTTCCTTATTTCATAACTGAACACAGGGCCGAAATATGATTAATTGGAGGATTTCAAATGTGTCAGCTTATCTGCCATTTGCTGCATTTGGCATACAGTGAGCGAGAGCGTAGAGTTTCCCATTTTTCCTTATCCTTCACTCATGTCAGAAATGCCAGCCCACAGAGATGTATCATCAGAGAGAAAATAACTGAAATGTCCCTGCTTGAATCAATCATCTCTCTGCTGACATGGCAAGGCATCACAAAACCCCAAAGATGAAAAATTGCTTACGACTCACTGGAGAAGTTAACAACATCACAAAGAGTGGCCAAATCCTGAAGGCCTTACTCAGACATAGCGTGCATCATCTCCAGTTGGAGCTTTGTCTTAGGCATTGCTCTGCAGGCACTCATCCATCTGAGTAAGTCCATTAGGTACAGCAGTACTAGCATAGGGCGAAATTCACCCTTGTGCAGAGGATCTGCACACGGCCCCTCAGAATAGGGCTCAGTGCTGGCCTAACCTGCTTCCTTTGACGTGAGTGGGGAAAACTCTCATTGACTTCAACAGGAGCAGAACTGGGCCAAAGCTGAGCACATCCGAAAACCCCACTCCTCGTGCGAGCTGTTTGCAAAGGGGTGATGTTCACCCATTAACTTCTGTGGTGCAGGCTTATTCCTATTTGCCACAACCACAACCTACAGGCCACAAGCAAGATCAGTGGCCCATTAGCTAGGAAGAGAGTAAGGCCTTGTCTACACTACAAAACTATTTCGAATCTACTTAAGTCGAATTTGTGGATTCGACTGTATGAAGTCGAATTTGTGTATCCACAGTAAATACACTAATTCGAATTTCTGAGTCCACAGTAACGGGGCTGGCGTCGACTTTGGAAGCGGTGCACTGTGGGAAGCTATCCCACAGTTCCCGCAGTCCCCGCTGCCCATTGGAATGCTGGGTAGAGCTCCCAATGCCTCCTGGGGGAAAAATGTGTCGAGGGTGCTTTTGGGTAACTGTTGTCATTGAACCGTCAATCACGCCCTCCCTCCCTGAAAGCTCCGGCGGGAAATCTGTTCGCGCCCTTCTCTGGTCGGTTACAGCTCGGACGCCACAGCAATGCGAGCATGGAGCCCGCTGCGATCATCGCTGCACTTATGGCCGTTGTCAACTCCTCGCACCTTATCGTCCACCTCTTCCACAGTCAGCTGCTGAGAAATCGGGCGAGGAGGCTCCGGCAGCGCGGTGAGGACAGGAATTCACAGAGTGGCGCAGACCTCTCACAAAGCAGGGTACGCCGCACCGTGGAGATCATGGTGGCAATGGGTCAAGTTCATGGTGTGGAACGGCAATTCTGGGCCCGGGAAACAAGCACGGACTGGTGGGACCGCATAGTGCTGCAGGTCTGGGATGAATCACAGTGGCTGCGAAACTTCAGGATGCGTAAGGGCACTTTCCTTGAACTCTGTGACTTGCTGTCCTCTGCCCTGAAGCGCCAGGACACCCGGATGCGAGCAGCCCTGAGTGTGCAGAAGCGAGTGGCCATAGCCCTCTGGAAACTTGCAACGCCAGACAGCTACCGGTCAGTAGCGAACCAATTTGGCGTGGGCAAATCTACCGTGGGGGTTGCTGTGATTGAAGTAGCCCACGCAATCGTTGAGCAACTTCTCTCAAAGGTAGTGACTCTCGGAAACGTACAGGACATCATAGATGGCTTCGCCGCGATGGGATTCCCAAACTGCGGTGGGGCTATAGATGGGACTCACATCCCTATCCTGGCACCAGCCCACCAGGCCAGCGAGTACATTAACCGAAAGGGCTACTTTTCAATGGTGCTGCAAGCACTGGTAGACCATAGGGGACATTTTACCAACATCTTCGTTGGGTGGGCGGGCAAGGTTCATGACGCGCGTGTGTTCAGGAACTCTGGTCTGTTTAAACGCCTCCAGGCAGGTACTTTCTTCCCGGACCACAAAATAATGGTGGGGGATGTGCAGATGCCTACAGTGATCCTCGGGGACCCAGCCTACCCGTTAATGCCCTGGCTCATGAAGCCCTATACAGGCGCCTTGGACAGAGAGAAGGAACTCTTCAACTACCGGCTGAGCAAGTGCAGAATGGTGGTGGAGTGTGCTTTCGGACGTCTCAAGGGGAGATGGCGGAGCTTACTGACTCGCTCGGACATCAGCGAAAAGAATATCCCCGTAGTTATTGCTGCTTGCTGTGTGCTACACAATCTCTGTGAGAGCAAGGGCGAGACCTTTTTGTCCGGATGGGAGGTTGAGGCAAATCGCCTGGCTGCAGTTTATGCTCAGCCAGACACCCGTGCCGAGAGAATATCCCAGCGGGAAGCGCTGTGTATCCGGGAGGCTTTGAAAGCAAGTTTCCTCGGAGAGCAGGGTAACCTATGACTCTCCATTTGCTTTCAAGAGAAACTGACCCTGGGCCTGTGTCTGTATGTGTCGATTTCGATCTGCGGTTACATATCCCGTTCTCCAAGTTTCCCCCACTTCCAAAGCACGTTTTAAAGCAAATTAATTGTTACACTCATTATTAATAAATCTTTGTTTTACTTTGCATTTCTGTTCAGGTGTTGAAACATGGACGCATACTGTGCTGGGCACGGTGTGCACTGATGTACAGACCGCTTGTTCCATAGAGGAATGACATCCTCCTGCTCCTACATAGGTCTCTGGGGTGGGGGACGGTTGCAAGTGGTTGTGCATGAAGGGGAGGGATTGCAGGAAGGGGTGGGTTTGCAGGAAGGGGCGAGTGGTGCCTTCTTTGGATAGGGGTTTGGATGACGGCAGTGGGCTGCGGGTTTGGGCGTAGGAAGGGGTGAGGGGTGTGGGGGAAGGGTGAGTATCTGTCCGTGGATGAGGGCTCTTGTTGGGGCTCAGGGCAGCGGAGAGGCTCGTTGCTACGGTGGAAGTGCATGGTAAGGGCAGCGTGCCTTAACATTAAGGGGGTGGCAGGCGCTAGGACCCTGGACAAGCATACACATCACAGAATGACCCGGGGCAGCATACACCACACAGAGTGACCCTGGTGCCTACTGACTGCAGTGTGTGTGTGCCCTGCAGTTGATCATGCCCCCAAGTCTGTACCCTGGTAATGTAGGCTATACCGTGCAATTATAAATCCCCTCCCCCCCCCATACACAAAAAAATCCTCTGACACGAAAGACGTGACCGAAACAGTGAATAACAGCAAACAGCTTTTAATAATCTAATACACAGTGGGGGGATGAAACTTGGATTTGGGACTGGGTGAGCCTGTAAGGGAAGCACTTCTACAAATGTATAGCGTGAGAGGTGTGTGGTACATTAGCGCTATGCAGTGGTGCAGTGACAGTTCTCACGGCCCCTACCGCCCCTCCGTCTTGTACTTTTGGGTGAGGGGGGGGCAGGACTTCTTGGCGGGGGAGGGCGGTTGCAGATACACTGCAGGGGGGGCTCTGTCCTCCTGCCTGCGGTCCTGCAGAACATCAACAAGGCGCCGGAGCGTGTCCGTTTGCTCCCTCATTAGCCCAAGCAGCGTTTGAGTCGCCTGCTGGTCTTCCTGCCGCCACCTGTCCTCCCGTTCGATGTGTGTGCGATGCTGTTGACATAGGGTCTCCCTCCACTGTCTCTGCTCTGCCGCCTCGGCTCTGGAGCAGGCCATCAGTTCCGCGAACATCTCGTCCCTAGTCTTTTTCTTTCGCCGCCTAATCTGCGCCAGCCTCTGCGAGGGGGATGCCAGGGCAGTCCGGGAAAGAGCCGAAGCTGTGTGATGGGAAAAGTAAGTGATTTCCTTGAACAGATACATGTTTGCGAACAGTGAACACAGTCTAGTCAGTTTCTCTGAACAAGACCATACAGGGCAACAAGTCTCACGAGATCTCAGGACAAATTCGAGATTTCGGAATACGCTCTCATTGGCTGCGGCATTGCACAGGAGAGCGGACAAGTGGGGAGAGACAGCTGAATCCGTCTAGCAGACAGTCCTGGTAAGCCTTACAGTACATTCTGCTTATCAGTTAATGGATAGCTGTGCCCTCCCGCTAAAGGCAATCTGGAAATCATATACTCTGACCCTTTTCCAGCCACTCCCACCAGTGCACGGGAAAGATCAATGTATGCTTTTCCTATGTGGCCTACAACACGTGGCTGTTAAGCGAGGGTCATTGTTATGCAAAGTAAAAGTCAACCATTCACAACAGTAACAATACACTAATTGCCCTAATTAGATGCAGTATTTCATGAACGAGATCACCCTGATGCGGGTCCCTCGGAGTCACAAAGAGCGGATGCTAAGGGAAGCCCTGCAGAGACCAGGACCATATGCGGCCATGCTTGTGGAGGCGATGATTCCCATCTACATAAGGATGTCCTGGCGCGGAAGAGTGTGCTTCCACGGAGCACCCAACAAGGAACCTCTCCCCAGGAACCTCCTGCGGAGGCTTTTCGAGGACCTAAATGAGACCTTTCTTGAATTGTCCCTGGAGGATTATTGTTCAATCCCTATATGTGTGGACCTACTTTTCATATAGTTTTTCATTGAAAATTTTATATATAGTATTTCTATTTTTTTATACCTGTTTTATAAAAAATAAATGTTTACATGTTTATAGCACTTACCGCCTGATCCTTCCCCTGATTCAGAGTCCGGGTTAACGGCCGGGGAGGGTTGGTAGGGGATCTCTGTGAGGGTGATGAAGAGATCCTGGCTGTCAGGGAAAGCGGTATTGTGTTCGCTGTCGCCTGCGCCGTCCTCCACAGACCCTTCCTCATCTTCCACATCGGCGAACATCGAGGAGGAACTGTCCAGGTTCACTATGCCATCCACTGAGTCCACGGTCACTGGTGGGGCAGTGGTGGCAGACCCACCTAGAATGGCATGCAGTGCCTCGTAGAAGCGGCATGTCTGGGGCTGGGCTCCGGAGCGTCCGTTTGCCACTCTGACTTTTTGGTAGCCTTGTCTCAGGTCCTTGATTTTCACGCGGCACTGCATTGCATCCCGGCTGTATCCTTTCTCTATCATTGCTTTGGAGACCTTCTCGAAGGTCTTTGCATTCCGCTTGCTGGAGCGCAGCTCCGACAGCACAGACTCCTCGCCCCACACACCGATCAGATCCAGGACTTCCCGGTCTGTCCATGCTGGGGACCTCTTTCTATTCTTGGATTGGCCGGACTCCTCTGCTGGAGAGCTCTGCATCGTTGCAGGTGCTGCGGAGCTCGCCCCGATGTCCAGCCAGGACGTCAGATTCAAAGTGCCCAGACAGGAAAAGGAATTCAAATTTTCCCGGGTCATTTCCTGTGTGGCTGGTCAGAGAATCCAAGCTCGGACTGCTGTCCAGAGCGTCAACAGAATGGTGCACTGTGGGATAGCTCCCGGAGCTACTAAGTTCGATTTGCATCCACACCTAGCCTAATTCGAGCTAGCAAGTGCGAATTTAGCGTTACTCCACCTGTCGGGGTGGAGTACCGAATTCGAACTAAAGAGCCCTCTAGTTCGAATTAAATGGCTTCCTGGTGTGGACGGTTGAGCGGTTAGTTCAAATTAACGCTGCTAAATTAGATTTAAAGTCCTAGTGTAGACCAGGCCTAAGAGAGAATCCCTCCCCGAGGAGCTTCCTATCTAACTAGACAAAGGATGGGAGCAAAGGCATGTCCCAATTTTACAGATGGGAGAATGAGGCACAGAGAAGTTAAGCGACTTGCCCAAGGTCAGGCAGGAAGCTAGTAGTAGAGCTCCTGCATTCCAGTTCCCCATCTAGTGCCATAACATGATGATCCTTCCTCTCCAAGATCTTTCTCAGGACAAGAGAGGTACTTATGAGTAGAGATTTCACGATTAAGACCGCGTGGCCCATTACTGCTTCCATCAGAGTCAACAAGAGTTTTGCTGCTGAATTCACAGAGAGGAGGCTCTAACCTTAAATGGAAGTAGTCCAGACAAAGGAGATGGGGAGGGGAAAATATTCAAGCAAAAAAGATTGTATGATTATAACCAATACATGTCTTGTTAGCTCCTGTTTCTCCTCCTTTCCCCTACCCAATTTTTATTATAAAATTAGCTAAGTAAATTTGATAAATAACCAGATTCTGAAATTATGATGCCTTGTTTATAGAAAGCTGCTTTCAATCATTTTCAGAGATCTTATAAATTCAATGTTTTCTTGCTAACTACCGCAATTGGGTTTTATGAGGCTGGAGGGCACAAACCTAGGTTAATACAAAAGATGAAAGCCGAAATAAAAAGTTCTATGATAACTTTTCTGTCAAATGTGACAAAAAAGACACCTGATGGTGAGCAATCGTATCCAGGGCTTTTCTGGGACTAAACAAAGCTGATACCAGTTTGCGATGGCTGCACTGAAAGTGTGGAAATGGTGGAAAGACACAAAAGTAAAGCTACACGACCACACTATAGACACTGACTCAACACACAGAATAATTGCGAACAATACTACATGGCTTGCTGATTATTACATATCAAACAATAGGCCCTTCACGCAAGTTTACACACATTTATACAGTCACAAAATAGACTGATAGAAAAAAGTGATTGTTTGTATTGTGGTAGCGCGTAGGTAACAGATGAGGACTCCATTGTGTTAGCACTGGACAAACACAGAACAAAACGACAGTCTCTGCCCCAAAGAGCTGGGCAAATCATTGACCTTTCCATATGTCGGCAATTCCAGAAAAAAAATGAAAAAAAATCTGTTTTGGGTTGAACAAAATGTTTCATTTTGATCATTTTAAAATCGTTTATGCTTTAAAATGAAATGAAAGGAAATTTTGAAACGGAAAGTCCTTTTGAGCCTAAAATCAGAATGTTTTGTTTCAAAAGTGTCAAATCAAAACATTCCGACATTCAGGGTTTTAAAAAAAAAATTCATTCCCCCCACCCTCCCCGCCCCGTCACCAGACACAATTTGGCAAAAAAGACACAAAATAACAAACTCTTCTGTCGCCAAATCTGCATGTTTTACTGAAAACTCTTTCCCATGAACAATGTCAACAAGCTCTACTTACAAGCTAAGGGGTGGGTTTTTTCCAGAAAATAAATTAACTTGAGAGTTAGTGCTGAACCAGACCTCCAAACAATCGGCGAGGTCCGCTCTTTAAGTAGCGTGACATAGGTCGGATTGTCCACTGCTTTTGTTATTTGGTACAAATTTGAACTAGGTACATAACACACTTTTTGGTAAATGCATTTTTGCATCCTCATACTTATTCAATCAGCAGAGGGAATTTAATTGACTCTATCATTGGATTTGTAACCAATATACACCACGAGGAGATGCTCAACAGATTAAATGATTTGTTAGAGGAGGTTGAGCCCTCCCCCACCCCATATAAAATGTGCTAAATTCAAAGCTAATAAAAAAGCTGAGAACATCACTGAAACGTTTATTTTTCTCTCTTTCACTGTTTCCATTTTCGGCAGCAGAACAATGCTGTACAGCAAACAAGGCCCAGGAGACACAGAGAGAGATGCATGCCTAGAAACTGGCAATCAGTTTAACTACTGGTTCTCTGCACATTCAGCTGAAAATCCAAGCTGGAAGACTGCAAACTCATTCAATAGATTTTGATTTTATAATGAGGGAGGAAAGGTCTAACACCCCACCGTATTAGAGTCCTCTTAACACAGTGTCATCACTCTTGCAAGCCTCACAGGCAGGATTTTCCTATTAACGCCCTTTTTCCAACTCCGCTTCTACTTTTCTGACTTGGAAGTGGTTAACTTGCAAAGTTATTCTGAGATGCTTATCACACCTGTCAATAAATGGTGTGAAGCATTTCACAGCGGCAGAGAAACTGGCAAAGTTAGTCATTTTGCTGTCTTTATTGTTACCAGGGAGAACACTTTCGCTTTTCATCTCTGGAAGTTTTCCCAAACTTTCCCAATAAGCAAAAACACTTGTCACTTAAAAACACTGAGACCCAGTCAGGTAGCAGCTTCATACACAGGCCTTTTATTCCAACCACTGCATGAAGTGTGACAGCAGGAGTGAATCCACGTGGAACTGCAGATTGAAAATGACATTCATTCGACATGGGATCAGCAATTAAATGTGGACAGACCAGAACTCTGACTTTTTGTCCAAGAACCTGAACTTTTATTGAGACTCAAGAGAGTTTTGGCTGTTCAGTTCTGAAGCACAACTCAGTGTCTTCCAGAAGCAAGCCTGCCCGACAGCTTCTCTGTAGGGGATTCCAGTTAGCTGGTGACATTTTCCATGCAAAACCTTTTTTTTTTTTGGTGAAAAAAACATAGATTTGGATCAACTGAAACAATTTGTAGTTTCAGGTCGATTTTGGAGAATTGTTTTAGTTGAAAAAAGAATAGAAATGTCAACACTGTTCATTTTGGCATTTCTGAAACTAAACATTTCAATTTTTTGTTTTGGAAAGATGTTTCATTTTCAATATTTTTTGACATTTCTATTCACCAACATTTTCAAATACATTTTTGTTTTGAATTGACCCCAAATGATTTTTTCCCCCCAGACCTGCACCTGAGCAGGATATTCAATTAGTCACACAGCCCTAGCTCCAGCACTTCTGCTTCTGAATGCAATCAGGAAGTACAAAAGCGTGGGAAGATTGGGAGTCTGTTTGTCTCTGTTATTTGAACCAGTTCATCCATCCTTATACAAAACTGTCCAAAAGGAATCATGGTTTAAGAGTGAAACTTATCCCCTGTGCTGAGGGCCACAACAAGGCTCAAACACCACTTAAGTCCTATTTAAAGCCTCAAAATAGGATTTAATTGGGATTTGCGCTGTGTATAGATGTGGCTTTGGTCCTCAGCACACGCTCGCAGGTTAAAACGTACTCGTAAGGCTTTAAACAAAACAATAATTACAATGCAATAATACATTTTGTTAACCCAGGTGCAGTAACCATTTTTAGTGAGGTCTTGATTTTTATCAATCAACATATATAGTGCCATAAATTTACACCACACTGCAAAAACAAGGCTAGTATGCATCTGGGCTGAGGAAGGCTTTTAAATCCTAAGCGCTTACATAAGATGATCCGGATCAGAACTCAGGATCCCAGTTCTTTGCTATATCACAAAGCCACCTTGCAATGGAGCACTGACTATTCATCTAAAACAGCTCAACTTTGCCTTACACAGTTCAAATAGGAAGCACCAATTAGCATTTCAGAGACCATGAAGTATTCCCATAGGGTCGTGTTTGTGTTGGACAATCTTCTGGAGAGACCTTAGTACTATCCAGGAGAGGGTTTCAGTCGCAGCATTGACTTTAATCTCAGCCAAACCATCCCTCATTTACCTGCTGGAGAAAAATGTGGCCAGAGAACTAGGAAGTGACTGATGATGTTGTTTCTGCGGTGCGTTTATCAGACAGCGCGGTAGCCACAACAGAAGAGCATCTCTTGCATAAAGCACATTAAGGAACCAAAACACTGCATCCTCCCTCCAGTCTCAGATCACTGATTAAAAGATGCCGTGCCTGCTTTTCTGTCATGGGATGAGGCTGACCTTGAACACTAAAGGAAAAAAAATCACCCGCTCTATGTCAGAGATGATTAATGAGAAAGAAAAAAGGGCTCCTTCCAAACGGCATTAGTGATCAGGTAGGGGAAAAGTGCAAGAAAAAAGCTGAAACACATCAGTGCACAAGTCAGGAGAGCGCACAGCGGTTTCAGTCCTGCTGAAGCTTCCTGCATCACTTTTTAATTTCATCTGTACCACATTCATCTCTGCCACCACAAGAGTTCCTCAGAGGCTCTCTTCCAGGATGCGGTCTGAGGAGTATGGCAGAATAGGCTAGAGGGCAAGGAAAACCCACCATTTTGCGTCTCAAAGAGCAAACAGAAAGTTATCAAATGAAAACAGGTGCAGGTCTGCACTTCCGGCATGAGGAAGCATGGCCAGAAATGTGAATGCCAGGTATGGACTATAGTACTGCTGTGCTACTGGCTGCCGTCAGGCCTTTGATCCACAGACAATCACAGGCCTTGTTAAAGCCAGCGGCTGTGCCACACACTCTTTCAGGCTCAAAGCAGCATTCGAGCCCCTTTATGTAGCAAACACAGCGGCAGACAATGATGGGACATGGCAGGCTAGCGCTAACCTGAGTAGTTTAACAAGGGTTTACCAGGCTATAAACACAGGGGCTAGGATATCAGTTGCAGGCTGTGTGTGTTGGAGGCAGAGAACGTCTGGAGAAGAAGTTGTGAGCATGATCCTGAGATGGGGTGACCAGACAGCAAGTGTGAAAAAATCGGGACGGGGCTGGGGGGGCAATAGGTGCCTATATAAGACAAAGGCCCAAATATCAGGACTGTCCCTATAAAATCGGGACATTTGGTCACCCTATCTTGAGAGGAAGCAAAGGAACAGAGCTAGGACACAGAACTTGCTGGAGTGGCAGTCTGAGCATGGAAAGTGCCTGCTCTCAGTTTTCACTGTGTTTGGAAATACAGGACTTTGTGGACATTTTTTGTAAATAAACAAGATTCCATCCAGAAGATATCTGGCAAGTTTCCCTGATTTCTTGTCCTCTAATGGAAACAACGTTCAAGGCCCTGAATTTTGGCTAGCCACTCTGGCCAAAGGGGCAAGAGTACACTGGCTTGCAACTCTGGTCATTTCATTCTGAGTGGGTGCTGAGTGACACTGACTGAACATTTTGATCATCTGTTGAAGCCAAGAAAATGACTTCCATGAAAGTAAACAAAAACAGAGTCTGAACAATGGGGAACGAACTGCAATTCGGGTACAAAGAACAACTTGGGGAAGTAATTAGGTGACCAGGAGGACATAGTAGAAATAAAAAGAATCTGAACCAACATCTATAACCTCAGCCAGGCTTACAGTATTTTGAATTTGATTGTATGGGTTCAATCATGATGTGTGACAAGATTAAGCATGGTCACTTTACTTTGAATGGCCTCTTCCAACGTGTGTTAACTACTTATGCTAAACAATCTGTTCCACCTTGTACTTAGCTGTGACTCTGAGGCCTGGTCTACACTGGAGGGGGATCGATCTAAGTTACGCAACTTCACCCGCTCCCCCGTTGACTCTGCCTGGGCCACTCACTGAGCTGGAGTACAGGAGTCGACGGGAGAGGGCTTGGGAGTCGATTATTTGTGTCTAGACTAGACACGATAAATCGATTCCGCTGGATCGATCACTGCCAGCCGATCTGTCCGGTAGTGAAGACATACGCTGAGTACTTTTCCCAGACCTGAAGAGCTTTGTGTAAGCTCTAAAGTTTGTCTCTTTCACCAACTGAAGATGGTCCAATAAAAGATATTACCTCATCCAGTTTGCCTCTCTAATATTCTGGGACCAACGCAGCTACAACAACATCGCAAACAAAGCTTAAGAATCAACATTAGGTTTCTCAGATCTTATGAGACTTGCTCCCCGATCAGCTGTTTCTTTTACATAATACAGCTGCTTGCCTTTAGCTTCCTTAATTTAATCTTGCCTGAGACAGTAATTTTCTGTGGATCATACTCTCCTGTGCCTAGTATACTTAAAATAAGAACTTATGAGAAAGCCTGCCTTCAAAACCCTATGGACCAACAGGAGGTAGTTGTCATGCTAATTTATAACTGCAGATGGACCAAGGAGGCAGAGTTTAGATTTGGATTAGATTTGGACTAGAATTCCACTTTGGGGTTTGAGGATGAATCCAGATTAGATTTGGGTTTGGCGTCAACAGCACAACTCCCATAGGTGCAACTCACAGTAGAGGGAGCCATACATGACTAGCAGGATCCAGTATCTCACTTTGACTATCGTAAAGGACTAACTCCAGAAGAGAAAACACCACAAGAATCTGCAGATGTTTAAATCACATTTTTGAGGCCAACATCGGTTTCCTTGTGTCGTTTTACGTTCTGCATCCATTGGCCTTCATCTCCCCTTCCTCACAACTGCACAGCACACATTAAAAGATTATAATTCTCTGGCTTTGCTGATTTGTGTGCACATTACACTACCCCAGACTTTCAGCCAAGTTTCTAGACTTTCACCTTCAGATTGAAACATTGAAATCTCATAATTTTCACAAACATTTGTGGGCTTGGTTTTGGCCAAAATCATCACATTCACTACCTTTGATGGATGATTTCTTCACAAAAGCCAGGCACTAACCTGCAAAATACTAGCTGTGATTCCTGCAAAGCAGCAAGTGGACCTTTACCAAGTGTTCCACTACCCTGTCTCCAGTGGTGCAAAATTACATGTATTTAAAAAAAAAAAACACTTCCATTGAAGATAATGGTGATACCTTTAGATGCAGGGTTATGGAATTTTTCTGGTCAATGGCATAGAGTACATTTGGATCTTAGGAAAAACTGCCTGTCAGGATGGTTAAGCACTGGAAGAAATTTCCTAGGGAAGTCGTGGGGATTTTTAAGAGCCAAGTTAGCCAAACACCTGTCAGGGAGGTTCTAGACCAGGGGTTCCTAAACTTCATTGCACCGCGACTCCCCCCTTCTGGCAATAAAATTACTACATGACCCGTGGGGAGGGGGGTGTCAGAGCCCCACCACCCTAAGGGTGGAGCTCAGGCTTCAGCTTCAACCCCGGGCCCCAGCAAGTCTAGTCCTGGCCTGGACGGCCTCATTAAAACAGAGTCCCAACCCACAGTTTCAGAACCGCTGCTCTAGATAATACGTGTCCCCTGAACTCACAGCAGGGCTCTGAACTAGAAGACCTCTCGAGGTCCCTTCCATTCCTACGATTCTAGGATTCTACACATAAAAACAAATCTTCCCTCAGCTTGAAACTTACCTTCTTTCTCATTACGACGTGGAGATGCTGAAGTTTGTTGTAAATAGCTGCTGTTGCAAGAGCCAATAGCACTGGTAATAAGAGAACTGAAACTAATATCTTTTGGCTGAATTAAGAAACATGAATTCTCCCGGCAGCTCTCTGAGCTGCTGACAGCCATTAGACTTATTCCTCCAGGCATTGTTTTTGCCAGTGTGTATTTTTTTTAATCCTTTTTTTCTTATTGCCAGGCACGTTTCAAGCTATGCCATGCAACGTAGAGCAGTAAATTGAAATTAACATTATCTAAACCTGCAATTAAGGGGGAATTAATTTTTCTTCATTGAAAATTAAAAGGAAAGAAAGCCTGCACCCCGGTACTTCATAAAGAAAATGCATTGTCACATTTTTAAGTCAAAGCTAATTATGAATTATGGATTATTTGCAAGAAAGCAATACAAAAGGACCCACCGGGCTTAGATCCAAAGATGAAATGAATTTATGATAAAGTTGATATTGACCCATTATTTATAAAGTCAGTTAAATTCATCTTAGGCGGGGGCTGCTAGTGAAAAATGATTTATTATACAAAGTAATGTAAAATGTAATGAAATAGATAGTCTCTTTTTGAAATAAATTTACCAGATCTAATGGATAACAATAAGTCTATTTCAACATGAAATGCCACTTTAGCTCCCAACTAAATGTGGGGGTTGCTAATGCATTTGAGCTCTTGTGTTGAAAAGTTTTGTCAGGAGAATAGATGGAGATACTGATTTTATTTTTGGCTTTTAAATTAACTGCAGTTATGATATTGCAGCATTTGCCATTCCCCTCTCCCTTCCCCCGACCCACAAACGAATACAGACTATTTTCTAATTGAGATGCAGTGGATTCGACCACTGCCAGCTGTACAAGTGTTTCTCTGGAGCAAACACAACTTGGAGCTGTGCAAGTCATGAGACCAAGCAAGGGGATCTGGGGTCACCCCCTCGTCACTCCCAGCTAGATTTCAGAATATCCCACATCCTGTTTGACATGAAAATAAAGCTAGGCAAGAAGCGAATGAAAAACATCACCATGCCACAGGGCTAACGAGCCACAGAACTGCCTGACAAGTGCCTCTCTCTCTCTGTTCAAAGCTTGGACTGTTTTCTTTATGTGTAAGGATGGGGCTGGGAGGAAGAGTCAGCCCGTCCCCAATCCAACCCACCCCCAGATTGCTCGAAAACCACAGAAAAAACAACAAAGCTGCAGAGTGGGCTTGTGCCAGTTCCAGTTGAAGTCAACGGCAAAACTCCCTCCTACTGCAGAGTTATCAGGCTCTTAAGATTTTGACCAGGTGCTATTACCGAAGTGTCTCTCACTGCCATTAAGTTGGGGAGCTATATAGGCCATTAACCCTACCCACCTTTGTGCTTGGGCCTGACCTAGGACTTCTTTGCACTGGCACTTTTCACTGCGGACGCCCACATATTCACCAAGCCTCACCACGTCAACCTATGTGAGGTTAGCGAGTATTATGCCCATTTTACAGATGGATAAACTAAGTTACAGGGTGATGATGGGCCAGATGCTACTCTCCACATGTGTAATACCTTACTCTGTCAGTGGTCTCAGGGAAATCAGTAGGACTGTCTGTGGAGCAGGGTACCACCCAGTATGTGTACAGGTGGCAGGATCTAGTGCTGTGTGTTTTGTTCAAGGGAACATAGAGATTTAGTAGCAGTGCCAGGAAGAGAACAGAGTATCCTAGGCCCCAGGCCAGCAAGACATTTAAGCACATGCTCATGTTTAAACACAGGAGTGGTCCCATTGAAGTCAGCAGGCCTCCTTTACAAAGCTCTGGCAGTGTCATGCAGCCTTAAATATAGCTGCAGGTTACACTTACTCCAAATTTAAGCCCCCTTTACCTTGCTAGAGTGTCAGACCTTAGTATCAGTCAGAATCAAACCCCAATAGTGTTTTGAGCATGTCCTTTGCTGGATCAGGGATCTATGAATCTGTTGCTCTAACCACTAGACAGACATCACTTCTTGCAATCACTCTCCAGAGTGTACGTCCTTACCCGGAGCAGCCTGCTCCTAGATGAGGGGACAAGCCGGCACGTCTCACAACATTAATTCTATTGTAATGACTGCTGTAAAGACATCATTTGAATTGTAATGTTTTATCAGTTTTACTTTTTCTCCATTTTAGTTTCCAGAATAATCCATTCTCTTATCTCACTTTTACTTTTTAGCCTTTGAACATTTCTAAGCTCTAGTATTTGTGCATAATGCAAAAAAATCTCATTGCCACAGGAAAAGCCATTTCTCTCTCTTCTTTTTTTTAATTTATTCATAATTAAAACTCCTGTGTTAGTGACAGTTTTCAAATCTGACATGACATTTTTATAATCTAGTTAATATCGCAAAAGGTTTCACTGCATTGCAATCTGGGAAATATGCAAAATAAGACGACAAGAAGAAACATTGCCTCAGTAGTGTTTAATCATAAAGCTATGACTGAAGAATGATTGTTTTTATTATAGGAAAACTACATAACAGGGTTTGTTTTTGCCAAAAGCGAGTGATAGCTCAATACATTTTTCTCTGTAAGAATTCTCTCATCATCACAGCTTCTCTGTGCAGACAGGAAGATATGGTGATATTCACTAACATTGCAAACATACATGGGTCTCAATCCAAAATCCATAGTGAAGCCTATAGAAAGATTCCAAAGTCCATTGATGTCAATGGGCTTGGGATGAGGCCCTATATGACTATATCCCTCTCCTCCTACCTTCCGTATGTCACTTGCCATCTTGTATTATAAACTCTGAGGCACAGAGCATGTCTTCAGATATGTCTGCGCAACATTCAGCAGGCTGTGAACTCAATCCTGGTTGGCGCCCCTAGGTGCTAGTGTAATATAGATATTATAGCAAATATATGTTAACATGAACTATATATTTTTATTATCGTATCTGTACAATTATTCCTGAATACTCATGCAGGTCCCCAGCCTGAATACAGCAAGGCTGGGTGGTGAGTGACACAGTGGGTGAAGGGACCCTCTCAGAAGCTGGGAAGCCCCTCCGTGGAAGCAATACATGCTTCCTATTTGCCTCCTGGCACAGGTGGAGGAATGAGGGATCTATGCAGTGGTGGGTCCCCTGACTGCACTTGGCAGAACCCTATGTGGTTGCAAAGGCAGGGGCAAGATTTCCTCAGGTGCATGATGTCGCTCTCCTATCACATACCCAACGCCATGTACAAGAAAAAACGCATTCAGCCAGCAAATTGGACTGAAAATCAACCACAATAAGACAGATATCATGACCTTTAATATTGCTTCACCATTACCAGGATGGATAGAGGATTATGTTCTCACCAATGTAGAAACATTCACATATCAGCAACATCAGCCAGGACGGTGGAACAAGCCAAGACATCCAGAACAAAATCAGTAAAGCCAGGAACACCTTCAGGAACTTAAATACAGTCTGGAAATCATCAAAATACAACACCAAAACCAAACTCAAGATGTATCAGCGCTGCGAACTTTCAATACTACTTTATAGTGCAGAATGCTGGGGAATGAGAAAGTAGGACATGTCCAAACTGTCTTCATTCCATACAACCTGTCTCAAAAAAATCCTCTGTATCTTTTGGCCCAGAAAAATCTCAAACCAAGATCTATTGACACAGTGCAGCCAACAGGATCTGAGCACCATCATTGCCAGGAGGCCTTGGAGATGGATCAGTCATGTGCTTTGGATGGAAACTGATTCCATCACCAGAGTAACAATAAGATGGACACCTGAAGGCAAGTGAAAATGAGGCCGCCTGAAAACAACAAGGCAAAGAGCTGTGGAAGCTGAGCAGAAAAACCTGGGGCACAGCTGGGGAACCATTAAAAGACTTGCCAGAAACAGACAGGAGTGGAGAAGCTTTGTCGCTGTCCTAAACGCCAGAGGCATACTAGGAACATGATGATGATGATGTAATTCTGAGTCCCTCTAGAGGTCAGCCTGAGTTTGTGATAAAACTATAGGAGTCTCCATCAAGGGGAGATGGGAGAGATAAGGAGGGGAGGCAAGGCCGTAGGGAACTGCCTGGGAATTTAGGGTTAGCTCTTGAGGCATCCAGTGGAGGGAAGTGCCCCAGCAACATGGCTGCGGAGGCTCACTGCTTGCTACTTTTTAGTGAGGAGCTGCTTAACCAACAGCATTAGCTCATTTGGGGGAAACTCACAGGATTGGTGAGGGGCAATGCTAAATAAGGCATTCAGCTGCATTCAGACTACTCTCTCCCCTCCTGGAGCCCCATCCCTATCCACACAGGGGACCCCATTGAGCCAGGGGAAGAACAGGGAATGCCACAGACATGGCACTCTCCCCCCTTCTGCACCTCCCCAAACTCTGTTCCAACGTGTTTTGTCACGTCCATCCAGAGGGGGCAGGAAGGACAATTTGCCTCTGACTTCATCTGGGTGGCAGCATATGCACTCGTGTTACAGTCTCCATTCTGTGCACAGAAATCCCTAATGACGTCAATGGGAAAAATAGTGGGCAAAGAGAGCCCTACAAATCTATGCAACAACTTTTTGGAAGAAGGGCGTCTGACTGAGTGACATGGGCCAATTGCAGCCAAGAGCTGGACAGAAGCTTTCTCTAGAAATGAAAATCAATAGCAAAATGAGTGCAGAAGCTTTGAAGTGTGCATAGAGGCTGACTTCTATAGCCAAATGATTTATCCTGCATTTACTTTTCTGGTCATTGTCTGAGGCAGTGACACCTGACTTGTAAGATCTTTGGGGCAAGGTAGCTTTTTTGGGGAAGTTGGGGGGGGGGGGAAGAGGGAGAGAAGGAGTGAGAATGTGTATACCCAGGTGCAGGGTCCTGTGTGCTGATTCCCAATTGGGTCCTTTAGATGCTATTGCAGTAATAAAATAAATAGATAAATAATGTGTATTAATGGCGAAATAATTTAGCATGTATATTACACCATTTCTGCATATAGAATAAGTTTGCATTCATGGTACTGTCGTTTACACACAACCCTTAATTGTACATTCTGAAACCCATATATATATTCAGCTTTAACACAGTTTTCAAAGAGTTAAAGACAGTGCCTCATTTACCTACAAGGATAACTTTCTTATAGAACACACAAATGCCTCTGGCATAATTTATGGAAGTTGCTTAGCTGATATTTACAGCTGCTACAATGCATGCAAGATACAGCTTCAAACAATTCACAGGCGCATCCCTAAGATGTAACCTAATACTGCCAGCATGAGTCAGCTTTAAACAAATAACACAACGGTGTCATAATCTTTACTTAGTACAACCTAGTACTGATCTTCAAACTTCAGCTGTTTAGGCGCAACTGTCTGCATTTCATTAGCAACAGAAGCTGGACTAGAAAGTGAGTGAGTTTGTGTGTCTTAAACATGTTTTTCCTCTCCAAATTTCCCCCAACTTCTCACTGTGGAAATCATATGATCTGTTGTCACGGTTCTACACATTTAAAGGGGCAGAAAGAATAAGGAGACACTCAAATGTTAGTAAAATAAATACTGGTAACTTCCTTTCTACTGGCAAATACCATCAAATGTAAAAATAAAATAACTTTTGGGTTAATTCTATGATAAAATCCAGTGGAGGAACTTATGGCCTAAGAGTCAATAATCACATAATTCTCTTATATTTGTTCCTCCTTTTCAGAGTGGGCCATCAGCTTTCTTGTTTCTTTTCCTGCATCCTATTTCCATATATTAGTTGTATTACAGTAACGCCTACAGACCTCAAAGAAGATTCAGCCCCACTGTGCTAGGCACTGTACATGTTCCCTGGCATCACAAGCATACATTCTAAATAATAACCAAGACAGGCAAAGGATGAGAGGGGAGAACAGAAGCACAGATAGACAAAGTGATTTGGCTAAGGTCACATAGCAAGTCAGTGGAAGAGCCAGGACTTGAACCCAGGTCTCTTAAGTCCCAGTGTTCTAGCCACTAGACAATCCTGTCACCAGAAACATACCCACTGGGTGACTGGTGACATGCAGTAACAGAGGATATCTAAATGTGTGGTTATACAGGAGACAGCTGGCACAACAAGCCTTCTGTCCCTGTATAAGGACAGGAATGATGGGGATGTGTTAGTCAGAGCTTACCTTTCTCAGCAGCATTGTGTTTGGAGGCGGAGGGAAGAGGGAGATAAAAGGGGATTCTCTCCATTATATTGCACCAGAGGTGCAAGTAGGGTGGTCTAGTCTGGTACGCCGTACCAGTAGGATACTTAATGTTTCACAAAAACAATTACCATTTCCAAACAGCTCCCGTATCAGGAGCACTGAATTGTTCTAGCATAACACTTTTCATTGGGACAACATCCAGTACATCAGTAAGTGAAGACACTGAAGGAGGAGAGATTATAACAATGCAACATGCACTTCAGAACTCAGCATCAGATGATTTTACAGAACAAAAACAGCCTGTGGAGCTGGGAGCTACAACCATGGTTGATGCCACTCATTCTCTCCCTCATGATTTTTCCTTCTCTGTGCTCCAATATTACACATAACACTAAGATATTTGCTGCACAGTCTTAGAGCCTTACATTTCCATCTGCCTTTCACGTGCATTTCCTGCCTTGCAGGCTGAATTCTGAAAAGACAGTCCCTTTCTTTCAGGAAGGAAAAGGCTAAAAGACTCCAGGATTCTACACAGGTGCTCAGTTAGAGACAACCAATGAATCTCTCCACCAGCATCTATCAGCATGGCAGTTACCTTCTAATGATCTGCCTGCCTTCTTTCCAAATGGCTCAATTTCCTTTACTCGCCTGCTGCAAACAAGTTTCATCAACGTATCTCCCCATTTATTTTTATTGTTCTCCATTCCAGCATGCAGCATTCCTACATGCCACGGGCTGCCACAGCATGCTGTCATTCACATTGCAACCAACATGTGAGATTCTCCCTTGGGGTCTCATTCGCTATTCTGTCCTGTATGCGCAATTCCGAACCCAAAGGCCAAGCACTGGACAGACGTCCTGCCTCGTTATAGACTTCCCCCTCCCCCTTTCCCATTTAAAGCTGAAAGATAAAACGTCGAATCAGCAGCACCTATGCTACAAACACAGTGACAAAACAAGCACAAGCTGCTACATTTTTGTCATGGAAAAGGACATTTCCCGTTATATTCAGAGGAAAAACACTCCACGCTCATTTCCCAAAAGCATGCAATAGAATCATAGAATATCAGGGCTGGAAGGGACCTCAGGAGGTCATCTAGTCCAACCCCTGCTCAAAGCAGGAAACTTTGAGTCGGACCAAACTTCAAAGGCAGTCAAAGTGCGCGCAACCAAGTCAGGAAAACAAAGATGCTGCCAACTGTAAAAAAACGAAGGGCAACAGCGAACACTTTGCTGCCTTATTGCAGGTTTCATCTTTCTGCCGGTGATGAGCAATGGACTCAGATGCTGACATCTGCTTTGCCAGTCACAAAAAAGGTAGCGTTGGTTCCAACAGGACGGGACCACACCCAAGCAATAACATGGGGCCTGATGGGTGGAGAAGAAGGGCTGATGGAGCTAGGAGAGAGGCTAGGAGAGAGGCATTCTGTATTATTGCAGAACTCCTCTGTACAGCCCAACAGGATATCAGCATTCTGCAGCCTGGCAAGGGTTTTACTTAGAACCACATCATGCTTCCCCTCAAAACCTTCTGATTGGAGGTAGGAGGGCAGCATAGAGGGAGAAGCAATGGCTGCACAGTTGTAGGGGTGGAAGGGAGCATGAGAGTCCCAGGAGCCACAGGCATGGAACCCGGTCTCCTCCTGGAACAGAGTCTGCAGCTCCATACATGATCCCCCAGGAATCCTGCCACTCCCACCCCTCTCACACAGCTGAACTATTATCATGTTTTTGGCCAATGGAGCATCACTTGCCACTTATGGCCCAATCCCGCCTCCAAGTAGGTTCCCATTGTAACCAATATTGTACCCAGTACTTGGATTTCATGTTCTTGTTTCCCCTCCCACTCAAACCTTATTTAGTAATAATAAAAAAGTAAAGCCCCCCACTCAACAGCAAAAAAAAATTAAACTGAGTCATCGGAAAAAAATAAATCCTTTAAATAATAATCCTCACCTCTCCTTCCCCCATTCAGTTGAAGATGACTTTTTCCTTCTGAACTGGGATTCTTCCTCTTTTTCCTTGTCCAGATGCAGCATTTCCAGAAAGTCTTTCTTCTGCATTGGTATTCGCATAAATACAATGAATTGGGTGGTTGTTTTGAGGAAGTTATTGAAGGCCAAAGCTGCCTGGATCAAAAGAGGCCCACTGCACAATTAACAGACCCTATTTTCCTTCTCGCCACAGTCTCTCTTTTCAGCTCCACTCCTTGTCAGGATTCTGTTTTACATCCTTTCATGGTGCTGGCAGTGAAGGTGGATGAGTCAACATTTGCTCCAGAGCTAGGTATAATGGAAAGATACTCACCTGAAGTTGGGTTACAGCAACAAACCCAACCCATGCTTTTGAGGTACCTGGCAGATTGGCTTATCTGTTACCCTTCAGATACCTGCCAGTACAAATGGGTTTTCCTTAAGTGCTTAGAATAAGGACCTGATTCCCCTTTTAAAGACAGTGATGAGAATCAGGAATAACTCCACTCAAGTCAACAGAGTCATAACTGGTAGAAGAGTGGATTCACCCCATTCTCTCTCTCTCCATGTTTTTCTTTTTCTCCCCTTATTATTATTACTAGCTATTTGCGTTACATAAGAGCCTAAAGGACTCAGACAGCAGGGCTACATTTGTTAGTTGCTGCACATGCACATATTAAATACAACCACATATAGATTACACTCTAAACAAAAGAGTGGGGAAGGGAAGAGGTGAAGTGAGTTGCCTAAGATCATACAGCAGGTTAATGGGAAAGGCAAGAATAGAACCAGAACACCCAGCTCAATGCCCTGTTCACTGGACCACACTGCATGTTCATTCCAGTAACTCTTTCTATAAGGAAGAAACAATTCTTTAGGATTCCTTTCCGGGGCAGGTAAGTCCTGTCTAATCTTGGGCATCGCTATACCAGTAAAAACCATCACTCCACATAATGTTAGGGCAGTTTGAAGACTGAACATCTGAATCCTTCCCACATGGTCAAATTTTAGAGCCCAAACAAGGCTCTACCATCTCTGCCTATCTTGGGCTGCCGAAGCTGGTGAATGCAGCTGCCACCTTCCCAGTCTGTGACATTATTTCCTTCTGGACACCCCTATTGGATTGCATGATATTGCCAAGTTCTGTGACTTGATTCATCTCTTGCATTCCCAGAGTTGCCCAGAGGGGGGCGTGTAAGTGGGGCAATTTGCCCCAGGACCCCATGAGAATATAGTATTCTATAGTATGGCAACTTTTTTTTATGGAAGGGGCCTCCAAAATTGCTTTGCCCCAGGCCCCCTGAATCCTCTGGGCAGCCTTGTGCATTCCTTCTGCCTGCTGGTGCAATGCTTGGGTGGGGAGGTGCCAGGATTCTCATTAGATTTGTTTTTTTCATAACTCGTTACCCACATCTTTTTTGCAGTGCTGAACAGCCTTTCCGTCTTTGCCTGCCTATTGGTTAAGATGTCATTTAGAAGAGCTCTGTGAACCGCAAAATCTAATGTTATTGAGCTACATGATGCCTGCGTTGCATCCATCTACTCTTCCTCCTAATAAAGTCAACAACAATGCCAGACCTGAGAGGTGAGAAAATGCATCCTTGTTTGACACCAGTGTCTGTCGAACCATGTTCTCGAGTCTGTACTTCGACTGTGCAAGCTGCACCTTGAAAACAATGATTATTAATGATGACGATGTGGGTTGGTCTACCATAACACTTCAAGATTGCCAGAGTGAGTCACGATGGAGGCTGTCAAATGCGTCCTTGAAATCCATGAAGTTTATAGTAAGTGGGTTTTGCCATTTGATGCTTTTTTTGATGATTATTCTTAGGGTGAAAATGTGGTTCACACAGGAACTTCTGGGTCAGAATTCAGCCTGCCCTGCCCTTAGCTTCACCTCAATTACTTCCTTTACTCTGCTTAAGGTGATATTGCAGAAGACTTTGCCTTTCACTGAAAGCAGCGTAACTCCTTGCCAGCTATTAGTGTCACTTAAGTCACCTTTCTTTGGTATCGTGACTGTGTGTCCAAAGGGCTTTTCTACACTGGCACTTTACAGCACCGCAACTTTCTCACTCAGGGGTGTGAAAAAACACCCCCCTGAGCACTGCACGTTTCAGCGCTGTAAAGTGCCAGTGTAGACAGTGCACCAGCGCTGGGAGCTATTCCCCTTGTGGAGGTGGTTTTTTCAGAGTGCTGGTGCCGCGACCACACAGTGCTTTAATGTTGCTAGTGAAGACATGCCCTAATGGAAAGTTCATGCCACTCACACACCTTTATGGTAAGTTATGTGAAATAGGCGTGTCGTGTCACTCTGTTCAAGTGTACAACAATTTCCCTAATAAAAACACAAAAGCTGAAAAGAGGGAAATGGGTAGCGTTTTCAGGCGAGAATAAACTTTGATTTGTGTGTGAAAAAAATTAGCATTGAAGCAATACATTATTAACTAACCCAGGTGTCTACAGTGACCAAATTCTGATGTCAGTGACTCTGGTGTAAATAGAAATCACTGGAGTTACTCCTGATGTACTGTGGTGTAAATGAGCTCAGGATCCAGCTCTACTTCTCTAGGCCACTGAACCCCAGTGGTGCCTGGATTTTCGTTTTTACAAATATTCCCAGTTCTCTGCCTTCTCAATTCAGCTTCATAGGTATTGCTGAGATGTCCCACTGCATGTACATAAAGTACCACCAATTTCACACTCTGTGACTATGGCATGTAAGGCAACTTGCTTTTCCAGAAGATACTCTAGTACAGGGGTTCTCAAACTGGGGGGTCAGGACCCCTCAGGGGGTCGTGAGCTGTCAGCCTCCACCCCAAACCCCGCTTTGCCTCCAGCATTTATAATTGTGTTAAATATATTAAAAAGTGTTTTTTTTTATTTATAAGGGGACTAGGAGTCTTGCTATGTGGAAGGGGTCACCAGTACAAAAGATTGAGAACCACTGCTCTACTATGTAAACTGTACAGGTTAAAGAGGGACAGATTACTAAGCAGTAGCTAGTGGAGTGGAGTTTTTTGTTTCTTTGTCAGTTGGGAACCGTTGCATTGGGTTGGTCATTGATTTTCACTGTGAAAAAACATACCTGCATGCACACACTCATAAACAAACAGGCACACACGTCAATTACAGCATGAATCTGCAATAATGTGAGTGAACAAGAATGCCTAGTCTCCAGTCCCCCCAGCAAATGCTCTGCCAGCTAAGTGACCCTATTAGCTCCAGCCAGTACAGTGCTTTCAGAACTGATCATGTAAAAATGCTGAAGATTTCAGGAGCTCTGGAATTATATCCCTTCTTCTCGATGCTACCTGAAAATTTTGGATTCAAGTGTATCCCACCCTCATTAGCAGATATTGTATTACAACAGTCAGTTTGATATCAAATTGCTTTCCGTTTGTCCATGCTACATGAAGCCATGATAATTGCCCTTATACTTAAGTCACACCTTTTTAAAACGCTTGGCGTGGGGACATGGTATTTTAAAGAGGATGAAGTGTAATAAGCTGCAAAGTACATTATTATTGCACATGGAATGGCTTAGGTAAGTAATTTGCATTTTGCTTTAAATAAAGACGTGGTATAAATCAAAGACGACTCCTCGTGCTGTGGTAACAAAGTTACCCCAATATAACTCCCGCTGTCTGTGTGGGGGGGTGGGGGGGGAGATTACCACCCATCCTGTTCTATATTTATCTTCTATTTAATTTTACTGTCCTTGCCTTGTAAAAAAGAAGGTGACTTTTCAGCCGAATGGAATTTCTGATGGAATGTAATGGATTGTAACAACTTTATCAATCTAGCCACTATCTTCCCTCACCGAAAAAATAAAAAAAGGCTAGTTGGGCAAGTGCTATCATTTCAGCTGTCTGAGTCATTACATTTTCATCTTTAGGGAGCTGAGCGTGTACGCACTGTCTGGACTCAAATGACTGCGTAATGGTTGATTGCTTCCAGTTCCTTAGGTAGGTTGGTGTTCTGCTGAAGATATTATTGGCTAAGTAATTGGGAAACTATCTTGTGCAGAAATTGTTAACCTAACACTTAGCAGGATTAGTGGAATAATTAATCATATATACATGAGATAAATGGCTGGTCTATAGGGAAGACTTTTTTCCCCCAGGGTAGGGTGAAGAGATAATTGAGCACCAACCTTGCTATGATTAAACCACCGAAAAGATAGTTTTTATTATTTCGAGTGATGCTCACCAGAATGCTTATAGCTGAAAGGCAAGTGAATGCAATGAGGGACTCCCACTGAGTTACAGAGTTACTCTGGAAAATGTATTCTACCAACTCTTATGGGAGAAGGAATAGTATCTTTGAAAGTGGCTTACCAGCCATTAACTGAAAGCTGGATTGGGAATTAAAACTAAACCTGGATTATATTTGTGGGGAGCACGTTGGATATGCACCTCAGTATGGGGTACCACTCAGATGCCATTACATCAGATTGGCGACTTTCTGGAAACACCAGAAAGAATGGACTAAAACAGCAACAAAACTCTCTCTGGCAGGTAGCAAGAAAAATGTTTCAACAATTTCATTCTCAGATACCAGTACTGATAGTGTTCATTTTGGAAATAATATAAATATGGCCTTAAGTTGATCATAAAGAGGTAACTTTATGCCTGATTACAATTTGTGCCTCTCTTAGCTAAGTAGCTCTGTGGGATGAAGGAAGAAGATAAAACAGACATTCAAAGCACTTCTAGTTTGCATCAAGTTCGGAAACCAAAAGATCCATTCAGTCTAACTAAGTTTTGTTAGTCTTTATGAACTCTGTAGACCCTTGTAAATCTATTCTTTCCAAGAAACAGGCAAAAGCTTGGCGTAGGTAAAAAAACTCAGCCATCAAATCATATGTGGACCAATGTTCAAACTGAGTAAAATGAATAATTCAACATGTAAAGAGGAAAATAAATCTATAGGCTCATCAACATCTGTTTCCATTCTTGTGTTACTATTATTGGCATTATTCTCCATCTCATCCTTACAAATGTTCAAACATTTTCTTCTAGTATTTCTGTAAACAGGACATTATGCCCTGTGAAAATATTTTGTTCAGGTCAGTAATTTGCATCATGTCCTTCATTTTTCATGCCAAGTCCTCCATACTCTCTGTTTTCTTTGCTGTGGTCCCTCTGACTAAGATTCGACACCTGTGACCAGATTTTCAGAAGTTCTCAGCCCCCCCACCATTGGAACCAGCTTTTCCTCAAAGAACTCAGCTCGTATTCAGGCACTGAAACACGTGGCCAGGTTTCTCAGGAGACCTCAGCATTTTTTTATTTGTTTAAGATTAAAAAAACGACACATATAAAAGCTCTGAGCTCCCAGCAGCACAAATATCAATATACAAGTGAATTAACAAAACCAGCAGCAGTAAAGAATCAAATTGAAAAAGAATTTACTTCAAGCAACCAATAAGAACAGAAAAGCTCTAGAAGGCTTTTACCTCGATCCTGTCCAGAAAAGGCTCTTCCATCCAATTCTACCCAGAAAGTTGGGTGTTGAGCTTTTTAGGGCCAAATCCTGGGCCCCTCCCCCCCCCCCCTCCAAGACACAAGAGCAGACATCAAGCTGTCTTAAAAGGAGTAGCTGAGGGTTTACCTCAGGGATGAATTTGGCATAATTATTCTGTTCTGGATCCACACCAAACATTTGGCCATAGCACTCTTAACCTATTGTGTTCTAAATCAACACCTCTACAGTGATTGAAGAAGTCCCACCAGGTTTCTGATCCTACAACATGGATTCTAAAAGTGGCATCTACACAAGTACTTGGCTTTGACTCAGGCAAATGAACCACATTTCAGCCAGTGAACTAACATCCCTCCCCCAATGCAAGTAATGAAAAGCAAGTAAAAGCACAATGGTGGGTGTGAAGTAAACAGTAAACTATTGTCTGAATTCTAGAGAGGGGTACATATTGGGGTGGAGGAGTGACCCTGGAAACTTGTGGACAAAAAGATTTCCGAAGAATTTTTGGAAGTAACCTCAAGGACCAGGCCTTAAATCCTAGGGCCCAAGACCAGGACACGTGTCCCATTTCCTGGAATGCACTCAATAGTTCCTAATGAAGGCGGTTTAAAGAGTATGAAGCCACATCCATGGTCATCCTAAGAAAGGATTCCTACAGATGACACAGGAACTCTTTGGCCGAGCGGTGATGGGAGTGGTGACCATGTCTGAATTAATAAAAAACTTGAGGGGGTGTGGGTGTGTGTACATGAGAGAGAGAAAGAGAGAGAGAGATGCCTCTCTCCAGTGACTGGCCCACTGAAAGTATAGGGAACCCACTACTATAAGCCATCCCAGGAGATTTTTTTAGCTCAGTGGTAGAGTCCCTTTGTTTGAGGTGCTGAATAGGCAAAGTCCTAGTCTGGATTTCCTGTGTGTGTAACATCTCTCATTGTGGATGCCCTTTGCATGACCTGGATATGCTGCACGGTATCATCATAACATCTGTCACAAGAACAATCTTTCAAGCCTTACTCAGGCAAAGCTCCCATAGTCTTTAATTCACTTTTTGCCTGGCTGGAGATTGCCGGATTAAAAGAGAAAATATTTTGGAGGCCTCAGTCCTCCTTAACTGTGATAAACAATATTATAGAAAGGAAGGAAAAAGGGAAAATTTTTAAAAAAAAAACCACCTCCCTTTTCAACCTTGATGCTCTGGGAGGAAAAAAAAGGGCTCCCTCGGCTAATGCTGCATTAAACACTTTATGTAATTACTCTCTGCCTCAAAGAAGCTCTATTTTAAGATTTTTAAACTTTGTTCAGCAATTTTCAGGATAAAGAATGTTGATTGTAATGATGGCTCAGAGTCTATTAGAGGAAAGTGACACAAGATGTGAATACAAAGCCATCCCTTTCTTCCTTGTCCACAGATTCCTCTGATGTATTGTGCGCCACAACATTGAAAGTTAAAGCAAGGAATAAGCCTGTTAATTTCAGATTTGGTTCCAAAAGGATTAAAAACAAATGTCGAAGGTCAACATTTAAGAGTAAAATTCAACACTTTTTATACACCAGCTTTTTTTTTTTAAAAGAACTATCAGTAGTGAACTGGGAAAACCTCCAGTCATAACAAGCAGCTCAAAATTTAATTTTATATAAATTGCAGCCACCTGCTTACTCAGTTTCCAAAAGAAAGCCTTTTGTGGGCTATAAAATCAATTTCTTTAGCTAACAGAACCTCTGGGAGCTTTGGCTAGTCTTCTATCTAAGATGTCCAGTCTTTTGCCTCAAACGCTATGCATTATTAGAAGATTAGTAAGCAGTTACCTTAAACTAACCAACCATTAGCTCTCCCAATACAACTAGATGCATACATTAGAAGTGACAATACACGCAAAAGATTTGGAAAGGTATGGAATCCCACTGCACTAATGAAATATCGATTGCTAAAGTAGAGAACCGCATGAAGGTGCCATTGGCTATGCAGCAGGAACCTGAAATGCCATCTGAGGAGTTGTTGCTATATGCAGCATTGTACACGGATCTTTGCTGATTTTAAATGCTTCCACTAGGTGGAGTTTTTTGTTTGTTAAAACAGTGGCAAATGGCCGTTTTAATGTGGGAAGGAGGAAGGCGAAGGTAAACGAGTATAAAACCAGATTTATGGCCCCAGTTCAGGAAAGCACTTAAGCACATGTGTAACACCACCCCTGGATGCCCGAAGAGGCAATACTTCTCCACCCGCAAGCACTGAGTCTGTGTGCTACAAAATCAAACTTATTAAAGAGGATCCAACATTAATTTGGGAAAACACCACAGTTCAAAAGCAAAACATCCACCCCACAGTGCATTGGGCACTGTCCTTGGCCTCAGTGTCTCACCTTGTGTTGTGAAAGTCCAACAAACGAATGTCACTTAACACACCACTCCCCTTTCCCTCCACTGCACCCCACTCACAAGTGCCAGTCCTTGGTTAGCGATAGGGTGACCAGACAGCAAATGTAAAAAGTCGGGACGGGGTGGGGGTGGGGTAATAGGAGCCCACATAAGAAAAAGACCCAAAAATCGGGACTGTCCCTATAAAATTGGGACATCTGGTCACCCTAGTTAGCGAAGACCCAGAAGTTCAGAGGTGTGTTCACAGGGGTGCAATGTCACATTCTGAGGTTCCTCCCTTTAACTCAGCTGTCAGTGATTTCAGCTTGTAGTGGGGAGCCGCTCTGCCCATACAGTTTCTGTGTTGTTTTCCACTGCAACGCTGTCCCTGCACAATGTCTAAGGCTCAGCCCCTAGCCCTGCTCAGCAGCAATGTCAGCTCCACAAATCACCAGCTGGAAACAAGGAATCTCAACTGAGAGACTAATCAGCTCTGTCTGTAAACACTGGCAAGTGACAGGTCAAATGGTGCTAAAACTCTTTAGGGCAAGTTCAAACAGCCAGATAGAAACACCTGTCTCTACTCCCTCTCCCTCTCACTGGGATCTGGCTCCCTAGCTAGCAAGTGAGGTTCAGTTTAGGGTGACCCCCCTCAATCAGGATGTGCTAAGCACAGTTCTGCTGCCCTTTACTCGTACAATGAGGATAACATTTTATTACCCCTGCATTCAAATACCAGAGTGATTTTTAACTCCAAACCAGCCAAAGTTAGTAATTTTGGCCAAGCAACTCCATCTGCTGCACACCTAGGCAAACTAGGGGTGTCTACTCAAATGTGGTCTGCTCCTGAAGTCTTTTCCCCCAGCTCATCACTAGATGTCAGGAGAGAGATCATTCAGAGCCTGCTTACGCATGCTTAAAGTGCTTTGCTGATGAGGGATGTGTTCCTGAACTGAGACCTAAATTCCCCAAATACAACAAAAGGTTCATTTTGTAACTCTTACACTGCCCAAAGTTTAAGATGAAGGGCTGCAACCTACAAATTCACATCAGCTGTCTCATGTGAGTATGTTTACTAGACTATCTGCTTCTTAAAGTTGCTGGGCCAAAGTCATCCCAGGTGTAACGCCACAGTTGTGGAGGGAAAATAAAAATTAAACGGGCATGTTAGAAGTGTGACTCTATCTAGGAAGGAACACTTGAATCTGAATTTATTTAGGAATCCAGTGGGACTGGGCTGCCACTGATAAGTTTAGACATCTTTCTTTCGTTGCTCATCTTAATTCACTATGAAGGGAGAAAACATGATTGTATTCATGGGCTACTGTTACTTTGTGTCAATTGATATTCACTGTGGCTGCAGCTCATAACTCCGATTGCTTCACAATTCACATTCTTTATTCCTTAAGTGTACTAAATAGACGAATCATTGCCAAGAGCTTTTGCAATTTAAAACATGTTTGTGGCAGAAATGCCAGAATGAATACAGACTATTATTTCCCTTTGAACCCTAATAGGTGTCATCTGTATCGGAGCAGCTAAAAAACAGATACAGGAAAAAAGAGACATTCTATATTTCTATTTGATCCCCTACAGTATTTTGCCTATAAATACTAAATATATGTATGACTGTATAAACCTATTTAAAACATCAGGAAACTGGCTGTAGTTTCCACAGACATGGCCTGGATGCACAAAAATCTTTATACCCATTTGCTGCTTGGTAGCTTCTACAAAGGAGCAGTTGGTTCCAGTCCAGGCCTGAATGGACAAGCATTTCATCATAAAAACCAGGGCCCCAATTCACATGCAGGGACGCCCAGAGGGGGGAGGGTGCAAGTGGGGCAATTTGCCCCAGGCCCTGCAGGGGCCCCCATGAGAGTTTTTCGGGGGCCCTGGAGTGGGGTCTTTGGGGCACTTCGGCGGCGGGTCCTGGAGCAGAAGGACCCCCCGCCACCAAATTACCACCAAAGCCGGGCCCCCCACTGCCGAAGACACCAGGCCCCCTGAATCCTCTGGGCAGCCCTGTTCACATGTTTGTTGGTAGCGTCAGCAGAGGAGCTGAGATCTCAGAAGTCATGAAGACTGAGCTATTTTCTTTCATCCTTAGAGGCGGCATCTTGAGGTCAGCTGTGGAGGCCTGGCAGCATGGGGAAGTGTACTCTGCAGCTGCATGGGATGAGAGGAGGACTTCAGCCACTGGAAGTCCCACGCTAGAATTGCTCACGAGCCCTGCTGTGGAGTCACTCCCCATGCAGATCTCCAGTTCAAGTCAGCGGGAGTTCAACATATGGGTTGATCCTAAAGTTTAGTCCCACCTATATTAGTGGTCAAACTGAATGTAGGAACAGCTGATATTACTTGCGACGTCACTTGCTACAATGTCTTTTGACTTTCATGATCATAAGGGATATGTCACTTTCAACCCATACATACAATACATAGCTACACCATCAAATCTGTGATTTATTTGGGGGTCAGCAGAGAGATGGAATTGTACATTTGAGAAAATATTTTGTCTAGCAGGAAACTGAGCACCAGACTCTCCATACTTGTGATTAATCCCCAGCACCCTATTGAAATTCAGGTGATCTAAGAAATATTGCTATGGGCTTTTGGCAAGAATAAAACTATTGATTTTGCTGTTGTGAAGAAAATATAAACATAACACTGGCCTAACTCAAGGTATTTTTCCCTTTGTTTCAGAAAACTCTGGGGGTTTTCCACTATCTGTCATTAAGGCCGAATTTCAAAGTAATGTGAAATTGGCTGGCATATGATCAATTAAAACTGATCTATAGATTTTTTTAAAAGAGTCTTTCAACAGGTTCTTGAAAAGACCAGTGCTTAATTTACTGTAACATTTTAATACTTTAAACTGACCTCAAATTAAATAGCCATTGCCTAAAACAACTATAATAAAGAGCAGAAAAAAGTGGCAGAATTAAATATACCAGACCTACATCATAGATCACCAGCAAATGGCAGGAGTGATTGTACCTAAAGTCCCAATCCTACAATTTGTCTTGCCCAAGCAGAGCCCCAGTGAAGTTACTATGACCCTGCCCATACCAAATGAATTGCACCGTCAAGACCTAAATGCTGGTGTTGACGAAAAATAAGGGACTCAAATTTTTACCATAATGTCATCTGATTTTTCAACCAGTTCTCACCCTAATGGTGATAAGGCATGGGGTTCTCTTAGCTCTCACTGAAACAGCTAGCACTTCGTAGGACAAGGCCGTAAACTCTGTACAATCCCCTCTAGCTTGGATATTTGCATTCCACTCCAGTGGAGCTCACATTTGAGGCTCATTCCACGTCTTTAGATTAGTTTTAAAAGCAAAAAATCACAAATTATTAGTAATGCTATGCAAATTGCTACCAAATCAATGCAGCAGAACGAAGAAGGAATTTTAAAGGAGTGTGCATGCCTCTCCATTCTAGCTGGGATTTAGCAGAAAAATCAGTGCCAAATAATGAATAGCCTGTTATTTCTCCATGATATAACGTGAAAAATGAAATGTTTACTTTTTCAATTACCATTGCTGAGATGGTAAAACAGCAGGAGAAAAAAAGGCTAGCATCAGTCCAGATTTATAGGAGCCAAAGCAGCACTACTGTATATGAAAGAATAGCACACATATACACATTTGCATTGCCATAGCAATTGGGAGCTCCTCAAACATAGACAAGGGCGGTATTCTGCTAGGCGTTATACAAACACAGAACAAAGAGATGGTCTCTGCCTCAAACAGCTGGAGAGTGCTTTGGGTTAAACCAGCCTTCGGAGAGCGCACTAGGGAAAGCGCTCCAGTCTGTCCACACTGACAGCTGCAAGCGCACTAGCGTGGCCACACTTGCGGCATTTGCAGCGGCATTGGGAGCAGTGCATTATGGGCAGCTATCCCAGCGTTCAAGTGGCTGCAACGTGCTTTTCAAATGGGGTGGTGGTGGAGTGTGTTGTTTGTATGTGGGGGGAGAGAGAGAATGGGTTTTTGGAGTGCTGAGAGTGTGTCAGCACGCTATCTTGTAAATTCAGATCTCCCTAGCCCCCTGCCTCTCACTCAGTAAACGTTTGCTTTGCCCCCTTGCAGATAAGCAGCCGCTGTCTGAAATGGAGCTCTGATAAGGCACTTCCGCATTCCTCAGCCGATTTCACAACAAAGAGAAGAGAGGCCACTTGACTTAAGGGGATTATGGGACGTTTCTGGAGGTCAGTCAAAGCACTGTAACGTAACTCCTTGTTCACACTGGCCCATGGGCGTCTCAGCCAATATGCAACAGCCATTATCCCTCTCGTGGAGGTGGAGTACCAGGAGCGCTCTAGCAGGGAGTCAGAGCGCTCTACGTGCCTTGCCAGTGTGGACAGGGAGTAAGGTAGAGCACTCTGGGAGGCTTTATTGCGGTATAAAACGCCGGTGTAGCCAAGCCCTAAGGGAGTCCAAGGAAACAGTGAGACAATAGTGATCAGCTTACTAAGCAGTGGCCTTAGCACACTAATGACCTCGCCATTGTCAAGTAGTTTTTAGGAATCTCAGCAAAGAACTGCTTTAAGGAGGGCGCTGAAAGATAATGACATACCTTTATGGGGGAGCTGCTCCCAAGAATGAGGGGCAGCATGGGAGAAAGCACACAAGTGCTTGTTTGAAAATTTAACAAGTGGGCAATGGAAGCTGGCAACACTGGTTGGAGGCAGGAGCTGGCATCACTGAGAGATGATAGGTAGGTAGGGTGAAGGTAGGTCATGAAAGGCCTTGAAGATGAAGACAAGCAGCTTACGTTTGATGCAATAGAGGCAGCAGAGGGATGCAAAAAGAGGGATAACATTTGGTCTCAAAATTTGGTCCATATTATTATTACATATATTTGATATAAGCATCTTAGAAATTGTTGAGCAAATACAAACACCCTCCCCACTCCCCCCCCCCAAGGCACACGGTGTGTCAGTATCAAAGGAACCCGGAACATCCAGCTCTAAAGGCATGAGCCTCTACCACTGGGGCTAAAGGAGTAACTCCATTCGCTGTCGGCTATAGTAGAATCTTATCTTTTTATGCAGATCAACCAATAGTGAGGGACACAATCCCACTCTCATAGGAGACTTGCCTTTGGTTAGGGACAGAATGTGAATGCACACTGGGAGAGGACTTTTGCTACCACGTTGTCACGGACTCACAGATCGTGCCCATTCTTGGCCCTGTACGATCTGTGGGGGGTGCCCCTTTCAGTGAGACAGCCCTTCTCAGGGGTCCACTCTCTCCGGGGGTCAGGCCCCTCCACCTTCTGGAGCCGCACCTCTCTGAGCCTTAGCACGTCTGTCTCTCGCCGTGGGCCCCCCTCAGGGAGTCCACTCACTCTGGACCCCCCAGGCCTCCACCCCCCCAAAGGAGATGGTGCAACCCTGTTCTCTAGACCAGAGTGACTCTCAGCCAGCGTAACACAGGGGGGTTTATTGAGAGTTGAACACAGCCCAGGAAACTCTCCGGGCTCAGGCCTAGCCTCCCTCAGCACAGCACATCCCAGTCTCCCTGCATCCAGGTGGGCCCTGCCTGCTCTCCCTCTCCCTCTCCAGCCCCGAGCCCTCCTGCTTCCCAGCTGGGCATCTGATATCATCGGCCCTAAGCCTCACCTCTGTCCATTGTCTTCTCTTCAGGTAAACAGGGTCATAAACCGGGTCGCCCGGAACGCCTCTCCTCGCTTCTGTCCTCTGGCCCCCTCTGGCTGGAACCGGCTGGTTAGGTCATTGGGGTCCTCTCTTCACAGCCCATTGTCCTCCCACTGGCCAGAACCTGCTGCGACTCCTGAGCTGGGCCTCCAGGTCACCTATCACTGTGGTTGGGGTATCTATTCTCCAGTTCATTGGCCGGGATCCCAAGTCCCCTCTCCGGTCCTCTGTAACAAATTCCCTCTCCCCTCACCTTGTTAAACCAGTAACACCCTGGGAAACTGAGTCCCACCCCCTCTGCATGCACACCATTGGAAAACCACAGAAAAACAAGAAGCTCCCCCACTTCGTCACATCTCTCCCCACTTTGAGGCTGAACGAAGCAAGCCAAAAGCATGGAACCATGTGCACCATTTACACAGACCTAGGCAATCATACACATACCTTACCAAACTTGGAGTTTGACCCCAGAGATGGCTGCATTGCAATGGTGTGAAGTGGTGTATTTGTTTATTTTACACACACACACACACACACACACACACACATCCTGCTCCCCCTTATCTAGCTCAATGATGTAGTTAGGCATAGTTAGCTAGTAGTGGAAAGTGCTCAAGAACTTTGGACTGAAGGCACTATACAAGAATAAATTATTAATTCTTAATTCATATTGTCTTTGAATTATAGCACGTATGCTGCATCAGAATAAAGAGTGTAGTGAGACTTCAGCACTGCCAAAAGCATGCGTTAAAAAAGAATGAGAACTTTATTATGAATTCTTTTGCTCTTTTTAAGTGTGTCTCACACCCTTGACTTTACCTCAGCTCACCGGGTCTGATTCTAAGTGCGTGGACGCCATTTTAAAACTCCATCGAATTACATCAGTGTAAAACCAGTCTAAGTCTCAGAGCCCTTGTTTTGTTCACAGTGAGAATAAAGCCATGTCAACTCTTGCTGACTAACAGCAGTCGCATTCTTTCAAGGTTGGCGCCTCCTAAAAAGTGCACTGTGAAAATATGACAAATGACCACCGTGCCTGAGGGAATTGCAGTTACCACCACTTCAGCAGAGGCGGTGCCACTTTGCATAGCAAGCCAACAATATTTAGTATCGGAGGTGGGGGAACAATCATATTCTGAGTCCATGTTTCCTATCTATAGATTTATATGGACAAAAAGCTTAAACCTACATCACTTAATGGCACAACAATGAAGACACAAGACAGAGAATCGCCCTAGAAAACCTTTCCATTGAGAGAGAGAGAGCGTCAGGAGCCCCAATTCTCTCAGCAGATATTTGCCACTTTAAAAAAAATAATATACTTCTCTTCCACCCTAGTTTTTGTGAGATGAAAGGTTGACTCCGGCTGTCACAAAAGAGAAACAACTGCAGGATAAAGCTGACATGATCTTAATGCAGATGGGTGATAAGTTTACCCTTATTTTCACAAGTGAAAATGATTAATGGAATACAAGCACAAGAGGCATGAGTGAATTTTAACATACTGTACAGTGTGTTGAAAGGTCTGATTTGCGATAGGTATTTTCTCTCCGTCTCTTTCCCATCTCCATATCATAGTATGCACATAGGCTACAAAACCTAGTTCTGGCTTTAAAACAAAAACAAATCACCAAAAGCTCTATGATACTCCTCCACCAGCCAGTCTGTGTGTGCTTCTCATCCTCTTCATTAGACAATGTATTGGCATCTCTAATGGTGATTAGCTGCAGCAGTTTTAAATGTTCACTCCTTTGTTCTACATGTGATCCATGTTCATGCAGGGTTAGCAGACTGCAAAATTGCAGTGTGTCTCTTGTCTTATAATTAGATTGTAAACTCTCAGGGGCAGGGACCTTTTTTAGGTTGTGTGTTTGTACAGCACCTAGCATACTGGGGTTCTGGCCCATGAGTGGGGTCCATAGGCACTACTGCCATGCAAATAAATAATAGAATTGCCGCACTGTCCCTGGAGCAGATCAGAGAATGAACAGACGCTTAGTCACAATTGCTCCCTTGCTTTTCTGTAGAGCAGTTTACATCCCCCGCGCACCCAGTCAGCTTCTTTGGCTGGTAAGTGAGTGGAAGGGGTGGAGCCAGGGCTCCTTCTTCTCCACACTCCTCTGTGACCCCTCCTTGCCCTCAGCAGGGGATACAGATAAGTAGTTGCTGCTCTCCATGCCATATCTCGAGCCATAATCTGAACCTTACTTCCCTGAGTGGCTGAATAAGGGGCTCCACAGTGTTTCTGCGTATAACAGAAAGCTGTGAGAATGTGCATCTCTCTCCTACCCATTTCTACAGCGCTCTTATGGCCTCTTCTGGACAGTGGCGGGGGTATATGCATTGCTCTGGTTGTTTTCCCACCCCCCCTTATTGGTGTATACATGTGACATGGCTGTAGTAGTATTTTCCATCCAAAGTCCATTTCCTGCAGAACAGCAGCCTGACACAACTACCAGACTTTGCTGCAAAGTTTGAATTTGGATCCCAACGTTCCAGGGTGTGAAGATCCAGGGGTTTGGTTAGGGTCCATTTCTACAGAAAACTAATCGTGCTATTGAATAAATCAAAGTTTGTCTGGCAGCCTGTCCCTTCCTCCCCTTAGCAAACTCAAAACACCAAGGAAAGCTACCGTCAAACTGACAAGGATTAAAGAGCTTGTAGTGTGGGTTAGCAACAGCTGTGCTGGTGGCTAACTTGCTGTGAAGATCCCCCAACATCTCAAAAAACCTAAATCAGGCCAGGAGAGACCACTTTCCAAATAAGTGGCTTGGCTAATGGTTTATGAAAGGCTGAGAGTGACTGGAATTACTTCAGTGCTGCTTATTATTATTTATTTAAGATAAATTGCCAGGAAACTAGGATACCTACTTTGAAGAGATTTTGGCCCTGATTCAGCATTCAGATCCATAGATGCACAAAGTCCCATTGATGTTCAACTGCAGGATTCAGGCCAATATTTATAAGAAAATATACACGTGCATATTTAGGCTTCTCTGTTTTGACTTCAAGGCAAAAGAACAACTCTTTTAAACTGCCTTTTAACAGGATGGGGCTCTTAATTCATCAAGTGGAAACAGAAATTACATTGTAACGCCTTTTTTCCCCCAGAACAAGTTAGGACAAGTGGTATCCTCTCATGCAAATATAATTATCATGTTTAATCCAGAGAAGAGTAGCTGTAGGATTGGCCTTTTCATCAGCAGATTGCAAACTGGCGAAAAATGAGCCTTTGATTTTAAATTGCATATAAAAGTCAAACATACAAAGCATTTGAGAAGATGCAAAACAATCAATCATCCCCCATGCTTCCAAATCTGGCTAATTTCTTTCAGCCTCATTTTACCATTACGGAACAAGTCAGAATTCAAACAATATCTAATGGCAGTGTATCTAAACTACAGCAAAATCCCTTAGAATACTGAGTTTTACTTAATTATATGATGGGACTCAGTAATTCCCAGCATTACCTAAGGAAGATGACACAACAATTCAAGAGTAATCAGCAGCTTTGGTCCCAGTGAGAATATTTTTCTCCTTCCGATGACCATGGATCCAAAAATGGCCAGAGATGGCCATTTTGTCTTCTCCCTAAAAGATTAGATGTAGATCCACAAGCAATTTACCTAGGTAAAAGTGAAATTTTATTTCAGTCGCTCTTTCTTTCCCTTTATTAGCATTGTTTATATATTTGTATTACCATAGTGTCTAGGAGCTCAAGTCATAGACCAGGATCCTATTGTGATCAGCACTTTAAAATCTCATGTGTTCCAGTAACAGCATTTCAGTATCTCAAGTGCTTGAATACTCACTGTATTTGTTCTACTCCATTTCCCCTCCTCTCCAAAGAGACCTCATAAAACTGTTGTTACTTAGGACTCTGTGGCAGACCAGAGCCAAGTGGAACTCCATGGCCTAGTGAGAATAAAATCCACATCCTCCTCCAAAATCACAGTATCCTGTCACATAAGTAAACAGTGAATCTCCATTCATTCTTAGCAGTATAGGGCCCTGCCATACACCTGGGCAATTCCGATTCCATTCATAGAAGGATTGATACACATGCACCCTAGCCAGTTCAAGACAACATTTTTGTAGCCAGTAGTGACTTTTGGCATAGAGAGGTACATGCTCTACAAGGAAACAGAGAGAGACAGGGGTATTTAGCCAGAGTTTTCATTGTACATAGCAGCTTGATGGTCATTTTATTTCTACATGTGCCTGATAGCTACAACTAAGCGTTTATCTTTCAAGAGCACTGATTGTTCAGGTGGCTGCAGCTGTGTTTAAAGTGGTTTCATTTCAAACAGGTACGGTTTGTTCTCACTTTACTCTTTTAAATGTAAAAGTGGATTCTGTGCTGAAAATGTACCAAAAGACGGCCATCATTTAAAGCAACGGCTGTAAGATAACAGTGTTATTACATTCCGCCAACTTCTATTCTAAACCAGCAGTTATTTTAATGCCATATCTTACGACTGTAGAGGTTATAGGAGATACTGCATTGGTGGTCTTTTGAATAGAAAATGACTGAATTATTCAAACTCAGTAGGTTCAATTCCTGGCCAATGCAATACTTAGTGTCCACATGTCAGATGTTAGTCACTTCTCTTGATATACAACTGGAAGGCAATAAGACACTACAGCGATCAGGGCTATATAAACCCTATAACAGTACAACGTCAGTTCTGCGTGTGTTCAGTTGTACTGGAAGCTCCGTGCATTATCAAGTGCTGTTCTTCACCTGTTTGTAACATGGATAAGGTCAAGGGGATGCCAAATTAAGTGAAATAAAATTTACTCTTCAAAATGCACTCCGCTCCTAACAAGTCTTTTGATTAAAATCAAAATGTAATTGAAATCCATGGAATTAAGGAACCTTTCTTGATTTTTTTTTAAATACCAAAATAGTGAACGTGGGGGTTAGTTTCAAGTTTGGGCATTATTGACAAGGAAAAAAGGTGGGGTCCTGCATAACAGCTCCTTTAAAAGGTGCACATAAAACCATCACACGGATAGGAGTCAGGTACCATAGGAACCCTAACCCTAGCTCCAAGTGACCTACCCTTAGGAACTCTAACTCTATGGCGGGAAGCCCTACCCATAGAAACCCTAACCCTAGCTCCAAGTGCCCTACCATTAGGAACCCAACCCTAGGGTGGGAAGCACTACCCACGGGAACCCTAACCCTAGCTCCAAGTGCCCTATCCTTAGGAATCCTAACCCTAGTGAGGGAAGCCCTACCTGGGAACCCTAACCTTAGCTCCAAGTGCCCTACTTTTACGAATCCTAACACTAGGGTGAGAAGCCCTACCCATAGCAACCCTAACTCTAGCTCCAAGTGCCCTACCCATAGGAACCCTAACCGTAGGGCAGCGTGCCCTACCCATAGGAACCCTAACCCTAGCTCCAAGTGCTCTACCCATAGGTATCCTAACCCTAGGGCATGAAGCCCTACCCATAGGAACTCTAACCCTAGCTCCAAGTGTTCTACCTCTAGGAACCCTAACCCTAGGGCGGGAAGCCCTACCCATAGGAACACTAACCCTAGCTCCAAGTTCCCTACCGATAAGAACCCTAACCCTAGCTCCAAGTGCCATACCCTTAGGAACCCTAATCCTAGCTCAAAGTGCCCTACCCATTGGAACCCTAACCCTAGGGCGGGAAGCCCTACCCATAGGAACCCTAACCCTAGCTCCAAGTGCCCTACCCTTAGGAACCCTAACCCTAGCCCCAAGTGCCCTACCCTTAGGAACTCTAACCCTAGGGAGGGAAGCCCTACCCATAGGAACCCTAACCCTAGTTCAAAGTTCTCTAATCATAGGAACCCTAACACTAGCTTCAAGTGTCCTACCCATTGGAACCCTAACCCTAGGGTGGGAAGCCCTACCTATAGAAACCCTAACCCTAGCTCCAAGTGCCCTACCCTTAGGAACCCTAACCCTAGGGCGGGAAGCCCTACCCATAGGAACCCTAACCCTAGCTCCAAGTGCTCTACCCATAGGTATCCTAACCCTAGGGCAGGAAGCCCTACCCATAGGAACCCTAACCCTAGCTCCAAGTCCCCTACCCTTAGGAACCCTAACCCTAGGGCGGGAAGCCCTACCCATAGGAACCCTAACCCTAGCTCCAAGTGTCCTACCTCTAGGAACCCTAACCCTAGGGCGGGAAGCCCTACCCATAGGAACACTAACCCTAGCTCCAAGTGCCCTACCCATAGGAACCCTAACCCTAGCTCCAAGTGCCATACCCTTAGGAACTCTAATCCTAGCTCAAAGTGCCCTACCCATTGGAACCCTAACCCTAGGGCGGGAAGCCCTACCCATAGGAACCCTAACCCTAGCTCCAAGTGCCCTACCCTTAGGAACCCTAACCCTAGCTCCAAGTGCCCTACCCTTAGGAACCCTAACCCTAGGGCGGGAAGCCCTACCCATAGGAACCCTAAACCTAGCTCCAAGTGCCCTATCCATAAGAACCCTAACCCTAGTTCCAAGTCCCCTACCCATAAGAACCCTAACCCTAGCTCCAAGTGCCCTATCCTTAGGAACTCTAATCATAGCTCGAAGTGCCCTACCCATAGGAACCCTAACCCTAGCTCCAAGTGCCCTACCCATAAGAACCCTAATCCTAGCTCGAAGTGCCCTATCCATTGGAACCCTAACCATAGGGCGGGAAGCCCTACCCATAGGAACCCTAACCCCAGCTCCAAGTGCCCTACCCTTAGGAACCCTAACCCTAGCTCCAAGTGCCCTACCCTTAGGAACCCTAACCCTAGGGCGGGAAGCCCTACCCATAGGAACCCTAACCCTAGCTCCAAGTGCTCCACCCATAGGTATCCTAACCCTAGGGCAGGAAGCCCTACCCATAGGAACCCTAACCCTAGCTCCAAGTGTCCTACCTCTAGGAACCCTAACCCTAGGGCGGGAAGCCCTAACCATAGGAACACTAACCCTAGCTCCAAGTGCCCTACCCATAAAAACCCTGACCCTAGCTCCAAGTGCCATACCCTTAGGAACCCTAATCCTAGCTCGAAGTGCCCTACCCATTGGAACCCTAACCCTAGGGCGGGAAGCCCTACCCATAGGAACCCTAACCCTAGCTCCAAGTGCCCTACCCTTAGGAACCCTAACCCTAGCCCCAAGTGCCCTACCCTTAGGAACTCTAACCCTAGGGAGGGAAGCCCTACCCATAGGAACCCTAACCCTAGTTCAAAGTTCTCTAATCATAGGAACCCTAACACTAGCTTCAAGTGTCCTACCCATTGGAACCCTAACCCTAGGGCGGGAAGCCCTACCTATAGAAACCCTAACCCTAGCTCCAAGTGCCCTACCCTTAGGAACCCTAACCCTAGGGAGGGAAGTCCTACCCATAGGAACCCTAACCCTAGCTCCAAGGGCTCTGCCCATAGGTATCTAAACCCTAGGGCAGGAAGCCCTACCCATGGGAACTCTAACCCTAGCTCCAAGTGCCCTACCCTTAGGAATCCTAACCCTAGGGCGGGAAACCCTACTCATAGGAACCCTAACCCTAGCTCCAAGTGTCCTACCTCTAGGAACCCTAACCCTAGGGCGGAGCACCCTACCCATAGGAACCCTAACCCTAGCTCCAAGTGCCCTACCCATAGGCAGTGGTGAGCTGGAGCCGGTTCCCACCAGTTCGCGAGATGCAGTTGTTAAATTTAGAAGCCCTTTTAGAACCGTTTGTCCCGCGAGGCACAACTGGTTCCAAAAGGGCTTTTAAATTTAATAAAAGCCCCAGCAGCTGCCTGCTTTTCCCCCGGCCCCAGCTCACCTCACTCCGCCTCTGCATCCTCCCCTGAATGCTCCCGAGGCTTCTCCTCCCCCTCCCTGTCTTCCCGCAAATCAGCTGTTCACGCGGGAAGCCTGAGAGAGTTGAGAAGGAAGCAGCGGCTTCCCACAGGTGAGCTGGTGCAAGGGGGCGGGGAGGGCTCCAGGCACTGCACAGCTCCGGCCTGGCCCCTGACCCCATCCCCGGGCAGCATGGCTCTGGCCCGGTCCCGACTGCGGCCAGCCTGGCGACGCAGCTGCAGCCCAGTCCCGATCTCGGCTGGCCAGGCGGCTCCGGCCCGGCCCCAGTCAGCTGGGTGCCCTGACTCCGGCCCCGGCCGAGCACCCCGGCTCCGGTCCCAACCCCAGCCGAGTGGCCCAGCCTGGCCCCGGTCCAGCCCCCATCTCCCAGCAGCGCGGTAAAGGGGTAGGGAGCATGGAGGGGGTGTTGGATAGAGGGCAGGAGATTTGGGGGGTGGATTAGTGTTGGGGCGGTCAGAGGGCATGGAACAGGGGGATTGAGTGGGGGCAAGAGTCCCGGGGGGGCAGTCAGCAAGGAGCAGGAGTTGGATGGGGCGGCAGGGGGCAGTCAGGGGACAGGGAAGGGGGGTGGATGGGGCAGGGGTCGGGGGGGCTGTCAAGGAACGTGGGGGGTTGGGTGGGGCAGGAGTCCTGGGCGGGGCATGACCCCCTCATGGGGTGAGGAGGAGGGATCCAGTTGTTAATATTTTGGCAGCTCATCACTGACTCCATGTGTTTGTAAAACCCAGTATAAATTTAGGGCACTCTATAAATGTCTTACATGAAAATGAAAGAATTAGCAGTGCAGAAGCAGAATGTCCATTATTGTTTTACCAAGACACACCAAAACTGCTATGGCCAAATTGTCCAGTAGCTAGACAGATTGTCAGGAATCATTGGAGCTATTCCTATACCAATGACTCACTGAATGACCCTGGGCAAGTTAATTGAGTCCAGTTTTTTTTTTACCGGTATTTAGGTTTTACTACACTCAGCTCTATGAAATGGCCCTATCCCATGCAATTCCGCCTCATTTAGTGACAGGACAGCAGGATTTTGCCCCAATAAAAAAAATCCTAATGCAAGGTGACTTAAAAAGCACAGACTTCTACCTTTGCCTAAAATATCTTAAAAGAGCCCATTGCTACTAAGAAGTTAGTGGAATGAAATCTGGAAGGAACAGTGAAAGGTTCAGTTCATTTACTAATAAAAATTCCCTCTGAGGGATGGGAAATATTCATTTTAACTCCATCTCTACACTAACATGCTTAAAGCAGACATGTACTAATTAGAAAGATTCTTTTCCCTTAGCTTTGTTGTATAGTTTTTCAATATTAATGGACTGAGAAGCCAGTAGGACCATTCATCATCAGTGCTCCTGATAAATATTTAAATCGAATATTCAGAGGGTTCAATAGCTCCTCTAGTCTAAATACAAGGATCATTCAAATGCTGAAGCTGGTGGTATAATTGGGTCCTCCAGCCTGCTGGCCAGTATTTCAGCTGAGCATGAAGTGACAGGAAACCTCACTTAATAAATAGCGTAAAGGCTCTTGTGAGAAGCTGTGAAAGTTTTATACAACTCTTATTGGCAGGTTTGCTGCAGTAGATAATAATAATACCTTGCACTTAAAGTGCTTTACAGACATAATTAAACTTGACGATACCTTGTGAGCTAGTTAAGTATTATTGGAGCCATTTAAAAGATGGTTGCTCAGATGCAAACAGAGCTTGAGTCAAATTTTCAAAGTGCTGGAGTGATTAGGCTTCTAAGTCCCATTTTCAAAAGTGACAGGCTCCTAAGTGACTTACAGTAACATTTTCAGAAGTGACCAAGGCCCAGATTTGAACAGGTATTTAGGCATGGCTGCACTTCCTTTTTATATTTTCACTATTTCTCTCTCTCTCTGCATTTGAGACGCTCAGTGCCTGCAACAAAGAGTGTCACATCATTCCACTTAACTGAGCTCCTCATTAATTCACTGGTAGGGGTCAAGCCAGGTATCTGTGACTATATTTCTGTCCTCCGCTCCTTCTATCCTCTTATTTATTATTTGGTTCCCATAACATTCGCCAGAAGTGTGATCACTCAGTTGTCCTTATCATGTGGAAAATGAAAAGTGCACCTGAGATGAAACAAACACCTTCAAGCCATTTAGAATTTGAGAAATATTTATGTTGGAGGAGGAGAGCACCTGCATTTGTTTCCAGTGATGAGCTACTGGGAGGGCAGGCCAAATATTTCAGGATTAGCATTAAGTGCCGATTATTTTATGCTTCCATTCTATTAGTGTGAAAAATAATTGACTGGGGCCCTACATCCATAAAACAACAACAAGCATTTACTGTGCAGAAAACAAGATTATATAGGTAGAATTAAGATGGGTTTTATCTTCAGTTCCTTGGTGAGTTTCCCAGAAGTTTCAGATCCATGAACTTTCTTAACACCCGCCAGTGTGTTGAGGAGCTTGGAGAGTTTAAATGATCCCAAAATGATGGACACGAGATAGTCACAGAATAAAATAATTTATGTTTTGACATTGTGGGGTGCAATCCAAGGTTGAGTGGCTGTGTCACCTTGCCCTGCAATCTTGGATGCCTCACAATGCTTTGCTGCTGTAGCTTCCAAACTGGGCTCCTCACAAGCAGCCAAACAGCATGCAGGTCACATCCTGAGTGTCTGTGCATAGCCACAGCCTGGTCCAGCAACTCTGACTCAGCAGCCTGTCAGCAACACACCAGCCACACTCTCGCTTCCAGCAGCCTTGGTATCTACTTGCAGGGTGACCCCCAACACACTCCTAGTTCTAATCCCCCCAACCAAAAAAGCTCATGTATTCTGGACAGTCCATTGCCCCTCTAAGGGGATCACTATACAACAGTCTGCTACCTAAATGGAGTTACCCACACAGTCCAGAACACTGGATAGATTTTGATTAAAGAATCAAACAAGTTTATTTCACTACAAAGAGACAGATTTTAAGTGACTACAAGTAGAAGGCATTAAAGTCAGAAATGGTCACAAGAAAAATAAAGATAAAATGCTTCCTACTACTGCTTAAGTAATTAAGTCTAGTTTAAGGTGAAATTCTTACCCAATAACATTGCCAACCAACTCTCAGGCCAGGATCTGCTCCCAAAGTACAACAGCTGCTTCATTTGTTTTCTTAGGTGAAAGAGAGAGAGATAGAGAATGATAAATTGGGGTGTTTTGCCCCTCATTTTTATAGTTTAGTCACTCTTGAAATGCATTTTCCTGAGGGTTACCCCCAGACAGGGGTGAGCACAAGTGAGGGGGCAAGCAGCGGCATGGCCCCCCAAACAGTGGGGGCACATAACTTCTCCTTGGCAGGGGTGGAGAGAGCGAGCTCTTCTGGCCCCAGGCGGGGGTGGAGATGAGAGCTCCTTCGGCCCTGGGGCTGTGTGGGGAGATCCAGCTCCTCCAGCTGCCAAGGGAGAGTAAGCCCCACTGGCCCTAGGGCCACTGGGAGGGCGGGGGGGGGGGGATAGGGAGGAACCAGGTCCTCCAGAGCCACGGAGGGGAGAGCCAGCTCCTCCCAGCTGCGGGGGGCACCAAAAGTGCCCCTCCAAAAACAGCCACATTTGTATTTCCGTGCATACCCCTTCCCCCAGATAAAGTTCATTCCCACTGTGGGGACAGAGACAAGGAGTCTGGTGGTGGCAGAGGTCTCATGCTGTTGGCTGCTAAGAGGCAGATCTGTTTATTCCTGCCCCCTTCCTTGCCAAAGAATGGCCAATTGAAAGGATAGGTGATTGCCCATCAGCTTTGATGCCACCTGGCTAGAGGCACCAGCTTGTCCTTAGTCTTTGAGAAACAGTGTTACCCAGTGGTGAGCTGGAGCTGGTTCCCACAGGTTCTCAAGAACTGGTTGCTAAAATTAGACCTCTGTGGAGAACCGGTTGTTAAAGGGCCAGGGAGTGGGCAAAGAACTCTGGTCCATGGGCCGGACCATCCTGATGCTACCAGGATTCCCAGCTGGGGAGGCTGAGGCTCCCCCGGCCCTTCCCCTGCTTCCCCCCAGCTGCAGCGTGGCCAGCCGCCGGCACCAGCTGGGCAGCTCAGCTCAGCTCAGCTCCGGAGTCGTCCTGCTGCTTTGAGCTGCCGGCAAGGTAAGGGAGGAGGGGGCTGCAAGCTCTAGGGCTGCCGAGGGGGCAAGTGGGGCAATTTGCCCCAGGCCCTGCAGGGGCCCCCAGCCCCATGAGTATATCTCCCCCTCCCCCACTACCCCCCTTAAATCAGAACTTTTTATAGGGAACCGGTTGTTAAGATTTTGGCAGCTCGTCACTGGTGTTACCCACTTCCCAGACTTGTCTGGGAAACATAACTCAGTCATAATTTCAGTTTATGCTCAGAGCTTTACATATAATGTTGCTACATACATTTCACCAGTATATTATTGACCACCAAGTTATTAGTTTTCAAGTGATACCTCACCAGGTGTATTTTGTAGAAAGATTATTACAATGGTGTGTAGGGGGGTGTGAATACAAGGGTGCATTCAGTCACACATAGACTACAAACTTTTGGGGGACAGAGACCATCTTTTTGTTCTGTGTTTGTACAGAGCCTAGCCCAATGGTGTCTGTGACTGGGCCGCCGAGGTGCTACCACAACACAAATAACTCACATTAACACATCAGTAATCACACACATGCTCCAGCTACTTTAAGGTCTGATCCAAAGTCTACGGGAAAACTCCCATCTATTTCAGTGGGCTTGGAATCAGGCCCCTAATGGATGAATTTTCTCCCCAGAGGAACCTAACAGAGATTGGTGCCTAAAACCCACTGAAATTCCTTTTACCTCCTTTGAAAATCCCAGCATATGTGTGCCCTCCAGTTCAACTTCACTTCAGTGAGTCCTTCACTGGATTTCCACATTATTTCCCTTCTCCATCAGATCTTTGGACATTTTTAAGTGTACTTTTTTCCTGTAATGAATTAGATTTCTTTTATTTCCCCATACGGTTACTGGCTCTAGATGGAGCTGAATTGGAAAGAAAAAGAATATAGTACATTAAAAGAGGAAAGGGAAGTATTCTAATGATTACTTCTCTGTCCACTGTTTTACAGTGCTTTCATGGCCCTTAATGGGCCATTTTATCATGAAATGTAAGGAACTCGTATTAAATTGTTGACCTAATTTTTGATACTTTGCTACAAAATCTCCCTGCCCCTTAAGATAACAAGCTTTCCGTTGATATGGGTTGGAAGAATAATACACTGAATATCAGCCAGCCTAAGCTCTTTGTCTGGCTGACAGACTATCAGCTATATGGGAGACTGAGTGTGCCAGCACAAATAGAGTGAAGGCAAGCGTAATTAAATATGTAGCACCTATTTTTGAACGCATTGAAAAAGGAAACAATTGAGGGGAAAAGCTGAGAGGGAGAGATTCATTTATATGAGAGACGGGCCAGTGAAGTGTAAAGGTTGGATCTGGATCTGGCTGAATTCTCAGAGGTCAGTGCGTTCCAGTCCACGGTTTTGATTGACTCATTATTGAGATAGGAGCTAGCAGCAAAATCTGGATCACGCCTGGATTCAAAGTGGCCCAGGGTTCAGAGAACTGGGGGGAGAGGGGCAGCATGGCCCTACTGGTGAGAAAATAAAAAATGGTGAGAAAGGAGAAAAAGTAAAGAATCAGAACCACCTCCTTCTAGCCACTTCAAAAAAATTTTATTATTAAAAAAATGATTCACTTCCTCCCCAACAGGAAGTGCAGCACTTTGCTGTCTTGTCTAAGGATTTTAGGGGTTGGTTGTTAATTTGCTACAACCATATTGCTATGTTAATGTTTATTCCAGTGCTAAGTGGCCATAGTTCAGAATTATTTCCAACAGAGTTAAGTGACAGAGCGTGTTATCGCACTGGCCTTTAACTTCTACAGACATATCTCAGGCTTAAATGTGTAACGAGTTTGTTGGACTCAGAACAGGCTCCACTCCAATGAACACCTTCAAAACGACAATAGTCCTTATCACAGCTGTTAGGTTTTGTCTTGCATTGTTTGCAGGTCAGAGAGATAAAGTGTGCTAGCAAAGATGTGAATTGAAGCTTACATTATTATTCCTTGCTTTACCATTAGCTAGCTTTCCTTCATTTTCAAAGCACTACAGTGCAACACATTTAACCATAAACCCAAACTATATATTTGAAGCCACTCTGGGAACTTTGTGGAATGCATCCATGGTTCCTTATAAACCAGTCACTCTTAAGGCCAAATTTTCAAGTGCTCTCTTATAGGCATAATGTCCCAATGGATCAGAGAGTGATACTGAGCCCATAGAACAGAACGTCCCTGGGAACAGCCAGGAGACTCATTGGACCCGCATCCCAGGGGTCAATGAGCAGACAACAGGCTGCTTAGCACCCACAGTAAGCACTGGATTTTCCAGGGGAAAAAAAGCTCTGATCCCATTTTATCACCTAAATAAGGATGAGATGGTCAAAAGAGCTCAGTACTCAACATGCTGAGCTTCTGGGAAGTTTGGTCACATAGACCCAATTCTAAATAACCTTGGGCACGTGCTTAACATCACGAACTGGGGGTAGTGCCACTGCAGGCAAGTATGTGCATGTACCTTTCTGGTATCAGGGCCTTATTTTTGTGCCTAAATGAGCTCTTGAAAATCCAGTCTTCAAGGGGCACTGCTGATTTCCTAGAATTAATTATTTGATTAATTCTTGGTAGGCTGTAAGTGCCCCTTGAAGACTTGCAAGAAGTAAGTAAACACTGAATAATAGATTATTTGAATTAAGTTTCACAGTGTTTTCAATTTGGAATCTTTTAAGCCAAAGTGCTAAATGTAAACAAGCTGCTGAACAAGAAATTGCTGAGGCAATGTATGTTAAGCCTCTCACAGGCATTCTGATCAACTATGGAGAGGCTTTAGAGCTCAGTCTATATTACAGGAAAGCAGAAAAAGGAAAAGGAGAGAGAGAGACACACAGTCATTCTTACTGAGCAGAGTAAGCAAAAACGGGAAGGACTTACAGTCAGGGTTTTTTTTATATATTATTTAGTTGTATTTATTTAATGATTGCTCAATTCAGCTACTGTAACATTCTTTAATAACTTATACTGCATAGTTTATGCCCGCCAGGAGGTTCAGTGTCTTCAGAGTGGGAGGAAAATGTGCCTTGACATGAGGCCTTTGAGAGCAATGGGAAAAAATGGGGAAAGCAGAGGATCCTGGGGGAGAAGAAACATGTAACCAAATATATTAGTGATTTATCATGGCAGTAAATACTTTATACCTGCTTTTACCTCTGTGTACTATAGCTCGCTAGCTACCGTATGTGACCTGTATCTGTCCACTAAAGAGATGCTACAACATATTATATCTGGTCAAACTAGTACTTGTGAATAAGCTAGACAAATTTACTCCTTATTAATTATCTGTATTAGGTTAGTGTCTACAGACTCTAACTGAGATTGGGACTCCGTTGTGCTCGGCACAATACAAACACATGGCAAGAGACAACAAACCTGTCCAAATAAGGACTGCACTAAATAGACAAGACAGAAGAAGGGTGAAAAATCGGCAGGGGATGGGGAGAGGCGAAGTGATTTGCCAAAGGTAACAGCACATGAGTGGCAGAGTCAGGGGTGGGGCGCAGGTCTCCTGAGTCCCAGCCCAGTGTTCTAGCCAATGGACCATCCTGCCTCTCCTCTCCGGTGTGTTTTCCTAATAATAAAAGCCATTGGTTCCTCTGGAGCTTTGCTTTCCATTCTGACCTTATTAAGCAAATAGCAGTGAGTTCATAAGCTTTTCCAAGGCAGCCCATGGGGACTTGTGTGCCAGAGTTTAGAATCGTGGGTAAACAGCTCTCTGCAGCTCTGACCTAAACTTAACTCATTAACTCTAGTGCCTCGTGTAGTTGGGCTTAACACAAAGCCTCCAACAGCCCTAACAATTCAATAAATTACCCACATCTGCGTGGAATGATCACTGAGCTTTGGAGTGATATGGTGGGAAGCTTTGTTCCCTATCCAGAGCGGGAGAAGCGGGAGGTTGGGGAGAGGGAAGAATCTCTAGTGCTTTACTGATTATAGTCATATACTATTTTATTTAATAGCTAAATATTTTTACAGCATGATTTAATACAAGGAGACAAGAAACATGTATATATTTAGAAAACAGATTAGTAGCTGACAAGCTCCATCATATCATGGCTTGATTTCTGTAACCGCGATGCCGTTCCCATTTTAATGTCCCGAAAGGTGATTATTGCACACTGACAGACAACGGATGGGGTTCCCAAGTTAAAGCACTTCGAACGTCTGTCATCCCGCAGCAGTTCAAAGCTTTTATCCAGCCTACAATGCAAGAATGTTAAAAATGATCCCCCCAGTCACAGCCTAATTCTCCACCGCTGCAGCATTCTAAGGGCTGTCATGTTGGAGGAGGTTTGTTTTGAAGCGTATACAATGGCTGATAGCATGCCTGAAGGAAGGCAAATAGCTCTGAACTCCCTCAGCTTCCTCTGAATTCCTTCCACTTCAAGAGTGAATTGAATCCCTTTTTTTTCCTCTACCCTCTCCCATTGTGGTTTATGCTATGTGAATAGCCATGGCTTGATGGTACCATGCTATGAGTTTATAGATTTACTGGGGGAGGGACAAGCCCCAAAATGCAAACATCCAACTATAATCAATGTGTCACATGGTTCAAGTTCATCACTGCGATAAAAGAGAGGGAAGCAGTGTGGACTAATGGACAGTGAACTGGACTGGGACTCAGGAGACCCGGGTTTATTCCTGTCTCTGCCACTGGCCTGCTGGGTTGACCTGAGGCAAGTCGTAGCCACTCCCTGTGCCTCAGTTTCCCTGTCTGTAAAATGGGGATAATGGTACTGCTCTCCTTTGTAAGGCACCTGGAGATTTCCTGAAATCTCAAATATAATGTCTTTTCTGCTATTACACCTCACTATAATTAGCGCTACTTGCCTGAGAGAGTTCTGAAACTACCAACTGCTCTCATTGTCTGCTCGAGGAGAGAGACTCAGTGTGCCAAATTCAACAGCAATACAGCAGCGTAAGCGGCATGTAGGGTGCACATTATACTTTTAAGTTAAAACCATATAACTTTTGGTCATTCAGTTTCTAGAAGAATGAGAAGTACTTGTGGCACCTTAGAGACTAACAAATTTATCTGAGCATAAGATTTCATGGGCTAAAACCCACTTCATCGGATGCATGCACTGGGAAATACAGTAGGTAGGTATTTTCCATCACATGCATCCGGTGAAGTGGGTTTTAGCCCACAAAAGTTTATGCTCAAATAAATGTGTTAGTCTCTACAGTGCCACAAGTACTCCTCGTTCTTTTTGCTGATACAGACTAACACGGCTACCACTCTGAAACCTCTCAGTTCCTAGAGAGGACCAGGACGTGTTGTATGGGAGACAACATCAGAGATCTTTGTGATGGGAAGTTAGAGAGATCATTCTCTCTTTTTTATGGTCACAGTGCTTGTCCCTTACTGATCTCTACACCCACAACATTTCCAGTTGATTAGTGGAGCTAGCACCTATTTGGCAGCTAGATGCAACAGACCTGAGTGAGATTTTCACAGTGAGCAATATTACCAACCCCAAACATTCAGGACCCCCAAAATCATGATATCGGTTTAAAAAAATCTAGAGAGACAAAAAACATTGCTGGGTTATTTTTATTTTCTTGCTTGGTTTCTGAGCCTTTCGGCTATACTCTGTTCACAATTTCAGGCTTTTCTCCACAAGCAGGAGGACTACAAACTTTTTTTAAAAAAATGAAAGCTGAGATTCCTAGCTCCAGGTGCTGCAGCTTAAAGAAAAGCAGTAAATATTGCAAGAGCTGGCAATGCTGCCGAGGGAACTGACGGAGGGCACAGCAAAAAAAGCCACTCACAGAAAGTTATAAGAGAGGACAGAACACCCTTAATTCAACTTATGTGCACTATACCCCAACACTCCCACAGGTAAATTCTTCATTGCTATGAGTGGTTGTGGCTCCCACTGAAGTCAATACAAGTTCCTTTCACTTATAAAATGGGGCTGAATTTAGTCCTAAGAGAAAACTACAGTGATGCAAGTTGCAGAGAACCACAGCGTTCAGCAGCTCAAGCTATGTAATTCAGAGGCAGTTGGAACGGAGACACTAAATGAAGCAGATCTTTGTCAAACACCTTGTCGGAGGGAGTAAGGAACATCAGCTTGCCCCTTGCACCCTCTCATGGCACATCTGTTTTCTGACTAATTTGGACCTGATGTATCATTTTCACCGCCCCCGCCCTCTTGACAATGGATGGATGGGCTGATCCCTCCAAATGATGAGTCCATTACTATGGGCTATTTCACATTTACTGTGATTGCCTTTTCTATCCACATGTCCCATGCACCTTCTGTTAAAAAGCGAGAGCTAAGTCTAAATCCATAGGCCCTGCATTACCAACAGATTTTGTAGCAGTTTCTAGGAAAGGGCCAGAAGGAGGAGACTGAGGAGTCTAGTTGCTCCCGAAGGATAACTTCCTAGCTGAGAACTGGAGTGGAGCTGTGCTCTGCCACCTTCGATCTACTCCTTCCCATCCTCAGTGAGAACTGATGCAGGAGCTACCTCTGCTAGCTGAGACCTTCCCCTGCCTGAGGAATTCTCAGCTAGCCACTTATGGCCAGATTCCAGATCCTGTGGCCACTTGCATGATGTACTGTAGGGAAGCCAATTTGAAGAGGAGAATCTGGCTCTCAGGCTGCAATGAAGCTGTGCGACAGTTTGAACAAACTTCTTTTCTGTGTGCTCTTGGGGAGCTCAGGAGCTTTCCAGTTTTACGATGAAGCCATGTGAACTTTGCATTATCTGCATTCTGCTGGAGTTTAGCTTGGAGTTCTGGCTTGACTCAAATGGCAGCATTTGGCAGCTGTAATGTTTAAATATCAAAACTGATATATTTGTTACTATTCACACATTGCATTCAGAGACGCACACAGAGACCAATCCTGCTGCATTGCCAATTCCATACAGGAAAAACAGCTTTTCACAATGAAATGACCCAAATCCACCCTCCCGGCCAAATCTCGAATTCTCAGTTTGTGAAACTGTCATTTCATGCACCAAAGCCATAGGCCATGTTCAGGGTTGGGGCGTCAAATCCAACCCCTACAGACTGGAACCAAATCAAGTGTTTGCAGGAAACCCACTGAAGCAAACTCCTGAGAGCTGACATAGCTCCAGGTTTGAGCAGTGAGCCAGCGGAACATGAGTTATACGGGCCAAGAGCTTCCTGCAAATGCACCTTTGAATCTTCCCTCTCTAAGGTCCAATTACCATGTTATCCCAACACACCATAATCTTCAGTGTATTTATCCTCACAATACTCCTGTGACGTTCTATTATCCCCACAGAGACACTAAGCAGCTTGCCCAGTGTCACACAGGAAGTCCATGGCAGAAGGAAGACTCGAGGGCCAAATTCCTAAAGTCCTATCCCACTGGCCAAGCCTTCCTCTCCAAAGCAGGGGATCTCATATATCGGTCTCTGGATCGCTGGCGGCGAACAGAGTGAGTGGGCCTGGAACTATTGCTTGGTCACAAGCTGCTGAGTCCTTCCCTTCCCCCACTAACTGGCATTATGAGACAGTTAATTAACTAAACATTTTTGTGGTATCAGTTTTCCAAGTATCAGTATTAAAATCTGAACCACAGTATATATACATATTTTTCAATCTGAAGCTCACCACATCAAACCTCTGCAGTCTGAGGAATCTGTGACGTAACGAAAGGAAAGGTAAACCAGAGTACCCACCAAAACAAAAGACAACATATCGTTCCTCCATTTGCCGTGCCCCCTGACCCTTTGCATTTCTTTGCAGCTGATTAATATTTATGCCAACTGCCACTTCAATTAAAAACCTAGTGGAATTAATTGGATGAGAAAACAACGGCATCGCGGCAGACAGCAAATGAAAATCAAAGCGTGCTCTGTCTTTTTTTGTTTCTGTGTTTGTTGTCACAGGAATAATTAAGGCAGTTACAGATTTAGTGCAGGGACATACCCCCTAGTGCTTCCAAACTAATAACCTTTTGAAAAGGTAGCGGAAATACACAAGGGAATCAGAGTTGATTTAAGATGATTTAAGATGATTGCTGGCTCACGCACTCATTAAGACAGCCTGCTCTACAACAAAAAGCCACAGTGTCACCATCCCATCTGTAGTTTCAGAATTACCTCTGATTTGATTATTCTACCCTCAAGTCCAAGGGCTGCATATGAGGATCTGGTGCCTTGACCCTGAAATATTAGATCATTAGGAGCGTGAGGGCAGAAAGCTACTCTAGCCACACTGCAGCTATCCTGCAGTCACACAGCTATGTGGGAGGGTATCGGAGGCAGGCTTGCAGCAAAGGATTTAAAATTCAGTTTTGTTTTCTTGCCGTCCGTCTTTTTGAAGATCATGCTCAGATTTCAGTTAACGATTTATTCTCCATATGGCACAGGCTGATTCATGTGTGTGAGAGAGGGAAAGAAAATCAAGTGCCACCAGAATGGAGGGAGAGTTAATGCCCTTGCTACGTGATTTCAAATTATGTAGATCTTGGCTAGACTTCAGTGGGTTCTCGCATGAGTTTTCCTTCAGATCAGTCAAGAGACTTGAACCTTCACTTTTTCTTAAACTCAACTTTAGCAGGAGAAGTAGTTCAGGAAATGTGCCCTGGCCCCATTCAAGTCAATAGGGGATTTGCCGTTGACTTAACTCAGGACAGAATTTCACTTGTGGAGTCTTGCACAATTAGAAGAGGGAAATGGTCCTAGTACAATTGCTGCAATAGTGCCACCCCTGCCCACTGCTACTGTTGTGATCCAATAGGCTCCGATAGACCCAGTTCCTACTGACCTTCAGTACATCCACCAGTTCCCCTCCTCACAATCAGAGCAATGCAAAAAGATTTGCAGCTAAACCCAAACACAGTCATCTCATCAGGCTTCATATTTTGCTACGACCTTGAAGCTCAGATCAGGTTCATCAAAAAAGGTTCCCAAACCTGGGCCCAGTTTTGAGTGAACCTGAAATGATTTAGAGATCTGAGCCAAATTAACACAAACCTGGAGGTCTTGTCTAGATTTGGGTGTGCGCCAGAACTCCAAATTGGCCCAAACCGGGACCACGAGTTTGAACAGTCCTAAACTTTATTCACCCAATAGACTGGGTCTGAAATGGTCATTAGTGCCATGCTGGGCGCTTCAGCCAGTAGATTCACAGAGTGTGTTTACCCATTCGCCTGGCCTCCATCTTTCCCCTGCCCCACTCTAACATCCTCCATGGTGAGAACAGCTGCAGAACATGGGGCTCATAAGGGGTGCAAAGAGCACCTGGAAAAGCCTCCAAGATCTGTCCTCCTGCAGGCAATTCTATTGCTTTTGAGCCTTGTGTACCCATGCAAGATGTTGGGAGGTTGGATTTGCCTCAGTCATTCTGCTTTGCTTTGCCTTAGTGTAACTGATGCAGAAGCATTGACACTCACACACTGTTAAGTGTATACAGCCTCATTTTTTCAAATACAAGTTAAATATAAAGGCAGAAATTGCTTGTTGTGGATCTTAATGTCATCACTATATTTAGACAATGGCTTATCAAAGATATTTTATTTGCAAGAGAGTCTTGAGAATTTTCTCCCGCAGCGAACCAACCCGTTTGCACAGGGGTCTATGTAGAAATAAACAAACATCAATGTGCTCAAACACATGAAAATAAAGATGCAATTAAAACTTTGCAGTTAAAGAGAACCGCCAGCACATTTCATTTCTTTGCAATTTGTCATTTACATTCCCATCAATGCATTGCTTGATTAAACCAAATTTGGGCTATAAAACAGAATAGTATGTCTTCCACCCTGGGGCATACACTGCTCTGATTTACACCCACCAGGCCTTGGGATTTCACCTAAGGGCCCTGATTTGGCACTGAGATCCTCTAGTGCAGACAGCTAAGGCCCAGCTACATAGAGTCACACTGAAATCAATTTAAATACATCCACCCGGGCAGCTAGAATTTAAAGAATAAATAGAGCCAGCATCTTCCTTCATAGAATTTAGTGTGTGTTAAATAATTGTTATTCTTATGCCATTAGTGGCCTGAGTCCCCAGTCAGAATCAGGGGCTACTGTGGCCCTGTAGCAGAATGAGGGGCATCTCTGTTACTGTAGCAAACACACAGTAACAGAGATGGTCCCAGCACTAGAGAACTTACACTATAAAAGACGGTTACTCACCGTAGTAACTGTTGTTCTTCGAGATGTGTTGCTCCTATCCATTCCAGTTAGGTGTGCGCGCCGCCTAACTGGAATGCATAGGAGCAATCACTCGAAGAAGAAAAGACGGTTACTCACCGTAGTAACTGTTGTTCTTCGAGATGTGTTGCTCCTATCCATTCCAGTTAGGCGGCGCGCACACCTAACTGGAATGCATAGGAGCAATCACTCGAAGAAGAATGGAGTATTTCCAAATAAATGAGGACAGAGAAGCATGAAGTTAAGGTAGAGTCAACATTCGCTTTGAATACAACATGTAGGGGAGCATTTTTTACTTCTATTCGATATAGGTTCCCATTCTGCGCTCATTACCATAGTATCCAACCACCTTCTAGTAGCACATATAATGACATGACTAACATCTGTCTCATGAGGCCTAGGCAGGGAATTGGACCTCGGACTCCAAGTCCCAGGATAAAGCCCTAACCACTAGATCATCCTTCCACTCTCATGTTACTATAGATTCAAATTCTTATATTCCAAGGCCAGAAGGTACCATTGTGACCATATAGTCTGACCTTCTGTATTACACAGGCCATAGAACTTCTCCAAAATAATTCCTAGAGCATAGATTTTAGGGGGAAAAAAACATCTAATCTTGATTTTATAATTGTTGGTGATGGAGAATCCACTAGGGCCCTTGGTGAATTGTTCCAATGATTAATTACTCTCACTATTGAAAATGTACCTTTCATTTCCAGGCTGAATTTGTCTAGCTTCAACTTCTAGCCATTGGATCGTGTTATACCTTTCCCTGCAAGATTGAAGAGCTCATTATTAAGTATTTGTTCCCTATCTAGATACTTATAGACTAATCAAGTCACCGCTCCACCTTCTCTTTGTTAAGCTAAATACAGTGATAGATTCAAGCAGCTCAATCGAAGGCATGTTTTCTAATCCTTTAATCATTCTCGTGGCTCTTCTCTGAACCCTCTCCAATTTATCAACATCCTTCGTGCGTTGTGGACACCAGAACTGGACACAATATTCCAGCAGTGGTCACATCAGTGCTAAAGACAGAGGTCATGTAACCTCTGCTCCTACTACAGATTCCCCTGTTTATGCATCCCAGGATCGCATTAGTTCTTTTGGCTACATCATCACATTGGGAGCTTATGTTCAGCTGATCATCTACCTACAATTTTATTTTCAGAGCTACAGCTTCCCAGGATAGAGTCCCCCATCTTGTAAGTATGGCCTAGATTTTTTGTTCCTAGATGTACCTGGTTACAATATATATTGTTTGCTTGTGCCCAATTTACCAAGCAATCCAGATCTCTCTGAATCAGAGACATGTTGCCTTTATTATTTACCACTCCCCAAATTTGTGTCATCTGCTAACTTTCTTAGGGATGACTTAATGTTTTCTTCCAAATCATTGATAAAAATATTAAATAGCATAGAGCCAAGAACCGATTCCTACTGGAAATACACCACCCGCTTGCTGACAATTCCCCATTTACAATTACATTTTGAGACCTATCAGTTAGCCACTTTTTAAACCGTTTAACGTGGGTCAATTTTATACCGTTCTCATTTTTTTTTAAATCAAAATGTAATGTGGAACCTGATTCTTGTCTCGCTTGCACTAAACTTCCCACAGGTGTAACTCCATGGATTTCAGAACAGTTATTCATGACCTGCATTGGTGCGAGAAGAGAAGAGAAGAGATCCCAGCCCTCTAAAACTGTTGTTTGCATCTCAAGTCAAATTCACAGAATGAGAATGTTATATTAAAACCCAAGTAACAAAAGGGCATCTCCGTCTCTCTTCTTAATTCTTAACTGTTACAGTGTGGGAGCCAGGTGCTAGAGAAGGAAAAAAATAAATGCCAATCCTGTCTATCCTCATCAAATCTGTCATATTTCCCATCAAAACCAGCCTCTAAATCCCATGCAAAAATATTGCACATTGTATGAATAAATCAGGTTATACGATGCAAAATAGAAAGTTTACAGATGTTCTATGGAAAAGCCAACTTCATGCTGCTGTCCTTTTAAAATGGTTATTGTGCAGTTGGTCAGAATAAGTGTTTATCAAAGGGAAAAAAATATTTGTATGTGGCAAAATGTTTCAGGCTAAATTATTTAGGGAAGGGTTATTACTTCTACCGAATGACATAAAGGGCCATGCAATACTGCTAAGGTTGAAGCAATTTTGCTGAGGTACCTATAGCAGCAGTGTTAAATGTATCCCTCTCGACAGCACTTAGAACACCAGGCTTCTCTAAGAAGTAATGGGCCAGGGCCTAGGCGCTAGCTTTGTACATTTCAAGAACTTGATGTATTTTAAATCATTATTACTTCTGTGCCATTAGTGGCCAGAGTCCCCAGACAGAATCAGGCTTTCCACATTTGGAAGGGACTTGTCTATGTTGGCAGATACACCTGAGCAAAGCCCTGTTTAGAAATCACTGCACTTCCCTTTAGTTCACATACTGCCAAGCAGGTCTTTGGTGCCTTTCACGACTGTAGCTTGGGTATGTGTGTGTGTGTTTGTTTTACAGCTCTGATAGACAACATGTTTCTTAGTACACAAATTCCCTTACATTCCTGGCATCTATAGAGGGAAATGGCTCATCATGCAGTGTGTGTGTGTGCGGGGGGGCGCCTTTGGCCACCTCTCCATTTAACACAAGGAATGTAGGATGTTTTTGGCTACGTTTATTAAAAAAAAAAATGAAGATGCCTTTTTAGTGGTAGGCTGCACCATCCGAATGGGTCGCTTGCCTTCAACACCTGCCTCTCTTGTTCAGAACGCCTTTGGATTGGAGTGGGTGTGACTGCCAAGATTGTGCCACTCATTGAGGGGTTCTGTACTTAAACTCAGCCCTAATATAAATTGGTGCAACTTCACTGGTGTCAATGGAAATCATGCTTCAAGCAGCACTTCAATGGAATTGCCCCTGGTGACACATGGCCTGGCTCTTTGCCGCCTAGCTCCCACTCCCAGCCATCTCACTTCCTGTTGATCCTTTACAGCACAAAGCTTTATTGCATGATGCACAGATGTTCCTCCCATGTCATCACGTGTGTTTTTCCCAACTGCCTGCCAAGAACAAATTTTCTTATGCGTATCACTTCCTCCTCCACCTACGCTGTTACTTTCTGCTTAAACAGCAGATGGAATTGCTACCATTGGGGTTTGACATAGTTTAAAATCCCACACAAAATCATGCCAGTGTTTTCTTCAGGCTGTTTGGTAACGAGGCACACCTAGGGTTGAACTCTTCTAGCACGACTGGTTTTTGGTCAGTCCCTCTCCTTTCTCCTCCTTCGCATCCCTGTGGGAATGCATGAACTTTACTTTCCTCTGAACCTCTAATCAATTCTACCTCATTGCAGTTGCCAGCTGACTTGCTTCCTAGCACCTTTCCAGCACAGCCCACATAGAACTGAGACATCTGGCAATTTGTCCTCTCTCTCTCTCTCTCCTGACTACTATTATGCTCAAAGGAGGAAAACCTACACATAAAAATGACAGCCTGAGAAGCCCCCACATCTGCATGTCCTTGTATATGGTGACTGTTTACTGCTAGTCAGAGCAATTCACTGTTACTCCCCCCCCCCGCCCTCCCTTAGTATAAAATGTGACCATGTTGTTTTTAAAGAAACGGCCAGCAACAAAGGAAGTCAGTGGTAAGTTTAGTCAGGCTTTACTTGTCCCAGTGCGTCATGACATGCTATTACATAGGAGAATGCAGCAAAACCAAGGCGCAATCAGATGAAGCAATAATTGCAGAGTGAAAAAAATCTTGGTTCCACTGAAGTCAGTGGGAGTTTTGCCATTTACTTCAATGAAGCCAGGGTTTCCTACCCCCTTAACTTCTGAACTATTCCATGCTAGGCTGGTTGGTTTCATCATAGGTAGAGATAGGTGTCAGGCAAAATATTCATTACCTGAACAACTGGAAATATGAGCATGTTTCCACTTCATTGTAAATTGAATATCTGTCCTATTTTCAAGAGATTTTACAATTTTTTGGCACTATAATTATGCATTTTAGAATGAATTGTTTTAATTTGGAAGCTGTGATTCTGCATCTCTTCATAGCAACGTCTACTATTTTTGCAACATTTTCACAAAATTCCCCAACGTTTGGCAGAGTTGGTGCAGGCATAAATATTGGCAAAATGAAATTTTAGAACCTTAAGGTCCCTCTAAGGCCACCTTATTCATAACTGGCCTCTCATTTGGAGTACCTCCATTTCTGGGTGTGCACCTGGAAGGCACTGAAACATGGAGGCATTCAAAATGAGAAGCCATGTCTGGAACTATGGCTGTTGATTCTAACTTTTATTTGTTACCTTAAGTCTATTCTAAAGATGCAGCCATTCAAGAGTCGTGGGCTTGTCAGCTGGAATTTTAGTGAACAAAGCCTAGGAAACAAATTATTCATTAAAGTGGTGCTGCATATGTGAAAATGGGCTGCACAAGTACATCAGAGGAAGCAGCCTCTTTTGATTTAGGGTGTTAATGGACTCAACTTGTTCCTATCAAAGACTTTCTATTTAGTTTACAAGATTTGGTTTCCATCACAGTACTGAACGACATCAATAACAAAATAAAATCCTTAAAAAAACAGAAAACTGAAGTCTGATGTTAATGACTGGGAAAAAAAATATATATCTATATTTGGCCATCCCTTTTGGATTTGCATAGAATTATGCAACAAGACATGACAAGAGAGCAGTAATGGGCCATTAGCCACCTGAGAAGTGCATTAACGGGTCATTAATGCATGCCCTGCAGTATCCTATTGTTAGGATTTGATAGATCTTTTTATATTTAAAGAGGTGGAAAATTATAAATGGAAGTTAAACTCCAGTTTTTCTACTATTCCACTGAAAAGATCTTTATTCTTTGGAAAAAATAAACCACAGGAAAAATGGAAGGAAGAGGCAGGTAAGAGTAATAAGAACAGATTTCTATTGTTCTCAGCATTTATCCATGGGTCTAGTTCTCCCAGATGACACAGACACACACCACTAGCAAGAGAAATGGGTCAATTAAGTCATCATCTCAGTTATCAGAGACTCAGAGAATAAAATATCAGAAGGGTTGTTTTGAGACACCCTACCGGCTGGCCTACCATCTCAATTAAGCAGGCTGCCCAGATCCTGTGAAGTGCTCAGTACTTTCGACTCCCATTGACATACTGGGAGTTAAGGATGCTGAGCATCTCACATGACTGGACATCAGTGGAAGAAGAAAATCAACCTGAAGAGACTTCACATGAAATAAAATACATTGCACTGATGAAACTTGCAAGCAGACACAGGGGGCGGGGAAGTGGAGGAGGAGCACAGCTCTAATGCCTCTAGAGTGCTGTATGCCACTGAGGGCACACGAAGAGGGCTCTTCATATGTCACCCCAAATGCAGGATCTAGTTGTGCCGTGTGGAAGAGCAGATTCGCCACTAGTATGCTCTGTCATGGCTGGGTGCAGCATAGTAATGGCTGGATGGGGAACCCAGGGCCTCCCACTACACTGGGTTCTAGTCAGAGGTTGGCACCACCATGTGGCATGATGGACACTTGACAAAATTACCATACTTAGTGATGGACATTGGGGGTGGGGGACTATGTCATTCCGTCATTCCATTTTTTGAAAAATTACCACAGACCTCAACATTTTTACCATGGACACTTGTGTCCATGTACGGACACGTTTCTGACCTCTGGTTCCAGTCCAGGGACCCTAGGACAGGCAGTCAAGGTTCACTCTGCCAGACTCCTTGCTGCTGCCTCCCTGGTCTTCCTACCAAACATGTCAGTAGGCCTTTCCCACAGCCTGTCTAAGTTCACGCTTCTCTCAGGGCCAGGACTCACAGGGCTGCCCCCCGGAGGCCACCCCAACAAAATCCCAAACTAAAACTACAAATCCCCTTCTGCCCCTCTCGGGCTTGACTTGGCATCCCTCTTTCTTCTTCACTTGACCACATCCTCCCAGAAAGTCCAGATCCTGCCCTAGGATCAGAGCTCATCACCAGTGCTTGCTCCACCCTGGCAGCTGCTCTACAGCTCTCCACTGTCTAGTTCCACAGAGTAACCCACATGTGGAACCAGTGCTTAATAAAGGCAAATGTCCACACAAGGAACACAGTTATTTTATAATTATAAAACAGTTGAAAATTAAAAATAATACTCTTCTTCTGCCTTACTTATCTGAAATCCTTGGAATAAAACCAAATTTTAATCAGGAATAATAACGTTTCCTGATTGACAAATGCAGAGCCCCAAGAAGTTCAGTCTCTGAGTAACGGGATCAACAACTAGCTTTCTAACTACAAAATTAGTCCAGTGGGGGTGTGGACTGAGATTCCTGAAAGAGGGGATTTCCCGCAGGTTGCCTGTGACACTTCTGTGCAGGGACTGGGATCTGCATGGGTAAATAAAGCAAATTACACTTAGAATAGACTGTAGATCCCTGATTTCCCCTGCACCAGGAACAAGGATACCATTTCAGATTTTGGTGGGTGGGGAGGCAACTCCCGGCTGGTGAGGAGAGGGGAGAGAAAAAGGAGGTGGGGGCCACGCCCAGCCAGGGGTACAAAACTCAGGGGGGGGGAGGTGCCCCCATCCCTAAATGGTGCCCCTGATCAGGAAGCAAATCTGCAAAGTCCTGGATACCTGCCACCATTGATGCTGGAGGAAGAGGCAATGATATTATATTCAGCTCTTTCTCTGCAGCCATTTGGAACTTCAGTTCTTACAAAGGAAGAGTAAATAACTTTGGAAGTCATGGGTAAAACTCCTTTGAAAGCCAGAATTGCATTGGTAGCAGGAAAATCCAAGTTTTTAGCCCAACATACATATATAATTGATAGGAATTAGAGATTAAGAAGACCACTTTGATCATCAAATCTGTCTGTCAAGGGGAGATATGGTCCATGAAGAGAAGACTGATATTAATTAGCACCACATTTGACCTGGGTCAAAAAGGCCCTGAAGAAGGTTACAGTTATAGGGGCCAATCTTGCTTCCATTGAAGTCAATGGCGGAGTGCCTAGGCCTGGATTTTTAAACACATGTGCTTTTATCTATGTACAAGAGGCCCAATGTGCACCCATGGCCTATGAACGTGCAAGTCTTACAGTTGCGTGCACACAGCTTGGGCGCACCCAACAGTGCTCAGGCATTTCTACTTGCTCACTTAGTTCAATGGGTCTTGCATTTTTGGGTGGGAGCCTGAAGGGAGGCCCGTCTTCTTTTCTGATGCTCTTTATTAGCTACGGCTTGGAGAAACTCAGTGTTTAAGTGAAGTCAGAAGGCAGAAAATGCCATGCTTTGCTCAGTCCTTGAGCATTAGCACATGTGCTGCTCACAGACACGCAGTAGGTCAGACTCACTAAATGCTCACAGGGGCCCTTCTTGAATAGGAATCTTGTTTGGGACCAACAGCTGACAGTTATATCGAAAAGGCACCACTCCTACTAACCAACACATGAGTGGAGGGCACTCAGTACTGTACAGGATCAGGCCCTAAAGCCCTGATCCCCAACACCCACTGAAGACTTTGGATCAGGCCCGAGCTCCCCTCTCCCCTCACACCCGATCAGGAAAGCACTTAAGTACATGCTTAAGTCCTACCAACATCAGCAGGAATTAAGTTCATGCCTAAGTGCTTTCTTGACATGGGATGCCTTCCTCCTGTACGACTGCATTTGACAGAGGCAGCCAGATTCCAATGCAAGTTCAACTAAGGTCTTATAAACCTCTGTTCTGAATGCCCATATTAAATTTAATAGACCAAAATGAAACATGTCGCCCTATTCCACTCCAGCTGGAAGGCACTGTTACTGAGGCTGTGCCAAACAACTGTTTGTGATTTTCTTAATTATCAGTCACAGCACAATATATTTTAATATTCTAACCCTCCCATCAGTCTCGGGGCGAGGATCTGTTATTGGCTTTTAAAATAGAGAGCACTCAGAATGTAAGAGGAGGGGCAGGTCAGTTCTGTGGCTTGCAGATTTTTAATAGGGAGTGGTGATTGAATTAATCACCCTGGGGATTTCTTGGTGTGTGAACTGAAGGAAACAGGCATGGGGATAATTCCACATCACCAACAGAATGTTAATTTTGAGAAACTCCACTGCTGAGTGTTTTGAAAGGACAAAATTTTAATTCCCATTTCCAGAGGTGTCAGATATGCTTTCACCGATTGCCTTTTATAGAGTTGCTAGAGTACACAGGCTGCAATGGCAGACGACAACATGTCTGACAAGGAATCCAAGATAAATGACAAACAATCCAAGATCCGCAGCTCTAATTACACGTAACTCTCTTCGCTGAAGAGGTTATTTTGCTACAGTGGCTTTTAAAACCATAAAACAACTTTTTTTTTTTTAATATACCTTCATTAAAATAATGGAGCGTTTGTGTGCGTGCGCACGTACCTACCAAAACCTTGTTATGTATTTAGTTAAATTCTGTAATTTTATTTTGGCCGTGCCTCTGGAAATGGAAGCAAAATCCCATTTGTTTATATTAACTGCACTTGGACCAGTGAATTAAAAATCAATTATACCTGTTTAAAAGGCATGTTTAATTTTGATTTAAATGATGAAAGTGTTTGTAAAAGAAAAGAAGAATTAAATATTAAAAAGATGAATTGGGGGGTAAGCACAGAGCAGCAAGCAAAGATCAAAGTCAGTTACACGTTTATTCCCTTTCTGGTAACTCAAAATAGCAACAAAACAAATCTTACCTAAGCTCTCTCACCAGGCTTGGCTGTTTGTACTTTCCCCTGCAGGATGTTTTCTCACCCAGGGCCTAGTTCTGCTGTCTCAGGAGGGACTCCAGTTCTTCTTCTAGCCTGGTTACAGCGGATAGGATCCACTGCCCCACAAGAACAGGCATAGTTACTCTGCCTAGAGCTGCAGGTTTCTATCATCATCGTTACAGCAGCACCCAGAGTCCCAAAGAGAATCTGGGACCCATTGTTCTGGGTGCTGTACAGATATATAGGAAGATCTGGACACTGGTCCAAAGATCTAGCATCTCAGGGTGGCGCAAAGGAGTCATAAACTGCCACTGAGAGTCAATGCACTTCTAGGCACCCACTTGTGGCCAGGCCTGGCATAACACGGGGGGATAGCTCAGTGGCTTGAGTATGGGCCTGCTAAATCCAGGGTTGTGAGCTCAATCCTTGAGGGGGCCATTTAGGGAACTCGAGTAAAAATCTGTCTGGGGATTGGTCCTGCTTTAAGCAAGGGGTTGAACTAGATGACCTCCTGAGGTCCCTTCCAAGCCTGATAGTCTATGAACAGCTCTGTCACTGTGCTAGCACCCCCTGCTAACTAATGCTGTGGCTCAATAGTCCAAGCCCTCAGATCTTATTAGAGTGCTTGTGCTCCTGCTGCTCATACAGCCAATGGTAGTATGACTCCTGAAGAAGTGATGCTGCCAAGGACCAGCAAAGTTGTATGAATATCTCCTAGTTTAAGAGACCAAACCTCCTGCCTCTTTCATAAAGGAAGTGGAAGCCACACCCACTTGTAGGATTTGCTGCCTTCCTGTGGGTTTTCCAAGGAAAAACATGACTCTACATATTTCAGATTAAGAGCTTTCTTATGGTTTTTTAAATTAAGTTTCCTTTGTGGATTGGTCCCCTGAAATGCCCCTTAGGCATTCTGAGAGAGATGACCCTGTCTGCTGTGCTTATTTAGGCCCTGTTTCAGCAAAGCCCTTCAGCACATGCTTAAACTTTAAATGTGTGCTTAAAAGCTTTGCTGAATTGAGGTCCCTCCAACCCTTCATTCCTTTCAAATCCAACAATCCCATTGAAATGACTGGAAAGGTTTGGCTGTATTTAGAGCTCGACCATAGTAAATCATGAGGAAATGCAGCTACAACGGCGAGAAACTCCTTAATCCAGCGATCACAAACCAGAGGATGTAAAGGACATGGGATAAAACCTAGAGCACTAGCACCCAGCTGTCTGTGACGCTCAGCACTCCCTCAGCACTCTCAACATCTGCTGAATTCAGAGAGAGTTGACGGAGGTCAGTACCTCACAGAATCTGCCTCAAGGCAACAAGCCCTGCCACTTTTCCGTAGCTTCCCATGCGAATTTGGGAATGGCTAAGTCTGCTCCCTTGGCGTGGGTGTATCTGATCACACACCGATCTGCATGCACTGGGACTGACAGTGATGACCGGTGACATTAAACTTCATAAAGTGAAGAGAAGCACTGAATATGCAGAACATCCCTTGTAAATGAAGATAGGTAGTGGTATGATTTTTGCTTTTGGATATGGCTGAGCAGTGGAATGTGCAATATCTTTTCATTGTTTGGGGATTGGGTGGAAATGGGTATTTGGGAATTTTCTCTCTCCCTGTGAGATGGATGAGGAGAAGGATTTTCTATATGAGGCCTAAAAATATCAACGGCTGGCTTGCGTGAATTAAGAACTGAGTAAGGATGTCAGGATTTGATTTTTTGGAAATAATGGTCTAGTATGTGCCAGTTCTTTGGAAACAGGGGGCTGGATTCACCTATACAGACCAATTGGCCAGTTAGAGTATTCACCACTCCCTCCTGAGAAGGAAGGGGGAGCATGGGAGTCACAATTTGGTCTTTGATCTGCTCCTAGAGCTGGCATGTAACTTCCAAATGTGCCCTGAGAAGGGGGGAATGAATGGCTGCATAGGACTCACGTCTTCATCTAGACTGAATTTTAGAATCCCATACACGTTTCATTTACTGTAAGCTACCACACTTGTTTTCTTGACTAAAATGAATTCAGCTAATATGTAATAAAAATGGATGTATGCTTGATACATACAGCAGCTGTTCAAAGAGGAGCAAAGGTGAAAAAAAGTGAAGCACTTTCACTGCATTAGTAATGCTCCATCAGCTTTATTTTTACTTTTATTAAAGTAACTGACAGTCAATTGGTGCACATATATACTGTCTGCAAAATTATGGTCATAATAAGCTGGTGTATATATTGTAACAAAGAATATCCCAAGTACAGGGGGAAGGGCTAACAGATCAGGAAAGGCCAAAATCTAAGCTAGTCAGTTGTCTTTTAATGGTAGGAAATAACTAGAGCTGAATGAATACATGGATTTCTCAGTTTGCGGACCTAACGAAAAAAGAGTTGATTCAGGTCAAACCAAAACTGAACTTGGTTCTTCTGAATGAACCTCCCCCCACCCCAAGTTTCTAGTCAAGTGAAACATTTTAATCTACCCAAAATGATTTGGGGGTGTGCGGGGGAAGTGTTCTGTTTTGGGAGTTTTATATCTTTTTTAAAAAAATAGCTAAGTTTCAAAATGAAATACTGTTTTTCATAGAAATTTCATAGAATAGAATATCAGGGTTGGAAGGGACCTCAGGAGATCATCTAGTCTAACCCCCCTGCTCAACGGGGGACCAATCCCCAACTAATTTTTTTTGCCCCAGCTCCCTAAAATGGCCTCCTCAAGGACTGTACTCACAAGCCTGGGTTTAGCAGGCTAATGCTTAAACCACTGAGCTATCCCTCCCTTTCATTTGGAAGCTAGCAGAACGAAATATTTTGACATTTCCAGAACAAAAAAAAAAAATTTCAGACAAACCTATTTGCCAAATTTGACCCAAGTGTTGGTGCCCTGAAAAAAAATGCATTTTTGGTGTATTTACTACTCTCCCAAAAAAAAAAAATCACCCAGCTCTAGAAACAACCACTCTGTATTAAGCTCAGCATGAGCATAACAAATTATTGTAAGTCTTTATGAAAACCAATACAATTTTATGGAAGAAGAGCCAAAGTGACTACATTTTCAAAATAAAAAACTGGGATTCTTTCACAGTGACTTTTCAAGGTTGGCAAATAAAAAATGGAGGTGACCTTTACTTAAGTCATGAGTGCTGGTGTCACCACTGCCTACAAATAGTTACACAGACACTTTCACTGGGAAAAATCTTTCTGAATGTATTATGAAATGCTGATCAAACCATTAACATCCACTTTGTAGACACTCTCTAAGGTGCTCTCTTTCCCAATTATTCAACTTCTCTTCACTCCGGTCACTGATCATCCCACTGAACATTTGTTCCACTGGACTGTGTGAGCAAATTCTATGTTGCAGTGTTTACAAGGAACATGAACACCCCCCCCCTTTTTTTTTGTAGTTATAAAGAACCCACAAGAATGAAATCCTGGTCCCAAATGTTCTGATTCAAGACACCTGATATGTCCAATTCTCGATTTCATGAAAGAAGTTCTGAGGAAACCAGGTTTGGCTCAGCAAAATCAGGACATAAGGAAACCTCATTAATAACAGTTGTAGAAATGGAGCCTCGGATATTTCAGCCTTTGGAAAATTAGGCCATGTCTATATGTACACTGATACAGCTGCGCTGCTGCAGCGCCTCTGGTGAAGATGCCGTATGTCAATGTGAGCGAGCTCTCCTGTTGGCATAATAAAACCACCTCCACAAGCAGCAGAAGCTATGTCAGCGGGGGGGTTGGTTCACACCTCTGAGCGACATGTCACATAGGCTGTAGTGTAGACAGCCTTAGAGGTGAATCTGATATGAAATCAATGCAAGGAAGAGGCAGAAGATGTTTACCTATTTTTCCTACTAATTACCTGCTAAGAGTTTCAGTGTTCCATATGCTTTAAATAGGGCAGGATTAAGGCAATCCGAGGCCCTAGGCACATCCTAAATAATAGTCTCCCTAGGCCAATGCCCCTGCATCACGGCCAGCCCCCATGCTGTGGCTATGGGCATCACACAGTGACCCTTCCTCTCCTTGGGTACCGTGGCAGGGAACTATTTCCTGTGACGTCTGTCATTGATGAGGTTGGCTCTCAGGAGGCATTCAGCATCTTATAGTATCAATTTTTTGGCAAAATGTTTTTTTCAGTTAAAAAATACGCTGATTTGTCCAAACCAAATATTTCATGGGAAAGGGTCGGTTTCAAATTTCTCAACTTGAAGAGGTTTTGGAAAAAAAAAAAAAAAAGTATCAGAATTATCAACATGGGACATTCTGACACATCTGAGTGAAAAATTTCAGTTTTCTGGACTGAAGCTACTTTTTGTTTCAAAGTTTAAACTAATTACAGTACAAACATTTTGAAGGCAAGATGTTTTGACTGACCTGAACTGAAGGGTTTTGTTTAGCAAGAAGAGACCTAACAAGCCAACAACTGACGTTAGTTTCACTAGTCTTTTTCTCAAAGGCTAAGCCTGCAAGTAACGAGCATGTTAAGGCCCTGTCTACACTAGAGAAGAAATTCGATCTAAGCTACACAATTTGAGTTATGTGAATAATTCAAATGAATATTTACTGTGGGGTCCACACTACGCCATGTCGATGGAAGATGCTCTCCCATCGACTCACCATACTCTTCTCCATCCGGTGGAATACAGGAGTCGATGGGAGAGCGATCAGTGGTCGATTTAGCGGGTCTTCACTAGACCCACTAAATCGACTGCCGATGCATCGATCGCTGCTCGTCAGTCCCCCAGTAAATGTAGACAAGCCCTCAGTTACCTACAAACTGTGGGAATTTGAGGTAGTTTTATTTAAGGGTTACCATCAGCTACCATTTGTGCTTGAAGATTTTAAGAACACAATCCTGGCACGTATTGTAATGAAAAAGGAGAGACCCACAGACTAGAGAGACAAGAAAAACGAGAGCCATTCTAACAAGTTTCAGTCTATTACATTTCATTATAATGGAGATTCAGTGTAATAAGGCAGGTCATAAACATGGCTATGTGATTTGACTATTAGGAGAGGAAAGGCACAAACTGCACCAGACATCAATTGCATATAGTGCAGCATTTACCAAGGAATCCAGAGTCGCAGACAAGCTGTATGTAACCCAATAGGTCCTGGAATGGGCTGTAAGCATCAAGGCTGCAAAGAGTTATTGGAAAATTACAACCAACATAGACACTTTGTTTTCTTAGTCCTGACATTCCAACTTTGTGTTCTCCAAGTCACTTGGCCCTTCAAAGCAGAAGAGGTAATTGAATTTCAATCATGTCATGGCCTGATTCAAAATAACCCATAATGGCACTCATTTCAATATTGCATAGTGCTGATTTTTATTCTTGGCATAGTGTCTGTTCCTTGCAGTAGCAATTTCCATATGCTCCTTGCCCTGAATTTCAAAGAATAAGTTTTATCTAATGGAGTTGAGTACTGAGATTTCCCCCTCCCCCCCATGACTTGTGGGTACAATTTGAGATAAAGTAGCATGCAAATCCCAGGCACATCTAATACTACGCAATGATAAACAGGACTTGCAATTTACTTAGTTATAACATTTGCTCTATCCTCAGAGACACCCCGTGTCTTTTGTTATAACACGAAGGCTCAGTTTTATTCCAAAGACAGTGTGTTTTTATTAGAGATAAGTCAACATTTTTAGCCAAAAGTCCCCTCCCCAGTCCCCCATCAAAAATGCAAAAATTCAGCAACACCGAAATGTTTCATAATTCATGTTAGCTTTGAATTGTTAGTGTCAAAAAAGTAAAGAATTAAAAAAAAAAGTCAAACAACATTTTGATTTCACATTTTCTGAAACAAAGTGTTGTGGTTCAAGATGGCTTTGCTTTGAAATGTCCTTCAATTTTATTTAAAAAATTAAAGTAAAAAAAAAGCTCAAAAACTAAACTAAATATTTTATTTTGGGTCAAACCAAATGTTTGGTACAACCCCAATATATATATATATATTTTGGTATTTTCTGGAATTGCGAGAAAACTGAAAAAAAATCAGTTAAGGACACAGTTCTAATGTTTATCACCAGATTAGCTCAAGACTGTTCACATTTTTCAAATAGCGTTTGGCCCATACTGTGTACATTAATTGAGAGGCTTAGTACACAAGTTGCCTATAGTTTTCCTTCCCCTAACCTCTGTCAATATGTCAGTCCTTGCGTTATGAGCACCCCAGAGCAGAGACCATTCTCCCAGTGTGTTTGGAAAGTGCCTAGCACATAGTGGATGTTACTGTAAATACAAACACCTTGCTAGATTTACAGCATGTGTGCATCTGTGGGATTAGTGCTTGACCCATAGAGTTTAGTGGCTAAGGAGCTAGACTAGGACAGGAGACCTCAGTTCAATTCCTGTCCCTGCAATTGGCCTGCTGGGTATCCTTGGGCAAGTCACTTCATCTCTCCGTGACTCAGTTTCCCCATCCATGAAGTGGGGAATAATACTGCCCTTTGTAAAGTGCTTTGACCTCTAAAGATGAAGAGCACGATATAAAAATGAGGTATTTTTATATATAAAGGCTTTCATGTATCAAAGATGAAAGTGAGACATTTTAAGCATATGTATGAATAGGGGGCCGTGAGACAGTTCAGGATGTTGTCAATAGAACCTTCTATTTTTAAGTCCCTGGTTCAAAACCAAACCAGGTCCACAGTACCCATTTGGTTGAAAAAACATTTTGCACCACTAAAATTTTTTTCCATTAAAAAGAAAATGTTAATTGGCTCTCCTAGGAGCTAAACTCCTCTCTTCAGTATAACTGAGTTCCAAATCTGACCCTAGGATCTAGGCTGCTGCTTCTATCACTGGATTCAAGTGGGCAGACCCCTGCGCTTGCTTGGAGCCCCACTGATTTCCCCAGGCCTTTGCAGAACTGTACAGATCCACCTGTGTGGATGCACTTGCAGGACGAAGACCTTAAATATCCCAGCAATCTAACATTCCTTTTCAACCAACCTAACCTGCTGCTGATAGACGCATTGGGTATGTCTACACTTCAGTTAAACATTCATAGCTGGCCCATGTCAGCTGACTCAGGCTTGTGGCCTGCTGAATTGCAGTGTAGACATACCCATTCAGTTTAATCACTCAATGTACGCTCTGTCACTCAACAACTTCTGCAGAAGTCACCCTGCCTGGAGTAAATATCTCTCAGATACGATTGCCTTTCGTTGTTTGCCTTCTACCAGTGACTGCTTAAATCCACAGAAGTGCCATACCTCTTAACAGCACAGCCATTTCATTCGTCTAAGTTATATCGTTCATCCTACAGCTATAAGTGTAATTCAACACGAAGTGGAAACATACAGCAAAGTTTGACTCTCACTTGGCTTTGCCTGAAGCAACCCAGCTATCATAAAGAGAGTACAGCTAAATTGGTGTAACAACCTTTAACATGGCCAAGTGATATGGGTAGAAGGTATTGTTCAAGTGGTCATGTACCTTCAGAAAAAAGATGACCATAAGCATAGATTCCAGAACACTTCCCTTTGCTATCTTGTGCCTGTTTCATCAAGTAACAGCATCGGGTGAAGAGTAGAGACTCACCAAGATGTGGCGATCTAGGATTCCGTGTTGAGAATTCTCTAATTTTGTTGAGAAAAAAAAGTATAATCCTAGCCTCAGATTTAAATGAGACAAAGAAAGGCCATGTTAAAGACCACATGTATGGTTAATAAAGGGGGACTGGATATGAAATAAGGCAGGCTAGGAATTGCTGGCCACCAAGCAGAAACAATGGACAGTTGGAAGTGGGGCACATTTCAGATAGGGATACGAGTTAGTGAAGGTCTATTATTCTACCGGGAGAAAATGATGAAAGCATTTCAGGCAGAAAAAGGAGATCTGAATATGCATGGACTGAAGCCTTGCAAGTCTAACCCTTTGGAGGAATGATCCATCTGCTTCATGGAGAAACAGACACCAAAGGAATGAGAGTGCTTTGCAATAAAGCTGGTACTCAGGAATATTTGAGAGCAAGGACTGGGGAAATATGAGCACACAAGTAGGGATACATGGTTCTGTTCTGAAGGAGATAGAGAGGTTTTATTCCTGAGCTGGTGGGATGGTAATTCAAATGCCTCTTGCAATTATCAGTAGAGTACCAACATGGCAAGAAGTCAAGGGAAAAGCTGTTGCAGCCTGGAAGCCTGACAGGCTCAAGCAGTCCTTTCATCTGGTCTTCATTATTCTGTCAGATCTGGACAGCTTTAGAACTGGCAGGAATTTTAAATCCATAGCTGTGCTGGTGACTGATTCATCAGCTGTCAGACAGCAGGGGGGCCAGAAAGTCTGAAGGCCTCGATTAAGGCAATCTGGGGCCATAGGCACAGCAGGACAGAGTCACCACCATTTTCCGTCTTCAGCCCCATCCACCAGCTAGAATGGTGGTAGCAAGGAAGCTTTCTCCCCTGTCTCAGAGAAGCCAAAAAGCAGCACTAGAGCCACACTTCCCTGGAGAGTGGAACACTTGCTGTTCTTTCTCCTCATGCTCCTTCCAGGAGGCAGCGGGTGGTAATAGCAACGGGGGTGTTTCTGTTTTGGGAAGGGCTGATGCACTCTCCTCCCACAATGTGCATAGAGCTCAGCTGAGGTGGTTGGAGGTAATGGACTGTCAAGATGCATGAGGCAGTTCACCCCTCTCAGTGCTAGTATTTCAGGCTCTCTGCAGACTCAGGCAGCTCTCTGCATCGATTACATTCTGGTCACATTTTCAAGCTTTTCTTTGCAACGCCAAGGATGAAAAACCCACCTTAAAAAAATAGGCAAGATCCAGCCCTGCTCAGATTTTCTACTGCCTCACTCCTTGTGAGATCCTATATATCTATACAAGGTACAAGGCAGTTGATAGTCAGGCTCAGAGTCCTTACATTACAGCTCTAATGCAAGACACTTCTATGCAGTGAGAACAATAGCTCTAGGAGCCATAAAGATTCTGAAATCATGTTTTCCTCTGCAGAGGATTACCCTGCATCACGTCTCCTAGCAGCATTGTATCATCCACTAATTTCTTTTATGTCTTTATAATATAGAGCAGTACTCTCCTTAATGATTCCAAAATAAAGAGTGGTTTGTTTTTTAAAAGGAATTTGGGAGTCACACCATTATTCCTTTATTTTGCTAAGTACCAGCGCTTTTATGTTAACAGTTTTATCCTCATTATCCATAGTTTATGCTTGGCAATGTCACAATAAAGATTTTCTCATGCCTACTCAGAAAAAGCAGGTTGCACCATGGTAATAATTTGAAGAGGGTAGAAGAATAGCACCTAAAGGATTACAAAATGAAGCCCAATTAATAATTTGCAGTCCTAACGGTTTTGGGGTGTTTTTTTTTGTTTGTTTGTTTTTTGGAGGGTTTTTTTTTTGTTTTTAAGAATATTCATGTTATTGCCTCACTGGTCAAAGAGCTCTTTGAAATGGACAGGAGACAAGGGGTTTGTTGCCATGCCTGCTTGGTCAGAGTTTGAGGGGAAATGACACTCTTCAGATGAGCTAAGGCTCTATCTTGTGAGGGCTGATGACAGTTAGGGTGCAAAGTGGCATTTGCAGCTCAGGCAGGCAGGCAGGCCCTTTAACCTAGCTAGCAGTGAAGAAATGGCAGCACAGACCCCGGCGCAGGCTAACAATGAGACTATGTACCCAGCTTGTACAGCTCCCATTGAACCCTGTGCTGCAGCCATTTTTAGCTACGGTAGCTAGACTGAAGCTAACACAGGTATACCTACCGACACTGCAATCACACATCTGGTTGCAGTGTAGACAGACCCTCTAGGGTCAATGGCACTGGAAAGTAAGACTTGAAGTGAAATGTCCTGTTCAATTAAGATGTAACAGGAATTTTGTAGGATCCAGGCTCACATTCAAGTTAATAGGCAACACTGTATATGGAACGATTCTAATGATTTACAATAAATGCAGAATAAATTTTGTAACCCGGAGCACATGCAGTAACTGTCCTTCTACACAATGTCTGAGCAGCACCTAGCGCCATGGGGCCCTGATCCTGATTGAGGCCTCTAGGGGTATGTCTACACTGTGCACTAAGGCCAGGCTCTGACTCAGTTTGAACCTAAGCTCCCTTCTGTCTACAGATCAGTCTGACACGGGTCAGCAAGCACTCAGAACCCGGCTCCTAGGACCCTGCTAGTGGGGTGGATCAGAGCCCAAGTCCTGCTGTGACTTGGCTCCAAACCTTCTCATTTTGCAGTGTGGACACAGATCAAGCTGAAGACTGGAGTCATACAATCCACACAGGGCAGTATGGCTGTGTTGGCATGGTTGTGAGACCTGCATCCAATGACTGTAAGACTAGCTTTACACTGCAGTGTGCTCAAGCACAGGCTTGGAGAAAGTCCACAAGCCCAGGTCCCACAGAACCAGGTTTACAGTGCAGCACAGATATCACACCTTGGTGTCCTGTAATACAAGTAGCAGCTGCACCATGATTGGAAGGGACCTCAGGGGGTCATCTAGTCCAACGCCCTGCTCAAAGCAGGACCAACCCAAACTAAATCATCCCAGCCAGGGCTTTCTCAAGCCTGACCTTAAAAACCTCTAAGGAAGGAGATTCCACCACCTCCCTAGGTAACCCATTCTAGTGTTTCACCACCCTCCTAGTGAAAAAGTTTTTCCTAATATACAACCTAACCCCCCCCAACCATGCAACTTGAGACCATTACTCCTCGTTCTGTCATCTGGTACCACTGAGAACAGTCTAGATCCATCCTCTTTGGAACCCTCTTTCAGGTAGTTGAAAACAGCTAGGAAATCCCCCCTCATTCTTCTCTTCTGCAGACTAAATAATCCCAGTACCCTCAGCCTCGCCTCATAAATCATATGCTCCAGCCCCCTAATCATTTTTGTTGCCTTCCGCTGGACTATTTCCACTTTTTCCACATCCTTCTTGTAGCGTGGGGCCCAAAACTGGACACAGTACTCCAAATGAGGCCTCACCAATGCCAAATAGAGGGGAATGATCACGTCCCTCAATCTTCTGGCAATGCTCCTACTAATGCAGCCCAATATGCGGTTAGCCTTCTTGGCAACAAGAGCACACTGTTGACTCATATCCAGCTTCTCGTCCACTGTAACCCCTAGGTCCTTTTCTGCAGAACTGCTGCCTAGCCGCTCGGTCCCTAGCCTGTAGCAGTGCATGGGATTCTTCCATCCTAAGCGCAGGACTCTGCACTTTTCCTCGTTGAACTTCATCAGATTTCTTTTGGCCCAATCCTCTAATTTGTCTAGGTCCCTCTGTATCCTATCCCTATCCTCCAGCGTATCTACCACTCCTCCCAGTTTAGTGTCATCTGCAAACTTGCTGAGGGTGAAATTCATGCCATCCTCTAGATCATTAATAAAGATATTGAACAAAACCGGCCCCAGGACCGACCCTTGGGGCACTCTGCTTGATACCGCTGCCAACTATACATGGAGCCATTGATCACTACCCGTTGAGCTCGACGATCTAGCCAGCTTTCTATCCACCTTATAGTCCATTCATCCAGCCCATACTTCTTTAACTTGCTGGCAAGAATACTGTGGGAGACCGTATCAAACGCTTTGCTAAAGTCAAGGAATAATGTGTCCACTGCTTTCCCCTCATCCACAGAGCCAGTTATCTCATCATAGAAGGCAATTAGGTTAGTCAGGCATGACTTGCCCTTGGTGAATCCATGCTGACTGTTCCTGATCACTTTCCTCTCCTCTAAGTGCTTCAGAATTGATTCCTTGAGGACTTGCTCCATGATTTTTCCAGGGACTGAGGTGAATCTGACTGGCCTGTATTTCCCCAGATCCTCCTCCATCCCTTTTTTAAAGATGGGCACTACATTAGCCTTTTTCCAGTCATCCAAGACCACCTCCTCATCACCATGAGTTTTCAAAGATAATGGCCAATGGCTCTGCAATCACATCCGCCAACTCCTTTAGCACCCTCAGATGCAGTGCATCCGGCCCCATGGACTTGTGCATGTCCAGCTTTTCTAAATAGTCCTGAACCACTTCTTTCTCCACAGAGGGCTGGTCACCTCCTCCCCATGCTGTGCTGCCCAGTGCAGTAGTCTGGGAGCTGACCTTGTTCGTAAAGACAGAGGCAAAAAAAGCATTGAGTACATTAGATTTTTCCACATTCTCTGTCACTAGGTTGTCTCTCCCATTCAGTAAAGGGCCCACACTTTCCTTGACCTTCTTCTTGTTGCTAACATACTTGTAGAAACCCTTCTTGTTACTCTTACCATCTCTTGCTAGCTGCAACTCCCAATGTGATTTGGCCTTCCTGATTTCACTCCTGCATGCCTGAGCAATATTTTTATACTCCTCCCTGGTCATTTGTCCAATCTTCCACTTCTTGTAAGCTTCTTTTTTGCGTTTAAGATCAGCAAGGATTTCACTGTTAAGCCAGGCTGGTTGCCTGCCATATTTAGTATTCTTTCTACACATTGGGATGGTTTGTTCCTCCAACCTCAATGTGGATTCTTTAAAATACAGCCAGCTCTCCTGGACTCCTTTCCCCCTCAGTGGAAAACAGACTCGAGCCAAGTGGATTGGGGGAGTCTCAGTTGACGTAACTAGCCACTTCCATTTCTCCTTGTTTATACTTACCAACATAGCTTCGTCTCCTCTGCCCACAAACACTGTCTCTCTGAATTTGACCCTCTGAGTTTGAGCATAGAGGAGTCTTTGTTGGTACCTCCTGTGCTGAGAAGCCAGAAGAGATGTGGGTGAAGAAAAGCAGCTAATCGGAAGAGGAGTTAATTGTACTTGCACTCCTGCTGTTTCCTCAATGCGTAAGCAGCACTAACGTTGTTACCCTAGAAGTGTCGGGGCCGAGGGGGTTGCATGCACTGGTGTAGCCAAACCACTGCGGATGTGCTGCCAATGTAAAATAGAGTAGCATATCAGGATACTTTGCATCTCAGTAAGTCTCATGTGGGGACAGCACATCTACATGACTGGATTGTACTAGTGTAGCTTCTTTACTCCTAGCGCAACATGCCCTATTCTAGACAAGTCCTATTTCCTTACAGTTCATTGACTGGGTCTAAGGAAGTCTAATTTAAACACATCACCTCTGAATTTGGCTTGCAGTCTTTCTGATTTTATTTACATCGGCACCATTGCTGTCATGGCAACATGGTAGTTACTCCTGTGCAATGCTGAGCCAACCAAAATTGTGCCTAAATTGGGAGCCACATCTTGGAGCATTATAACAACTCGACCAGGTAGCGGCTTGGCAACTCAGCACTTAAACAATATGCATCTTTTACTTGCACACACAAGCTCAGAAGTGTGTGTAATTACACACATGCATACACAGAAACATTCTTGTATTTAGAAAAAGATAGTGAAAAAATATCCCCTTTAATTCTGATGACAAATTCAGCCACTTATGTCAACCTACAGCAAAATTCAAGAAGTATAGGATTTTTAAGTGTGAAATAATGTGAAATAACAGCTGGAAAGAACCACAGAGCAGCTGTTAATATAAATAATTTACCATTAATTGTTTCCATGGGCACTCCTGAAACTGTTGTGCCGAGAAGTGTTGTAACAGGGTGACAATGTAAAAGGGAGTGAGCGGTAAAAGCATGCATTTATGTTCCCAGTGCTTTCTGAAGCATTTGCGTATTACCAGCTTTCTGGAGCTGTTCCTTAAAATGGTAAGTTTTCACAAAAAGAAACAAAAGTCAGGAATTTTATTTCAGCCGCAAGAGTGTGGGAGGATAGAAATGCAAGTGAATTATAAAAGCAGGGATACTAAAGCCTGCCTCAAACTAGATAATTAGGGATCCATTTTATGACTGCTAAATGCAGGATGAAGTTTAGGGAGACCTTGGAGATTCTGCTCCCATTTATACTGGTATAAATGAAGAGTATATTCAATAAAGTTACTCCTGATTAGAGGTGAATGAAATTTAGAATCTTCACACCACATCACAAATTGGGGTGAAAAGTTGAAGTTTAAAGAATTTTTATTATGGAGAAAAATTGAGAGTTTTGCACAGAAAGTGTCTACGTTTTTTGGTTTGTTGAACTGACCCCAATGTTTTGTTTTGAGTCAGTTCAACACTGAAACTGCATTTTCCCCATGGTAGCACATTGCCTTATGGGAGTTGTAGTTCCACAGCCTGATTCCATATTCTCCTCTTCTAGGGTCAGGCTCCTTGGCTGGACTATATCTTCCACAATGCACCACATAAAGCTTGGCCTGGGGAAAAATCTGTATAGCATTATGGGAGATGATGTCCCACAGGGAGCTCAGTCTATAGGCGAGAATGAGGGTATGAATTACAACTCCGAAAAGGCTAAGTGTTGATAGGGAAATGCAGTTTAGTGTTTTATTGAAGTGATTCAAAACAAAATGAAATATTCCAATTCGGGCTGAACTGACCTGAAAACAACATTCCATTTCGATCTTCCTGACAGAAGAAAAAATATTTTTTTTGGCAAAAATAGAGATTTTCCCGAGGAAGATTTCAATTTTGTGGCAGTTACTTCCCACCCCCCAAACTGGAAAATCACTCCAACAGAAAATTCCCAAACAGTTCTACTCACGGGTAACACCAGCAGAAGTGATCATGGAAACGGACCACCTACCCATGGTCTTTTAAGCCCAGAGTCAGGAGTCCCATCCTTATCCAGAAAATCACTTGCGTATGTGCTTAAATTCAACCAGATGTTTAAGCGCGTCATTGCATGAGGACCTTAAATGACCAAGGGAGAACTGCAAAGTCTATCTGGCCGTATAGGCCTCAATAAAAATTCCTTTTATATGTTACAACAAAGACCTATTTCTTCTCTTCTTCAAGGACAATACCGTAATAAAAATGAATTTGCTCTTGGTCCTTCGGTGAGGGAGTAGAAAGAACAGCACCCGACACCTCGAATAATGAAGAGCTCATGAACAATCCATAAGTTGAAATTGGATTGCACAAACTATTGCTTCCAAAATGATGAAACCAAGATCAGTCTAAACAATTCATGGACCGAGAAGGATAAGCCTACAATGAATAATTTGACTAGCTCTACCCATAAAGGAAAAACAAAAGCTGTTTGAAGTGTCAAACACTCTTGTGGATTGAGTACAAAGTCAGTCAAGATTTGCGTTCAGTCTGGATTCTTAATCCTGACATGGATTGTTAGAACCATATCTGCCTATCTTTTTTTGGTCAAATCCTCTGGAGCTCCTGATTATGGTATATGGAGAGTATGAGCCACATTCATAGGGGGCAAACTGCAAAGATTTAAGGGATCAAGGCCAATTTTTAAAAAGTTAACTATTCAGGCACAACAGATACCTCCACCTCATTGCGGGGCTGCATGTCTTTTCTTCACCTGAACCTGCCTCCCTTCTGGGAGCCTGACTTGGAAAGAATTTCCATTCTACGCTGCTTTTAAAGGGATGGTTCTCTATCCCACCTCCCAGATGACAGGACTCCAGTCACAGACTACACTCAAAGTTTTAGTCAAAGCATTCAACAATCAGGTTTTTTTTTGGTTTGTTTTTTTTAAATTCCAACCAGATCTAGTCATTATCAGCCTGGATTGTAAAGTGTAAAATAAGCAAACCAAATGCGAAATTCTCCATATCCCATCCCCGGAAGCTTCCTATCTCCCTCGAAGACAGTTTTAAAAATGAATTACTGATTCAGCTGTATAAGTATTAAAAACAAACAAGCCAACACCAGCATTTAAGTCCATTACTTGCCCAGACCACCACAAAGCAGCTGCCGTCCTTGTTTTTTAAAAAAGGATTTTTTTGGAGGTGACCTGCATTGCTATTCTGTTAATAAAAATGCACCGTGTGCAGCGAGTTATTTTATCTCTAACTATAGCTGGTTTTTCAAAGGTGTAAATGATCTCAAGGGAAGCAGCATGACAGTGACAGAAAACTCGTTAGAAGTGAAGAGGCCAAACTTGCCCCGAAGTACTAATAAGCTCCCTGAGGCACTGGTCATTTTAAACTGTGCATAATATTTTGCTCTTGGATTAATGCAATGCAGCGTGTAGGATTTTACTGTCTATATTGTCCATGTTTAACACAGTAAAATTGCATTACACCCACTTCTTGCTTTCACATTTGTGTCTAATTTCCTTATCAGTGTAAGTTTAGATGTATTAGGAGATTTCACTGGCCAGAGTTCAGAGGAAAATCTTATTCAAGGAGCATTAGTTGAGACTGTGCTGAAAAATAATTTAGTTTGCAAGGGAACTTGCCCAGCCACTTATAATCCTTTGCCTTTCCATCAGACACTCATTAGACATCAGCAATACACACACACACACACACACATCTCATTTTTAATATGTACCCCTAGAATTACTGGGTCTCAAAAATCAGGCCAAAGTACTGAGAGAAAGCTGTTCTTTCTCTTCGCTCCCCATGAAAAAGTCATTTGGTTTCTGGTGCACTTCACCCTTTACATTCCCCCTAACTGCTCAGCCACCATTTTGTTTTCATGAGACTTTGTGACCTACCTTGGAAAGACTCTCACTGTACTGCCCTGGAGACTTGACTCTCTGATTAAGGATATCAATGAGAACAAGAGTAATTGTAGACATGTTTTCATCTTTGTGTCTGGAAGGGCAAAAACCTAAGCTGGGTTGGCAATACTGAGAAAATACAAAATACAGGAAGAGCCTGACAGAGCTGTGGCACACAATATCTTTTCTCCATCTATAGTTGGCATGGTGGGTCCAACTGCTCCTCTTCAATATGAGCCTGGACACATTGACACCTGGTTCTGTAAATTTCTTCCATATACTTCATCTGACAGGGGGATTTGTGAGAAGGCACCCAGAGACTTCAGCCAGTGCCGAATGCAGTGCCTCATCTCTCAGACAGCAGAGGACACTCTGGACACATAGCCAGCACTGGGGCTATTTGTTTGCTTGTAAGTGCAATTAGAAGCACTGGCCACTACCTACTGCTATAAGCCCTGTAAAATGTATATAGGAAACCAAGGATAGTCTTCGAGTTAAGGCAGTTGACTGGGATTTAGTAGATTTGCATTATGTTCCTGTCTCAACCACACATTCTGTGTAACCTTGGGCAACCTTTTTACTATCTTTGCCTCTGATCCTCATCTGTAAAATGGGGACCACAATTCCTTTCTCACCACAGAGGGATAAATCCCTGGAAGTCAGCAAGGTGCTCAGATGATATTGTTCGAAAATGCCACTACACAAAGCAAGTGTCTGTGACTCAAGTCTCACTAGTCACCTGTGCCTCCAATATCCTGTTAGGGTGGCTGTACTGGGGCACTGTCTGTTCATAGAATGTCAGGGTTGGAAGGGACCTCAGGAGGTCATCGAGTCCAACCCCCTGCTCAAAGCAGAATCAATCCCCAGATAGATTTTTGCCCCATATCTCTAAATGGCCCCCCTCAAGGATTGAGTGCACAACCCGGGGTTTAGCAGGCCAATGCTCAAACCACTGAGCTATCCTTCTCCCTCTCCTGTGATTAAACACTCCCAAAGGAGCAGCAAGCCATTGTGAGAGATTTTGGCCAAGCCTTTGCAATGTGCCTAGAACTCAAAGTCAAGGTTCTGCAAAATCCAAATGCAGGTAGCACAGTAAAACCTATTTGGGTCAGACTCTTCACTGCCCTCAGTACCTACTCCAGTAGAGGGTGTGGAGTGGGAAGTGGAAAGAGTTACCTCTTTTTTTTTTAAAAGAGTGCTTCAGTCCTGTGCAGGATCCAAGTCTTAAACAGGTAGGTGTAATTCTAAGTTAAGATATTTCTGTGCAGTGCAAAACTTTATCTTTAACAAGAACTGTAAATGAAATGTACTGATTTTTTTTTTAAAAAAGCACCCAATCAACCATGATTAATAAAGCAAAACAGAATATAAAACACTTTAGTACCCAACTAGCACATTTCCCTCGGATATCTGGCATAGCTTTTAATGCCTGCAGCAGATAATTTTCATCAAAAGAGGGAAGCGTTTTTTAAAAAGTCGTGGTAGTATTTCAAACCTTCATACCCACCAACACCTGACTAGAAGCACATATTTTTTAAAGTGTCGGGCATGGAAGTAGAGAAGTTGTGTTGGTTCTAAGGTCACATTCTCGTATTGATCCAAGGTTCTGAAATAGAGATTTTGAGCACAGGAAGTCCCAGGCAGCTGCTATAGCCTGTGACAAGTTGTTTAAGTGATCCCTTGTTGCTGATGCAACCAATCTTCACAGCTCATTTCAGTTTGGAAAGTTGCTTTTTTAAGAGCCATACCCAAACCTCGAGCTGCAGCTCAGAAGATGATGTTAGCCTTTAACTCCCCACCCCAAGGACATCTAGATGTCAGTCTTGTTCCTAGCACAAATTAGAGCAATCTGAATTTATTCTGGTGGCCAGTGGGCCCCAATGGTCTCAAGACAAGTAGGGATTTCCCCAGAGATGCTCCCTAGACTAGCAGCTAGAAGGAAAAGTGGTTTAGGAGTTACTATGCCTGTCACTCAAGGATTTCCCTACGCTGGAAGAAACTTATGACCAGATTGGGTATTGAGGGTGGGTTTGCACTGCTGGAGTGCAGACACTCACATTGTTAAGGTTCTCAATGGGGCTGAAGTTGACAGATTTATCCCTAGATCCACAGTGGTTTACTGGGAATTAAGCTAAACAATCATGATTGCTGTCAGCACCTGGATGCTGTGTAAACAATCTTCACAGCTCATTTCAGTTTGGAAAGTTGACAGACAGATCTTGCCCTGAATATACAATAATAAAATCCAAAGTTCTGGACAAATCTTCCTTGAGTATAAGAGTAAGACGTAACAAGCCTAATTCTCAGTTTATATGAACTGACCTCGTTTGAGCCATGGAGTTTACACCAGTGGAGGATTTGCCCCATACTTTTAAAACCTATGTTGTTTCTTTGCCGGGGCTATGGAAAAATTATATGTACCTTTTATCTCCCAGGGGATGCATTGAATTGCAATGCGTCACTTTTGGTTTCACCAGTCAGATTTCATTAGCTGCAACAGAACAAAAGATATGCATCAGCTAGGACATTTGAGAACAACCTGCTTTCTCATAAATAAATAATAAAAAAAAACTTTTGAAACGGTTGTTGCTAGAGGTATATCTGCCCTTAACACACTCAAGAGGGGTTGCTTCAGTGCTTTAGAACAGACATGCACTACAGCGACAGGAAGGGTTCTCCCATTACTGTAGTTAATCCACCTCCCTGAGAGGTGGTAGGTAGATGGATGGAAGAATTTTTCCATCAACCTAGCGCTGTCTACACTGAGGGTTAGGGTGATATAGCTACCTATCTCAAGGGTGTGGATTTTTCCATACCCCTGAGAGCTGAAGCTATGCCTAAGTAAGTTTTCAGTGTAGACCATAAGATATCACTGTTTCCAACCTAATATTCATCCAGAAAAGTAAACAGATTGAAAACTGTCATAAAACTCTCTTCTTGTCCCCAGTGCTCCGTAACATTTGAGTGGGAATGCAAGAGAACTAAAGTAAACTACATTTGTTTTTGTATAGGTTATGCTGAGCCCATTAAACCAAGTACGCATGAGTCAGAAGTTAAGTACTTGTTTCCAATGCAAAGCTAATGGGAAAACAGGCAGTGTGCATTCAGGACTTCACAGGCCAAGTAATTTGATTAAAATACTGTATGAACATTGATCTAGAAGGTAGTCAACATCAGAAAACCAGCAGTTTCATTTTGTTTTGAAATCTTAGTATAGAGCCCACAAGATTCCCAGTACTTCTGGGGCTTAACAAGATCAGAAATAATCTGACAATAGCTTCATAGTATATCCAGCAAAACCAAGCAAGTGTTGAGGTCATAGAGAATTTTAACTAAGCTTTTTGGAATACAGAGCTTCTTGTGTTTTACATTTTGGGTTGCTTCTTAATATATCCTTAATTCAGCAACACTTGGTCAACACATTTCCCCTCTTTCTGTGGACTCAGACCAGATAGCCATTTATAGATCAAGAGCAGCATCTTGAACTGCATCCAAATGTTTTTCCAGTCCTGTCCAGGTCATTCCAAGAGGTCGGTCACTGCAAAAAAAGATCCTGATGTGACTGGAGCCATGGGAAGAGAGACCGAGAGACACTGACACACAGAGAGAGAAAGCGCACACTGATTTTCCTCTAATGGCTCCAATCTACAGAGCCTTAATAAGAAGGTTTAAAATTCATATAATCAGCAGCAGTGGCAGCAGACCAAAAGCCACCATCAGGATTTTAAACAAGAGATTAGTTAAGAATCAGAGCTGAAATCCCTATCAGAGGGTTGAAAATTCCCAGGCTGTCTTTGCAGGTTTGGGGAAAGTTTAGAGAATGTGGATTGGCACTTGGATGCTGGGACCCAATTCTATAACACAGTATCTCTATATGACAGGAGACTATTGCACCAGTGCAGTTTATTACACTAACCCTTGCAGCTCTCAAAAATAATTGTAACTGCTATTTGCAAAACTCATATTTTAGGGGCATGTCTACACGGTCCCACCGTTCGGATTATGGAGGTGTGAAGCAGCGTGTGCTAAGCGCTGTGCTGTGACTCCCCCATGTGGATGCTACCGGGGTGAACTAAAAGGTTCTTATTTCACATTAACATAATCCTCTTCAAATAGGATTCCATGAATGTGATCGAGGGGCCTTTTAGTTCACTCCCGCAGTGTTCACATGGAGGAGTTAGAGCCCAGCATTGTAGTGCACGCTTCTATTCACACCCCCATAATATGAACTGCACAGCAGTATACACAAGCCTTTAGGCATAGGTTTATGCCTTATGCCTTTAATGGGACTCAGGCAAGTCCTTGGTGTTGTGCCGAATTAGGGTCAGGTTTTAAATGCTGTGCTGCCTGACTAGTTTGTCGTCTAAGGCTACATACACACTACAGCTCAAGTCGGTATAAACGTTATGTCTCAGGGGAGTGAATAAGCGATGTAAGTTACACCGAGCTACCGCGCCGGTGCGGACAGCGCTATGTTGGCGGGAGAGCTTCCCCCGCCAACATAGCTACGGCCACTCACCGGGGCTGGAGTCATTAAGATGACAGGAGAGCTCTCTCCCAGCGGCTTTGAGTGTCTGCACTAGTAGCATTACAGCTGTAAACCCTGCAGTGTAGCCATAGCGTTACGGAGAGCAGGTGGGTGAGTTAATATCTTTTATTGGGCCAACTTCTGTAGGTGAAAAAGACAAGCTTTGAAGCTTACACAGAGCTCTTCTTCAGGCCTGGGTAAGCTCGAAAGCTTGTCTCCTTTACCAAAAAAAGTTAGTATTACCCCATCCACCCTGTCTCGCTAATATCCTGGGACCAACACGGCCACAATAAACACTGCATGCAACAATGGAAGATGTCGTAGTTTGTCTCAACATCTGTGTATGATTTCTTTTCATGTCACATATTATGCATTGGATGATCATCATCACTTGTAGGAATCTCAAGACCTACATCAAGTAGACACAAAATTAGGGAACAATTTCTTTTAGCATAGAATAAAAGTAACTCAATATGGAGAATGGATAATCAGAGAACCCTGATGGGTGGAGTTACCTGGGATCTGAGCCCTGCTTACACATGCCAGGAAAACACCTAGGCTGAGAGTCCCCTGTCCTCCTTGCATCATGGTTTCTAAGTATAATACACTTTTCTAGGACACTTATATGCGGCAGTACATGCAGTGGGAGAGGGAAGCTAGAGATGCAATCCTGGTTTGTCTAAATCCAAACTGTCATTGGACTGAAATTTTTAGAGGAGCTTAATAAAGTGTCCAAATACACTAAACTTCAATGGGATTGGGGCACTTATCTCCCTTCCATTCTTTCCAGAATCCCAGCACAGGTATTTAAGGAAGGAAGTGTAGTTATGTTTTCAGCCTATTTTTATTACTGGAGGTGCCAACCTCCAGGGCTCCCCCCACATACCCTCATTGTGCTAGGAGATGTATACATACATTGTGAGAGAGCCTCTGCCCTGAGGAGCTTACAACCAAACCAGACAAGCGAAAGAGGGAGTATAGTTAGCCCCATTTTACAGATAGGGAAGTGAGGCACAGAGCGAGTATATGGTTTTCCAAAGGTCACGTATCAACTGCATGGCAGAGGTGTTGATTATTAGAGCACTTACAGCACTGCTATAACCTCTTCAGGGCCCGTGGTAGTACACATTTCCAAGAGGGTTAATACATCTCCGATGGAGGAATACAAGATGCAAGAAGAAGTGTTTGTACCCTCGTGGGCTGTGTTCATAAACACAGCCGGCACGTACACAGTGTTTTAGGCATGTAATAAGGGAGCAGTGGTGACGAATGTGAGTGGACACGAAATAGATTGTACTAAAACAGAACGGCTTTGGGGTTGCCAAGTGTAAGTGTTGTCCAATTAAGAACTGGCTTAAGCTTGAGCTGTTTAGTTCCACTGACAGGTATCCCAGAAGATCAAGATGAACAAATATTGTGATTAGATGCCCAATGCCATTTCCGAACACTGAGTAGTTTTTGTAGACGTTCTAGCTGTATTGCTGGTTATGACCAGAACCACCTTTGTGGCCACCAAGTTTTCAGTCTCCACAATGGAAGAGAATACTGGAATTTTCCAATAGCCCCACGCGATAGGGCTCTAATAAAGGATACCAGCTAGAGTCACTGTGTGAATATTTGGTGAGAGTCTACAATCAGAATTTAAACTACCATCTGTTACGTGGTAAGAACTCGGCATTACTGTTTCAGAAGGTGACTTAGAGAGACAAGCTGAGTGGTTAGAAGTCATTCAGTAGCTGCAATGCTATCTGGGATGATTCCCTAGACCCAGTAGGTATTTGGAGCATACTGAATTTTATCTTCACTCCTCCCACCGATAGGCTTTCCTACCATGTAAGCTGCCCAGAGCAATAAGACACGGGAGAAATAAGTTTCTAGCATTACTTCCAGAAGTAGTCTCAAAAAAGCAGTGCTTTGGGGAGCTGTGACAGATATGGCAATTTCCTTCAATAACCTTGAAAGACCTTCTTGTATTAAGTTTGTGTATTATTGTGGGCCAGGATTGGACATAACCTCTCTCGGGGGAGAGGTGGGAGGGAGGTGTGTGAATGCGATGTGAGGTCTGAGAGTGCAAAAGACTATATTGAGAGTGTGCCAGACAAGAATGGACTTTGGGGACAATAGATGTTAACTGGATTTCCTGGGGAATAGAGAGGGAGAGATTAAAGCACATTCCCCACCGCCAGTTATGCAAATACCCCGTCTTTTGAAACTACACCCTATGGAAAGGGTCAATGTCTGCTGATTATCTGTTTCCACAGATCAAAGACTCGAGCTGTATACAGAACTGACTGAACTGTTGAGCCTGGGTTCTAGTTCTGAGACCATTATGAACTTGTAACCACAGGGAAAAAAACAGTTGTGGGTTTTGAAAGACTAACACCTACCAGTGGTTGACGTTGGAGTTGGAGGTGACCTCCTAGGAAGCTTTTTAGCATGTGTGTAAGTTCAATTATTGTTTGTAATATATTTTGTCTATAACGCTTTCACCTTAATAAACGTTTGCATGGAAAGAGTGGAGTGGTAACTTAATTGCTGGCAGCAACACTGTTCACAGCTTCCAGGGAAGGTCTGTCTACATTTGAAATGCTGCTGAAACTGCCCCACTGTATCATTTCAAGCATAGACACTACTTACCCTGACGGGCGGGGTTCTCCCATTGGCTTAGGTAATCCACCTCTGAGGTGCGGCAACTAGTTTGACAGAAGCGTTCTTCCGTTAACCTAGCGCTGTCTACGCTGGGGATTAGGTCAATGTAACTATGTCACACGCCTGAGCGATGGAGCTAGGTCGACCAAGTTTTCAGTGTAAGCCAGGCCAGATAAAGCAAAGAACAGATGTTGGCCTATTAAGGCGCTCTGAGTTGCTGGGAATATCACAGCGTAAGGCAGGCAACAGTGTACTCCGGTCACGAAGGAGAGACAGACATGTCTACACCCAAGAGAGGAGACAGATGGGGGCTGAAAACCCTTAAGTGAGTGCCCCTGCTGGACCACAGAGCGGGAACACAGGGGTAGCTGAAACTGACAGAACTGACCTAGAGTTTGGCCGTTGTTTAACTTGATGCCACCAAATGTACCAATTCAAAATACGGCATGGCTCCACACCAGCCACTATTTGTTTAGAAGCACCTGCAATTTGGATTTTCATTTTAGCTTAGGTCTAGTGTTTACTCACAGACGTGATGGGTAATTGAATTCTTCTGTTTAGATAATTAGGTTGGGCCAGATGCAACTGTTCTGTTTTATCACACTTTAACGTTAACTGAGAAAAACAAAGCCAGGAAGCACTGAATAATTGAAGGTGGTTTCCTTATTGAGGGGCGGGGGGGAGGGAGGGTGGAAATTAGACAGCACCACTAATGAGAGCCTAAGTTGTTCCACATTAGGCCAAAACTACTTTCACTGATTCCAAGGGATGTGCAGGTGCTACCACTCATGTACTTTGAAAACACGTCCAAATTATGCATCCCATCACTGGGCTTGCATTTCCAGAAGCAGTTTAGCAAACAAGTTCTCTCTCGCCCCCCCGCTCTCCATACACACACGGGTTCCATCACCTGATAGGAATTCAATGTAGTTTCAGATTTTTAAAAAAATACTCCTTTAAATTGTGCTGTTTCAGTGGTTCTGATGGTCTATGTCCCACCTGAGATCTCACTTAAGGCTCCAGCACACCACTATAACACTAGTATTTATATTTACTGCTGTAAGTGATGAGCTATTTAGAACAGTCCTATAATCCCGTGTAAGTCTCTAAAAATGCTTGTTTCATTCTTTTGAGGTTTGTAAATTGAGAAACGCTTAAATTAGTGATAACTGCAAACAACTGTAGTGATGCTTTATGATGTAGGGACACTGGGAAATATTTTAAAATAGATGAAGATACTTATGAATTAATAAAAAAATGCATATTTTGAAGTGAGCGATGTGAGAGGACATTCAGTGACCATAATGAAATAGCAGTAGAAATTAAAATGTTTGAATGGAAGCAACTTTATTAACAAGTAAAATATCCCCGATAGCACGTCTTCCTAACTTGAGCCTGAAAGTCAGGTTTTAGCTTGCTGCTGTTAATAGGAAAACTGCATGTGCATTAATTCAGTTGAAAAGCTTTTTAGCATGCTTGTGTAGACCCTTAATATGTACTTGCACTCCTACGTTTTTTTTTTAAAGTACAGCTCTATTCTGATACAACGCGACCTGATATAACACCAATTTGGATATAACGCGGTAAAGCAGTGCTCTGGGGGAGGGGGGGCGGGGCTGCGCACTCTGACAGGTCAAAGCAAGTTCGATATAACGCGGTTTCACCTATAATGCGCTAAGATTTTTTGGCTCCTGAGGACAGCGTTCTATCGGGGTAGAGGTGTATTATTTTCTAGCTAAAACTATGATTTATGGCCTCTATTCTGGAAAATACTTATGGTGCTTAACTTTAAGCACATGCTTAAGCGCTTGCATGAATAAAGATGTTTTCCTCACCTGGTGTCTGGGCTCTTAACAGAGTAGCAGGTGATTGTTAAAGTTAATAGTTCTGATCTCCCTTGCACCATTATAAATCAGGAATAACTGAGGTCAAACTGATTTAACTGTGATCAGAATCAGGCATTTTTCCCTAGAGTGAGTTAGTTCATCAGGGAGAACTTAATCCACTCATCTTCCTCTTTGTTTCCAGAGGCTATGTTGCGTTAAGACCTAGAGGTGATGCATGCAGTGGGGAGACACACACCGGTTTGCCAGCTGAACCCCCTCCCTTGGTGGCAGCTCCTAGAGCTGGCAAGCTGCAAGTTGCAGCCATGGGGAGAGGCAGCAGCAAGCTGCAGGGAGTGGCTGCTGAGGATAAGGGGGAGCATGCCTCAAGCGGCTGGAGGGAAAACCTTTAAATTGTGCCCCTCCTCCCATCACTATCAGCAGGTACCAAACATCTCTGTTAAGACCGTTAAAACCACAGAGTCCTGTCCTAATACCTGCCCTTTGGAAATGATTGGTGATTTTGGGAGTTCAGTTGGAGGCACGTTAAAGGGGCCTGATCATTAGAGAGCAAGGTGGGGAGCCAAGAAATGGGGCATCCAGTGTTGGACACTTGAAAATTTAGGCTAAATTTTTTGCCAGAGGAGCCATGGCTGTAGGTGCTGCAGGCTTTTTATGCAAATATGACCAGGAGTGGAGGTGGTCTGCACATTCATAGATTCAAGGGAGCTGTCCGTGAGACGTCTAAGAGGAGGTCCCCACTACAAAACTTTGAGAGCCCAAATTCCTGCTGGTCTCTAGAGCAGAGAAAGTCACAGTCAGATAGCTGCTAAAACTAGCAAGACTAGCTTCAGCATTTCAAAGCTTTAGGTTTGCTGTTTGTGTCAGATTCCAGGTGCTTTATCAGGCACCTCTAATTAGATAAAGAACAAAAAAAGATCCTGGTGACAGACACTTATACTGAAATGTATTAATGGACCCTTTTAAATAGATCCACCATCCTTCTCTATTTTAAATAGGAAGTTGCTGCAATGTGCTTTCATTATGCAGTAATTTGGGGAGGATGACAATAAGAACACTGGATACATACTTTTGTTTGCTGACAACTGCAATAGTATGTAGAGGACAGAATTTCATCTTTTCATTAGGAGGGAAAGGACTGTGCTGGAAAGGTCATCAGCTCATTCAATGCTATCATTTAAATCTGGCAATTATTGGATGATCACATACACCTCTTAACTGAAAGGGTTGTATCCATTTCCCTGGTAAACATCCAGCTAAGAATCTTTGATCAACTGGCTGGAGAATCTTCATCAATTTTCTCTTCTGGATACATCATGCCATTAAAAAAAAATCATATGACATGACATAGGTTTTGGAGCGAAAGCCCCTGCTATCTCTTACTCTATAGGAAAAAGCACTTTCTGGGAAAAAAAAGTTATGTTAAATTACATGAGCTATTGTTATTTTAAGAGTATATTAAATCTTATGATGTTAGCCACTGCCAGAGTTCTGTCGAGAGCTATTCGGGTTAGAATGATACATTTTTAAATAATTTGATGGTGCAGTAAGAGACATTGCGTAAACAGTAGAATTGGGTGAACTGGGTCAAGTCAAACAAGGAGCAATCTGTCACTTTAATTTATACCTCAAGTGAACCTTGGTTTGGATTTCTCTAGCTTATCTTCCATTTTTGATTGCCTGTTCCTCCTAGTGTGAGACCAGGGGGTAGGCCACCAGCTCCCCACAGAAACATCCCCCAGGAGAAAGACCTGGTGGGAAAGCTCAAGAGGTTCCCCTCACTCTTCACAAGTTGTTCAGTTAGGGGTGGGGTGATCACTTCCCCACAGAACAGGCAGCAGTATTACCATCTGTAATCACAAACCCAAGAAAGTCTGCAGGAGTCATCTTACTCTAGGACTGAATTCCTCATCTGAGTTCTAGTCCAGTGCCTCCATTGAAGTCTCTAGCTGAAAGCTGAAAGCTTCCTAGCTACCTAACAGAGTTTCAGCTATGTTTTAAGTACAACATTCAACTTGTCTTCTTTGTAGTTTTGCCTATAAACAAACTTTGACCATTACTATTTTCCTTCAAACGTCTCACCGCTGTCTTTACTCCAGTCTGACAGCTATTTTGCTTCAGCACTTCAAAGAATCTTCCCCTGTATTGACCTCCATGCTTATGCCCAGTTCCCACTTCTACTGTCACTGACAACTATTCAATTGATGTAGTTTACACCGGCTAGAGTCTTATTGTCCATCATTAAGATCACTCAAGTTTACTGTGGGGGAAGAATAAAGTGCTTTGCTATGTCAGTTAATTCTCTGTAAAGTTTCTTCTCATAAGATCTATTCCCAGCATTCTTTTACCTCTGTTTCTATAATCAAATGTCACTTTGAGGGTCTCTTGAGTTGGGTGCAATTTTGTCACCTTAGCTGAGCACGTAGTAAGAGGCTTTATTGTCGTTCCAGCTCTTCATTTTCTCTCCAACTCCAAATAAAGCAAACATTCCTTGGGCAATTCACTTCTCAGCACATTAGAAGACACATTCAAAGCCATATAAAAATAGTCAATTCCCTTCCCCAATGAGTGCACCAAAACAATTGTTTAGGTAAAAGCAAATGCTTATTATGTGTACAACACATTTTTAAAACCTAGTTTTCACTTAGCTCAGATTTAACACTAAAAAGATTATGCCTATTTTAAGAACAAGGTAACAGAACAGAATGTGGTCTGGCATAGGTTATGCTGGTGGAAAACCCAGAATGGTTATATAAACTTCAAAAGAGATTCTTCCACGTTTACACTGTCACATCTGAGATCATAGCAGAGGCCCTAACCAAGATCAGGACTCCTTGTGCTGGGCACTGTACATATATACCCAGGATCTCTTCTCTAAAGAATGTCCATTTTGACCCCTTACTTGGTAAGGCAACTCCTATCTTTTCATATGCTGTGTATTTATACCTCTCTACTATATTTTCCACTCCATGCATCTGATGAAGTGGGTTTTAGCCTACAGAAGCTTATGCCCAAATAAATGTGTTAGTGTCTAAGATGCCACAAGGACTCCTTGTTGTTTTTGCTGATACAGACTAACACGGCTACCCCTCTGAAACTTGTCTCTCTTTTGATTGTAAGACAGAAGTGTTGGGTGGTAGAAGACAAAGGTGATGGTGATTATAGTCAAGAAGTGTTAGGTGCCTGTAAGTGCTTTGTAAATCCCAGTAGGCATCTTTAGCTGCATGAACACCATGGTAGAGTATGGCTCACTGATTAATTGTTATAAATAAAGCCATGTAATTCAGCACTTTGACCCCCGAGCTCATACAGTCAAGCCCGGAGTTCATGGATTGACAAGCACTGACTTTTTTCATTACATTAAAGCCTATGTTCCTCTCTGGCCCCAAGCAATGAGATTCTGATCACAATACTTGGAGCTGTCTGACCACCAGGAAAAAGCAATTCATGCAGCAGCGCATATGAACTTCAGGAGCTGCTGAAAAAAAACCAAACAACAGTTCTGATTCTTCCCCTATGCAATTCAAAGTATATGGTCAGAATTTCCTGGTGTAATTTACAGGTCTCCCTTCTGTATTTTTATTAACCTAGAGCCAGTGTTTGTAGAATTGCCTTCCCCTGTATTTTTAAAGGACCTGGCACATTTTAAGGGCATCACAGGATACTCCTGCAGCTACCCAGAAACAGGCAAGGGAGTACAGTATACTATCAGCTCACAATCAAACATACTCAGGCTGTTCTCCTTTCCTTTCGTTTGCAAGCAGAACAAGACACAGGCATGTTGCAGCAGGAGCTTTCCACACTGTTGCTCACCCCATAAACCAGGGGTGGCCAACCTGAGCCTGAGAAGGAGCCAGAATTTACCAATGTACATTGCCAGAGAGCCACAGTAATACGTCATCAGCCCCCGCACCCCGCCCAGCTCCTTCCCCACTCCCAGCACCTCCCACCCACCAGCAGCCCTGTTGATCAGAGCCCCCCCCCTTCCCACACCTCCCGATCAGATGTTTCATGGCATGCAGGAGGCTCTGGGGGGGAGGAGGGAGGAGGGTGAGCACAGCAGGCTCAGGGGATGGGGTGGGAAGGTGTGGAGTAGGGGCAGGGCCCATGGCAGAGGCAGGGGTTGGGCAGTGAGCACCCCCCGGCACATTGGAAAATTGGCATCTGTAGCTCCAGCCCCGGAGTCGGTGCCTATACAAGGAGCCGCATGTGGCTCCGGTGCCACAGGTTGGCAACCCATGCCCTAAACCCTCCACTCTATTCCCTGTTCCTCCCACTTATATCCTCCCAGTTACTGCCAATTGTACCAAAAGCCTAGTAATTATCACCCAGGGGTTCATATCCACCCAACAGAACGTGGTTAACTGATTCCAGCTGAGCCTGCAGACTGCTCCAAGCTGCAGCAACCTCAGGGATGAGGGTGCTACAAGTAGTCCTCTGTAAGGGTGCTACCATAATATAAGCATCAAATACTTTTGGAGCACCAGCAGTTGTACCTAAGGATGTCTGGTCATCCACCTACACTCAAGTCACAATCAGTCGTTTCTGCTACCAAAGTAAACAGAAGGATAAGTGAAAGTAGTCAGAGAATGGACAGGTAGCTTTTGCTTTGTACTTTTTCTTTGCCAAATTAGCAATAGATCCATGCCATTTGGAGATCATTTGTCAATGATCTCTTAGTCAGAAAGCTCCAGATCTTATCTGTGTGATACTGTGGAATGGGTTCACAGAGAACTCCTTTGAGTTTTAGCCTCTCACCGTGAAGTGACATCCCTCATGCCATTAGCATCAATAGCAGCATTTTCAAGATGCTGTTGACCATCTCTGTATTTGCTTCCAAAATGCCTGTCTCCCTACACTTTCCCAACTGACCAGCTGCACTGGAAGGCACTGAGGAGGGCTGGATTTAGCAGAAATGAGATTTAGGGCAAATTCAGCACCATCCTCTGCAGCCAGTCAGGGCTTCTTTGAAGTGGAACGGGGATGGTTCTCCTACGAATGAAGAGGAATTGGATGAGGGTGGGCTGTGCAGCTCCTCCCATTCCCCTTTGAAAGAGCCTCATGCAGGCATCTGCAGAGGCACATGAGGGCAATTCCCCTCCCTGCAAATGTCCAGCCTGATTACTTGGGCTAGGCCTTGGCTGACTTCAATAGTACTCCTTGTATGAGTAAGTTTTGCAGGATCGGTTCATTAAGGCTTATTCACAGCGTGTATAAACACCTGCTTAGCTGAATCAGGGACTTAATATAAACCATAAAGGCTGCTTTGAAGCCTGTGGGCTAAGTCTCCCCTGAACTGCCAATTTTACAGCGTAACTTCACTGACCTCAGTGACCGAAACAGGAATAAAAAAAAAGACTGATGTAAGTAGAGAAACAGACTCTTTCTATTCTATTGTCTAAATACTGTTCTTTGTCACACTAAACACAGAGCAGACAGAAATAGCTTCTCTCATGGCAGTATGTACATAGGGACTTACTTAGGGTAGGTCTACCCTGCAATCAGTGGTGTGACTGCAGCATTTGTGAACATACCTGAGCTAGCTCTGATCTAGGAAGCTTGAACAAGAGCAATGAAGATGCAGCAGCAGAGGTTAGCCACTCAGGTACATACCCTGGACCCGGCGGGGGGAGGGGGGGGGGGTTTGTGCCGCTGCGGCTTCGCAGCTATTACTGGAACTAGCTAGATCCAAGCTAGCTCGATATGTCCACACATGCTGCCGTCACACCTCTGACTGCAGGGTAGACCTACCCTATGTTTGATGAGTTTGCACTTTCCCTGTTGGCTGCATCTATTTAACATGAAGTCTACCCAGATGCTTCAAGGCAGACTTCTGAGTACCACCTATATTAGCTACCATCCCATGGTCCTTTTGTACAAAGCCTTTAAAACTGGGAAATGGATTTCTTTCACATTCTGTGATTAATCACTCCCCGGCTGACACCTTTCATGCCAACTTTCAACAAGCAGCACATGTTTACAGCCAAGTTTTAGGGACCAGAAAATAGATTATAATGGGAAACCCGACAGATGCTGCCGAGGAGTTAATGGATTAAGCTCTACTACAAGGGAAGTTACATGCTCCTTTTTTAATAGGAGTTGAAATTGTTGTCTTGTATGGGCCTATGAGGTAATTGAGCCATTGTCGAACGATTTAGATGTATTCCTAATTACTTACTGTTCACCTCATCCATGCTCCTTAGGCCTTGTCTACATGGGGAAGATGAGTGGCACAGCACAAAGTTGCTAATTATTCCAAAATAAAAATTGCTTATTCCAGAATAGAGAGAGTGTCCACATGGGGAAGCTATTCCAGAAAAGCTAAAATAGGACCAGCATTGCTATGCTGGTCACTTTCCCCATGTAGACAAAGCCCAAGTAACAAAGTTACTCAGACATTCCAGTGTGTAAAGCATCAGTGAATGAAATACAGGAGGAGATTTTCAAAGTGGAAGGGTACTGGGACACCTAACTGTCCCTTGTGCCTTTGACAGTCATTCTCTACGCAGAAGTGTAGATTCTTATTTACGTCCAGGATGCCATTTTCCCCTCGCCTTCCATTTAACACCTTTCAGCATCTTCACATCCTCAAGGCTTGAAACTTTCTTGGGAGTAAAATGCAAACACTTCTATACTTCAAATGTGTGCCATGCTTTATTAGCACAGCATTCCCATCCTGGTCAGTCTCCACCTCATACAGCCAGATGAGGTTAGACTGGCACGAGTACTATAGCATAGATCAGAGCCTTCCCACAGAATTATTATCAAAACCACTGATTGTGCCCCAGAAAGTGCCCTTGGGGTGTTGCATATTTTATGGAATTCTATATTCCTTAGACATTTATTGCAGTGCAAAGAGATTAGGGGAAAACAATACATATGGAGTTGTTTCATCCATCCTTTACCACTGTTTCCTTCCAAAAGAGCTACATGAGGGCCCCCTACCCTTATTTACTCTTTTCACTGGAGCACAAAAAGCGGATGGCAACTGGGGTAGTTTTCTTGATACCCTTAAAGCAGTATAGTGGATGTGTTGAGAGGGAGATTATTATACTTCTTGACAGAGTCCCATGAGTAGCAAGGGATAGTTGTGATAGGCGTAACCCTGGGATTTAGGACAGGTGTCTGGTATGTTGATGTGTGGCCATTTTCTTGGCCAGGTATTAAGGAAAATCTGAACTTCAGTTTAATGCTCATTGTCTGTCAAACTATTCTATGAAACAGAATCTCCCAGAATGTCTTATCCCCTGCAAAGAGGCCAAAAGCTATTATTCTAACCTTCCATCAACCACTTGCTCCATTACTGAAGTGTAATTACATTACAATACCTTGGGCCAGATCCTCAGCTGGTGTTAAACAATGTAGCTATTTGCTTCAGTGGAGCTATGCTGATTTTTTTTTTTTTTTTACCAGCCGACAACCTGCCCCCTTGAATATAAGGAATAGCAAACCATTCAATTCCAACCCATCTTCAATAATAATAAAAGCCTTACTGCGCATGCACAAAAATAAACCTAGTGGGGAGCAGGCAGTTGATATATACTTATTAAGAGCTGAAATGAAAGACAAGCAATATGGTGGGTTGGTGACATTAGAGCATGAAGTTTACATCCAGACAGCCACACTGAAGCAGAAACATTGCAGATGTTAAAAGCTCCTTGACCTGACCAGCTGAAAGCCAGACTCAGACTCCCAACAGCCCTGCAGCTCCTAACTTTAAGACGAAGACCTGACACATTATGAAACTTACCAGTTGATACAATTACTGACGACCAACCCACTCATTTTGGCAGAATGCAATTTATCGTCCGTCATGAAGCTGGAGGCCTTTGTGTCTCACCAGCATCTCTTGATGCCTGTTCAGGCTGGAATTAAAGTTTTGGGAGAGGAGGAGGAGTAAAAACACCCCCCCCACCCACCCCAGTTCAAGAACATTCCAAACATTTGAAAATTCAGCCAGCTTTATAGCCTGTTAAACAAGGAGAATGTTGAGAGAACCTGAACATTTCAAAATATGGAAATTTTCAGACTTGTAGACAATGTGACCAGCTCTGGCTACTGTACATCTTTTGTCTCATCAGCTCTCCATCAGAGCTTTTCCCCCCAGATCTCTTAATTGGAGCTTTATTCCATTAGTTTTTCATATTTACTTGATGCCCAGCTGAGAGCAATAAAACTGCAACCCATGAAGATTCCACATTTGCTGATGCCGATTAGCGATTGTATTTCTTCCAAGATTTAGTAGCAGCCATTTACTGAATTCCACTATATTGTTGAAAATTAAGTTGTTTAAAACATTCCATTTAAGAAACCATCTTAAAAAGTTTTTTTTAAACATCTATTGTTAGATATAGGTGTAAATATAGATTCTGCGAGGTTTCAATAAAGTGTTCTTTGCTATTTTATTTATGACAGGCAAAACAATCATAACAAAAATATGCTGCAACGAATAGTGTCACTAAATCAAACTGTGAAATATATTCCTGTTGTACATTTTAACCAGCCAACAAACTCCAGGCAAAAAACTCATTACCCTACTGATTGCTTTAATGTCCTTGTCTGGTAGAGAGACGGACTGTTCATTTAAAAAGAAGGAAGACATTTGAATGGTATATTTCAGCATTCAAATAACCCAATTGGTATAATGCAATATCAAAATGTTTTAAAAGACTTTGCAAGGCAGGATATATAGAATGCATTATTAAATGTCATGGGGAAACAGGGGAACCATTGCAAATTAGACTTATTAGACTCAGAGCGGCCTCGCTACTGAAGCGACACATGGGAACATTAGGGCTAGCCAGAGACCATATGCTCCACTAAAGCAATGCCGTTATAAATCTTGGCGCGTAATGTCCATCAGTTGATATCGCAATTCGTGAGTAACAAATACAACCAGCTTCATTGAGTCACTAGACAATTTGAGCCAAATCCAGTCGTCCTTACTTAGGCAAGTAGCGCCACTGACTTCAAATACATTAAGTCCCGCTAAAGTCAACAGGTCTATTCATGAGTAAAGCAAGCAGAATTTGGCCTCTATATGATATGCTTCGTAGATTAAAGACCATGTATTACACAACACACACACAAACTATCCTTAACTGTCATGCCACAGTGCAGGGGCTAAAGTTCTACCTAATGCTGACACAGACAAAGGCAAGTGAGCAGGGGGGAAGGAGGCTCCTTATTCCCCACACTGTGCAGTATGCAATGGAAAAGTATGTGAATAATCTGTTTTTTAAACAAGTTGACATCTCCATGCATCTTCAGCTCACACTGCAAGTGTGTTAACATAGTAAAATAACTGTTGTCTAATAACTGTTAGAGAGATGTTGGGGGCACAGACACTAGAAAGGGTAAGTAATAGAACTGGGATTAGAATGCAAATTTTCCTGGATTCTGGTGCTGCGCTGAGGCCACTAGCCCCAAACCTCTCCTCTCTGCAGTTGATTATTCCATTTGTACTGCACCTAGCACAATGATGTTCTGATCCATGACTGAAGATCCTAGGCACTACCACAATACAAATAATTATTACAGTGTCACTTGGGGCCATGTTATTGGTTTGCCTCTATCCCACTACACACTGTACAATCTGAAAGGTCAGGGGAAAGTCATATTCTGGCCATTTGACAAAGTGGGAACTGAGGTGCAGAGAAATTAAGTGGCTTGCCTAAGGTGACACAGGAAGTCTGTAGCATAGGTGGGAATTGAACTCAGATCCCAGAGTCCTACTTCAACCACAAGGCTATTCTTCCTGAGGAAAAACAGATGGCTCTTGACTATTCAAAGATCAAGTACCAATAAATGCTGTGTTTTAGGACACAATGCAGACTCACATACTATGCTTCTTGAATTTCATTGCAACTCAGCATCTGAAGACTCTAAAATATTTTCATACACAAGAGGTCTGAATAGGCTATGGATTTATGTTTTTTGTTGCTATGGCAATTTGTATTGTCACAGTTTTAATAACCTCATCAAAAGTAGGCATTCAAGAGCAATGTGGCACCTCTACATAATTTAACACCAAGCCATTCATAGCTTGTGGTAGCATTTGAAACACTGCACAAGGAAATTAAAAACAAATAGAAATAAATCACCACAATACTAAAAGTAATAAATATTTGAGCTGGGAAGGTGAACACTGAGTGGAAAGAAAAGTTATTTCTAATAGACTAGTGAAAACCACAGACATGATCATGCTCCCATTGAAATCAACAGCAGAATTCCCACTATCAGCAGCAGACTGGTCAGAGCCAATGGTTATTGCAAAGAACAAGCTTACCCATTTGTCTAATTTATTAGGCCCCTGAAAGATAATGTGTACACATTACTGCAAGTAATTAGTGTAGGCGAAAATTATACTACATTAAAAAAGTGCATGTGACAAATTCCTCGTGGGTGTAACTCCACTATTACCAGTGGAGGGTAGAAGGCTGGCGCAAGATGACTGACCATTTGTTAGGTGAGGGAATCTCGTTTATTGGACCAACTTTGGATGGTGGAAGGGGCAAACTTTTGAGCTCCACAGAGCTCCTCCTCAGATCTGGGCACATTTGCTTTACAGGAAGAAATGAGGTTTCTAGTTTATTTGTTCCTGTTTTAACTATTATATTTTAATAGATTTTACTGAATGCCCCCCGTGTGCCTTGGAAAGGAGGGCTTTAATAAGAGCCAAGGAAAACATAATTGTTCATAGTAGACCAAGTTACAGTCTCAGATACCGATTTACAACTCTCACTCTAGTGAGTTGTATGTGTTGATGGAGGTATCAAGAGATCTTTGCCACACAGGGCTAGGTCCTCAGCTGGTGCAGACAGGCATTACTCCATTGACTTCAGCTGAGCAACACCAATTCATCCCTGCGAAAGATCCAGCCCAGGGTTTAAATTTATGGAGCCCATGTGTAACTTGAATTCATTTTGAGCTGTGACAGATGCCACCCATTCCTCACCACACTGATAGGGCTTGAGCCAAAGCCCATTCGAATCAGCAGTTATCTTTTCCGTGGTCTTCAGCATGGTTTGGAAGAGGCCTCAGGTCTTTCTATACTGCATATTAGAAATATAGAACACTTCTAAATGTATTGTAACGCTGCCTACAGGTCAACGGTGGAAGAGAATACAATAACCCTGAGTACCCAAAAATCCCACTGGGGTCAATGGAGTAGAAAGGGTACGCTACAGCTTTCAGGGTTTGACCTACTACATATTACATTGTGAGAGAGTCATAAGTAACCCTGAGCATCTTTTCCTACTAAAAACACACCAATGGCATCTCTCTGGTAATTACAGTAAATGCCTCAAAGTGCAAAAAATCTGGAACAAATTCTTTCTCCCCCACCCCCCCCAAAAGGAAATTCCTGCAGCAAGGACTCCATTAAAAACAGCATTAGGAGGCTGAAAGGCACACAAAAGCAAAAAATTCAGTAAAGGATTAAGCCAAACAACAAAACACTATTGGGTGTCAGGTTAGCTTTAGTTCGGTGCTTGCTATTGTGTATCGAGGATTTAATCCTGAATTTACTTGCCTGCAGTCAAGTCAGATTATTTTTATGTTAATAAGGTAGCTTTAGTTATGCGAGTATTATGGGTCCAACTCAGACCTCTTGCCAGTGAAATTCAGGGTGAATCTTCATTGAGCTGGGAGGTGCGATTCCCAGTGTGCCTAGATGTACCTGGGCTAGCTCGAACAGTATAGTCTGTGCAAATACGTACCCACATGGACCCTGTTGTTACATACTTGGGTGGTTAGCCCAAGCCCCCACCTGGGTTACCCCAGCAACACGGCTATTTAAGCATGATAGCTTGAGCAGAGCTGGCATAGGTACATCTTTGCATGCTGGAAATCACACACACACACACACACACCACGCTCAAATATAGATGTACTTTCAATAGTATTCTGGATTTACACTGGAGTAAAAAGATAAGAGGTGCCATACACAGGCCATCCATTGGCACTGCTATAATACTGGTTGCCAATGCAGATTCAGGGTTCAATCCTGCTGCAGTTGAAGTCAATTGCAAGACTCACAAACTTCAAGGGGAGCAGGATTGGTTTATGGTTTATAAATTGGTTTATGTTTTCCTTTGTAGTGCTTTCCCCTTAAGAATAAACGTGCTTGCTTAGAAGAAGCTGTGTGGTAACTTGTAACTGCAGGCAATGCACTGTTCTTAGCCCTCAAATAGAAAGCAACACACAGGCACTGGCTGTTAGGCAGACTGGCTTGCCGGGGATATCACAGTGCAGCCTTAAAATGCCCCAGTCAGGAGTGGGACATAGGTCCCTACCCAGAGGTAGGTGACACTGGAGACCTGACTGGGCACTCCTGAAGTGTACTTCCCAGGGGAGGGAGGAATACAGGTGCAGCTACCCACAGAAAGGTGTCTAAATATTTTCAATATAGGCAACTTTACAAGAAGATTTGTAGAGTATAGTGCAACCTGATACAAGTAATTGCACTTATTAGATAGCCTTCTGTTTCAGTTTAAGGCCAGAAGGGACCATTGTGATCATCTTGTATGACTTCTTGTATAATATGGGCCTTGGAATTTCATGTAGGAATTCCTGCAGCAAGACCAATCACTTCTTGTTGAACTACAGCATATCTATTAGAAAGAGGTTCCGTCTCACTTTATAGACTCCAAGTTATTAAGAATTCATAACATCTTTTGGAAAGTTGTTCCAAGAATTAATTACCCTCACAGTTCAGTGTCTGTCTTAAGGCTGCCCCAAAGTTCTTGCCAAACATATCATACCAGATTGTTGCCGCATCTGCACAAGTACAAGCAGGAAGGAGAAGGTGCAATTAATGTTTTTCCCTTCAACCCAGCCTCTCAGGTGCAGGCGGAATGCAAATACAGAGAGAAGCTCATGTACCGTGCTACAGCAGGCCTGTAGTTTATTTGCTTCTATAGATTAAAAGTACCATATACTGCAGGTGCCAGGTAGTGTTATTCTGGGACCTTGGATACAATGGCAAAAAGTATGGCATTAATGGCTACAGAGATGGCAAGTGACTGACAGGTGAAGGACACCGTTTACAGAGGGAAGAGGAAGAAGAAAAGGCTCAAAATCAGGTGCAACTTGCAGAGATTACCACATTCCATTTGTGTGTACAGTACCATCTATGCAAAGAGAAGCAGGACCTCAGGCTATGAATCGTACAAGATATTTGTTGGAATCAAGAGGAACTTGTGGGACATGTAGTCCAACCCCCTGCACTAGCACAACAGCATCGAAGTGGGTATTCACCCACGAAAGCTCATGCTGCAAAACGTCTGTTAGTCTATAAGGTGCCACAGGATTCTTTGTTGCTTTAACAGCATCTTTGGCACTGATCCCTTAAGTGTTTTATCTGTTCTTGTGTCCAATGGCTCCCCTGGCAAGCTATTACATTGTTTAGTTGATCTTGAAGTAGGAAGCTTTCCTACTGAAGTAACATGTTTTCCTAGTTGTGTTCATACTACAATCCTTGTACAACAGTAACCACCTACCTATACCTTCTTAGTTCCCAGGTATTAGAGTCACCAATCTCCCTTATCAATTTGCTATTAAGATCTATAATCTCTTTTCAGTGTTAGGAACCATCAAGGGAGACAAAAACCCTGTCTAATCCTCTCTGCAGTGAATGCTCTTCTTAGCAAAGCATGCGGTTGCACATGTATGATATAATAAGGTTGATGCCACCTTCATTAAGGCTCCTGGAAGAGCTTTAGTAGCTCTAATGTGGAACATTAAGGTGGGAAAGCAAGTTTTAGCATTCATTAGAATAATCAGTGGATTTCTTTGCTCCATCTCACAACTAAAGTGTGTCAAAGCCTGAGCGAGCAGGCTCCTCAAATGCCTATCTGGAGATGAGATGGCAGCTCAGTGAAAGCTGTTTGTGGACTCAGACAGCAGTCTACTTAAGTACAAAACTTGGGACCAAGTTCTGGCTGCCCCAATTCAGAAGGTATGTAGGCAGGGGAGTATAGGGCTCGTCAAAAATTTCCCATCAAAACCGTTTGGTAGAAAACTGATTTTAAACAAAATGAAAAAAAAATTAAGCTTTTAAAACAAAACAAAAACCCTCCTCCTCTCATCTGTTCTGGAAATACCACCACAGTGCCTCATGCCTTCATTTTCTTCTGTGGACCACATTTCTCATGCCAGACTACATCTCTCATGATGCACCAGAGCCAGAGACTCCCATGATGTACCTCAGTGGCTCAACAAGAGGGGAGACTATGGTGCATCATGGAACTCAGCCCAGAGAGAAGGGAACATAAAACGCCTGAACTACAACTCCCATAAGGTACCATGACAGGATTTCCAAATCCAAGTTTTTAATCACTTAGTGGAGAGAGTTTGATTTCACTGAAAATTTGAAGTTTTCCCAGCCAACTCCAGTGAGTGGTTCCGTTGGATGTTGTTTGCGTTTAGGCTTAGGCACATGCTTGCTAAAATCGGGGACATAACTGCCTTCATCGGTATTTTGGTTAGGCCTACAAGCACACACCAGAAAACAAGAAAGCAGATGGAGTCTGCAGCAGACGTTTTCTGCTCAGATTCTGGCTATGCTAACAGAGGCAGCCGCCACAAGAAAGGACACCTGACAGCCACCATGTACAGTGAGGATTACATGGCATACACCTCCTGACTAGGGTGGAACAAGAATTTGTCATTAATGAAGGGGTGGGGGAGAGGAAGGGATAGCTCAGTGATTTGCACATTGGCCTGCTAAACTCAGGGTTGTGAGTTCAATCCTTGAGGAGGCCATTTAGGGATCTGAGGCAAAAATCTGTTTGGGGATTGGTCCTGCTTTGAGCAGGGGGTTAGACTAGATGCTCTCCTGAGGTCCCTTCCAACCCTGATATTCTATGATAAGTCTTTGGCTATAATCTCAAGTTCTGGCCAAGAGACAATCTGTGGAGCCTAGTGACAGCAATTCAGCTTCCAGCAGCAATAATTTGCACTCAGACCTGTGCAGCAGGAACTACTGACTGTCAGAATCTAGGTGCATAATACTGCTTTAAGAACCATTTGAGTAAATGACAATCAGAATCATCCCATCATCATATCTGCCACACCCTGAGATCAATTCAATGCTTGGAATAAAAGCCTTCTCCTTCTCTCTGCATGCCTGGACTCTGCTATAACAAATTTCATCTCCAATAATAATAAAGGGGACTTAGATGTACTTGAGTTTTGTGGCCAGCCTATGCTCTCGATTTCGTGCAAGGAAATCACAATAGCCTTCAAGCTCACTTAATCCTTATCCTTTCTCTTGGCCTAATTTCTCAGTATTGCTGAGCACCCCGATTTTGTTGCTTTCATTTGGGGCTGTAAGCACCCAACATCTCTGGAAGTCAGGCCATGAATTTCAACTACCCTTAAACTGTGATTTCAGCAGCTTCTTTGGCTACCTGCAGTATCTTAATATTTTCCGTTCCTTGTTTCTGATATGTAACTAGTTTATGAAGAGCAGGTCTTGCCATTACCATGCTTTTTAGAGCGTTTTTCCTTTGGTTCCCGCTTTTTTTCCCACCATCCTGTTCAGTTCTGGGGAGAAAAAAAAAAAAGGAACACGGCAAAAGGCCTGGCAGATTACAGATCTTCAACCAGTTTGATTTTAAAAGTGATTTGTATTATATTATCGCCCTTTTTCTTTAGGGCCACAGGATTCTGCTCCAATCCATCTCACTTTCTGCTTCAAGTGAAAATGACGACCTTACAATAGATGTGAGAGACACCTGCTTGCCCGGCAGAGCGTGTGTGAATCCGACACCATAGATGTGGAAGCATCAAAAAAGACACGCTATCATTAGCTCCACCACGCTGATCTCTGCCAGAGCTAGCTTTATTTTATTTTTAAAGCCAAAACAGACTCATGCTAACCTAATGACATTAGGCATTCCCTCATTCCTCTCTGCTTGCTTCTATATTGAAGAACTGGGGGTAGGAGGAAGCAGTGTTTGGCCATTGCTTGCATGTGTGAGAAGGGAGACCTTCATTTCATCCCCTCCCAACATACTGGCTCAGCTATGCTGGCCAGCATACAGGGGGAAATAAGCTATGTCAGGTAAAGGGCTGGTGCAGATAACTTCCTCCTGGAGAAAGTAAATAGGGAAGTGTTATTTGCTCTCTCTCATAACACAAGAACTAGGGGTCACCAAATGAAATTAATATGCAGCAGGTTTAAAACAAACAAAAGGAAGTATTTTTTCACACAATGCACAGTCAGCCTGTGGAACTCCTTGCCAGAGGATGTTGTGAAGGCCAAGATTATAACAGGGTTAAAAAAATAACTAGATAAATTTATGAAGGATGGGTCCATAAATGGCTATTAGTCAAGATGGGCAGGGATGGTGTCCCTAGCCTCTGTTTGCCAGAAGCTGGGAATGAGCGACAAGGAATGGATCACTTGATGATTGCCTGTTCTGTTCATTCCCTCTGGGGCACCTGGCATTGGCCACTGTTGGAAGACAGGGTACTGGTCTAGGTGAACTTTTGGTCTGACTCAGTATGGCCGTTCTTATGTTCTGCAGACAAAGGGAGTCAGGGACTGAATTGTGACGGTCAGTACTTTCTCTTCAGCTAAGTGCTACCTTACCCGTTAATCAGGGCAGACTGTAAGGTTAAAATCTAATCCTAAATCAAGCAAGCCACACCTGCAATTGTAACACATTTGTTGTTTGTTTTTCCAAAAATAATCTACAGTCACATACACAAAGCCAGACATGTCTGCATAAAATGAAGTCCTGCATATAACTGTCCAATTATTTAAAAAGATATTCTTTGGAAGTTTTGCTTAGAGACATGAAAGGGAAATTTGGCTTTCAGAACCTCATATTTCAGGGGAACAATGAACTCCTTTTTCAAAGCAGAACGTCAGTTTGCCGCAGAGGCTAACACAGCAAGTACAGTATATTATTCAGAATTCTAAAAATGACTGCTGAGGCAGAATCACAGAGACTATGAGCAAGTTTGGAGTTCCATTTTATCCATCCATTTTAATTTTTAATTAAATCTTGATAGTTGCAGCATAGCATTATTTTTTTCCTATCACAAATGTGCAGACAGCTAACTTTAGACGTCCCTTTTTGCCCTTTTCCCTCCTCTGGGTTGGTTGAAAAGGAAGACGATTCTCCTCTGCACTGCCCCACTAGAGGTGGTAGAACTTTGTTAACAGGAAGCTCACTGCAGCTCTGCCATTCTTCCCAGGGCCTGTAGCTTTGTCTAGCTCTGCAGCTTATGAGAAAATGACAGTCTTCAAAATACATTAGATCTTTTCGATGACATATCAGCACCACACACATAGGTACAGAAATGCTGCCAGGGATAACAACTGCTGATGAACGTAAAAGATAGCGTACGACGTATTAAACAAAATGCAATTTGCCCATTTACAGTACTGCCACCTTTCATTAAAGGATCCCAACATAAGCATCTCAACACCTCTGCAATACAGGTAAATATCCCACAAAGGAGGAAGCATAAACTGAAGCACAGAGAATTGACTTTCCCAGTGTCACTAAATGACTCAGTGGTAGAGACAGGAATAAAAACGAGGAGACAGATTCTCAGCTGCCGAACATCATTCCACTGAAGACGAAGTTTATACTAGCTGAGGATCTGGTCCCTGTAATTCAGTCTCTGGCTACAATCACCGCAAAGCGCTCTAACGCCTCAACTCTGCAAAAGCTTAGCTGTAGCCATGTGAATGGTCCCAGCATGGGGGCCTTCATTTTGAAACTTAGGTTTACAGAAGTTAATCATGAAAGATTAAGTGTAATCTAAGCTAATGGAGAGTGAAAAAAGTTAAGCTTTTCAAAGTATACACTGTGTTTTTAGGGTTTCAAGATTTTCTCTTTCAAGCCACATTTCTTTTTTTCCTTCCCTCCTTCTAATTGTTTAAGTGCTGGCCACCACTTTCCGCAGCTCCCATTGGCTGGGAACAACAAACCGTGGCCACTGGGAGCTGCGGGGGGGGGGGGGGCGTGCCTGCGGACAGTCAATGTAAACAAAATGTCTTGCAGTCCGCCAGTGGATTACCCTGATGGGCCATGTGCTGAAGGTTGCTGACCCCTGCTGTAATATGTTCCACAGATAGGAAGACAGGGCCAAACTAGTTCTTTAGAGGCAAAGACACGCTGGCACCCCCAGACAAGTATCAACAAAGTCAAGTGGGCTATCACTTAGTTAAGCGACCATTCTCTGGCAGTGGGAAGGAGTGAACAAGATATTTACAGTTCATCACAAGGAGAGTGTCGTCAGACGTTCGGCTGCATGCGTGTGTTCTCTCTGTGTGCTGCACTGGCTCTGGCCAGACGTGCAGCAGGTGCCGATCGAACGGCCCAATAAGACCACAAGACTTGGTTCAGTAGCGAAGGTGCCCGACCAGGTTTATTGTCGACGAATCACGGTAATAGCATCTGGCACACTCTATGAGGATACTAAGACATATATGCTCATGACAATGGACGCAGCTCAGTCAGTGGTGGGACTTTCCCCTGCTCCCTAGGTTGGCCAAAGACACTCCCTCTGAGATACATCTTTATATACCAATACAAAAAAATTACATATTGCCCCTGATGTATTAGGGTGCCACTCTCTGGCGTATTAGGGTGCCACCCATTGCCTTCTACATGTTGGATTGATCAAAACATCTCTATCCATCATGCTGTCATCCAGGCTGGGTCAGTTGGTTCCTGTTATCTTTGAGGGATGTTCTGGTACCACCTTTCTGGAATGTGTTTGCATATATATTCTTGGGCCCAGCTCTACTTAGGAATGTGTGTTTCTGCAACATCAGCCCTATTCTTGCCAGATTCTGTGAGCAGGGCCTGCCTCTTGCTCACAACTTAACTTTGCTTTATAACAGCAAAGTTTTGACTACTTTAGTCGAGGCCTCTAATACAAGGCCTTATGTTTCAGGCCCTCTTCTTACTACAGACAATTCAAAGCTCACATCCACATAGGGTTGCCAGCTTTCTAATCACTCAAAACCAAACACCCTTGCCTTGCCCTACCCCTGCCCCTTCTCTGAGGCCCCATGCACTCACTCCATCCCCCCTCCCTCCATTGCTCACTCTCCCTCACCCTCACTCACTTTCACCGGGCTGGGGCAGGGGCTTGGGGTGTGGGAAAAGGCTCTGGGGTGAGGCCAGAAATGAGGGGTTCAGGGTGTGGGCTCAAGCCAGGTGGCGTTTACCTCAGGCAGCTCCCAGTCGGCAGCGTGGCAGGGCTAAGGCAGGCTCCCTCCCTGCCCTGGCTCCGCATAGCTCCTGAAAGCGGCCGGCATGTCCGGCTCCTAGGCGAAGGAGTCCAGGGGCTCTAAATGCTGCCTGCGGGCACCGCCCATGCAAGCCCGCGGAGCCAGTGCTCTGGGTGGGGGCAGTGCGCAGAGCCTCCTTGGCCACCCTGTGCCTAGGAGCCGGACATGCTGGCCATTTCTGAAAGCCACACAGAGCCAGGACAGGCAAGGAGCCTGATTTACCCCCCCCACACACACACACACTGCGCTGCTGACTGGACTTTTAGTGGCCCGGTCAGCAGTGCTGACTGGAGTCACCAGGGTCCCTTTTCAACTGGATGTTCCAGTCGAAAACTGGACGCCTGGAAACCCTACGGCCACTAGAGGCTGTTTGTCACCATGACTTAGCAAGGTTGCCTTCATCTTTACTCAGGACAACAACAACCCTTAAAGAATGGAATGGGGAAGGAGGGGGAAGGGCAGGGGGTCTTGGCTGAGAGGCTTTTCAGACAGTACAGACTGCTGTAGCTTATGGGGAGAGAAACCCTTTTGCTTTTAAGTTCACTCAGCCTGTTAAATTAGGCACTTAAAAAGATAAAATGCAAGCTATTCTTTAACCAATCCTGACTTTTATGCCTCATTACTTGTAGTAACTTAAAATCTCTTTTCTTTCTGTACTTAATAAACCTCTTTTATTGTTTTTTTCTAAACCAGTGTGTTTTGACTGAAATGTTTGGGAACCTCCACTTAAGATAACAGGGTCTGGGCATATCATTTCCCTTTGATGAAATGACAGACTTTCTATGAGCTTGCATTGTCCAGGAGAGTGCTGGGCAGTGCAAGATGCACATTTCTGGGGGACATGGCTGGGCCTAAAAGAATCTGCTGGGATTCTTCCGCAGTGTAATTCATGAGCGACTAGCTCAGGGGTGGCCAACCTATGACTCCGGAGCCACATGCGGCTCTTCAGAAGTTAATATGCGGCTCCTTGTATAGATGCCGACTCCGGGGCTGGAGCTACAGGCACCAACTTTCCAACATGCTGGTGGCTACTCACTGCTCAACCCCTGACTCTGCCAAAGGCCTGCCCCCACTCCACCTCTTCCCACCCCCTCGCCAAGTGTGCCATACCCTCACTCCTCCCCGATCCCCAGAGCCTCCTGCGCACCACAAAACTGCTGATCGGGAGGTGCGGGGAGGAAGGGAGGGATGGAGGGGGAGGCGCTGATCGGGGGCACTGCCAGGGGGTGGGAGGCGCTGGGAACAGGGGGAGGGGGAGAAGGGAGCTGATGTGGGGGCTGTTGACATACTACTGTGGCTCTTTGGCAATGGACATTGGTAAATTATGGCTCCTTCTCAGGCTCAGGTTGGCCACCCCTGGACTAGCTAGTAGCACTCCCAGTTACACAGTATTGAGTAAGTTACACACTGGAGGCTGTGTTTTAACTGGCCAGGGGTGGCTGTTCACCAGTAATGCAGTGTAAAAGTAATCCCAGTTTGGACAAGTGAGGAAACACAGCTCTTCATCAGTCCAGGATGTAATGTCACCCTCAATGTAAATGTTTTGTAGATGTTAACACATTTCAGTTTTGACCTTTTACCTTTTAAAATGCAGCATTTCAAACCAAGAAGCAGAACTTTTCATTTCAAAAATGCCAAAACATCGTGTTTCAACAATTGCAAGATATTTAAAGACAGGAGATTCACCCAAAACAATCCTTTCCTGGGTACAGTTTTGGTTTGAACAGACTGACCAATAAAAGACATTCCACACAAAAAAAACAAAAAAACCCACCACACATGAACAGTCCTAGTTATCAGTGCAACTCGAATTCCTTTTCTTTAAGGATCATGAGAATACGGGTTCTGATTAGTTAGTCTTTCCTGTGAAGTACATGGTTCTGGCACTGTCTAGCTGTACTAATTTGTTTCAGTCAATTGGTATATTGCTGTTTAATACTTTGTACTATCAAGTTATCAACCCTATGGTGCAAGCCTGTGGCCTCCTGCCTAGTTCAGTGCTAAGTAGGCACAGACAGCCAATGTGCTGGGGATGGAAGAACCTCAGGAGTTTCATGTTTGCAACCCTCCTAAACTGTTTTAGACTTTGCAACTACTTTAAGTATAAAAACCTTGATGCCTGTCATTTAAACCCTGCCCCAGGCATCTCTAGAGGAAGATTTCATTTTAAAATAAGAGATTTCTTAGTCCAAGGAAGTCTGTGCTAGACATGAGGAATATAAGTACCCCCAAAAAAGCTACGCTGGAAGAAACAGATGATGGTACATAGGATATAATGGCCAGATCTTCAGCTGATATAAATCAGCATAGCAACACTGAATTCACTGGAGCTACAGTTTATGGCAGGTGAGAATCTAATACACCATGTATATATTTGTTAGAGATATTTCCCTGTCCCCACTCCCTTTTCCATAGTCAAGACCCCCCTGTCCTGTTTTTCCACTAGATCTTTTCCATGGATCGCTGATGCCTTTTACAACAGTCTTTTCCAGACAGCAACCGCAGTTACGTAATTTAACCCATACGGTTTGAGTGGGTTCAAAATAAGGCAAAGGAAATTCTCTTCAGACTGCATGCCCTGTGAGTCAAGGAAAAGTGGTCCTACAAAAACAATCCAAAGGCAGTAACAGTTTCTCATGTCAGCGACTTATCACAGTAGATCTGATAAGAACAGCAAATCTCTACTAAAACAAAAACCACATCTCTCGTGAAATGAATACAACTGAAATTATTCCCTTTTATCATCATCTGACATCTAACCAATTAGCAGCAAAAAGATTGCCACGGTTGATAAGTGAGGTCCCATGACCTGTTTAAAATTAATAAGGAATAAAAAGAATGCAAGCAGGAGTGCTGATTTTGTCTGTGGCCCCTTGGGAACGCACCACACTCTATAATAACTAAAGTGTTTTCTCTAGAGCTGGTCGAAAATTCTGCTGAAGTTGTTTTGATAAGAGAACTGATACATCGCTGAAACAAATCAAAAATTGAAAGCTTCAATTAGAGAAATCTTGAAACGTTTTGTTTTGACATTTTTGATCAAAGCTAAATGTTTTGATTTTCCCTAATCAAAGTATTTTGTTTTGGCTTGGCTCAACATTAACTTCAGATCCACTGCACTGCCTTGTGCCCCCATTCTTTTCTATGGGGTCCTTCTCACATCACAATGGGAGAGCAAGAAGGGAGACCCTGATGTCTATGGGTGATATAATCCGACCAGCACTCTATTATACCAGAGCACTCTGAACAGTTACCCCCCCATAGTAACAATAAAGCAACCCATAGCTATCACAGAAATTAAGTTGTCTGTGCCTTGTGGATATAAGGGGAGGGGAGAATTCCCTGCAATTGCATGGCATACGAGGATGGAGGAGGCAGGGAGAACCAATAGGGTTAACGCTCTAGAGCAGTGGTGCAGATAGGGCTGTGATTGGTAATGCTATTTGCAAGGAAAGTCTCTTCTGATGTCATAGGGTCATGTACATTTAGAGCTGCATTCGTGAGACATTTGTTACAGCAAACACCAGGAGAACCAAAGTGTGCTTGCTTTGTGCTGGGACATCCAGCCCAGGAGAAATAATCAGAAGGTTTTTGTTTGCTTTATACAGACTTGGTGGAAGGAGGTAGGGAGGATCAAGTTAACCGAACTATGAGCTTCAGGGCCAAGTGACAGATAGGACAGAGTGATGCGTGGTGCTGAAGCCATAGTTATAAATTGTACTTTTCCATTTAAATGATTAAATTAAGGGTAATTGTTGTAGTTTGGGTCTATTTTCTGAAGTGCAGCACCTTTGCTTACCCGTGGAAGTTGGCAGAGTTCTAAATGGAAATAAGATGCAAATTTCTACCAGTAACAGTAACTAGCCATTGGAACAGATTACCAAGGGATGTGGTAAATTATCACTCGGAGTATTTAAAATCAAGACCAAGTGCCGTTCTAAAAGACATGCTCTGATTCAACCACCAGTAGCTGGGCTAGATGCTGGAATCATTGGCTGAGTGCTAAGGCCCGTGTAGCACAGGTGGTAAGAACTGCCCCTTCTGGACAAATCTATGAAATCTTTCAATGCTCTGGATTGTAGAAAAATGCATTTTGCAGTCTCTCCGACCCCTCCCTCCCCCCAAAACCTATCATATTCACATCAAAATAAGTTATCAAGGAAACCACTGCAAAAATAACACCTACCCTGTTAAGTATCGGTCTTGAAAAGAAAAAAAAAATCATGTAGGCGTTGTAATTAGGCCACTGAAGTGGTTTCATACCAACATGAGCTAAAATATGTGCTGTGTTGCAGTAAAGTTAATCTTTGCACTGACACCTGACTTGCTGGAATGTCTGTAGAACAAAAATTAAAAAAAGACGGAATGCTATAATGCAATCCTAATTGTTGGGATAAGCCTTAATACAAGAAGGGGTCAGGGAGGCATGGTGCTTAATTGATTTTTCTTGCAGAAAATAAAGGCGGCATGCAAAGAACGAAGTACTATGATATCAGTGGGAACAGTCATTAAAAGCTTATTAGTGGGATAGGTCCAGGCAATAAGACATAAAAACAGAACATTAAAGGAAATAAAGTTTGCCACCATGAGTACAGTCTGTTTTTATTTTCCTCACTGAAGTTTCTTCTGCACTTTAATATGATTAGAATAATTACCATACTGTAAGGAGGCAACTTAAGAGCCTATTGAACAGGCAAAGATAGGAGTTTAATGACAGCAATGAAGAGCAACATCTCAAAACTTATATAGCCCAGGAGCCCAACTGAACTCTAGAGAAGTTCAGATCTGGAGCTGAACTTGGCAGCCCAGGCCCATCTGTACTGAGAATGACTGGGATTTTCAGAGTTGCTCAAACAACTGATGCCTAATTACTCATTTAATTGAAGCTGGAGTTAGGCATCCAAATCCCCTAGGCTTTGAAAAAAAATCTTAATGGGCAATATTGCACCTCACCCTGCATAAACATGCAAAAGATGGGAGACGGCACAAGAAGTCTTCCTCCTCCCTTGTGATTTGCCCCACCGTAAGAGTGCAGTCTGGCCAATGGTATACCAGGGACACATGTGAGGAAGAAGGGGACTCTCAAGCTTGCAGCAGAAGAGCAATAGGACTGGGGAGGTCCTTCCGCAACAGCCAATGGGCACACTGCACTCTGTTAAAACGGTAATGGGGCCTGCTGCTGTACACTCCCCAGAGACAATTGTTTATACTGTCTTCTGCAGCTTTGGCTTTGGGCCAGTCTGCTCAGAGATCAGGAAGACCTGGTGATCTCACAGATAAGGCTGGCTCCTGTGGAATTTTCACTTTGTTTCTAGACCAAAGCCGAGTCAGTAAGTGTCAGGCACTGTAGGTTCCTCTGAATCAGACCAAAGTCTTGTTCTTTAAAAAACTGGAGTGGGGCTCAGCACTGGTAGAAAGTGTCCTCTGATAGCCTTGGAAGCAGAGATCCTCCACTTATCCACAGAACAGGCTTGGCAGTAGCATTGCAATCCTCCCTACATTGTTCTACCCATGGGCGGTGTGTGGACCGCCAGCTCGGGGAGACTAGCCCCCCCAGCCCTGCCCCTTCTGCCTGAAGCCTCTCCCCTTAAACCGAGGCCCTGCCGGAGCCCAGAGTCCTCTCAAGGCGGCTTCTGGACTCTGCCCCAGGCTAGGCCCCCAGCCCTAGCCCTTCCCAGCCCCAGCAGGGCACTCCCCGCCTCCGCCCCCTACAGGGTGGCCGGATCAGGGAACCAAAAAAACCCCAAAAACCCTGCTGTGCCGCCCTAGGATTGGGCAGAATGCCGCTCCGTAGAATCTGCCGCCCCAAGCACGAGCTTGCTTGGCTGGTGCCTCAAGCCGGCCCTGCTTAAACTGACTGTTAAGACTTGTGGCATAGTTAAGGTATTGGAGCTGCAAGGTTATTGTACTTTGAAATGTTTTATTCTGCTCTATTGTACTTTTAATAATTGTTAGCATCCTCCCCATGACAGAGATCCTAGGATAAACCTGGGACTTTGTTTTCTATTTTTTTCCTTTAAAAAGCAGGTACATTTAGGGCCTTTTCCTACTTGATTCCATCTTAGTACCGTCTCCAGACCATGTTTTTTCCAGTCTGCTGAGAAAGAGAAACATTTTGATTCCACACCAGATAAGGTTTTAAACTACTGTTGTAACAGACCTATGGGCAAGTGCCTTACCTCTTTCTGAATGGGGCAGTTGCTGCCTCAGTGTCTCTCCAGCAAGTAGGGTAGCTTGTCCCTCAAGTCAAAGCAGAAAAAGACCTCCCCTTCTGGGTTCCAAAAGAGTTCCACAAATGAGAAGTTTCTGCACCCAAATCCAGACAAAACAAAGGAATAAAAAGAGGATGGCTTGCTCCAGCCAGTCTCCCTCCAGAGAAGCAAAAACTGCCTGAAAACTACTCCAGTAATCACAACCTACTTCTCCCTCTACCACTTGCTGGATCCTGCAGATCAGTAGATTTGAATCCTTTCACTAGCCTTCTCCAAAGGCACGTCCTTCTTCCCTCCCACTGCAATCACAGGCTGGTCACACACTAAGCCTCATTGGGGTATAACTGGCCCCAGCTGGTCCCCTTCCTACCTCATTCATTACTTGAATTAATCTCTTCCCTGCTCTCCAAGTGCATCGGGTTTCTACACCCACCCACTAGACTTTAGGGAACAAAATTTGCAGCCCAATCCTGCCCCCCATTGACTTCAGAAGTATCCAGCCCTTCTTGTAAACTGGAAACAAATGCACCAAAGCTATTAAAGGTAGAACAAAAAAGATCTGGTGAGAGCAGAGTTTGGTCAATGCTGAGCTCTTTGGATCATAAGCCAAATATTTACGGTGGGATTTTCCAAATACATTTCTCCCATTGAAAATGCCTCTCACTCACTCTTAGCAGACAAATGCCGAACTTTTTTTTATTTTTTCGCGCTGCTGCCTTTGGACAATATAAATATGAATGAGATTCTTAGCTAACAGAATTATTCTATGCATGCACTGCAGTTGTAGCCATGTCGGTACGTACTACTCAGCAGATAGTTTAAGACATAAGTAGTATTTCCAGATATTTAACATTAAAATGTAAATTTGTTTATCTACAAATGATGTAGATCTTAACATGTAACAATTTTAATAATGTTTATTCTTTTCTCAATTGTTAGCTGTGGACTTTCATTGTAGGGATTATAATAGTTTTCTTTTGGCTTTAGCCCTATTTCTGTGCAGGGTAATTGGGTTATCGTGGTTTAAATAGACTTGGAGTTTATATATTTTAAAACAGCAAGGGAGGAAAGGAAAGTGACATTTCTGGATGGGGCAGTAGTCATATGATGAGCAAGTGCAAGGAGAAGACAAGTGCTGTTTTAGACAGATCATTTGAAGTTAGTGCATAAAATTAATAATATATCAGCAGATTCACTGCCTGTGGTGAGGTTAGTAGAGGTCTTTGTTTTAAAAATCCTTGCTGCTTAATATATCCTTCAGGGTGAAGCAATGTGCCAGGAATTCATAAACCATATTGGCATTGCTCTCTCTTTTCAAGTGGTCTCTTTTCCAGACTGGCTGTGGCACCAGAGGCAGAGAGGAGAGAATAATAGATTCTAGAATCCCTGTAGAATATGGGTTTCGTAGAGAAAGCAGATTGATAAGGGGCTCGTGGATTCCCAGCTCAGGGAGGTCTGATACCAGGGAACTAGTTTTTGTTATTAAAAAAAAAAAAGGAGAGAGACAGAGAGAACTATTAGGCTACCAGCATCCAGTGCAGTTATTGATGGGAAAGAGACTAGACAGAAGGGTAAATGGATGGCTGGCACAAAAAGCTGATGGCACACAAAGCATTAAAGGCCATAACGTGAGGAAACTAAGGCAACATCTACACAGCACCCCACTGGCGGTGCCCTGTAATGTACCTGGAGCTACGCACTGCTGTGAAAAGCAAGCTGCATCCACCCTGTAGCACGTAGCTACATACGCCAGGGAAAGGCTCTGGCAAGGAGGAGGCAGGGGGGAAAGTGGGGAGAGAAAAGGACACTGCACTGCTAAAAATGGCAGTGCAGGTGGGGGGGCACTGCTTGGTCATGTAGAGAGGAGAGCAGTATAGGGGACACACTATACGGTTCTGGTGTGTCTCTATTTGCCAAAGCAGTGCCTACTCGTCTTCACTGATACTTACACCCACGCTAGGGGAGCATGCAGTGTCAGTACTCTACCTACCACCATAAGGAGTGTGGACATTCACTCATTGCAATGTGTGTAAGTTGCCTCTGGTCAGAGAGATCCCTACTTCTCATTGTCCTTTTCTGGGTCTCTAAAGAGAGTGAAGTGATGGCATGGTAGCAGGTGACAGTACATAGCATGAGGATTTTGTTCAAATGGGCGACATCAAGAGATTTTGAAAGTCCAGTGTCTTTCAGTACAAACTGGGGGGAAAAAACCACGGCAGCATCGGGAGGAAGGATGATCTCGTTAATACACTGGAGTCAGACTCAAGAAATTGGGGTTCAATTCTGAGTTCTGCTGCAGACTGTGTAACATTAAGTCACTTGATTACAGTGGGAGTTAGGCACCTAAATACCTTTGAGAAATGGGCTTTAATCTCTCTCTGATGCAGTTCCCTATCTGTAAAATGGGATTTCCCCTGCCTCACGGGATAGTGGGAGGATAAACAGATACATGATTGGGAGGTGCTCAATACTCCAGTAATAAAAGCTGCATATGCACGTACTGTAGACAGCTAGATGAAGGTCCAAAAAGGACAATGAACAGCACATTTTGTCAGACCCATTTTGCAAAGAGGCAAACTGAGCCACTGAGAGGTTCAGAGATTTGTCCATAGTTACATAGCATGTCATTAACAGAACCAAAAATAGAAGCCAGATCCCCTGTTCCATGCACCATAACCTGATGCATTCTTTCAAATAATTCAGCATATCCCCTCACAACTGCCACTTTTTCCCTAAGATGTCAGATGCAAATCACCACCACTGCAACTACTTGGAGAACGGAGAGGCATACATTGTTGTTAGAAAAACCGCAGAACTTCTTGTATCCAGCGTGACGAGGGAGCCCTGGAGAGAACAGACAGGGATTTCCAGCTCTGTGGGACAGCATAACATGCTATGTAAAAATCACATGCCATCTTGCAACGGTCATGAAAATAAGGGCTGTTCCCTATGTGCATGTCCTCCTTTGTGATGCTGCCTGTCATCCACCTCTAGATATTTGCACTCGAACACCTTCTACTACCCACACATTCCCTCCATTGGTAGGAAAACACCCTGTTTTTGGTCATCTATCATTTTCTCTTCAGAAATATGCATATGTAAGTGGAGAGAGAGAGAGAGAATGCATAATGCACAAGCCTAGTAATATTGTCAGCTACAGATACTGTACCTGGAGGAGCACAGGGAGTTAGAATTTAACTGAACACAGAGAATAAATTGACAGGTAGAGACGACATTTCTCAGACATGCGATAGTCTGTGACATTTTTTGCATAAACTGAGAGATCCGGTGGAGCGTCACTCGCACAGAAATTGGTTTGAAAAAAAACAACAACCCAATATTTGATTTTCATTTTTTAGCACTGGAATGAAGGAGGAGGTGGGGGAGCTGGGTTGTTTGAGATCCAAGAGCAGAACTGTTATTGAGTGTGATGTATCAGAGGGGTAGCCGTGTTAGTCTGGTTCTGGTTCACATTGAGTGTGATGTCGCTCAGCAGACTGGGGAGCGGGGAGACGTAGCCAAAAGAGCATCAGCAGAGTAGTACCCAAAGTAACTATATTAAGAGCAGTGGTGAATGAACGTGAAAAAGGCTGAGTGGGGAGGAACAACCTAATCTTTGAATCCCATTATCAATACTGTCTATCCGTCTACTTATGTGGCCTGCCATCATTGTAGTATCTGACCACCTCACCACCATTAATATCTTTATCAGCACAACACCTGCATCTTGTTACCTTCTGACCGGGGTATCTCCAGACTGAACAGTTCCTGGCCTTCACTATGTTATTCCCAGCAGAGATAGGGTGCCTAAACAGGCCTGCTTGCTCTCTCTCCTCAGAGACATTATACAGCATAATCTCCAACAGTTATAAGTTACCACATAGAACTTTCTAGGCAAGCCTATGTTTTCCTTCTAGTAAAAGCACTACGGAGAAAACACACTAAAAAGAACATAAGAGCCTATATGGTTGCTAATATGCTAACCAGCGATCACCCCCTAGGCTGGGGCAGGAGCAGTCCTTCTAAACCTCACCCAAGAGGTTTCAAGTTCATCACAGCTTCAGCTCAGAACGAGTCTGCTCATGACATGTTTAGTCCACCTTTTATAATGTTCAGGGGTCTTTGAGATGGAGTTTCAAAGAGCAGGTAATTAGCGGACAACTTGTTTTTTTACCGCAGGCATAGCTTCAAAAGTATGGATTTGAAGTGGGACATTTGCATTCCCCGCACCCTCATGTATTTCCTAGAAATTCCACTTCACAGGCATTGTCCCCAAAAAGTTCTTTGAAGTTCCTTTTTATCTCCCAGAGATGGCACTAATCCTGCCCATAGAAAAGTTTCAAACAATTCTACAATAGCACATACACAATTGCATTTTTAACACACTAGACCCCAAAGGTATTGAACCTAATTCAGTAAAGTTTAATTTATTTCAGTAAAGTTTCTCTTAATTCCATAAGGTTTGACCAGGATGTGACATTCCCCAGGATACAATCTGGACTGTTGAAAAACTGTGTCCCCTCAGTTGTCCAACCTGGGGTGCCTCTTACACATTTAGTCTTGAGAAAAGACTGAGGCGTGACCTGGTAATAGTCTTCAAGTATGTTAAGGGCTGTTGTAAAGAGGATGGTGATCAATTGTTTTCCATGTCCACTTAAGGTAGGACAAGAAATAGTGTGCTTAATGTGCACCAAGGGACATTTAGGTTAGATATGAGGAAAAAGTTTCTGACTATAAGGATAGTTAAGTACTGGACCAGATTACCAGGGAAGATTGTAGAACTCCCATCATTGTAGTTTTTCAGAACTGGTTAGACAAACATCTGTCAGGGATGGTCTAGGTCAGGGGTAGGTAACTTATGGCATGCGTGCCGAAGGAGGCACGCGAGCTGATTTTCAGTGGCACTCACACGCCTGGGTCCTGGCCACCGGTCCAGGGGGCTCTGCATTTTAATTTAATTTTAAATGAAGCTTCTTAAACATTTTAAAAACCTTATTTACTTTACATACAACAATAGTTTAGTTATATATTAGAGACTTATAGAAAGAGACCTTCTAAAAATGTTAAAATGTATTACTGGCACGCAACACCTTAAATTAGAGTGAATAAATGAAGACTCGGCACACCACTTCTGAAAGGTTGCCGACCCCTGGTCTAGGTTTACTTGGTCCTGCCTCAGTCTGGGGGGATGGACTAGATCATCTTGAGGTCCCTTGTAGCCCTACATTTCTACGATAAGTCATTAGACCATTTCTTCATCTATAAATTTGGGGTAGTAATACTACTTCAGAGGGGTGTTGTGAGTATTAATCATTTAGGGCTACACTCTGATGCCCTTATTCAGACTGAGTAGTATTACTCCACAAATTGTCTCATTGACTTTAATGGAGCTACTCTTTGAGCAAAGTGCTACTCAGATGAGCATGGATATCAGAATTCGGCTCTAAGCCAATCTGATCTAAGGCCACTGATGTCAGTGGAAAGACTCCCATTGACTTCAGTGTGCTTTGGATCTGGCTTTAGCTGCTAAAGCACTTTGAAGATGTAAAACCCTATGTAAGTTCTAAGTAGTGTTATTATTTAGAGTGTGCCCATTTTTTTAGAAGACTTTATTGTCAGAAAAACATGGAGTCATAGCTGCAAATTGAGAACAAACTGATAACTGATGTGGAGCAGTACAACCTTTGTAATTATTGGTGAAATAAGAAAATACCTGTGTCAACTAAATAATCTACTGCATTTCCCAGATAACTTTCCCATAAAGATCATGCATCCAGTTAACTAAATAGGAAAGCCTTCTTCAATGGAAAAACTGATAAAGCAATAAACCCACGCATGATTAGTCTAAAGGTATGCATTGAAACTTGCTTCTTCTCTCTTGCTTCTGCATTTCACTGTCTGGGGCCATTAGTTTTTATTAAAACATGACAATGTTGTCGAGTAGGCTACTAACCAGCTCTTACCACAGAAAGAAACGGAGACAAAAGACCATAAATATATCTTTCTGAATGGGATCTGGCCATAAACATGATTAAAGGTTCTGGTGGCCTGATGTGGCTTTTATATACTACATAAGTGGAGGAAAAATTAACAAACCCCATCAAAGTGTGCCTGTGAGAATTAGTGACAACTAAGTGAAAAAAGAAAATTAAAAACCAAGTAAAGAAATGCCACTTATCTATGGGGAAAAACATTTTTAACACCGCAGTGCCATTTTTTCCCCCATAAGAACAGATTCAGTTTTAATTAGAAAAACTGATTCAGAAAAATGCTTATGCCATCAGCAAACTGCGCTTTCATTTTGCTGGTGCTCAGAACTTTAACAGGTGGTTAACTAACTCATTATTTCAAGCAGGCTCTTTACCTACCTTTGTTTCTGAAGGCAGAAAAAATTCTTTATTGTTACATGTTTTTTGGTAATGCAGCAGCTGCTGTTTATGCTAATTCTTGCTTACTTGCAAATAGACCTATGTTTATTTTGTGCCACACCAGCTGTCAACAAAGACATTTGAAGAATAATTTCCATATTTAAAAGAAAGGCTCTGCTCCCTCTTCCGATTGTGTGTCTCTTTCTTCTGCATTTGAGGCCTGACATATATTCTATGGAGAAAATGTCTAATGACGAATTAAGAGATGGGCTGAACTTACAATGGCTGATGATCCTGTAGGCACCCACCAATTTTCCTACCCACCATGCACTTGGCACTCTGAACTCCCATGCCCCTTTCATCCTCTACCCTCACTCTAAGAAGTACATCCTCTAAAATGTGGTAGTCCTAGGAAACACTGTTTGAGACCCCAACATATAGGGGCAGAAAGTGATGATGTGAAGCTGCAGAATGCATTCAATTGCACTTCCTGCTAAAAGCTGCCACTACATACAATACTGACCCAGGCTACTTTATACCCAGTGAAATGGACCATGATAAACTAGAAAGGATCCACCCATTATCCGTCCAGTGATTGTATCAGAAAAAAAAATATGAGGAAATGTGTTACAGAGAATGCCCTGCTATCCACCCTGGACCCAATCTGCTGGAAGCTCAAGTGCTTGAATAGTTTAAGGAGTAAGGAAGGAGTTGTGAGAAAAGGAGAAGACCTCCCAGAGGGACTAGCCTCATTCTGCCTCTGTAGCCCAAGGGGAAGCCCCCGCTAGCTAAAAGTTCACATGCAACCTCCCCATTGACCTTCAGATAGTCAGCACTGTCTCACAAATGAGCCGTGCTTGCTGGGGAGGGGTGCTGCTGGCTTGGTACAAAGCAAGGGAAATTGGGGGTCAGGGTTAGGCTCTAGCCAGAACATGGCTTCTCATCCCAGTGCTCCAGCATATCTGTAATATAGTCCCTATGACTAGGCTGGAGACATCTGACAGTGGCTGTTCAGTTCCTGCAATTAGGCAGCCATCCTATCAGTGTCCTGGCCTACAGCTGGCAAGCCTTCTAAACCACCCAGAGTCTGTTAAGATTTACAAGCTGCTAGCACACACGTCTAGGCATCAGCTCTGAGCTATATTTCCTGTGGAACTCTCAGAATTTCCATGTGCAGTAAGACACAGGAGCAGAGTGGTTTTGTAAAATTGCCTCCCCATTTCTGAAAGTGGCTGATATGTTGTCAAGAGGTAAATGGGAAAAACTGCTTTCAGTCAAAATGTCTTCAAGCCTTTTTCTTTAATAACTTGTCATCGCTGGGTGAGAAGAAGTCCCGCAGCAACAATTTGTAGCAAAACTGTGAAAAACACGGTGTTAGAATTATGAAAAATAAAACCCAGCCATGTAACCATGGCAGTTGACAGGAAAAGCAAAAGGAACCAAGTGAGACAGCAGTTTACAAATATATATTTGAAGCTGTGTTCATTAACTAATAACCGGACTCTGAACCTAGATCTAATGAGCAATGGCTGCTCCAAACACACAAAAAGGTTGGCTTTATTCATTTCTCTCTAGAAAACTATCCAGATGCACTTTTAGGCTCCTGCAAAGACTTACACACTATGACTAGTGTCATTGAATTCGGGTAAAGCATGCATGGAAGTCCTTGCAGCATCGGAACCTTAGCGCTCAAGCCTGCAGTGTATGAGTTTTGTCTTTGTCAGGATTACAGTACCCAGCCCTTTTAAGGACAATCATTTCTAATTTGGTTTGAAAACCTATGAGCCAAATTCTGCTCTCACGTACACCAGTGAACTCAGGTGCAAAAACTGGGCAAACGTGCAAAATGCAAACACCTGATCTGGACATGTAAGTTAGGTAAACGTGGCGGGCATAGTTTTGAAAATTTCAAAGTTTTGATGAGAAACGTTAAGTATTTTTCACAAAATGTTTCATGAAAAATGCTGCTGACCAGCTCTAGTCTGAACACACTAATTCTGTGAGAACGAATGTCCTGGCTTAACAAATGGAAAGCTACAGACTGGGAGTGACTTTGATCTAGCGGGTTTGTATCTATGTAAAAAGTTCCCAAGTGCTATTAGTTACACACATAGTCTGTAAAAATAACCATGACTAAATAATCACAAATACACATCCGAAGTGAGACCTCTGTAATAAAACAATAATGAAACTATGATAAAATTGCATTTCCTAAGAGACTGTAAATACACCACTTTGTGGGGTGGAAAACAATGTATCAGCACAGAAGTCAGACTTTCAGGTTAGGAATGCAGTAGCAGAGGGTCAAAAAAAATAACTCAACCCCAAATTTTCAAGCCCAGCTCCTGAACTTGCTTGTGCAAATTTTGCCTGGACACCAGTCTGCGTGAATAGGTATTCGTTGTACAGGGCAATTGTGCATCTATCCAATCAGATAAAGTCTTCTGAGATTAAACTTTGGGAGAGTTCAAGTATTGGAAATGGAGACATTAGAGATGATAAATTCCTGGTTTATATATGAGTGCTGTCTTTTATCACTTACAATTACTGTGCACTCATTATGATGATATTCAAAGAATTATCATGCTTCAAGGCAGAAGCTAATCACCATTCGTGGGCAGGAAGAAATGCCCTCCTATGGCAGTGGTTCTCAAATTATTTATCATTGTGGACCGCATATGCAGCTCTCTCTGTGTTATGTGGGTTGCATTCCCACAATACATATACTACCTGTATGGCCCTGAGGGTGTCACATGGGCTGCAGCTGTGTGCCGATTGGGCCAGAAGCGGCCCGTAGGCCACGGGTTGGGAAGCAGTGCCTTATGGTATAGTGTAGCCAAGTTAGATACATTATGGGGGTTTACTCCATTCTTCTCAAGCATCCAACTTTAGCCATTGCTGAAAGTAGGACACTGGATTAGATTTGCTATTTCTCTGTTGCAGTATGTCAATTTCTCAAGTCTTGTAAACCAAAAGAAAGATTACTTACAGATGTAGGGAGAGGAGATAAAAGAAAGAGAGAAAAGGAGAAGACATAATGAATCCCAAAGATATTACCTTTGTATTAGACTGTCCCATGTTTGTACACAGGTCTGATTAATGACCTAGCCCTTCCTTCCAACACACAACCTGCTTGCCATGTATCTTGATACAGCACATGCCCATCCAAGAACACCGGCTGATATTACAATATGCCAAGTGATGCACTTCCTGTATCTGATAGAAGGCTTGAGTCCCAAGAATTAGGCTGTTGCTTCCAATAAGTGGATCCACAGTGTAACAACAAAGAGAAAACATCTTGGAGACACAAACTCCTTTTTGTGGTTGTCTAGAAATTTAATCAGAAAAGGAGTTGCAGGCAGAACATCTGTAAAGCAGACAGACAGATGTTTGCAGTATACAATCGTGTGCTTTACCTTTTTCAGAAATCCACATATTTGCATGGCATTTCATCCCCAAACCAGCTAATTCTCTCTTAAAGCAGTTTACTCTATTGTTTCACTGTAAACGGGGAGGAAAGATTTATTTAATCATCATTTCCATAAATATTAAGTAGATCAGGGTTCTGTTGAGAGGAGGACATTTAAAGAAATTCACATTGCTACTAGCTGGCTCTTTGGAGCTTTTCCAGATCTCTTTTTAGGGACGCTAAATCAACATTTAAAATGAACTGCACAATTGGAACAAAAAAACCCATAAATAATTCAGAAGAAAATTAATGGCATTCAAGATACTCGTTTCTGATTATCAACATGGCTGCCTGGTTGTTGTTGGTTTTTTTGTTTGTTTTGTTTTTACAGTAGCAAGCAGCTGGAACAAAACATAACGCTAATCAGTTAGTTTCTTTCACATTTTTTTTAAACTCCTTGGAAATGCATCCCCAGTTAACTGCTTTGAAGTTCAATTTTAATTTAGATGCAAACTACCCCAAAAGTACGGAGAGTCTAAAAGGTGCCTCTGGCAGTCTATAATTACAATGCAATAGTGCTGTCAGATTTGATTAGAATGTCACTTCACTCACTCATTCCACACAGCACAGTTTAGCTTCACCTGGTGATTTAAATATTCCTCCTCATCCTTCAGTCCCTAGGCCTGCTGTTAGGGTATATAATGGGGATAGGACTTTATTTACTTGCTGGTTTTCAGTCATTGAGGTCCTCTAGCCCATTTGAATGATAAAATAGAGCAAAATAAACCCCAACCCAAAAAACTTCTTAGTGATTAAATATTTCAGTTGCAGTGTTTCATCTGCAAAAGAGTCACAGCATAGGCGTAAAACAATCAATCGCTATTAAGGCTTAATAAAATGGCAATACTGAGTTATAATGCACAGCTTTCAAGAGTATCAAATTAACTAAAAAGATGCTTTTCTACCCAAATAAATAATCTTTGGATTCACTTCAATAATCATATATTTGGGAGTACTTCAGTGCTTGTGAAGGGTACTAGACTGAAGTCCTCCATTTACCCACTGAACAAGTATAACATGTTCAACAGTAATGTAATATCTTTCATGCTGTCTTGCCGACATATAGCAATCCTGTTCTGATGGAACCACACCTGAAGATGAAGAGATAATTTTGGCTCCATATCCATTCAGTCATTGGCTTTGCGGCTTTGACTATTAATGTCAAAAGTGGAGGTGGCCTTGTAGCAGAGATACTTGTAAGTTAACATGTGCCTGTCATATGATAACCTTTGGTCACTATGTCCTGGGATGGTTAGGAACTAGGGACCAAAAGGTCAAAGGCTCTGTATCCAATTGCTACTCTCCCTGAGTCATCCATTCCCTCAGGAGTGAAATTTACTGCGGAAGTCAGAATTTTATTACCTAAAAACAGGTGGTAATTGACAGGCTATGCATTAGCTCCATGACAGTCTTGGCCAGATCCTCACCTGGGGAATCAAATCAGTGGAGCGACACCAGTTTACGCCAGTCGGAGATCTAGGAATCAGCTGGTGCAAATCAGCACAGCTCCATTGACTTAAATGAAGCTAGAGCAATTTACACCAGAGAGGGATCTGCTCCAGAGTCTATTTTATTAATATTTGCACTTCTTGCCGATTTCTGTACAAGCCAAAGGCGGTGAAAATGGATCTGAGCTCTGGAGATCTCAGTCACATAGACCCAGCACAAGACAAACAGGCTTTAAAAGAGACTGGTGTTATGCCATCCAAAATGAAGGCTGGTGACAGGCCTGAAGAATTTTCATTTCAATACAGGCTGCAAGCCAGAGGCGTGAATAAAAACGTGGCTGAGTAAGCATTCTGATTTCAGGAGAGGCATTCTCTTGTGGAACTCAGGCATGAGCATTCCAGAGTCATCGTGTCATTAATGCAGCTGGGATAAAAAAGAATATGGTTGGAAAGCAGCAGTGTGCCAAGTGTTCTCTGGGTAAAATCAAAGTTTTAGGGTAACAAGTGAACTGCATCCTGGGAGATTTCTTCTTCCTTAGCAGTGCACCTCTGGACAAGCATGGGAAAGCCCATGCAAGGCTTTCAGGGGACATGAACATGTGTTCTAAGTTTGCCAGGTTCACAAACCTAACGAAAGGCAGTGAGTGGGGAAATGAAGCACATAGTCAAGCTATTCTGGCTTTGTCTTGTGATCAATAGCAGCAGCATAATGCTGCCTCTCTGGGGATCTCCTCAGATCTCAGGCTCCATCCTGAACATCGAGGCCAAGAGGGTCTGTGAATGATGCAAGGTGGATGACCATGGCCCGTGGGAGAGGAAACCACAAGGCGTTTCGAGGCCACAGCTTCCTACAGCTAATAGTCAGAGCTGTGACAGCTGACTCCATAAGTGACTGATTCTAGAGGAAGTACCAAATATCTTAACTAGTGGGCTCTGAAAGGGTGGTGGAGAGATGTACTGCTACTCTACAGAGGGAAATGATATTGGGACTGTGAGAAAAAGACCTCACAGGTCTCACCCCAAAACAGTTTGGGTGTTCCAGAATGTCAGTAGTAAACACAGCTGATATTCAATTTTTTCCAGCCATGGGGTTTGTTTTGTACACACACACACACACACACACACCCAGAGCCAAGGGCGGCTCTACAAATTTGGCCGCCCCAAGCAGTCATGCCCGGGAGGCGCCCCCGAGCCGCGGGAGCAGCGGACCTCCCGCGGGCATGACTGCGGAGGGTCCGCTGGTCGTGCAGCTCGGCTGGACCTCCTGCAGCTGCAGGCGGTTCGCTGGTCCGGCGGCTCCGGTTGAGCTGCCGCAGGCATGCCTGCGGGAGGTCCAGCCGAGCCGCGGGACCAGCGAACCGTCCGCAGTCATGCCTGCGGGAGGTCCACTGGAGCCGCGGGACGAGCGCCCCCTCCGCAGTCATGCCTGCGGCAGGTCCGGTCGTCCCGGAGCTCCGGTGGACCTCCCGCAGGCATGACTGCGGCAGGTCCGCCGGCCCAGCCTGCCGCCCCCCCCGGGAAAGGGCCGCCCCAGGCAGGTGCTTGCCCCGCTGGGCTCTGGAGCCGGCCCTGCCCAGAGCCAGCAGACAACATGTTCTCTCTCCAGCTTGAATCGGCAGGCACATACCTCTCTTCTCCTCATGGAGGCTACATACATGGGCTTCTATTCAGATGATTTGTGAAAAGAAACCCCCTTTAAACAATCCGAGGCATTGGTTTGAGCTCCCATTCCCTCCTGATCCACTGCCTCAGCTGCTCGGTAGGGGCTGGGGGAAATCTCATCACAGAATCATGGTCTTGTTCTTCACCATGTCTGAAGGTTCCAGCAGCAGTCCCTAAGGGCTGGTCTACACTACGGGGGAAAAATCGATATAAGATACGCAACTTCAGCTGAAGTCGAAGTATCTTCTATCGAATTACCTACTGTCCTCACGGCGCGGGATCGATGTCCACAGCTCCCCATGTCGACTCCGCTACCGCCGTTCGGGTTGGTTTAGTTCCAGAGTCGACAGGAGTGCGTTCGGGGATTGATATATCGCGTCTAGATGAGACGCGATATATCGATCCCCGAGAAATCGATTGCTACCCGCCGATACGGCGGGTAGTGAAGACGTACCCTATGATTCCAGCCCTTGTAAAAAGTTTAATTCTCCACCTGTCTTTGGTGCAATGAATGTTATGTTCAAGGCATACACAGAGAGAGGTTACTCTTGCTGGAAGGTTGCAACGCGATGTTATTTTAAATCTTGGAATTCCAAAGGATGACACACCAGAACGCTAAAACAGAAAGGGACAAAGCAGGCTGCTCCCCAAGGCAGAGAAGCACAATCATCCTACTTTACTCTAAGCTTCCTGTCTGCAAACTGACTGCTGCTAGGCCCAGATTGCACCTTCCCTACAGAGGCTCCGATCCCATAAACAGGACCAGGAAAAACTCTGAAATTTAAAGTGACAGTGTAGAATTTTAAACCGTTTTAAATACATCACAATGAACTTCCACAGGGAGGAGGGTTAAAGGAGGTAAGGATGAGACACCCTTCATCAATAGCCTTTTGGACTCATTTAAGGTTGTGCTGAAAAATAACCCTATTAGTGTGTTAGAGTTCACAAGATTTCAGGGGCTAGTGCACCAGGTTTTGTATCTCGTGGGCAAACTTCCCTGGCGGCTGTGTTTCACTAGAGCTGGGTGAGAAACAGTTTTCTGGTTTTTGAGATTTCAAACATTTTTCCTGTTCTACATACAGATGAAACATCTTTAAACAAACAAACCAAAAACAACAAACAAACAGATAGGGAGAGCCCACCTCATGATAGTTACTAGTCTGGGTACTCACCTAGAAAATGTGAGATCCCAATTTGCAGCAGGGCTTGAACGTGGGTCTTCCATATCTCAGGTCCTAACCACTAGCCTACCTGGCTAGACTGGAGTGTGTGTGTGGGGTGGGGGGTAGGGTAAGGAGTGTCTGTCTCAGGTTTTGACCAGAAATTCCATCCCAACAAAAGTTTTGTCAGAACCGACCCTTACACAGGAAAAGTTTCCGTTTTGACAAAAACAGTCAGTCATTTTCCAACCAAAACCACCCCCCACCAAACAGGACAGCTCTATCCTTCACTCTGTACTCAGTAATTCTGAATATCCGACAAGACACTTTACAAGCCATAAAAGACCTATAAACAGAACTGAATCTTGGATCCTTCTTTCTGTCCAAGTGGCTATGGACCCAGGGGTTTCCCATTTTGAACAGAGTCACTGAAAACAGCCTAATCAGGGAAGATCACTTGGAATGTTAGCCAACACCTCATTGGCAATGGAAATGTTTCTTAGATCAAAAATTGTGCAACCCTTGAATACTGCTTACACGGGGGCTGTATTCATTCTTGCTCCTTCATCTGTCACAGCAGGAGGTGTGAGTGTGCATGGGAGGTGTAAGATGGAAAAAACCAAAGCTATAATATTAAGATCTTAGTTGCAATCATTAATCTAGAAAGAGAACAACAGCGGGTAGCCAGGAAGAGTTGGGAGCCAGATTTTCTCATTCCATTTTAAGTCTGCAACAGAGACAGGCAAAACTGAATCAAAAACTTGTGAACACATTGAGACTAATGGGCAGTCAGTTATCAGTACATACTACCAACTCATGTAAGTGAGAGCACTTTCCAAAGTAGGGCTTTATTTTCCTCTCAGAGATTCTGTGTTTGGGTGTTTGCTTGTGTGTGTCCTTTTCATGCTGACAGTCTGAGAAAAGTGGTAGTTAGAACAATTAAGGGTAAGCAAATTAAAAAATAAATGGAATAATCCTTCACACAGCATGTTGTCATCCCCTGGCATTCACCACTTCTGGGAGGCAGAATCATATACACCTCTACCCTGACATAACGCGACCCAACATAACACGAATTCAGATATAACGCAGTAAAGCAGCGCTCGGGGGGGGGGGGGTTGGCGGGGCTACACGCTCCAGCGGATCAAAGCAAGTTCGATATAAGGCGGTTTCACCTATAATGTGGTAAGATTTTTTGGCTCCCGAGGACAGAGTTATATCGGGGTAGAGGTGTACTGAGATTCTACTTTCTACAAACTTTTGTGAAAAGTCAAATTTCTGTACCCTGATGTGGCCCAGAAGGAAATTGTGAACATTTTAATGTGATGTGCTGTGATATTTTCAGCATTTTACATACCATTAATTATAGTTCTCCATCCAGCCCTTTCTCTCTCTCTCTGTAGCTCTGCCATTATAATTAGACAATATAGGCAGCAGGTGAGCTGTGACCAGTGCTTATGTTGATTACAACTGTCTCACTCTTCCTTGTATTCCCCCATCTGGTTGGTGCATGCACCTGTTGTCTCTCACCTTAAATTTAAACCATAAGCTCTTTGGGGCAGGGAATGTCTTTTTAGTTATATGATTGTACAACATCTAGCACAATGGGACTCAGACATATACAGATAAAATATTAAACCGCTGAAATGTGTGTGTCATGGGTATATCATGTAAAGTAGCATGCAATTTAACCAGACGGCATCGTATTAACAAGGTGGCTTTTCAAAAAAAAAAAAATAACCAGGAAGACATCTATGTAGATTTTCCTATTTCTTCCATGGATTTGGACTGAACCTAATTCAGGAAAAAAGATGCACACAAGGTGGTGAAGAGGAAGGGAAGGCTCCATGCCTGAATGAACTATTTCCCAGGAATAAGGAAAGAAAACAGGACTGGCTTGGGATTTCTCTCTCTTGAAGCAAAATAAGACAACAGTGCAATCCCTTTGTGTATTAAAAAGGAACAGTGGGAGGCAAGAGGGTACAAGGATGGGAACATCTGCACAAGCAACCCCTTTGAATACTAAACAGCATACAGTGGCTTGGGATAAAATGTCTGGGGTATATGCAATACGCACACACAGAGCCATCCCACCAGTAATGCAGTAGCAGAAATGTGGGAGGGGAGAAGACACACATGATGGGCTTAGAGTAGATGAGGGACAGGTATTCCATTAAATGGCACAACATCCATTATCCATTTCCTCATACACACTCAGTCTAAGGGTAGTGTTAATGGAAGAAGCTGTTAGCAGGCAAATTACCTGTCATATGCCAGAGGCCCTTAATGAAGAAAGATTAAAAAAGCATAGGAAAATGCAGCCTATAAAACATCCCAGCATCTGCACGCTAAATGCAAAATAGATGGGGAGGCTTGGCAGAGGTGCGTAGCTCTTGTTTTATTGTGGAACCTTAAGGTTTGCAAGAGCGGATAGAATATGCTGTCCCCACATTGGCACATATCTGTAATAATCTAGCTTCTTCATCAAGAACACCCCAGAGCTACAGAATACAAAACTCTCCAAGCAATGCTGACAAGCATCACCCGGTGCACAGTGTACGTGGGAACGTAAGGAGGAAGACTGGAATGAAAGGATGGCAGAATGGGTTAGTCTCGAGACTGGGATTTAGGAGACCCGTACTCCATTCCCATGACCTTGTGCAAGTCATTTAATCTAGACTGTGCCTCAATAGTCCACCCATAAAATGATGATATACTTCCCAACCGCACTGGGGGCAGTGAAAGAATAAAATCCATTAACACTGGTGAGGCAGTTAGATACTATAGTGATGAGGCTCCTTAAGTACTTAGCCAGATAAAAGCCTAGCTCTTACAGATATTTTATGAAGTAGGATTCATGGTCTAAGCCACACTGCTCACTTTATTATTTATTTCTAACATACATCAAAGAGACAAAATAAGCTGAAGCTTCAAAGACCATTATATACAATATCAAAGACAACTCTACAAAGCAGCATATTGTTTGGACACAGATATTATAGTGATTTTGAAAAACCAAAGCCAAAAATGGTTTGGACGTAGGTTCTATTCAACACTGCAGAATTTGCTAGGGGGAGGGTTGGAAAAGTGATATCAGTTAGGGTCCATTTCTAAAATGGGCTATTTAAAAAAATCTGAATTCACAATCACAGATTAGAGCTGATTGGAAACTTTTCCAGTTGGACAGTTTTGCGCCAGAAAATGCTGATTTGACAAAACCTAAACATTTCACAGGAATGTCTCCATCACTTGAAAGTTTTCTCTGGGAAAGGTATTGGTTTGATAACATCAAAACGTTTCATTTTGACTTTATCATTTCACCGTTTGTGTTCTATCTAAAATTGAAACATTTCAAGTTTTATACTCTACATTCAATTTTAACATATGACAATATACATCAAAAGGATAAAGTCAAAATGCAATCTTTCTGTAAGGTCAAAAGAAAATATTTTGGAATATATCATTTCAATATTTCAATTTCCTGCAGGATGGAAAATCCACTTTTCGGCTAGCTCTACTATAGAGATCTGAAGCAAATCCTACACAGCGCTAATATTATTCATTATTTGTATTGTGGTAGTGCCTAGAGGTTCCAATCAAGGAGCTCCACTGTGCACCTTAGAGGTTAACTTCCCATTCACTCAGGATTAGCCCTGAACCCTGACTAAATATTCAGCTGCAATTGTAAGCATGAGCAATGAATGGCATACAGAAAGGCACTGGATGATAATGATCTGAGGACTTCTGAGCACCCTTAGTTTTGGTACTACATAGATTCATCTGAACCTATTTGGTTTCTCTCTTCTAAAGGAGAATATTATACAAGCAATTCTTAATACTACCTTCCCACCTTAAATCTGTCACTTCTGAGGAGATTCTGTCTACCAGCTGCTATTTGATTTGAGATGCATACACGAGAGATTGAAATGGATAGAGTATATTATCTCTGGAAGCATTTGTTACTGACAAAAAGTATTAATTGCACATGGAAATCAATGCGGAGTATTGTAGCTTTCAAACAAGACACTGAATTAAATACAAGGCCTATCAAATCTGATAATCCTTCACTGAATCAAACACATTGTCAAGGTCACCACAAATATGCAGCTTGTAAAATGTCTCAGTCAATAGTAAATCGCATACTTGGCTGTATTGGTGCATTATACTGTATATACTGTGTGGTGCTTGCCATTAAAAACCATCAGCAATTTTCAACAGCTATAAGAGAATACAGTTATTTTCTAAAATACGTCAGAAAGGACAGTTCTTATGGTCCAGGCACTGAACTGGGACTCTAGAGATCTGGGTTTGTCTCAGACCATGTATGATTTTTAGCAAGTCACTTCATTTTTCTCTACCTTGGTTCCCCACCTATAAGAAATGTGGATAACACTGCTCGTTTCTGAGGATAAATAAACTTATGTTTGAGAGTCTCAGATACTATGGTGATAGGGCACACAAGAACCGACGTAGAAAAACTTAATGGTGCTCTCCATATATCAAGGCTGCGGGTGTACTACAGAAAAAGGACCTCTCTTCTTTCGATTGTTCCCCAAGCTGCTTATTTTTCTCACTTTAAAAAAAAGGTCCAGCTTTTTAATATAATTTGATACACCCGTCTCATCCTTTACAATTTAAGTTCATGCCTTCAAGTATTTTGTAAAAGCATATTCAAGGCTCTGCTGCTCCATTCTTCAGGGTAATGTACTTCCTTTTGTTTTTCAGAAAAGGTCAAGAAACATCAAATATTTTGGAAAGGATGCAATTATCAGGATAAATTACAATCAGCCTAGTTCATTTTATTTTAGATGGCTGCATTTCAACTGCCTTTGACTCTCCGTTTCATTCTTTTATCTACCATAATCCATGAAAATGTAATTGCCTGTAGATTCTGCTCATCATCATCCCAGAAAAATATATCAATAATAAACCGGCATTGTTGTGGTGGGAAAAAGAGCCTAGCATTTATCGGGGGAGCACTGCAACCAGGACTGTCAAAATCCATATTTTATGATGCATGATGGGAAATGCGCACACATTTCCCATCATTATAAATCCTGCTAATTTCAGTGTCACAATTGGTGCCTTTTCAGATGACTTGTCACACCACGGAGAATTGCCAAATATTAGCTTTAAGTTAATCTTCAGATGCTCTAGTGGTTGTCTGAACTATTCCACTTGGATGGCAACTGTATGTCATATGTGGAGTTATTCCATTCGAGGAGCTACTGCCACTACAGGCCAGTCCTCGCTTACAGACAACCCCTCAACCTGTCGGAGAACACTTCAACCTCCCTGGACACTCAATAACGGACTTAAAAGTGGCAATTCTTCAACAACAAAAACTTCAGAAACAGACTCCAATGAGAAACTGAAGAACTGGAATTAATTTGCAAACTGGACACCATCAAATTAGGCCTGAATAAAGACTGGGAGTGGATGGGTCACTACAAAAACTAAAAACTAATTTCCCCATGCTAATTTCCCACTACTGTTACTCACACGTTCTTGTTAACTGTTTGAAATGAGCCACCCTGATTACCACTACAAAAGTGATTTTTCATCCTGTTGATAATAGCCCACTTTAATTGAATTTTCTCATTAAAACTGACCCCCCCACACTTGGCACAGGCTAAAACCCCACAATATTATGGCTCTCTAAACAGAGCATCAACCTTGAATTGGATTTCATTGCTGTGAATCTAAGACATAGACCTGATTTTCAGAAGCATTGTTTGACATTACACTCCATATTCTTTATAGAAAATGTTTATTATATGAATATGGCATAACTAAGATATATTTCATGCAAGATGGGTCATGTGAGGTATCATTGGAAAGGATATGATTCACTGAATGTGATTATCCAATCTGTATGCATATATCATTTCCGTATCTAAAGTTAGGAATATTGACTATGAAAGAAGTACAGCTGTGTGTACTTGGGAAACACGCACCAGACAGCAGGCCATCAGCCTTGATGGGCCATTAGGAAAAAACAGTAAGACTTTGAAGATACTAATCTCTCTCCTTCCCGAGAAGGGTCCTGGGACATTGCTTTAAACACTACAAGTTCATGGGGTCATGTCACCTGGTACTAATCACCAGCTTGGATTTCTAGTGATTTTCCACTAAAAAGAGGGGAGGTCAAGACTGGGAAGCAAAAGGTTCCTGCCTCGTGTAAATTCTATTTAAGGCTGGGGAGTAAGTTGATCCTGATTCACTCTTCACTGAATCCCCATCCAGGATGACAGCTGGAAAGATCTGAGCAACAAAGACAGGGGGTGGGGGAAAAGGTTGAGCTCAGGCTGGAAAGGGGATCTGGTGTCTGAATATTTAAGCTTCAAGCAGGGTAGCTAACCTTCAGGAGTTTCTGCAAACTGCTCAAAAGCAATATTTAGGGTGAGAAATTAGTTCTTGAAACCAATCTTTTCAAGATCTTAAGCTTAGTATGCATGTTATGTTTTATTTGCTTGGTAATCTGCTTTGTTTGGTTTGTTATCCCTTATAAGCACTTCAAATCTGCCTTTTGTAGTTAATAAACTTGTTTTTGTTTATTATAAAACCCAGTTTGTGCAATTTATAACTGGGGGGGGGAAGAGGTTGTACGTATCTTCCTCCACATTGAGAGAGGGGGCGAATTTATGAGCTTACGTGTGTAGATTTCTCTACAGTGCAAGACAATATTATTTTGTGTTTACACCCAAAGGAGGTGTGCACGTGAGTGCTGGGCAATTTCCTAGCTGAGTCTTCCCACAGAGAGCGGTTTGCAGACTGTGTGTGATTCTACAGCTGGGGTGTCCCTATCCTGGCATGCTGCCAGAGGCCAGAGCGCCTGATTCAGCTAGACAGGGAGAGGGAGCCCAGGCTACTGTAGCAGGCGGGTCAGTGAGACCCCAGCACATCAGGTGACATCTGGGACAGGGCATCTGACCTGTCACATGTGGAATCCCTACAACCAACTGACATCACTAGGAACTGTACAGTGCCCCGCTCTCAGCCATACGAGTATTGGGAAAGAAACTGTAGGAATGAACCAGCCAGAGACCGAACCCGGCAGAGCAGCTGCAGAAAGCAGTTCACACAGGGACTGCCACCAGGCTGCTTCCTGCAGTTCTCCCTCCCCTGTGCTGAGTGGCTGTTTGCTGCACCCCTCCTAAAACCCTTCCCTTCAATTGTCTCTCCACATAGCTATTGTTCTCCTAACATGACCCCACTCAAGTAAAATAAAAACCAAAACAAATCATGGAACGAACATGATGTTTGCAACCTCTGCATTTTCCTCTCTACTTGTGTGTTTAATCCTTTTCTCTTACCCTTTGTGAGTCTCATCTACTTACACTGTAAGCTCTTCAGAGCAGGGCTTGTCTTATTCTGTGTTTCTACAGCATGTACCACAGTGGAGCCCCATTCTCAGCTGACCCATAGGCACTCCTGTAACAAACATGATTAATAAGACGAGGAACAGTAGGTACTCAGCATTTCTGAAAGTCGGGTCCATACTCTTCATTAAAAAAGTCCAAAAAAAAGGGAAAAAGCAATGCCTGGCTTTTCCCTTGGTATTTCTGGCTGTTGCATTCTCAAGAGTTCCTTTGATTTATTATCCCAACATGTTATTAAAATAATGAATTATGTGTTGGTACATTACATTTAACACCGTATACACAGAGGCAAGTTACATCTGCTAGCTATTAATCAAATATTCACCAACAAAGGTTGATTAACAGCATTTTACATATTTACAGCAAAGATGAAAAGCATAATAAAGCTCAACCAAAGTTAAAAGGTAATAAATTATTAAACTGCATTTATACAAGCACTGATTAGAGCGTGGAATAGATAGAACTGTAGGTAAGGTTTTGTTCATCAGGCAATACCATTTACATATTGATAAAGACAAGGCATTTGTTGCAAGCTTTTGTATATATAATTTTCTAATAAATTACTTCCAGCTCTGTCCGCTATACACAATGTAACCCAGAAGAAAATGGAACTACCTGGAGAGACGCACATGTCAAGTCAGTCAGTGATGGGGTGTTAGTTTCAAATAAGTTCCCCCAAACCACTATGTGTCTCAGGCCTACAAACATCGGGATCTAAATTTTCAAGTTTAGTGATTTTCAGTGCCTTAGCTTTTTGGGGCCAGATCCACAAAAGTATTTAGGCTCCTAACTGCCATTTAAGTCAATGGGAGTTAGGTGCCTAAATATATTTCAAGACCTGGCCTTCAGTGCCTAACTCCGACACCTGAATGGCACCTTTAAAAGTGCCGAATACCCACCCTTTGCCCATCTGCCAGCTGGGTAAAGCCTTTAATGAGCCACATTTTTTTCTAACGAGATGTGAGATGTTGGATGCCCACCTTAAAGCGGGTTAATTTTCAGGGAGTGGGTGGTCAGTGATTACTGGAACTTAAATAGAGACCTTAAGTTGAGCATGCAAAAATAGAGACATTTTAAACTGTTCCCCCTGCCCCCTCCCCCCAGACCTTTAGATAGAGTGGGGAAACATCCTTTTTGGAACCTCAAAAAACAGCTGGGTTCAAATTTGGTGAGATTTGGGTTAGGATTTGAATTTTAGCTGAACAGATTTGTACAACACTAGATGCAACTTCACTACTCAGGCCCAGGTATTCTCAAAAAGCCTGAGCCAAGTTTCTGGAGTCTTTGCGAAGCCCAAACTCCAACTGAAGTCAATGGGAGTTTTGAATGCACAGGGAATGCAGGATCACTCTGTTGTTAATTATTGGCAGTTTCTTTAACTAGACTTTAGAGAGAACCACTTTTTTTCTAAATTGCCTGTTTATTGATTTTCAACAAAAGAGTATTACGGAAAACAAACGTGGACTATAAATCAGAGATTAAGGATGCAGCACACATTGTTGAACAGGAGAGAAAAATGTAGTATGTTAATAAATTCTACCAAAAGAATACAAAGCAGAAAGTAAATAACCAGATGCAAGAATTATATGAGTTCAGAATCTGAGTTCAGTGAGAAGAGATGAAGGCTTGCATTAGAGAAAATTACAGCAAGAGAAAAATTATTAGGGGCCAGATCTCTAGCTGGTGTAAATTGACCTCAGTGGAGCTATGTCCATTTACTCTACCTGAGAATCTGGCCCATATGCATTTGTATTGGGGAGTGGGAATAGATCCATTTATTCTTCAAGGAAAAGGATTCCATATGAAAATCTATCTTGATAGACAGATATCACTTATCTAACAGCACATTTATAAGGCAGTTCTACAGAGAGTAAATCACTTATCAATCTTTTCTATAAAACAAAGGCAGAGATAGTGTCTCTCAGGTTTAATCTACTGTGAGTGGCATCGTCTGGCCAAGAAAGCAATTTATAAAATAAGAGTGCAATTAGACTGACCTTCAAAGTTTTGCAATCCACTCTAAAGAACAAAAAATTTGAGAAATGTAGGTAGTATGGAATCTATAGAACTACACATTGCATTTCTTACACATTCCATTTTTAGGGTCTTATCCACTTGCAACTAAAATCAATGTGAACTGTCCAAGGCTTTCATGAGATCTGGATCAGGCCCTATTTCATTTTATGGAAATTGGCGGAGGCCCTTAACGGACATAATTAAAGAAGATTAAGTTGGTTTGGATGAAATGGACCTTTTACAAATCTATGCTCAAAATTAGAACCACACTTGTTTTCGCAGCTTGAAAAGTTGGGTTTTACTTTTATTTGTGGTTGCTTTTATTTTCTCTCCCTTAAAATTTTTTTTGACACCTCACTACACTTACAGGCTCCAGTAAGAAGGCCTTAAATAAATACTCTCTCATGCCATTTCCATCCTAACCAGAATCAGAAAGTGCCAAAAATATCCTCAAGAAGAGGTCTATGTGTTGATGTGAAATTTCCAGCCCAGTTATGTAGACTCAGACAATCTATGGACTAGTATCTTTGGTTGGCTTATAGAAACCAAACCCTAATTCAGATTCTTTTGCTGGCTTTTTAGTTCACACATCACAATAGATACATAGATAGAGTATGTCTGTGAGGAACTCATGGTGAGTGTTCTCTTTGAATTTGTACTAAAAGGAAAGACTTATGGTGCCAAAGCAGCCAACTGGGGTTGTGGACACGTCTTGGCCTGATGTAAGTGGAGCAGCTGGATTGCCAAAAGACTGCTTCAATGGCTTTTGTGATCTCTGTGGATGTGATTAACCCAAAAGCTACTCTCCAGACTAAAGGATAACTCATTATCCACCCTCACATCTCTCCTTAAAGCTCTCCTCTGCTGTGAAGCAAGATTCCCAGTACCATTTTACTCCCGTAATGGGGACATCAATGGAGTAACTGAGAACAGTCATTAAAGAGCTGAGCATAACTTCTGTAGTTTACTCTGGGCTCAGCCCATCAAAGTTCATGGAACTTTCAGGAGAACCTTGAGTCATTTACAGTTCTGTATGATCGGTAGCAGTTTTGCCTAGTTTAATATGGGAAACATTGAGAAGGCTGGCAGATTTGGCAGAGGCCTGCTCTGAGTTCAATTTAAGTCAGAACTCCTGGGGTAAGAATCTACAGGGACCAAAACCAGAGTTTTGCACAGCTTTATTACTGAAGGCAAAATCCATTAGCTCTTACCATCCCTTCCTTTCCCTGCATGAGAACTTGGAGACTCTCAAATTTCAGGAATCATATCAAGATTCCAAATGAAAGAGATGTAGCAGCCACACAGAGGATATTAATTGTGACTCAGAATACAGCTCAATACTTGGTGTGAGATCAGTGCCAGCTTCTGAAAGACTCAGAGGCAAAAAGTGATAGCTTCCAGCAGGCAGGCAGGGGCGGCTCTAGGATTTCCACTGCCCCAAGCACGGCGGCATGCCGCGGGGGGCACTCTAGCGGTCGCCGGTCCCGCGGCTCCGGTGGCCCTCCCGCAGGCATGCCTGCGGGAGGTCCACCGGAGCCGCCTGCCGCCCTCCCGCTGGGACGCCGCCCCAAGCGCGCGCTTGGCGCGCTGGGGTCTGGAGCCGGCCCTGCAGGCAGGTTACAAACATGTAACTGGAGGGAAAAGAAGGCTAATGGATTTAAACGTCTCATCATTAACAATTAAATGCCCTGCTTCTAAGTTTGAACCACGTTTCTGCTCTCCCATCACATTTCTGTAAAGTTGTCAAGCATGCAAGCAGTCTATGATTTTTAGCCACATAAGAGAAGTCAAAGGCGTTTACTTTTCTAGCTGAAGGAGAACAATTTTCATTTCACTAATGACATCGCTGGACAATCAGATAGTCAATTGCAATAATAAAGTGAAAACAATTCAAATATAATGCCCCTCATCCAAGAATCTCAAGACACTTGATAGTTTCTTGATTAATCCCCACTGTACCCCTTCTTTCATAAGTGGGGAAACTGAGGCACAAGGCAGTTAGGTGACTTGCTCCCGGTCACATGGAACACCTTTGGCACAGCTGGGTTTAGAAGCCATTGGCAAGATCCTCACCACTTCTATGGGCTCTGTATGCTGGAGCTGAAGGGCTGGAATGGCCTAACAGGACCCTAAAATCCCAGTTCAGGCTAGGAGGAAGATTCCCCCACAATAGAAACTGAGGAAAACAGCCACAAGCCCTGGTGTTGGGAGCCGCCAGAGGAGACTGCCATAAAGGCCCCCAGAGCCACGTTAGCTCCACCATACCTCCTGGGCGGTGAATCTCAGCTCAGATCTCGTTCCAGATTCCTGTTCCTGAGCTTTAAGGCCTCTTTTCCTTTCTCCAAATCACCTAAGCAGTAGGTGCAGATACCCAAGCACTGGGCCCTGGTGTGTGGAAGAGACGTCATGAAGTCCAATAGAGACTTTTATCAGAGGGGTAGCCACGTTAGTCTGGATCTGTAAAAGTAGCAAAGAGTCCCATGGCACCTCATCTGTCTGTTAGTCTCTAAGGTGCCACAGGACTCTTTGCTACTAATAGAGACTTTGCGACTGCTACCAATTTCCCGTGGAAGATGCTCATCTACTGCAGTGATGGACGGCAGGTCTAAAACCCTAAGATACACAGATGGCTGGATGGATGAATTAGTGACTGCTCCATTGGGTAACATACTTGTTCACCAGGAGGTCTAGATAAGCAGTTACTGAAGATATATATGGAATAGACCAGCATACAGCAGCTCAACAACATGCTCTAGACATCCAGCTTTTGCTCACCTTCCTATAACCAACCCGTCTGTCTTTTCCCCCTCTAAGGCTATGTCTACACTACCCGCCCTATCGGCGGGTAGCGATCGATTTTTCAGGGATCGATATATCGCGTCTCATCTAGACGCGATATATCGATCCCCGAACGCGCTTCTATCGATTCCGGAACTCCACCGCCGCGAACGGCGGTGGCGGCGTCGACATGGAGAGCCCCGGACATCGATCCCGCACCGTGAGGACGGGTAAGTTATCGATATAAGATACTTCGACTTCAGCTACGTTATTCACGTAGCTGAAGTTGCGTATCTCATATCGATTTTTCCCCTTAGTGTAGACCAGCCCTAAGAGGAGATTCAAAGACAATGACACGGACAAGCCTCATTTACAGTGATATTTCACATTCCCCTTCTGCAGCAATGGCTAATTTAGTGCCCCGGTGTAAAACGTGCCAGCTTGACTAACCCTGGGAACTGAAGTCCTTAAGACAGCTAAAGCATGGTGCTGGGTAGGACCCTACCAAATTCACGGCCATGAAAAATCGTGTCATGGACCGTGAAATTGGACCTCCCACTGTGAAATCTGGTCTTGTGTGCTTTAACCCTACACGATACAGATTTCACAGAGGATACCAGCGTTTCTCAAATTGGGGGTCCTGACCCAAAAGGGAGTTGTTGGGGCAGGGGGTCACAAGGTTATTTTAGGGGGATTGTGGTCTTGCCACCCTTACTTCTGCGCTACCGTCAGAGCTGCATGGCCGGAGAGTAGCAGCTGTTGGCTGAGTGCCCAGATCTGAAGGCAGCGCCTCACCAGCAGCAGCGCAGAAGGGTGACAATACCATACTTACTTCTGCGCTGCTGCAGGCGGCGGCTCTGCCTTCAGAGCTGGATTCCTTGCCAGCAGCCGCTGCTCTCCAGCTGCCCAGCTCTGAAGGCAGTGCCACATCTAGCAGCAGTGCAGTAACGCAACCCGCCCCCTCCCAAAAAAAATAACCTTCTGACCTCTCCCCCCAACTCCCTTTGGGGTCAGGACCCCTACAATTACAACACTGAAATTTCAGATTTAAATAACTGAAATCATGACATTTGTGATTTAAAAAAATCCAATAACTGTGAAATTGACCAAAATGGACTGTGAATTTGGTAGGGCCCTAGTGATGGGTAGAGGCAGGGTCGGTGCAACCATTTAGATTGGGGGGCGCCATTTTCTTCGTCAGTGACTGGATCTTCGGCCGCCCCGGTCGCCGCCGGCATTTAGGGAGCTGGGGCAGGGGAGCGCGGGGAGGGCCGCCTGCAGCAAGTAAGGGGGGCTGCACACAGAGGAACTCCCCATCCCATCTCACCCCTGCCCCACCTCTTCCCCGAGCATGCCATGGCCACTTCACTTCTCCCACCTCCCAGGCTTGCGGCGCCAATCAGCTAAGGTGCCCCAAGCCTGGGAGGCGGGAGAAGTGAAGCAGCGACGGCGTGCTCGGGGTGCTCATGCGCGGAGCAGGGGTAAGCTGGGGCAGGGGGGTGCCTCAGGGTGGAGGGTGGGGGTGGGGAGCTGCTGCGGGGGGAGGAAGGGCGCAAGGTGGAAGTTTCGCCTAGGGCGCAAAACATCCTTGCACCGGCCCTGGGTAGAGGCCAAGCATTCCCCACTTGCGTGGAATTTCTCACTCTATCAGTATGAGATCATTCCAGGCTAGTTATGATTTGTTAATCTGAGTGATTCCACGTTTCAATTTAATTTTCAATGGTGGTAAGTATCTCTCTGCTCTAGAACTCCAGATTAAGCTAGAAAGATCATGGCACCATTCATTCTCAATAGTCCACTTTCCAACATTTCCAGCTCAGACTCTTGAGTTATTACATAGAATTGTAATTTAGTTCCAGTTTGCATCCTAATTTTGGGGTTGGGACTAGGAATATTTATTCCTTCAGACAATTCATTTTGCATTGATTTTAAATATTCTTCCACATGCACCTACTGAAAAATGGGATTGGTATATTTTGAAAGTGAAAAAAAGTAAATGCTTATACAGAGGGGTTGCCATTAAAAAGAAATCAGGCTCTGCACCTTGTGACCTCATTTGCAATTGGATAAAGTTATTTATATTACTGTATTGCCTAGACATACCAAGACTATGGCCCCGCTGTGCTAGATAATAATCAAATACTTAACGAGAGGCATTCCCTGCCTCAAAGAGCTTACAATCTAACCAGGCAGAAGATGGGATGACACTGCAAGGTGAAATGACTTGCTCAAGATCACACAGCAAGTGTGGAGCTGGTAATATAACCAAGTACGATTACCAGTCAGATGACCTATCCACTAGACTTCATTGACTTTCTTGAAATGAGCAAGTAAAATGACTAAAATTTTACCATTCTGAGCTAATCCATGCTATCAGTTACCACCCTGTGGTAAGGGACTGGACTAGATGACCTCTCAAGGTCCCTTCCAGTCCTATGATTCAATATTGAGTACAGCAATATTTCCTTAAATATAGTACAAACAATAATTGACATCTCAGATAAATAGGGGGGCGGGATAGCTCATTGGCCTGCCAAACCCAGGGTTGTGAGTTCAATCCTTCAGGGAGTCATTTATGGATCTGGGGCAAAAATCTGTCTGGGGATTGGTCCTGCTTTGAGCAGGGGGTTGGACTAGATGACCTCCTGAGGTCCCTTCCAACCCTGATATTCTATAGTTTGGTAACAGTTAGTAAAGATTAACTTGATAATGGACACCACTAACATAGCAGAAAGATAGACAAAAGGTGGACGGGTAGATGTCAAGATGAGGGCTGACCTAATAACAGAATATTTGGTTCGGAAGCCAGTCCAATTTCTTTTTAATTTGGTTAGAGTCGACCAAAATTAATATTTTGAAATTTTCGACAAACCTAAACGTTGAAAAAAGTTTTGTTTTGTATCAATTAAAACACTTTGGCCAACCCCAAAATGGAACATTTTGTTGTGATTGTAAGGAGGGAGGATTAAAAATGTCTATATAAAATTGAGAGAAATTCCAAAATGAAAAAAAGCTTTCCGATATGAAAAGTCAAACTGTTGTTTCAGAAATGCTGAAATGAACCATTTTGTCATTTCTGAAATGTCTTTTTTTATTGAAACTATTTATCAAAATCAACCCAATTTCATGAATTATTTTGGTCAACTTGAATCCATATTTTTCATCAACAAAAGGTTTGGTATGGCAACTTTTGCCCTGCTCTAGTCAAGATCAAGTGTATTACATAGCAAACCTCATGTGGTAACTAAACAAATGAAATAATCTCCCTTCTACCAGGCCCAATATTCAATACAGCCAATTGCAGTGGTATGTTATGGCATGAAAAATATACCATGGAAATCAATAGCATCAACCAAAACCACTCAAATCAATTTTTTAACTAGAGAGAGGACAATACACAGGAAATAATTTATCCAGTGTATCTAGTCTTCGTTTCTGAACTGGCATATATTACTGTTCAATGCCACCTTCTTAAACTCCTCCAAGAGACATTTGCTGTTGATTTGACTCTATATCCCAGGGTTGGCCAAACTTCCTGACCCTCCAAGCTATATACAATAATCTTCAGAAGTTTGAGAACCAGGCATGCCTGCTGGGGCCCAGAGCTTCAGCTGAAGTCCTGAGACCCTCCTCCCTGCAGGCCAGAAGCCTCTAGACTCACCACCTTGCCACAGGGCAGAAGCCCCGAGCTTTCCCCATTCCCAGTCTGGCAGGTGGAAAATGTGTGGCGGGGGCATGCAAGGCTCCATAAGCCACATTTTAAGTGTAAAAAAGCTGCATGTGGCTCATGAGCCATGGCTTGGCCACCCATGCTATATCCTCTAGCTTTGGGTTGACCAATCACATCAAGCTTCTAAATACACATATATAGTGTGTATATATACATATACATATACATATACATACATACACACACACACACTATACCTATATAGTATGCATATATAGGTTCTAAAAGCACATATCGAGTTTAAGGGATGTGTTTAAATAAATATCCACATTCAAGCTACATTGATTGGTGATCATTGCAAGGTATTGCTGAAAGTTTCTAGGAGTCTAGCTGGGACACTGAATATAACAGAAAATAGCCAATCTGCATACATTTTCAGCATATTTGGCTATTATACATTAGTGGCATTGCACTAAAGTTATGATGACATTACATTTTAAAATTTAAGTTGGGTTATAGTATTTGTTAAACTTATTAACTTCACTTATACCATTTGTAGCTCCTTTTGTATAGCTTTAGTATGGAGTTCTTTGACACCGTTGTTTTCAACTTATTAAAAAATAGGAGCAATTCTGTTTCCTGGAAAAATTCAGCTGCTGGTGGTTGAGATAATATTTTTGATCAAACAACTGCTGCCAGTGGGCTGAGGAACAGCTAACTTAATCTGCAAGATATTCTGGAAGAGAGACATCCTAATAGGTTATAATGTGACATCTCACCTCTTGGAATGACCAAAAAAGAAAACCAACATGAACAGCTCATTAGTGTCTGTGTTTCTTACAAATGCTGCTCTGTAGCTCATTAGTGCTCAGCCTCTTGCTTTTGGTTGAACATGGAAACATTTCATATCACATTGCAACCTCATTGATTGAAAGCTTTTATGTCAGTGGCTTGAATTAGTCAAAATCTACTGTTCGGGTGTCTGACAGCAGTCGTGATAGGAATGATTTCTATGCTTGACTGATGCCACAAAACATAAGAAAGACCGGATAAGGAACAGTGGGAAAGATTTACAGTTGGTGCAAATCAACATAGCTCCACTGACCACAGCAATTGCAGGCAATCTCAAGAAGTTGGTGAACAGAGTCAATTCCTAGAACTGCTGTGCACTTGTAATTCCCACTGGGCTGAAATCACCAACACATTTGTAGGTAGTAGAGGCCATGTCACTACCTATGAAATGTTTTTATTTGCACTCAGTAGCAGGTTTTAATTTGAACAGTGACACTGTTACATTGCAACACAAAGGTTAAATTTCTGTCCCAGGGAAAAGCAGGTACAGAACCGGGTAACAAATATTTTCGCAAACCATATATTGATTTGTGAAAATATTTGTTACCTGGTTATATGTTACCTGTTATATTCAATGTCCCTAGGCTGACCAGATAGAAAGCATGAAAATTTGGGACAGGAGATGCAGGACAAGAGACACGTATATAAGACAAAGTCCCAAATATCTGGTCACCCTACATCTACCACTGCGCTGTCTCAAAAAAATCATCCTAACAGTGAGATATCTTAGTAGTAGTAGTAATAAAATATATAGGAAATAATCATCCTACTGTGCCCTCATTCAGGCAATCATTTTCCACTCAAGGATCTTAAATTAATGAAGCCTCACCATAGCCCAGCAGATAGGGAATCATCATCTTCATTTTACACCTGGAAACTAAGGTATAAAGAGGCATGGCTGTTTTATCCAGGCTATATATCTTAGATACTTATATGGTCCCCTTTACTGTCATAGCCAAGTGTGACAAGTTTAGCAATTTCCTGCAATATCCTGGACAAACTTTACTGAATTAAGTGCAAGCATTTTAGGAGCTCACTGTAGTCAAAATGGAAATGTGTGTGTGTTATTGTGGGACTGTATGTAACTTGTCTAGGAGACATGACTAATGTAAATCTTGAGAAGTGTTATGAGCTTCTAAGGACTCTTTTAAACAATGGGCTAAGAAGAATGAACTGTTAGTTGTGTGGGATTCTGGCTGATTCCCTATTCCCGGTCTCTTCACAGACCCAAGTGACCTAGATTCCTGAGGGTGCTTGTTCTGAGCAAAAGGATTCATGAACTTGTAGTCACAGGAAAACCCTGAGTAAGTTGCAAAGGACGATTCACTGGCCAGAGCTTTGTTGGAGTCAGGGGGTGGTCTCTGGTAAGCTCATTAGCATGCGTGTAGGTTTTTTTTTATTGCTTTTAACATGTTTTCTCTGTAACGTTTTTACCTCAACATTTAATGTGCTTGCTTAGAAAGATCTGTAGGGTAACTTATCAGTGTGACAATTACACTGTTAATTGTCTGAGGAGAAGAGTCAAGCAGGTCTGCGTAGGTAGTGTGACTTTATTGGGCAATTCACAGTGTAGGTAGGGAGCTGTGAAGCCTTGAAATACTCCCGCCAGGAGAGAGAGAGAGAAAGATGTGGGCCTCTGCCCAAGAAAGGCAGTGGTGGGGGAGCTGGAAGCCTGAGAGTAGGTGCTCTAGTTGGACCATACCATGGAACACAGGTGCAGTTGCCCTGAACTGTGACACTGAGCACCATAGAGTCCTTAACCTCACAATATCTCAGCGAGGTAAGGAAGTGCTATTTATCCCCATTTTACAGACCAGCACAAAAAAAGCTAAGTGACTTTCCTAAGGTCACACAGGAAGTCTGTGGAGCAGCAGTTTGGACCCAGGTCTTCTAAGACCTAAGCTAGTTCCCTAACCACTGGCCCGTCCTCCTTTTAAGCTCACACAAGGAGTCTGTGAAGCCAAGAGAAGCTATAAAGAGCTTCACAAAGGAAGCCATTTGCAGTGCCCAGCAACAACTTGGATTGGTTTTAGAAAGCCTGCGTACACTGCTGCATATTTCCGGTCATCATTACAGGCACATTATTTATTAACTGCCTACATACGTCAACATCTCTTTTGTAGAACGTGCTCATAACATGATTCTTTTCCTGATTCTATGACAAGAGCTCCTCACATGCAGTCTTGTGCCTGAACAATAAAAACACTCTTGCTCTTTGACAGATACGATTTACCATTGTTTCACCATGTCTTGCGACAGCATTACTTGATTGTATTTACTGGCACTGAGCTATTGCAACATATCAGCTATTTTGTAGTGATTGTCAAAGTTCTGATCTTAATGCCTGTGATTTACCTATCGATTGCTATGTGTCAGCCCTGCAAAGCATAAATACGGACAGACCAAAGACATTTTGAGAATTGTGCATATATTTCTTAGAGACCAATGAAGTTATACCAGAGATGGATTTGGTCTGGTGTCTCTTGATTCTCAATATATAAAATGGGATCAAAGCCTTCTGAGGGATCCCATTGTACATGAAATAGTTGCATTTGTCAGTGTTCAGATGCCCTATGAAATATTGCACAGGGCTTTCTCCATTGTAAAAACAAAACAAGACATTCTATGATAAGACCAGACTCTGTAGGCAGCTGCAAAACTAGCAAACGGTGAGTTTACTATAATCAGAAATCTAATCTAATCTAAACCTGAGCAATGATTTAGGAATGTATCAGTTTGATACATGCTGATAATGGTTCTTGATTACATTTCCCTGAAAGCAATTAACTGGACTGGAATGCTCGAAAGCAGACATCACTATTTCTAGCTTTCTAACTGAGAAATAAAAATGATTATTAATACCCCTGATGTGTTCCTAGCCATCCTGGATGGATAAGCTATTGCTAGGTTGGTGGTGACATTTCCCCGCCAAGATCAGGTTACAGTTACCATAAATAGAACAGCAGTTCCCAGTTGTCATTATTTAAAATTGCAGTTTCCAGCAACAGCAGTTGTATGCCTGCTCCTCTAAAAATACTTGTAAGATCTGTCACTAAGTAACACTCACAGAAAACTTGGATTTTCATTTGCACTAAGGCCCTTTTACTTTGTTTAATTGTAGGTAAGGCTGCACTGTTCTATTTTAATAAAGTTTTCTTCAAATGCTGAAAAGCTAGGAAATAAATAATTGAGGTCAATCCCCACACTTCTGTTTCTGGATCTACACCAGTACAAAAAACGTATCAACTCCAAACTATTATTATTTTTCTTCCACAACACATTGTTGACATCCAAGGCTTCAAAAACTACCATAACTCATAACGCTGATATGCATGAATGAAGGACACATGTCAATGGTATATGTCCTCTTTTAAGATATGCTTTTGGTTTGGCTTTCTTCAAAAAGCACTACCACATCTCATCTTCTTGGATAAACTACCCTATAGCCTTAATTCCAACACACATTTAAGAGACATATGTTAGAAATATAATTCCTTCTTAAAAGACGAGGTTTTCCTTTTGGTTTGTTTTTAGCAAAAAAGAGAACCATTTTTACCATATGTCTCCTTCTTGTATTTATGTTGAGTTAAGGCTTTATGGTAGTTTAGACAAGAAGGAAACATATGTTAAGAGCTGTTCTCTTTTCTATATTCAGAAAAATAAAAAGAAATAAGTAGGACTTGATCCAATTTCCACTAGAATCTAAAGCAAGATTCTCATTGATTGCAACAGGAGCTGAATCAGTCCCATGACATTCATGAATTTAGTTACTAATTTCCTTTAATAAAGGTTAGCCAGAACGGTTGATTTGTTACACTAACAGAAATAGAGGGCATCAGACAAAGATCAAGGAATACAACGGAGCGGAGGCACAATTATGAGGCAGTGTAGATACTGTTATAATAAAAGCTATATCAATTATTTGTTTTAAGTAGCCACAAAAATCTGTGATAAAAAAAATACTTCCATGAATTACTTAACTAAAATGATAACTTGCCCTAAAATTTTCATTAACTATTGTTTTGAATGAAACTGTCTTTCCCTGTGACATGACTATAATTTCTCAGACGCTAGTAAAGCCCATAAAACCAGAACACAGAAATAGAACAAGGCAAGTTGCAATATTAGCAATTTCACTGAATAAATACTTGAACCATTACTTACGGTATCAAACAGGCCTCTGGACCCAGAATAGGCCACGGTAATTAAATAGCTCATAAAAGGATCATAGACCATTAAATTCTATTACCTGCCTTTTAAAGACTCTTTTTACTACAAAACGAAAACCTGTTCTTTATATTTTGTGGTTGCCCGTCTCTGGCCTTGGCAAACCATGTTTATGGTACAGCTGACTAGACAATGGGGATTTGCCTCTTACAGAAATTTTGACATTTAGCTGAACAGTGATTTGGGGGCTAAGAGTTGGCCACTGAAAAATTACAGTTAAACCAAAAACTACCAAAAACCAGGGAGGGGAAACGATCCTGAATCAAACCCCTTTTTGTGGTTTGCAGATTAAAATATTTTAAATTTTCCAATACAGTTTTCCAATGAAAACTCAAAAGTTTTCCAGGAAAGCAGACCAAAAAAAAGTGTAGATGAAAATTTTCCTACCAGCCTTTGTTTACAGACAGAAATGACAAGGTTAAATATTATCCTAATGTTTCTGAATTAAAAAACAGTCGACATGAAGAAATGCAGTTTGTTATGCCACTTTAAGTAACTCTATACAGAAATTGGGTGCCTGCAAAGAATCCCCTGCCTCAATTTCCCTCTTCTGGAGGCCCCGGTAGCTCCACACAAGCTTTGCTGGGCTAATTTGTTACAGAAGCCCCACACCCATACGCCAGAATTCCCCAACACAGTCCAAACAGGACATTTAATCTTTCAAGTCCCAACAGCCCTGTGATGGTGCCCCCCATAAGGCTTTATAGAAATAGGCTTATGACTATATGACATAACTGGAATATGTTCTATACTACATATGCCATGTAACATATCTGTGTAAAGGTTATGATCTACTGACTATTAATCCTATTTGCATGCATGTATCATTTTTGTATTCGAAGTTATGAATATTGGCCATGTACTGGCTTGATTTCTAAACACCCGAGTAGAGCATTTGGTCAGTTCTTGGAGAAAGGAATTCACAAAATTAAGTGCCCAGTCAAGAAGCACATAAGGAACAATGCATCTTGGAATGCTCCAATCCACATAAGAAGCTTTCCTCGAGACATTCAAGATACCATGTGGGCAATGGCTTCTGCCTGTAAAACTGTGAGTCATACATGGACATGTGACTTGACCAAGTGACTCCAGAACACCATTTTGGAGGTGGACTTTGCACCCACAAGAGAAAGTCTATTTAAGCCCCGTGGGACACCCCTCCATTTGGTCTTCAGCTGGCTAAAGAGAGAGCCTCTCCACCCCCAAGGATACCAGAAAAACGCTGGAACAAAGGACAGTTACTACATGGGGTGTGAGTGATTGCTGGACCCAGACTAGGAGACTAGTCTGTAAAAGGAAGCTTACTGGAACTGGTGAGGTGTTATTTGTATTCAGTTTTCTTAGACTGAGACTTGCATGTTCTATTTTATTTTACTTGGTAATTCACTTTGTTCTGTCTGTTATTACTTGGAACCACTTAAATCCTACTTTCTGTATTTAATAATATCACTTTTTACTTATTAATTAACCCAGAGTATGTATTAATACATGGGGTGGGGGGGCAAACAGCTGTGCATCTCTCTATCAGTGTTACAGAGGACAAGCAATTCATAAGTTTACCCTGTATAAGCTTTATACAGGGTAAAATGGATTTATTTGGGTTTAGACCCCATTGGGAGTTGGGCATCTGAGTGTTAAAGACAAGAACACTTTTATAAGCTTCTTTCAGTTACGTCTTCAGCTTTGGGACAAGTAATTCAGACCCTGGGTCTTTGCTGGAGCAGACGGAGTGTCTGGCTCAGCAAGACAGGGTGCTGGGGTCCCGAGCTGGCAGAGAAAGCAGGGACAGAAGTAGTCTCGGCACATCACTTGGCAGTTCCCAAGGGGGTTTCTGTGATTCAACCTGTCACAAGCCTGTCAACACAGTGGGTACAGCTCAGGCTTCTCTCACTATATTCACCTCTCAGGTACAGGTACAGCTCCAGCCATCTCTCACCATGCCTCACTCACTGCTGTGCTTCTCTGTTCTGTTTCCTGCTCAGGTATGGTTTTAGTTCTCACCTGGAGATGTCAGCAGGCTCATCCCTCCATCATTCCCCAGTCTTCAGCCCGCTCTGCCCCTCCAGCATCGGCTCTTGATCTCAAAGAGCCAGCAGACAGCTCTCCCTTTGTTGCTCTCAGCCTTCAGCCCTCTCGTGGCTCTCCAGCTAGGGGACACCCCAGCTACCTTCCTGCTTTCACCAGCCTGATCTGGCTCCACTACCCAACCAGGAAAACTCACACTGCTCCCTTCTCTCAATCCAGCTCAGAGCTCACTTTCTGGCACTCTCAATTCTGGACTCTCTCTTGCCTTTGGGTTGTCTCTCATTTATAACTCCTGGGGCAGTCCCACCCTCCTCATTACACCAAACTCAGATGCACCTGGACTGGAAGAGGAGAGTGGGCCTGATTTCATTTAAGGGGACAGCTACCCTAGTACAGGCTGGTATGCAAATTACTGTTGACTATGGAAAGGAAACCATTGTCCTTTCTTAAGGTTACAGTGGGTGAGTCTGTCCACTCTGTTCTGGCAGGAGAGCCAGCCTCCAACATGACTTCCTGAAAGGGGGGCATGGATCAGCATTCCCCTCGCGCTCCCCGTCAGAGCCTGGCCCAAGCTGGGGAAGCTAATGAGCCAACCCGTGGACCAAATTCAGTGATGAATCCTGGTCACGCGCCACCTGAGTCACATTGCACATACACTAAGAAGTCGGCCTGAATGTGCTGATCAGCAAGGGGTCATAACTGTTACTCTTAGCTGGCAGGGTATTTTACCTAGCAGAATATGGGGGGTTTTTGACTGAATTTATAAATCACAGAGTGCTTGTGGATACAGCCTGCATAAATCTTTTGTAGTGTGGTGCCGATTGTAGTGTGGCAAAGAGAATGCCATGTAAAGCAAAGCAAAGCCCTTATGGATTTTTTAGGGGGGGTGGGTGGGGAATGAATGAGTGGCAATCAGGAAAAACTGGGGGAAAGTAAATGTTATTTCTGTTTGCTTTTACAGCCAATGGCTGATTTCTCCTGCTTTTGGCCCTTAAAGACAAATCTACGAGTTACAGATTCCTTTCCTCTGGCTGGAAGTCAGTTACACCTTTCTCACAACTGGCTTTAGTGCTGTGCCAGGTCAATTCAAGAAGACCATGTCCAACTGTCACAGCTGGTTCTTGCTCTGTCAGTTTCCTCCCCTAATAGCTCATCCTCCATCACCCATGTATAAAAGGCACCCCTGACACCAGGAAACACCACCCCAGTGTCAGATGCATTTATAAAAAACTGCTAAAGGAATGTTTTTTCCCGTGTTTATTTTTGAACTCAAAAATACTTTCCATGAAAACCATCACACTTCTCATTGTAGCTGGTTGGCAGCTTCATATCTCTTAGCCCAGAATGGGCACAAACTACACTTCATTTTGGGGGAGGGTGCATCTCCTCCCTTATAGATCCCAGGGGCTACATCTTGCAGTTAAACAGGATGAGCCTACCTCACATGTGTTCCTTCAGGACAGAAGTTGGTCCATCTCCATTCCAACTAGAGATGGACATAGTTCCTGCCCCCAAAGCACTTGGTCTCTCTTTTTGTACAGCACCTGGCACAACAGGATCTTGGTCCATGGCTGGGGCTCCTAGGCACCAATGCAAAATAATTAAACAAACAAACAAACACAAACAACCAAGGCAATAGAACTAAACCATCCCAGATGTGTTCTGTGAGTTGTTTGGTTTTGTTTGTTTTAAGCACTAACGTTTGGGAGAATTCCATAAGAGGTGTTAGTTTTTGCCTGTAGTCATTATAAAATGCAAGACCAGCATGGGCTGCACTAAACAATTCACCAGAGAAACTTAGAAAGGTGGCTGGGAGGACGTAGGGTAGGGTCAAGAGCGGGAAAATAGGGATGATCATGATAAGGTAAGAAAATGCCTTTTTCTTGAATTAACAAAATATTGGTTACAAACTTCCCAACAAGGCTATTTCTCTTATTGTTAATTCCTTTTAGGTGGAGTATGTTTGGGTTCCAGGATTACATTGCCAGCTCTGCTTCTGACTCATTGCATGTACTAAAGTTGGTCACAAACTCCGAGTTCAGTTTTGCTCGAAAAGGTGTTTAATAATACTTGCGTAGGTCATGTGGGCACCGAGCGAATCAAGTCCCTAATTTCTGTAGAGAGCTTTGAGATCTTCATCTGAAGCGTGCTAGAGAAGTCTCAGAGTATAATAATGAATAAAATTCCTGCATGGCACCAGCATAAACTCAAGTGCAACACCAGATGTATACAAATCTGAGTAAACTAGAATAGAGGTGACCCTCTGGGTTCTGCAAAAGAGCCCTGGTGCTTGCAAACAGAGAGTGTCTCCAGCTGGCTCATTCCCACATGACATTACCCTGCATGACATTCTCCCTCCTTGCGGGAGAGCAGGCTGTACATTTGACTCAGATGGAAGTAGAGTGGGAGCACAAAGGGGATAAAAAGGCTGGTGGATCAACAGTTGTCTACCTGGAACAAAGCTGATTTTTGAACAGATAAACAGTGAATGTAGGACACATCAAGTGTGCATTAATTGAGAGGTTATTTTCCTGTGATGATTTCTATTCATGTTTACTTTTAAATAAAAGATTTTTTGACAACTTTGAATAAACTTCTTTATATTATTGATGCACAAAACAGAATAAATACATATCCAATGAAACAGCAGTTACACAAGAAATCTATGTATTTTTGAGAGGATGTTTTCAAGCTGTAACACTAATAATCCTTCCCCTCCCAGCTTCTAGGGAAGTTTCCCCATGAAAATGATTTAAAAAAAAAAGAAAACAGAAAGATCATGGTATAAAAGTACATGGGCCAAATTTCCCCCCTGTTGTAAGTCAGTTGAAATCACTGGAGTTATGACTTTGACCCACCATCACTCAAGTCTGCATTACAGCAACCTGTCCTTCCAAGGAAACCTTTTCCATTTATTTGTGGAGGAGGGATAGCTCAGTGGTTTGAGCATTGGCCTACTAAACCCAAAGTTGTGAGCTCAATCCTTGAGGGGGCCACTTAGGAATGTGGGGCAAAAATCAGTATTTGGTCCTGCTGGTGAAGGTAGGGGGCTGGACCCAATGACTTTTCAAGGTCCCTTCCAGTTCTAAGAGATGGTGTATTTCCAATTCTATTTTATTTTATATTTTTTTAAACACACACACACACACCCCCCTCTACCTGAGAGCTGGATTATAACTTTGCAATCTGTCCTGTGTGAGAACAAATTGTGACTCAAAAAACTCCAGTTCCTCCCCTGATCCCCCTTGCTCTGGTGGACACACATTCCTTCACCCTTTTTTTGTGAATCATCTTATTCCCCCGTGTGCCTCTGGGAAGAGGAGGGGCAAAGCAAGGGGCTCCTCTCACTTCCAAACTACATTTCATCACTTGCTTGCAATGGGGAGTAGCAGGTAATCAGCCCTTGTCCTCTGCTCTCTCCAGAGCCAAGTAATGGAAGAAGAGTGCTCCTTACTCCCCTCTCTGATCAAGAAAGAGCTTTACACTAACTCTTTATGGCTACCACACACACACACACACACACACACACACACACACACACACACACACACACACACACACACACACACACACACACACACACCCTCTGTATATTCATTGCTTACCTGATACCAAAACTAGCAGCACGAAAGAAAAAACAGGAGCAGAGTTACTCACAGCTGTCTCAGAAAGGGACATGACCAGAGGAAAACGGAAGGGAAATCAATACGCGTGATTGCTCTTCTCCATCCACTGTGAAAGTGTTGGTGAGGGACATGATTCATCTCTGCTGGTGAAAATTGGATTATCAGTGTTGTTGAAGCAGAAAGGGAATTTTGAAAGGAAAATATGTCCCTATGTTCATGGCTGAGCTGGCTGCTCAGAGATTTTTAATTGTATATATGGCAGCTTCTGGAATGGAAGAGCAATCCTGCGACGGAACACCCAGGTACAAAAGTCACCATCCCCCATACTCTGCTCTCAGAGTCACATTCTTTTAATCTCCCATAGGAACCCTTGGGTTGGAATCACCTGGAGCGCAGGATGAGGCAGTGCAATCCAGTCGGATTGCAACACCCATCTTGCTTTTCCCGTCAAAAAGGCATGAGGCAGGTGTTAAACACACGGTGCACCTCCCTAGCACCTTTTATCAGGCGATCCCAAAGTGCTTTGCAAACGTTCATAACCTAAGCCCTAATAATCTAAAGCCCCTGAGAGGGAAGTAAATTTAAAACTCTCCTCCTATTGCCTGCCCTAAATCATGTCTAAAACCCCATTTTACAGAGGCTAAAATTGACATGCAGAGAGGTTAAATGACTTGCCTCGGCCTGTTTCATTTCCCTTCTGATAAAAATAATTGTCAGCAGGTCTAAATAGTCAAAATAATCAATATTTAAAGGGTTGCAGAACATTATTACAAAGGGGTTTGATTTCATTTCTCTGACACCTCAAGAGGTAACCGGATTTATTAAGGAAACGTGGCTGCAGCAAAGCTGCTGAGCCCTTGTGGCTAATTCTAAAGATCTCACAGTGATAAAAGTAACATAAAGACCGAGGACTAATAAAAACAAAAGCAGTGAGGTTTTAATCAGCAGCAGAAGGATACAAATGGAGTATTAGAAACATTTTTTGTAGCGAGAGTTAAGCTCTTATGCACAGTAAAACAATTTGCCATTGTTGTTTTGTCATGCAGTGCATATTGTAGAGTAATCATTTTAATATGCATGCAGATTACTAATTAGTGAAATAATAATAATTCAGCCCAGACTGAAAGCACAGGCAGGGAGAGGAAAGCAGCTGGCTTTCTCTCTGACCTTTTCCAATTCATAAGCTATTTCATAATGACTCAGCTGCTGTTCAGGGACATGTGATATTATTTACATGTTAACTCTAACAAAATCCATATAATGTGTGAAGCCGTAATATATGTGTGGAGAGAGAGCGAGCATATTATTTCTATATCCCTGGTAGATACCCACAACAGAGAAAAGTGAAAGCTGCTATCACACCCACTAGTCAGACTTCCTCTTGAGTTAGCCTGGAGAGAGGAGAGAGACACAAGCAGGCATGCCAGATCCTGTCAAATCAATAGCAGTAAGGCCAGCAAGACAGCTAAAACAGCGTCCATTTCCTCAAGTGTCCATGGAACCATCAGGCATGTGAACTGCTTATCGGTCTTTAATGTTTCATGTATGGCCAGATGCAAGATGCGTATACCCTCTTCCATTGTGTACACAGCATATAGGGCCAGATTTTTCAATGCTGTTTAAGTGCCTAAATATGCAGATAGGTGTCTAGTGGGATTTGTAAAACCTTTAAAACACCTAAGCTCAATGGGAGTTAGGCACCTAGGTATTTTTTCAAAGTCCCACTAAGCAGCTATCTGCATTTTTAGGTGCCTAAATACCTTTGAAAATCTGGCCCAGACTAGCTGCAGGTATTCATGTTGATACCACAATCATTAGTGGGGACTGAACTCAGGATTCATAGCACCAAAAGCACAAGGGTAAGTAGCAGGCTGTGCCCATCGCTGGTGCTAGCTACTAGAAAGAGACATGCTTAATCCAGTGCACGACACGAAGGCTGAGATTTTCAGAGCTGCATAGAGGATATGCATATTAATTTTCATGGGAATTGGGTGAGAACTGGGTATTCAAATCCTGGAGGCAGAACTGTGAATCTCTCCCTACACACACATGTACGTTATTTACATAGATCAGGGAGGGCATTTAGAGACTTGGACCTCACTTGGACACGTGTGCCAATTCTGCAGACTAAAGCCCTGCAAATAACTGGTTCAAATCTGGACCAGATGGACAATAAACTAAAGTCACGACCATTTAATGGCTCTCCTTTCATGCCTCAGAAACACTGGCTCCATGGAGGAAGGTAGGATTTGGGGAGGTGTGTGCTATAGAACACTGCCCCCTGCAGGATGGAGATGGGGCTGATTTAGGGAGGTTAATGGTAGTTATGTTGGCCATTCCAGAGCAGGGTGCAGAAGCTACAGTAGCTGCCACAGAGCAGTTCTGCTGCTGCTATGTAGCACCGGGAGGGGAAAGGTAAAATTCCCTTCTCCTCTACAACCCAGTGCACCATCCCCCCCTCAGGTGGTGGCTAGAACTGAGGATTTGCCCAATGCCATTTAGAGTCACTCTCTTTGTAACACAGTGAATGATCAAAACACATCTCCTCATTGCAGTGTGCCCTTCTCTGAAAGAGAAAAATTAGAGCTAATGCTTTAAAATCAAGACTTATTTCACTCCTAAAGGATGAATCCGGTCTTTACATTCACTTTGCCACAATGGATGTTTTGGATGAGAAGCTTAAACACAAGTGCGTCTATAGGCATGGAGAGAGAGAGAGAGAGAGAGAGAGAGAGAGAAAAGCAGCTAAAATGGATTGAGCAATCCCAAATCCTGCCATTGTGCAGGATTCTGTTACTTGTTCAAAAGCAATGTGACATGAGGGCTTATCATCAGGTGATGGGATTGGAGAGTCCCTGCAACGAGCAGCCACTGACTTCAGTGCGGGTTATTTCTAGCCACAATGCAGGGAGGGATAGCTCAGTGGTTTGAGCATTGGCCTGCTAAACCCAGGCTTATGAGCTCAATCCTTGAGGAGGCAAAAATCTGTCTAGGGATTGGTCCTGCTTTAAGCAGGGGGTTGGACTAGATGACCCCCTGAGGTCCCTTCCAACCCTGATATTCTAAGGTTCCCAAAACTAACACTCTTCTCACAGTGGGTGTCTTCTCCTCTGAGCTGTACTTGAATAACTCACAAGAGATGTTCTCAGAAGAGAGGGTTGAAATGCCAACTCCCCTGCAATATATACAGAGCAAGGGTTATAAGATGCTCCATCCACCTGTGCCTTAGAGAGGTTTCTCCTGTCTCTGGGGCAGTGATGCTGAGAGCTCTCTTAGCCCCACCCTTAACGGAGGAATAGGGAGGCTGAGGTTAAGCCCTGCCCATTTGCAAAGGCTCATTAGCTCTGGGCAAGTGAACCACAGTATTATATATATTGTCCCCTGCTCTTATCTTAGCAGCCAGGAGCAGGAGCTTGTAGTGATGGAACTAGCTCCTGAGAGACCATGGATTTCGAGCTGCATTTATGAATATTCTATAGTGCCCCGAAATCCCTATGCCATACAGCCATATACTTTCTATGTTATTGCCATAAAAGGGCTTGCCCACAGCCTATCACTTTCTATGTTACCATGGTAAGGCCAGATTAGAATAAGTGCTTGAAGCTGAAGTCGGAGTTGCACTCAGTGAATTTGGCCTTTAAACTTCTGTCAGGCTGGAACATGTAGGTTGATTGATCAGATGATTTCCATCATTTCAAATAAACAGACACCATTAACCTGCCATTTCCCCCACAATGACACATGTTCCCCAGCAAATCCAGACAACCAGCCCCTCCTACTTGGACAAAATACGCCAGTGTAAAAAAACATAAAAGCAAACCACTGCATGTATTGTTCATGGTCAGCTGCAATTTGCAACCATAGCTACATTTTCAGAGAACCCCTTACTGCAGCACATGCAACCAAACTCTGCAACTTTCTGCTATGAAAGCAACAGTGGTGCAGTCTGAAATCAAGTCAAGCTTGTCCTTTGCTGGACAGTTGCATTATTTGGGCTGTCTCCTGTAGCAAACGTGCCTCCATCAAAACAAACAAACAAAAAAGGCAGCTGAGGAAAAGCAATGTAATTAGAAGGATTTGCTGATTGGAGTGGAAGCAAAATGGAAGGAAAAACTGAATATGAATATCTGTGGGAAAATCAATGCAAGATATGCTACAGGTTTTAAAAAGGCTTAAAGAAAGGATTTTCATAGCTTAAGGTTTCTCAGAAAGCGTTTGGTTTTTTACTTGATTTGGTGCTATAATTTATTTTCATACCAAAAAATGACATCAGATTTGGTTGCTGTATGCAGTTTAGTGAGGGCTTGCCTACACGGAACATTAGTCCATGCTAGGAGGATGTAAACTCTAGTGCACACTAGTATATCATTAGGGAAGGATAGCTCAGTGGTTTGAGCATTGGCCTGCTAAACCCAGAGTTGTGAGTTCAATTCTTGAGGGAGGGCCGTTTAAAGATCTGGGGCAAAAATCTGTCTGGTGATTGATCCTGCTCTGAGCAGAGAGGTTGGACTAGATGACCTCCTAAGGCCCCTTCCAACCCTGATATTCTATGATTCTCTACTAACTGCCCATATGGACCCTGCCAGCACGCATTAAAAGTTCCTTCGTGAGCATTAATGTAGACCTATTTCAAGCAGTTTACCCCAGGGAAGGATCTGTCCTATGGAGTACAATTGTACCCCACCATTAACAACCTCAACTAAGAAACCAGGTTTTTGTCAACCTCCTTTAGTAGATTTGACACTACCATATAAAAGTGTTGCTTTGCGTAGCAATGGAAGCTTATTAATGGACTACAGAGCTTTAGAGTTCTAAGACAACAGTAGGAGTTCAATCCAGGGGGAGAATGCTGAAAGTTGTTAGCATCAGAAGGTTGTTTGGTGGCCTCTGTGAAATAACAGGATAGTGTCAGTACATCAGCTGGTGGAAAAATGTTCATGTCACAGAAACCACGTAGAGATGGCTTGGCAATGCACGCACTGACCAGCAGGTTAGGCAACAACTACTCTATTCACAAGTAATCCCACTGAAGAGCTAGTCCAAAAAATAATTATATATAACTGAAGCCAGCAATGAAAATTTGTTCCTGTTTTCCAATAAGCTCTAATTCTTAGGGTTTAAATGAGCTTTGCCATTTCACAGGCCCATGTATGGAAGGACAGTTAACAGTTACACAAAGCACTCCCACTCTATACCTTGTCTTTTGATGCTATAATGACAGCAGATCAGCAATAAAAGAAAACGTTGGTGGGTCCTTGCTTGTCAGATGCATGACAGAGCTCTGCCCTGTTCAGAACACTGTGACTCAATGCGCCAAGCTACCTCCGTCTGCAAGCTATCTATGGATATGGATCATATAATGCATGTACTCACACCTTCCACTCTGACCTGATACAATCAGGACCATTTCTCTAGTAGTTTCTCTTTCTTTCCCCCCCGCCATTCATCAGTTGGAATTGTGCCCTTTCAGCTGGTTGTCCGCCTCTCACAGCAAGCGTGCTTGTCTCCCGAGTTCAGTGGTATTCACTCCTTCATAGCTCAATTTTCTCCTAGGTGATGCTGTCTAACACTTGATTGCCTGCCTATAGAGAGCACCATGGCAATATAATTTTTGTTACACTCTTCCAGACACCCCAGTAATTGCAACGGGTTTCCAGTGCACCCCCTGCAATACAGTGTAGCAGCCAACTACATTAACTCAGTGTCTTCCCTACCTGCAGGGTTCTGCTTTTGATCCTGACCTCTGTGACTTGAGCTGTCAGATTCATGCCGTCTTTGTCAATTTCACACTGGAAAGCAACACATATGAGACTGTGTCTGGAAGTATGTTGATCAAGCGTGGCATTAGTACATGCCAAGAAACTACCCAGGATACAGTGTCTTATGCTATCAGACAAATATGGTGAAATTGCCAGATGTTGTAGTTTAGATGGGAAGAACAATAGACTGAATATTGAAGTACATGTGAAAATTCAATAGCTAAAATGTGCTAGATATCATTAATGCCCCCTAAGCCAAATGTAAATTACCATGGTGCTTCAAACAGAAAGTTAATACGTGATACAAACAAAATCTGATAGTATCTTCTTTCCATAAGAAAATGTATATAGGACTTTTTAATCCAAGAATTCTCATGGCACATTTCAAACAATGGGCCCAGTCCTGCAAGTGCTCCCTGCAAAAAAGTTTCTATTGGCTTCCTTTTTAGTTCAAATACAGTGGTGCAGCTGCACCACAATATATAAATACAATCAGGGTGAAATCTTGGCTCCTGTGAAGTCAATAGCAAAACTCTCCATTGACTTCAATGAAGACAGGATTATATATAATCAAGCTATCCACTGCTAAAATGCAGCTCCCTCCAGGGTAAGAACCATAATACCGCACAACAATTTTGCTCAGATAAGACAACATTTTCATGAAGTGAGACCAGTTACCTATGCACACATTTGTTCCCATAACTTCTTGTTGCAAGAGGTAATTTCAGTACATATGCAAATCATTTAGCTACCTAAATGTTAATTTGCATATACAAATGTAGGCAGTGAGCATGCAAAAATACATTAGTAAATACACACACACAAATCCACATGGTTCTTGGACCAATCAATCATTTTCCTCAATCCCACAAGGTGCATGAAAAAAATCTCCTCTTAAATATGCAGCAATTTGTATTCATTTAGTATAGGGGAGGCCCGGATTATTAAATCTCTTTGCACCATTCCTGCATGACTCTAACGCATCTTACTCTGTCTAAAGCAGTGGTTCTCAAAGCCGGTCCGCCACTTGTTCAGGGAAAGCCCCTGGCGGGCTGGGCCAGTTTGTTTACCTGCCGTGTCCACAGGTTCGGCCGATCGCGGCTCTCACTGGCCATGGTTTGCCGCTCCAAGCCAATGGGGGCTGCAGGAAGTGGCGCGGGCCAAGAGATATGCTGGCCGCCCTTCCCGCAGCCCCCATTGGCCTGGAGCGGCAAATCGCGATCAGCCGAACCTGCAGACGCGGCAGATAAACAAACTAGCCCGGCCCACCAGGGGCTTTCCCTGAACAATCGGCAGACCGGCTTTGAGAACCACTGGTCTAAAGTAAGTCGTAAATGCACAGACCAAGACTACAGGTAGTGCTTTTGAAATCCATTACTTCTTTCCCCCAGTGACATCTTCAGCCACAGAAAGAGGAACAGAGATCTGTCTGAAGAGTTTTAAAAGAATGTTTACAAAACAAAAACGAAAGGCATCATTGTATGATATGATAAAGAAAAACCTATCATTTATTTTTGTGTAAATAAAAATACACTTTTCACTAAGTGTAGCGACATGACGACTCACCAGCACAGCGCCTCCTTCTGGTCGTCCTGGGAATTAGCTCTTCACCAGCTTCGGTGTGGCCTCTGCAGACCGGTGCCTCGCCTGCCACTGGCCCCGTGTTCCTACCCTGGGGTTCTCCCCCCTGGTACTCTCCACACTCTGGGTCTCCCCTCCCAGTCCCAGGGGAACCCCAAACCTCTATTCCCACCTTGCCTCAGTGGCCACTGCCAGTCATCATCCAGCCCCTGCTCACTGGGGCAGACTGCAGTCTGTAAACCACTCAACATTGGCAAGCGGGGGGTTGGACCCGCTGCCTTTCCCTGCAGCCCAGTACCTCTCTAGGCCTTCCTGTCAGGCCGCAGCCCGGGAGGTGGCCAGGCCTGAGCTCCCCAGCTCAGCCTGCCCCTTCCCCAGCACTGCTCTGTCCACAGTACCCTTTGCTCCTTCATGCAGCTAGATCCATCTCTCTCCAAAGCTAGAGAGAGACTGACCCAGCTCCTCCCTGACCCCTTATAACAGGGCCAGGTGTGGCCTGATTGGGGCGTGGCCCCAACTGTGGCTGCCTTCCCAATCAGCCTACCCTATTGGCTCCCTTTCCCAGGGCTGTTTTAACCCCTTCAGAGCCGGAGCGGGGTGACTGCCCCGGTACACTAAGAAACGGGCTTTACCCCTATAGCTGATAACAAATGTAGATGAAATGTGCATTCAGAGAAGCACTCACAAATTCAAACAAACAAACCCTCTCATGTAGCTGTTTACTGCGTATTAGTGCCTCAATTAAAGAGAACACCAAAGTCTGCTCTCATTTACCCGCCTCTAAACCAAGCGTAAATCCCCCAGCTGAGAATTAGACCCAAGGTTTAGCTCAAACCAACACACACGCAGCTGAAACAAATTCATATAAGAGAAAACCAGGCAAAATTCACTTTTTTTGTGAATTTGTTATCCCAAACAAAACTCTGCTTCTTTGCTGATCCTTCGTCACCACATTATGTTGCAAGTGCTATTTCCAAAATACACTGGGCCCAATCTTCATATGGTGTAAATTGGCTCCACCAATTTCAAAACGCAATCCTCTGAAAACTGTGAATTTCCTTACAGGAAGAAGCTATTAAATTTCCATATTTTTCTTTGCACCTTTTGTGCTGCCTCACAGAATTCTCTCCTATTTTTTTTTTCATTTCACTAGTTAGCACGTATAGTAGCACATTAATGAACCTGCCCTCACAGGTAACTACACTTGTGTGAAACCACAGACTTTTTCCCCATAGTAGATTCATGGACAGCTGATTCTGGGAAGTTTCAGGAAAAGAATTCTACTTGGCAGGGTGAAAGGGTTAAACAAGGTCTTGAGCTGCTGAGAAAATGAGGAACCAGGCTGATATAGAGATTTAGGGGCTATTGTTTTTTATCTCTTCCCCTCCCGCACCCTCCCAATAAGGAATGCTTCTTCCTACACTGAGTTGCCATAGTTTCACATTTCTGTGTTTCCCTGGCTGCTGGTTACTAGGGTATTTTTATATGCCCTGATGATTGTGTGTGTACAGGGTCTGAATTTGTTTTCACACCATCCACTGTATCCTGCCTGATACTCTATAGCTGGCATCATTAGTCTTTACTATTAAAATCACTTCCATTTGGTTTTCTTTTTTAGCTGAATAATCTTAAAATACATTTAAAATGCCCCCTTTCTAGTTTCAATGCCGGTTACTGGTTAGTCTCCAAAACTAATGTAGGAGAATTAGAATTTACAGGGGAAAGTAATGACATTTACATTAGTGGAGGCTTTTCCAATGGTGCACACTGGGGGGTGGTATCAGTTAAAACAAATCACACTTACAGTACTATCTTCTCTCAATAGGGAAATTCATAGAGAAGAGAATCTGGACACAGGGAATATGCAATGCAATTCCAGCGTGCTCTGTGTTTAATCTATCTATCATGTAAGTTATGAAATGGCTTAAGTAAAACTTGGTGTTAATGAAAAGATTGGGACTTACTATTTCCCCATTCACACTATCTTCTTGAAACTCAGATCTCCTATTTTCCTCTACCTTTTGTAGGTGCTTAAAAAAACACTGCAAGAAAGCCTTCTTGTGGTGTCACTTTTTAGATATGGTATATTGAGTAGAGCGGTGGGGGGGGAACAGATTATTCAGTTTGCTGGCGATTCAAAAAAAATTTAATGTCATTTTTGGGTCAAACAAAACATTTTGTTCAACCTGAAATGAAATATTTGGTTTTATTTTGAGCATTTTAAAACCATTTGGACTATTTAAAAAAATAACATGAGTGGAAACTTTACAACAAAAAGTAATTTTGATCTGCAAAATCAAAACATTTCAAAAATGTCAAAATGACCCGTTTTTTAAACCAAAAGAGTTTGACAGAACGGAAACAAATTTACATAACATTTTGGAATCTGCATTTTTTGCCTGAAAAAAAAAATCCATATGATCAATTTTGCCCAGCTCTAATATTGAAGAACAAGGCTTGTAGCTCTTTTCTTAGTTCTGATTAGCCCTTTGATTCAGAGATAACCAACTTCAAAAGGAAAAGTCATTTTCCACAGCTGGAAATCTAAAGCGATTCCATTGAATTCAATGGAGTCACTCCAGATTTACACCTATGTAATCACAGCTCAATTTGCGGCTGGTTTTGTCTACATAATTTCTTAACAAAGCCAAAGTCCCCACATGTAGTTTTCTCCCAACCTGCCAGTACAAACCTTATACATGCTTCATACTAGCCCAGTGAGTAGATATGTATCATTAACCTTATTTTAGAGACTAGTCAACTTAAGGTGCAATGACAACCACACATAACACAGAGCAATCACTTGATATGTGACTAAAGCACCCTACAATAACCATTATCTCTGATAAAGCTCATCTAAGTATTAATACTGTGTATTTTCCAGAGGATTTAAGGAAAACATGTATGGGAGGCTCATGATAATTCCAATTCCAGGCTTGCAGGGGTTAAAAGAATGTAGAATTTTAAAACTCTGATCTCTTTCTTACTTAACATCTTTCTACGCTTGGTCTACATGTTGATTTTGCTTCTATTACTTTTTTCCCTCTTTCCCACTCTAGGTTTACATGTCTCTCTGCAATGGCCCTTGCCTCTTTGTGTCCTTGCAAGTTATTCTTTCAAGTCTCTTTTCCAGGTTGCCAGCTCGCCTTTCTTTTTTGTGCCTGGTCTTGGCAAGTTCTCTCTGTGCCTCTTTTCCATCAAGGCCAGGTTTTCCTTTTGTCTCGGCTTTGTTCTCATGCCCAGGCTATTTAGCAACATGTCCTGTGGAAATATATAAAAAAACCACAACAGAAATCCCAACAACTAGTTTCCGTAATGTATTGCGTCAAAGGGCAATGCTGCTCCTTGCATCACATTGTCAACCTTTTGCATTCATTTACCCCTTCCCACAAGAAAAAAAAATAGGCTTAAGAACTTCAGTACCAAAATTCAAAGCACTGCGCTTTGGACAACTGTACTGTGAGTGCTTACATTAAAAAAATGTTGCAGTACAGCAACAATTGGCTTGTCTGAAAGCAGAATGTGGCCCATTGATAACGTTCGCCCCCCTTTCTTTTGCAGGTTAATGTTACACATCAGCCACTTTCACAAGATGTAGACCTCTACTCCACGTTGCTAAAAGATCTAAAGGCAGCGTTCAGACTCAGACAGCCCTGGTATTATAATGGATTGTTTCAATATCCAGTGGTCCACATTTCTTCATGCTGGGATCTCAAGCAGCACAGCTGAGAGATAGGGAATTAGATCATATTAGACTCCAACAGAATGTTTCTTTCCGTGGGCTTTGCTGCTTCAGATTGCAGCATGAGAGTGGAATACTCAAATACCCAAAGGTGCATTTAAATCTCCAGGGCAGAAGACTTTTTCCTTGCCTGATCAAGGAAAAGTGAACAGTTGTTGAATCGCATTAATACCCATTTCATTCATCTACATTTTGGGAATTTGGGTTTTCTGTGTTTTTGCCGGCTCCCCATAGGAGGTACCAATTTATTTCATTACATTGTCGAAACCGCTGCTCTTTGAAATGGGTAACTGGTCAGTCGTTACTCTAGGCATCATTTTCTCGTTTGATACATAGGACGTGCCACTGACAGAAGACTCTTCAGGGCCACTAACTAGTAGCATGAAGATAAATCACCTCTGCTTGGTAACAATACAAGCGCCACTCTTTCTGCAGCCTAATGTCACAACTATTCCCCCTAACGGTGTGTTTGAGACCCAGGGGTGAACGATATTGCAGGATGGTAAAGGATAGTATTGTACATTTCTAAAGACTGATTTGACTCCAGAGATAAATCTGAAATGCATCCCTGCCTCATTATATTCTTCCCTTACAAATGGAAATTATTGAATTTCTTTTGCCTCATTTAATCCCTTTTCTCTTTGCCATTCAGTGATGGCTTTTGCTTCCTAACTGTCCCAGGCTGACTCCCTGTGAGAAGCACAGTACTCTCATGCTCACAGAGTTATATGTGGTAACAATGACTGCTATTCATAGACTGACAGATTCCAAGGCCAGAAGGAATCACTGTGATTATCTAGTCTGACCTCCTCAGAAGTTCCCAAAAATGATTCCTAGTGCATAGATTTTAGAAAAATATCCACATTTGATGTTAAAATGGTCAGTGCTGGGGAATCCAGCACAATCCTTGGCAAGTTGTTCCAATGGCTAATTACTCTCACTGTTAAAAAAAATGATGTCTTATTTCCAGTCTTTTTCCAGCTTTAACTTCCAGCCATTGGATCGTGTTAGACCTTTCTCTGCTAGACTGTAGAACGTATTATTAAATATTTGTTTTCCATGTAGGTATTTATGGACTGTTATCAAGTCACCCCTTAACTTCTTTGTTAAGCTAACAAGATTGAGTTTATCACTATAAGGCAGGTTTTCTCATCCTTTAAATCATTCTCATGGCTCTTTTCTGAACCCTCTCCAATTTATCAACAGCTTTCTTGACTTGTGGACAACAGAACTAGAAACAGGATTCCAGCTGCACTTGCACCAGTGCCAAATATAGAGGTAAAATAACCGCTCTACCGCAACTCGAGATTCCTCTGTTTATGCATCCCAGGATCACATTAGCTCTTTTGGCCACAGTGTCACACTAGGAGCTCATGTTCAGCTGGTTATCCGCAGGGTTCCCAGCTTTGAAATGCAAAAAACTTGGCATCCCCCCCGCAACCAGGCAAGCCTGCTGCAAATCCTACGCTCAACCCCAATAGCCTCTTATAGTATTGAGAGAGAGAACACATATAGATACGACTGATAACATCTCATGTCTGCTCACTCTCGAGTGCCTCAATCCCTCTCTCACACATATGTGCAGTGCACGTCCATGTTGGTGGGCAGACAGCTGCCGTATTTTCAGCAGTTTTGATCTGTTATTGCTTAAACTGCGGAAGTGGGAACATTGCACCATCTTTAGCTGGACACCGAAACTTTTAACATTAGATATCCCAGTGTATTGTGATAATGATGCACATCTTTAGAGCCATATATAAAAAAATCTTTGCAGATTATATTATTTTTCTGGGAACCAGCAAATCCATAAAAAAAACTGGCCAGGCCAGTCAAATACCGGCTAGGGAGCAACCATAATTATCCACATCCCCGAGTCTTTTTCACTCCTTCCCAGAATAGAGTGTCCCTTCATAAATATGGCCACTTCCTTTGTTCCTAGACATATACGTTTACAATTAGTCATTAAAACACATATTGTTTCCTTGCACCCAGCTTAGCACGTGTCCCAGATTGCTCTGTATCAGTGACCTCTCCTCTTAATTATTTACCACTCCCTCCATTTTTTTTGTCATCTGCAAACTTTATCAGTGATAATTTTATGTTTTCTACCAAATAATTAATAAAAATGTTAAATAGTGTAGGTCCAAGAGCCAATCCCTGCTGGGCTCGACGAGAAACACACTCATTATGATTATGATTCCCCATTTAAAATTACACTTTGAGAATGACCAGCTTGTTAGCCAGCTTGTAATGCATTTAACGGGGGCCATGTTAACGTTATATTTTTCTAGTTTTTTAATCAAAATGTCATGTGCCAAGTCAAACACCTGACAAAAGTCTAAGTCTATTACATCAACACTATTACCATTACCAACCGAACTTGTAATCTCATAAAAGTAATATATCAAGTTAGTTTGACAGAATCTATTTCCCATAAACCCGCGGTGTTTGGCATTAATTATGTTACCTTCCTTTAATTCATTATTAAATCGAGTCCCATATCAGCTGCTCCATTATCTTGCCTGGGATCAATGTCAGACTGACAGGCCTATAATTCCCCGGGTCATTTAATGAGGGCTTTTCCTCCCCTCCACGAAGATGACTGGTCCATAGTGTTGGAGATTGGTTTGTTCTACACCAAAGGAAAAAAATAAATCAAGATTTGCTTTAATGTATTCTGTAGAATTTTGAGATAGGCAGGGTCAGATTCTGATCTCACACCAGTGCAAATCCAGAGTAAGTCCACTAACTTCCAAGGGCCTGATCCTGCAAACACTTAAGCTTGTGAGTGAATCCAATAAGTAAAATTGCGACAAAATTCTGCTTTGTTATACTAGAGTAAATATGGTGTAACTTCATGGGACCACATCCTGTACATGAATAACTTTACTCACATGAGTAGTCCTCATGTACCTATTTGCTTATTTACATGAGTAGTTCCACTGAAGATAATGAAACTATTCATGTGGATAAATATTTAAAGAATTTGAAGGTCCCCAAGATGTTACAGTACTAAGGTTTATATCAAAATTTGGCCCATTTGGCATTTAACCTGTTATATCAGAACATACCAGCATGGTCAAAGTAAATGTTTTAAAAAGTTCCTTCTTCCTGAGCTATACCAAATTTTAGGACATCAGGGCAACATTCTTGTATCCAGCAGCCTGAGTACTCAATATGACAGTGAATTTGATTGTGAACACAACAAAAACAAAAAGGTTGGATTATAGACACCCACTGCCATCGGCAAATAAACTGAAAAGGGAAACACATTTGCAATGTAATATGTTGATTATATTAGTGCCTTGGCGGTGTGGTACGCTGCACTCTTAATAGTGAAGTCTGATCGAGGGACAAAGAAATGCAAACCTAAAAACCTGTTAATTCACTTAATTCCATTTTAATTTCTCTGTGCAGTGTTTGAAGAAAACATTACATAAAAGCAGAGAAAGTTAATCAATGAGGAGATAAATTAATCAACCTTATGATACACCAGAGTGGTTCCGATAAAAAAAAACAGGGAGGCATAATGAAAACGTCAGTGAACTTTAAAAGTTTCTAACCTTAGCACAAAAAATTGCTACAAAATGTCAGAATACAAACGACGTCTAATTTCAAGGACATACAATCTATATCTAAATAGATATTTTAAATTATTTGGCTTTCCTCTCACATCCATCCTATTTCTTTCTGAAGATTATTAATGTCTTTGGAGCAGAGAAAAAAGTTCCCTCTTAACTAACAGCTGTACAAAACAAGGGCCTGATCCAAAGTCCATTGAAGTCAACAGGAGTCTTTCTGTTGACTTCAGTGGGCTTTGTCTCACACATTAAAGACCCCAAATCAAAGCACATCCTTAAAGCCCATTAAAGGGATCGATGAAATTTAAACACATGCAAGTGCTTTGCTAAATCAGGGCACCAAGCTTGAAACTGTTACTTTGGGTCAAATTCTGTAAATCCAGTCCTCAGTCTTTGTTGAGGGTAAACTCTTACTAGAGCCAATGGGAGCTTTGCTTTAGTAATGACTAAACAAAGCTATGAGAGGACTTGTGGACTAGGCTTAATGTACATTCATAGAGTGGGGAGTATGCTTATAAAATTTGCAGATGACACCAAGCTGAGTGGGGTTGCAAGCACTTGGGAGGACTGGAATAGAATTCAACGTGATCTTGATACATTGGAGAATTTTCTGAAAGCAACACAATGAAATTCAAGAAAGTCAAGAGCAAAACACTATACTTTGGGTGGGAGGGGAAATCAAATGCACAGATACAAGATGGGGAATAATGGGGTAGGTGAGAATACTGCAGAAAAGGACCTGGGGGTTATAGTGGGTCACAAACTGAATATTAGCTAATGTGATGCTGTTGCAAAAAAGGTAATATTTTAGGATGTATTAACAGGAATGTTATATGTAAGACATGGAAGATAATTGTTCTGATCTACTTAGCACTGGTGAGGCCTCAGCTGAAGGACAGTGTTCATGCATCACAGCTTAAGAAAGATATGGACACATTGGAAGGAATGCAAAGAAAAGTATAAAAAATGAGCAAAGGTTTAGAAAAATCTAACCTATGAGGAAAGGTTAAAAAAAACCACAGTGTATTTAGCCTTGAGAAAAGAAGACAGAGCGGAGACTTAATAACAGTCTTCAAATATGTTAAAGGTGGTTATAAAAAGCACAGTGATCAATTGTTCTTCACGTCCACCGACGGTAGGACAAGAAATAATCAGCTCAATCTTCTGCAGAAAAGATTTAGGTTAGATATTAGGAAATAGTATCCTTATAGTTAGAAAGTTAAGTACTGGAATAGGTTACCAAGGGAGGTTGAGGAATCCCAATCGTTGGAGGATTTTAAGAACAGATGAGACAAATACCTGTCTGGGATTGCTGAGGTTTACTTGATCCTCCTCAGCGCAGAGGGCTTGACTAAATTATTTCTTGAGGACCCTTACCTCCTTCCTCCCACATGTCTATGATTCTTCTATCATATCATTCAAGTAACAAAATATCAATGCAATTCCAAAGGGCCCCCAATCCTCAGGCCTTTTAGTTCCTAAATTCTTTCTGAGGAAAGAGCTCATTGAAACTAATGGGAGTTTACCTGTGTAATAATAGCATATAACCTGGGGGCCTGATTCTTCTTTCACTTTGTGCCTGATCCTTCACTATTCAAGTCAATAAGAGCATTGGCATTACTGGGTGCAAGGTTAAAACCTTGCACTGGTTTTAGTCCTATGTAATTGCGTTGACATAAACTGGCAATTTATAAGTGTAACAAAAAGAGAAAAAAAATCAGGCCCTGGGTACAGACTTAGGTATCTGGCCCAAATTCACGGCCTGATTCTGCAAGGTGCTGAGCATCCCGAGCACCCTTGTCCTGTCCAAAATTTGAAATATAATTGTACAGCTACTCCCCGCCCCACCTTGTCACGCAATGTGTAAAAACATCCGGGGGGACACAGACACAAATGGGCATGGGAACCCCAGCACAAGAAAAGACGTCTTGTGCTAAAATTCTCACCATTTATCTTGGAAGTGTTACATAATTCTTTGTAGACAGAGACACACAGACACACTGGCACCCTCTTACAGACCACAAGCCATTGTTGGGAGTCTGTAGCCTGTCCGTTGGGATATACAAAAGAGGAAAAAACCTTCAAAAGTTTACGTCAATTGCTTGTCCTCTCTTGGATCATCGCCAACCTGGGAAGAATGACTTCCACTCCCTAAATTCCCAGTATGCTCAGCTACAGTGCACTTAGGGGGCTAGGGGTCAGCTGTAACACATAAACATACTGGAGAGGTGGCCTTTTTCCTGCCTTTATTTAACATAGTTTATAGTGTATTGTTATGCTGCCCTCTGGATGAGGTTTTAATTCCAGATGTACACAATTTTCTGTCTATCAACCATCCTTAGGCATATTTACAGGGACCGGAAGAAAGGATGGAGTCGATGGGCCATTTACCTACAAAATTACTGACTCTCCAAAATTAGAGATGGAAAAAGATGTAGCAGTTTGTCTGCCTTGGTTACAGTCCACCTATCAAAAGCAACATGCATTTTCTTTACGTAATATTAGTGCTATGGACCGTTTCCTAGAATGTCAGTAACTGTGGCCATAGAAACAGCTTTATGTCCACAGATACGGATTATGCCTAAGTATATGCTGAGATAGCTTTCTTCACTGCCAGACTGCACAGGCAATGATATAAGATTTTTGATCCCAGCAGGAAAAGTTAAACATAGGGCTTGGCGATGCACTGGGGTAATACGTGCTACAGTTGTCTGATTGCTGAAGTGCACTGACGTGTTGCACATTAGTGTGCACCGGCTGGGTCTACATGGACCAATTAAATGATCCCTAGTACACTTGAATACACTACTGTTTCAAACAGTATGAGGTTAAAGTGCACCAGCAGAGTCTACACGGACCAACTAATGTGCAACATGTTAGTATGCTTTAGAAATCACACCCCATAGAGTGCATTACTCTACCGTGTAAACAAGGCCTACCTCTGATAGATAAATAAATGTCCAAGTAGATAACATATTAACATAGAAAGGGGGGAAAAGGCGTGTTAATCTTAAAGCCCAAGTTCAATCTTGCAGCTGTTAATTTTCATTAAGGCATTTTGTTGTTATTCAACTTCCCCACTCTCCCCCATAACAACTCAACCATTCTGAACATTTGGTTTCTGCACAAGTGGTGAAAAATGGCAGTAGATTAAATGCAAGGCACTCGCCTCCTCTCTGGAAAACTGCCATGTAATCACCAAAGGGCAAAGCACTCCAAAGCAGCAGCCTTCTTTAAAGAATCTGAAAGCAGAGGAGGGCTTGTCTATAAAGCATCATGTTAAACAGATCACCCTAGGGAGTGAATTGCTGTATGATACTATTCTGACCTTTATTGCCAGCCATGAATGTTATCAATTGAATATTAATTTGCCTGAAGTATAAATCCACTGTCTTTTTAACATAATCACTTATATTGGATACCCCACTAACTCTGGTTCTTTCACTGGTTGTCTTTAAAAGAACTTTTCTGGTTTTGTTTTTCACACTTTCCTCCAAGACTGCAAATAAATGCAAACTTTACTAGAGTCACACTGATGCCTGAGAACCCTCTAGAAGGTTTAGGTCCAGATCCTCAGCCGGTGTAAATCAGCACTGCTTCTTTGACATCAGTGGGGCTGCACTGACTTATGCAAGCTGAAGTGCTGGCCCTCAGAGTAAAGAATAGCAACTCAAAGTTTGGCTATTTATCCAAACTAACTGAACTTCAAGCACTATGCAACTGGTCTGGAAATCATGCAAGAACAGGCTGTAATAAAGCTCCAGTATGTTCCCCCCAACGAATCCACAGAGAATCCACTGAAAAGGAACTCAACCCTCCTGCAGCTAGGAACACAGTTCATCATGAGCACAGACAACAGGCAGAGAACCTGCAGACAGCTCCATGGAGAGCACTGGTTTTCAGCAGACCTCAGTGGGATCCAAGCGTTTGGTCTCTGAATCCTCAACCCATTCAGTGGGGTTTGGGTGTTGAGTCCCCTTAACTATTCTTCAGGGAAACAGCCCACCTGCTGATGGCATTTTTCCCAGGCTCTGAAACCTTCTCAGTTACCACAGATCTTTCTCACAGAATAATTGAAGTTAAAAGGGGCCTCTAGTGGGTCATCTCGCCTATCCCTACATTATGGCAAAGAATTTTATTTAATGAATTGATTTCCCTCCCCTCTCTTTCATGCGAGTAGCTCCTCTGCACAATAAATACAGGCCCTGCAGACGGCCGCTAATGCACTTGCTGTACTAGCCATTTTCCCAGCTTTCATTTCCTGGGCTTTGATTAAACTAGCTGTTTCTCCCCCTTTACCTCCCAGCGCTGTTTCTTCAGTCAAAGAGGGAAGGCGAGTGGCCATATAAATCATTTCCCTGAAGGAGGAGAGCAACTTTCTTGAACGGCCTGTGTACAAAGTTGTGCTTCTTTTCTAGTCGAGCTCACATCCTACCTCAGTCAGCTCGGGAATGGCAAAAGGCACATTCCTGACACTGAGGCCACCCTGCTGCCAAATTTCAACTCCCTGTGGCAAACGTTTGCCTACTCTAGTGTTTAGAAACAACTGAACTGTTCAAAACAAAGTTTTTTCAAATAAAAAAAATCAGAGTTTCATTTTGATACAATTTGGTAGAACAAAGTAGAACAAGAACAAAATGCACAAGAACAAAAGTAGGCTACCCCAAATTGCCAAAGATGTGCCTGTTTTGGAGGCATGTTACTCTGTATAAAGGGCCCCTTGTTTGTTCTGGGAGAGAGGGACGGAATTTGAGGTCCAGTGAGCTTGCAGATGTTTTTGTTCATAGAGGACCAAGACTTAAGTGTCAACACATGCCTTCAGTTAGTTTCACTGGGCTAAATGTATCACTGCTATTACTCGGTTGACTTCAATGGGATTATAACAGGGGTGTGTCTGGCACAATTGCTTCAATGGGTCTTCACACATCAGAATGATGAGCAGCATTCAGCCCTCTTGTAGATAAATATAATACCCATGGCTATGATCTAAGTGCAAGAACATGAGACATCTCTGGTGAAGAGACCAACCTGGGGGTGTTGATTTTAAATAGATTAAGCACTGGATGGCTTAATTCACTCTATAGTATCAATACCTGGTTTAATTACAGTACATGAACTAACTTTTAAAATGAACACATAGACACTAATTCAGTAGAAATGTCACTAATCCAGACATTTTAGAATTCAAAAATACATTGAGTTTAGTTCAAATATATTCATTGCGAAAAACAACCCCTACATTAAAAGGTTACGATTCTGAACACACTTGCACGCAAGCAAAAATCTTCCCCTAGGCTATGATCTTGCAAACACTTATGCACATACTTACCTTAAGCATTTGAATAGACTGATTGACTTCAGTGGGATTATTCACAATCTTAAAGTTAGGCAAGTCATGTGTGTTTTCAAGATCAGTGCCATAGACACAGGGTGCATTAAAACTACCTAAATGGAGATGGATTAAATTCACAGTTATGCTGACTTCACGCATGCAATTCCCACTGAGTCCACAAGGGGATCTGCAGACAGAATGGCTGTTGCATGAGGCTCTCTGTACCTGCATTTTGAGGAATCACGTTAAAAAACTGTGCTTCAATGCTTTCTTGTCCCTCCATTTCCTCCTGTGCCTGGCTGTATATAGAGAGAAAAAGGCTTTGCTCATATGCAAATTCAACAGTTGTGAAAAGCCCTCAAGGTCAGGGGATAAGACAAATAGTAAATGAGAACAGTGCTGACAACAACTGATAGGCTGAGTTTTGCAGGTGTTGACTATCTCATCAATCACATGTTGAGGTTATGTCTTGGCAGATCTATCCCACGTACTGAAATTCATAAGTTATATCACACAATAGGAATAAAATGAGCCGCAGCATGGGAGAATTTACTCTTCCTCCTGACCCACATTAGAGTGTATGTGTGGTACAATGATAGATAATCTAAGGTAAGAAACGGTGCTGAGGAAAACGGTTTGATAAATGAGAGGGTTTCCACTGTGAATAGCTGTCCCAGCATGGAGAGAGTTTACTAGAAATATAGGCATGCCAGTACAGTACGACCATTTGGTAAGTGCAGGTCTGAAACCAAACCGTTTATGCAATTGACTATAACAGCTCCAGATCAGCCAGGAAGTAAACACGCCTAGTGCACTGCTGGAATACGAAGGACTATACCTAGGAGGCCGGGCTGTCCAGTGGCTAGAGGCCCAAAATGGAATTCAGGAAACTTGGGTTCCAATTCCTAGCTCTGACACTGACATACTGGGTGACCTTGAGCCAATCACTTCAACTCTCTGTGCCTTAGTTTCCCAGTCTGTGAAATGGGGATAATGCTGCCGACCTCCTTCAGGAAATGCTTTGAGATCTACAGATGAAACGCTCTATATAAAAGCGAGAGCTATTATTACAGTAAGATTTAAGAGTGCACATTAAGCAGCCATTATGGGATGCAAGCCACCCTGATGGGGGATAGGTGGTACTCACTTCAAGCCAGCCAATTGCTGCAAAGAGAGGCCACTATATGGTCCTAAAAATGACTGAAGGGCCTACACGCAAGGAACATTTGGCAAGGGATGCTGCCTCAGAAGGCACAATACCTTATGGAGCTCACCCTGTGGCAGTGCATCCCCACTCAGGGCTCCAGATCAGATACAGAATCCGAATGAGTCTGCATGTTACTTTAGGTCTTTTCACTAGTATGAATGTAGAAGCACCTTGAGAACCACTGCAGGACATTGTTTGCACAAAAGGTTTAGAAAATACATCAAGGCATCTAAACAAATTGTAATAATATTGTTCCTTGCTATTGATAGTGACATATAAAAGCATCCATTGCTACTCCAGGCACCTCTGACATTACATAAAACAATCCAATACAAACAAAAGCAGCAGCAAACCTCCCCTCTCCCCCCAACACAACTCAATAATCCCCATCGATACTCCATTATCTATAAACAGTCGCCCTCTGATGCAGAACACTGTACAGCATCCACCCCCTCTGTTAAATCAAGGCGACTTCAACCCAAGTATCTCTGTTGACCATAAATTTGGCCTGGGGATTAAGGCAGTCTTTAGGCATGCAGATCCATGCAATTCAGGGCTTCATATGTTAAAATAAATACCTTATGTTCCAGCTAGAAACCAGCAGGTACCCAGAGCATCTGACAGAGCAGTGATAGCACTGGGATTAGATGTTCTTGGTAAACCATGTTGCTTAGAAAGTAGGCTGCCACCTGCTGCACCAACTTCAGCTTCCAGGCAGTATTATGGAATAGCCCTATGAACAACACAGAGAAACATTTCCAGTCTTGAGGCCACAGAGGCATGGATCGCTGTAGAAGCCTTTTGCTGTGACAACCTAGAGGTGAACAATGCAGGGAATACGAAACCTGAACTACAAATGTATTGTTTTTACTGGGGTAGCATCTAGGAGCCCTAGTCAGGGACCAGGCCCCCACTGTGCTAGGCACTGTCCAAACAGAAAAAAGACAATTTCTACCCAAAAGAGAAATATACAGGCCATCTTTTGTTGTACTATGTTACGTTCATGGCCTACACACTGAGAAATTAAATGACAGATAAATACTCTTGCTGGAAGGTTGCAATGTAACAATGAGAACCCAAAACCACAGAGAAAACAGGCTGCTCCCTAATGCAACAAGGAACAACTCACTCCATCTTGCACTAGGCTGGTTTTTTTCCCCAGAATGGCTCTGCTCACATGCTTCTTTGCTACAGAGCCCTCTCTAGAACTGCAAGCAGAACCCAGAAAGCCCCCGATCTTCAACCCCGATAGCTTGCAATTCCAACACTGTTCACAATACACCACATAGTACATACCTGTTCTTCATGGAAAAAATATGCTGAAGGGCTGAACTCTGTTTCAAAACTTTGTGGTCTGCCTATAACCTTTCAAAGACTCCAGCTCTAACCCTGAGCTTGCATTCTCTATCTCCATTGTTGCTGGCTATATTTTCCCGAGCCCCCACATATTCTGTGTAGCTCTTTCTTTGTTGTTTTCAACAAGATTATTCTTCATTAATAAAATATCGCAACTCATGCCTATAATGAGAGAAAAAAACTTCATCTGGTTGTGAGCAGCGATTACATTTTCTGTGTTGCTCTGGATCATCTCTTTGAAGCAGAACTGTACTCTTAAAATAATGCCTGAGTTTCTATAAATACTGCCTTGTTGTTGACTTTGTGCCACAAAAGCAATGCCAATAAAAATACTTACCTAGCCCCCCTCATGGCAAATTAGTGCCCTGCCTTGGCCTTCATGCACAGATTTAGTATTGTTAGGACTGAGAATTTGCTGTTTTTAAAAAGAATGAAAAAGAAAAGGGGAAAACAAATTTGGTTGTAGACTGGAAAGAAGGGGGGAAATGAAGAATATAGCCTTCAAAGCATAGGTTTTTAAACACCACGTACTCTTTGTGTATGAGCATAAGAATTCAATAATTCACCTGAGTATCAGAGCTATTTGAAAGGTATCACCTGTAAAGCACAGATCCTGTGAAATGCAGCCACACAGAAAGAAACACTGCCAAGGTTTTGACTATTCACCAGTTTCGCAAATATGAACAGCCCCAAATGAAACATTTTTCATAGATGAAAAAAAAATATTTCAGGTAAAGCTTTTCTTACATTTTAAGAAACAATAAAAGCATGCAAAGCCATTTTACTCTTTTTTTTTTAAAAATGCAAGCATTTGTTTTCCAAAGACACAGGGAAAATTTCATATTGGAATCTGATGTAACCTTTTTTGTATAGCATCTTTATACAGACACTATCCCACAAATGCTCCACAGCGTTCAATAATTCCAGCCAAGATGGTACCTTGCTCTACATTCCTACACAGAGCATAAGGGACGGTGGGCAGAGGAGGGACTCACTGCTGGCATACCCCGTTGCACCTGGGTGCGGTGTAGCAAGCTGTCCTCCTGCAGAGCCACTGGCCATGGCCTGCCACGTCTCATGACTCAGCTCTCTGGACAGGTCACGCTTTACTCCCACCACTTCTGGGTGGACAGAAAGTCCAACAAATAACATTCCAATGTCCTTACAAAAGGCTTTCAGCTCCAACTCTAAGCCCTGGGGTCCCCACACCCTTCTCTCAGGACTCTCAGTCATCTTCATCCCCACCTCAGGGGCTTCATGCCACCTTACCAGTAGCTGGAAGGGGAATCCAGGCCCACCCGCTACACTGGATTGCCGTCCAGACACCTTAGGCTCATGGCTGCCATCGCCTTGGACATCTCCCTACCAGCAGGCCTCTGTCATATTATCTGTGCTCATTTTCATACCCCCGAGATGGTCTTGCACTAAAAATAAAGGTGATCGTCAAAGAACTAATCAAAAATATGGCAAAGATTTTAATTGCACAATTCTCAGCCATTTGCCTAGCAGCTGCATGTGAACACACGGCAAAATTTACAAAAAGGGAATGCTAAGGCCACGAACAAGTGAAATCATCAGCATCATTAGTCTTTCAGCTCCCACTGCAATTGTCAGGACTTTAACTCCAGTTGGCATCATTTATCCCTTAGAAAAACGGATCAAAGGAAGCGTGAGGAAACACAAATGAGCACCTTTCATGACAAGACCATAGATGTGGGTATTAATAAACATTAATAAATCCCCTTGCACTGAAAACTTTGACAGAACTAAGATAGGGATATTCTGCTCCCTTCCAAAAGGAAGGGAAAGAATGGAGAATATTTTTCTAACTACAAGATTTGCTTCAGCCAACACTTATTGTCTAATTCACTGTCGGAAAAAGGTGTTCCGTGTTGTCTTAACCATCCTTCTACTGAAAACCTTTCACGTATCTGCTGTGTTCAAGGATCCCCTTAGTCCATCCCTCTAACACGTATCTTGTCTAGTTTTTGTAAGCCTTATTGGCATCTAGCTCATGCTTGCATTTTTTCCCAATGATTTGCTGTTCCTGTGGCGATACATCTTAATGAGTGGTTTCTCTCCCTTTGACCTCATTCGTATCTATTATTGTGGTGTAGGTGATAGCAACGCACCATGTCCCTTTGCACACCATTTCATTGCAATCACCCTCAATTGTACTTTTATAGGCAGTGTGGCTCTACTGCCTTTATTTAGAATGACGACTCCCGGTCATAATTCAGTAACAAGACAAAAAGTCAGAATCCACAGAGAATAGCTACATCCCCTCAGAATCACGATACTCCAAACCAACCTTGGCATGAACTCCATTGAGGAACATGGAATGCTAGCCTGGTTAAATGGACATATGCCTAGAAGGGAATAATTTTACATATACTTAGACATGTGAGAAGGAGGGCTGTACAGTATTTAAGGTGGAGCCAATGGAGAGTGAAAAAAAAAACACCTTGGAAAGGCAGGTCATTATTTGTTGTCTGAAAGACAGAAAGACTCAGATGATTGGAATGAAAAAAAGTCTGGGAACTCATGGGATGGGGCTTGGAAACTGGAGAAATTCAACGTGAAAAAGGAAAGCCCGGAGTTACTGCAATTTGGTATGACCAAGATTACAAGACAGATATATGTAAAATATATATCAACACAGAGGATCGTGACAGGTTATATACAGGCAGGAGCATTTACCAAATGAGTTTGATAAAAAGAATTAGATTAATTAAAATTTCAGAAATTTGTAAATGTATAAAAGGGTCAGGGATTGTTAGCCAGAGTAGAGTCATTTTATAAATAATCAAGCTCAATAACACCACCATAGATGTTAAAAGGAAATACCTACACTTCATTGCTGGCTGAGGGTACCTGGAGTCCATTCCTGTAACCTGTGGTAAGGGCTTCTCTACATTTTGGGTTGGGTTGGGTGAATTAATTCACATGTAGACAAGGTAAGCTGTGAATATAAAGAGGATTAACTGTTCCTAATTAACTCCACGTGTGGATGCTCTTATTCTGGAATCAGAGTGCCTTATCATGAATGATCTTAATCTACTTTGGAAGTGTCCAAGTAGTCCTTACTTATGAAAGTAGTTCCATTTGCTTCACTGGAACTACTCACATGAGTAAACAGTACTGTATTGAGCCCTTGGTCTGTAACATCACATAAAATCACAATATGCAATAGTCACCTGGGTCAGTCATACATCTGTTAACTTTGGAGAGGCAAACTCTAGATTTAATATGAAGTGAGTCAAATCTTCACCCAATTTACTGCAAATTCAAATTGGTTAGCATCTCGAGCCTAATGGATTAAGAGGAGGTATCAGAAATCTTGCAAGATAATTGAGCAGGCCCAAGAGGTTCAGCTAAATTTTGTGTGAAGATCAGATAAGCCTCAGTATTCCTAGGAACTTGACCCAAATTTTTGAAGTCTGTTCATCATTAAAACTATAACAGGCTATGATGTTATGAAAAAATTGCTAGCACAGGAAAATGACAATAGCCCTAAAAAGATAATGATGATAACAATATAATTGTACAAGAGCAACAAACCACCAGCCTTAGATCCAGTGGGGTGATTAAGGAAAACAGAGGACCGTTACTGACAGATTAGATTAATATTGCCAAGATCCACAGCCCAGTTTGATGTCCAATGGGGCAGTTAAGAACAAAAGTGGAAAGTTAATGACAGATGAGACTGATATAGCTCAGAGCTTGGATTATTATTATTCTGCATCATGATTAAACATGAGAGGCAGAAGGTCACATCTCACAAGGAGAATTTTCTGGGAAGCCGGAAGTAAAATAATGAAAAGGTTTGTAATTCTATGAGGACGGATGGAAGAGAGACCCAATCCTCAAGGAATTATTAACATCAGTTCACCAGTCTGGCTCACTAGGCACAAGGTGATAGCAGGACACTGCATGCCCATGTGTGGCATACACACAGGAACCAGCACTTGAAGAAGAAGATCTTAAATTTCCTTCAAAACTTTGTCTTAGTAGATTTTAATGCTTCTGCTGTGTGTGTCTTTGTGATGGGGCTCTGTTCATCATGCTGGTGCCTCCAGCTGGCCATCTTGGGGATTAGCTCTGCTGGTCAGTATGCCTTCTTCCAATGGTGCCTTGCCTGCCATCACGTCTACTCTCTGACTTGTGTCACTCCAGGGACCATGGCATCCTCTTCAAGACACAGCCCTCTGGCCATCTTACCATCTGTGCTACTCATTCTGGGGTTTAGTACTGCAGTACAGCTGTCCAGCCACTTCCCCAGTAGGGAATGTGGGGAGGCGGGAGGGAAATCAGGGCCCACCCACTACTCTGGGTCCTGACCCAGAGACCCTGTAAATGGCAGCCACATGCTGGGTCCCCTCCAACTTCTCAATAATTTTCCCTGGGCCACTTCCCCACATGCCTCAGCATGTCAGTCCTAGCAGCCAGCCAGGAGCTCCCTTTCACTCCCCTGATTCCTGCCAGCAACTGCCCTGTCCATGGTGCTAGCTTCCATGTGCTAGCATGTGCTTCCATGGGCTAGCATCCATGTGCTAGGAACCGAGTCCTCTCTCCTTGAGTTCCTGGCAGCGACTGACCCTGCTCTGTAGCTCTTCTTATCTGAGACTGCAAGGCCTGGATTGGCTGCTCTCTGCAACTCCTCCCCGATTGGCTATGGTTCACACAGCTCTGCAGGCCACTCAGAGGACTCACCTCCACTGCTCCCAGCTGATGTTAACCCTTTCTACTCCTGTGTGGGACAGATGCCCCATCACAGTCTGGTTGTTCCATCCATGTCAGCTAGGGGATGATCTTGATAGAGGCCTAAAAATACTCCTAATTTTCTTCCCTATAATCAGGGCCGGCGCTTCCATTTAGGCGACCTAGGCGGTTGCCTAGAATGCCAGGATTTGGGGGGGCGGCAATTCGGCGCCGGGGGGTCCTTCCGCGCTCCAGGTCTTCGGCGGCAATTCTGCGGCAGGTCCTTCACTCGCTTCGGGACCCGCCACCAAAGTGCCCCGAAGATCGGGAGCGCCGAAGGACCCCCCTGCCGCAGAATTGCCGCCAATGACCGGGAGCGCGGAAGGACCCCCGCCTAGGGCGCCAAAAACCCTGGCGCCGCTCCTGCCTATAATTCCTCTTCTCCATATGAAAATCAGCACCATCCTTCAAGTGGAGGAAAATTGGATGGAACAAGTCTTAAAAAATGGTCAGAGAGTTCATTGCTGAGTGACATAAGGTCTGTAAACCTGTCCAATATTCCCAAGAGCACCTCTGCTGCACTCCCTGCCTCTGGACAGGAGACCAGGAATGAAGCCCAGGCCTCACAGAGCACTCACATTTTGGGTCTGATTTTCAGAGGTACTGAAGATTTATGGCTCCCGTTGATTTCAGCTGGGGTTCCGACTGCTCTGCAGCTCTGACAATCTATCCCTGAGTGAACTGACTGGGAAAAACATAATACCCACCATGTGTCAAACACCAGGGCAACACAGGGCTTTAGAAGCTTCACCAACTAGGCAACAATCAAAGGCTATGGAAAAGCAAAGGCAGCATTATGAGCAACATATTTTGGAAATGTTCTGCAAAGAATTGTGGTCCTGACATTATTATCAAAGCAAATCCCAAAGGGACATAGCCACCAGGAGTGATCTCTGGTTAAGTCCTCAAGGTGGTCTGGCTGGGTATTAAGTTTGTGTCCATCACTGGCAATCTTATCACACCAGCTAAGCTGTTTGATTGCTGGCTGTGTTGTGGCATTCCTTGGTAAACTCACTTGGAATTCATTGCTCTTCCATTCTAACACATCTGTACCAAGAAAACTACTGAGTGCTAGAGATGCATCATTTCAGAGATTTTAAAGGTGCAGCAGAGGGGGGTTTTGTTAGAGGAAAGGATTAGCTCAGGGCAGCCTATAATCGTTTGGAGAGACAAATAGAACAGAAAGAAAGAAAGAATCTCACTGTGCCACTGTGCCACTCCAGTGCATGTGGAAGGCTGCTGGACCTGAATATCAGGATGGCATTGCTGAATGGATCCTCACGCAGTGCTGTAGCTGGGCTTCCAAGGAAGAAGAAAACAGGTGGATGGCTGTTTGAAACAGTACATAGCTCAGAAACAAGAGCAGCAACACAGCTGAAAAAAATAGCCCAGGAGCAATGGGAACAGAAATTCTTTACACAAAGTATTTTGCAATCCCCGAAGCCAGTTATGGAAACAAGCAGTGTGCTCAGGGAATTCACTGCATGTTAATTTTGGATTTTCTTGTGTCCTCTGATCTTTTAGCACATAACCACTAACAGCTGATTGAATACAGCACCTCACTTTCTTGGTGCTGTTTTTCATCATCTCTCTTCTTTTGCTTGGCTTCCTACCTGTCATGTTGTTATTCCACCATGATTGCAAGCACTTTGTGCACTCATTCGTCTGTCATATCCCCTGAGCTGAGGATTATGCTCTATCCACAAGAAAATATTTTAAAGAAAGCATTTTCCAATTCTTTAGTTTTTCACCCAAGGATCCCAAAGCACTTTACAAAGCTTAATTCAATTAAACACCAGCAGCACTGCTAAGTAGTAGATAAGTATCATCATCTTGATGGAGGACTCTTTGCAAGCTTGTAGGGTTAGATGTCACTCCACTAATGGGAAATACAGAAGTCATTCTGCCCTGGAAATGGTCCTCCTTTCTTACCCACATGCCTATTTTCATTTATCTTCTGAATGTTCCAATAAAATCTGGTTTGTAAAGATACTGGCATGTTCTCCCTTCTGTTCCTACATCCATGCAGTGCCTAGAAGTCTGCAAAGGAGTATTTCATGTATAATAAATAATACAGAGCTGTCCAACATAGGCTCCCACTGAGAGAAGATGAATTTGAAATAACATTTGAGAGATCAGTCAGAAATCAATAAACTCAATCAGCTAGGATCTTAATGCTGTCCAAGACAACAATGCATGAAACTGACAAACACTGCAAGGTTAGCAAGGTCTACAGAATCATAGAATCACAGGGTTAGAAAGGACCATAAGGGTCATCTAGCCTAACCCCCTGCCAAGATGCAGGATTTGTTGTGTCTTAAACCATCCAAGACAAGTGGCTTTCCAGCCTCCTTTTGCAAACCTCCCGTGAAGAAGCTTCCACAACCTCCCACGCCGGTCTATAGTTAATGTGAAGTGAAACAAACAAGATTCCAAAATGTGCTCCCAAGCCACAGAGAAGAAGGAAAAACCAACAAAAAGATAACCAAATCCGGTGTATCCGCTGTTATATATATTGGAACAAAGAGCATAGGGGTCGCCATAATGGATCAGACCATTGGTCAATCTAATCCAGTATCCCGTCTCCAACAGTGGCCAATCCCACATGCTTCAGAAGAAGGTCCCCTGCAGTCAGCAGTTATAAGATAACTCCCAATTATTGAGGGTCAGGAGTAAACCAGCCCACAGGGAAAGTTACCGTATACCTTGAAACATGAGAGTTTATATCCCCTTTAATGATAGAAGGATCAATGAGACTGGGGCTTATCCCATGCCTCACTTTCCCCTCCTGACATAGGGTATAGACAAGTCCAAGATGGCCTTTCTGGTATCGAAGAACACCCTCTTCAGAGTGTCTCAGTTATTTAACAGAAAGGAACAACATGCAAACAACAAAAGCTTCATTCAGCTATTCCACTGGAAACTCTCTGCCTCTGAGTTAATCATCTTACGTCCTGCCCCTAATACCCCAGAACACACTCAGGCTGGGCCTCTGCTGGCTGTTCAGTCTACCCCCGATAGTGCATAACACTTTGCTGAGCCAGTCCCTAGTAGCTCTCCAGGTGGTCCCATGCCCAGTTCATTCTCCAGCACTGCTCCAGTCCCTTGCTTGGGACCACTTTATCCCTGGGCCTGTTCCTCTTTCCATGAGTCCCTGCCCACCAGGGAGACACCACTAGGAGTAGCTTCCTACCCAGCTCCCCTGAAGAGCCTGTCTCCTTAGGAGCTTCCTCTCTTCTCATATTTATTAGGCCCAGGTGTTCCTTACTAATTAACTTCCACCCAACTACCTAGGCAATTCCACAGGTGGATCTGGGTTGACTCATTCTCCTTAGCGGAGTCTGCCATAGGTAGTCTGGGGGCCTGACCCCCTTAGGGCCAAACCCTGGACAGACTTTACAAAAACACTCCACATTGGCCAAAATTGAACTTCCATTGAAGTCCATGGTCAATGCTCCTACTGATTTCAATGGCAGCAGAATTAGGCCAACACTAGACTGAGGAAATCTCATTCTCAACAATGTAATAGCCACACAGGAAAACTATGAGCAGTATCATTTACATGTGTGTTAAAATGCCCGAAAAAGAAAACCCTTGAAACCACAGATACCGCTCCTGCCAAACATTCAACTAGAGAACCTGTGGGTGTCAATAATTAAAAGAACAAGAGAAGAAATGGTACCAAATAAGTGTTAAGTACTCAGATCAATATCCTTGTGTGCTCTGTGTACCCAGAAAACCACTGGTTTTAGGAACAGTGCAATGCAAAAGCGGAAAGAGGCAGCCTGGAGCAGCCAGTCCTCTCTCCTCTCTGGGGGGTGGAGAGGGAAGACATAAGTTATCTCTAATAGATACAATGCAAAATCTCTCTTTGGAGAGGTGTTAAAATGCCCTAAACTGCAGGAAATTTCAAGGATTTTTAGGGAAGACCCCACCAAACCTCCCATACGTATCTGTTTTACAGCAGCCCAGATTCTCCAGCCTGGTCAAATTTACATGACTGAAGTTTTAGAAACGGGAGTAGGGAGCCATAGGGATGTGACCCAAGCAGGTTTGTATACATGCAGCCAAATATCACTTTCTATACCACCACAATAACTCCTTTCTCAAACATTCTTTTCTATCTATCTTAAGTATTTATCCACCCCCACACTCCTGGCCATATTATCTGAGCACCTCACAATCTTTAATGTATTTATCTGCACAACACTCCTGTGAGGCAGAGCAGAGCTATTATCCCCATTTTACAGATGGGGGACTGAGGCACAGAGAGATTACATGATGTGCTCATGAAGAAAGCCTATGGCAGAGCAAGGCCTTGCACCCAGGTCTCCAAAATCAGTGCTCTAACCAGTTGGCCATGCTTTTTCTCTTGTCTTGGTCTTTTTCCCTTGGTGTGTCCTATCACCATATGATGATGCAACACTGAATTGCGGTATAACATGTTGTTTGGTCAAGGCATAGACATCTTGTTAAATAGCTGAAGCCACTCATCAATGGCTCAGTTTGGATTCTGTAGGGTTTTAATAAATGCATTTCCATGACAGCTGGCACTTGGTGGCTGTAATTCATTTGCACACATGATTAAAAATTCAGTCAAGATTAATCCTTATTTTTCTACTCTTTAAACTACCTTCAAACAAAATCACCTACAGCAATTCGTATGGTAATCAACCAAAAAAAAAAACAACGTAGACATGAAGAAGGCACATGGGTAAAAGGTAAAGTTATTAAAATTCAAATCATTTTCCCCACAAAGTTTAGGTAGAGCTGCCCCTCGTCTACTCCATGTGATCTGAATAAGTAATTGACAATCTGCTAACAGCCTTTTATATATAGCGCACTAAGAAAAATCATGTGATAATTACAAACCCCTCCATGACATACATGAAAGACACTTGGCTTGTGGACTATATTGAAGAAATCCAACTGCATTGGAAATTAACTCAGAAAGATAGCACAATTGTTTAATTACAACCAACAGTGCAACAAGCTTTAAGACTAAGCTTGATAAGTTTATGGAGGGGACGGTATGATGGGATAGCCTAATTTTGGCAATTAATTTGGCAACTGATCTTTGAGTATCAGCAGGTAAGTATGCCCAGTGGTCTGTGATGGGATGTTAGATGGGGTGGGATCTGAGTTACTGCAGAGAATTCTTTCCTGGGTGCTGGCTGGTAAGTCTTGCCCACATGCTCAGGGTTTAACTGATCGCCATATTTGGGGTCAGGAAGGAATTTTCCTCCAGAGCAGATTGGCAGAGGCCCTGGAGGTTTTTTGCCTTCCTCTGCAGCATGGGGCACGGGTCACTTGCTGGAGGATTCTCTGCAGCTTGAGGTCTTCAAACCACAATTTGAGGACTTCAATAACTTGGACATAGGTTAGGGGTTTGTTAAAGGAGTGGGTGGGTGAGATTCTGTGGCCTGCATTGTGCAGGAGGTCAGACTAGATGATCATAATGGTCCCTTCTGACCTTAAAGTCTATGAGTCTATGAGTAAGCTAGGGCTAGATTGGAGGTGCATTGGGATTTGCATGAGATCATTGGCTCCATCCTCAGTTTCCTCTGCCTTCATCAGGAGTGATTGCTTCACCCAACTAAAAAGGGTGCCAAATCTCCTGCCCACGGGCACATTCCTCCGGATCCCGGGAGGGAAATTCCAGGGAAAGCTGCTGCTGTGTAACCCAACTCTTACAGTGGCTTAGAGTCATCATCAGGCCCAGATTCAAAACCAAGGTCCTCCTGACCACTTATTAAATTGTCTCAGGACAATTTAAAAAAAAGTGTTGGGAGTTCAGTTCTTGCCAAATTCTAACTCATGTGATAGCTTCTGCCTACCTGAATTCCCCCTGCTTTGGCTGTTAAACAGATCACTCCCCAGAGGTGGCTAAACTCATCCTGATATATTTTGTATCTACCTCAAATGGTTGCTGTAATCCTGAATTAGGTAGGGACAAACTTTACCCTAGCAGAATACCTAGGAGAACAGGGATGATGTGTATACTCTGCTCCAATAATCATTTCAGCTAGTGTTGAACTCTACAGGGAAGACTGGCAGAATGGAGCATTGTGTTGCTAGATAGCATATGGTGCTGCTATCGACAAATCCTATAATCTGCTGGCGCACACCCTAACTGGCATGCCATATCTGCAGAGTACAGGCCAGCCTCCAGTCCCACTTTCTAGTCTGTCAAATGCCAGGCAGAATTCATGCCTTCATGTTTGCTGATGGGCACAGGGGTGCTGAGAGCAGCTGGGAGTAGGACCCTGTGTTGAGATGCTCAGGTGAAAGGCGCTACGGAAGCACAGAATATTTATTATAAATGACTGTATTTTTTTTTCTGATTATGGTATATAGAGATGGCTGGAAAAGTCACTTGGGGGCTTGATCTCCTCATACTTTGGAAATTTGCACTGGGTATGAGGGGATGTGGTTGGGTGTTGGGGAGCTAGTTCCCGGCCAGCCTCGGTTCTAACCAGAATTAAATGCTGCTTCTGGGCAATTTATGCCAGTGATGAAGGGTCCTTAATGGACCCTGCACCAGTGGAGGAGGATAGTGGATCTTCACACTCCCTGCACTCCACCGCGCTCTGCTATATTGCAGTGGGGAAAGACAGCGGTCACAGCCAGCCCATGTGCGGCAGCAGGGAGTTTCCCTCCAACAGGGAAATGTCTCGAGTGGCACAAGGGGGCCAGATCTGAGTAGAGAATCTGGCCCAGAATCTGCCCACTTGTTGTGTGTTCCCTGTCCAGGAAGGAGAAGTCTGGCTGAAGGGCTGAGGTGCACTAGATTCCTTCTAAACTTTCTAGCGTTTCTCTGCTTCCATCTGGAGCTTAGGTAATAGGACACATTTTATAAACTGAACTATAGACTCAAAGTAAGTGCAAAATATTTACATTGCTGTGGTGTTATGAATCTTACATGGAAAATAGAATTCAGTCCAAGCTGCAAACTCATTTGAACAGGTCTGGGCCCATATTTAAATGGAACAAAATGAGGAGAGGATAAAGGTCTCGGTGAGATGCATAGAAAGAGTATGATGTGGAGTACCCTGAAATCTACTGGCCAAACCCTGGGCCATCACTCTGGCTCCTTTGCTTCATGTTTGCATCGCAAAGGGGCCGGGACAGCTGCCTTTTCCTTGGCTCTACATCATTCCCAGGTGGTCTCCCCGTAGCAGGTGTGTGAGTCATGCCAGAGTGCTGCTGTGCTTTGAGAAACCACGGTTGTGTAACGTTCCCTTAGGTGCTAACCAGCAGATGTCAATTAGCAACCCCAAGGTCCCTAGCTTTATCGTGCTCCCAGTCAAAACCCAGATCCAAACATCCCCAAACTTTGCAGTATTCAAAATTTAGATCCAAATTTTGCCGCTTGAGATCATCTCTCTAGATCAGATTACACTCTCCTCCTAGCTCTTTGGTTTTATGAACTTAACTTTTTAAAGGTATCTGAAACATGATGAGTTTGGATTTGACAATTCTGTACTTCCCTTCTTATTTCATGAACAAACAAACTCAAGTACTGACATACTTACAATGTGGAGAGGGACCAACATATAAAGTGACAGTTATTTTAGTAATGCCTCTAATCCATTAGTACGTGGTGAGCAATAAGCTAACATAACAAGATGACCTTTGCTAAGGAGACAGACTGGGAAAATATGTTTCTTTTCTCTAGGATATGAACTGAGCATAACGTTATTTCAGAAGTGATAAAGATCAGAGAGACGTAACACAAGGAAGATGAAATCTGACTTGTTGACTTATTCAAGCTGGAATATCCTATTGATTCCCTCTGTCAGCCCAAACAACCCATCTGTGTTCTACTGAGTTTTGGTCAAAGGATCTTCACTCTTTCATAATGTAGACAAGTTAACCTACTTAAACAAGATAATCAGCTATCATAGTGTAAATGGGGGAACGGTCCCGCTATTGTGGGGGAATTTTCCTGGCTTCTGCACTACCCCGGTGAAATGAGCTAGCAAAAGGATCTGAGTCCTTGCTCCCACTTCCTTTACCCAGAAGCCTCCCTGCCCTCGAGGACTCCCCTTCCACTCTCCTGTTTGGCAGAGTCCTCGTAACTCTGACAAGGCTGGGCCCAGGATTCCTGGGGGGCTCGACCCCCAACCCTGCTGTGGTCACCTAGGACAGGGGCTAGGGTGTCCCCACTCCGGGGTACTCGCTCTGCACTGGGCACCTCCCTGACCCACTGATCAGTTCATACAATTTAAAGCAAATACAAGTTGTTTAATTAACAATTAATTTTTAAAAAGAATAAGAAAAAATGGGAAAGGTTAAAGGAAAACACATCACCCTGCTCTGTGGCAGGGAACATCACAACCAGTGTCTCTGGAATGTCGGGGCAGTTCACAGGCTGTTCCTTGTAGGTCCCAGGTCTCTTTCTCAGGCCCTAGCTGTGCTGCAGGGATGCTGCTGGTTGGACACTTGCAATGGTGGTGGCCACACACCTCCGGGCTTTGGGTGGTGGGACCTTTCTTCCCAGCCCCAGCCCCCCGTCGGGTTAAGATCCCCCTCCCAGTCTGGCCTGCAAGGATCCTTGGCTGGGGGTATCTTTCTGTACTGGGCCCTTTGCCCAAGGTCCCCCCTTGGCTGGCCCCAGTTGCTCACCACACCTGGCTCTCTGGCTGCAGCTCTGCTCCCAGCACAGGGTCTGCTCTCCCTGGGCCGTGTCGCTGGCTCTGTGGCTGCAGCTCTGCTCCCAGCACAGGGTCTGCTCCCCCTGGGCCGTGTCGCTGGCTCTGTGGCTGCAGCTCTGCTCCCAGCACAGGGTCTGCTCCCCCTGGGCCGTGTCGCTGGCTCTGTGGCTGCAGCTCTGCTCCCAGCACAGGGTCTGCTCCCCCTGGGCCGTGTCGCTGGCTCTCTGGCTGCAGCTCTGCTCCCAGCACAGGGTCTGCTCCCCCTGGGCCGTGTCACTGGCTCTGTGGCTGCAGCTCTGCTCCCAGCACAGGGTCTGCTCTCCCTGGGCCGTGTCGCTGGCTCTGTGGCTGCAGCTCTGCTCCCAGCACAGGATCTGCTCTCCCTGGGCCGTGTCACTGGCTCTGTGGCTGCAGCTCTGCTCCCAGCACAGGGTCTGCTCCCCCTGGGCCGTGTCACTGGCTCTGTGGCTGCAGCTCTGCTCCCAGCACAGGGTCTGCTCTCCCTGGGCCGTGTCGCTGGCTCTCTGGCTGCAGCTCTGCTCCCAGCAGAGGGTCTGCTCTCCCTGGGCCGTGTCGCTGGCTCTATGGCTGCAGCTCTGCTCCCAGCACAGGATCTGCTCTCCCTGGGCCGTGTCACTGGCTCTGTGGCTGCAGCTCTGCTCCCAGCACAGGGTCTGCTCTCCCTGGGCCGTGTCGCTGGCTCTATGGCTGCAGCTCTGCTCCCAGCACAGGGTCTGCTCTCCCTGGGCCGTGTCGCTGGCTCTATGGCTGCAGCTCTGCTCCCAGCACAGGATCTGCTCTCCCTGGACCGTGTCACTGGCTCTATGGCTGCAGCTCTGCTCCCAGCACAGGGTCTGCTCTCCCTGGGCCGTGTCTCTGGCTCCGTGGCTGCGTTTCTGGCCCCTCTGGATCTGGCACAGCTCTGCTCCCCAGCTCGGCTTGGGCTCTTGCTTCTCCTTAGCTCAGCCCCACTCTGTCTGACCCAGGCAAGTCCAGCTCACACGGAGGCCGGGACCCCCCTGGCCTTCTGACTCCCTGATTAGCCTGCCCGCCCTGTCAATCAGGCTCGGAGGCTGAGGCAGACCTGGAGCATTGGCCTCTCCCCAATCTTTTAGTACTGGGAACTAGCCAACCAAAACACCCCCACTGAACGTTAGTAAGGGGGCAACAGTCCCCTTACAACTGGATGAGCTGAAAAGACATAAATCCTCCACACACTAAACAAATGACTACAAAAAGCAGACACTAATGGCAATAAGCTTGTAACATTGCAGCCATTCAACAATTACAGGCATTCAGCTGTTTGTTACAACACTCACTTGTGACTTTTTGGGCAAACCACTGAAACCTTGAGGATCAGATCTTCAGACTCCGTTGACTTCAAGGATCTGCCCCATAGGGTGAAATTCACCCCTTTGCAAGGAGCCAGCATAAATTCTGTGCACTACTTCAATCCCAATCAGGCTCTCAAAATAAGGTGAGAGACTTGAGTGGTGTATGCCTGTTGGGCTGGGCTTCTGCACAGAGGGAAATTTCACCCTGAGTCAACATCAGAAGTCATGGGTAAGCTCTGTTTCTCTCTTTTCCAGTTAAAGATGATCATGGCACAACTTGGTTGATTGCTCATGAAAGGTATTCTCAAGTATTTTGGAAACAGAACTGTGTTGGTTAATCGTGATTGGTCATGTAAGTCAGATGGCATTGTTCCTTTTCCAACATCTCTGGCATGTGTGGTAGTGTGGGTGTAATTTTGCTTTGCAGGAGTATTTGTGTAGGCTGTTTTGAAACTATGTAAATGTACCCGAGAGTACATTTACTGCTCAAGCACTCTTGGGCAACTAGAATGCAACCAGAGGGATGAATACATCCAGAGGAAACACTTACAAGTTGGGTCGATGTTTGTGAAAAATTATATGCAGTATTTGTCAAGCTCTGTCTGCAGTGACCTTGATGCAAACCCATGTTCTCTGAAACCCATGTCCTCGGAAACAAATTCATGAATGGCATAGCGCGCAGCCCAAGACCATGGTTCAATATTTGGCCGTTTCCTCACTATATGTTGTGCATACAATGGCACTTGATTCATCCTTGCTTATCATCACTGATTGGAAAAGAACAGTGCTTCCGCCATCTCCGTACATATTCTCTTTGAGGTGGTGTGGGCATGAATCGTCCTGAGAGAGTTAAGTAGAACTATTAGCATCAATCAAGAAAGGCTTGGGTGAGGGTGGGTGCACATGGCGAAGTGTACGTACAGGACATGCCAGCATCAAAGGGCTCTTGAACTAGAAAGAGTGATCTGATAGGAGATGAGTCATTAAAATGATAAATAAAGATGAAAATCTGACAGGTACCACAGTCTAGTAGACAGGGTACTGGCCTGAGAGTCAGAGGCCTGGCTCCTGTTCCTGGCTCTGTCATTCTGTGTAACCTCTGACAAATCCGTTTGCCTTTCTATGCTTCTGTTTCCCCTCCCACCCACCCATCATGTGTCTGTGTATTTAGACTGTAAGCTCTTCAGACCCAGGACACTCTCTCATTATGTGGATTTTACAGTGCCTAACACAATGGTGTCCCAGTCTTGGTTGGCACCTGTACATGCTACTGTAATCCAAATAATAGAATTGCCTATAGTGCAGTAATTCAACAACTGATCACCTTTTGTTTCCTGTCAAATCATAACTAACCTTCTAAACACAGCGTAGTGACTAGGGTCCAGATCAAGCCTCTTGCCCATTCCCTTAAAGATGTGCAAGAAGGAGGGTGGGTGGGTGCTGGGGGAAAGTTAATAGTTAGCCTTATGCTGTATTAATTTCCCCAAGTATTCTCTGCGAGGGGAAAACAATACGACTCCTGGCCCTGGTCTCTCCCTACTCAGAGATCCCTTCCCCCGCCCCCACATCCAAGGGGATTGTGAAGCTGACTCCCCGACTCCACCTTTTGAGAAGGCAGATCCACGGAGGGGTTCTCTCAGGGTCACCATTCTTCCCTTAGTAGCTAATTACACACATCAAATACCACCCTGAGATCATGAAACACCCTGGAAATGTAGGGGATTGTTAATCCATAATAATGAGCTGCAGCGATAGTAAGGGGGGAAAAACCAACCTAAAAGAACTGTGCTTAGTTCAGAAAAGTTTCTCAGAGGTTGGGGGGAAATGGAAATGTCACTGCCATGAGCTGACAGGGTACATTTAACACAGCGCCTAATACCAGGGGTCAGACGACTGTGCTGTTCTACCAAAAAACCTATTAGCAGCCTGCAGAAAGGCCTCTCCATCTATCCACAGAGAGGGTTAATGAGATTCCTTAATTGGGTACAATGGAGAGGGGAAGCTGCAGCTTTATATTTTAGCTCTGCGATCAAACAAGACCTTAATGCCCTCAGGACATTGTCTTTAACAAGAAACAGTAGTGTGACTAATTCTACAACCACAGGACCTAACGGGGAGAAACCAGATCCAGCCCGCTAGCAAACTGGAGACACACAGGGAGAGTTTAAAATAAGGCATCCTGAGTCTTGCCAAACTTTAACTTCCCATGCTATCGGCATTCAGGCTATGGTGAGCTTGTATTTTACTCCCCGGGCTTTGGGGCTGGTTCCCAGCAAAGGGCCACTGGCTTCATGCAAGATCCAGAGAAAATCTTTGATGGCCGAAAGCAGCCACAGCAACCGCTGCCTCCTTGGCTCGTGGACCCGCAGTGCTGCTGAACAGTTGGTGGAACTGGTTGCAGAGGGGAATGGCCCAGGAAGTAAATCCCCATTGTAGCTTCTGCCAGTGAAGTCCTATAGAATCCCTTGCTGAATTTAAAGCTGCCATCCCTTAGTGCTGAAGGCAGCATGGTCTACTGGATAGGGCACCAAACTGAGCACTGGGAGACCCGACTTCTATTCCTGGATCTGCCACTGACTTGCTCTGCCTTCATATCTCATTGCCTTTGTTTCCCCTCCCACCCTTTGTCTGACTTCTCTACTAGACTAAACTCGTACAGCCTAGTGCCTCTTACCATGTGCACCGTGCTGAGGCCTCTAGGTGGTACCATAGTACAGATGACAAATCACACCACCATTAGCAGGGCAGTGATGATCGCTCCTGCCCGCCCCCAGGGGAGGCTTCCTTGCAGGATTGCAGCAGCAGGGGTGAGTCTGGCCCGCTGTCTGCATGAAAAGTTATAAACAAATGATCAAATGTCAATCTCATCTGGGGAGAGAAGGCGAGTGCCTTTGGGAGTGCCCAGAGCTCAGGCCTCAACATGGCAAAGCACTTAAGCCCTTGTGTAGCATTAACTATGTGTTTAAGCAATCAAGTCAATGGAACTACTTGCACTTCAGGACTTTGCTGCATGGGGGCCCTGGAATGCACTCTGCTATCATGGGCTCCATAAGCTTTAATAGAGCATAGAGTTTCCTTTCAGTGTCTCACTAGGAATGGGAGCCATTTTATTTAGTATATAGAGATATACCTATCTCATAGAACTAGAAGGGACCCTGAAAGGTCATCATAGCCAACCCCCTGCCTTCACTAGCAGGACCAAGTACTGATGTTGCCCTAGATCTCTAAGTGGCCCCCTCAAGGGCTGAGCTCACAACCCTGGGTTGAATAGGCTAATGCTCAAACCACCAAGCTATCCCTCCCCTCCAGTTGTAAAATGCTAGTTTGAAAGACCATCTACAATAATTTATTTTCCACAGCAAACTGCTAAAGCCATTACCCGCTGGCTATGAGAAACATATTTTCCTAGAACCCTGAGGTTTTAACTCTTCTCTGACTGTAATCCTGCATTCCAACCCAGAGCCCGATTCTGAGGTGCTTGGGATTTGTGACTGCTTGGGACCTTTGAAGATCATGGTGAAATCCTAGCCCTAGTGAAGTCATTTGCAAAACTCACATTGACTTCAGTGGAGCCAGGTTTTCACCCACGGTGCTCATCTTTCCATATAAGGAGATTAGAGGTAGCTCTTCAGCTGCCTGAAGCTAACTTAGTAAAGTACTGAAGGGGGCAGGAAGACATGGAATCATTTTTTGCTTTGCAATGGTATTTTGGAAGTGGAATCCAAAGGCTCATACTGTAACAGAGTTAGGGAGACTAAAGGATCATGAGTAATGAAGCACCTTGACCACTAGTAGTGGAAGACTAGTGTGTTGGAGAAGAACTAGGATATTGGACTGAAGGACCTAAGTCTCTTCTCTCACTGGTTTAAATCAGAAGTACCTGCAATCCCATTGCAGAGTAATGCAGTGGGAATAGAATCAGACTCAAGGGACTTATGTGAAAAAGTGAAGAGAGACCCAGTTATTATGGAAGTTCCTATGGACTGCACAAGCAAGACCTGATTCACCCCTATGTAAGAGGGCACAACTCCACTGCAGTCAATGGAGTTACATCCTCTAACGCCAGAGGTGGATATATGGTCCTAATTTTCAACCAGACTGTTTTTCTCCCATTTCTAAGGTGGAGGGACAGTTAAGTGAAGGGATTACTGCTACATAATTCCGACAAGATATTGCCTTTCCGGATTATGAATTTGGACTGAAAAATGTGTCATTTCTTAGTTGTATTTTTCTGCTATACCCGCTAAGTCTGTATATTTAAGAGCGACTGTGAATTCTTCTTTCTGCCTTTTCTCCAGGGAGGAAGTGTAGGTTATTATAATAGGTTGTCAGTGAAACAGTTCGTGTTAGTAATGCTAAGGGAATTCTGTGCAATACCTAAGTCAGTTAGATGCTAATGCCTGATGTTATGAGGAGAGATGTGCCAAACCCAGAGGCTATAATCTGAATACCTTCAAATTTCAGGGACAGTTTGCTTTTGCAGCCTGGTATCCTATAGTTTTGCTTATGGGATGGCTCTGTCATAGTCCCTGGGTACTCTGCTTCTGCTAAGACCTTTCCCCGCCCATGCCTCCACTTCTCTTTGAGTGGGATCCCACAACTGAACCACTCTGGGTTTCACCCCTCTGGTTGCAACCAAGTTACTGATGGGCTTGACACCTTCAAGAGTTTCCCTCTAAGAGCCTGTGGACAGCAGCAGTATCAGTGAGACAGTAGTGTGCCTAGGAACCCCGCTCATGAACCAGGACCCCATTGTGTTAGGTGCTGTACACACCTAACAAAAGGACAGTCCCTGTCTCAAAGTGCTTACAGACACAGAAGCAGCTTCTCCAAAACAAAGTATGATTTACTGTGCCCAATATGTACATAATGCTGTACCCAGAGAGGTGGAGCTTAACCAGAGACCTTTACTTATGCTTGGCATTCCTCTCATGCCCCGAGATAGACGTGACTTAATCTTGGTGTCCCCTGTTCTAGTCATGGGAACCAAGTTGTATCCTGCTTTCAGGAGACTCTGACTCTTGGTCAGTTTGCGTCAGCCTGCAGGATGCTCCCGCTCAGTGTCTGCTCTTTCCCCTTTGCCTTTCTACCAGGAGCACCTTTGAACAGGTCAGTGGCTTTTGATCTGCACATTCTCAGCCATGACCAAACAGTCCGGTCACAGAGTTGGACCTATGGAGTCACTCTTCATGGTTATGGTGTTTGCAGGGCCGGCTCCAGACCCCAGCGCGCCAAGCGTGCGCTCGGGGCGGCATTTTGCCAGGAGGGCGGCAGGCGACTCCGGCGGACCTTCCGCAGTCATGCCTGCGGGAGGTCGACTGGAGCTGCTGGTCCCGCGGCTCCGGTCGACCTCCCGCAGGCATGACTGCGGATGCTCCACCGGAGCCGCGGGACCAGAGGACCCTCCGCAGGCATGTCTGCAAGAGGTCCCCCGGAGCCGCGGGACCGGCGTGCTTGGAGCGGCCAAATTCCTAGAGCCGTCCCTGGGTGTTTGTGGGGGATGCTCCTTATCCAAGCCATTTTTTCCTGCCTGGTTTCTTTTAACAGCCTCTTTTGATCTAACTATCCATCCAGGCAGCATAATATCAGCAATATATTGAGGGACACTGGATATTTATTTTTTTAAAATCATACATTTTCCTGTTTCCACAGGACCCATAACTGATTGGGGCTTGATTATCTGGTTCAGATGTGAACACAACTGATCTTGCAAAGTTTCTCCTATTTGGAGCTAAAAACCTCTGGACCTAGACCTCCCCCCACTGCAGCTTGAGACTATTGCTTCTTGTTCTGTCATCTGCCACCACTGAGAACAGTGGCCCTGATTCAGCTTTGAGTTCAAGACCTGTTGTAAACCTATTCCAGTTCCAGTGCAAACATCATCTCATCTCTAGTGATGAGACTGTTAAAATGGGAGACACTAAACATTTTGTATATAGTCATATCATGCTTTTGTTGTGTATTTGGTTGTCATGGTTTTTGCTGCTATGGCAACTGAGTTAGAGTATTATGGTCTGTAAATAAAATGGAGGTTTTGGTTAGCTGTCTGCTCTCTGGCCTCAAGTGATTGCTTCCTACTCCGGCTGCCCCAAGGATATAACAGCTTTCACCCTCTGGATGTGGCTCAAGGATTCAGGAGTAGAACTGGTCTCTGACTGGATCTAAATGTCTGTGTGGGTAACAGCTCTCATTCTCCAGGTCTGGGAAAGATTGTCAGAAAAGGATCGATCGAAACATTTCACAAATTTGTGTTGAAACAAATTTTTAAAAAGTCAATACAACATTTTGATTTTTTTTTTAAAAATGACATTTTCAATTCAAAACTACTTTGCTCCAGTTTGATTTTTATAAAGGTAAAAGACCCTCAAAACCAAAATGAAATGTGTCATTCGACCCAATATAAAAACCAATTTTGTTGGTCCTGACATAAAATCTTTTGACTTTTTTGGCCACCAGACTGAAAAATTGGGTATTTGCACAGTTTTATTTGTGAGTTGATGGACTCAGTTCAGTTCCCAGTGGACGAAGTACATCAGAAAGTTATGCAATGGCAGTGTTTTATGGGTTTCACACACCTTTGGCGATCCAGTCCGGTCACCCCATGAAAAATAACAGCACCTCTGTAAAATACAGATTTCCGTTGCCCTGCATTTATTCCAAAGCATGTGAAAGCTTAGCTGTGAAGCCTTTTGTTAGCCCTCTTTAATTTGAAAAAGGAGTTTACATAATCTGATCTGAATGCATGTAAGTCATATTTGCTTCAGCCTTGTTTTGCATTGTCTGCTGAACAGAAAATTGAAGGCTACACACTAATAGCATGTTAACAAGCAAGTATTCGATGTGGCACCAAAAGCTTTTTCTTTTTGCATTAATTGAAATTATCACTGTTTGACATAAAATACATCAGCTAATGATTTTGAACAAGCACATTTCACAATTAGAGTTGTGAAAACTAAACTAGAGCTAATGAAAACTAAAGGGTATAACAAATCCCATCATGAATAGTTTGACTGGGAGGGGAAAAATCACCACTATTAGTTTTGCTTGGTTTAAACTGAAAAAAAACCAACAAAGCACAACCACCGAACCATTTTCTGTTAGTTTAGATACTACAATGCCATGGTGCTTGGGTTGCTAGGAATATATTTGTTGTTTGTCTAACTCACGGTCAGAGAATTTTACAGCACAGCTCTGAGGATAAAAAACTTGGGAAGTTTCACCTGTTTCAAAGTGAGGTTTAAAAATACCATATTGTTTTGCTTCAAAAGGATCCCAGATTCCACACACTCTGAGATGTTTTAACTTCTAAACCATTCCAGAGTTTTGTTCTTGTAGAGGGTCAGAAATAGACTCCAAGACTCGCTAACCTGCAGCATGATTCCCCGCAGTGCTCTTTAAAAGCTCTTTTGATGTAATGTCTATAAATAACTTCAAGCAGAATATATTTAAAAAACAGCATTGTCCATTAATGTTCTAGACACCTTACCTAAGGCACTTCTTGTCACAGCTGTCCCTACAGCAAATTCATTTCTAGGGTACTTGATATCAGTCAAATTATTGCATCCCACAGTCTGTTCTATACTTAGTGATTTCTGTAGACTAGTTTTATGACCGACGACAGAATCCAGAGCTCTAGATGTGATCGGATATGTAGTTCATCCAACTGCAAAGACTGAATAGTTATGTATTATGGTTTGCAGAACATCAGAAGTGTGCTCGGGCCAAACAAAAATTGACAGGTGCCTGCCCCAAGGAGATTACAGTTCAAATCAAATGTAAAACGGCAAAGGATGACAATAACCAAAGGGCTGGGGAGGGGAGTGGGGGTATTGGTAATAAGTAATGAAAGATTATGAGATAGGATCTTTGTACCCATGCATAATTTATAATCTGTCACTACCTAGTACTTGTGGAAAACAGATACACAATACAAATTTCTTCTGCTCTAATCTGAAGATATAAATATCTAGACCCTGGATCTTGCTAAGCACCCAACTACTCAAAAACCTCTACTCCACTTTGGAGTTAGCAATTCAAAATCCCTTTAACAAGTTCAGGTTCTTTCTGGTGAATGCACAGACTAGTGAATGTAATGAAAGCCAGCCTGACTGCTGAACTGCTAGAATGGAAATAAGGATAAGTTTGAGTTCCTTCGTACTTCACAGTGCTTAAATGAAGACAAATGTTATGCCATAATAGGGAATCTAGTTGGCAATAATTAGTTTGACTAAGTCTAGAAGGAAATGAGTTTACTCTAAATCAAATTATCTCAAAGTAATTTAGATTGGATTTTTCAACTCCCATTGAATTTCGGCACTTAAACTTCCTTAGACTCCTCTGTAACTCTAGTAGTAGCATTAAGGCTGAGATTTTCATAGAGTGCAGGCAGCAAAGAGTTCTGTGGCACCTTATAGACTAACAAACGTATTGGAGCATGAGCTTTCATGGGTGACTACTCGCTTTGTCGGATGCATGTCATCCAATGAAGCGGGTATTCACCCACGAAAGCTCATGCTCCAATACATTTGTTAGTCTATAAGGTGCCACAGAACTCTTTGCCGCTTTTACAGATCCAGACTAATACGGCTACCCCTCTGATACATAGAGTGCAGGGTGATTCACTACTAAGAATGCACTATAAATAGCTTTCACCATGATATCAGGAATCAGAATGTATCTTAAACAGGAGGCATTTATTAGAGAAATCACTACAATTACAGGCACAAACAATAAGGCTTCCACACAGGTCGAGTTCCAGCTTACCATGGACCCTGCACTGCCTGGACTTCTCCCCAATGCATAGAGACATCTAGTGGCTGGCTAATATATAACAAATCATCACAGCTTTTGCTTCTGCAGCACTGGACTCAAGACCATAGTGGAAATTAGTTTCACGGCCTTATTATAGTCATTTGACAGTATCATAGGTCCTATTGTCTTGAAGGAAAACTAAATATTCCCTAATAGTCCCAGGCTGAGAGTGGTCTAGAACTGTGAACCCACCCAAATCAGTGTCAGGTCAAGCACAAATGTCACTGATCTGGCCTGCCTGGCAAGAGGCCAGGGCACAATAGAACTTGGATCCAACGGTGGAGGATGGGGCAGAGAGAGAGAGAGAGAGAGAGAGAGAGAGAAGCAGGTCCCTCTCTCTCTCCCGCTTTTGCCTCCAATGTTTGAATTTAACCCACTGCTGTGTTATGCTTTATGAGGGGTGATTTGAGAACCCCATAATTCATAGCACAGTAGAATGCTAATTTGAAACAAAAGGCCCAGCAGCAAACTGCATCATGAAGCGGTGGCAGTGATGTTCCCAAACCCCCTATCTGGAGAAGAGATTATCCCCATCCCCTTGGGAGCTAGAAATGGTGATGGTGAGTGAGTTAGTAGACAAAGCATAAATCACCAGGCCCAGACCATCCTTGGAGGCCCCCTTTACTCTCCTTCCTCTGAGAGGCCTTTTCTCCACAATCCAGTCTTGTCCTACAAAATTCTAAGCTGCATAGAATTTGCTGCTGTGTTCCAGTACAATCTGGGACTACAGTTCAGTGACAATCAGATCTTCTGAGAACGCCATGTCGTCACTGCATGTCTCTCTTGTAGGATCAACATGTGACCTGCTCAGCTGGGGCATTTAAGTCTGTGATAAAGTGGGAGCCTGGCAGACAACCAGCACTAAATTCACAGGTTTCAAGTGGCTTGTTTACCTGACTTTACCAGCCACTCAAAGATGTGTCTGTCATGCATTCTTAACAATTAAACCCTAATCCACTATCTGCATAAAATGGCTACTAATCTAAAAAAATCTCCTTTGACTGATACCCAGACCCCGGATATTTTGCTGCCAAAAGTACATTTCAAGACCTCGCAAACAACTAGTGATGCTGAAAAAAGACGTTGAGAATGCAGTATTTAAAACAATGATGGTGTCAGCCATGTGTGTAGTAGATTTAATCCATCCAGGGATTACTAGCACATTTGTGGAAAGAGGCCTTTAAGGACTGAACTGTGTTAAAAAGAAAATCTTAATATCATTCTTCAAAGGACATGATCTGTTAAAAAGATGATTTGAAATAAGACTGCATACCCAAAGCCATCTCAACAGTATCATTTAAGAGATTAAACAGAGCTGGAGTGTGGGCGGAGATTCTCCCTCCCAGCAGTAGAGTATCTGATAGCCTTGAGGGATTCTCTCATACAGTTCATCAATTCTTATCATATTTAATCCAGATACTTCTGAGAACACACTGCAGAGAAAACTGGAACCAATTTAGCAGATAAGTTCCCAAAGTAGGTAACCGACCCCTCTCCAACCCAAAGAAACCCACAAGTGGGACTGTCAATTTCAAATAATCTAAAACAATATCAAAGTCCCATTATGTATCGCATGCCTCTCAAACTTTGAGCAAAGTGGACTTTCTCATGAGGAACGATGAGATCTCATGGCATGAGATGCCTCACGATTTTGGGGTGTATAAGACAAATGGGACAGATTTGTGCCCAGTGATTCGATCATCAGGCAGCAGTAAATCTTCTTGGTGTGGAGCACAATGAAACAAATTGTTTACAACTTCACCAGGGGCCTGGAACCATGTGAAATAACCACAAAACTTAGGTAGGTTAGCCCTGTCTGGGTATTGGTGAGACCTGGATGCTTGAGGTCATAGAATGCTCTAGCCTGTCTCCTAGGATGGCTTTGGCACAGCTACCCCTGTAGGCACAGAAGTGGAGATACAGAGAAAAGTGCACGTCCACGTGCCCATGGGAGGAACCAGACCCAATGTTTTATTATAATGAATTGCAGATTCTGTCTGTTGGAGAGGTTTGATCAAAAAATACTGTGTCCTCCCTGGGGAGAAGTGGATCAGAAAGAAGAACTGGCCCCAAATTTGAATCATCCCCTAAACCAAGTCAAACCTGAGCTTTTCCTCAAGTCCTGACTGATTAAAATCAGACTCCCATTTCACTTATTCTGAAATACTCATACTCTTTTGTAATTTCCCTCTACTTCCCGAGTTACTCAGCAGCAAGCAACACACACCTGCATGCCAGGGTGCCTGATTATCACCAACAGTAAAGGAGATCCTGACTAGCCCAGTGGTGATGCTGGATAGGTGGGAATCCTCTAGCCACCCTTCTGCTGCAGTCCTTTTACTTAAAAGGAAATTCATGTTGGTGATGCCCCCACTTGACTGAGAACCTCCGGGAATAAACTGAGCTAATCCGTGCAATGGGTTTAACCCAGAATTACCAGTTATAAACTCTATACAGAAAATAACTCTAATCTAAGAGTGTAACGTACCTTTACTTCACAACCAGGGGCGGCTCTAGACATTTCACCACCCCAAGCAGGGCGGCATGCCACTGGAGGCGCTCTGCCGGTCGCCGGGAGGGCGGCAGGTGGCTCCGGAGGTCTGGGGGTCCGCTGGTCCCGCGGCTTTGGTAGACCACCGGAGCTGCAGGAGCAGTGGACCCTCCGCAGGCACGCCTGCGGGAGGTCCACCGGAGCCGCCTGCCACCCTCCCGTCGACCGGCAGAGCGCCCCCCGTGGCATGCTGCCCCAAGCACGCGCTTGGCGTGCTGGGTCCTGGAGCCGCCCCTGTTCACAACTCAGAAAAACAGGATATAACAGATTGAGACTAATTAAAATGCCACAACCACTTCAAGTCAGTAGGGGAAGCTTGAATAAAGTCAATTAATAAACGCCATTCACGGTAGTAAAGGAAATGTAACCAACTTACATCTGCACCACCACTACCAGTTACCACACCCCTGCGTGTGCACTCCTCTTAATTCCAGAATTCTAGATGCTTCCGTGGGTGGACATGAAAACCCTGAAGCCTGGGACTCTGCTGGTCCAGTGAAGTAGTTCAAGTCAACAAGGGGTAGACCGACTGTAACTTGGGAATCAATCTAAGCTGCACAACCCCTGTGAAAAAGGGAGTCGTTATAGCCAGAGGTCAGTAACTCTGGATGCTGGCTAGACAACAAGACCACTTCTCTTCTCAGACTCATGGAAACCACATAAAGTCTCTTTGCTATCCCCTTTCTGGTCACAGCAACAGCCTTTGCCCCGGCTCCCATGAAGCCCAGCAATAGCCTTCTTGGCTCCCTGCGTGGTCAAAGCACCAACAGTTTCTGGTTTTCTATCTACAATTTAGTAGTAGCTCCTAGCTTAGACATAGCTCCGCAAAGCAACCCCCGTCCCCTGACCAAGGGACGGGTAACAGCTCTCGAGTCCGAACAGGGGATGGCACTAGCAGGCTGGCGTCCCACGTGGATGGAGCTCAGAGAAGACTTCCAGTCACTCAGCAGCTACTTTTTCCTTTGTATCAGCTGCCCCCCCACAAAAAAATGGAGCCCACCACATACTGCCTCTGCCTTCAAAATGAGGCTCCTCTCACACCTGGAGGTGGAAGGCTCTCTCTTCCCCAAGGTATCATGGGAGTTGTAGTCTCCAAGGCCAAATTGCAGCACTCAGGGTCTTCCCAACCAGAACACCCCAATTAAATTCAGAGGCCCTCAAAGAGGGGGTGCCTACATCTTCCTTCCCTCCTTTCAAGATCTCATGGCAGAGTCTGCCAGCTCCTGTCAGACCCCAGGTGCCGGTGAATACAAACTATAGGTATAGCCCCAGAGTATGCAAAAGCTGAACAAAGCAGTGGCTGTGGTTGAGCAGAGGCTGCCAGAACTTGCAATGAGATCTTCACATGCATCAGAGGAACTGTCCCCAGAAGGGTTGTGTCCGGGGGGGACCACAAAGTGGAAGGAATCAGAGTGGTTCTGCAGGATCAGGGAGTATTAGAAAACCTCAAAAAATTGGGATCAGATAAGCTTTTGTTCTTCCAGTATATATCCACGCATCTAGGTTCTTCTGTGGCTGCCCATCTCTGCAATACGTCAGTGCTACCTCAGCAACAGCGCTAAACCTTTTGAGGTGTGCTTATCACATATTAACAAGGCAGAACCAAATAATAAAACCCAGCATTAGCTGTGTCACTGTACAAGTGAGCACTGAAAAACATTTATGGCCACGTTCTAGCCCCTAGCATCTCCTTATTCATCAATATCTCCCTGAAATGTAACAGTTTTAATTAAGGTCTCAACCTCTATTCCTTGCTTTCATCATGTCTCTCAATCCGTTACTTAAAACTGAGTCCAGTTCTCATCCTTCAAAGACTTGATCCACAGGTCCTAAAGGAGATTCAATCACAAGGGAAGCAAAGGGAGCCAACAAATATTGTATCCTCAGATTAAAACTCAAAGGGAAAGCTTTTCACACACATTTTGTTAAAGGTCTGTTGCTGTAGAGCAAGGAAATAATTTACACAGACCTAGGAAAGTATAGCTTTTTTTCCAAGCCTATTCCTTACTAAAAAGCAATGTTAAAAGCTTGTTAGAGTTGCAAGGTAAAGCACTAAAATGTCATGAAACACAACTATTAGATTGCTTGAGCAGTCTTAACTCTGCCCTTGTACACATGCATTATGATACAGCCAGATTCCATGATAACACGCTATTCATTATAAAGGACCGTTGCCACATTTACCAGCCTGGGCACTGGGGTCACAGTTCGCCAAAGTATCTAAGCATATGAGCAGCCCCTAACTGAACATTTTAATTAAAAAATCAATATGAAATAAAACCCTCAATGACTAGAGAAATCAAAACATTCTGTTAATAAAATGTTAAAAATTGAAATCAAACATTTTGACCTTATTTGAACACATCATCTTCATTTTTCTCCCCAAAACAAAATTTCTTTGAAATTGACCCAATTTCACATAACATTTCACTTTCAACATATCAATATTTCCAATGGAAAAAACATTCCTTTGGAAAATTTCTGATCAGTTCTAATAATAATAATTTCTATGCCCAGGGAGTACTGTTTCACTTTGCAACCTTGATGAATTTATAATTTTTTTTAAATGGAATTTCCTAGGTTTGTTTGGATTTTTTTAAAAGGAAAAACAAAAACAAAACAAAAAATGTGATCCTGTGATATACTTTTCCCTGTACAAGGTGAGTACACAATGAAGCAACTTGTTACCAAGAGAGAAATACAAGGGAGTTTATGCTGAAGCTTCAGAAAACTAGGAGTCTGTTTGGGACAATAATTATCTTTGCAACCAAATAATAGAAAATAATATTGTACAGCCAGAAAAGCACTTTTACAAGTGGGTTATATCCCTTCATTTTACAGAACTACTAATTCTATCCTTTTCACCAGCAATTTTTGTAACCTATTCTTACTTATATACCATTTCATGTAAGAATTACCTAGTAGAATTCTCTGACGTGTGTCATATAGGAGGTCAGACTAGCTGATCACAGTCATCCCTTCTGCTCTTAAAAAAAATATCAATTGATCAATTAATGAATTTGAAGTGTTGGAAACTCAACAGCCTACACCAGTCATCTGTTCAACTGTCCGTTTATTTACTTTAATTGTACACAACTATTCAGATTGGAAATATAGAAAGCAATTGGGTTTGTATCTACTTTAGAGACACATTCCAATACCCTGTACAAGTTAGTGGCATATTATACCACAAATAGATCAACTGAAGTATAATGGACTCATTTGGGAGTAAGATCTACATGAGTAAATATATCAGAATCTGGCCCTTAATAGTCTGTCCACATTTTCTGTCTTTTACCCAAGCAATTATAAACTGTCACTTTCACATATCAGTTATCCATTCATTGATCCATGGATCTCAGATAGGAAGATTAAAAGGGAACCTTAACATGAAGCAGTCCAAAAGTTTTAAACATTTACTTTTTCCTTTTAATGAGGCAATTGGCATGATCAGCAATAGTTGCCATTACACATTGTGCTCCATGCAAATGAGATTAGGGTATACGTGTTTTTTTTTCCTTGGGTTTTGCTTCTCTGCTGATTGACTGCCAAATGGAAAAAAAATCTGGCATCTGAAGACTTGACAATTTTCAAACCGAATAACAGGCCCCCGGGTTTTCTGCAGGCATTTATAACAATATATTTTTAAGCCAGATTAATGGAGTTTTTTTGTGCAGTACCAAATTTATTAAAAGATTGCTTTTCCGTGTATGTTTTCCTTTCTTCTTTTGTTACACTGTTGCTTTGAAATATAAATTGCAGCAGCAGGGGGGAAATGAAATATAATGGGAAACAGCATTATAAGCACATTAGGAATTAGAAGACTATCCTGGAAAATATGTATTTGAGTATTAAATAAGTTTTTATTTCTTATTTGATTAGCCCCAATGCTATAAGTTTGCTCATGGGTAGGAATACAACTCAGTTTGACACCCGAAGACTGAAAAACAACTGTGTTCCAGTGAGACTTAATTAAAATAAATAGCCGCGGAACGTCCTTCAACTGCAGGTGAAAGTAGCGAAATCAGAAATGAATGTGGCTGATGTGAAATAGTTCAGAAAATACAAAACAACCAGTAGGTTGCAAATGAGGCATTTACAAGACCATTTGCCCTGTGGGGAATTTCTGGCCCTGTGAGTTGTATTCTGTTTGGCTCTTTTGGAGTGGGGATGGTGGGAAGCGGGGGAGGGGAGACAGTCTCCCTTGTAGATCAGGTGAGCTTTAAAGGGACACCACCTGTATAAGAGGTATGGAACAGAACTAGTGTCATTGCTACATGAGCTTCAAACATGATCTGAGGGTGGATAGAATTGAGATTCAAGTAGCAGAAGCACGAGGCACAATCCTGCTCTCAGTTATATGTTTGCAACTCTTACTGGGACTTAGGCAGCTATAAGTGAGAACAGAGTTGGGTCATGTACATCTAATGGACAAGCTGTGATGGTGGGTTAGTTAAGCTCTATGGCATTTTGGGGTGCAATCCAGAACAGTGATGTCACCTTTGCCCTGCAAACATGGGTGCCTCACAATGCTTTGTTTCTGTAGCTCCCACTGGGGCCGCTTACAAACAGCCTTCCAGCATGCAGGTTACACCCTGAGTGTCTGTGTATAGCTGCAGCCTGCCAGCCACACGTCAGTCACACACTGGCTTCCACCAGCCTCGGTTACCAGTTGCAGGGTGACCCCAACACACTCCCAGATTTCGCCCCAAAACATGTGTTCTGCACTGTCCAGCTGGACAGTCCAGATAAATTAGGCCCGTTGTCCCTCTAAAGGGATCAATATACAACAGTTTCTACCATAAATGGAGTTACCCACACAGTTCCATTTAAAGACAACATGGGATTAGCTTTTAATTAAAAAATAAAACAAGTTTATTTAATCACAAAGAGAGAGATTTTAAGTGAGCACAAATATAAGGCATTAAAGTCTGAAATGGTTACAAGAGAAACAAAGATAACACGCTGCCTAGGACTAAAACTTACCAAGCTACACTTGGTTCAAGATACATTCTTACCATATGCTCCCCGTAACAGGGCTGATCAAATTTCAGGTTGGGATCTCTCCTAAAGTCCATAGGTTGTTTGTCTTCATAGGTTAAAAGGAGAGAGATGGACAGGGAGAGAACTTGGGATGGTTTGCCCCTCATTTTCATAGCTCAGTCACTCTTTGAAATGTATTTTCTGGAGGGTACCCCTAGGTAAAGTTCATTCCTAGTGTGAAGTTGTCCTCAAGGAGCCTGGTGTTTAAAAGGGATCCTTGCGGTTGGTTGCTAAGAAAGCAGATCTGTTTGGTCCTGCCCCATTCCTTGCCAAAGAATGGCCACTTGAGAGGTGATTGCCCATCGGCTTTGATGACAGTTGACTAGAGGCAGCAGCTTATCCTTTGTCTTTGAGAAACAGGTTTACCCTCTCCCCAGATTTGTCTGGTAAGCATACTTCAGTCATGATTTCGGCTTACATAATGCTGCTACATACATTTCATCATGATAGTATTGACCAGCCAGCTATTAGTTTTCTAATGATTCCTCACAAGGCATGTTTTGCACAAAGATTAAACCAGCCGTGTGTAAGTACAGGGGTGCAGTTCATCACAGTGTCATTAGCCTTCACCTCTGTGAGCCAAAGAATTCAAATCACAGAAACGTCCATTTCAATCCTGGATTTCTTCACAGTGAAAACAATGATTTTATCCTTCCCGTCATTCAATAAACCCCAGAGTGCAGGATGACTGGCTCTGCTCAAGTGAGTGCTATGACCAGAGCCAGGAGGCGGTATGGAGAGAACACATTGTATAATTCCCAGGGCCCATTAGCGTCTATGTATACAAGACCATAACAAATTAGAGGAGCCCTGAGGCTACTCTAATACTGGTGGAGGAGAGTGAACAGGCTCTCAGTTGCCACTGAATGGCCAAAGATAGTGTAGAGTCCCTGTGTTACCCTACATCCACCACCCCTATACAGGAATCTGAATAATACAAAATCAGACTCAATTTATTCTGATCTTTTCTGAGAAACAGGGAGAAGATAAAGAATAATCTTTCAGCAGCTGGAGACTTCAGTGGTATAGTCCAGTGCCACACCATGAGCATCACTTCCATTGAAAGGAGTGAGAAGTACATGAACCTAATGGAAGAACAGATCCCATAATCACGATGAGACAAAGTTTCTTTGATACCTGGATAAATGATCCAGTCTTGGCGGTATTTTAATTTTTAATGTGATAGCTATATCATAATCCTAAATAGACTCCTGTAAATCCATTTAGAAGCATAATTAAATGAAAATCAAGTTTGAATAGAAGGTGCATTGATTTTCCATGCCAGAAACGAAGCAATTTAGTCTTTTACTCAAGGTGGTACTATTCTGTGCCAGTACTAATTAAATTCTAATGTGTTCAGAGCACAGAAATTATATTGTCTCATAGTGAAGTAACTATATCAAACTGAGGGGCAGAGACTTTAATGGCCTGATCTGGTGAATTAACATAAACCAGCAGCCCTTGTTATATTGCAAGTACATTTTTCATTGGAACTGACATTTCTTGATTTTTATAGATTACTATATGGGTGGGGGGAAGAGAGGGTTGCTGGTTAATTTTTGTTATTGTTTGGTCCTAGAAGTTGGAATTTCAGAAGAATAAATGATAAATGTCTGGAGAGTTAAAAAACACTAAATAAAAAACAAAAATGTAACCAAATCCCCTCCCCTTAAAAAAATCTCAGAGGCCCAGACTTGTTATAAAACCTAGTCCCAAACCCTTGGTTTGAAGCGTAATTGCCTAAAAATCTGTATATATAATATTAATCTTTAATCTGCTGATGGCTTTGATCTGGTCAGCCAGCTGAATGCAGTGGGTGGATGCATCTCAAAAGGCCATAGAAGCCACAAGATTGTTTCCCAGCCAGTTTCTTTAGGACTTCCAGCCAAATATCCTTATGCTATGGCCCAATTAAATCCAATTTGCACAAGTAAAGCAGGGTTCGAATTTGGATAGGAGGCCTGCAAGAAATACCAAAAACTCCATATGGCAAGGAGTGGGATTGATGAGTCAGCAGAAAAACAACTTCTCTCTGAGCAAATACTGACCCGGATGTTAAGAAGACTGGGAAAGAAGCTTTGTCCAGTTCATGCACATTATGGGCTCCACTTTCAAAGGCCCAGCTTCCCTTTTTGCAGGCATTGTTTGCATCATAAAATTGTGCCTGCTTTCTCTTACATCTGCAGTTGATTGCAAGCAGAAATATCAGTATAACCAGATACACGTTAGAAGAGGACAGTTAGCTAGCTGAGGTTTATTACTCATTGATATTGTTGATCTGGCAAAAGAAAACTAGTTTTCCCTGTTCCCTAGTCTTGCCTTGCTGGCACTGCCATTGGCAGACTGTTTTCCTGCCAGCATGCCATACAGTTATAACTAGAACTAGTAGGGAATTTTTCCACAAAACCTTTTATCAGCAGAAAACGGCAATTTGCTGAAACTGAAACGTTGGGTTTTGACAAATTTCCTGTTTCAAAGCTTTTTCGAAAATAAACTTGAAACTTGTCAAAAAGTCCCACTGTGGCATTTTCAAAACACAAAAGTTCTGTTTTTTCGGGTAGAAACTACTTTTTGTTTAGAAATTATAGTTACAGATAAAAAAGGCCAAAGTCAGCATATTTCAATTGGTCCAATCCAAATTTTTTTCTATTCATGAAAGTTTGAGATTTTAATATTTTGTCTTAATATGGGAAAAGAACATTTTCAAAATCTTGAAAATTCACCCAGGACAGGAAAACCATTTCCTACCCAGCTCCAGGAATAACCCTGTACCAATGCTTCTATATGTGATCAATATCGATTAGATCATTTTGAATTAGTTGTCGGTCAGTCATTTAGGTAAGTACCACTCTTGTCTTGCCTGAGGCTAAATCTCTAAATTACGGTTGGTCAGAAAACAAGATTTCTGTTCTGTGAAAAACTGAGGTTTCAAAAATTGTTTTCATTCCAATGCAAAATGAAAGCAAGACCTTTCAAAATAATTGAGAGAGACAGAGAGACAGATAGACAGAAAAACTCACCCCAGAATAACCAATGGTTAGGGGACTCATCTAGGATGTGGGAGACCTAGAGTCAAGCCCCTGCTCTGAATTAGGTATTCTGGGGTGAATGCCTCTTTCTCTCATGTTTTTTCATGAAATTTTCAAAAAGTGTCAGTTTTGTCCCAATGTTGAACAGGAAATATTTTTGAAGTCTCAATTTTTGTGGGACAGGAAACCTGTTTCCCACTGAGATCTAAAAATAGGAAGAACAGCAACTACCTCACAGAAGTGTTGTGAATCTTCAATTAATGAATGTTTGAAGTACTCTTAGATCCTTGTTTGAAAGGAGTTCTATAGACGTATGTGGCAACAGTCCATTAGATACCTTTGAGTATCTGGACTGCAGTGTTAAAATATTTTTTCCTCCTTGATCTACTTCTTTAATCATTTTCTTTCCTTTTTGCTTCTCCAGGAAGGCCTTGTAAGTTCTTTGTCCAACTTGGATATAATTCGTGCCTAAGTCTATCAATAGTATTTAAGGTGTTCTCTGACTTGTAACAGAGGACTTTGGTCAACCATTCCAACAGGCATCTTCTCCTCTTGTCCGATATTTACAATCACCATGAAATTTACTACTTTCAGAATTAAAATTCTGAACTTGACCCTTGCTGGCCAGAAGGAGCTGTATGAAGTGACTGCATCATGTTGGGTTTCCTATAATACCTGATAGCAAATAAAACATTTTAAAAACTATCAAACACCAGAATCCTGTATAATTTACCAGCTAGCAAGTTCCTTTTAGGGAGGAAAGGGAAATGTTAGGAATATGAATTAAAGTTATACTTGCTCCAGGAGCGTGCATTTTGTATATGTGTTAAAGTTCTGCTTTAACATCTATGCTTGGAGTAAATCCCAGAAGAGATTGAATCAATTTCCATTCATTATGAAAGAGAAACTTAAAATTACTCTGATGTACAGACACTTGGTATTCCCAACATCTTTCAGGCCATTGAGATTAGTGGTGTGTGACAGGATCTGTGATGATTAGTGATCAAGAGCCTTAAATCATGGTGCCGTTCGTATTAACAGAAAAGCTTAAAGGGCGGGGTCTGTGTTATAAGAAGACTCTAATCCACAGCTTTCATTAACAATGTCCAAAACTGGAAATCAGCCATCTTTATCTGCGCCTCACTTTTATATCTAAAACGTATTCAGCAAAGAAAGAGAAAATTCCATAAATTACCATTCCTTGTTTCTATTGCTTCTGAAACCAAACAGCAATTTTTGAATAAATATCTATACCCCAAATACATGTATCATGAATACCACATGTTTTAAGAGCAGTTAATAAATCTGTAAATCCTTTGGTGGCCTCTTGAGCCCTACAGAGTCTTCCTTTGTCCTTGACCTATGAGATATTCTTGCTGAAGGAAATTCTACAAAAATTAAAGAACTGGAAGAATGTAAACAAAACTATGGCAGAGTGTTGGATTCCTTCTGATCTTCTATTACAAAAATTCCCTTGAAAGTATTTTGTTCTTCTTGTAATGTGATGAAATAGCATCCACCTGGGGGAAAACTCACTCTGGAAATCATAGTGCTAGGTGTTAGGCACATTTCTGTGACTGGTTCAGGTAATAAATTCAAACAGCTGTCTTCCATGATCACCGGTCTGGTGAAGGGGTCAACTGTCTTGTCACAGGAAGACGTGAAAACAGTGTATCTGGTTAAGCCAGAAATACAGAAAAAACGAAATGACGACTAAATAATAAGCAAAATGCCAGCCTGAGCATGTGCAATTCCAAATAGCTTCTCATGGTGTGTCCCAATAATAATTATGGTTTGCTCTTATGGACAGAAATCTTGATCCCAGTCTGAAATACTTTCCAGTTTGGTGGTGGGGGAGGTAAAGATCCAGGGTTATGTTGCTGGCTCATATCTAATACAGAAAGGAAGATATTCCAAAGGAAAGGGTGTTAGCCTGGGATGTGGTTTCAATTCCCTGCTTCGCTACACATTTCTGTGTGCCATTGGGCAAATCACTTAGTCTCTCTGTGCCTCAATTCCGCATCTGTAAAGCAGGGATAATAGCACTGTCCTGCCTCACAGGGATGCTATGAGAATACATAAGATTATAAGGTGCTCAGATGTGACTGTGATGGGGGGATGGGGTTTAAATGTAGCACAGCTGGTAGAACATTTCCCCACGGAACCGTTTTATATCAGAAAGTGTTGATTCAACATAATTAAAAGGTTTCCCAGGAATATATCAATTGTGTCAAAATTTTTGACAAAAAATTATTGAAGAGCTTAGTTTTGATATGGTCAAAGATCTTCATTTTGACTTTTATATTACATTATATAGCTAGAGAGCACTTCAAACTTATCATAATGAAATGTTTCAATAAGGTCACTTCAATATTTCTGAAACAATTTTGCTTTGCAAGAAATTTAGAATTGATTTTTTGTTCCAATTCAGGATAAAAGGAGTTGTCCAAATATCAGAATTTCCCATGGAATAGCTCTAAGAAGTGCCTAAGATAGATAGACCATACTGAAACTCTTGGGCCAGAGTCTCAGCTGCTATCCCGGCATCACTCCATTGAAATTAATTAAGCTGTTTGAGTTATACCTGTTATAGATCTTACCCGTAAAGTCAGAAAAAGTGGGCTGAAAGTGAACATAAGAACAGCCATACTGGGTCAGACCAAAGGTCCATCAAGCCCAGTATCCTGTCTTCCAACAGTGGCCAATGCCAGATGCTTCAGAGAAAATGAACAGAACAGGTAATCATCAAGTGATCCATTTCTTGTCGCTCATTCCCAGCGTCTGGCAAACACTGTTACAAGATTTCGTATACAATTTCCAGTATAATTCTTGTCCCAAGATGCCCTATGGGATGCATTATTCAGATATTTGTGTTTCCATTCCATTGGATTGAAGTCCAATGAGTGCTGAGGGCAGGATGGATGTTAAAAATAATTCTAGACAATTTTCTGAATCGCCAAAAAAAACTTGATTCTGGTTTTGGGGTGAAGGTTGACATTAGTTTTTGTTTTATCCAAAGAAGCTTGCCAACAACTCATTTAAAAGCTCAATAAAATGTTCACATTGCCATCTTACATTTTCCAAAGCAGGGAGCTTTGTTGCCATAACCTCTTCCAATGGTATTGGGGGGCAGGGGGGAACGAAAGAGTTTAGAGGTAAAAAAATACTTTGTTTTAACTAGAGCAGAGGTTTGTTTTGATGCAGTTTAATGCCTAAACCAAAGATGCCGTTAAAAAGAAACAAATGCCAGCTCTTGAGTTCAGTATAAAGACATTCAGAACAAACGAAAATGACAACAGAAGTTCAGTGCTGAGATTTGTCCTTGAAGTGCTGAAGACAGTGTACTGCCGCATAAATGCCTTGAGGCAACAAAGGCTGCAACAAAAGATGGAAAGAGGAGGCGAGTCAGTCGTCTGTTTTCTTTGCTTCCTTTTTAACTTTCCCGTTCAGGGTCATTTTTGTTAACGATGTCATGAAAAGTCATTATTCTCAGCAAGACTGCAGAATGTTGAGCCATAAGTTAGAACGTCTCATTCCCAACTAATATGCAGTTTATCCCTACAAATATCAGGAGAAAAGGATGAAAGAAGCCAAAGCAAATTTTCCCCACCAATAAAGAGAAAAATCAGGCACAACTGAAGCTTTTCTCTTTTCTATAAGCCATTCCTTTAATAACAAAAGGAATAAATTATCTCTGTTTTCATACAATGCTCAATCCACAGCCTATTTATGTTAAATATCTTAATGGGATAACTAAAACCACCCTTCAACTTCCTGTTCACACATCAGACATTTACTGTACCTGAAGTAGCTTCTTTGGGGAATGACCTACACACTGATTAGTTATACAAATATATATGTAAAGTTTGCTGGTGCTGACATTTAATTAAGGGTACATATGTCTGATAATTAAACTTGGCTGTTGTAAGAAAACTTTCATGGCATACTTTTGATGAATGACGGCCAATGACTTTTGATAAGGATTCTAAGTTTCCAATATACATTGTCATGATTTGTGTCTTTCAGTATTGGATGAAATCCCACATCATTGAAAAGACCCCCAGGAGCTCAGCCAATTCCTTTTCTGGGACTCACTCTCTATCAAATTGTGAAGTACTCTAAGAAGTAACCCCAAAGAAAAAAACCTCATTGGAGCATACACATAATTTACATGCATGTCAGAATACATAACACCTGGATATTTACTACCATGATAATTTATTCTGAGTGATGAAATACTTGCATTGTCTATTAGCTCCACTGGTAATTAATTACTTTCCTCAGTATTACTGGACAAAAGGAAAAACAAAGCTGTGCTGAGTGGAAAATGGTAACTGTAGTGGAACTGCCTGATGGGTTTGCAACAAAATCTGAAACCACACAGAACACTGTCATGCTTTATATTAAGCTTCCATTTATAAAGGGTTAATAAAGCATTTTATAAGCATGTGACAGACATAACTAGTATGCAGATAAGCACATGAACAGAAGATGTTATACACAGTTATAAGCAACAAAATGACCTGTTTTAATAGTTGATTGGTATAGATTCCAACATAGAATCATAGGACTGGAAGGGACCTCAAGAAGTCATCTAGTCCAGTCCCCTGGACTCATGGCAGGATAAGTATTATCTAGACCATCCCTGACAGGTGTTTGTCCAACCTGCTCTTAAAAATCTCCAATGATGGAGATTCCGCAACCTCCCTAGGCAATTTATTCCAGTGCTTAACCACCCTGACAGTTAGGAATGTCCAACCTAAACCACCCTTGCTGCAATTTAAAGCTCATTGTTTGTCCTAGCCTCAAACGTTAAGAAAAAAAAATTGCCCTCCTCCTTGTAATAACCTTTTACGTACTTGAAAACATCTATTAACCCTTTATAAATGATATATTCATAAAAAGCATGACCCCAAATTTGACTCTTTTCTGATTTTCCTACCAACTTAAAATGCCAGACTATGTTCACAAAAGTATTTGCTGAGGGTTCTTGCCCTGAAAATTTACAAAATTCTCAGTTTTTACTCAAAACCAGGAAAAAATGTAGTTGTTTTAACTGGTGTTGATGTGAAGATTTTGTATTTCCTCTAACTCGAAGTTCAGGTGTGTGTGTGTGGGGGGGTGGAGTATGAGACGCAAATCCACACACACTAAATCAAAGCACCATATTCAATATAATTAAAAAATATGTAGAAAGGATCTTTCATCCTGATAGGTTAGCTCTACTTCGTTCAACATCCAACAACAGGAGTCTTAAAGAAGTTCAGATAACCATAAATAAATGTTTGCATCAAATACAGACACATTCCCAAGTGGCTACTTTGCAGTGATCTCCTGTTGTAAGCACGTATCTTGCGTGTTGATGTAAAAAATTAGGGTGAGATTCACCCATATGCCTAGGGCCAGTGCAACACTAAGATCCTCAAATAAGAGCTTAACAGGAATCTAATTGGTGCATTAGAGTTGTGCTGACCCTCTTCACAGGGGCAAGTTGCACCCTCACTGATAAGAAAAACACATCTGGAATCAGTAGGTTAACACTGCCTATGTCTTTTATATCATCGGATGATGCTCTTTCCCCCTCCCCCCTTTTTTTTATTAAATAGACTTGTCGGAGCTGTCGATGTTGCCATTACAAAGCTTCCAAATTCTGTACATATCTAGATAACATTACCTAGTTATGTGCTGTTTTCCTTCGGTATTTTCTATACAAGTATATCAGCTTAAAAGATTTCCAACATATCTCATTACTTGCACTATATGTACTTACCACTGTGGTACTGAAGTGCTAAGTAAATACTGTAGTTCAATAAGCACCTGATTTTTAGGGTGCTTACCCCCCAACTCAGTTTCCAAACCTTCAGCAACACAGTCATCATTTCAGGCCCATTAAAGATTTCCTTAGTTAGTTTGTAACCAGATCTTCAGTTGCGTTTCCTACATGGTGTTTGCAATTGTATGGAATATGTCATTGTTTGTGCAGTGAACAGATATTAATTTGTTATTTGGTTAATGTAGCATTACATGACTTTAAGCATCTCATAAACAGAAATCCATTTTAAAAACTGAATCACAGTGCGATTGTAGACAAGACATTTACATGCAAAAATATTGGTACACTGGGTGTTTTAATTTCTATTTCCTCTAAGATCATAATCTTAAAAGTCTTGCAGGTATATTAAAATAGAACAATAGCAAAGAATGACTATTTTTATTGCATCTCTCGTGTTATTCCCCTAGATGCCATTGTTTCACAGACGGAACATATTTGTGCCAATTGTAAAACCTTAGAAAACACTGGACTTGTCAATGAAAAATCAAAACCTAAAATATTTCAATTTGGAAATGTTACCACAGTGCCTCATGGGAGTTGTAGCTGGGTTGCCTCATGTGCCTATTCTCCTCTATAGGCCAGACTCCCTGGTCAGCCTATATCTCCTGTGATTTGCCATGGTCTCCCCTTTTGGTGATGGCATCATAGCAGATAAAGTTTGGCTGGGGAGCCCAACCTACAGAGAAGAGGACCATGAGGCATCCCCGCTATAACTCCCATGAGGCACTGCAGAGACATTTCTACATTCAAATAATTCTAGTTTTCAAGCCAAATTTTTATTTTTATTTTCAGGCACTGGATTATTGACCAAAAAAAAAAAATCTGCAGAAAGTTCACCCTTTTCATGAAAGAATTTTGTTACTGTTGTTGTTGGAAACCTATTTTTTTCCACTGGAAAACATTTTCAACCGAAAATTTTCACCCAGCCCTGGATGATCCCCCACATTTAGATTATACCTAACATAATCATCTTCCTTCCCCACTGTGTGTGGACTGTGTCACTCCTCATCTTTTCCTCGCTTTACTGCCTCAAACTCCAATTAACCACACTTACATGTCAAGTCCTACACAAGCTGTACTCTGTCTGCAGCTTTCCTTCCATTTTCTCCTACTTCTCCTCCTCCTCTCACCTCCTTCTCTTCTCAGCTCTGTGCCTTCTTTCTTGCTGCCCACTACTGGTTTTAGGGTGACCAGATGTCCCGATTTTATAGGGACAGTCCTGATTTTGGGGTCTTTTTCTTATATAGACTCCTATTACCCCCCACCCCCATCCCGATTTTTCACACTTTCTGTCTGGTCACCCTAACTGGTTTTGGGTTTACAGTGAGCCTCAGATGACTCAACCCTTGCATCCACACAGCATCTATTGTTCTCAATGGGGCTCTGCATAGACACAGGGGTCCACCCACACAGAGCTTATTGCAGGATCAGGGGCTATGCCTGGAAAACAAACTCTCTCCACTTCTCATCTGCCAAATGCTTCCTTGCTTCTCCTCCACATCTCTCTTTTAATCCCAGTTCTTCCCTGTGGGTCTCCTTTTCTATATGAGTTTCCTTGCCAATGACTTGTACACCCACTTATTTCCTTTTTTGAACTATAGCATGGGTTTTATCTGCTCCACCATCAGCGCTTCAAGGCAAGGACTGTATCTTAATCTGTGTTATGGAAGACACCATAGATGTGGATCCATATAATTCTTAGTATACATCACTAGTTATAATTATAGTTTCCAGGGACCCTGACAGTGTCTTTAGGGAAGTGAACTTTCAATGGGACAAGTTAAAAAAGTGACATGCTCCAGCCCTTACCTTGCCCTCAATCCGTGCATACAACTCTCATTGAGATCAATGGGGCTTGGGAGAGCAGATCAAGGACAGAATTTAGCCCTTAGATTACATTTACTGCAACAGTTAATGGGTCAAATTCAGTTCCTGTTGAAGTCACAGGGGTTTTCCCACAGACGTCAATGGAACCAGGATTAGGTCCATTGCATGTTGATTAGATATCACTTGGTTATTAAAAAAAACAAAAAACAAAAAACCAACCACACCAGTTTCTCTAGTTTAACTATCAAAGAGGACAAGGGGTTTAAATGCATAGTATCCTGCATCATTAAGAGTGTGATTTTTCAAAAGAGCTTATGGGAGTTAGGCACACAAATCCCATTGACATTCAATGGAAGTTGAATACCCAAATCCCTTGGGCTCCTTTGGGAACCCCAGCCTAAGGGGTACTCTAGCCATTAGCCTCGAATAACATACAATGCCTGCTCTGTTAAGTAGTAGGACAGTTATTGATTGTTTTTCATACTTAGTTCTTATTGCTCACTGTAAATAGTTGAGAAGTCAGCAGTTGCCAGCATTTATCACATAGTCATATTCTAAGTGCCTGGGGTTATTTCCTTTTCTACATATAGGGGAACATTGTGGTATATTAGAAACCACAGTCTAGTAACTATTGGCAGATGATGGCTTTTCATATAACAAACGCTGGAGAGCCCCTATTCCATTAAGTAGCTATCCTGTTATATGGCTCAATCCTACAGTCTTAATGTAAGTGAAATACTTGAGCAAAACTACCATTGACTTCAGTGGGTAAGGACAACCTGATCAGGACTCCAAAAAGTATTTATTTACCATAACACACGGTGGCAATATTTTAAAGGCAATGCCTACATGGACCACTGAAAGGATATTTAATGAAAAGCTAGCGTCATTATCCTCCTGTAATACAAGACTAGGAATATGAGGCCTGATTCAAAGCCCATGGAAGTCAATAGGAATCTTTCCATTGATTGCAATAGGTTATGGAGCAGTGCCATGAAAGCAAAAAGTTATTTTGTGCTTAATGTCACCAGGTCACTTTCTTGTTTCTTATTTATTCTTTTTAGCCCCTGGGGAACATTTGTTTTCAAAACAGAATTTTTGTAAACTGACAAGTCACCTGCAAGGAGAAAGCAATACACAATCCCAACCTCGTTTGTTCCCCTTGTAGTCTGCTTTTGCCAAAGTCTCCAATATCCTTTTCCTAGCTAAAGCTCAGAACCAGTACCCTGTCCTACTTCTCTTCGACTTGTCTGCCACCTTTCACCATGCTCTTCTTGAAGTCTCATCCTTCCTTGGCTTCCGTGATTCTGTCCTTTTTCAGTTCTCCTCCTACCTCTCCAATTGCTCTGTTAAAGGATCCTCTTCATCTATCCGCCAACTTTCTGTGGTGCTCCATGGGGCTCTGTCCTGGGTCCTTCTCTTCTCCCTTTACAGCCTCTCTCTAGGTATCTCATCCACAAACACAAATTCAACTACCATCCTTACGCTGATGACTCTTGGATCTACTTCTCTACTCCAGACTTTTCTCCTTGTGTCCAAACTAAAATGTCGGCCTGTTTCTCTGACATCTCCCTGTGGATATCTAGGGTCTCGATTTAGCCATTTTGGGCTTGTGCTGATCTCCTCCCAAGCTCTCCCCGCTGCCTCCTTTCTCAATCAGACCACCATCCGGCCTGTCACTAAGCATTATCTTCAACTCAGACGTCTCTCTAGGTCCTCACATCCAGGCTGTGTCTAAATCTAGCCAATTCTTAATATCACTAATATGCGGCCTTTCCTATCAATCCGCTCAGCTGAAGCACTCTTGATTACTACAACATCCTTCTCTCTGACCTTGACAAATGCAATATTACCCCGCTTATATCTATTCAGAATGCTGCTGCAAAGATCACGTTCTCAGCATATTGCTTTGACCATGTCACCCCTCTCTTTGCATCCCTTCCCCTTCTGTACTACATCAAACAAAGTGCTTGTATTCACTTCCAAGGCCCTTCATCCAATCCCCACCCTACCTATCAGCACTCATTCACTATACAGCTGTTGATTCTCATTTTCAATTGGCCCACGTTGCCAGTCTCCATCTTCCACTCACTAAATTTTCAAACAAGAACCTTTGTGCTTTCTCCCATGCTTGGGAGGAGCTCCCCATAAACATCCACAAAGCTGCCTCATTATCCTTTTTCAAATCCCTCCTTGAAACTCTCTTTTGCCAGGATGCCTACAAAAAACTTAACAGTTTGTCTGCTGATGTGCTGAGACCACTCTCATCATTGTGACTCCTTGCGTTTCCCGGTCTGGCTGTCTCCATTTGATGTCTCTTATCTTACCTTAGACTGAAGCTCCCTGGGGCAGGGACCATCTTTTTGTTCTATGTTTGTACAGCACCTAGCACAATAGGGTCCTGTTCCATGAGCAGGGCTCCTAGGTGCTACAGTAATATGAATAATAACACACACATGCATACACACAGACATACACACACACACACACACATATATGTGCATACACACACGTGAATAAACCCTGTTGAGAAACCCATTTCTAAAGAGGATTATCTGCCAAACCTGCAACTGGAAAACAAATATTGATGTAATGGCTCAGCAGCTAGTTGCAGATTTACTAACACAATGATTACAAAAACGCACTGTCTGAAAAGTGAAGCAAAGTAAGGAGGATTAGGAAGGGCAAGGACAACTGAATTAAAAATGCTCATCTTTTATTAATCATATACATTTTGCATAAGAAGATTATTTTTGCTAGCAGGGTCTAACAACACAATTACTCATCATAATCATTGCTACAGTTTGCCTACCATATAACAATTTAATGCTACGGTGCTAAAAACATCATCTTGCCACAGAACCCAGAATCTACCTCGACAAGCCTCACACAGAGATGTGCTTTCAATAGTTTTGGTGCTGTTTTCAGAAGCTAAGAACTCACATTTTGACCCGAATGTAGCTCATCATATCTCAGAATCCTGTTTTGGCCAATATTTAGTACTGTATGTGGCTGCGTGTTAGGGGTTAAGAAGGAAGCATCATACAATAGAATAGCTATCACTTTTACCCCTAGGCTACTGACCTATTGGATCTACCATTGTGCACCTCCTCTCACCCTCTGTCAGGCCTGCCAACTGTTTGCCAGTACCTTGAGGGAGAGGAGGTGGAGCTATAGCACCTCTACTCCATGTCCCACTTGGGGCCACTATCAACATCCAGCATGGGAGCAGACACTATGCACCCCAGCGTACGGGGACTGTAATTCCGCTTGGCACTTATATACTCAATATATAAAAACCACTTGGTACTCAATGCTTTTTTTTGCCTCTGTCTTCATGAACAAGGTCAGCTCCCAGACTACTGCACTGGGCAGCACAGTATGGGGAGGAGGTGACCAGCCCTCTGTGGAGAAAGAAGTGGTTCAGGACTATTTAGAAAAGCTGGATGAGCACAAGTCCATGGGGCCGGATGCACTGCATCTGAGGGTGCTAACGGAGTTGGCGGATGTGATTGCAGAGCCATTGGCCATTATCTTTGAAAACTCATGGTGATCGGGGGAGGTCCCGGATGACTGGAAAAAGGCTAATGTAGTGCCCACCTTTAAAAAAGGACAGGAGGAGGATCCAGGGAACTACAAGCCAGTCAGTCTCATCTCAGTCCCTGGAAAAATCACGGAGCAGGTCCTCAAGGAACCAATTCTGAAGCACTTAGAGGAGAGGAAAGTGATCAGGAACAGTCAGCATGGATTCACCAAGGGCAAGTCATGCCTGACTAACCTAATTGCCTTCTATGAGGAGATAACTGGCTCTGTGGATCGGGGAAAGCAGTGGACATGACTTTAGCAAAACTTTTGATACGGTCTCCCACAATATTTTTGCTGGCAAGTTAAAGAAGTATGGGCTGGATGATCGTCGGGCTCAACGAGTAGTGATCAATGGCTCCATGTCTAGTTGGCAGCCGGTATCAAGCGGAGTGCCTCAGAGGTCAGTCCAGGGGCCGGTTTTGTTCAATATCTTCATTAATGATCTAGAGGATGGCATGGATTGCACCCTCAGCAAGTTTGCAGATGACACTAAACTTGGAAGAATGGTAGATATGCTGGAGGGTAGGGATAGGATACAGAGGGACCTAGACAAATTAGAGGTTTGGGCCAAAATAAATCTGATGAGGTTCAACAAGGACAAGTGCTGAGTCCTGCACTTAGGATGGAAGAATCCCATGAACTGCTACAAACTAGGGACTGAGTGGCTAGGCAGTAGTTCTGCAGAAAAGGACCTAGGGGTTACAGTGGATGAGAAGCTGGATATAAGTCAAAAGTGTGCCCTTGTTGCCAAGAAGGCTAACAGCATTTTGGGCTGTATAAGTAGAAGCATTGCCAGCAGATCGAAGGACATGATCATTCCCCTCTATTCAGCATTGGTGAGGCCTCATCTGGAGTACTGTGTCCAGTTTTGGGCCCCACACTACAAGAAGGATGTGGAAAAATTGGAAAGAGTCCAGCGGAGGGCAACAAAAATGATTAGGGGGCTGGACACATGATTTATGAGGTGAGGCTGAGGTAACTGGGATTATTTAGTCTGCAGAAGAGAAGAATGAGGGGGGATTTGCTAGCTGCTTTCAACTACCTGAAAGAGGGTTCCAAAGAGGATGGATCTAGACTGTTCTCAGTGGTACCAGATGACAGAACAAGGAGTAATAGTCTCAAGTTGCAGTGGGGGAAGTTTAGGTTGGATATTAGGAAAAACTTTTTCACTAAGAGGGTGGTGAAGCACTGGAATGGGTTACCTAGGGAGATGGTGGAATCTCCTTCCTTAGAGGTTTTTAAGGTCAGGCTTGACAAAGCTCTGGCTGGGATGATTTCATAGAATCATAGAATCATAGAATTCAAGATCAGAAGGGACCATGATGATCATCTAGTCTGACCTCCTGCAAGATGCTTCGGAGGAAGGCGAAAAACCTCCAGGGCCACTGCCAATCTACCCTGGAGGAAAATTCCTTCCCGACCCCAAATATGGCGGTCAGCTGAACCCCGAGCATGCGGGCAAGACTCTCCAGCCATACCCTCTGGAAAAAGGCTAACAATATCCTATCATTGAGCCATTGTACTAATTACCAGTGTGGCACTTAATTGACCTATTGACTAAGCCCGTTATCCTATCATACCATCTCCTCCATAAACTTATCTAGCTTAATCTTAAAGTCATGGAGGTCCTTTGCCCCCACTGTTTCCTTTGGTAGGCTGTTCCAGAATTGCATTCCTCTGATGGTTAGAAACCTTCGTCTAATTTCAAGCCTAAATTTCCTGACTGACAATTTATATCCGTTTGTCCTCGTGTCCACATTAGCACTGAGCTGAAATAATTCCTCTCCTTCCCTGGTATTTATCCCTCTGATATATTTAAAGAGTGCAATCATATCTCCTCTTATCCTTCTTTTGGTTAAGGAAAACAAACCGAGCTCCTCAAGTCTCCTTTCATACGACAGGCTTTCCATTCCTCGGATCATTCTAGTGGCCCTTCTTTGTACCCGTTCCAGTTTGAATTCATCCTTCTTAAACATGGGAGACCAAAACTGCACACAATACTCCAAATGAGGTCTTACCAACGCCTTATATAACGGGACTAGCACCTCCTTATCCCTACTAGAAATACCTCGCCTAATGCATCCCAAGACCACATTAGCTTTTTTAACGGCCACATCACATTGCCTACTCATAGTCATCCTACGATCAACCAGGACTCCTAGGTCCTTCTCCTCCTCCGTTACTTCCAACTGGTGCGTCCCCAGCTTATAACTAAAGTTCTTGTTAGTCATCCCCAAATGCATAACCTTACACTTCTCACTATTGAATTTCATCCTGTTACTAATTTAGTTGGGAATTGGTCCTGCTTTGAGCAGGATGTTGGACTAGATGACCTCCTGAGGTCCCTTCCAACCCTGATATTCTATGATTCTATGATTATGCAGGGCATAGCCTGGGGAATGATCTTTGCATTGTGCCCCCACAGAGGAGCCCAGGAGTATCTGTCCCTAAGCAAAGACACTTAAAGAAAGGCTGGTCCTTTGCATCCAGAAAGGGCAGTTACTAATTCTGTATATAGCACCTACTGTTCACCATCATGACTGAGCACTTTCCAGGCAGACACACAGACAAAGACATCTGGTAAACACTAATGATGTGCATCTTTCTCTGGATTCAGTGACGATGATACTAGCCATGTTGCTCTTTTTTTTTTTTTTGGTGAGGACAACCTCAGAAGATTTAGAAATTCAAGCCCACCAGAGCTCAGATGTTCCTTCAGAACTTTTGAAGTTTCCCTGCTCTACCTCTTCCCTTCCTGCTGTATATCCATCAGCTCCCTCCAAACACTCAACCTACCACTGTTTATCTAGGTTCTTTGACCAGGCCCATCCCTGGGATATCAGAACACCCATCACTCCCTTTTCTGGAGTCCTCACAGGTTCCCCACCTTTAAATATCACATTATCCCTCTCTTTAGTCTTCCAGGTCTGACCCTGCACTGAATCATCTGACTCTATTGTTCAAATCTCTCATGATTTAGGGACTTCTTTGGGACTGAGAAGCTTCTTCCCTAACACTGGAAAAACTCCATCATCCCATATATTGAAGATAACAATGAGCCAGCACAGATTTCCACACTTCACAAGACCTCACTCAGGTTCTGGTGGTTCTACCATTGGAGCAGCTGGGGAACTACCTTGCTCCACAAAATGAGAAAATACCATTCAGGGTAAATCAAATTTACTTTAGCTTTTCGTTTACCAGGAAAGCTCTCCCAGAATAAGTCTCTAGGGGAGGGCAACTGTTCTGAGGCTCAGGCTGCATGGCAGTATCCAGGAGAGGCTCCACAGAAGCAGAAATGGGACTTCACTGAGTAGTCTGGTAGCCCCAGTGGAGTACTGCAGGGCTTGTTCAAAAAAGCCTTTAAATTATTGAGCAAACACGCAGCAGAGGCATATTAGAAGTGTGACCCAGAGTTACCGTTGAGGTCTGAGAACACTTCCCTGAATCTTTTCCAAACTAAAAATAATAATAAAAAAAAGAGTTTAGAGATTCCTATATCTTCAGAACCTGAGGGCTCATCCCAAAATTTCTGACACAAAATATTTTATTATTACTGCAGGTGGTGTTGATTGCACAATGAAACTGCCTTTGTTTGGCTTAGAATGTAACCTACAACTGTAAGGAGAGCAGCCTCAATTCCATCTTTGGCTACCTTTCTACCTTGCATCTTTCTGGGAGCCTTCTCACTGATGCGGCCTTTGAAGTCCACCTTCTCTCAGCGTCTAGCACAAACATCATTAATGTTGGGGCAGTTTACATCAGAACCCAGAGCCATGGAGGCTGGTGTCACAGGTTGAAACTCATTAGGCAAACGACTTTTGATAGTTCAACAATTTGAAAGTATCTAATTAACTCAGCAGGGGGTGTGCTGATTTTAATATTCCAAGCCTCAGATTGGGTAATGTCTTGTTAAAGATTCAGCTTCCATGAAACTTGAAAATGGCTCTTTCATTTTCACTGGAGAGAGGTGTGGGCATTAATAGCTGTATCCTAGAGCCTGATAGATTTTTGGCAGACCAGAATCTTTGAGGCTGAAGTCACCATAAATTACACCTGCTCATTGATCAACTTACAATGTGTCTGTTGTAAAACTGTGACTTCTTATAGCATCAGGCAGGCCCAACCTTAGCAAGTCAGAGGCTTAGGGACACCCAGAGCATGGGGATGCATCCCCGACCATCTTGGTAAATAGCCATCGATGGACCTATCCACCAGGAACTTATCTAATTCTTTTTTGAACCCAGTTATATTTTTTGTCTTCACAACACCCCCTGGCAAAAAGAAACAGCCAGGTTGGCTGTGACCCTCATTTCATGAGACAGACACACTGTCAGCTTGCCTCCTAGGTGAAGGATTCTGTGTGGGGTTTTTTTTGCCCTCTTACTCCTCCCCCGATATACTAATCTCATCCTTTGTCTTTATTCATAAACAGGACACCCCCAGCTATTTGTTTCATCTTGTAGACTTCCTTTCTAGTACATTGCATAATCTCTTCCTTTACCTATGCAAACAGGCCTACACATTGTGGGGCACACAATACACAAGTGACCAGGCAGGGAGATAGGAACATTTCCAAGGTAACAGGTGCCTTTCAGGCAGGAGGTGATCTGCCTAAACTCTAAGACCTTAAGAACCTACCTTTTCAGTAGAGATACATAACTCCTTAAATATGATCTGTACACACACTTTGCAATGATCATGATGACCAGTGGGCAACGGGCTCTCACACGCCATGGTTTGTTGAACTATTATGCATATATCCAATCCAGGGCATCTCTGTAAAACCCTACATATTCCCTGAGTCCTCTGCTAGTTGGCATCAAGGGGTCTCTGGGTCTCACCACACACTGGGAGCTCTGGGCCAAGTTCTACCCACAGTTACTCCTGGAAAAACCTATAGAGTCCAACAGGGTTCCTTGGGTGTAACTATGGGAAATATTTGGCCATGGGTGTGTGATATAGGGACAAAGGGTAGTAAATAGACTGCCCTCGACTCAGGATGCATTGTGACTCAAACACCTCTGCAGTACAGTTCCTCCCATGCTTCCTCTTTTCTTCAGAGTGGTAGTAATTTACTCCTGACCTGTACCACACCGGCACATTACAACATTCCCAGTTCAGTCAAGTTGTTCTTCTCCACTGGCCAGCGTGTCCAGAGGGTGGCACCCATTCCTCACTCGCACCCTGTTGACCAGCTCTGCAGAGGACATAAACAGGTGCACAGTACCCACTTACTCCTGCATGCCTTGACCCCAGGCTCAGGTAGTCCATGGAGAGGTGTGTCCTACTCTCTTTCATACCTCTGTGTGGTTGTACAGCACAAGTCACAAGCTGACCCCAGGAAAAGCAAGAGACTGCCCATAATGCCCTTGCAGAGATGATTAATGAAGCTAACCCTCCCATGCACATTTTACCTATAGAAACGCTGTTTACCGTGTGTGTGTCAACAGCCAGACATGGAAGATTGTGCGGTGCCATCTGTTGTATTTCGTTTCAGATCAAGGCAGTGACGCGGAGGTTTAATGGAGTTATTTTTGTGCTCAGTGCTACTGCTACACAGAATGGTAATTAAGAGGGGTGAGCACTGGACTGGAAGGCAATATGCGTGAGACTCGTGGAAGTAGCCCTGAAGCTATAATAGTACTGAAAACAAGTTCTGTTACTTAGAGCTTCAGTAAATCAAGTTCATGGAAGGTGAGGGTGGCAGAGGGTTTGGTTTGTTTTTTTCAGCTGTAGTATCATCATTAGAGGGTCCTCAAGACTATCTTGTGGTCGAAGCTGCATTCATATTTCAGAGATAAGAGGTGAGTGGGAAGAGCTTTTATTTTTAATGGAGAAGTCTCCAGTTCTTTTAATTTTGTTTTGATAAGAAAATGCCGCATGAGTTGCTTCTCTCTTCAGAAAAGAAAAAATACAAGTGTGTGAGGAGCCACAAATGTGGTATATAACTTCAGAGTGGCTCTTGGCTTATTGTGAATGACTTGTTTTGGAAACAGAGGGACAGATGCAAAACAACGGGCAATGTTTGAAAATTCCAGTCACTGGCTCCATGCCCTCAATGAAGGAAAGGACAGGAACTAGCAGCCAGAAAACTATGAGATGCCCTGGTATGAAGAAGATGACAGGAAGAACGGTTGTGTGGTTGAGGGAATGGACTGGGATGCAGGAGATCTGGGTTTAATTTCCAGGCCTCTAGCGCAGACTTCCTGTGGGATCTTGGGCAAGTTATCTATTCTCTTTGGGCCTCAGTTCCCAGTCTCCAAAATGGAAACAAACAAATCTGCCTTTCTCTCACCTTTTGTCTGGCTTTTCTATTTTGACTGCAAGCTCTTCAAGGCAGGGGCCTGGTTGGGGCCTACCAGAGTAGGAAGGCGAGTGTTAACATGATACAGCAGGAAATGTCTTAAATGACCTCCATTTCTTTGGCTTTACTTACTTCAAATACTTAATTTCAGCATGTCAGGGTCTGCACCCTCACTTGAAACTGGGGGGTTTCAAAGTGAGGACCCGCATGTCTTCCCCCACCCCAAAATCCTAGGGTAGGTCTCCCCTTTTGCTGCCACCACCTCGGTCAATTACGTGGGCCGGGACACCCCTGTTTCCCCCCTGTCTCCCTTCAAAGACACTCCCTGGGAACACTGATCAACTCACAGAGGAGGAACCTTCCCCCTCCCCTCTCCTCCCTCTCTCCTAGCCACTCTGGAGAGATATACACCGATTCAACTCTGTGAATCACTGAGAGAGAGTGTCTTAGCCCCTTCCCCGATCCACAGTAGAAGGGATTTAATCAAATCTTTATAGAAAGAATTTATTAAAAGAAAAACAAGAAAATACAGAATCTCTATGAGTCCAAGCTGGACACTCATAGGGTATAACCTTGCTAAGTTCTGGACAGAATCCTCTCTCTTTCTCAGTACAACCAGTACAAGCAGAATTAAGAATAATCAATAACAAACACACAGAATTGCAAACATAGGATTATTAGATAAGGACACAAAGTATCTTTCTAATACTCACTATCTTGACTAGAAGAAATTAGTTCAGAAAGGTGGAAGCTGGTAGACTTGATTAAAACATCTGGACTCTTGTAACTCCAGACGGCTAAAGACAATACACACACACACAGAGGGAAAAAGTTCCCTCCTAGGAATTTCAAATTCTCTTCCCTGATTGGTCCTCAGGTCAGGTGCCCACCAGGTACTATGCTTTAACCCTTTACTAACTATTCATGACACAGCATCTAACACCTCTCTCTTAGGTTCTAAGTGCCCTTGACAAATTACTAAAAACATGATGTGACAGAGATGGAAACAGCAGTAACAAACCACCTACTTCTCCCTCTCCAAGAGAAACCACAGAATTAAAACGTCCCCACCTCAGCTCTCACAAAACCTAATCCAGATTACTCCCAACCTCAAACTTTCCCACGTTAATAAAATGTCCTTTCCAGAAAGACGACAACAGCCCAATTGTTTTAATGCCAATATGTCTTCTCTCAAACTGCCTTTGTTTTACATGATTCCTGTGGTAATGTGAGTAGTTTGCGTAGCAGTGGTTTTTGCCCCTTCATGGGTACTCACAGTGGAAAATTAGGCCCCTCTTTCCCTAGGTAAATGTGCTGCTTGTCTAGATGTTGAAGTCAGATTGGCCACTCTATATAATACTGGCTTTTTCAACAAAGCAATTTATTACTAACTGCAAGAAAGAAACCCTCATAATAGCAAAATAGTGATGAGAACAACATTATTTGTCAGACTCTGAGCCTGGTTCTCCTCTCACATCATATTTACACTCAAATAAATTTATTGTGCCCGATTCTCCATTGACTTGCACCTGGTATAGCCATTTACACCTGTGCAAACAAAGGGAGTGTAATAGTGGGTGTAAACCACTACCATTTTGATTCAATAGTATTTTACATAGGTGGAAAATATCATTCATGTTGGAAAGCCGTGGAGAATCAGGCTTACTCCAGACTTCACTGGAATTACTATTGGCATACAGTTAGGCATATCAGAATTGCAATACAAAGTTCTTTGCTTTCTGATACAAGTTAGCTTCATGGAGCCACAATGAACAACAAAAGTCATCCCATTGAAAGAATGAATCATTTTGTAAAGGATGAATCGCATTGTAAAGGCTGAAGGACAGAAAATAGGATTTTCTTGAGGAGAGATGCAGATAACGTGTAAAGAAGAACACTAACAACATTACTGTTTCTATCAAATGGTCCCATTCAGTCTGTTATATGAAGGAGACTTATTTCCCCTTACAGATCTGACATCCCAGCCGTGCAAGGTCTTTCTCACATGATTTCAGTGGGACTATTCAAAAGGTACATGCCATTTCTAGTCATTTTCAAAAGGCAGAGGACTGCAGGACTGGCCCCAGAATTAGCAAATCCAATCATCAGTGGACGTTAGTGACAGATTAATGGGAAAAAATTATATCTGAATTCTGAAATGTGCAAATTACATAATCACATCAAAGTCAGCAAGACATTGTACAGAGGACGGGAACCAAATGTACTTGTTCCACAGGCAACCTTAAATATTGTAATTTTACAGTTTTGTACTGTGTTGTACCATGGTAACCATCTGACATCTCATCTAGTAACTCAGTGGAGTATTTAAAAAAACCCACTTATCTAAATTTTAAGCAGTCTACCTCTGTAGTGGAGAAAGTCAACTGTTCCTCTATCAAGGACCTGTAGCTCACCCTTGTAGAGGAATAGGCTCAACGGGGCAGATCCTCAGCTGGTGTAAATCAGCATAACCCTACTGTCTTATATGAAGCCTTGCTAAATAACACTAGTTGAGCATCTGGCAAAAAGAGTTGATAGGATCCTAACATACATGGAAAAGACCTAATTCAGAACAGGGAGGCACGTGTCCAAGGCACGGTTGCTTTAATGACAACAGCAAGAGTTATTCCCCTGTCAATGTGTCCTGTACTGGTAAAAGTGAAAGGATTGTGCATGGAAGACGCACAGGGAAAATATTCAAGTTTTCATGCAAGGAAGATGCCTAGTTAATGACACTCCTGAATATTTCGTCCATGGGCATTGCACTTTGGCCATTACAGCATGCATATAAATGTCACGGTAATTGGTACATTGGGCCAGATCCAAAACTCACTGAAGGACTCCCACTGAGTTCACTGGACTTTGGATCAAGTTAATTTAGAGAGGAATGAAGACCTCCAGTTATACAGGCTTCTTGATGATGCCCAGTGAAGAGTCCATGATTACTTAATGTATCTACCTCACTTGCTGCTATAGAGGCCCAAAGTGAAAGTAACTCCCCAAAAGCGCTTGGCTATTGCAATTGTCCCCTTTTGCATTAAAAAGTGTTAGTATCTTTTAACTTTGTCAAGCTGAATCTCAGTAACTACTTGGAACATTAAGCTCACATCACCAAGAACAATAAGTCCCAGGGAGAAAACAAATTCACTCTCTCTCACTACAGTTTTTAGCTTGCTTTAAAACCCACCTTTAAAAGCTTTGCTGAATAGATGGATTCACAGACTTTAGGGCCAGAAGGACCATTGGGAGTCTCACCTCCTGCATGTCGCAAGCAACAGAACCTCACCCACTCCCTCTTATAATAGACCCATAACCTCTGGCTGAATTACTGAAGTTCTCAAATCATGATTTAAAGACTTCACATTACATAGAATCCATCCTTTACACTAGTTTGAGCCAGCAAGGGACCCATGCCCTATGCTGCAGAGGAAGGCAAAAAAAAACACACCCAGGGTCTCTGGACATTCCCCAGTCATCTGCATTTCTATCAGTGATGGGATGAGTGCCTTTAAGCTGAACCTTGTTAATTCTCTTATGAGCTTACATTCAAAAGGCTCAAAAGGCTTATCTTCTTATCTGATACTTCACTATGACAGAATAAACAGCTCTAAACAACGGTTGAGCCCACCAGTAATTTACCTTGTCAAGAAAAGATTAACGGTGGTATTCTCATGTCTAATTTGTGTCTCCTTTTGTGCAGTAACCTATCTGGTGGTTTACCTGCCCAGCTATTCACAGTGTAGACCCATCAAGACAAGAATTTAAACATTTACAGGAAGAAAGGCATGTGTTGATAGGAGTGGTACCCATTTCCATCTAACAGAGGAAGTACAATGACATTTCATACAATTACAGTGGAAAATTGGTTACAACCTTAACTATCGTAAAAAAGTCTCACTACAATTCAGTTAGGCTTGTATTTAAAACTAATACAAACAGTACACATGAGCTTGCAATTTTTTGCTTCTTTATTCAGTTCCAGGCTTATTTTCCTGCTCTCCCGAGATTTAACAAAAATCTAAGAAGTTTGTTTCACGGGATGCATGTGGAAAATTCTGTTATGCGGCATGTTTGGAAATATCCCGCTTTCCCTCTGCTGCTTCTAACCACATCAGTAGGCAGATTCTCACTTCCTCATACATATTCCCTCTTAAGGGACCCTCTCCCCATTTTGGCTGATAGCATCTCTTCCTGCATCACTTTCAATTGTTTGTAGCTATAATAGGCAGTCATCCTGCAGTCAGATCTGCACAGGTGAACTCTTATGCCTGTGGGGAAATAAATTTACTGTAAATGTATCTGCATGGTTGCAAAGGCAGATCCAATTACCTTAGATGATATGCTCTGCAGAGCAAGAATTGTGTCTTTATTCTCTTTGTAAAATGCCATGCACACCCACATAGCAGAGTTAAGTAATAACAACAACAAACAACAACATCCTTCAATGCAGACATTACATCATCACGAAGTATCCCATTACCTTCAGGGAAATTAATGGACTTTACATTAGTGGAAATTCTTGTTTATTCTATGAACTATATATTTGAAGCTATAGCCAACAGTCTGAGGGTCTCATTGTGCTTCTTACTGTCTGTCCATTACACATTAAACATCATAATAGAAAAGGCAGACATTAAGAGCAGAAATTCTAGTCCCCCTACTCTGGCTAAGCTATTTCCAACTGAAAGAAACAATGGGTTATCTATACAACAATTTCCACTACCTTAAGACAGAAGAACTTCATCTTCAGTGAAACCTGCCAGTACTAGTTATTGAGAGAATTCATTCTTCTACAGTGAAAATTATTCTGCAATAACTTTGACATTATTACAATTCAAGATATATAATTTTATGATAGATCAAAAGCCTAGGAAATTGTTGGGGGGAGAAGAGAATGAAATAGTCTCAGTTGAAATCAGGGCTATCATGGCATTAAAGGTTACATATAAAGAGTAAGGCCTTGTCTACGCAGAAGGAAACATTTGGCTAAACCAGGTTTAAACATGGTTTAAAAAAACACCCTTAGGATAACAAAGCACAGTTTGCATAACCATTATGGATGGGACACAACTGGTTTCTAAACATGGTTTGTAAAACTTTCTCCAGACCACACTGGTTCTTAGATTATCCCTTTATTCCAGCCAGAAATTCAGAGCCAGATTCTCTGTTCCTCCTGAGCTCTACTTACTGCAGACAATAAGCCACTTTTTCTCCCAACCCATATTCTGGGATTTACCCAGACCCCAAGACAAATTAGAGCAAATTCAGGGCTGCTCTAACCTCAGCTGCAACAGCCTCCTGGTGCCCTTTTAGTAGCCAACAATAGCCGTAGTGCAGTGCACGCACCCTGGATATGCCATCTAAGCCAGGGTTGGTAGAAGGGGGCAGGACAGAGCTGTCCCAACAGCTCTGTAGTGCTTAGGGAGCTCCCTCATGTTAGACTATTCGCTGGTTCTGTGAGATATACAATCCATTATTGATGCAGGAGCAATGTAAAGGGACTAGAGAGGAATACTGGTTTGGAAAAAAGGGATTTCCCCAGAGTGCTGATGGGACCTACAAGTGTGAGAACAGTCTGCGGCTTCCTTTATTATAAACCCATCAACTCATTGGCATAAAGCCTGCGCTACTAGGGATTCTAAAGTGCATGTTTGAGAGCCATTATGAGGGAGTCAGAATCCAGGAAAGTGGGCCTGAAAGGTAGGGAGAAAAAGGGTGAAGTCATAAGAATATTTTTCTTGATTAAATAGCCCTAAATGGGCATCTCTGTTTATTTACCTGTGTTCGCACTCCGCACTACTCCCTTTGCTACACAAATTTCTGTTCAAACACAGACCGGTCATTGCATCTGGAACAGCGAAGTTCAAATGCATTAGCTGCAAGACAAGGACACACAGGTATTTCAAACTATGTCATCATCAACACAGAGGCACAGTCATATTTCTGAGGGTGAGGAGATTGTTTTGTCAGATAGCAGCACATGGCAGTTCAGTAACATATTGTAGTGTACACTGCTAGAGCCATGCCTGAACATAAAAAGCAGAGTGATTTGTTTAGAGAATGTGTTTTGCATACTGTAAAGCTTTGTAGGTGAAATTCACCCCTTTGCAGAGGGGTAGCAGAAGACCCATGGACCACCTACATCCACTTAAAAGGGTTTCAGTCCAAAAGGTCTTTAAGGAGTGTGGCAAATTGCCGGCACTAGTATGATGGGTCTTGCGCTTTCTCTTCTTGGGTGTGGGGGGGTGTCAGGGCACTGTTTCTTGCCCCTGAACTGGGGTTTTAACTGCCCCACTAGTGTCCTAGAGGAGGAGAGTGGAGAGGGAGGGACTCGGGTTCCTTCCCCTGGGCTACTTCCCTCTCCTGCCTTCAGCTTGTGGGGGCTTCCTGCCCTCCCTCTGCACAAGCCAGGTGTCCCTTTACCTAGGGTCTTGGTCTTCTTAGCCCACCACAGCACTTCTCCAAATTTTCCTCTGCTTCCCTCCAAACTGTTTTCTGCTCCAACACCAATTCACTCTGCTCCAACTCCTCCAAACTGCTCTCTAGGCTCCCTTCTAACCCTCTCCTGCTGCCCTCTGGTCATGCTGTATCACAGGAGGCTTTGAGAGGACTTAGGTGCTAGTGCTTATATTGTCTGCTGGCCTTCATCTTGTCATGGTGATGGACAAACACTGAGATATCTAGAATAAGTTAGTGGATTAGAGACAGGCCCAAACCAAAACTGTGGAGAAGCGTGGATTCACACCCAGATCCAAACTTCACAGCAATATCCTATCTCTATAGCAGGCAGAACAAGAACTGTGGACACAAATAACTCCCTCCAAGCTTTGAAAAAAGCTCTCCTACAGATCCAAGCTAACTCCCAGGCCACAGGTAGAGGTGGCCCATCTCACAAATGGATTAGATCAGATGTTCTCTACCTGAGGGTTACAGCCCCCAATACATGCTAGGTGACTACTCTTACCATGTTGTTAAATGGGAGATGGGCCAGGACCAAGCTAGATGGGAGCAGGTGGAATAGGTTGAGAAATGCTATATCTAACACCATCATAGTATACCTTATACAAAGGTTATTCCAGGCTCACAATCACTGCAGATTGTTTCCTAGTTTTATCTTTTTCCTGCATATAGAAAATTATTGTATGGCACACTTTAAATGAAAGGAATGATACAGACACTTCATCACAGTGTTGATACAAGTTGAAGAACTGATTGCTATTTGGTATATTTGCCTGAGGAATGTAGAGGAAGACTGAAATTTTCCCTCTCTAATTTGTTACCTGACTCTAAATGTTCAGTAATTTCCTATCCTTGTGATGTGTTTTCCCCTTCATGTTATGATTTTTGTGTAGTTTGCATTATTATTTGCTACCAGAGAACAGAGTGCAGCATGCGATTTACCTTGCTCTCCATCTTCAAGACAGTTGTGAGGCTTCTCTTTCTCATGGAAATTCATAGATAAATCACTCAGCATGTTTGCTATTTAGCCCATGTATGTAATATTTCATTTTTATGATACTAAATTATATCATGACCTCAAGGCATGAGATGCAATAAACTGCATGATAGCCAACTTTTTATACTGGAGGCCTTCACTATTTCAGTATAATATAAATATTGAGCATATGAATTTCAGGGAGAAGGTCCCATTTAGGAAGATCAAAGAAGTCTGCTCATTTTAGAGTCACAGCCTATCATTAATTCACTCCACTGATAACTCCAAAGGGAAATCCAGGTAAAGACTGATGATGTCATAAGGCCTAATATTCTGCTTCAGTTCTCCCCTAGCATAGACCCATCAACCTTGCTATCTACAATTATTGTTGATAAATTATGTTCCACAGCAGGTAATCACGTGTATTGCTAGTGCTGATAGGGACAATAAAAAAGATGAACTTCCATGCACCTGCTAGGTGAGCATGACCTGATACCCTAGACAGACAACCACCATTGAGTCTGCTCAGAGAAGCGAGATGCACTCATTTTAAAGTGTCCCTCTAAATGTGGAAGTACCTAATCTGCCACCAGAGCTCTATCGGTCCAATAAAAGATATTATCTCACCTACCTTGGCTCTCTAATATCCTGGGACACGGCTACTGCTCACCACATACCTTTAGCAGTGTTAGCCAATATCATTAACACAAAACAGTGAAGAATGTGGGGGTTCGTACTGGTTGTCTGAAATGGGATGAATTCAACCTGAGTAATTCCACTGACCTTAGTCTACTAGGCACAGATGGCATTTCACTTTAACCGCTGACAGTGAATTAAGGACCAAATCCAGCCCCACGTCCATAGCTGCGGAAGGCCCAGGGGAATGGAACCGGTAAGGTTCCGAGCAAAGGGAGGTGCATGTGAGAGCATCATGCAGAGACCGTATACCCTTGAGTGGCCTGCACTCAGATTTCCGCAGCAGCAGTGGGAGCATGGGCCCCATGAATCACTGTTACACAATCCCTTGTCCTGTAAGGGGCTGAATAAGGGCATTCAGAGGCCAATCCAATCTTTTGGGCTGCAGTAGCCTTCTCAGAGCATCTCCAGAGTCACTTCATGGTCTGGTAGGGTAGATTTCCTGCCCTCACACTCTCTTACATATCTACCCAGCAAGAAAGTTGCTTTGGCAGAAAGTTTGCCTCTAAGTGCTGAGTCACACATCCCAAAAGTAGCAGAGGATTAATACATGTTATTTATTTTAATTTTGCTTATCAGGGGGAAAAATGTTTCTATTGCTCTGAAGTGGGACTTAGAGATGGTTGGAATGATCAGTTGCAGAGTTCTTAAAGTCTGATTGCTGGTGTGTTTCAGCTATTGTATGCTAAAAAGATTTAAGGGAAACGTGGCTTAGTGTTCTACACAAAGGAACTCCTGGGTTTTAATGACCATTGCACAACTCACCGCATGGCCAATTTGTGTTTGAGTTATTAAGAGCAGGTAACAATATATTTCAATAAGAGTGGGCTGAACTGAGCCCTGACATAACTCACTGATGCACTCCAGTTAAATAAATAGTTGCACTAAGAATGAATTTGACCCTATATATATATATATACACACACACACACACAAACAGAGTTTTCTTAATCCATATGCTGTGAAATTGCCCTTTGAATGGCATATTCTTATTATTTTTAATAATAATTTCCCATTTTTTCCAACCATTTTTCTATTCTTCAGTTGAACAGGCTTGGGAAGGATAAAAATAGAAACCACTCTTTTGCAAATAATAGCAGTTATTGTGTCCTTTTACCATGTTACTCAAGGTTGTTCCTGCAGTATTTTGAAAATCATTTTGCACAGATCCCAAATAACATCCAAATACCTCGATTTTTGATATTGCAATAGCAAGATTCAGTATGGAAATGACCTGCTGAGAACCTAAGGGAGAACTAATTCCTTTTCACTTGTCTAACTTGGGCTAAATTAGTGTGCTGTAATATTACAAGTAAAGCGCTAGAGAGGACAGAAACTCAGCTGATGTAAATTGTGTAGCACCTGTTAAGAGCTGCTGTAAAGAATTACCCAGAGGAAGTCTTAAGAACGGCCATATTGGGTCAGGATAATAGTCCATCTAGCCTAGTATCCTGTCTGACAATGGTCAGTACCAAAGGGAATGAACAGAACAGAGCAATTTCAAGTGCTCCATCCCCTGTTGTCCAGTCCCAACTTCTGGAGGTTGGAGGTTTAGGGACACCTGGAGCACAGGATTGTCTACCTGACCATCTTAGCTAATAGATCCATCAATGATTATCTTCCATGAACTTTCTAATTTTTTGGTGAACCCAGTTATACTTTTGGCCTTCACAACATCCCCTGGCAATGAGTTTCACAGGCTGACTGTGTGTTGTGTGTAGAAGTACTTCCTTTTGTTTGTTTAAAACCTGCTGCCTATTAATTTCAGCAGGTGACCCCTGGTTCTTGTGTTATGTGAATAACACTTCCCTATTCACTTTCTCTACACCACTCACAATTTCATAGACCTCTTTCAACCCTTCCCCCTTAGTCATCTCTTTTTCTAAGCTGACCAGTCCCAGACTTTTTAAATCTCTCCTTGTATGGAAGCTGTTCCATATCCCTGATCATTTTTGTTGCCCTTCCCTGTACCCTTTGCAATTCCAATATATCTTGGCTGAGATGGGTCAACCAGAACTGCAGGCAGTATTCAGAGTGTGAGAATAGTGGCATTATGCTGTTTTCTACCTTATTATCTGTCCCTTTCCTAGGGGTTCCTAACATTGTGTTAGCTTTTTTGACTGCTGCTACGCACTGAGGGGCTCTTTCATAGATTTCGGTTCCTCACCTTGATGTCACTATGGGTTGCAAGGCTCTAATTTGCAGTTCACAATGACAAACTTTGGAACTATGCTTCACATTCTTGAGCGCCATCTACTGGCACCATAACTATTTACTTTCTATACTGATCTAGAGCCATGCTGCGACTGCTCCATACAGCTCAGTGACTCTGCATTGATTTACGGCGTTGAGGCTCTGACCTACTGGCTTTAACTAAGAGATTGTCATTTGCCAGTAGCATAAGGCTGCCGAAAAGAGAGAGCCTTTGACTCAGTTCTCCACTGTAAAGGTCAGTCATTACAGACAGGGTGCCAAGCTCTGCCCTTTGATTCTGGTGTGCCTGGCCCAAGTTAAACCCTGAAGGGGGATGCTACTAGTGGATAACATTCCCCCCAACAGACAACCAGGTGCAGCAGAGCCTCACAACACCACATCCCTTCTGTCCAATCATCAATCAGGCAAAGCTCCCTCCCTCCCTGACCCATTTCCCTTTTCATCCCCTAACAGGTCCCCTCCCCTGGTCAGCACACATCTGGCAAAGGAGGGAGCGGCGGGTGGTGAAGCTGGCAGCTGAGTCACCCCCATCACTTTTACACTGGTTGCAAATTCCCCCTATGCAGGAATCTCCAGAACATTCAACAGTCAGTTTAAGTTCATTTTGCACTGTGTGAAAAGTGTAAAGAGAACTTAGCAGACTGAAGAACCCAGCTCTTTGAATCCAGGTCTGCGGATCTCTGCAGAGTCAACCATTACAAATGATTGAGGGCAGAGATGCAGCAAAAATTAATTGCTGGTAAAACTCCTCAGCTGCTCGTCACTCGGGTATATTTTCAAATTCCTAAGAAGCGTAGGAAGCAGCAGTAAAGTTTGTAGTTTATGCATGGATCTGTATGAACTAGGTTAAGCTATTGCTTTCTCTTTCCAAGAATTTGGTCAATTGAATCCAATTTTGAAAGCTTGGGAGAATAATTTCAAATATAAAGGATTCCCGACTCTTTCTGCGTCTTCACGCTCTCCTGACACTGGCATTATTTACCCACATGTTGCCAGTAATTAGGAGTTAGATTATAAACTAATAGCAAACCAACTTCCTTGGTTAATTTAAGGAGGTAAAAGGTCTAGGGAACCCTTGCAAATCCTGTTTTAAAGTGCAATTTTTTTAAACTAAAACATCCATTAAATGAACAGTAGCCCATACAGCCAGCGCATTTTATTCTTTGGGGAAAGAGTCAGTGTCAGCCATGTGGGCAGTCATTCCTAATGGTTAGAGCAGAATTCAGAGCCAAGCATCAGAGCTGGAGTCAGAGGCCAGGTGCCAGAGCCTAGGATAATGGTTAGAGCAGAATTCAGAGCCAAGCGTCAGAACTGGAGTCAGAGGCCAGGTGCCAGACCCTGGGATAATGGTTAGAGCAGAATTCAGAGCCAAGCATCAGAGCTGGAGTCAGAGGCCAGGTGCCAGAGCCTAGGATGAAAGCCAGTCAGGAACTGGATCGAGGGCTAGAACCAGTTTACCTGGAGTGAAGCAAGGCAGGAGCAAGGCTGGGTCCAAGGCTGGAAAAAGGCAGACGTTAACACTACCATGAGTTTGACCACCTTGCTGCTGGTCTTAAGAGCAAGTCTGATGATCCCCTCAGCCAATCGGGGAAGGGGGATTGGGCCAATCAAATGGCTCCATTTGGGCCCAGCCCTGCTCATCAGACTGCCTCGGGGGTAAGCCAGTGGATCGTTACTGCTAACAGTCAGTTTACAGTATGAAAATCAAAAACAAAGTGCCATCATCACATATTTTCTATATTCTTCAACATAGTGTCCATCAGTGTACTCGAAATATCATGAAAGTTGGCCTGTTTCACTGAACACTTTAAATACAATTCATGTGCTGTCAAAGACCATACACTGCACTGTGCGCTCTTCATACAGTATCGAACATATGTGGAAAACACACTGCTTTCCCCTCTGAATTTACAACAGTGTCAGCCAACAGTGACATGGTGCCAGCTATTCAGGTCTTTAAATAGATATTTATTCGTGCTTGCCTGTGGAGTTACCATAAGCCCCGAGAAAGGGCAGCCCACAGTTTTGCTGCCCAAGAAGCCGACCAAGTACCAGACTGTCACAATCTGGTCCCTGCTTTCCTCTCTGCTCCAGCATGAGGGGGGCTGCTCTCTCCATGGTGCTGTCATCTGCAGCGTATCTAGTCAGAGCAGGAGTATCGGGGGTGCTTTCCTCCCGCACCTTCCTCCCTTGCTCAGGTACCAAGAGTGCGCCATAATCTCACCCTGTATGATTAACAAGCCATCCAATGCATCTGAAAATCCATAAAATGATGACAGATGGCAGGGATGTCAAGAGCCAGTAAATGGGACTTGTTTCCTATCTGTTTATTCCTGGAAACAGCCTTGCCTTATAGTATTTGCTCATCCCCAGAAGACATTATTCTACTGCTGAAAAGGATGTTAGCTGCTGCAAGAGGCCCTCTTGGTGCCTGGCACGCTCGTACTGGCAAATGTCTCAAGAACGGATCGCTAATCCCACCCTCACAGATGTTGGTTGTCTTTTACAATGACAGCCAGGCCATATGTGGAGAGAACATCAAAAGGAAGCCTAGAAGGACAGGCAACGTGCCAACAAAAAGAATCCTTTTGGGCCATCAGGAAGAACAGAAGGCACTTGAAAATCCCACGATCTGTCGCTCTCCATCAGCCAATATTATATATGTAACCAAGTTTCTGAATATATAAACGAAGAAGTCATTCTGTTTGGGTATTTATAGGTTGGACATGATCTGCTGGCTTGGTGTTTTGACAGCTTAATCATGTGAGAGAAAGGAGGAGAGCGGGAAAACAACCCAAACCACTACACTAATGAGTGCTGGAAGGCATCAGGATTTTGCTGAGTGGCCCATTATTGGTCTTGCAATGTCAGCAAAGGGCACCCTCTATTAACAAACTGAAGCTGAATCCCTGCACAATAACACAGCAAGAGACAAAAATCTGCCAGAGTTCGCTTCAGGAGGGGGAGAGGGAAGACACATAAACCACTGAACTATAATAACGAAACCCCGTGTGCACTAGTGTTCTGTTTTCAGTAGGGAGCGATCTTCAACTCACGTGAGCAGCCAATGGAAGAAAAATGACTGGACTACTGCCATCGTTTATGTAAATGGCTGGCAACAAAGACTGCTGAAAAAGAACACCTAGACTGAGTTCACAGAATAAGCAGTTTAAAAATGTCACTAAAAGGAAGTGACCCTCCTTCTCTGTAAGTAGTTTTAGCTTTGGCCCCACAACCGTTCAGTCATCAACATCCTCTGGTGACATTTTCTGAATAAAGTCTTGTTTCATGTTCATTTATTTCCGATAATGTATTTCTGATGGGAGTTTGCGGGCTTGTCTAACACAGGGAGGTTAGCGTGCAGGGATGTAGAGTGTGAATTTGAAGTGTACTAGCTACTCTGCACTAGATCTCTGGGTGGACACTCTTACTGCGCACTAAGAGCGCCCTCACACATACCCTTCCAAAGTGCACTAAGATAACATGCACGCAGGCTCTCAGTGCACTGTAAGAGTGTGCACACAGGAAGTTAGTGCAGAGAAACGAGTGAGTTTTAACTTTATACCTTAGCTCACGGAGCACAAATTTCCCTATATAGCCAAGAGAAATGCAGCCTACATCACTAGCTGCTCTGCATTTGAATTCCAGGCTTCTGGAGAGGAGGTTTTCAACATTGATCCAGGTTGGCTAAATATCAAGGGCTAGCCTGTGCTCATGTTACAGACCGAGGGACAGCACAATGCCACTTAACATCCCGCTTAAATAGACTTTAGGCCATATGCTGCTCCTCTGCATAGGGGTTAATTTCACCCACAAATGAGCGCTCTCTCACACAAGTAGTCTTAGTGAAGCCACTGGGAAGTTGTGTGAATAAGTGCTCACCAATGAAAGTGTTGCAAAATCTGGACCGAAATTATTACATAAGTTCAAGCTTGGGCCATTTATTATAGTATTTTGAAGGAATTCTGTTGTGGAAATTGCATCAACCCATTGCAAAGTGGACAGAGAAGAGACATGGTTATCATGCTATAGGATACTATTAATTTATATATAATATGGATCATACAAAGCATTCGACATTGATGGTAGAATAGAGAGTTTGCATACTTCTGTTAGAATTAATTTGCAATGTATCCTGTTGGGTGAAATCTCATTGTTTTCAAGATCCAAGCCCAGTGTAAGGTGTAATAGACATTAAAATATATCTGAAAATATGTTGACAACCTGTCTCTCGTTGCCCTTGTAACTGTCTGGTGGCAATCACCCTTATGCACATTCCAACCTTAATTTCCTCTTGAAGCTAAAGACTATGAGAGTCAATAGCCCCATCCCAATAGGTAGGACATCTTGTCTGGGGATCATGAATTAAGCTAAAGCTAAAATATACAGTTCTCAGGAAAGGAAAACCCTGATGTTTGAAAGAATTTTCTTAGTTTCTCAAAACCAGAGACTCCCATAATTCACTTACGGATAAGAGTTCCATCTCTCTGAGTCTAGTGAAGGAGAACCCCTGCAAGGCAACAGATAAGAGTAACTGCCTCCTTTCCTGTGCAGAGTGTCCTATTTAGGGTGACCAGATAGCAACTGTGAAAAAAAGGGACAGGGGGTGGGGAGTAAGAGGTGCCTATATAAAAAAAAGTCCCCAAAAACGGGACTGTCCCTATAAAAACAGGACATCTGGTCACCCTAGAGTCCTATTGTATCTTATATGTTAAATAAGAACAAGAGGACTGGGGAAAAAATGTAGGTTTCAAACAGTTAATAGCTTGGCTGGAGACCCAAAAACCTGAATGTTCCAGAGGTCAAACTTCCTGATACCTCAAGAAGCCGTGTGTGTGTGTGTGTGTGTGTGTGTTCACCCCAACTTAGAAACTGTACATTTGTTTGCTTATGAATCTCATCTACTATGAATAATCTGTCTTGTTCCTCCATCTCACATTCTATAACAAGCCTCAAAAGATGTGAAGAGAAGAGCATTAGATATAATCAAAGAATGAATGGATCATGTCCACTGGATTTAAAAGCCTATAAGGGATTCTTTGTTTCCTTTTTAAATTATTGTTGCACTTCAGAAGTGATAGGCATTGTATAGCACAAAAACGGTATGTTGGAAGATATAAACACCTAGCCAGGGTATAACTTTGACATATTAAAAGAAATTGTTTTAAAAGGGGGATTCCAATTAATTGAGGCTAATTCTGAAAAGCAATCCATTAAATTAGCTAAGCTCTCCAACTAAAAGCACCGAAGAAATTTGTTACACGTGGATGCCAGCTCCTAGATATTAACAGGAGACGCAGTGAGATAGAGAGCTGAAAGCCAAGAGCTATTTGGCAAATGGCCAATAGAAATAAGACTGGGACCCCCTCCAACGAGTCCTAAAATCAAGGTATATAAAGCTGAGGTCATCACATTGGACCCCAGAACTAGCTGAACCCCTGTGGACAGCCTCTCCCCTCATCCAGGGTCACAGGACTAGGCAGTTTTTTCCAGCAGAAGAGTTTAAGCAGAGTTCAATGAACTCCCTCTCATCAGGTCACAGGATCAAGAACTGACTTACTTACCCCATGCAGAAGCAGAAGCTGCGGAATCCCCAGTGCAAGCAGATGCACAGACCAGCCATGTGGAAAGGATTCTTCCTCATCGCAGTGTAGAAGTAAGAAGTAGTAGTTAGATTTTCTTTGACAATTGTATTTCCTCTTCTGTTCTTTAACATAAGTAACTGTAGGTTATCTTGCTGAGTCTACACTCTTCAGTAAGACCTCAAGAAACCATATTTTAGATTTTAACTAATGATATATGCATTCCTGGAGCCCAAGCAATTGGCCTAAGAGATTTGAACTATAATGTTAAGCAATAGCTTCTGATATTCTAAACTTGTCCCTTTCAGACCAAAGCATTCAAATAGCAGGGACCACACTCTTGAAAGTGCCTTATAGACAGGTGCATCCTTACCCCTTGGAGAAATACTGGAGGTGTGTTAGGTACTAAAGAACTGACGATTAATGTCATAAATAAGTATAAGAAGAAATTTACGTGATTAGCATTGTTCCTTGGCATAGCTACTAAGTCTCAGTCATAGGTACCGTGACCCTCTACTGGAGCGCCTCCTACTGTCCATTCTGGGGAGGAGCTCTTCCAGCCTGGCTCTCTCTTCTTGCAGTTCCTCAGCCCGGTGTTTCTCTCTGTCGCTTTTTGGCCCCTCTCTTGCCCTTCAGGAGCTGCCGCACCTCATCTTCAAGGCTTAGCCATCCAGCCAAGTCACAAGAGTCCTTCCCTTCTGGGGTATTATCACAGTTTTCCACACTGTCCCAGGGAATCTTTAAATCCAATGTCCTGGCCAAGCCACTCCCTCAGTGGCTGGAACAAACAGACCAGACAGTGTTTAAGTTTTCTGCCCAGATTGTGACACTCATTCAGTGGCTTGTAGGGGAACCCAGGCCCACCCTCTACTCTGGGTTCCAGTCCAGGGCCCTAGCTCCAGCAGTGAAGGTCTGGGGAATCACAAACTGTCCTGCCACTCTCCTGGACTATTTCCTACCTTGCCTATCCCAGGCTGACATTCTCCACCCTTCTAGCCAAATCCCTATCCTCTGGGTCTGCAAGACAAAGCCCTCCTTTTGGATCCAAATCCCTTTCACTCCCTTGTCCCAGGGGAATGACTGCAGTCCTCTTCCCTGCAGCCCTTTCTGCTACCAGCTCCCTCGTTTACAGAGGCCCAGTCTGTTCCTGCATGGATGAGCTTCCTTTAATTAGGGCTTTCCTCTCAGCTTAAATATTACACACACACACACACACAGCCTAATAGATTAATTGGCCCATCTGGCCAATGATAACCCTTTCAGCACAAGTGTGAGGAGCACACCGTATCACACTCACAGTCTTCGACAACTGCTTTCAGGACTGTATTGGTATGTTCAGAACATCCCTAGAACATTGTTTGAGTCTACACTCTACTGATGCCCTGTTGATTAAATACAGATGTGGTTCTGGGCGAATTAATAAACTGAGTGTGTTGGGGTCACCCTGCAAGTAGTAACCAAGGCTGGTGGAAGCCAGAGAGTGGCTGGTGTGTTGCTGACAGGCTGCTGGGGGTCAGAGCTGCTGGACCACGGCTGTGGTTATACACAGACATTCAGGGTGTGAGTGGCCCAGGTTGGGAGCCACAAAAAGCAGAGCATTGTGAAGCACCCAAGGTTGAAGGGCAGGTGGTGACACAACCCCATCCTCATTGGTCTGAATTCCAGGATTTCACCCTGGAATGTGACAGCGATTTTTGGAAAAAAGTGACCCATTTTTCAGAAGTGACGGACACTTACGGCTATGCCCACTCTGCAATAAAAGGCGTGTGGTGGCCTGGCCATGGCTGGCCCGGCTCCACTGACTTCAGCTCACAGCGCTCAGGCTACGGGGCCCAAGTGACTGCGCGGATGTTCAGGCTTGGGTTCAAGCCCAGGCTCTGAAACCCTGTGAGGTGGGTGATTCTCAGGGCCCGGGCTCCAGCCTGAGCTGGACTGTCTATACTGCACCTTTTATCCCTGCAGCCCAAGCCCCGTGAACCCAAGTCAATTATCCCAGCCTCTGAGACTTACGGCCATGGGTTTTTTACTACAGTGTCGAGATCCCCTTTAGGAGCCTAAGTCCTATTGACTTGTACTGTGGAGTAATCAATAGCCAATAAACACAGAACCCACCCACGACATTTTTACAGAGTCAATTCTCCGAGATGAGCCACTCTTCAAAAAGACTAATAAATATTAAAGCTTTGCTACCATCAGAGTTTTGCCCTAAACTAAAACAAAAGATACTTATGCAGTTAAACTTACACAGATGGAAATCTCCTGTGATGACATTTCACTATACAGAAAACATGGTGTGCTCAGAATGCAAAATTTCCTCTCTAGCTGGTGTTTGAAACATGCAAACAAAAGTCCTAGATACATGTTGTAGCCTTCAAAGAACTCACACATGCATTTAAATCCATTCCACACCTTCAAAGGATGAAACTGTAAAATACATAATCTTCCATTCATTATTAGGAGGCAGATCGGGTGGAAAAAGCTGAGCTGAAAAGGTGGCCATAAAATAACTTATTTCGCTTGTTCGATTCTATAATACAAGAATATAGATAACAAAGTTCTTGTTCCACTGAAGCACACTGGGAGAAAGGAAGATTATGGAAGATAAACATTCAACAAAATTCAGAGTTTTACTTTGCATGCCTGTCATTCCTCTAATGATTGAAATTATATATTCCTCCCAACCTCAGAGATCCAGCTTATTGACCCCTTTTTTACTGCACACTACAGAATATACTGGGATTGAGTCATCTTTGCAGTCACAGGCAGATTTAAGAACTTCAGCCTTTCATTATATTTTTTTTCTCTGCAGAGGAAAATATATATATATATATCTCCAGCCCTTCAGTTCCGTTAATGAGTCCGTTTGATTCAGGAGAGTGGAAAGTACAAATAAATGAGAAGGAGAGACAGAAGGATGAAGGTGTTTCTTTCAAAACAGGAGATCTATGCAACTACATGGCATAGAAATAAAAGAAGTGGCCGGGTAATTACACTGTACGTTAACATCTCAACCAAACATTAAGGACTTGAATTCTTGATCTCCTCTGAATGAGACTCAACTGGATTCTTGAAAGGCAAACTCTGGGCTCCTGGCACCCCTGCTGCCAGCATAACTCTCAGCAGGCAACCCCCAGGGTTGGGATATGCATCCAGAAAGGCCTTGGTGATGGAATCAGGGTTGCTGGAGCCAACCGGTGCCATCTTAAAAGTGGGAGTGATTAGCCCAGGAGAGGGTCGGTGCCAGGAAACGTGCGGATTCTTTGCACGGCGCTGTAGATACATACTGTGCATACTCACTGCAACCAAACTCCCCGAGGAGCCTACCGTATGAGTCCAGGACACTATAAAACAGAACACACACAAAGTTGGGGGGGATTGTTATATAACTGGGGCATGCCACAGGACCAGTAGGTCTTCAGGCAACTGTTCCAAGTGCAACGTGAAAGAAAACAATGAGCCACAAGGGCGCAGAAGAAACAAAAGCAATGGCAAGGTAAGGTGGTGTGCAGCAGCAGGAGCGAGAGGAAGGTGTAGGATGAGACAGGGCAGACCGAGAGCTGGGAAGGGCCCCTTTTTAAGATACAAGTATGAATAGCTTGAATATGGTGTCGAAGGTGTGCAGAAGCCAACAACATGGCTAGGGAACTGGGCTGGAAATCAGGAGACCAGAATTTTACTCCCCTCTCTGCTGCGGGCCAGCTGGGTGAACTTGGGTAAGTCACACCCACTTTGTGCCTCTATTTCTCCTCTAGCCCTTTGTCTTGTCTATTCAGATTGAGAACTCTATTGGGCAAGGACTGTCTCTTATGTGTATGCATGGAACCTAGGGCACACGGGCCCTGCTATCAGCGAGGTCCTCTAGGACAGTGGGTCTCAAACTAGGGCCGCTGCTTGTTCAGGGAAAGCCCCTGGCAGGCCGAGCTGGTTTGTTTACCTGCTGTGTCTACAGGTTCGGCCGATCGCAGCTCCCACTGGCCGCAGTTCGCTGCTCCAGGCCAATGGGGGCTGCGGGAAACGGCGGTCAGTACGTCCCTCGGCCCGCGCCACTTCCTACAGCTCCCATTGTCCTGGAGCAGCGAACCACGGCCACTGTGAGCGGCCATCGGCCGAATCTGCAGACACGGCAGGTAAACAAACCGGCCCGGCCCGCCAGGGGCTTTCCCTGCACAAGCGGCGGCCCTAGTTTGAGAACTCCTGCTCTAGGAGTTACTGTAATACAAATAAATGACAGACAGCACTGGAGCAGCGGAAAAGGACTGAGACAACTACTTTCTCACACGCAGAGCAGGATTCCCCTCCAGATAAATACTGAGGCATCACAGCAATGCCTGTACTGCAAGTGCCTCTGCTCGACTTGTTTTTCAGCTAAATACAAAGGCTCCATTTGCCAGAGTTGTGAATAGAGCACCCTTGCTGGAACAGTAGTTAAAGGAAAAGAAGGAACATGCCTATCGAGGAGGAAGAATTCTGCACAGAAGATGGGGAAGGAAAACAATCATTTTTAAAGCAGCCATATGAAAAATAAACCTACTCTGGCTTTGAGCCGAGATGCACCCAGGCATACTTAAAAGAAACAAGTCATTTTAATTAGCTTTTCTTGGACTCATGAGCTTGTGGGGCTTAGGGGTGCTGGAGAATAGAGAAATAAATACCTATAAACCTAAATGAAGTGCAAACTGGCCCTGTTGCAAGCTCTCTCAGCTCTGCTAATAATCACTTTCAACAATGCAAATCCACAGTGACCTCTGTTGTTCCTTTCATATTGGAGATTAAAGCATGGCGCGCTCACATTGCTGCTGCTGAGCATGCTGTGTGAACAGGGAAATCAATGACTCCTTCAGTCCGGTAGAGTGTTATCAGCAATGAAATAATTAATTTCAATTCAACTATTTAAAAGGAAGATGCTGTAAACAGAAAAATGCCCTTTTCTGAAAACACGAGGCATATGGAAGATGTTACTAACCTCTCTGTTCATTACACTAGATGCTTTTTATTGCAGAAGTAATGTTAAAGGGGGGTTTCCATATTCTTTCCTGCCCAAACATTTCCTTAATGCACTTAATATTCATCATTTAAGAAAAACTGAAGTGGCTGCTTTGGTGGCCACTTTTTACCACCTCACGTTCCTGGGATAAGCTATGGTTCTTCAGGAGTAAGCATCTCCAGCACATGCTCCTGGAGGTCAGTGCTCATCTGTCTTGATGGCTTGTCACCTCGTTTCTTGCAACCAAGTGCTTTCGTTTTTAATGTTCTGGGAACTGGCTCACAATACATTTTCGGGACCCACCAGCACCAAATCACATGAAAGCTAAACAGTGGGGTTCTCCACAGAGCCTGCCCAGGAGGGCATCAGTAGCTTCTCAAACTGGCACGGTATTAGAGCAGAAGGGTGTAGGGGGCCGGGAGTGCGAGGAGGGCTCCAGGCGCCACACGGCTCCGGCCTGGCCCCCGACCTCATCCCCAAGCGGCGTGGCTCTGGCCCGATCCCGACCGCGGCCGGCCGGGCGGTGCGAATCCGGCCCAGTCCCGACCTCAGCCGGCCGGGCGAAATGGCTCCAGCCCAGCCCCTGGGCCCGGCCAGCCGGGGAGCATGGCTCCAGCCCGGCCCCAGCCAGCTGGGCGCCCCGACTCTGGCTCTGGCCGAGCGCCCCGGCTCCGGTCCCAACCCCGGCCAAGTGGCCCGGCCCAGCCCCGGCCCGGCCCCCATCTCCAGGCAGCGCGGTAAGGGGGCAGGGAGCATGGACGGAGTGTTGGATAGAGGGCAGGGGAGTTGGATTAGTGTCGGGGCAGTCAGAGGGCAGGGAACAGGGGGATTTAAGGGTTCCGGGGGGGGAGGCTGTCAGGAAAAAGCAGGGGTTGGATGGGGCGGCAGGGGGCAGTCAGGGGACAGGGAAGGGTGGTGGATGGGCACAGGGGTCTGGGGGGGGGCTGTCAAGGAACGTGGGGGGTTGGATGGGGCAGGAGTCCCGGGCGGGGCATGACCCCCCTCATGGGGTGAGGAGGAGGGAACCAGTTGTTAATATTTTGGCAGCTCATCACTGGCTACAGCTACTTCTGCTACTCCACCTAAAAATAGTCCGGGTACTGTGCCTGGTAGAACTCAGTGGTTCCTGTTTCACAGACACCTCTAGATTGGCTGTTCTGTCTGAAGGGGTGATAAAGTTGTAGTAATGGCTGAGGTACCTCTGGGTTCTGCTTCTGGCAGCCAGTGGGGAAGGAGATTGCACATGCCCTGGCTTCACAGGGGAGGTTATATTGACCCCCACTTTCAGACCCACCCTTCTTCTCTGTCCCCAAAAGTCATCCTCCATGCTGCATAGACAAAGGGTCGTGCGTAGGGTTTGGTGTCCCTCTGCACAGACAGACCCCCAATCACACAGCAGAACTGCATTAACTTGAGCCTTCCTAGATAGCAGGGCTGGCTTGGAGCAATATTCCACTCATTATAAGCAAATGTCCATCATTTGATTCTTCTCCAGGCTCAGTGCATCTCTGAAGGTTAAAAGTCAACAGCAGTAGAACCTGGAATTCAGCCAAGGTCTTGTGTGTTAGGGTCACCGGCCTCTCCAAGGGAGACTTTTCATTAATAATTGTTTTCCTTTTATGCTGCGCCAAGCTGCTAAATGGTGATAAGCCGTTCAAGATGTAAAGAGAAACAGGGCAGTATGTCTGAAAAATAATAAGGAGCTGCATAATTTCTCTCTCTTTTGGACACATTAGTCTGTATTTGAGATTTATAAACAGCTGCCATGCTTACTGCACAACCAATTCAATTTGGTGACCACCTACCTTTATCTACGTCAGGTATAGCTACAGTGCCAGTATAAAACATTTAAGCACTGAATATGCTGCACACAGCATACAGTGTAGATTAGATAGATGATCGGAATACACTCAGCTTTTTAAACAGTGCAGGTAACTAAACAGTGGAGGAGTTTACCAAGGGGCATTGGACCTGAGTCTTATTTATAGTGCGTGTAATGTAATTTACACAGCCAGAGAGGTGTAAAGTGGCTTTCGTGCAATGAAAATCTTAGAGATTTTAAATCAAGACTGGATGTCTGTTTAGAAGAATAATTCCTAGCACTGCAGTGAATTGCTTTGGTGGAATTCAATGACCTGGGTTATCTTTGGTTTCCTCTAAAGCAGTGGTTCTCAACCTTTTTTTTTTTCATGGACCACTTGAAAATTGCTGAGGGTCTCGGCGGACCACTTAATGATCTTTCCAAATGTTGTTTGTACCGTTAGCTAACTATTGTAAAGCCCTTTGGATAAAATTGGTTTTTTGTTCTACAAATAAAAGCACACAACTCATATTTTAATATCAGTAGTCGTACCTTTCTAATGGGATGGATTCTAATGCGATGGATGTGCCCTCTCTCCCCTGCCGTGGCAGCCCCTGAGCTGGGCCTGGGAGGGGGGAGTGTCTCTCCCCCAACACAGCAGCCACAGAGCTGAGGCTGAGAAGGAGAGCCTTCTCTCCCTGACAGCTGCAGCCCTAGAAAGTCGCCTTTTTCTCTGGCTGCTGCAGCCCTGCATGTCCCAAATTCCCCACACCCCCTCTTCTCACCCCTGTCCCCTCCCAGCTTCCCCCTATTCCCCTCAAGGCCACCACCTCGCCTTACATGTGCATCTTCTCCAGGGTCCAGGCACCTAATTAGTGGAGCCACGCCTGCACAGTTCCACTAATTAAGTGGGTGGCCCTTCGTTCTCTCGTGTGCAGCTTCCCAGGTGTACACCTTAGAGGGACCTATCACGGACCATCTGAATGGAGCTCGTGGACCACTGGTGGTTCATGGACCACAGTTTGAGAACCTGTGCTCTAAAAATCACTTCAGGCCTTAAAATCTATGACTCAACAGGAATCAAACAAGGAAAATACAATAGGGGACTCCAGTATAGGGCTTTAGGGCCTAGACGTGGGTGGTCTAGTCAGAGAGAGTATTTACGTATGATTTTAGCCCCTTTACCTATTTGTGAATTATTCTAAGGTTTTGAGATTTACGAACATACATGCTCGCTATTCAAACATTTTCAGCCAATAGGTTCTTTACCAACTATTTGCAACTTACAGTGAGAGACTGGTTGCCTACACCACACCTCATTGTTATTTTCATGCAAACTGAATGACTGACAGAGTTATGTAAACAAGAAGAGGAGCTGAAAGCTTTCCAGGAGCCAGGTGAATCCATCAGGCACTAATCACCACACAAAGCTATTTACACTGGTACTCATGAGGCTCAATTTCTGGGTGAAGTTCAGAGGGCTAACACAAAGCTTACGTACCACTTAAATCTCTCTCAAGATCTATTTTAAGTACATAACTGGGGCATAGGTGGTGTATAAGCCTTGCATGGACGCTGTTCACAGGGTTAGATTTCATACACTGGCAAACAAAGTTAAATCCTCTTCTACAAGAACAAGACCTGGGTAAGTTAGAAGGTCGGGAGCTGGATTTAGACCTGACAGCCAGAGCACTTTTCGAGGTCAACCAAGACGGCAGCCTATTACAAGTGGAGTGATATATAAAAAGGTATCTGTAACAGCCAATCTTTTACGTGCATCTCCGACCACTCCCAAAGTTCAGAGAACCTGGAATTTCAACAAACAGCTAACTGAATTGAGATTTCTCCAGCGTGGCTCATAATCATCAATGAACAAAAATCTGACACTGGGCTATTGCTGACTTAGGGTGAAGTTGTGCCCCAGTATGGATAAATCAAGCTAATACTAAAGTTCTGCCCTTCGGAGCAGAATCTGCCTCTTCCATTTCCCTTCTATTAAAATACAAAACCAAAAAACACCTATTAGATCAAAAAGATGCATTTCAGCAAGTTAACAGAGCCATAAATGTTGTAGCCCTGTTTCACATTTCCTGCTTTCTGCAAAAACTATGGAAGCCTTAAAAATTCAAAAAAAAAAAGGGCTCTTTAAATTTTGTCATTAGGGAGAAAACTTAGGACAGCAGAGTGGACTTGTCGCTTAATAATAATGGATGACAAACTGAAATGTTTATTTTCAAAATTACTTTAAATAAAATCCACACCCAACACAGAAGCCAAGTAGAGATATTTCATTTCCATCAGGATTCTAATGCCAAGATATTGAAAAGTGAATAGTGCAATTACTTCCTGAACTAGTGCTGCTTCACCCAGAATTTCTGCTAATGTTTTTGTGGATGAATAGTCCTTTTGATCTACATCATCCAGACAAGATCTTTTCCTGCCTTGTGTTCTTCTGCCAACAACTTTCCCCTATAGTATGGGTTAACCTGCCCCACCCATTATACCCCTTCAAATGTGCCCCGCAAATCAAATCTTTCTTTTCATAAGATCTTTGATAAGCATTTGCTGAGTTCAATCATCTCCAGTATTTTTTCTTTGCTTATGTTCTCTATCAACGATACTTTCAGAATTCTTCTAATACCACAATTTGAAGGACTGTAGCTTATTATCGATCGCTTGGATATCCATGTTTCACATCTGTAATTTAACACAAACCAAAAGTAAGTTTTTAAGAGTCAGAATTTAGTCTTCAGATTTATCTCTCTTCTCATCAGATGATTATTCTTCCAGAACATCTCTTTCACTCTTACTATTCTGGAGGTGACTTCAATATCCAATGTTCCATCTTTTGTAATTATGTTTCCTAGGTAGCAATATTTTCTCACTTGCTGTATGGCTGTCTCATTCATTGGAAGCTTGCATATTTTCCCAAATCCTTGCATACCATAGTTTTTTTTCTTGTCGTTCAACTTTAGACCATATTCTTTGCCACATTCATACATATAATCTCCACTAACTTCACCAGACCTTCTTCTGAATCAGCCAACAGTGCTGTCATCTGCATAGCGAATGTTATTCACCCATTTTCCATTCATTTTAATACCTTCTTCTGTTTCTTCAATTAATTTAATCAAATATGCACTCTAAATGTTGAATAAAGTTGGTGACATCATACAACCTTGTCTCACTCCTCTCTTGATCTCTATTAGATTCTCATTTTCTTTTCTATTATAATCACCTTCGGATTCCAGAATAAATTGATTTTGTTTCTTGGCATTTGTATCCATCAACCCTTACAGACCTTCCTATGTTAAGCAATTTGTACTGGTAGATTCTGTCAAATTCTTTCTGGAAGTCTGCAAAAACCCCACAAATATATTGTTTTCCCCATTTCAATTGGTCTTTCTAATATGAACTTCAAGTTCATAATGCCATTTATTGTGCCCTTTCCGCATTTGAAGCCGTATTGTTCTTAATTTATTTGTTTATCAATCTTTTCTTGTATTCAGTATTGAACAACTCACAAAAGTATCTTAGAGATGTACAGTATTAGGCTGATAGTTCTATAGACTTAACAATTCATAGCATTTTGGGGAGGGGGGCAATTTGGATACAAACAGAAGTCTATTGACAACTCTCCTGTCTCCGACTTATTCTTTATTATCTCTGACAGGGCTTTCAAAGCTTCATCCCCTATACTTTTTTAACAATTCAGCCAGTTATTCCATCACAACGTACTGCTTTTCCATTTGGAAGTCTCTTTATTGTTGCCATGATTTCTTCATCCATTATCAGCAGGCTTTCTTGATTAATCTCTAGTTCAGGTTTTTCCAGACTAAAATCACCATATAGTTTGCCATCGCTCATTCATGTTTTATAGGTCTGTGAAATATTGTCCAATTTTGTCCTTAAAGGTTCTATTTTCATCTTTCTACTGCAATTGAAGGCTCTTATCTTTCGATACATCTCACTTTGTTTGTTCTCTTTATCCACTTGTTCGATTTCTTTGCATTTCTTATTCAATCATTCAGACTTCACTAATCTGCATTTATTCTTTATCATTTTATTTAGTCTTTGGTATTCCACTTTTCTGTTGTCAAGTTTTGTGCTTTTATTTTTCTTCTTTCGCCCATCAAAGCAACGATGTCATCTGTTATCCACGGGTTTTTCTTAGCTATTAACCTCTTCCCCTACATGCTTATCTGAACTTGATAGCCTATTTCAGGCATTCCCAAGTCACTTGGTCATTGTTTTCATTAATGATCTGCATCGCTTCTTCTTGGTAGTGACTTTGTATCTTGTGATTCCTCAGGGCTTCCAGGTTCCATCTTATATAGCATTTGATTATCTGTAACTTTTTCAATTTGATATTCAGTCTCATCAATACCATTGTATGATCTGATCCACAATCTGCCCTTGGTAAATCATTAACCTTCCTAACACCATTTCTATGCCTACGGTTGATTGTGATAAAATCAATTTTTTTTTGTACATCCCTTGTGGTGATTCCTATGAATGCTTTGTGCTTTCTTTTTGTTCATAATAAGTATTGCAGATAATGCAGTCATGTTTCTTGCAAAATTCTAAGAATCTTTGTCCACTGTGGTTTCTTTTACCAAGACTAAAAGGGACAAGGGCCACAGATACTCTCTCTCTTTCTTCCTACTTTTGCATTCCAATTTCCTATAAAACTTACTATTCTTTCTTCCCACTGCTGATTTCCATTGTTTCTACAGTGTTTTCATAGAATTCTTCTACATCCTCATCAGAATCTGCAGTTGTAGGGGCATATACCTGAGTATTCATTATATCGTTAGCTAGTTTAGGGAGTCAAAATATCCAGCCAAAATGTCAGAAGGTTCGATGTTTCCAAAAGTAGTTTCCTCAACTCCTCTAGGAGCCTTGGATTTGTTCCTACACTAATGGAAGTCGATGGCAATGCTTTTATTGATGTAGCCTGTTGTACGTTCTTGCCTGTTGTACGTTCTTTATTGTAAGCACAGCTTGCCGGTTTTGTGTTACAATTGCTAGTACCCTAGTGATCAGTTTCCAGTAATGATTCCACTTACCAAAGGCAGTGTGGTCCAATTGATAAGCACTAGAATGGGAGTCAGGAGAGGTGGCATCTACTTCTGCTTCTACAATTGAGTTGTTGTGTAATGTTCATCATTCATCTTTCTCTTAGAACATAAGAACGGCCATACTGGATCAGATCAATGGTCAATTTAGCCCAGTATCTTGTCTTCTGACAGTGGCCAATACCACTCTTCCAAGCCTTTGTTTCTCTTGCCTATTTAGAGCATAAGCTCTTTGGGACAAGGTCTATCTTTTATTCTAGGTTTGTGCAGTGGGGCAACCAACTTCAACTGGAGCCTCTAGGCACTAACACAATACAAACCGTAATGACTAATTTCCATTATTATTGATGTTATAGTAAATGAGAAATGATTAGGTTTCTTGGGCCTATTCTTCGGCAATTCACTATAGGAAACTATCACCAATGCAGAGACTCATGCTACTTAAATTCTGTTATTTTTCGGACTTAAGTGGTACATCGGTCCAGTGTATAGGGGTGAATTTCACCCTAGCTGATTCTTTTTTTGAGTGACAAGGGTTGGGGGGGAATACCATATAAATTAATTAATTTCCTAAACCATGGAAATTAAATAGATGTACCCAAAGTTACAGTAAAATGCATGTAGCTTTTTATTATATTATTTATTGATAAGAGTCACAATGATTCAATGGAGCATAAATTAGCCTCTATTCGTTTTTGATTTAATCAAGTTTATTGGCAAGTTCTTGGCAATTTTCTTCTCCTGTTAGACTTTTCAAGTGTCTTCAACAGATAAAAGGTATTTTAGTTCAAAGAAATATGAGCTATTTTTAATGGAAGTACTAGATTTGAATAGAATGGATACAAAAAAAGGAAAAAAAATCTCCAGACATCAGATTGGTTTGAAAAGCACATATTAGAAGTCAAATATCGTATCAAAGTCACCATAAATAATCAAATGCCATCATTTGCCCATTTTTGGTATTTAAAAAAGTGACAAAGGCTAATATGAATTCAAGGCTTTAAAATTAAGAGACTCAAGGACCCCAGGAGATTTGTATCTGAAATCCTTTGTGCGCGTAGCTCCAGTTGTGCAAACAACTCTGCAAGGACAGAGACAGTGCTGCCAACTCTTGTGATAGTAGCACAAGTCCTGTGATTCTATGGTATATTTCTTAAAGCCCCGGCTACCAGAATCAAGTGCAAAGCTTGAAAATGTGAAGCAAGTGCATGTTACAGGATCAGAAACCAAATAAAAAGAACCCAATTTTTATTATTTTAAAGAAATGTAACAATTCTTAAGCCACTTCATGATTTTTTGGAGTTTGACTTATGATTTCTGAATGATTGATGTCGGCAATACCGTAGACCCTTCTGCAATGCCTCCGTGGCTGAAGCTGCTTGCAAAAATCCAGGCCCAAAGGTCAGATCCTGCTCCCACTAAACTCAGTGGGCTTGAGCACTCTCTGGGCTGGTCTACACTACAGCTGTAAGTTGACCTAAGTCACGCTGCTTCAGTTACATACGTTAAATAACTTAGGTCGACTTACAGCGGTGTCTACACTATGTCAATAGGAGACGCTCTCCTGCCGACTTACCTTACTCTTCTCGGGGAGCTGGAGTACAAGAGTCAACAGGAGAGCACTCTGCCATTGACTTAGTGGGTCTTCATCAGACCTACTAATTTGACACCGCTGCATCGATCGCACCGATGTAGTCGTAAGTATAGATAAGACCTCTGTGTGAAGTTCACCTCTGTGCAGCGGACCAGCACAAGCCTAATAGCTCCACTGACTTAAATAGTACAATGTCCACTTACACTTGCTGAGGACCAGGCCAATACAGCTTAAATGAGACTTTTGTTCTGGATAGGTTTTGTGCTGGCCCTCTACATGGGGGTAAATTTCACCCTTGGCTCCCCTGGAAGTCGACAGGAGCCAAACGGAGGGTGCTCAGCAAATTGCAGGAAGCACTTGGTTCCTCACAGGATCCGGCCTCACGTTTCAGCATAACGTACATGACCATAGCTCTTAGGCTCAAGTAAATCAGTGTAGCTCCATCAAGTTACACTAGCTGAGACGTTGGCCTACGATAACCTTCAGAGCATGGAGTTAGGATTTGGAGAGATTGCTACGAAGAAAGAAAGATAAGCATTCAGCAGACCTCTCTACTGGAGTGTGGAAGAAGGGCTGACAGAAATGAAGAGACTAGAATTAAATTTATTCCTCCCTCCCCCGCCACACACACACACATTCCCATTTGCAGAAGAATTCCCAGGGAGATTCTTATGGGCTGAGACAGACATTTATACAGTAAAGTTATCTGATATAAATCAACTTGCTACAGTATATTACACATTATTTAGAGTTACTTTGATGTTTCTAAAAATATGAATGTAAGTCGTATAATCTAATACGAAATTACAGCTTCCTCATCGTAGAAGGGAAAAAGGAAAACCTGATGTCGCTGATGTACTTGAGAACACATGATCTATTTTGATAACGCATTGTATTTATAAAGTCTGTCCCCAGGCAGGCTATGCTAAAATGAATTGGAATCAAAAGGCATGTGGTCAGGATGATTGGGAATAATTCTGGTACCATTTTTTCTAGGTCAATACCGAGGTATGCAGCAATACAGAAGATTCAAAACATGCATCTAAATATATCGCCTCAAAAAATTAGACAGAAGTATTCCTGTCCATCTCTGATAACTGCAGTTATTCCATGATGGCAGTGAGCACCACATATGTTTATGGATTCGTACTGATTTTTTTCTTGTCTGTTTCTGATTTCACCAGGCCGTCATTCATTACCATCTCGCATGATTGGTTCCACAAACAGACGATGCAAAAGGAAAGTCATTTTTTATAACACATGGACCTTGGGTTATATGTCTGTGGCATGCTGCTCAAATGTCTTATTTTGAATTGCACTAGATCATTGCCATTGCTAAGACCCATCTTAAATATCCTAAATCTGAAAACATAGTGATTGATAGAGGCTCTAATCACACTTGTTGATTGTAACGGTCCTTCTGGCCTTAAGAATTATGAATCCTGCAAGCAGCAATGCACTTGCTTAATTTTGTTCAGGTGAGTCATCCCATTGAAACCACTGACACTTCTCATACGTGACAAGTTAAGCACGCATGTATTTGCAGGATCGGGGCCATCATTCTTAAAAGTGTAATTAAATGTGAGGCTGGTGAGGGGAAAGTGGCATCCGAATGAGGTGGGTTGCATGACCCCAATACCACCTGTTTCCTTTTTCAGGTCCAGGAGCAATTCATGGCATTAGTCATCACCTTTAAGTCCTTATGTGATTGGGGTGCTGGGGGGGGGCCACACTGAGATTGCTTAAATCAGGGCAAATTGGAAAAAGAAGGGGGGGGCAGACAATCCCCAAAGATAGTGATTATTCTAATACTTCGATCCACCAAGCTAGCAACAGAGCAGCTTCTGCAATTGGTTACACAGAAGCCAAAACACGGTTCCCTTAAAGCAACCCAGCCTTTGGGCTCCCTCCCAGACAGGATCGGACACATTACCTTCCAGGTTAATGAATATTTCAGATCTTACCAAATACGCACTCACAGCCCATTCTTATTGACTAAACTAAAATGTATTAAAAAAGAAGCGAGAGAAAGTATTGGTTAAAAGATCATTATACGTACAGACCTGAGTGCAGTTCTGAGATCAGTTTCATAATAGAAATGGTGAGCCTAGAAGTTGTAAAGAATTCTTAGAATTAGTCCGTAGGTTCAGTCAAATGTCCAGTACCAGAGTGATCCGGATTGGACTTAAAGCTGAATACAGCTCAAGCAGATCGGAGATGCAAGGATCAGGTCCCAAGGGTCTTTTATGCAGTTCCTGGGCAGCGCAGAGTCCTTGAATAAACAATAGGCTTTTGAAGTAACCTTTTGTTTCCTAAACGTCACTGGTAATTAATTACACGGGTTAACACAGAGGTGGGCAAACTGGGGCCCGCAGGACCATCCTGCCCAGCCGGGGAGCCCAGCCCCCAGCCCCTCCCTTGCTATCCCCCCTCCCCCGCAGCCTCAGCTTGCTGTGCCACCAGAGCTCTGGGCGGTGGGGCTGCGAGCTCCTGCCGGGTAGCACGGCTGTGAGAGTTGCCGACCTGCCCCAGTGCTCTAGACTTTGCGGCGGTGTGGCTGGCTCCAGCCAGGTGGCGCGGCTGCCATTCCTGGTGCTCTGAGCAGCATGGTAAGGGGGCGGGGAGGTTGGATAAGGGGCAGGGGCGTGTGGGGGGCAGTCAGGGGACAGGGAGCAGGGGGCGTGGGAGTCCCAGGGGGCTGTCAGGGGGTGTGGGTGTGGATAGTGATTGGGGCAGTCAGGGGACAGGGGGCGTGGGAGTCCCAGGGGGCTGTCAGGGGGTGTGGGTGTGGATAGTGGTTGGGGGCAGTCAGGGGACAGGGAGCGGGGGGGGTTGAATAGGGGGTGGTATACTGGGGGGCGGATGGGGCGGGGGAGTGGTCAGTGGACAAGGAGCAGGCGGTTGGATGGGGCGGGGGTTCTGAGGGTGGTAGTCAGAGGGTGAGAATGGGAGGGGGCAGATAGAGGGCGGGGTCCAGACTGTTTGGGGAGGCACAGCCTTCCCTACCCGGCCCTCCATACAGTTTCGGAACCCCGATGTGGCCCTCAGGACAAAAAGTTTGCCCAGCCCTGGGTTAAAATAAGGTAATTATCCATTAAGCAGTTTAGAGTCAGTTTACCACAAATTTTAAAGAGACATATAGACAATGACATTATTTTACCCAAGTTTCATCTCAATGTTCATATTTCCTTTTGATCTCTGAATTAACAGAATACATCCCTAGACAGGAACCATTTGGTTACATTGTTAACCCCTAACAAGATATAGGTAAACATGGACTACTACAATCACTATCTTCTTCCAATTCTTTAATAATACAAGTTTACTTTTCAAAGCTCTAGCCTATCTAACATGGAATGGCCCTAATTACCATTTACATACTTTTCTAACATGTCTCTAAAGGTTGAATGTGGGTCAATTAGCCTGCAAGCTGCTTACCCCTTTCTGGCAATGTGTCACACCTTGAATGGTCTGACACCTAGTTATTTAAGAGCATGCATCTCAAACTACCCCATCCAGGCCTTTAGATCCGCTGGAAATTGCATTCTAGCCCCATATAAGGGTCCAATCCCAGGGGGTGATGGGCAGCTTTGACTCCTCTTGGGAGAGATTCTCTACTGCTTTATACCTTGGGTTGCATTTACACCTGAGCAAAATGAGTGCACAGAGTAGGTGTCAAATTATACCATTCTAATGTGGTAGCATTTTACAGCAGGGATTGAACTGGGGATCATCAGAACTAAAAGCATAAACCTTTACTAAAGCGTGTGTTGCAGAGTCAAGACTCCTTATCTGGGGCTGTAACAGACTCTTCTGTGTCGATTGGGCACAGAGGATATGATCTGTAATACACACTGATCCGTGGGTTACCCATGACAGAGGAGAATCAGGCCCAATGGTGTCTAGTTCTGATATTTCTTACACCAATTTTACATTGGGCTTGATTCTCATTTCATGTACACCAGTTTTACTGTGCTGCAACTCCGCGAATAACTCCAATGAAGTGTACGTAAGGCCAGAATCAGGCCTTCTGTTTCTGGTGGCAGATCATTCTCATCTAAGAAGCCCTGGGCCTGATTCTCCTTTCACTTTCGCTGTTGTGTTTCCACTGCCTTCAGCGGAGTTTATTCAGATTTACAAAGTGAGAGGAGAATCAGGCCTGAATTTAAAATGCATTTGTCCTTTGTAGTCCAGCAGAGCTCACATCCAGAAATTGTTTATTTCTTTGTTTTCTGTTCTCATTTTCTGTAGTTGGAGTTCCTGTTTCTATTCTACACAAGTTATTACATTGCACCCGTCACCATAACTGCAGCAACAACAGGTGCTCAAGAAATAATGATACTCAACTCATACATAGTGCTTTTCATCCAGAGCCCTCAAAGCACTTTACAAAGAAGGTATTATTCCCATTTTATAGATGAGGAAATTGAGGCAGTGACAGGTGAAGTTACTTGCCCAAGATCACCCAGTAGGCTAGTGGCAGTACTGGGAACAGAATTCAGGTCTCCTGTGTTAGCAGCTGACTTTGTATTACCTGTGGTAATCATACCATAAGTGACTTCCTCCCTCCAGGCATATACACTTCTATCCTGATATAATGCAACCCAATATAACAAGAATTTGGATATAACACAGTAAAGCAGTGCTCGGGGGCAGTGGGGGGCGCTCTGGCGGATCAAAGCAAGTTCGATATAACGCGGTTTCACCTATAACGCGGTAAGATTTTTTGGCTCCCGAGGACAGCGTTATATCGGAGTAGATGTGTAGCAGTTTTATACCTGGGCAACAAAAAGGCTTTTCTATCCAACATTATTTAAAACCTTGTAAAGTCTAGTTATTTACAGTTAGATAAAGATTTGATCGAAATTTTTTGCTTTCACAGCATTAGCTGTCAGGTCATCTATCTTTAATGCAGAGAGTTAGTGCACAAAATATGGAAAGAACTAGCTGGCTGTGCAGCTGCATGCTGTTACAGAGCTTGATCCTTGCATTAAACTACCAAATGGAGACAGTGGAGTTTGGGGGCGTTTTTTTGTTCTGTTTTGCTTAAAATATGGAAGGTCACTGCAGTGACATCATAGATCCATGGCTTGAAACCATGAAAAATGCAAGAGCACACGCTGACATTTCCATGCTTTTTCAAAACCACCACGAAACACATAAAAAACATTTTATGGTTGTCCGGTTACCACGCCACGGGCATATTTTAGTATTAATTCTTGAACTGGTTCATCACCTATAACCATGCCACTACTAAGCCAGTATTATTACCCCCATTTTACATATGGAGAAGCTGAGGTCAAAAAGAAGCCATTTCCCCAAGGCCACACACAAAGTATCAGGTGTGCAAATATGTAATAAAATGCTAAATTGCATGAAATTTTAAGTTTTTACACATTCTTTCTGATGGAGTTATGCTCAGTGGAGCATTTACCCTCGTTGTGGATCCAGCCCAAAGAACTGTTTGCATTTCTATGACAGATTTTGCATATTTTCAAGTGGAAATTGGTCCACTTCTATGTAAAAATACCTCTCACACCAAACCAGGCGAAAATAAATTATTTGGATGCAAAAACAATGACCACTTGTTGAAATACTGCGTGAAGCCTGTTCCTACAAACACTTTGGGCTCGTCTACAAGGAAACCCTCAGGAAAATTAAGGCAAATCAATTAACTGTGTGAAGTTAACGAGCATAAGTTAAAGTGGCCTGCGACGTGCAGAAGGTCAGACTAGATGATCATGATGGTCCCTTCTGGCTTTAAAGTCTGTGAGTGTAAGTGTGTTAACGTCAAACAACACGTGAATGTTCTCATCCAGGAGTAAAGAGGCCTTAGTTCACTGCAGTCTTTACCATTTTACTCTTGAATGAGCGAGCTCGTAGTGGAGGTATCTGATCACCGCAGCGATGCCTCCTTCTGGCCACATCTGGGGATTAGCTCTGCCAGTCTGATGCCACTTCCTGCGGTTGCTCACTCCATCTCTCTCGCTCGCTCTCTGGGGAGTTGACTGCTCCCGCTTCATGGCTTGACCCTTCAGCCACTGTAGTTTCCCCTTTTTTGCCACTCACCCCATGGCTGGTACTGGAACCTCTACACAGGTCCCAGCTCAGGAACCCTACAACAAGCAGTCACAGTCTGGACGGTCCTAAACCTCACCGCTGTATCCCTGGGCTACTTCCTACCTTGCCTTCTCTCCCCCTGGGAATGACTGCAGCCTCTCTCTCTGCAGCCCCTTTCCGCTCTCAGCCACTGGGATTCAGACAGGCCCCTGCAGCTCCTCTCCCACCGAGCCTCATCTCTAATTAGTCCTCCTCCAGGACTCCTCCTAGCCCAGTTAACTGGCCCACCTAGCCACCTGAACCCCTTCACGCCTTGTGTGGAGTAGATACCCCATCACAGGGGGTTACAATTCTCTAAGTTACGTGCATTGGCCTTATGCTTTCGGTTGTTCACCTTAACACCAGCCATGTGAGCAGCACCACTGAGATCAGGATCTGTGGCCCCCATTTAATAAAGCACTTAAGCATATGCCTAATTTTAAGAACATGATTAGTCCCAATGGGATTAATGTTCTTAAGTATCTTGCTGGATTTACACACGCTTGGATTTAGCAGCAAGCCTTGAAGTCATAGTTTTAATGGATCCATTCACATGGAAAGAGGGTTGCTCCTTTATCTTAGAGTGGAGAGCAAGCATTGAGCTAAAAAGCTGAGGGACGGAGAGGTTAGTGCGTTCACTGCCTTTGTTCTAGAAGATAAGCTAGCACTTGGCAATTGGCTGTATATATCCAATAACCACATACCAGGGAAGCACTCCATTCCAGAGACTGAGTGAGGTCTATGAACTATGCTGATGTTACACCCGCTGAGAATCTAGCCCAAAACCTGTCTCCACAGGCCATCACCAATAGTCCAGACAGCTGGGGAAAGCAGGCATGAGATATTTTCACTACCTATGATAGATGCTGGTAGCAACGGATTTGGAGTTTTTGCACATCTCTAAAAATAAATAAAGGTGTTTTATAGTGAACTTGATTTTACATAAAATTTTGGACTAATAAAGTATATCTCAGATCTGTAAGGGCTTTAGCCTCTAGATTGCATGGTGCTGGCGTTTAATTACACAGGTATTTTCCCCCTAGCTCTGCTGTCATGTAATCCCTCTTAAATTAGGTCTCAATGCCTAAAATGCATATTCTTTAATACAATTCAGAGGTCATAATCATACCCTTAGAAACAAGTAATCTATATAGCAAAGTTTTCACAGTGCTTGAATGCTCATGCGGCAACTGATCACTTTGATATTCCTTGCTCTCCCCCCCTTGCTCATTCTCTCTTGATTTTTTGGTGTCAGAACCAACTTAGTATGAAGCCATACATTTTAAAAGTCATCTCTAAAACAGCAACATTAAACATGTCACAGTGAAAGCCAAACAAATCAATATATATTATAGCGTTCACGGTACAGCGAGCACTAGAGTTAAGGTTGCAAAGACACGTTTATTCTTAAACCCATCTTTACACTCACTCAAAAAAAAAAAATCCTACTTTCTTCACAAAACTTGCAGCACATCTAATCTGTGATGGAAAAATAATAGTTACAAATCCATGGCTCCCTAGGACTTCACGGTTCTAATTACGTTGCATGCTACAGATATTTCAAACTTCAAGGGGCAGGACTTGGACACTGCGTCTTCTCCAAAACCACAGGTCCCGCTAACTCAAGGATTGGCAGCAGTTCTCAAACTTCATTGCACCGCGACACCCTTCTGACAACCAAAATAAATTACTACATGACCCCAGGAGGGGGAGAGGGGTCAAAACCCGAGCCCATTCGAGCCCCGCCACTCCAGGCTGGGGGGCCAGAGCCCAAGCCCCACCGCCCTGGGTGGGCAGGCCAAAGCTGAAACTCAAGGGCTTCATCCCCAGATGGGGGGGGCCTATAACCTGAGTCCTGCCACCCAGGGCCGAAGCTCTGCCACTGAGGGCTGAAGCCTTCGGGTTTTGGCTTCGGCCCTGGCCAGTGGGGCTCGGCCTTTGGCCCTAGGCCCTAGCAAGTCTAATGCCAGCCCTGGCAACCTCATTAAAATGGGGTTGTGACCCACTTTGGAGTCCTGACCCACAGTTTGAGACCCACTAGGATAGAGGTAGGATGGTCTAGCATTTAGGGCACTGGCTTAGGATCTATGAGATATGGGTTCAGTTCTGGAATCAGCTGATTTCAACCAGAGCTAAGTACCTAGAGAGATTTTCAAAGTTCCTATCAGTATCTCTCATTGCCTAAATACCTCTAAAAATACAGCCATTAGACTCATTGTGCCTCAGTTCTGCATCTGTAAAATGGGGATAACTGAACTTCCTTACCTCATGGACAGGGGGAGAGGAGGTCTGAAGATAAATACATTAAAGATTGCAAGGCTTTCAGATACTACAGTAACATAGGCCACATAAGTATTTCAGAATAGACAGAAACTAAAGAAGGATCTCTACTCACCCATAGTAGTATAGGGCTTATGACACACAAGTGAACAGTTCTGATTTAATCCAGTATGGGACAGTGGAACACAAAGACACTAGTTCACTTCAATCTACATTACGTTAAATGGAGCACTTAAATTAACTTGGATATGAGAGATTACTAATTTCACAGAGGTTCCTTATACTTAAAATGGAGAATGCCACTGTAAGATCTCTAGAACTTGAATGTACATTTTAGGGGTGCCCAATTGCACCATCAGATCATTAGATGTTAGATATACTGTATTGGTTAATCACTTATCTCATTAGATTAATAGAGATAAAGTCTACTCTTATTTACAACATACGCTACCCCAATGGAGTCAACTGGGTTGTATCAGATGCAAACGAGGGCCCAGTTTGGCTCTTGGTTTCATATTATATAATGTTCGGAATAAGTTCTTAAGTGAACTGTGGCATACCAGGAACAGAACAGTAGTTTTATTCTAATTGTTTAAATCTCAGTCATGCCTTAGAGGTTTCAAGAAGATGAGAGACTCATTGTGCTAGGCACTAACATATCTATTGCTCTTAGGGTGCCCCAAACAGGGCTAACCCCTCACATATACATGCCCTGCCCTGCAGTCTACATTCACCCTGACATAAAAACCTCGGGTCATAAACCAGGCAAAAAAGTGGGTGAATAGAGACAAAGAATGAAGATAACAATCCTAAGTTCACTCATTAAAGCACAGGCATATCTTAATGGTTGCATTCGTTATATTGTGCTTGCATCTTACCTTTCCTCCCACTTCACCACTTGTAAGCAAAATGACAGAAGTGCATTTAGGAAGGATTTGAATCAGGTGAGGGAGGAGGAGCTTAATAAACAAGCTTAATTCAGCTACAAGATCAAGCTGGAGAGAAATGTTCTGGCTCCACCCACAACACCCACTTTCTGTTGCCCCCTGCAGGCTGTTTATAAAATACAGGGTGGAAGCCTCTCTCTTTATCACTGGCTTAATATACCCTCAGGACAGCACATTGTCACCTAGCAACAGCTGAGACTTGACTCCACCCTTTGCTGTTGCTCTTGTGTGTGGTATTTACCATATGCAAGTGGCCTATGGGATACCCACGTGAGATTTAATCAGCTCTCAGAAGTTGCTAGGCGACGGTGTCCTGCCTTCGGGATACGTTCAGCCAGTGATGATGAACAATTTCTACTTTGCATTTTAATATATGTGGCATATATAGACATGCACACGGCAATTAGCATGCACTTACAATAACAATGAAATGATTAATCAGCTGAGATTGCAAACGACTGGAAGTTCATTTTGTTTTTAACTGAGAGAGTTTAGCCAGCACCGTGATTAAAGAGCTGGTTCTAAGGTCCCGAAGAATAAACTTTGGCTTTGTTGTTACTGATGAAGGCAGGATTTTGCAGCAACTTTGTTATTTTGTGAAGGAAGGAAAGGGAAATTTGGTGTTTTGTTTCTTTTAACGCTTATGAAAACAAGGGGGCATTTTACATTAACTGCAGATTTGTCACATCACCTGTACTACGTAGTGTGTTAGCAAGGGAAGGAGGAGCTAGAACCAAAGAAGATTACAGTAACTCAAACTTGCTTCAAGAAGATAGCTACTGGAAAGATGAGAGCGGTGTTCCCATTAGACGCTTAAAGAGGTGATACACTATTGTATTGATCCTACAGTAGACAGAGTTTTCCAGATACCATCTACTTAGGCAATGAAAAAACAAATATTCTTGTATCTGACTACTTGCTTGCAGAGACACAGATCATTTTTGATTATTAGGCCTGTACAGTTATAGAACAACAGTTTACATTGACTAATGGACTATAAATGACCTAGTCTAAAGCCCACTGAAATCAACAGAAAGACTCCACTGTGACCACAGCTATCATGCTGACCAATATTGTCTCGCTGTTTCCTTGCTCTCTGGACTACATCCATCTGTTGTCTCTTGTCTATACTGAGTTTGTAAGTTCTTTGGGGACAGGGACTGTTTTTGTGTGTTTTGTACAGTGCTGGACACAATGAGGCCTTGATCCATGACAGGGACTCCCCCTAAGCACTACAATACCACCAATAATAATTTCAGTGGACTCTGGGTCCAGCCCACAATTACCCAACATAGATAGTGAATATAACAGGCAGAGTAGCAGTAGTGTGCAGGAATAGTAAAGGTGTGGATTAAAGGCTGTACATTTGTGAACTGTGGGTGCTCCAATTCTGCAATGTGATCTCCACTGAACCATAGGCTCACACTGCCTCTGCTTGCTCTGCCTTTGTAGATACATGTCCAATCTCTCTTCCCATCCCTCATGCCGATATTATTGTTTTAAAATTCTCACTTTTATATTTATTGCCTACAGCAACTCATCCTACCTTTCTTTTTCCTCTTATTTCCTACCCTGGGGTTTGTTCTTTTGCCAGAAGCTGGGAATGAACCACAGGGGATGGATCACTTGATGATTCCCTGTTCTGTTCATTCCCTCTGGGGCACCTGGCATTGGCCATTGTCAGAAGACAGGATGCTGGGCTAGATGGACCTTTGGTCTGACCCAGTAGGGCCGTTCTTATGTTCATCTTTGCATAATCTTCTTCCTTCTGCCACTGTTTATAAATATTGCGATTTTTTTTCACTTCTCTGTGGAACTCTCCCTCTCTCTCTTCATTTTTCTGACTTTCTTTGTCATACTGAATCCAATCTCCAAAACCTGTCTCTTTTTCCTCTCCTTAATACTGCTCCCTTTCATGATTTATCATCTCCTCTCTTCCTCTTCTTGTAAACCCAAGCTGTTTTTTCCTCACTCAGGACCACCAGTTCTTAACCTGCATGTGTTTATTATTGATTATCATTATTTTCCCCCTTTATTGCTGTCTCTGTCTGCTCTACTTCAACAGACCTTTGGATCAAAAATGATGAATTAATACAAAACAATGTGTGTGATTTGCACTCCCTCTGGACGAGCAGTCGCTACAGAGGAATCCTTGTTATTCAGGTCAATAACTTGGTGATATAATGTACTGGCTCTGTGCACAGGAGTGAGTGAATGAAGTGCTCTTTGGTGGCTGGCCCAGAAAGAAGGTAAGGCGGCTGCTACTAGGGAAGAGAGCGCCTTGAAGTTGAGAGAGAGAGAGAAGCAGACCAGCGTTCTAGTCCTAGATCCCTTTCAGTTCCCATACAATGTATTTTGTTGTATTGATCTGTTATCTGTAGACATGGATTCATACAGATGGACCCCTGACAACAGCATTCACGCCCTGAAGTAACAGCAGGAGGTTGAAATTCCCCTACTGTGCAGAGGGCTAACACATGGCCTACAACCCCTTTTGTCCCTCTTCAATGCTGAAAATAGGATTTAAGTCATGTGTGGGCCTAACCCTCTGCATATGGGAGAATTTGACCAAGTTGCACGCATGAGTGCACCAGGAGAAGAACATGCACATCCTATTAATTACAGCAGGTTGAATAATGAACATTAATTCACAAATAATTCTTTATTGGGGAAAAATGCAAGAAATTCATAACAAATTTTAATTGCGCCAAGTTATTCAACCTGCTCCTCTACTATTTACTTGCATCAGTCATCAGTAGGAAGGACTGCAACAACAATGGAGGGGAGGGAGCTTTCCAAACCCATGGCTTGGATTCTTTTCTTGGCTCACACTCCAGCCTCAGTCTTGCTAAGAATAGTTCTCCTAATAATTAAACACTAATGTTCTTTTGTGAGCACATTATAATGAAATAAATTGCTTCCAGGGAACAATAAACTTCGGAGAACATCTGAAGCATTTTAACAGCAGAGAGCATTTTGCTGCTGCACTGTTCACTTGAAAAGGAGACGGCGAATGTCTTGGAAACAATCTTCTGCACTTTTAGTATTTCTAATAAATTGGGGCACTTCAATGTGCGATTTTACTCATTCCCAAATACTCAGTGCCACCCGAGATGGTAGCATTTATTATACAAGACTCTACTTCATTTTCCATGCAAAATTCTCGACCCAAAAAAAATGAGTAACTTTTTAAGGTTAAAGAATGCAGATATGATAGGAGAATTTCTTTCCTCCAGGGTAACCTTTAGTCATTTGGAACTTGACTCTGCAGTCTTTACATCTTAATTCATCTAAATCCCCACTGCATTGTATGGGACTTCTCATGTGAATAAGGATTTCAGGATTGGGCTCTTGTCTTCTTAGGGCCTGGTCTAAGTCATATAAAAGTCAAAAGCCAGAATCCCCTTGACTTCAATGAGTGTGAGATCAGACTCTTTTGGCTTGATCCTACCAGGTGGTCAGCACCTTACTGTGCTTCTCAGGATCAGGCCCACATTAAATACTATGTAAATGACACACACACAGGGTTTTATACATGGATGTACTGGTTTTCTATAACAGTGTACATTTTAAAATCATTGTAACCTACTAATTGCAAAGTGCCCCGTAGGAATGCTTACAAAGTAGTTATGTGGGGTATGCCAGACATGCTATACCGTGACCATGAAATTAAAGTTTGCATGCATGACCAGTATTTTGCAATTTAAAAGTCCATTTAAAATACACATTTTGTGTAAGCAAAGAGTGGATACGAGATATAACTGTTCCACCCACTTTTCTTTTGCAATTGATTAAAACTGGACCAGGTAGAAAGGGTTAATGTTTGAATGCTAGTAGAAAATGTGTATTTTTGCCATGCTGCTTATTTAGGGTTATGGGCTAGAGCTCCCGGAGCTTGAAAATTGTAACAACTACCACGAGTTGACATCATTCATGTATCAGAGGAATAAAATGTATTCATGTGTATAGTGCAATTCCCAAGCAGTGCTAGACACGCCAGTACAGTATAGCCATGTGAATGAAGCTGTTTGTATTAAAGACAGTTAGACAGTCTATTCAGAACAGATATTTTGGTTGTTGCTAAGAATATAAAAGTAGTACAAACCATAGGAGATCAATTCTGAGTCATGTGAAACAGGCAAATAAATCTTCCTTCTGCTGTTCTCAAAATGTATCGCCTTTGCTTGTGCACTGGTGTTTCTCCAAGACAGATGGATTATCACTAGAACACTTTTTAGTACACCGTTCTTGTATTTACATAGTGTAAGGTTCCAACATTTAACCAATTGGTGCTTATAGCTTTGAAGAACTTGTAGGTTAATTATGACTCTGTGGACATGATGGGAGTGATAAAATTAAGCACTTTGGTAGTTAAACAGTCTGCTCATTAGTTTACACTACCTGAAGCAGACTAATTTGTTGCATTTTTTTTCTGCTTGAGGAAGAATAATATGTATCGAAGCACTACCTGTTTGCAAAATGTAAGTCCTCTTTCTTTGCATCTTCCTAGTGGTGGGACTCTTGTAGCCTGGAGTGAGATTAAGTTTTAGATTTTATGAAGACACTGTGGTGCTCTAAATAAAGAGGGCTGCTTATAATTGCTTTGAATCTACACATGGACATTCATCGAGTCTAAGGCCAGAAAACACCATTGTGATCATCTATTGTCGATACCAGCATTGCTACATGTTTTGGGCTAAATTATAAGTTCCACTACATTGGCACCTTCTGAAATGATCAGAAGGGTATCATCTCCTGTACATGGCAAGAGATCCACCATCACCCTATGTATAAGTCAAGATGCAGACAGAAATATACCATTCCTGCCTTTGTATTGACGGGAACCGCAGTGTTTCTATGTCTCCATCAAGGTGCCTCAGTTATAACACAGGCAGTGGGAGTATTAAAAAGGAATAACGTATCCTCTGCACAGTTTTTCTTTTTGGTTCTGATTAATTTTCACTTTAAAGATCCTTATTCCCACCGGTGTAAGAAAACCTTCCCAAGAAGCGAGTGGGTCCTGGCTTGTTTGGGTAATGGAAAAATACCCTGATATAAGTCAGATGCCAATAACTCTCATGCTTAGCATTTAACACAGCTCTAAGTAGCTGCAAAATTAAACATAGTTTTATTCTTGTGGCCCTTGCCAAGCACTTAGCTCAGTGGCAGATCTTTGACAGACAGGGCTCATTGTAGTATTTGCTGTAGAGGTGCCTAGCAGGACAGGGTCTCTGCCTGAAAGAGCTTCCCACCTAAATAGGTGTATCAGACAAAGGGTCTGGGAAAGGGCTGTACTATTATCCCCATTTTACAGATGGGGAACTGAAGCACAGAGGGAATAAGTGATTTATTCAAGCTGAGACCAGAACCGTAGAGCAGACCTAGGAATTGAAGTCAGTTCTCCTGAGTTCTAGTCCAGTCCCTTAACCACAAGACCATCTTTCCTCACAAATGCAATACAATTTTTCATCCCCGTTTTCCCCCCACAGTGCTACCCTCACTTTTTGAATTCTACCAGCATTTTTCTAATTTTTTTGCTACCATTTAGAAGACATTTGTGAAAAAAAATTAAAGAATGTTTCATTTTTATTTGTAGAAACTGCGTTTTTAAATCATACTGAATTAGCAAAAGCAGCCAAGAGTCCTGTGGCACCTTATAGACTAACAGACGTTTTGGAGCATGAGCTTTCGTGGGTGAATACCCACTTCGTCGGATGCATGTAGTGGAAATCTCCAGGGGCAGGTATATATATGCCCCTGGAGATTTCCACTACATGCATCCGACGAAGTGAGTATTCTCCCACGAAAGCTCATGCTCCAAAACGTCTGTTAGTCTATAAGGTGCCACAGGACTCTTGGCTGCTTTTACAGATCCAGACTAACACGGCTACCCCTCTGATACTGAATTAGCAGTAAGTCATTTTTTTCCCTCTCTCTTCTCTAACCATGGTTAAAAAGTTAAATACCACATATAAAAATCATAATGGATAATCTATGCTTTGCTACATAAAATTTATTTCTGTGTTTCCATTTACTTTTCTTCATTTGCGTCTGGTTACAAGTAACAACAGGCTTTTGGGTAAGTATTAATTAATCATTTCTTATTTTCACTACCCCAGATGTGCTAGTCATTTGTTGCTTAGTACACAACCAAAATCTGTCATGCTGTCATGAAATATATGCATTCACACAATAAGGAATATGTCCATCAGTAATCCCCCATAAAATAAGAATGCTGAATAATACATCCCTTTCATAGTAAACTCTGAATATTGCCGCCATAATATTGGTGTGTAATTTGAAAACAGCTCCCTGCTGATTTTATTATGCATCATAGCAAGGTTCCTATATTTCTCTTTTACAATTCATGGCTTTTTTTAAAAAAACAGCCTCCTTAAATGGTTTTTGAACTTTTCATCTGGTTGATGTCAAATGAACACATTCTAATCAATTCCTTGATGTACTGAAGCCTATGAAGAAGACTGATTGTTTCTAAATTAGCTACTGTATGTGGCTATGTTTAGAACTATTTTTTTTCTTCCCAAGATAGAGTGATCATAGCTCAGGGAGTTGAAAATTCCACCTTTAAATGTCTTTAAATTCCATACTACCTCCTTTTCATTTGCCAAATTTTGTTTGTGGTCTGGGATTAAATATTCCTCCCCGCCCCCCCCCAGTAGCCACTGAGGGAGCTTATACAAATATAGAATGCACATAATTTAGAAATAGAACCACCACAGTCTGTTTCTAAATGTATTTGTATGATTTCAGCAATACCTAAAAGTCTCTGGCAGTACCAATTGCCACTGAGGGGAGAGTTTTAGCAGACCTTCTTATGGTTTCCCTTCATTATATTTCTCTTTATATCTGATGAGGCAGAGTGAAGTAGCATTATATATTTTGGAGACTGTTGCCTATTTCGAAGCAGGAAAACCTTGAACAAAACAATGTGTTTGTACAAATATTCTGTATTGAACATGGTTGAATGGCAGTAGTTTTAGGATTACCATGAAGAGGGAGAGGCACTTAGACACCACAGTGACAAGTGCTGTCAGGAAACAGAGGCTCCTCAAACTTGCAATCACTTGTGCGCCAACAGACAGACCCTCAGTAACTTCCACGTGACTTCATGAAAGTGAAAGGGTCAGTTTATGCACCGTGTATTGCTGAATCAGGGCCACAGACCAACCGCTTCTCCAGCCTAGCACTTCTACTGCAATATTAATTAGGTACCAAAGTTAGAAACCTGTTCACCACTTCCTACACACAGCATTGCTAGTTCAGATTTACAGTCACCGGCTCAGCACTGTAAGTAAGAATCAAAGACAGAGTTTTCCTTGAACTGGTTGTCATGTGCGGAGAAATATGTTCACATTGCTGTTAATACCACTGCAGCTAATGACTGGACTTGGCAATTACTGCATAGATTGATTACGCTCTGTAACTAACCGATCACTGTATTGGCGTTTGTCAGATAAACACGCATTAACCCATTAATCCAATGTATTCATGTCACTATTGATTCTTAGGTAGAAAGTAGAAGAAAACCCAGGCACTTATTACCACTAAGTATCATGAAAATGACACAAGAGGATGATATTGTATTCCATTATCATGGGATAAACTTAGCTAATGCTATGAAAATTATTATTCAGCAGGGCGTGTCAACGTTGAAAACTACAGTGGAAGGAAACAACATGGTAACATGTAAAAAGAGTCTTTGCATTTGTCTGTATTATGTTTCTCCATACACAAAGATAAACAGATACATTCAGTTTTAAAGGAATAGCAAGAAAAAGAAGAAAGAACAAAAATAAGATCTCCATGGCAGCACAGCCTGTGTGTGGGTGTTTCTCTGTCTCGCTGACAGACGATACTGAACTGAATGTACAATAACTGCCTCTCTCTTCAGACAACAGAGCCCTAGCGATTTAAAGGTGCAGTACATAAAAAATAAAGATAGATCAGGTATATAATTACATGCACCACAATCTGATGGGGCGGCAACTTTAGTCCAACAGGTAGACCGTTCTCCTAGGAAGCCTCAAAGAGGCAAGTTATTGGACTTCTTGCAAAACAAGTAACCATGTATTTCTCTCTTTTAATAATTTGCCAGGTGGCCTCTGCTGATCCACCTGTACAAAGCAAATGTCACAGCTCCTTAGGTCTTACAAAATCAGGTGATGATTGATACAAGGTTGAATTTTATTACTTCCCAGTTGTATTTGGAATGTAGGAGAGATTAAATGAAAGGTTCTTGAGGAGGAGGGGACAATTTTTCAAAGCAAATGCCCCAAAGGACACAGTTTTTATCAGTCACCAGAAAGAAGATTATAGTATATCAAACATTTTATCACGTTTTCCATTAACATTTTAACCAGTCAAATTCAGCTAAAGGATAAGTCATCAGAGGCATTTTTTGAGTAAGAAATTATAATAGACTCCACTGACCTATATGGTACCTATTACTACCCTGATCCAAAGTGGATAGACTCCCATTGACTTCATGACCCTTGGATCAGGCTTATACAATAGACACCTGAAACAAATTGTCTTACCTCCACATTCACATGCAATCTGGGACTTGCATGGCTCAGTCAGAGCCTTCTGAAACAATGGACTCAGACGCACTTAGAGAGCTCACAAATGTTTGAGGAAAAGTGACACCCATAGGGCACTGCTCTTCCTTGACAATGTACTGAAACTGAAATTTTCCTTATGACAAGACATTCAAGTCCCTTGTCATTTTAAAATATTTTTTTTAATTTTGTTTAAAAATTATTTCTGGGTTGTTTTTTTGGGGGGGACTACAGGATTGGCTGCCCTGAATCAGTCCAATAATGCAGCTAGACCAGAATCCTCCCCACATGGAAAGTTTCTTCCTAACCCTGTAAATGAAAGGTTGATATATGCTCTGAAGCATGAGGACTTATGTCCCTTCCAAAATGCTTGGATCTGTTTATATGTTTTCCAATCCTTGCAATTGTAATTCTGCATGTTCTTGCTATTTGCATAAACATCCAGCTCTTTTTTAACATCTTACTATGTTCTTGGTTTGATAATATTTTGTGGCAATCAGTTCCAAAGGCAGAGAGAGAGAGAGAGAGAGAGAGAGAGAGCACATTCCCTTTATTAATTTGGTATTAAAGGCAGGGGCAGAATTGAAGATTCACCAGAAGGGATCAGGATTTCTCTGGGTTACATTGGAACTAATCAAACAAACCATAGCCAATGTCCTACAAATGGTGAATTTTAAGTTCAGTGCATTACGTTTAATTTGTGGAGTTGTACTAAGCGTGCACACTTTAAAAATCCCACCTCAGGTCACAAGGTACAGCAGAGAGACATTTTGAAAAATTCATATTAGAAGCACAGAGTATGTCGTTTCAGAAGAGGATCTGTACAATATTTATGATATACTTCTCTGTAGTTGCTAAGTGGACCTTGAAAGTACAGTATTTAAAAATTCAATTTCTCATCATCATATTATGTCTGGAAATGTGAAAAGGCCACTTGACACTGAAACTGTACAGCGTTAAGAGGTATGAAGTCAATCAATGTACTGGATTAGCCCTCTCCTCCTGCACAGAAACTGTGATTGTTATAGCTCTATTGGAGTTGAATCTTGCTTCCTTCAAGGCAGAACACAAGACTCTTATCCTTGTCTTCCAGAGTGCTCCTAGCAACACTCCTTTTGATGCCCATGGATTTTATTTCCTCTGTTCAAACCACGCCACTAACCACCTCCTTTGTTCCCTTCACCTAGACCCATCTGTTGATCTTCCGAACATAGCCTCCTACAGCTGCAACCCCAAAGGAGCAGAGCATCTCATAAAACAATGATTTTATCCTCATGCCCCCCTGCATTATATGGCGTTTTGTAGCTGGCGGAACGGATGCAGACATGTTAAGTGATCTTGCCCAAGATCACTCACAAGTCTGGGTCAGAACCAGAAATCAAAAGCAGAACTCCCATATCCTACTCCACCTCTTAAACAACAAAAGACAATCTTTCCTCTCCCCTAATGTACAGAACAAGAATGAATGAACAAACGAAATATTGTATCGTGGTGAGGAACATGTTAGAATCCTGTGAAACAATGGAGGGGATCTGTGACACCAGGACCATGGATTCGGTAGACATTTCCATGGTAACTATTTCAAGGCAAGAGCAGAGAAAAAGGGACGGTTGCAACTTTACAAGTTGTCGTCATTATCTTAAAGAATTGTTCATTGTATCAAGTCACAGTTGCATTTCTCAGCTAAGGATCCCTATAGATTATTCCAAAGTCCTCACTAGGCACAACCCTAATAACGTAGGTTGATCCATTCAAACTTCAAAAGATATCCAAAGAAGAGAGTTCTGCTAACCAGTTATGAGGTTAGCAACCAAGAATGCTGGTAGCTTCCCTTCTGCTGTCATTTGGAGACTCAATGGAGGCTAAAACCATGAGGGCCTTCACCAGGCCATTCTGTAGAGACAATACTTTGTTGCTCTGACATAGCTATTGTCAGCCAGAGATTTTGAAGGGCTTTATAAAAGGAAGGCCTCATTATCCTCGTTTTACAGATGGAGGAATTGAGACACAGAGAGGTGAGGTGACTTTCCTAATATCACACCAGCGGGACAGAGGAAGAGCTGGGAATGCATTCCCAGTCTCCCGACTCACCATTCAGTACCCTGGCTGCTGGACTGCACGTCTTACCAATCTATAATAATAATACCTAACTCTTATATAGTGTTTTTCATCAGTAGATCTCAAAGCGCTTTACAAAAGAGGTCAGTATCATTACCCCCATTTTACAGATGTCAAAACTGAGGCACAGGTAGGTGAAGTGACTTGCCCAAGATCACCCAGCAGGCCAGTGGAAGAGCCAGGAATAGAACCTAGCTCCCCTAAGTCCCAGCACATTCCACTATCCTGGGGTCTACACCTTGAACAATAACAGTGACTTCAGTGAAGTTGCACCACGTGTAATTCAGAGCAGAGCTGGGCCCTTACAAATCTCTCTGTCTGTCAGATATATACTGTCAGATAAATAATTGTTCACAGTTTCATTTTTTTGCCAAGCTGCATTGTAATCTCTTCTCTTTGTGTTTTCCTGGAGCTGTCAGTTTCTCAAGGATTTCTTCATGATCACAATGATGTAGGTTTTCAAATATTTGGGTAAGACTTCAAAGTACATCACATCTTCTTTTCAATTCTAGGGGAAAAAGCCAAGGATTCTGCATATGACAAAGTTAATTACTAAAAGAAAAAGGGAAGGTTGGCTGGTGTGAAATGTAATATTTTATTTTCACTGACATTAACCCCTCTTACTGCTCAGGGAACATAAACCAAGAGTTAAGACTGCTACTGACTCCTTTTGCATCATTGGGAAATCATTGAGCATATCTGTTCACCCTGGAATTTAATGTTGACAGAGATCAATATTAAAAAGTCAATAGTTACTCCCAGTTAGCACAATTCTGGACACTCCCTATCCAAAAATATACAGCAGAAAGATAAAAGGTCCAGAGAAAGGCCATGAAAATCCTTAGAATGGCGTGGAAAGCTTTCTGTATGAGGAGAGAGTTTTTTAAAAGGACCAGGATTATTTATTTTTTGAGAAGAGATGAATCAGAGGTGACACCACAGAAGAATTTAAAATAATGGTCTATCAAGTGCTCTTATTTGTCTCTCTCAAGAACAAGGAGGAATCACTGAAATTACAAGTCAACACATTTCAAACTGCTAAGTATCTAATTAGCCTGCAGAATTCACTGCCAGAAGACATTTTAGGACAATGAGTTTAGAACCATTAAATGCATAATTAACAAATGGAACTCCCTGTCACCGGATATCAGTAGTGCAAAGAGCTCAGAAAGCTTGAAAAGGAGGTAGGATACTTCTATGAATAAAAAGAATATCCAAATTGACCCTGGGAAGTATTCATGCCACTAACTGCTTGGGGTGAGGAGTAAGACTTTCTTCCTGAGCATGCAATTGCATAATTTTCCATTACAGAGATTTTATACTTTCCTCTAAAGCTTCTGGTACTGGCTACTGTTGGTGACAGCAGGAGAGAGGCCTCTCCAGATGGACCACTGGTCTGATCCAGTACGTTTATTTCTATGCTCTGTCTGATGTGAGATGGCCATCCGCACCCCCAAAAAGTGTGCATTTCCTTTCTTTTGTTCAAAGGCTTCTGCATTGTATTGTTGTTTTAGCAGCCGGATGGCAGATCAAAGCCACTCAAGTTCATTTTCTCTCCTCATCTTAAACAGATGCCACCTTGCTGGGTTCTTGCAAGTGTGAAGAAATTACTTCAGAAAATATTTCAGTCCTGCACCTTTGTTGTGGCCATGCAGTCATTTTCTCAGCAGACTGGCAATATCATAGCATATAATTTTACATGCCACTTTTCTACCAATCCACAACATCTTGGAGCTCTGTTCCTCAGGACGCTGCAATAACCAGAAGTGACGAGTCAGGGTCATGGATCTCATTATTCTGGAATAAAACTGATAGTGACAATTCCAGCAGGTGTCATTTAAAATGAAACTTTTCACTGACTGAAAAGTATCAACATTTCCAATAACAAGAAATCAGGTTGATCAGAATTTTGTGACAGAATTCTGACACTGACTACACCAGTAGTTCTCAACCAGGGACACGGTTACCCCTCAGAGTACTCAGAAGTCTTCCAGGGGGTACATTAACTCATCTAGATATTTGCCTAGATTTACAACAGGCTACATAAAAAGCACTAGCAAAGTCAGTACAAACTAAAATTTCACAGACAATGACTTGTTTATACTGCTCTGTATATTATACACTGAAATTTAAGTACAGTATTTATATGCCAATCAATTTATTGTATAATTATATGGTAAAAATGAGAAAGTCAGCAATTTTTCAGTAATAGTGTGGTGTGACATTTGCGTATTTTTATGTCTAATTTTGTAAGTTTTTAAGTGAGGTAAAACTTGGGGATACACAAGACAAATCAAACTCTTGAAAGGGGTACAGTAGTCTGGAAAGTTGAGAGCCACTGGACTAGACAGTTTCAGTTCTAAAGGGAAAAAAATCTCTTCCAGGAGGAGTGCTGTCTAGTGGTTAGAGTATTCTGCCAAGAGTCAGGACTTGGGAGTTATTTTTTCAACTCTGCCCGTGGTACCCTAGGTAAATCTTCCCTTCTATTTACCTAGCTGTTTAATGAGTATAATACCTCCCTACCTCACAGAGGTTTTCATTAAGTTTAACTGATATTTTCAAATGCTTCTCATACTGCCATAGGAGTTCAATATATCGTTATCATGGAAAGGGCCTTCCAAAGTAGGTTTTTCCTATACCATAAACCATATCCTGAAGCAATTTACCTTTACAATAATAATAAATCTGGAGATGTGCAGGGATATAGATACTGTCCCCAGTTTGGGACTGAGTCTCCTCACAAATTCAGGATGCCTGACTTCCACTAGAATAAGTCTAACATTCCCTATATTTCTTTCACAACATGCTCCACACCTTTTAGAGCTAGATTATCAAAAAAAAAAATCTTCTCTGCGTGTGGACACAATTCATGCTACCAACGTTTGTGCCTGCATTTTGTGCTCACAGTTCAACTGGGGACGTCCCTGGCACCTGCATTTCAAATGAGGGTGCAAAACGGAGTGTTTGAAACTGTCACAAATTACAGGTGCAAATACTCTGAATTGTGTCCTTAATTTGTTTTTTCGGTGAACTTCAATTTGGTGTCTTGAAATTCTTGTTGCTCTTTAAAAATTGAGCCTGTCAAGGGGGAGTCTTTTGGCTGCTTCACGTTATCCCCTTCAAAGTATAGACATATTTTTCGGTAACATCTATAGCGCTCAATACTGGACACAAAGAAGGTTCTCATCACAGCTATATAAATCAATTTCCATTACTGGAGATTGAACACCGGAAGAGATCTCATCAAGGCCATATGTATCAAAGAAGCCACCTCCATGGAGAATTACATTGCATTTGTCTAGCAACTCACCCAGCCATCATGTTCTCTCTAGTTGCACACTTGCATTTAAACAATTCCTGATTACTATGCTGCAGAATCTTTGCAATTAACATCTCTTTCCTATTTTTTTCTAAGTCTCTTTTTTTCTTAATTACTTATCTGTGCTCTAAATCCTTTTCAAGTGCTGCTAGACAAAAAGACTAAGGGTCACATCTTCAGCTGGCATTTATTGATGGAGTTTCACCGATTTCAGTGGCACCAGTGCACAGACTCAGAGATTAATTTCCAGCCCATAAACTGGACAATGGGTGCACTCTGTCTCATTAAACTCCTCGCCTTTTCTTGCCACCTCTTGCTGTTTGTCTTGTTTCTTGCAACCAGCATACATCCAACCTTCATGCTGTTGTTATTATTTATTACGTATATGGCATCATAGATATGCAAAGGGCTTTGCAATGGAGATAAAGATTGACCTTTTGCCCCAAAAAATATACTCTAAGGTCTCAATCCTGCAAAGATTTATGCACACTACCCTCGGGAGCAGTATTGTTGAGTTTAATGGACGGCTCACATATGTAAAGTTAATCAATCACATGCAGGACTTAGGTTTCTGCAGGGTTGAGGTCTAAGATCGCAACATGAGAAGATGACACCACAGGGAAGGGGAGGCAAAGGGAAGGAGAAGAGGGTATTCAACAAGACACTTTGGATGCTAGTGCACACATCTAGGGTTAGATTGTAATTTACAATCTGCGTTGAGTAAAAGGCAGAGACACAGTGCGCACCTTGCTCCATGGAAGACTGAAGCAGCACAAGGCCTTTTCTGGCTGAAGCTCATTTTCCCCCGGCCCTGCATTACCTGGAGTACTGGAGGATAGAGCATAACTTTGTCCCCCTCTTCATTCCCCACTCACCTACACAAGAGAGGGACTAGCATACTGAATGCAGGGGTGCAAAGGGGCTCCCTATCTTGCTTGCTTCCCCTTGCAGAAGTGAGATATTAGAAAGGACTTGAAGGAGAGAGGAGGAGGTCTGGTGGATGTGGTCAGGAATGGACTTCCAGGCGTAGGTGCAGAAGGAAAAAAGGCAACAGAGACAGGCAAAAGGCACTAGTGGAATAGCTCTTCTGCACATGGTCCCTCCCACGTCCTTTAACCTGGGCTTACAGAATCTGAAGTAAAGGACCTGAGAGGAAACATAAGCATTAAAAGCACCCTAGGGCTCCATTTTTTAGTGTTTGGAAATACAGCATATATGTACTATGTGTATGGCAGTTTATGATAGACTGTTTAGATAGTTTCCTATCAGTCACAAAGATCCCCACCATGGATCAGAGGCAGCTTTCTAAGGGTGTGTCTGCACCATCTGGAATAAAGTAGAGGGTGAATTCAAAGTGGATTAACTATTCCCAATTCACTCCATGCAGGGGCAGATGCTCTTACTCAGGAATAAGAGTGCTGTTTTATTCCAAATTTGCTTAACCCATTTCCAAAGTAGCTTCAGCTAATTCAGAATAAGGCACTCTACATAAAAGCCTCCACGCATGGAGTGCATCAGGAATAGCTATTCTGGAGTAACTCCCCATGTAGACAAACCCCAACAGAGCGAAGGAGGGATCAAATAGTTGTCATTGAGCTGCATGCTTGCGAGGACTTTATTCCCATTTGCCTCAGTGGGTCCTGAGGTTGCACAGCACCTCGGTGAATCAGGACAGTTCTTTAGAGGCCTGCTCCATAGCCTACACTGAAATCAGTGGGAGTCTTTCGACTGACTTCAGCAGGACTTTGTATCACGCACCAGATCCCCACTGACTTCAGTGTCACCAGAGTTTCACTCTACGTACCTAGGCTCCTAAAATCGTGCTTAACTTTAGGCCTCCAACTTTGCAAAATGTGGCCTCCACAATGGGGGTGGAAGAAAACAGTATTTTACTTTATCAAAGCAGCTGGAATGGTTTGTAGTCATTAAAGCAGTGATGAGAGTAACGGTCAAGTTGGGAACCACTGTCCAAGGAATTGGTGAGCATGGCTAATTGCACCGTCTGTCAGTCCTTGAGCTATTTACAAAGGGCTTGAAGATGCTGCAGGATGGTGATCATGTGTCTCTCTCCTCAGAGTTGGGGGAACAAAAGAAAAAAAGCTTTAAGCTAAAATTTTCCTCATAACCTTTCTGCTGAGACACAAGCTTCGTGAGGTAAATAAGCAGGGCTGGTGTTGGATTGTAAAGTAATATGAATGTATTAGGAATATGAATAGTAGTTCTGCCAGCTAAGATTTTAAAGCATCCTTTAAACCCCAGTGATGGAAATTTCTGTCAGGTTCCTGTGGCTTTGTATGAATAGGTATCATTTGCATGCTTGTATAACAGAAAATATATTTACTGCAGCTAAGATGACTGAAATAATAGTTACTTCTCCTGGTATTTTTTATTGCATTGAGGGCCCATTTGTCTCTCATTTACAACAGTGTAAATCAGGAACAACTGAATTGAAGTCACTGGAGTTAGCAATGTAAAGTTGATACAAGTGAGAAGAGACTCAGGCCCTCACATCTTGAAATGGATGGAAATGGCTTCTAGAATTTGAAAATCAACTAGCAGCTATGGATACAAACAAGGACAAAGATGGAAAGATTATTGTTGCACTATGTTGGAGCCAAAGCATATAATATTTTAGAAAATATCTCAGCAAGCACTTTGAGACCACATGAAATGTACAAAGCTATGCATAACAGAGCACTGCAGTCTAAAGCTAAATATTAAGCAGGGCTGGTTTTAAACTCAAGATGGGCCAAACAAGGAGCTGATGGGGGTGCATGCACGTTAGCAGATGCCCTTGATATAAATGAGAGCTGATTGCATGCAGGGTGTTAATCATGAGGACTCCTTGAGTTTGGAATTCACTGGAGGTTTTTCGCCTTCCTCTGCAGCATGGGGCACGGGTCACTTGCTGGAGGATGTGTATAATGGTCCCTTCTGACCTTAAAGTCTATGAGTCTAATGCTCTCATTTATCTGCCAGAGTCCAGACTTGTTAACCTTCCAGTGGCCCATCTTCTCATCAGTGTCGTTCATTAAGTAATTACAGGTTTCATGCTGCACTGGGTTGGCTCAGGTCCCTGAAGTAATGGTGCAGGCATGCACCAATCGTCAGATGCATGCAGGTGTTATGGTTACATTAATTGTGGTTTGTTTCATTCCAAGAGTCCCAATTTTGGGCAGTTTTGTCTGGACAGCTGAGGTTAGATTTCCCTTTGGGAAGTCAGAATGATCAGGTTCTGGGTTTTCCAAACCATCCCTCAGAAGCTTGGAGATGCAGATTAGGCATTGGCCCATCCTTTGTGCCAACGAACTCACAAGGATGGCTGAGCCCTTGTGGGGAAGTTCAACGTTTCCTTCTGAGGTAGCCTGCATGGAGTTACATGTTGTCAACAAGCCTTGGGATAGGTTCCATCTGGGCTTGGGGTGGACATAGCCTAGTTAGGCCTTGGATTGTTTAGACTTCTCTGAATTGGAATATCAAAAGGAGAGGAAGGTCAGCCACAGCCTAGGGTTGCCTTTAAGGGTATCTTTTTCCTGGTCCTGGGGTACAAAGTTTCAGAAGGCCCATTTTCAAAAGTGACTTATGTGCCCAAATTCTACTGATGTTCAATGGGAGTTACCTAAATCATATAAAATAAATGTACCCCTTGAGCCTAATCTAGTGTCCACTGAAACCCATTGCCTGGGATTATAACCTTTGGCTGCAACTTGGTTGCAGTTAACTCCAAGTCTAATGCACGTGTTCAGCTTCACATGCTGCCCTTACGGTATAAAGGGCTCCTCACAGTGGCGGAGGTCTTTGAAGATATTATCAGAGCTGTAATTCAACCAGCAAGTAATACCTTTAACCTCACAGGTACTTTAGTTTTTAGAAATACCAGATGGCAACATGAAGTTCTAAAGTGGTGTTTTTCCAGGGGTTGAAAGTTCACAGCCTTACTTGAAATAAAGAAATGTGTGGATTTTTCAGCAAATTATCTTCCATTTTATAAAAGTTGCTTTTTCATAAGGATTTGGTCTTTACACTGTAAAAGTTCAGGTTATTAAAGCAGCAAGTCAGACTGTAAACACTAGGGAAGTGAATTTTTTTCTAGCCGGAGCCATATTACTCTTTGAAATTTTTAAATAGCATTTCACATGTATGTGTGTGCACTAGCTAGACAACAATGCTGTATTTCTGTGATTGCATGCCTCTGAATTACACAAATCTACCCCCATGTCATATGTTGATGCCTCAGCTGATTTGATACTCATTCCAGATGCTAGCTATGGTATCCTCGGTGCTATCCTGGGACAGGAGGTGAAAAATAGAGATCAGAAGATCATTTCATATGTGAGTCGTAAGCAATCCGCCAGACACAGCACAAGAAAAAAGTCTGAGGATGAAGTTTGAACCTGAGAACATGTTCATTTGTTTGTGATGCAGTGTCTTAAACTAAGAGTAGCAATTCATCAATGATAACCCTAGAGAAAGGGAAAGGACCATGTGCAGAGGGAGACCTCTGTGGGTGGACCTCGCACCTCCCTTGCAGAAATGCTTTTACAGGAAAAGCAGCTACCACCATGATACGATCTCCCCACTGCTGAAGTTGTGTAGTTAATAGAAGCTGCATCCCCCTCCACTCTCCATCCCACTCCTACAATTGACTCTTCTCCAACCGTGATTTAATCCAACTTCCTTGTGTGCCAGGTCTTTAGAGTATACAAACTATTTCAGATTCTTCCCTCCTCCTCGCACTGCCTTTCTTTCACTGCCTCAGTAACACCCACGAGCTATTTTAATATGGCCTAAAATATCATCTGGGTCCCCTTGGCTCCTGAGGCAACAGCTAGCAATTTCTTTCCATTTTAGAAAACTTCCCACTGTTCTGGCTTTCTGACCTTCAACATAAAAGTAATTTCCTAAGACTTCCATCAGCACAGTAAAAGCACACCTCACATTCCTCAATGGATACTAGCCCTATACAACACACTTGTGAGGGAGGGAAGAATTACCCCATTTTACAAATGGGAAACTGAGGCATCCGACCAATTAATTAACTTGGCCAAGGTCACCCCAGAAGTCAGGAATTGAATCCAGGTCTCCTAAGGCCTAAGTCAGTGTACTAGCCGCTAGGACACCTTTCTTCTGTTCTGATATTCCAATGTTTCTAACTTAAAGTGGTTCTTATAAAAAGATCTCAGGATTTACAGACTCATAAATTTGTCATATCCAGAAATTAATTTGCCCTATTATTACACTGGTCACCTTTTGGTAACATTTTAAAATAGATGACTCAGGATTTTTTTTTAACGTTGATATAGCCAAGGCTCTAGGCTGATCCATTTTCATTTCTCCAGCATGAAATGTATGTAGCTCAGCCCAGAGGTACGGCCTGCATCATTTATTATTCAGATAGTCTCGTATTGGTTCGGTTGGTGATACAATATGAAGTCTGCTTAGCAGTTAAGGAGCTGGATTCCAAAAAGGTAAGATGGAGACACAAGGGGAAAATCACCCTGTTGTACTAACAGTGTGACACACACGAATCCTGGCAAGAGACTAGTGTTTCTTTCCTGTCACGTGACTCTGGTCAGAATTACAAATGGTTATGTGTCACATGGCAGAGGTCAGCACCTACTGACCTACTAGGGGATACTATTATACTTGCTATCAGACATGCAAGGTGACAGGAGAGATCTCTTCAACCAGATGGAAAAAAACAGGAGTACTTGTGGCACCTTAAAGACTAACAAATTTATTGTAGCATGAGCTTTCGTGAGCTAAAGCTCGAAAGCTCATGCTACAATAAATTTGTTAGTCTTTAAGGTGCCACAAGTACTCCTGTTTTTTTTGCGGATACAGACTAACACGGCTGCTACTCTGAAACCTGTCAACCAGATGGGTAAATCCTACTTCCCTTACCAATGGTAGGGGCTACTTGAAATCAAGGGAGGCTGAAAACAGGGAGAGCATTGCTGGAAACAGATCAATATATGAGATAAGAGAAATATCAACAAAGAGTTTAACTGTTAAAAGTTTCCCATGGAGGTCCTGCTCCTGAACTCCTCTGATTGCCTTCAATAGGAGTTTTGCCAAGATTAAGCAATACAGGATCGGATCCTTGATGTTTCTCATTTAAAATACATTTAAAAAAAAATCTCTAATCTACTTTGCATGCTTGCAGACTCCCCATTCATCACAGCTTGGAAACTATCCCTTGCTTACCTGCCTTTGGCATTCTCAAGAGTACCAAAACAGCTGATGGCTAAATGCCGTGCACAATATCAGTACCATGACCAGGTGCTACAAGTAATAATATTGCACCACGTGTCAGGCTGGCCTGTCCCAACCCAGCAGATGTGGAAGGAGCAGCTCACTCCTTGTTAGCAAATTTATATAAGGCTGATATTTCCTCCACCCCTACCTTCCAAATAGCTAAATCAATTCAATGACCTATTCAGGGCCTCAATAGATTTAGTTGCTTTCAAATCATTCAATCAGTCTGGATGAGGTATGTATTGAAGTAGATTCTTTTTGTGGGGAAGAGTAGAATTAAAGCTGGGGTACAAAGAGATTAAGGTCAAAAATTTCCACTAATTTTGGGTACCCACTTTGAGACACATAGGACCTGATTTATTAGAGTACTTCGCATTATATAGCATTTTATATGTTCCAGGCACAGCTCCCATTGACTTCAGCTGCTCAGCACTCCTGCAAATCAGACCCCAGTGTCTCAAGTCAGGCATCTAGAAAACGAGGAACATACAAATCCCTGATGCAAAAGGACGTTAGAGCAGTTCAGAGAAAAGGTAGCTAAAAAAATGTTAGCACGGGCAAAACAATTTTTCCCTACCCCGTTTTCAGAAATGGCAGGACCATTTTGACTCACATTTTCCAAAATAATTCCATGTGAGGCAGACACCTGGCGCAGAAAATTTGTCCCAACTGTTTAAAGTTTGGCAACGTTATTATAACCAACTGAAAATGGGGGAGGGATAGCTCAGTGGTTTGAGCATTGGCCTGCTAAACCCAGGGTTGTGAGTTCAATCCCTTAGGAGACCACTTATGGATCTGGGGCAAAAATTGGTCCTGCTAGTGAAGACAGGGGGGGCTGGACTCAATGACCTTTCAAGGTCCCTTCCAGTTCTAGGAGATAGGTATATCTCCAATTATTACCTTTTATCTTATCAAGGGGAAAAGTCAAGCAACTTTAATAATAGTTAGTGCTGCTAGCCCTGCCTCCAATAATAACCTTTTTTTGATAGGCAAGTTGTTTCAACTACAAATATGGAGAAAATGAAATCTGAAGCCACTGTCCATATAATATGATTACAGAAAGGTAAGGAGCAGCTAGGTTTATTCAACTCACTGAACAAATGTGATATTACATGAGTCTCACAGAAAATATCTTTAGATATTAAACAAAGCCTGCTTTTTTAGTCCGATGTGATTTAATGAAATTCATGCACCAATAGTTTTTTTACACATATATAAATTAAATATCAGCATTTTTTCCTCAAAATACAAGATGATAGCAAATGGATTAGCTTTCCAAGTGTACAGGGATGTTGTATTTGTCTACTCAAAGCAATAACAAAAAGCAAGGAGGTCGTTAGGACCAGTGATGCTATACAGAGTTGAAAACATATTCATATGGATAGGGGATGCAAGAATCTAGCAGCCAGTTACTGATATGAGTTCAGGTTATTACTGTTGTCATTGATAGTTACACCCGTCACAAAGAAATTAGCCCCAGTGTTGGCAGTTTGCCATTATGTGCAGTCTATTCAAAATAAAATATCTGACTTGGAAAATATTGAAACATACAATAAGCAAATTAATAAATGTTATAACTACAAACATTAGTATGACTTATTGACCAGCTTCAACGCCTCCTATTAACATCAGGATTCTATTTACACTGGCATTTATTATTTGTATTTCAGTAACACCTAGAGACACCAAACAAGATTAAGGCTTCATTGTACAGGACACTGTGTAAACATATAGTTCTTGCTCTAAAGAACTTACAATGTAAGTAGGGAAGACAGGCAAAAAGTGGGAGAAAGGAAGTATTATTGTTAGAGTATTATTGGTCAAAACTTAGAATTTCCTTTATTTTGTTTTGTTCTGTCTGAATCATTGAAAAGTTCAAATTTCCCCCTAAACAAAATTTCCAACAAAAATTAGCTTCAGGTCAATGAAAATGCTTCCATTTTGACTTTTTAAAAACTATTATATATTATTCTAGAACATTAATAGAAAATAAAATTTCAAAATTAAAAGTCTATTCAGAATTTAAAAAATCGAAACATTCCAATCCAACATGTTAACAATTTGTTTCCATTTTTCTCTAAACAAAATTTAATCAAAACTGACACATTCACACAGAACATTTAAACAAATTAATGATTTATTTGTGGAAAAATGTTCCATTAGAAAATTTTGATCAGCTCTAATTATTATTATGATGAGGGAACCTAAATCCTCAAAACCTTCAAGTGGCGCAGATGTGGCATGTCTAGAACTCAGTAGAAATGAAATTAATGCCTGGAGTCCAAATCTGTGCTTCATGAATGTATTAATTGATTGATGCCATTGAAAGATGCACCCAGATCCAAAGTTCAGGTCTAAACTTCCTCAAAGTCCAGAGTTGATCAGATCAGGGGTTTTATTTTGGTGGGGCAAGTTTTTTGAGGAGAAGGGATGTTAAAAGAAAGTACCTTTTACTCTCCCTCAGTCCTGGGCTATCTGGTTGCTGGATGCTGAAACATGGGGAACAGAGGCACAAAGATTAAATCATTTTCCCAAAGTTAAACAGGGAGTTTATACAGTTTAGTTGTTTCTGTGTTGGTCCCAGGATACTAGAGAGATAAAGTGGGTGAGGTAATATATTCTACTGATCTCACAAAACAGGATGACTGGGCAACAAAATGGCAGATGAAATTCTATGTTGATAAATGCAAAGTAATGCATATTGGAAATGCAATTCCAACAATTCATACAAAACGATGGGGTCTAAATTATCTGTTCCACTGAAGAAAGATCTTGCAGTCATTGTTGAGAGCTCTCTGAAAGCATCCGCTCAATGTGGAGCGGTAGTCAAAAAAGCTAACAAAATATTAGGAACCATTAAGGAAGGGATAGATAAGAAGACAATAAATCCATGGGATGCCCACACCTTGAATATTGTCCCCCACATCTGAAAAAAGATATATTAGAATAGAAAAAAGTACAGAGAAGGACAACACAAATGATTTGGGGTATGGAACAGCTTCCATAAGAGGAGAGATTAAAAAGACTGGACTTGTTCAGCTTGGAAAAGAGATGACAAAGGTGGGTATGATAGAGGTCTATAAAATCATGAATGGTGTGAAGAAAATGAATAAGGCAGTGTTATTTACCCTTCACGTAACATAAAAACCAGGGGCCAACCAATGAAATTAACAGGCAACAGGTTTAAAATAAACAAAAGAAAGTCCTTCACACAGTGTACAGGCAACCTGTGGAATTCATTGCCAGGGGATGTTATGAAGGCCGAAAGTACAACTGGGTTAAAAAGAGAATTAGATACGTTCATGAAGGATAGAGCCAAGATGGTTAGGGACATAACCCCATGCTCCAGGTGTCCCTAAACCTCTGACTGCCAGATGCTGGGACTGGATGAGAGGGGATGGATCACTCAATGATTGCCCTGTTCTGTTCATTCCCTTTGAAGCATCTGGTATTAGCCACGGTCAGAAGACAGGATACTGGGCTACATGGACCATTGCTCTGATCCACTATGGCTGTTCTTATGTTCTCTAACAGGGAGTTTATAACAGAGCTAGGAATAGAATCCAGCTCTCCTGAGCACTAGCCCAGTGACTTAACCCCAAGAGTATCCGTCCTCTTCAAGGCTGAAGTTCAGCATAGTACTTAAGCACATGCCTAACTTTAAGCACATGACAAAAGATCAGATTTTAGAAATGTTACAGAGGGAACAGCAGGAAGGCGTGGCAGTCGGGGCAGAATGGGAGGAGGGGTCAAAACAACCCAAATGTTTCTATCTTAAGAAACGGGCAGCAGAGCAGAGCGTCCAGTGGTAATCCAGAAAAGTGGAGAGGACAATGTAAGAGGAAAGCTGGGTTGCTCAGTTTTTGCCATGGATAGTTTAAGAGAATAATGGGGCTATCAGAGATCTAGGAAGGGCAGTAAGCCTGCTGGGGGAGGTCAGGGAAACCATTCAGACACCACTGCTGATCCAGGATCAAACCCTCAAAAGAAGAGTCCTTTCATCTTTTAGCAGTGACATTCGCTCACCTTTCGCTTACATGCAATTTTCTTTTGGCCCGTATGCTTGAGGAGATTCTGCTATGATCTATTATGTGATGAGCTTTGCAGTAAGCTGGGGCTACAGCTCTTGGTCCTGCTTTCACTGACAAAATCCAACACCAGAGCAATTTATTTAAGTGCCATCTGTCCCTGGTCCCTGCAATGGGCTCCAGTAATTACAGCTGACGCTGCACTCATGATTCAATTTTGAAACGTTAAAAAGGACAAAATAATGCCTGGAGGATGGAGTTTAAGTTTATCAAAGGGTATGTTGTGTTAATGGGATTTTTCTTCCCCTAACTCTTTAGCCTTGCTGCAGTTAATTAAAAGAAAAGCCGGCCTTACTTTAATGGGAGCATTCGGATCCAGCCTGGAATAATTTTGGATTAAAAACTCACATTTTACAAGGTTTTTTCAGCACTCAGATTCTTGGTTGCCAAAGGAAACACAACACAGAAGTTGCAAGAAAGAAAGTCATCAAGACTGTAAAATTATTTTCATGCCTGCTCCAGAAGGGAGAGGCTGGAGACAGGATGCTGTACGTCAGCAGGCAGGGCATAAACAAAGGAAGGGAGCTCCAGAGCAGAAGTCTTAGGCCTTTTCAACCCAAGCAGTGCCACACAATCCACTAATCAGGGGGTCCTGAAGGCTAACAGCTGACCCAGTGGTCACAGTGCCAGCTGTAAAGGAGGCAGGAGCTATTTCAGATGAACTGCAAAACCTAGGCTTGTTCAGCACACGGCCAATGTGCCTGGTGTAATTAACGACACGCCAGAAGAAAGTTCCACATTGCTCTGTACATGTAAATACTCTGGGGTTGAGTCTCCCATCACCAGTGTAAATCAGGGGTAACTCCACTGATGTCAATGGACTTTCACTGGCGTAAGCAAGCAAAGAATCAGGCCCACAATCTTTCCCTGCAAGGACCAGATTCTCTCCTCCAGTCCTCAGTGGAGATGAGAAATCCGCTGTGCAGTTCGGAGAGAATGATTTTGTAATGAGAAAATAAACGTGAAGAACCATCTGTTTTCCTACAATCCCCAAGAGGGAACAAGTCAGTCTTGGGTTTGCGGGGGGCAGGCGATGCACAGCTTCTACTTACCACAACAAAGCACTTGCAAACCTTGTTACTCCTGATATTGTACTGCATAGTTGTAGCTGTGTTGGTCCCAGGATATTAAGCAGACAAGGTAGGTGAGGTCATATCTTTTATTGGACCAGAGAAGCTTTTAAGCTGCCATGGTGGGAGTATCTTTCCCAGACCTGAAGAAGAAATCTGTGTGGCACAAAAGCTTGTCTCTCTCACCAAAAGAAGTTGGTCCAAAAGAGATATTACCTCACCCGCCCCCCTCTCCGGTCTCTCTGATATTGCACTGGTTATTACACTTTTCTTCACTGCCTTCTTACTGTTTCCCCAACCTGTGAATTAATATCTTGCTATACATACAGACATCCCAACTTCACAGCATCTGCATTAGAGTCTTCAGTTTAGCTATAGAAAAACCCTGATCTCTAAATCCGCAAGCCATAGTTAAATGTTTTTCAAGTCATGCTTCACTTGTAGTCCTGTTTTATCCTTTCATAGGTTCAGCATGAGTTTTACAATTTATTTCCTACGCTCCAGTAGGAAATAAATTGTAAGTTTCAGCATTTTGTTATTCCCCCCCCACACACACCCTTTAACCCTCTCTAGTTATATTTTCAAGGAGGAGTTCCTGTAAGTTCATCGATTGCTGCTCTGCGGGCAGTGGCTGAGATGCCAGGGGGGGTGTAGGCAGTGGGGCAGATTGATACGTTGGGGCTGTTTTCCATTAGTGCCTTTTAATTTAGACCCAGGATGTTTGTTAACAACTTTAGGAAACCAAAGAAAGAAACACTGGGCTGTGTCAAGAATCGCATTGTGATGGACATAATCCTAACAAGGAAACATGGTGTGGTGGGACAGTTACACATCATAAGCTGAAGAGGTGACCAACCGTGGACAATGGTACAACTGTGGAAACCCTGATGTATTTGCTTTGCATAGGACGTGTGAACCAAACCTAGCATATTTCTAGCCTCAGGACATGACATGGGACCAAATCCGGGTAATTCACAGAGGGGTTGAGTTCACAGAGAGCCTGATTCTGATCTCACAGCAGTTTTACGCCAATGTAAATCTAGGACCTCAATAATCGTTACTGATTTATGATGGTGTAAGAAAAATCAGAATCAAGCCTATGCCTGAGGGCTCTATAAATAAATAATCATGCAAACCTTCAGCCTCAACCAGGGGTCCCAAACACGCCTCCATTCTGCAACCGTCCCAGGCCTCTCCAACACAGAAACCATCAGCCTCATTATAGCCTGAACAGGCAATGTACAGCCACTACTCCACACCCCCAAATGTTCAGCAGGGTTTTTACAGGAGCATGGTGGTGACCCGAACGGGTATGCAGCAGATGGGAAACGATACTCTCTAGTGTTGCCCATGGCTTTGCATGCTGTATGTATTTGAAGTTCTTTAACAACCACAAGTTGTCTGAAATGCCCCATATTTGTTTGGGTGCCATTGCTAGGGACAACCACTCAAAGGACTGGCCAACAGGAATGTTTCCTTCTTGGTTAAGGCAGCAAAGAATCCTGTGGCACCTTATAGACTAACAGACATTTTGGAGCATGAGCTTTCGTGGGTGAATACCCACTTCATCATGCGTCCGACGAAGGGGTATTCACCCACAAAAGCTCATGCTCCAAAACGTCTGTTAGTCTATAAGGTGCCATAGGATTCTTTGCTGCTTTTACAGATCCAGACTAACACGGCTACCCCTCTGATTCCTTCTTGGTTGCTAGCAGTGGTGTCTTTGAGAGTCCCCCTGATGTTCAGGAGGCCTCGTGGAGAGAACCACCTGTTCTCCAAGTCAGTGAGGGCTGAGGGTGGATTGAGCACCCTTCCCTGTAGATGTTTAATGCTAACAGTATGAATAGGGTCCCTGGAGCAGTAGCCAGAGATGGCAGCAAGGTGGGTGGGTGTTCAAAGGGTACCTGGGAGAGGAGAGGATGCTGGGCTGTGCAAACAACTCAGATACCATGGTGATGGGCACAGTATAAGATCCTGACTAGAACAGATCTTCCCAGGGCTGCCAGATTTTTGTGGACCGGGGCTAACATTTGAGTTGGGAACAGCACCCTGATCCCTGATGGATTTCATTTGGAGTTAAGCTCTATGGAAGGATTTCACACAACACTAGAGGAAAAAAAGAGGTCAGTTACTAAATTACACCAACAATGCCAAGAAGCCCATAATAAAATACATATTACGACTATACAGTCAGCAACAGAGACAAAGGGGCAGGATTTCTACTGGGGTGCATCAGCATAGCTCCACTGAAGTCAATAGTGCTATGCCAATTTACACCAGCTAGAGATCTGGCGGATAATTATAGTTTGTGAAACAATAAACATCTTACTTCCCTGTCCCCAATTCAGAACTGGCATTTTTCAGGACACAGGGCCATTGCCACATATGTGTTAGCATCTCTGCAATTGCTTCTCCTGGCTGCTTTCACGTCTGTCTTAACAAAGCTTCATCTGAAGCTATATCTGTTCTTCAGAACTTTTCTCTGTTCAGCAAGTTCTAAGGGTGTTTTGTGAGCCAGTGGAACTGGACTTGACTAGTGATGAGAACAAGGAGAATCCTGGAGCATTTGTGTAAGAGAATATTAGATTTATCAGAACAGAAAATTATTAAAAGAAAAAGGTCCATTTAAGGTCACCAGCACAAAGTCCAAGGGTAAACACTCCATGTGAGCAAGTATTTTGCTCTCGAGCCCCCTGTGGAAAGATTCATTCAGTCCCTGTGTGAGGCTGAATAACTTGAGATTCTCTGAGTAGTGTTCATCCTATAGCTACAATGACTTATCAAAGGAAAATCGGGTTTTAACCAGAACCATTTCTCCCCCTTGGTAATCAGAAGCAATTCATTCTCTGTACACCCTGAAATAGCTATTGAAGGGTACAGGGCTTCTCTTAATTAGCATTTGGAGTCTGGAAAACGCCATGTGGTGGGTTTGTGATTCTGTAACTGCTACGTCCTAATGACTATAAACGAATACAATTCACTTAGAAGACAAAACTTCATTTGACCTTTTAGCCCTTTCATTTCAACTCCTCCTTTGCTGGCTACAGTCCATTTATTAGCTCATGAAGGCCCAATTTTTGTTAAGTGACCCGAAATTTTGGGTGCCTCTTTTTCTTAAGTGTCTCAAACTGGGTACCCAACTCTGGAGTCACCCAATGTAACCGGCAATCCAGGCCTGAATGTTTTCTGTAGCATTATCACAAGGTGTAGCATACTCAGGTAGAGCTGACTGGGAGTTTTCCATCAAAATGATTTTTTGACAGAAAATGAAGTTTCTGCACATTTGAATTTTTCCATGGAAAAAATTCAGTTTTGCCAAAATCTGATTTTTCTTCAAGAAACTGAAACAAAACATTTCATGTTGGGCCAATTTGTCATAAACTGAAATATTTTGGTTTGTTGAACTGACCAGAACCATTTAGTTTCTAGTCAGTTTAATATTAAACTGCATTTTCCCAAACATGGAACATTGCTTCCTGGCAGTCATAATTTAGAGTCCTGATGTCCCCAGGCTATCCTATTGGCTGAACTCCTTAGCCAGACTACAGCTCCCATGATGCAATGCACCCCCCTTTGACTGCAGCATGTTGCATCATGGGAGTCACATGGTTGCAAATACATAATGGGAGATGTATTCCAGTTAGGATGCCTGGCCCATAGTGGAGAAAGGGGGCAAAGAACCCTAATTACAACTCACATGAGGCAAAACAACACAACAGGGAAATGCAGTTTAATGTTGAACCGACAAGATGAAACTGTTTGGGTCAGTTCAACAAACCAAATATTTCAATTAAAAATACTGAAATGTTTTGTTTTGATGAAAATGCCAAAACAAAAGGTTTAATCATTTCCAAATCAGAATTTTTTTAGAGCATTTCGTTCTGTGAAAATTGATATTTCATCTTTTCGTCCCAATTTGGGACAAAAACAAATATGGAAATTCCTACTTTCACTCAGCTGTAGACACAGGACAGTGTAGCAGTGATTTCTGGAGTGATCTTTATATAGCTTGCTAAGCATAAACATGAAACATCCAATGTTTTACCTAGTTCTCTAGCAACCTAACTCCTCCCATTGTGCCTAGAGTCATGACTTGGGTTGGTTAAAAGTTTTCCATCTAGACCAGTTTTGAATGGAAAGTTGGGGTTTTTTGACAAACCAAAAAGGGTTTTGGATTTGGCTTAAAACTGAAGAACAGTTCAGAAAAGCCCAGGAATAGTCTTAATACCTCATCAACCCTGCTGTAAAAGCATGTTGATTTTACAAGAACTCAGCATTACTCAGTTGAATTCACCCTACAGGGCAGATGGAACTTTAAATATGGCTATAAATATTAACTACAGTAGAAAACTGATACAGAAATAAAAGATCCTGGCAAACACATTAATTTATATCAATTTAATTCAAATTTGAATTAAGTTCTCCTCAGTTCCTTGCATTCCATTTTGCCAAGGACAATGGCACCTTTACTTCTGCCTGAAATTATCTTTTTGTCATAGCCTTATTTTCAATAGAAGGAGAGAAAACAAAAGCAATTTAATTTGAAATAATTAAGGAGGAAACATCCAAAGGCACTAATGCTCCCAACTCCCTTTGAAAGTCAATAGGAGTTAGACCAGTTGGGCACTCAGCGTGTCTTTAAAAAATCTCCCCCTACGTTAATAAAGAATTCTGCCAAGCAGCTGTTTGTGAAGTTCATACCGACTGATTAACTTCCTTCCCTGAACTGGCGTTAATCAAAAGACATCAGGAAGTCCAGTCACTCCCATTTGTGACATGGAAAATATCCAAGGCCTATTTTCTTTCATCAAGTTTATTTTGTTTTGACAGTTCTATCCAAAAGAGATTATTTTCTCTACTGCTGTAAATCAGTTTGTGCCACAGCAGACAATTAAGCTTATACAGTTATATTACATAGGCAGGATATTTAAGCTCTGACAATATATTCTTAATGGGCCTTTCGTACCATTTGTAAAGATGCAGCTATTTTTCAATATTATAGATATGCTTTATTGTGGGTTCAGCTGCACCCACAGCAATCAGGAAACCAAGGTACCACACCTACAACCCCCCACACCAGGTCGCAAAGCTTGGAGCAGGGAGCTGAGCCCAGGCCTGCAGGACAGGAAACACTGCTACAGGGTGAGCAGGGGGTGGGTTTGATCGGCAAAGCCCTATCCCCACACACATACTGGGCTGGCATTAGGTTGCAGTGTGTGAGTGGAGGGTGTTGCTGCAGCTATTTATTGCATTATTATGCAACATTATGCATCATAATTTTGTTATTACTAGTAGAGTACCACAGAGGTATCATAAGATTGTTTGTTGCAATAATAAATGACAAGTAACCCTGCTCTCTTTGTATTTATTGTGTGTTTTGTGTCATACAGCGATTACACTAGCGCTTAGTACTGTGCACCCATTGACTCGGAGACTACCTCTGCCCCTGCATGCATCACTGTGCATAGCCATTCATGTGAATAAGCCATGAATGTTTATGGCTTTTGGCTACCACAGCTGCTTCCATATCCTCTAAAACGATGCATCTGATTGATAGAGCTGGACAGAAACCTGGAAACATTTCCTATAAGAATCAGGCCAGATTCTAATATCCCAGGATTGGCAATACCATACATTCAAAAGCCATGAGTTAGGCCCCTCAAATATTGCGGGAGTCATGATAGTATCACAAGTGTTGTCAACACTCCTCCCTTATACTCCATGACTAATCCTATCAGTGAGACCCAGGGCTTGTCTACACTGCCCCGCAGCTGGACTACAGGGGGAGGGGGTGTGTGCGAATAGCAGTGCACAACAAAATGCTGTGCTATAACACCCCCCTGTGGACATTGCAGGTGTGAACTAAAAGGTCCCTTGTTCACATTAGTGTGGTCCTGTTTGAAGAGGATTGCATGAATGCAAACTACGAATCTTTGAGTTTGCACCCGTGGCATCCACACAGAGAGTTACAGCACAGCCCTTTGATGTGCACTGCAACCCCCTCATCCAAACTGTGAGGAAGTGTAGGAATAGCCCCAGGTACCATTCAGTGAGAGTCAAGTTAACAGAATCTAGCTCCCATTGTGTTCGATAAAAACCTTGCCAACTCAGACTTTTCAAGATATTCCCATTTCTTCCTCATACTGCCAGGGAAACTCACAGCATACTTGTGATTGAGATAGAAAGACAGCAGTATGGGGGGATGGGGGTGTTCTGAACACTGGAGTGTTATAACATGGTTACTTTTGGTCATTTGTACATACACAAGGAAGTTCTTATGCATGATATGCTGCATAGATTCTCCAGATTTCTGGACCCTCAGACTTAAAAGACATACAACTGAGTAGTTTGTTCAGTTTCTGAGAATGTTCAATGCTGGCCTCTCTTATGACCCCGTCCCCCTTCAAAAAACGTCATCCTAAGCACCCACTATTGGGATGGCTAGCTTTCCACGCCAAACTGGTCACAAGACTAGTGTTCCTTCTTCCCCATGGAACTCAACCGCTGCTCTTTGACTGTCAGACCTTGACATCTCAACCTATCTGAATGCAAACAAACCCCTTCCACCATCATGTGCCTGGACATGTAAAGTGATTATAGCCGTGGCATCAAATGGACTTCTAGCATAGGCAGAGTGTTCAGTGGCGCTTGTATTAGACTCATGTTTTCATTCAGATCGATTCAACAGCAGAAGGTGTCCAACTGAAGTCTTTCCAATTTCCCATCTCACCAGGGTGACCAGATGTCCCGATTTTATAGGGACAGTCCCGATTTTTGGGTCTCTCTCTTATACAGGCTCCTATTACCCGCCCCCCCCCCACCTCATCCTGATTTTTCACTCTTGCTGTCTGGTCACCCTACATCTCACAAACATTCTTTTTTCAAGTCTTTCCAATTCTGATATTTTTCTCCCCATGACCAACGCCTTCACTTTCTTTTCAGTCTTCATCTCTGTAGGTTCTGCAGAAGTTGGGCAATACTTGTATCCCTCAGAACTGTATGCGCTTGACTATGCTACAGCTTAGGGCTCGCCGGCAGGGGGAGTTAAAATGACTAAACTAAAGGTGCAAAGTTAATGTGCATACTTTTAAGAGCATTATCCCCTATGGGGATGCTCTCATTCAGAAGTTAAGTGTCCTGAATGTCCCTCTGTAGACAAGCTCCTACTGTGTAAGTGTGTAAAAGAAGTTTTACTTTGTTCTCTGTTCTTTATTGCACTGGCAAATAATGTATGACAACATGTAGGGAGATGATATTGTAAGGTAAGAGGAATGTTTCCATTAGTTTTGATCATTCTGGAATTACACCTAGAGTTATATTTTGAGTTTCTGGTTCAAGAAACAAAACAAAATTCAGTTGAAATCAGACTCTCCCAGGTTTTGCTTTACAAACAGATGGAACCACAAAATCCACATGATTTTAACACAAAACTATATATCAGACCATGATCTTTCACCTGAAATGTTTGATCGAAGCATGCATGACCTTTAAAAAAGTATATCTTTTGAAAAACAGTTGACATTTTGAATTGGTAACAAATTCCAAAACCAGAGCAGCTTTGCTTTGTTTCAGGTTTCACTGCCAACAACATTCCACAGAGATCTACATAAATACCCTTCAACGTAACCTTTTATAACTTGGCAATATAAAGGGTTTGTTTTGAAGTCCACTGAAACGGATACTGGGGTTAAATATTGCAAAGAGCCAGCAAGGCATAAAATGAGGTCCCTGGAGTTGTTTTGATTAATACCGATCACTCAGGCTTGAGATTTTAAAGACAGGTTTCTAGTTACCATGCCATTTATACCAGAGCCAGGCACTAGAGATTTGGACAAGCTCCTGTAAGAATCTCTGCACTAAACTGTGTGATATAAGACAGAGTCACTAACTTCTCAAGAGCGACAGACTGTATCTGTAATGCTCCTCGAATGCTCACCAATATCACCTACTATCTGCACCTCCCCACGTGTACCACTATCATCTTCTATACGAGATATAGCTATGAATTGTCTTACAGGCATTCTAAAAACAGAGAACGAAATTCAGCCCACGATCAGTCACAGCCTTTGATACATTGCCATGCAGGCCCACATATGTTGCAAAAAAATTAAAGCTATTTGCTTACACTGGTAACGCATCTGATTCTGTTGCAGTTCAGTAGCATCTTACTACAATAGTAGTGCCCTTGAAATCAGTGGGCCTCCTTGAAATGTAAGATACCAAATCTGCCCCAGCAGAAGGACGGGGGCAACCTATGTTGTTCTGAAATCCCCTGTAAGCCCTCAAAATAAGGGATAAAGGGGGACTGCTGTGGGCACCGGCATTGTGCTAGCTGGCTGCAATTGAGGTGGGGAGAATTTCATCGAATGTGTCTAAGGGTGGCAGGATGCAATCCAATTTAAGGAAGAATTTCTAGTACAATTTGAGCCAGTCATTAAGGCTATTAAGGATGGGAAAGTTCATTCTGCAGAAAGTTCATTCTAAAGCTCCCTGAACACCTCAGGTTTCAGCCTCGTCAGCAGATGCTAATCATGTAGCTGAAATTCAGATGTCTCTTTCTGCCCGTCCATCTTTCCAGTTCAAAACACTCTTCTCCCATCCGCCACCACCAACCCCTTCACTCTCCTCTCTTAACCCTCTCAGCTTTGCTCTTGGCCCTTCTGCAGGTTGTGTGTCACCCCGGAAGTCTGCGCTGTACTATGACCAATCACGTTTGCCTGCCAGTATTTCTTAACCGATAGGTTATGAATAGCAAGCTGACCAGGAAGGACGAGGTCAAGAGGCACTGAAATATTTATTACATGGTAAAGCAAAGAAAATCTCACTCCTCTGTTCCCCGCATACCCTTATCATTCAACGTCAGCCTCTAGAAATACACACACATTATCTATCATGGTTAGCATTCATTACTCTTACAGGAAACATAAGGGGCAGGACTTCAAATAAGGAGTCGTCTGCCCAAAGAGGTTGAAAAAACACTGACCTATATGCAAAGGCTGCATAAAAAAAAATTTCCTTTGCATCATAGCCTATGTTGCATTGGCAAACATAACATAAGAATGGCCATACTGGGTCAGACCAAAAGTCCTGTTTTCTGACAGTGGCCAATGCCAGGTGCCCCAGAGGGAATGAACAGAACAGGGAATCATCAAGTGATCCATCCCCTGTCATTTATTCCCAGCTTGTGGCAAACAGAGGCTAGGGGCACCATCCCTGCCCATCCTGGCTAATAGCCTGTGATAAGTTAAGGTGGGGGAGCTCCCTTTTATGGGCAACCAGTTAGCTATAAAGTCCCTCTTGGTGGCTGTTCTTTGCTTGCTTTACCTGTAAAGGGTTAAAGCCGTCCCGCAGGTAAAGGAAAGGGAGTGGGCACCTGACCAAAAGAGCCAATGGAAAGGCTAGAACTTTTTAAAATTGGGAAAAACCTTCCCCTTTATCTCTGTTGTTGTTCTCCAGGAAAGAGGGGAACAGGGAGCAGTTATGCTATGAGAAGCTTTAAACCAGGAATGATTATAGATCATCACATCATACCTAGAACTACCTATTTTAAGGCACAAAGATGATCCTGGCCTCTGGTGTGTCTTTCAGAGCCTCCACCCTGGCTTTGGGGATTGAGCCACTTCGGAAAGGAAGCAACCCCCACTTGCCAATGGCCAAATGAGGAAGAATCACAAAGAGCGAACACTTAGGGAGTTCCTCAAACCCTATACCAAAGAGGAAAAATAAACATACCAGAGCTTTGAGCCTGAATCGTTTCGTTTCTACCCAGATCTCTCACATCTCTACATTTATTCTAACTGGTTTGTCAAGGCAGCTCCCCTGTGTTTCACTTGGAGAAGCCGATTGTCTTCTTGATTCCACTGGATAAAAAGCGGATGCTTTTGAACAAGAAGTTTATTTAAAAATAACAGAAAGCAGCGTGTTTGTACGCACTTGCACAGCACTCATTATCTGAAAATGAGGCAGGAGGAGAAGAAAAGGAAAATATGAAAAGGTGCTTTTTTTTTTAGTAGGACATTCTTTTCTCTTTCGAATCCATTTGTACAGCCTTGAGGGATGCAAATAAGTGCTGAAAAGGGATTATTATAGAAACTGAAGTACAGTACTTTAGCATAGCACTCTAAAATCGAGTGGTGCTAAAAACAATGGCTTGCTTCCAAAATCGTTGAGTGATTAGAACCAAAAATCTTTCCCTTTCTCTCTGTGCCAATTTTCTTTTTGAAAAAGAAAAAGGGGATTGGAAGCACGTTTGCCACAAATCGGTAAGGAATTGCCTCCTCCCCTGCCCCACCAAAATTAAAGTTTGTAAAATGATCTGATCTATCGGACAGAATTATCGCCTGGTAGATTTGATGGGCCAAACCCACAGCCTGCAGATTGGTTTCACTCTATGGCTTCGATAGAGCGACGCTGATTTAAGCCAGTGAAGGATCTGGCATTCTCTGTTTTATCTTCCTTTCCTCCCATCATTCTCTTCCTTCTTCTCTGATTTTAGCTAAATTGTACACAATATGCACCTCAAATTTAATTGTTAGTGCAATTGTTAAATTGAGTAGTTGCAATGGCAAACCACTGATTACAGCACGCCAGGCAGGTAGGTGTAAATACTTAGATTTCTTGCCTGCAGTTTAGTCTGTAGGTACAATTATCTGGGAGAAAATTTTGCAGGAAGAAGGTGTAATTCCCTCTGAAAATGTACCCCTTGGATCAGTGAATTGCCACACAACAACAGGAGCAGAAAGACAGAGGTGTTACTGTGGGTTTCTGCATTGTAGATCCCTAACATTGATCTCATCGTATCTATTGGCCCTGTGATGGAATGTCTTTTTAAAAATTCTTCTTAGTCCTCTCCCGGCACAACAAATTTAGGAGGCAACATCTCAGTATCAATAGTGCTTAAGAAATTCATTCTGGCCCTGATTTAGGAATCATTTAAACTCATGCTTAATTTTAAGCATATGGTCAAGTCTCACTAACTTTAGTGGGACTTCGGCCCTATTTTAGGACAGTATCCATCCTTAGGATAGTACTTAAACATAGTGTTGCCAACCCTCATGATTCTGTCATGAGTCATATGATAACTATTGTTTACCTGAAAGCCCCAGCTCCTGGAGTCAAGTGGATGTGTGATTATTTCAGCCTTCAGTCTTAAAAAAAAAAAAAAAAAGGGAAATTTCTAGCCTTCATGGTTGGGGAGAAAACATCAAAATGTGACCCCAGTGCATCAAAAGCAGAAGGCAAATAAAAAGAACACCAAATCAATCTTTTTTTTAACATAATCTCATGATTTTAAAGCCAATCAAGATTTTTGGTGAGCCTGACATTATTTCTGAACATTTGGGATTGGCAAAACTGTGAACATATGGTTGACTTCAAGCAGATGCGTAAGTGCTGTCCTGAATAGGGCCCTCTGACCTGAAAAAACAAACAAAAAAACCAACCCAAACCCCAAAGTTCAATCCTGAAGCTGTTAGTTCTTTTCCCTTTGAATCTTCCTTGTTTTCTCATTAACTTCTTTTTGCTGTTTCCCTGCAGCACTTTCCTATTCATGTGGATCCCAGTGCTGGCTATGAACAAGTTACCTTTAAATTAGGGGCAGAAAGCTGTTTGTCAGTGCAACACCGTCAGCTTTATATAGGTCATTCGGACTATTAACATCTATAAAAAACAATTCTAAGGCCAGACTGTCATTGAAGAGCCCTATTCAATTAACATTCGCTTTCCATGTCTTAGGTCATGAAGCATCTGCAGAGCATTCTGTTCTCAGAAAGGCTATTATGGTCCTGAACCAAAGTTGTGCGTGACCACTGCTGTAAAGCCCAAATTGAAGGGATTGGTGGTTTGAACTACAGTAATGGTGGAGTCTCTGTAACTTGAAGTCTTTAAATCAAGACTTGAGAACTTCAGTAACTTGGCCAGAGGCTATGGGCCTACTACCAGAATGGGTGGGTGAGGTGCAATGCCACGTGGTCACATTAGGTGATTATGATAGTTCCCTTCTGCCCTTAGAGGACACATCTACACTGGAATAAAAGACCTGCAGCATGTCCACAGCTGACCCAGGTCAGCTGACTCGGGCACGTGGAGCTTGGGCTGGGGGGCTAAAAATTGTTGTGTAGACATTCAGGCTCCCCCCGGCAATTTTACAGCCCAAGTCCCAGGGGCGAGCCCAAGCCAGCAGACCCAGGTCAGCTGCAGGTATTTATTTGCTCTGTAGATGTACCGAGAGTCCACGAAGATCATCCAACACTCTTGTGCATTTAGGAGCCTTCAGTAAAGCTCATAATTCCCAGCGAAGGATGATTCCCCTCTCTGCCCAGGAACTGCACCAATGTCAATCTGAGCGTATGCAGCCTTCCCTGAAGCCATCTAGGGGCCGTGGTGGTGAATGATATAGATGATAGATTGAGATTGCTGTATTATTAGTTATTCGTAATACACTAACACCTAGCCGCCCCAACTAAGACCAGGACATCATTGGGGTAGGTGCTGTACATATACCTAGTGAAAAACAATCTTGACCTGAAAGAGATCACAATTTAAATAGGTAAGATAAAGGGTTAGAGGAAGTATTATCAAATCCCTCCCTATGGTATGTGACGGACCTAGATGGAGAGAGGAGGTATATATACTCTTGCTGAAAGATCATTTGAAAGTAAAACAGTCTTAATTTTAACTGACCTTTGGCACTAAAGTAAGTGTGGGAGCAAAATCTAAACCTAGTATGAAATAGATCTGCCTGGTAACTGTGACAGATTTTGAGCTCACACAGCAGTTAATTCTGTGCACTGTTCAACTGAATATTGGTGTAGGAAAAATGCATTAGTTAGTACTCCCCTCTGATCTTCATCCACAACCAATACTCAGCATCCAAGTGGGAATGCATTTTCAGGACAATGCAAAGGGGGAGATTTTCAAAGGTGCAAAGAGTGATTATGTGCCTTGAAAAAAGACACTAGGAGGTGGGTACCTAGCTCCTAATATGTACCTTTGAAAAACTCTCCCAAAATCATTACGCTCATTTCCCAAACCCTCCCAAAGTGTTATACGGAAGGTGGCTGTACTCAGAATTCAGCATAACTAGTATAGATACTGATCTGCTATTAAATTGCATTTTCTATGGGTTTTTAATTTTAAATTGAATCAAAGTTTTACTATCCCGTTTGATGTAGTCTAAGCAAAGTCTTAAGATATTAATAAGGCTATAAGTAAATATTTATCAATATAATTTATAATTACATAGCAGCTAGTACCTTTCAGGAGTCAACAGGTAATGTCTCAATTGCAAATTAAGTACCTGCACTCATTTGAGACATTTACATCAAAGTGTTACCAAAATGCCTTATTTGACTGTGCTAAAGGTTTTTTTTCACCTGAGTTCTCCCCTGTTGTTTTACTATACATTTAGCATGGATGTTTTCCACTAATACAGCTGCTCAGCAGCTCAGATCCAGAAGCATTAGAATCAGTTATCCCATGCCTGTTAGTTTCTTCCATTTCCTGATATGACACTCTAATATTCTCAACACAAAACAAATCCTTCAAACACTAATTATTTTAAATAATCATCTGGCAATTTTACCAAAGAGTGGTTGCAGAAACAACAGGATTCTGCTGCAGGGGAAAACCCTTTCTTGTGTCTATTTAAGCCAGAAGGGAAAGTTTACTGAATAAGTGTCAGGTGTGCTATACAGGCTCCTGGGAACCAGAGATTTATCTGATCAGGTTCAAATGAACAGCATACAGATTACTGGGGGTGGAGGGGAGCGGGGGTGGCTATAGGACAAGACCTTAACAACCAAGATCTTGGTAGGCGGTCCATGAACATAAGGAATCCAAAGATATATTTTGTAAGAGGAGGGGGGAGCCCTCTGCCCCATGTCTTGGCCAAAATCTCTCCCCCACCAAGTGATACACTATGGCAGTTCTAGGTCCCAGGGTGGCTCCAGGGTGAATGGATGGGGTTTGTGGAGAATGTTGAGATCCATAGGGATGAGAGAAGTTGTAGAACTGTAACAGATTGCTACTTAATGGCTTTGCACATGCAAATCCTCCTACATACTTGGGGGTGAAGTTTTCTTCTCCATCCTCATGGAATCGCTCAGCTGTAGGACAAACCCCTATTGCATAGTGTGTATTCACTCTGCATGCAGAGCCCCCATGGATACAGGAAGTACCCCACAGAACCAGACCAGTGGCTATTGTTGGAGACACTGTCACCTGTCTCCAGCAATAGCCAGTAGCAGATGCTTCAGGGGAAGGTTCAGTAAACCCTGAAGTAGAAAAAAGTACAAAGTAACAAGCCCAGGGAGGAAGGCTCCTATTAATCCCAGTCATTTAGCAATTAGAGGGGGTGAAAAGTTGGAATTTCCATTCAGTGGGAAATTCTGAACATTTGCAGAAACAAAAAGACAAACAAACAGACAGACAGACTGAGACATCGTTGTAAACTATGGCTGCCCATGTGAGCAAGAACTCAGCTACCAGCTGAGCTTCTGGGGGACAGGGATCAGCATTCACGTTGCACTTCCCATCAATACCCAGCCCAAGCTGGGGAAGCGAAGGATCCAACCAGTGGTCCAAATTCAGGGATGAATCCTGGTCATGTGACACCTAAGATACGTTGCGCACGCGCTAAGAAGAAGCTGAGAGTTTCTGTGGGACTTACAGTAGACAATGTAGGCAAAGAGAGTCCCTAGCCCCAGACCATTGCTCCTCTTTAGTCTTTAGGGATAGTTTTCTGCTTAGGTTGGTTTTCCAAAGCTCCTTCATCTTAGTTGTGCCAACATCGAAGAGTGGAACTGTGGCCATCTGACCCTTTGTCTTTTATTCTTTTTTTATATATATATACACAAACTTGTTTGCTTATCTTTCCAGTTCAAACCTGGTCTCTTTGGAGGACTGGCACACTGGAGTGATAAATGTTTAATGCTGAGATAATCCAGTTATCCTGACAAGCAAAAGTTAAGAAAGGCAAAATGCCTCTGTGCACGAGGGCTGCCTTCTGAATAGCAATTAATGAACATGCACTAGGCTTTTCAGCAATATCACAGTCGCCACAAAAGAAGCAGTCGCTGCAGAGATAAGGCGTCTCTTTCTCAGCCAGCACTGTTGATAATTAAGTGACCTTGTCAGAAAGTTTAGATGTTTAGTGATTCAGCTAGGAATATTTGGCTAGAAAAAGGAAGATAAAATTGCCTTCATAACTACTTTTGATGTCAAATCAACTACGAAACATCCCATCTTAACGGGGGAAAATACACTTAAAAACTTTATTTTCAGAGACCAATATATAATGGGGCTGCTGTGACAAGAGCTTGACACATACCTTTGTGCATTTTTGAATTTTTACATATGTAAATCAAGTAAATGTAGGGCTGCGGGCTGCTTATTTAACAGCTGTACAAAAGGATTCATGTGGTCTGGATTAAGCGATACATATTTAAGGCAAGATGAATATTTGTATCAGTCCTCGTAAATAGAGAATATATATAAAAATGAAATAGAGCAAAAGCAAAGTTAATATCAGCAGGAAATTTCACACTCTGTTAAAACAAATGAAATAACGCCTGATGGCTGCAATTAAATTCATTCCTTTGTTACGAGATATGGAGCTTTGTGGCTCTACATCCTAAAAAAAAGGGGCATCAATGTGGTTATTTTTTACTCTATGTCATGTCATGAATGTGAATCTTTGTTGCCACGAATAAGCATTTATTTCTGGTGGTGCATGGTTTGCAGTTTGGGAGGGAAGGGGATGTAGACAGAGCTATCACTTGCACAGGTTGAAGCTCAGGAATTTATTCAGCATTAAGATGACCCTTGAATATCTCTGGGACAATGGAAGTTTTGCATGTGTAATTCTGCAAGACCAGTACATTTGGTTGTTCCTTTGAACTCCCAGAGTAGAACGGGATGAACTGTTCAGAGCAAATTATTTGTTGGACACATTTTTTCCCCGTTTGTAAACATTCCATGAGAAGATTTTGATTTTGATGCCTGGGAACTAAAAGCGTTAGGATACTTCTGTCCAGTTTCCTTCCTGCACTGAGATCTGCTTGCTGCACCAGAGAAGATGGGAGCCTGTGGCCGTCTCTGATTGTCACGCTGGATCAGTGCTAGCTCCCACTTAGACACTATCAGTCAATGTCCTGCTTCAACTTAAAATAGATGGTAAAAGTCCCCAAGAGTTGGCACAGTACACCGGGCTCTGGTCATCTCCTATACCAAGGTCACATTGGAGGCGTGACACGGGAGTCAGCTACACCAGCTTTGCACCAACGGAGAGCTACCTCCTGCCAACAGAATTCTCAGCTGCTCTGTTTTGGCTGCTTTCTGATTCCTTTGACACACAAAGGTTTAGAGGACAGCAGAGATTCTGGCCTGGGTTCCTGGCTATTCAGGGGGATGTCACCAAAGTCACAGGCTTCTGCTCTCCTGTTGGATGACTAAGTTTTATAAACAGAAGGAGGGAAAATAAAGTGATTTCAGAATGGGTGTACAAACATTGTCAGGATGAAACATTAAGTCAACAAAGATGCACAAGAGACCAAGTATGTTCTTGTGAAGAAAATAAGTTAATCATATGAAGGGCCCCGGAACAAAAGGGTCACAGATACCATCAAAGTGAACTTGATGATTTTTATTTATGAATGTTCTTGTGCAGAATTTATCCAGCTCTATTTAAAAGAGCTGTGAGGATGTGGATGGCTTTGTGGAACGCCACTGATGCAAGGATGTGGATTTGTCCCCCTGCTGGTAACTCAGAGGGCAACATCCAGAGGAAATCCCTCAGCTTTTACTTCATTCCTGTTCAGTAAAACTCACATTCGATACATCGGGATTTTGCTCTCTGCTATTAGACATAATATCTAAGTACTTGATTTTAATATTTGTAAAGATTTCTGGTTAAAAATACACCCCTCCAAATTGTGACACTAACAGCACTTGCGACAGTAAAGCAAAACGCAAGCAGGCATTGGGCAAGCGTTCCAGCATACTTCTTAAATTACATGACATTTAAATGTTGACCCCTGATATTCCGGTAGTGGAATGTTGCTCACAAAGACTTAACTGTGCTGTGTCATGTTGTGGTTTTATAATACGTAGTCAGAACCAAGACCCTAGACACCAGGGGCCCAAACCCTGTTAAAGTCAATGAGCTTTAAATCGAGCCCTCAGTGCTCCAGTGGCTGTGAAAGGTCCCTGAAAAATGAAGTCCTCTATTCATATGCCAAATAGGGACATACATACAAGCTGCACCATCGCTCGCCTATGACTGAGGTAGCCTCTTCTAAGGATAAAGTGGTGGGACAGTTTCTAGCCCCGTTCAGTCCCTGGCCCCCTTGCCAACAAAGACACCAATTAGAGTCAGGAATGCTGGGGATGTAGATGCCTGCTGACTGAACGACGAGTCATTCCACACATGACAAGGAGCAGCTGTCAGAGAGGAACAACTTTTGGTCGCTAACAACCTGAGTTGGATTTGAGCCAAGGATCTGATGATAAGCTCATACCGCACTTTTCATGTTCAAAGTGCTTTGTAAACATTAATAAATCTTTGCAACATCCTCTTGAAATAGGCAATGTGTTACCCTCTTTTAGAGATGTTATTAAGACACAATTCAGCCAAGGCCATAGAGCGAATCAGTGTCATTGCCAGGTTTAAAAAAGCAAGAATTCATGGCTCCCACCATTTCAGACAACAGGACCATGCTTCTCAAGCATTTCTAGAAGTAAGAGGTTCCTATTACTGCTCTCCTGAACCAGTTTGCCAAAATAACTCATAAATATAGACAAATACAATAAAATCTACAGAAAAATTGAAGTTGTAACACTTCCTCCTCTGCTGCATCTTTAGGGCTATTTTGAGCGATATACTGCTTGCCACTAAAAGTTAAATATACAAATAGCCACATGGCAGTATCTTAGATACACAACATTCTCAGAGCACCCAGTAGGATGGAACACTTAATTAGGGTGACCAGACAGCAAGTGTGAAAAATTGGGACAATGGGTGGGGGGTAATAGGAGCCTATATAAGAAAGAGACCCCAAAATCAGGACTGTCCTTATAAAATCAGGACATCTGGTCATCCTGTGTTTAATAGAGACTACTGTACACAAACTTTTGGCAGTGGGAAAGTGGTTCATTACCTCCTCTACCAATGGGAAAGTTCCATGACCCCTATGTTCTTTTGTTGAAAGGAATCCCAATCTTTTTCCAAAATACTATGGGCCAGATCCTCAGCTGGTGTGAATTGATAGAGTTCCATGGACTATAGTGATTTACACCAGCTGCAATCTGGCACTGAGACTTCTCTAAAATAGCAATACGTATCCGTGATGAATCAGGCACTGTTCCACGAATAATCTTTTAAGTGCTGTGTGCAGAATTTCCTAAGCTATACGGTGACATCCAAAAGATCCTAGATGAAAGGAAAGCTTTGCTATGCTACCTCAATGTCTACAGCTGAGGATTCCTGTGCGTCTGCACGGTGTGTCTAGTGTAGACCAAAAGCGGGATTCACATTGGGGCTTAAAAGCTTAAAGAATTCAGTTCAAACCAAGCTGGGGGTGAGAGGGAAGTGATAAACATTTGGATCAAGACACAAAGACCATGGAATAAAAGGACTTTGCATTTTGATATCCATTTTTCCTCCTTGTGAGGGAAGACATGATGAACTTTTCTTTTTCTGGACATGCTGAATAGAAGAATCTTGCATACTGTGCCTTTCATCTAAAAGGGCTTTACAAACTGCAGATCTATAACACTGTTGAAATGCAGCATTCTCTGTAGTGCAGGGCTACCGTCATCTCACTGCATATCTCATAATGGTGACAGAAGGGGATAGTTTTAGCTGAGGAGAATAGAACTGACACCTGCTTGTGTGAAAAGCATGAGGGGATTCTCATGTTCATACTGAGCAGACGGTAGCTGAGGTTTTAAAATCTCATGTGAAAAGGCCCCCCTCACCATAAGCTATGTGATATTCTAGTTGACTATCTCAGAAAGGAGGGCTGAGTGGAACTGGGTTAAATTAAAATTTGTGGGACGCTTAAGCACTGAAAACTTGATCCTTATAGTCCTGGACCTTAAAAATCTCACATAGGGAAAGAGAACAGCTTTTTGTTACAGCAGTTCAGTGTTGGAACACACATAAGGCAGCACAGGGCAGCACTAAGCAAAGGAACTGTCTTTACATGAACCATCAGATCCTTTCCTTCAGACACAGAGGTATGAAAAGGATGCAGAATCACTCTCCTAGCCCTATAGAGATAAGAAAGGAGACAGAGGCAATTTTGCATGAAATGGAGTTGCAAGAAGCCACAAAGCAGTCACAGGGCAATGCAGTGATATATTGTTTAAAACAAACAAAAAACAGTATTTTTTTCACACAATGCACAGTCAACCTAGGGAACTCTTTGCCAGAGGATGTGTGAAGGCCAAGACTATAACAGGGTTACAAAAAAAAACCCTAGATAAATTCATGGAGGATAGGTCCATCAATGGCTATTAGCCAAGATGGGCAGGAATTGTGTCCCTAGCCTCTGTTTGTAAGAAGCTGGGAATGGGACACAGGGGATGGATCACTTGATGATTACCTGTTCTGTTCATTCCCGCTGGAGCACCTGGCATTGGCCACTGTCGGAAGACAGGATACTGGGCTAGATGGACCTTTGGTCTGACCCAGTATGGCTGTTCTTATGTGGCGATTTTGCAATGCAACCTCAGGGCAGTATTTCTCAAAAAAGCAATGATACATATGCATGAAATACAAAGAGCAAACTGGTGTGTGACAACCTGCATACGTCATACCTGCCTAACTTCAAGCTTGTGGCACAAGACTCAGATTTTTGGGGAATTTCTCAGACCTTCAATAAGGCCTCCAAAAACCTCAGGATTTTCAATGGTGCCTCAGCCAATGCCATGAAAGCAATGCTGTTAGAACAGATGGAACAGAGGGTCCAGATATGCTGCAAAAAATACAGTTGAGTTCCTGAGCACCACCATTTTCCCAGCTCACTTAGGGTTTGATCCTGCATCCCTGAAATCAGTGTAAGCTTGGTCATAATGTTAAGAGTTAGATCAAGCTCTTAAAGTGCAGGGACAGATTATTTTCCATGAGTATAAAATAACTGAAATATATTTGATATCATACAGAGAAAATAGGTGTGGACTGAGGAGAGATCTTGGGGGAGGGGGATATTTTCCTATTGTGGGCAACGCGGGGGGGGACGGAGGGTATTGCACTCCAATGCAAAGATAACTGTTTGACCTCTCCTGCCACCACCCACATGCTTAGAGAGCAATATAAGCTACTGATTCACAACATGAGGGAGCAAAAAGTTGCAAAGCCACCCTTACAGTGGCATCCTGAAATTATCTTGGGAATCTTTCCTTCTTTCCAGATGAGAATCTACGGATATAAACATTGACATTTTCTGGGTCTCACTCAGGATGCCAACACAAACAAAGCCCCTTTTTCATAAATGCAGTGGTAGCATTACACAGAAAAGTGCACATACTGGGGCCAGAGCACCAGATGATATAAATTTATATACATGCTTTGAAGCCAATGGAGTTCTGCCAATTTGCACCAGTGGAAGATCTGACCTTTCATGTATTATATATTTTAAAAGCTAGTTATTCACTTATCTAGGCTTTTCGGTACATTCTAGCTATTTTGTCTATTTTGTAAGCTCCTTAGGGCAGGGACTGTCTGCAGTAAAGTGCAAGAACACTGTCACCACTTAACTAATGATTTCTTTTTAAAACCTTCCCCTCTCACCACATTTCCAAGTTTTATTTCTTTGCCAATTTCTGGTTCGACACGAAAGGCCTGAGCTGAGATAATTAAAGACAGGAAAAAAAACAAAAAAGATCTGACACAAGGTGCTACATTTCTTAAAGGGCCCTTCTTTGAATTAATGGTGACTCAAATTAATGACTGCATTAATTTTAAATTATCAGAAAGTTCTGTACTCCCAGTGCTATATTTGAGGATCTGCTGAATTCTTCATATATACATAAAAGTGGTTGCATCTCTACTTTAAATGAAAAAACTCAGCTGAACCATAACTACAGAGCTGTGACTGGCACCTACAAAATAATATACAGTTGTCATTTGTGAGTTGCCTTTGTGATTAATATAGAATACTTTACAAAGTGTCTTAGAAGTGATGGTGCTCTCTGTCTGTTTTGTATGCAGTGTCTCAATAACCGTATAACACAGGAGCCCAGGGAATTACCTACGGCAGAGAGGCCTGCGTTGTATTCTAGCCCCTCAGCAGCTATTCCCAGCCTTCTGCAGGGCAACAGGTCTCTTCTCTGCTGGGAAAAGATTAACAAAAGAAAAATATCGCTGCAAAATATTAAAGAAAGTGATGCACTAGTAATGACAGAAAGAACTTGCATTTTCTTAAATCTGATGGCTGTAAAACGTACCTATCAAATTAATAACAATATAAATTTTAAATTATGCATCGTGTCTTTGTGAGATGAAAATCAGTGTGGCATAATTAACATGCTCCCTTCCCAGATAAAGGTCTTTTGTGCTGTCACAATTTTTTAATATAATTCAGCGTGAATAGGATTTTTGTGGGGCGATGGGAGATATTAGTTGGCAGCAAAATCACCATTGACCTTTTAGCTTACAAATAATTCTGCTTATTTGAAGGCTGCACACTGCATCTTAAACAATAAGTGGGAAACATAATGGAAATAATTTAGTTTTAGCGTTCAGCGCCGTGTGGTTGTTTTCATGCGGACAAAACAGTATGTGCTCTTTATTTTTAAGGGCTTTAGTCCAACAGCAGCAGAATTTCATTATCAGAGTGTGCAAAATATTAGGCAGCGTATGTGTCACTGGTACTCATAATATTTGTGATATGTTTGTTAGATTCTGAAAGTCTGAGCCAAAATATTGTAAACAGTTGAGCCCTAATGGGCAAAACTTATGCTGAACATATTTTCTCTTATCTGTGGCATAGGTAGAAGGAAGCAGAGTAGTGATCTTAATCCTAAAATAATCTATGCCTTCACAATATAATATTTTAACCCTGGAATTGCCACTGTGAATTTAGTAAGGCTCTATTCTAGCAAGGCACTACAAAGGTTAGAGCAGGGGAGCAGACATCAGAGTTCTTGGCTTATATTTTCATCTCTGCCACTGCCACACCATATGATTATCACAAGCTGTTTAACCTCAGTAGGGCCGATCCTCCACCGCCTTGCAACTTGTGTGGTCATTCACGTGTGTGCAAAGTGGGTGTAAAATGTGATCACCTGGTTACAAACCTTGTGGCCTTTGCTACATCAGCTCTCAAAGGCTTAGCGTGCAGTCTATCTGATACTGAATGGACAATGGTGGCATTTTTCTAAAAAACGTGCTTGGTGGAACAGTGATCTGATGGTGTTATCCTATACCCCATATGAGTGCTCTAACCATGGGGCTACAGAGTTGTTCTCTTTCTCTCTGCGCAATGACTATTCAAGTACTTTATACAAAGTGGATTACTGGGGAGTGACCATGCAGCGGGGGGCGCTCTGCCGGTCGCTGGGAGGGCGGCAGGCAGCTCCGGTGGACCTCCCACAGGTCTGCCTGCGGAGGGTCCGCTGGTCCCGCGGCTCCGGTGGACCTCCCGCAGGCACGCCTGCGGATGCTCCACCGGAGCCGTGGGACCAGCGGACCCTTCGCAGGCACATCTGCAGGAGGTCCACCGGAGCCGCGGGACTGGCGACCGCCAGAGTGCCCCCCGCGGCTTGCCGCCGTGCTTGGGGCGGCGAAATTGCTAGAGCCGCCCCTGAGTGCCTGTTAGAAGCAGATGAAAGCCCTGTAGCAGAACTCAGAACTACTTGGATTTCAAGGGAATTCTTTGCATTTCATTAAGAATCCAAAAGCGGATCCATTTGTGTGTGTGAGAAACAAGGATTTAGGGAATTCTGTACAAAAGGAAGCTCTAGAGGAAACCCAGACTTGTTTTCCATTCAAAACCGGCCCATTTTAACAATAAACATAGGCCCATTTTAGAATTAAAATGGCAAAACCTAGCCCATTTCTCATATAAAGGTGGCACTGGTGAAAAGGGTATAAAAATCCACCCCCCCCCCCCGCCCCTTGTGGTTTTGAGGTAGTTAGCAATCCTGTTAAAATAGCAAATAAAAAAAATTTGAGAGGCGTGCAGTATTGCAAAAAAACCCTAAATGACAAAAAGAATTTTGGTGCAAGATTAAAAAAACAACAACAGGACTGATTCATTTGCATGGCTCACCAGGCTATTTTTAGATGCTAATAAAAAAGTAGCAACAAGGAATTTCCCAATAGGCATCTATTCCTTGTAGCTATTTTTACTATCTGCTGGAATGAGCACATATTCTCCAGCACCCCCAAAATAAGTGTTTTTTTCAAGTCAAACTCACAACCTTGAATGTGTAATATTTGAGGCAATGGCCAGAAATGAATAGCACCACTTAACCTCAAGCAGGCTAGCTTGTAACACATTCCATTTCTACTGTACCATCACCACTGGATGGCATTAGTTAGTTGTGCAGCAGGAGTGGATGTGAAGAGGGATAATTAGATCAGCATGGTTCTTCTGATTGGTACAAAAGCTGCAAAATCTAGGAGTTATCATAGGACTGTCATATGACAGGCCATTAATACGAAGAGTGAATTTCACACGGCTAAGCAGCATAGGCAGCGTTCATGGAAGACTTAATGGATCAAGAGGCTCACAGGAAAAACTTTACCATGAGGCTTTTTACATGGAAAGGACAAGCCACATTATCCTATCATTTTATCCTTAAGAATTAATACACCAGCTGAACTTTTTAAATCACATATCAGCATTTCAACTACTGCTACCACGATAAACCTGTGAATACGTAAGATACTGATATTGGAAACTGAGTCAGGGCCAAGCTGTGATGTCGGAACCTAGATCAGGGTATTCCCACTGGGGCTTTGGATCTAGTGTTTTAACCTGGGCTAATCTCTTCCCCCAAATGCCAGTCGAGACTCACAAAGCACAGTAGTGAGGCTGAAGGACGAAAAGCTGTTCGTAACCTGCTCCGTCTCAGCACGTTATGGTCTACCATTCATTGCTCAGCTCAGACCATGCAATGCCTAGGCAGGGTGCAGTGCAACATGGATACAGGCCCAAAGGGTTCCCCATGGTTCCACACACAGAGGGGACCCCTCATACTCAGTTCTTTCCTCCCAGGCAGAAGTGAGAATCAGCTGCATTTGTGGCGTGATCCCCCCCATCCTCTGGGCCTAAAGAGGGCAACCTGCTGGTCTACCATCACACAGTGAGAGGAGGAGATAGGGGCAAGCCAGGGGACAGATAGGGCTGAGGTGGATGCACGTCCTCCCGCCCTCCAGACCCACAGCAATTGCCCAGCTGAGACTGCATTAGCTTTTATTTGCAGGACCCATCCCATGCCCCCTGGGCAGCTAAAGGGAGTCCCTGCTATCCCACCCTCCACTGGCCAGGCAGCCCCCACCCAGTCCAGAGTTAGTGCCAAGCCACAGAGCCTCCCACAGATGTCACAGAGCCCCCAAGTTTGGGTTGGCTCTGGGGTCTGCTCTGCAGGTTGGGGGGAGCAGGGTATCCCCCTCCCACAGTGCAACAATGTGAGATGGACTCTGAAGGGATTCTTGCAGATCTTTTCTCTCCCCAGAGCCATCAATGGTGGGTACATCCACTACAGGGGGATGCTCTTTTAATAGGACCACATGCCCCTGACAGATCTAGGGTGGTTGCATATAGGAATCGATTCATTGCTGTGTTACTGCAGTAGATTCACAAGGGTCACACTGGTGCAAAACTGGAGTGGACCTTTAACTGGGGCTTTATTTGAGCACTGCCAGCTATGAGCACCCAAGAGATCCACTAAACAGAGGCCTCTCCCAGCTGGCCCAGCCTATTTGGACTGCAGTGGACAGCCCTGAGCTGCGCAATGGAAAAGAGGTTGCAAGTAGCTTGCACTAACGTATCCTATCCTTTCACAGCAGGGTCTTGCCCAGTAGTGCTATATTCTCATGATTTCATTATAAAGCTCACAATTTTGAATGTTTTCTTATAACCCCAGCTCCTGGAGTCATGTGTTACATGAGAATCTTTTTTTTTTTAAAGCTAAGAAAAAAAAAAAAAAAGTATCTAGCACTCATAGCTCCAGAGCAAAACTTGAAAACAGGAACCCCTCTGGATAAAAACCAAACAACAATACAAGAACTCAAAATGTGGTATCTTAAAATCTCAAGATTTTTAAGCCAGTCGCATGAGTTTGAGATTCCTGATTCGTGATTTTTGAAAGTCTGAAGATAGCAATACTAAGTGCCAACCACGCCACCAGGGCAAAGCAGGAGACGTTTTTGGTCTTCAGTATTTGATGTCTTGAGTGAAAAATAGCCATTCGAAACCAGCTTAAAATGCCTATATAGCAAATAAATTACTGTTTACTGGTATCAAAGAGGCTTACAAAACTAATTTAATTTTGTCCTAAGTTTAGCAATCTTGCACTTAAAAACAGTTTAACCATTAAGAACCCAGACTCTGAAGGCAAATTTTATGCTGATTTCCCGCACTAGAGAAAACTACCTTTTTTTAGTTTAACAAAGCTGTTTGTTAGGTTTCCTTTCTGCACACCCGTAGCCATACAGCTCATAGGCCTGCTAGCTGTTCATTTGTTTCGGATGTCAACTGTTGCCATGATTTTTATAAACAACTCCTAAATGCGTGGATTGGGCATGACAAAAAATACTAAACACATCAGTGTGTTCCTCTACAGTTTTACCCCAGAGGTTTTGCTCGAATAGTCTTTTCATATAACAAAGTACACAGTGTGCCGAGCACACACTAAGCACATGGAAACAAATTCAACACAATACACAAACTATTTCAGAGAGACACAGAGAGCAGCACCTTGAGCAATCAGAGCTCTCGTAAGGTCAGAGTGGTGGTTGGGGATTTAACCACTAACTTGCCTTTGCTAGACATATGCTCATTACCACAGTTGATTAGAAACAGAGTTGGGGGTGGGGGAATTGGGGGGTTCCTGGGGACATTTTTTACTTTTAATTGAAAAACCTGAAAACTGGAAGTTTTCGGGTTTTCAGGGTTTTGATTTTTTGGCTTTTTTTATTTGTATTTTATTTATATATTTTTTTTTGGACAAAAAGCTGAAATTTTCCATGGAAAGCAGACACTTTCTGCAAAAGAATTTCATTTAGTCAAAAACTCAACTTTCCATCAAAAAACAGGGTCAGTGGATAACTTTCAACCCTACTCGTTATGCTAAGGCAAACTTTGAAAGTTCTACTCTGCCTGTTTTGTATCTGGCGGACTGTACAACGAAGAGCTGTGGCTGCTTTGGCGCCAACTGCAGGAGTTTTCCCATACGCTCAGTGAATTTTTGAAAGTGCTCCTCTGGGCTCTCCAGTGGTTGTTTGGCTGTTCGGTGAAGTGCTGCAGGGAGAAGTGGTTTGGAGCCCTGTCCTGACTTGTTCATCATGCAGTGTGGGGATCTGGAACAGCAGCCATACAGAATGCATATCTGTGGATGGTACGTCGAATAAGGACGCTGGTAAATTTGTGCCAATGGTATAATGTGGTTTGCCCAACTTGGTAGCTCTACAACAGGACTCACACTAAGAGTCTGTGTGGGAGGCCTATGCAGAGGAATCTAGTTCTGTCAGGGATGCTGGTTGCTGCTTTGACTTGCTAGTGGGGGAAAGAGAAAAATAAATGTACCAAAACATTTCAGTAGCCTATTTCTTGGTTGGAGGTTGTAGCTAATGCTCTGCTTCCTGGGATCAAAGGTAGTATGGTGAGTATCTAGGAAGAAGTCTATGTCAAGACTTCTCCATAGCCTTAAGATTCAAAAGGGCCAGTCATCATTAAAGTTAGATAAGTCTTTCTCTGTATGAAAGAAGTGTTCTTTATTGTGCTTAGGACACCCAGGCAGCTAATGGGTGAAAGGCTTAGCCCAGAGGTTTTGGTTAGACTTGGGGAATCAACTTATTCCGTCCTTGGGCTTGGGCCTTTTTAGTAATCTACTACAATGATCCAGGGCAAGATAGCGCAGAGTGCTTATAGGGTACCGTAAGGGGTGCTCAAGAAGCAACTGTCCTGTGCCACTCACAAAAGGGTCAGGTCCATTTACGATCACTGTGATCCCAAGTGCACAAAAACTGGTCACTCCCCACTCCTCTGGGGACAAGGAGGGGCGAAGAAGGCCGGGCGATTACCCTGCTCCACCCATTACCCGAGTCAGTGCAAGGGAGAAAGATGCTCTTCACAACGCAGTGAGCACACTTCCTCCATGCGGATGCTCTGCTCAGGGTTGTGCCTTACAGGCCTGAGTGAGCCCTATAGGGTAGAAGTCTCAGAGACTTGAAATTTGGGACTAGACCATCTCAGAGGGGCGAGAGAGACAGGGCCGGCTGTAGGCACCAGCAACCAAGCATGTGCTTGGGGCAGCATTCCGGGTTGTGGGGTTTGTTTGTTTTTTTGCTTCAGCAGTTGCGCTCTTGGAGGTTTGTTTGGTTTTTTTTGCTTGGGGCAGCAAAAAACCTAGAGCCGGCCCTGAAGAGAGACCTGTTCTGCAGAAGTCTGTACGCTAAGCTTTCCATGGTAACAAGAGCAGGGCCGCCCAGAGGGGGGGGCAAAGGGGGCAATTTGCCCCGGGCTCCGCAGGGGCCCCCAAGAGAACAGCTGAGGCTCCCGCCTCCGCCTCCGCCCCTCTCCTGGAGCCCTAGCGCATCAACCGGCGTCCTCAGACAGCGCCGCAGCGTGTCTCTGCCGGGGCCCCTGAGCCCCGCCCCGCTCAGAGCCGCGTGGTGAGGGAGCAGGGCTGGGAGCTCCGGGCTGAGCTCAGCTGCCTCCGCTCGGCGTGGAGCTCCCAGCCCCGCCCCCTCACCATGCGGCTCTGAGCGGGGCAGGGCTCAGGCCCCGCCGGGGACACGCTGCAGCTGTTCTGCGAGGCGCTGAGACTCCGGGTGAGGAGGGAGCCGGGGGTAAGAGGCTGGGGCCGGGGGGTTGACTAAGGGGCAGGGAGTCCTGGGGACAGTCAGGGCACAGGGAGGTGGCAGAGGTTGGGGGAGCGGTCAGGGGGCAGGGAATGGGGGGGGGTGGATAGGGTCAGGGCCGCCCAGAGGGGGCGGGGCAAGAGGGCGCAGGAGCTTCTTCGCTCCCGGTCTTCGCCAGCAGGGGGTCCTTCCGCTCCGGGGCGGAAGGACCCCCCACTGGCGAATTACCGCCGAAGCGGGACCCGCGCCGATGTGCAGCCCGGTCTTCAGCGGCAATTCGGCGGCGGGGGGCCCTTCCGTTCCGGGACCCACTGCCGAAGTGCCCCGAACACCGGGCTGCACTTCGGCGGCGGGTCCCGCTTTGGCGGTAATTTGGCGGCGGGGGGCTCCCGCCGCGGGTCTTTGGGGCACTTCAGCGGTGGGTCCCGGAACGGAAGGGCTCCCCGCCGCTGAAGACCCCAGGCCCCTGGAATCCTCTGGGCGGCCCTGAACAAGAGTCCAACTCTTCAGGTTGCTACATCAAATTAGCTTATAAAGTCCAGAAAGACTGGATTAATCCAAATAAAAACTGATACCATCCAAGGACAACGTTAAGCTCATGACGGGTAAACAAGAGGAGAATGGAACAAGAGGACGCAAAGAGAATGAAACCAGAGATTAAATGGACCAAATCAGGAAATTTGGTGTGGTGGAAATTAGGTGTGGTGGGAAGTTAGGCCAAAGTAATGAGGGGATGAGCTATTCCAGCCATCACTCTTCTTATTGATTGATTGATTTTTAAAAAGACCCCAAAAAGAGAGAGGCTTTGGGAGTCTGGAAACTGACTCTAGCTACCCCGGCATCCACCAGGATACCTTTGGGTCTTCATTGTCCTGATTCTGAAAGACATCCTGATCAGAACAGTCCACAGGGAAGGAACCACGACATCACCACCTCCACCAGCTTCAGCTCAATCCAGAACACCATCTGGAATGTGAGACTTGCATTCCTGCTGTCACTCTCATCCTTGTGTGTCCTTTTCCTTCCCCACCTCATTTCTTCTCTCTCTTTTTTTTTTTGTTTGGGGGGGGGGGAAGGGGGAGCTTCTGTTCAATAAGAATCTGCAGTCTGCCAAGACTTCTGCAACGTGCTGCGAGCCCATGACCAGAGAGGCGGCTAAAAGCAATGTCCTGAACAGCCCCATGCTGATACAAGTTTTCCAGGACTTGGAGTGGCTGATCAGACCATTTGCTGTGCCAGTTTTTCTCCAGCAGCAAGGTTGCAAGTGAAAGCAAGCACCAGAGACCGAAGGTACAATTTCTATCTTTGCTTTTTTTTGTGTGCCTTTTTCTGTGTGTCTTAACTCCAGATCATAGAAATGTAGGACTGGAAGGGACGTCAATAGGTCATCTAATCCAGTCCCCTGTACTCAAGGCAGGCCAATGTAATAACTAGACCATTCCATATTTTTACTAATTTCCATTTTCCCCATAAAGATAGTTAGCACCATCTTTAATGGCATATAAAGGCTGTCAAACAGGGGGGGTTACTTATGAAGAACCTTCACAGGGAAATGAGGCCTTTTCCCCCCTCCTCTCTTGCACATTTTTCATTGCACATAAGTCATAAAAAGCCACGAGACAGCAACAAAGTTCAGTCATCACCAACCTGGGTGGGGCTTTATAACTTCCAGAGGAGAAACTGTGTCCCGCACTACAGATCCCCAGAGCATCTTTTTATTTGTGTATCCTGTGAGCTTGCCTGGGACTTTTCTTTCTTTCAAATTGAGAAACAAACTGATGATCAAGTCAGTCCCTCCTAAACTGCTGAGTCGGAGGGCCAGATCTTAAGCTGGTGTGAATGAGTGGAACTCAATGAAGTCATGGCAGAACTGGCCTAGAGAGTCTATATCATACTATGCAAGATCCTCTGAAAAGTCACATTAGAGTCCTGCTGTTGGCACAATGCATCAGGAAACTTCTGATTCATTACCCTTTACCTGAGTAAATATAGTAGACCGGTAATGCAAGGAATGGAAATATTTACCCAATAGGGCCTAAGGGTTCTACAGTTTTTATTAAATGTCTTGCTTTGTTTAAAAAAAAATACATGTGGGTAAAATGAATACAATTTTTTGGACATCTTAATGCTTGGGATACATCATTTCAACAACAAAAAATATATATACTCTGATTAGATAGAGTATGACTCTTATCCTAGCAAAGACGCCAAATGTAATGTATTTAAGAATCACATTAATAATGGAATAAGGATCTGATGAATAAGAATGAAAACATTTACACAGTAAAAAGCAGTAGCATTTACTATAAATTATTAATTGCCTAATTATGACAATATGAAATAATAATTAACAAAAGGCACTGCCATTATTGCCTCACCAGAAAGAAATAACTTGGTTTAAGAGAGAATCCCACAGAACTGGAAGGCTAATTTTATTCTTCCATTTGTGGAACCATTTTCTATTACTTTTAAAACTCATTAGCAAAGCTAGTCAACCAAAGCAATATATTGGTTGTAGACAATTTGAGCATTATTATAAAGTTTCTCTCATCTCTCTGCAGGAGAGCAGAATGAATCCATTTATGGAAGAGTAATTTCTTCTACAATCATTTTGCAAGATTATTTATTTGTAGAGGAAGAAAGACATTAATCGTATCTCAAATTTAGATAATGCCTTTCCATCCCAAGGGATCTCAATGGGTATATATTCACAGGGTATATATATGCACACAGGATTCACTTTGCCCACTTCTGGGGTGATTGATGGTACCTGTTTAGCAGCATGCATAATATTTTAAGGCAGGTATATCCAGCTGAAACCAGAGGTGGGATTAGAATGTACTCTTAATAGCTACATTGGAACTTGTCTGAAACACCATGGCTAACACTTGCAAAAAGTACTATAGAACTTTTAATGACCACAAAACAGCCAGCACCTCTGTACTACAGCTCATAAAATGTATAAACAGTGCTTAAGTGACTTGGGAAATTGTCTCATTTTCAAAAATTATTTCAGAATAGATCTGGGGAAATTTCCACCAGTTTTTTTTCCCCTGGTGAAAAATGTAGATTTAGCAACACCAACATGTCTCATGAATTTGTGCTGGTTTAGCTAATTATTAGTTTAAAAATGGAAGAAATTGAACATTTCACTATTTTCAAAATAAAACTCTCCAGTTTTTCAGTTTGAAATGACTGTTTCAAAATTGCCTCTAATTTTATTCTTTTTTGAATGAGAAACGTTTTTAAATGGTCACAAATCTAGATGAAACATTTTATTTGATGCAAAATGAAACTTCAAAATTTCCAGGAAGCCAAGAAAATCCATTATTTGCCCAGTTCTCAGTAAGAGCCTAAGGGACAGATTTTTGAAGGTAATTAGGCACCTACGTGTTTTTGAAAATCTCAGTAGGTGCCTAATACTCATTGAAATCAATGGGAGTTAGGCCAGATTTTTAAAGGTATTTAGGCATATAAATGGGATTTTCAAAAGCAAGGAGGGGCCTACGTCACTTAGATGCCTACTGGAGCTGGGTGGCAGTTGGCAGGTGGGAACTCTGTTTAATTGCCACATAGCTTTTCAGCACTGAGCTTTATGGGGGTGAGGACCACGTAAGGCACTGTCTAGCCAGGTTCTGAAAAAGGGAGTCAGTAACCAAATCAGGACCATGCTGCTGCCATTGTGAAGAGTGGGGTGGGGTAGGTGCTCAGTCTTGGCCCACTCAAGCAAATTCCTCTCTACAAGGCGTAGGCTGGGCACTTTATCCCATTGTCCGTGTTGAGCTATCCTGTTGGTATGGATGCAGTAGGGATGAGATTTTCCCTTTAGTCATGAAGGCTGAAGAGCCCATGGGTCAGGTCTTTGTGCAGGTTGTGAGCTCTCTGGGCAGAGACAATCTCATGCTGAGAGTCTCCTGGGTGCTGATCACTTTGACAGTGTATGTTTATACACTTCTGGGAATGGCTGACAGGTAATGGATCACTTGATGATCACCTGTTCTATTCATTCCCTCTGGGGCACCTGGCATTGGCCACTGTCAAAAGACAGGATACTGGGCTAAATGGACCTTTGGTTTGACCCAGTATGGCTGTTCTTAAGATTTTACCCCCATCCAAGCTTTTACCCCCCAAATTGTACACCACTCTCCTAATTCCAGCAAGATGCTGGTTCGTCACACCAAACCCAACTTCCCTCTCCCTGCAGGAAAACCCACCTGCAAATATCCCAGCGGCAATGGCCATGCCTCTAGCTGCAACTTCCATTACAACCCCCCTGGTTTCACATATTTATAACTTTTTGAAGAATTCTGAATTTTCCAGATGGTTTATTCCCACAGAGGCTCAATCCCCTTAGGGGGTAATTTGCAAAAACCATAAAAACAATTTAAAAGACCCAGAGTTATAAGTGATCAAAAAATCAATTACACACATGCATAGTATAAACACCAGGTGGCCAGACTTTTCTGGGTTATCTGCTATGTGTCATTAATAAAACAGAGAGAAATAATATCTACAATCTGCAACATTCATTTGTTCACATATTCTATATATATTCCTTCCAAAGGGCCAATCCAAGGCCCAAAGCAGTCAACGGAAAGACTCATATTGACTTCATTGTGCTTTGAATCAACCTTAATCTTTAAAAACTAAATGGGACATGGGGGGGGGACGACCCTTTTTGTTTTAGCTTTTTATTGATTTCAGCAGAAACTAGTTGAATCTTATTTTTACAGCACAAAAAATATGCCAGCAACCTTCTGTTTATCTCTTCCAGATCTGCTACGCAGAATGCTGCTAAATTACTCCAGTATTTGCTATCCACAGTTGAAAGGAACAAAAGATTGGGACTTTAGGTCATGTTGAGATGCCATGATGCACAAAAGAATCACAGCTGGGTACATAACAGTCACAGAACATATTGACAACAGTTATTTAAGGATGTCAGTAATTTAATAGCACGTTTTATGCTGGTTGTAACAATTTATTCCCATCAATAATGGAGGTTGAGAGAAAAGTGGTACAGTCTTTTCAAACGGGGGAGGTAAACAAAGAAACCCACACATGAAATTGACAGAGTATTCTGAATGTCTGTTTAGGTCTTGGGAATTAGAGGTGGGGAGTTTAAACCTGGATTAATAAAAAAAGCAATTTCCATGATCAGTGTGTTTCAGTATGTAGGATAATCCTTTGTTTTACATGAGCTGTAATGATGTTAACCACTGAGGGTTAACAGCCAAATGGTTCATATTGTGTGCACAGTGGATAATACATTGGGTTCACCATTTTCTGATTTTCATGTAGTCCTAAACCAGTCCTTTAAGCAAGGTTCCCTAGTACGTGAAATCTGCTTTGGTTTATTTCACAAGATGTTTCTTGTGAAATTCTTTTATTTCTCTTTTTAAAATGCAGGATATTTGATCCATGCACCCAGCAATGGTATGTCCCTTTCAGCCACAGTAAGGTAAACCCAAGAGCCCCTGCACTACTGGAGGATAGTATAGTGCAGTAATTTTTGGAATATGGAGCAAAAAGCTCTGCTAATAAAAGAGCATTAACCTCACACTTGTAAGAGTGCCTGGATTTTCTTTCACAAGACGTTACACTTACTTATACCTTTTCATCCAGTCAAAGCAAACCATGTTTAAGCATTTATTGCAGCATGTTTGAAAACATTTCAATTCTTTTGTTTTCACTAGAGCTGGCCAGAGAATGACAATTCCGTTTCATGACAGTGTTCGAGATTTGTTTTTGTTCCACCATGGAACAAAATTAAAAGCTTTAGAATGTTTTCAGAAGACAGAATTTTAAGAAAGGTCAGGTTTTCTTTTTGGGTCCCCTGTATATACATCTTATAATGGAAAAAACTTTCATGTACTAAAGATCAAAGCTTTCTAAAGTATCAGACAAATTATCTGTTAAAGAATGAAGCGTAAATGCTGAATTGTAAATACTTTCAACATACACGATTAGTTATTACATACTTTACCTACTCTAAGATACATACATCAATGCATTTTAGGATGTGTGCACATCTAACTAAAACATAAGAACGGCCATACTTGGTTAGACCAAAGCTCCATCTAGCCCAGGATCCTGTCTTCCGACAGTGGCCAATACCAGGTGCTCCAGAGGGAATGAACTGGTAATCAAGTGATCTATTCCTTTTCAACATGTTGAAAGAGTTTGCACCATACATGGTAGTTCTGAATGGATGATAAAAATCATAGAAGTGTAAGACTGGAAAGGACCTTGAAAGGTCTTCTAATCCAGTCCCCTGCACTGAAGGCAGGACTAAGTATTATCTAGACCATCCCTGCCAGGTGTTTGTCTAACCTGCTCTTAAAAACCTCCAGTGATATAGATTCCACAACCTCCCTAGGCAATTTATTCCAGTACTTTACCTTAATAGGAAATTTTCCCTAATGTTCAACCTAAACCACCCTTGCGGCAATTTCTTCTTGTCCTATCCTCAGAGGTTAATGAGAACAATTTTTCTCCCTCCTCCTTGTAACTTATCTCCCTCCTTCCTCCTCCTTGAAAACTTATGTTCCCCCTTCAGTCTTCTCTTCTCCAGATAAAACAAACCCGTTTTTTTCAATCGTCCCTCATAGGTCATGTTTTCTAGACCTTGAATCATTTTTGTTGCTCTCCTTTGGACTTTCTCCAATTTGTTCACATCTTTCCTGAAATGTGGCACTCAGAACTAGACGCAATATTCCAGCGGAGGCCTTATCAGCGCAGAGTATAGCAGAAGAGTTATTTCTCGTGTCTTGCTTATACCCCTCCTGTTAATACAGCTAAGAATGACGTTTGCTTTTTTTGCAACAGTGTTACACTGTTGACTCATATTTAGTTTGTGAGCCACTATAACCCCCAGATGCCTTTCCACAGTACTCCACAGATTCTTGAATCTGTGCAGGATTGGGAACCATATGAATGACGTAAGATAGTGGAATGTGTATGTAAGTTACTTTAACTGGTCATTTCTAATATTTTAATCCTTAGGTTAATGGTAATGCTTGAGTTATGAATTTTGCAAATCTCTGTATGAATCTGAAGAGCAGGAGTTTTCACTCCAATTAGTACAACTGGACACTATTGTAATACAAATATATAAATAATAAGTAAGTATAAATAATTATAAATAACATGTACTATAACATGTAAATAATAAATGGCAATAAAACATAACTTTTAATCTTTTAATAAAATAAAAACTAAAAATACCTGTCGGAATGACAGCAACGTTTTTCCAGTGCACAGGAACACAACAGAACAGTGTTGCATCCAGAAGCAAAGAATAATATACAGTCAAACCAACAGGGGACGTTAAGTAAATAGAATGTAATTACTCTCATCAGAATTTTTCTAGATACTTACCGGGGGACAATACACACCACGACGCTTTGAAGTGGCCATGGAATCTTTAACAACCACAAAATATTAGATCTGGATTTCACATCTCAGACAGAAAATGGTAACTCCAGCACCACAGTGCCCTTAACACTACGTTGAGGTACTAGTTCAAGACTGACAGAGTGCCGTTTAATAGAAAAGGGGTCCCGATATGAATGGTATGTGTCAGTGGGTATTTTGATTCCAGCCACTTTATAGCACAAGTGACAGGATTTGATTTTTTCCCCCCCAGTGGTGATTTCACATGAGAAACACAGTAGAAATTAAAGAATGAAATTCAAGCAGACACCAGGAAACATGTTATCAGTCCCAGAGACCATCATAAGTATCTGGAACTGCCTACCAGACAAAGTTGTTGAAGCAAACACATTAGGGTCATTAAAAACCATGATAGCATCTTGTGGTTAATGGAGTACTACAGAAAAAGGAAATGAGCCCAGAGAAGCTGAATGGCCTTTACTCAGTCCCCTAACATTATTTCTTCACAGCCTTATGTTCTGAATTAATATCTTGTTTTCCAACCAGTGTAGCATTTCCATTACAATCACATGCCACTTTGCTTTAGCAGAGTCATTAAACAAGCTATTTACATCAATTACCAGGCGACCCCTTGTCCCAGCTAATTCCCCCAGTTTTAATGTCTTGGTAGGATGGAACATAGCAATCCAGCAGCATTCACCAGAAGTGTCAAATTCTGCATGTCAAAGTACCCCCAAGAGATATAGACGGTAATGATCAATGGCCACACACTCACTTCAATCCCAGGATCATCAGCTAACCACATACAACAGAAGGAACAGAACTTAGAGGACTTCATCTCCAATAAATACCATAGGCCAAATTCTCCTCTGAATAGTACTCAAGTCAGTGGGGTACCTTCATCCCAAGTGCCTGGAGAGGAAGAATTGGGCACTCTCGTCCCATAAGATACCATCACACACACACACGATCATGCGCCATAGTAGTATTTTCCCAACAAGATACCACATTGTATCTAACTTTTTAGAGATGATCGTTGTATAGGACGTGAGCCAGTCATTGGCTGGTAGATACCAGCCAAAACATTTTCAGACAAACTTTAAAGCAACCAGTCAAGAGAATACTTTGAAGTTTGAGAAACAAATAAGTTCCAATCAATATGAAGAGATATCCACTTTTTTAAGAGGAACTGTTACTATTTAAAAATCCAACTCAATAGAAGAATTAGAAATGCTCAGTTACCACCATCAAGAAAAACTCCCCACAGGGTAGTAGCGTGTACTTACTGGTAGCAAACTTTGGGTACTCAAGAAGGAGAAGAACATTGGCCATCCTCTAGTTTCAAAGGGCTCTTTGTTTTTTCAGGATTGGAGAAAAAGGGAGTAGGGAGAGGATCTTTATTGTTAGAACGATAAAAATGGAGTGCCTTTGTCATGGTTTGTTTTCAGGTATTAAAATTTAAGCCAACATGAAATTTATTTCTACTGCTAGTCTTTACACAGAACTAAGACTCTAGCTACAAAGGAAGCATTACTTAGACAGAATGATAAAAATGGGAAGGGAATTAATTTATAATCGCAGTTCTGTGTGGCATTCAGATGTCTAGCTCCGATTGCCTATCTCCGGCTGAACACTCAGAATTCAACTTTTCAAAATTTAGATGGATTTTTATTATTCTGAACCTGGTATTTTGCATCTGGGCACATTTTGTTGCCTACAGGTTAGAACATCTGACAGGTCTGACATGAGGGGCCACATCTCCCTCGCCTCCAAACGAAAAAGGAAAGGAAAGGAACTTAGAAACAAGAAAATGTATGAGACAAACAGAGATATACAACAGCAGCTAGAGACAGAAGAAAAGGGAATGACGACAGTTAATAAACCCAAAGGCTACACTTACTTACTTACACCTGGCTACACCAGTCCTGACAAGTTTGCAATCTAACTCGACAAGACAGACAGTGGATTCAAGGGGAAACAGAGGCACAAGAAATGAAGTCACGTAGTGTACTGGTGGCAGAGCTAGAGAACCTTAGTCTCTCAACTACACCTCTACCCCGATATAACACTGTCTTTGGGAGCCAAAACATCTTACTGCGTTATAGGTGAAACCGCCTTATATCGAACTTGCTTTGATCTGCCAGAGTGCGTAGCCCTGCCCCCTGCCCCCCCCAGAATACTGCTTTACCACGTTACATCCAAATTTGTGTTATATCCGGTCGTGTTATATCGGGGTAGAGGTGTACCAGTCTAGTGCTCTGTCTAGACCCGACTGCCTGCCTATCTCTATAGAGAAGCATAATACCAAGTATTTTTGCCTCTGTTCATACTGTTTGGAGAATAAATGTTTTGCCTGAAATTAAAATAACCCATTTAATCTATTTGACTTTCCCCCCACTGCCCCATGTTATCACAACACGTCACAGTCATTCATATAGCTCAGCACATTGATCCATCTATACAGATTATGTGGCTTTTGCATTCTCCTCTGGCTTGTCCCTAACTCTCTCTCTGGCCCATCATCCTTGTATGTTGCCCCACTGTGGCTTAAAAGACATTTAAAATCAGTGATGCTGCCTCCACATCTACATAAGCTGTCCTAGCTGCTGTGCTTTCCGAAAATGTGGCTGTAGGTAGTGGAAGGGCAGAGGGAGAGATGGACACATCATACGCACGTGCATTCTCACTCTGAAACCCTACCATATACAGAGGCACAGATACCCTGATCTGGTCAAGGGGGGTGATTGTAGCTTAACACAGGTATGAATAGCCTGAAGCCATGACAGAGCAGACAATATAGCCAAAAGCAGTGCACTAATATCCAATCAAGAGAATGATGGGTGATCTAGTTGAACAGCAGGAATGCTCGAGATGAGCAGGTCCTTTATTAAAACCCCTGAACCATCCAGGCACCCTCTAAGAGCACAGATAATAAATCCCAGCATACTATAGAACAGAACTACTTGCACCTGGAGCTTTCAGCATGTACTTCAGTACCTTGCTGCATCAGAGATATGGGTGTGCATGAAACCAGAGCTTAAATTCAGAATATTTTCCGGAGCCCCGCCCTAACATGCTACAGAAGCTCCAGGGGGGCTGAAAATATTTACCGGAGCTCCACTCCGAACAGCTCCGACTGAATTTATGCCCTGCACGGAACTTTACAGACCTACTGTAATCCCCAAAATGGAGCTTGGGGTTGTATCCTGAACAAACGTACAAAGTGGAAGAGGAGACAAGAACAAAAAGGCTTTCATAAAGTGTCCACTATTTTATTTATTTTTTTTTACTCACAGTGACAGCATCTCATCATTACTTAATTATAGACCTCTTAATTTTCTTTGGATACTTTTACTGGTATTACATTTCCTTTACAGGATGGTACTTAAGAGACAAATGCTTCATTCGTAATGCCAGTAGGTTCAAATCTCTTTAGCCTGTTTTGTCCTTGGCACAAGCAAAATAAACACCTGTAAATAAAGCCTTTTGGCTACATGCTATTAGAGACAGATGCCATCTGGAGAAACTCTGAACTGGAACTCACTTTTGTTCCAATTAAGAGGAAGTTCTCAGCAGGGAGTTCTCTGTGAGGAGCCCTCAGTTTTGGCAGTCATGCCTTTCCCCTGGTCCAAACTAGCATGAAATTGTTGACCTTTAGGCTCTTCCCCCGTTCTTAGGGGAGGGTGAGAGTACAGAGGGGAATGAGATAAAATCTGAGGCTGAATAGTCTGGTTAATTTGAGTATGGTCAGGGATAGGGCCAATTTGAGTGTTTTCTCATAGAGCTTTCTGACTTTGTTGGCTGGCAGGACAGAGAGGTGTATGTTTGTCATGAGGATTCCAAAAAAACAAGAACGAAAAGAGACATTAAGAGATTTTCTTCTTCCTTGGAAGAAATCAAGTATTAGCCACTGACAGTCAAGTTACAGACTCTACAGATCGATGGTTTGATTTGGCATGGTAACTCCTCTGTTGCTCAGGAGGGGGGTGCAATTATATATGGTTACATTCTTATACACACACATCTGTGGATTTCAAAGTTACTTATAAACAGTTAAACCTTGTAACACATGTACAACCTACCTGGGAAGTGAGTTTACAAATATTACCCCTATTTTTTCTGAAGTGCCATCCATGCCAGCACTGGAAATAGAACCCAAGAGTTCTAATTCTCATATCTGTGGCCTAGTTACTGAAACCTCACTTCCTCCTGAGTCCCCTCCCAAAATGTACATGCAAGTGACCCTTTTATGACTATGACATAGAACACACACCACATGTCTTAACTCCTATTTTTCATGAATAAGTCCAGACAACTGCTCTGCTCCCAGTGTCACCAATGCAAACTTGGGTTAAGCCTCTCTGGATTTATACTGGATGTAGCCAACCGCAGCACTTGGCACATTTATTTTAAAAACTATATCAGAGCGGCAATGCACAGGAACAAACATCAAGACTAGGCAACTTTACAGGGAGCCCGATTCTCCGTTTACAACAGTGTAATTCCATTGACTTAAATGGTGTTGTTCTTGGAGTTACACCTGTGTAAGTGAAAGGAGATTCAGGCCAATAACCTCTATTACCTTCCAGAGACTGGTATTCAAACAGCTATCAGATGTTCATCCCCCCCGGTATTACAATTTCTGTTAGCTACTAATAATCCCCAGCCTCTTTGTGCCAACCACTCCCAGGAGAGAAAGGAAGAATTACACGCTGATTGCTTCAATGAACATCACTGAAGAGCACCCCGGCTCTCATTTAAAAGGCAGGAATACAAATGAGCTTGCCACAAAACTTCAATACAAGCCCCTTCGTGTGATGTAGGCAAAGTAAGGCTTGAAGTCAGTGATTCAGAACTATTGCACACAATGTTACTTGGGCGATAAGTCACAGAGAGGTAATGTTTACACTGACAAAATTATCTAACATATCGTTCCAACCACCCCCTCCCTCACATTGCCTGAGATGTGAATGGAAGCAGATCGCTGACTGGTTTGTCTGTATTCAAGCTCTCTCTGTAAATGCACTTCTGCAAAGCATCAAGGGCTCTGTCAGGCTTTGAAGGCACTGCCCCAGTTGAGGGGCAATGCAGAGATGTACTGCCCCAGTGGCTGCTCCTGGAAGCATCATGCCTGAAGCAGAGATGATAATTATTATTATTATTAATCAGACGTTGATCATAGACATGGCTCAGTAAAGTGCATAGAGGAGACAAGGATAATTCTTAGAGGGGCTAAGGTATATGGGTGGAGCAGTGAGAGATCCTCCATGCCCAGGGCAGGTGCAAGGAAGTTTTATGCCCTAGGCGAAACTTCCACCTTGCGCCCCCCACCCCCAGCCCTGCAGCAGCTCCCCGCCCCCCCTCTGCCCTGAGGTGCCCCCCCACTGCAGCTCCCCCCCGGGGAGCCGTGCAGTACCTTCCCACCCCAGCTCACCTCTGCTCCGCGTCCTCCCCGAGCACGCCGCCCCCACTCTAATTCTCCTCCCAGGCTTGCGGCGCCAAACAGCTGATTGGCGCTGCAAGCCTGGGAGGCGGGAGAAGTGGAGCAGCGACTGTGCGCTCGGGGAGGAGCCGCTGTAAAAAAAAATTGGGGGCACCACTTTTTGGCGCCCCCAAATCTTGGCGCCCTAGGCAACCACCTAGTTCGCCTTAATGGTAGCACCGGCCCTGTCCATGCCAGCTCCAAACAGGGCAGCCCAGGGGGCAAGCTTGGGAGAGGGTCTGGATTCACCATTATATGGATCCAGTGATCAGTCACCCCCATACAGGGAGCACTTGAAGAGGCAACAGCCTCTAGTTCTGACAACAGGTTGGAAGAGTAGCCACGGAGGGGTTGCATTACAGTCCCACATCATGCCTATGGGTTGAGTGTGGTGCAATTTAATTTCCTCACGGTCCCAACAGAAGCAGGATGCAGGGAAGGGTGAATACAATCCTGGATTGACAAACACAAACATGGTCTCAACAACTGAACTCTATTTTTAAAGAGGGAGTTCTTTGGGGAATTTTTTCCAAGGGCTTGGAATTTAGCTTTCAGGCACTGTTGTGTACAAAGATATGCTTAACTGTTTTCTTGGTCGGGGTCCACACTAAAAAAAGTTAGGTCAGCTTAATGACATTACTCAGGCTTGTGAAAAACATTTCATGATCTCTGTGACGTAGTTAAGCCAACCTAAGCCCCAGTGTAGACACTGAGGGCGAAGGAAGAATGCTTCTGTCGACTTAGCTACCCATTCTGTTGCCATAGGAAGTATCTACAGGAAGCGCTGTAGCATTTCTAGAGTAGACGTACTCTTGTAGCATATGCTAATGAACTACACATACAACAGGGTAGGCCACAAGGCTTTGCAGAAAGGAAAAAAAGAGGACTTATCAGAATTCGCTGGACTACTGAACTTCTTAGCTGAATGTAAAGATACTGGGAAAGAAAACCAAACCAAATTATGTTGTATAATACAAAACTCACATGTTCACCTCATTTACCGTTCATTGCTCCTTTTCATTCTCAAGGAGCATGTGATCAAAGGAGGTGAACAAGAAGCCCTTTTAAAAAAAAAAGAGTAAATAAAAATCTGCATCCCCGACATTTACAAAAACCCAGCCAGATAGCATGTGTATCCTTGTTGTGCTTCAAGACAGAACAAAGTGAGTGCAAATCAGAAGTGGCATTTACTTACTCCTAGTTTTAACAACATATGCAGATATTGTACAATGTATGTTAAATGCCTTTGGCTGAGCAGAATCTAATTTATTTTATTCCCTTCCACCACATCTTCAACTATGCACATACGATCAGATATGTACCAGGGAGAAAATGGGCTGTAGAGTTGACTTGAGTGATATTTAATTCCTATAGATCCAATAGTTCCTGCCATTACAGGGCCTGATCCAAAGCTTTCTGAAGTACTGGAAGTCTCTCCAGGGCTCTGGATCACTACAAAAGGGTGATCCTGCCACACACACGGACTTCATTGAAAGGGTAGAGTGCTCCGCCCCAGCGGAGTCAAGCCCTAGAGAAATAGGGTTGTTTTTCTTTCCCTTGTTGGCCTATGAGTGGACTGAGCGGCCGTCTGCAATGAACCAATTTGCTACTATAAATGGTGGGAATAAAACAATGTGTCAGCATTTCAGGAAATGAGCACCATGATAATACGGAGAGCCTTTTATTCTGGAAGTCATATACTGAATTCATTTATTTACCATTATTGGTAATTAATGTAATTCAATGGCTAGCACATGGGACTGGGGAGTCAAGAAAGTGGGGATCTATTCCCATTTCTGCTGTGTGACACTGTGCCTCAGTTTCCCTCTATGCAAAAAAGATAGGACGCGTGGGTGAAATTGTCAAAAGCACCAAATGATTTAGGCGCCTAAGTCTCATTGAAAGTCAATGGGGAAGTCTTGTTGACTTTTAATCAGACTTGGGCTCCCAAGTCACCTTTTTAAAATGTTAACCCAATGATACTTATCTTCCTTTGTAAGCTGCTTTGGCATCTATGGATAAGAGTGCTAGGAGAGTGAAGCACATATCAGATACCATCCAATAAGCTGTTGGAAGGTCAAAGTTTAAAACTAGCATTCCATGTGATATTTACCTCACGCTTTTGTCGTCACTGCAGGGAATTTCCTCTTGTTTTTTTGTATACAGTTAATTATATTTAGTGCTCAAGTATCAGAGGGGTAGCCATGTTTGGTGCTTTTCACAGATCCAGACTAAGAGTCCTGTGGCACCTTATAGACTAACAGATGTATTGGCGCATAAGCTTTTGTGGGTGAATACCCACTTCATTGTTTACATGCGTCTGACAAAGGGGTATTCACCCACGAAAGCTTATGCTCCAATGCATCGGTTAGCGTATAAGGTGTCACAGGACTCTTTGTTGCTTTTTATTTAGTACTAGTACCCTTAGTGTTGGATTAGTTAGTTTAGTAGGTTAATAGTTGTTTTTTTAACCTGGTGTGATGCCTTCACCAGGTTTCAAGCACCATCCGTTATGTAGAGTAGCTACCTCCAGTAGTGATCTGCATATTTAGTGCTTATTGTGCCTAGGAGAAGGGCATGTTATAGAGAAGTGCTCCATTTGCAAGTCCTCCAAAAAGAAGACACAGGTGGTTAGAGACTTAAACTTGAAGCAGCACCTTATGGATCAAGCCATGGGGCCTGCTTCAGTGCCAGGTTCAGATTGTCTGGCCCCTCAGTGGGCTTCGGTGCCACAGCGAGATTCTAACTCTTCTCGGAGAAGAGAGCATCCTCCTTCCTCTACTATCCTGAGAAAGAAGGTTCAAAACTGACCATAGTCATTCCAGGGCTTCGGGAAGTTCTTTCTTCTCTATGAGGAGTGCTGGTCGGCACCGTGATTCCTTTAGTACTGGGCTGTCTACCCAATCTCCAGTAATGAGGTGAGATCATTCCAGTACTTACCATTTACTCCAGAACCATCCGTTGAGTCCAGTACCAACATCATCAGTCTCGGCACCAACCATATCGACCCCACATACTGCCTGTGATACAGGAGTGATCAGCTATGGTGGTGTCTTCTGCATTCCCAGGACCATCTCGTTTGATTGCCTCAGAATACAGGCTGTTGCAGGCATCGTCTCTGGCATCACTTAAAAAACAGACTGCAGAGACGAGATCATTTTCCATATTGGCACCAAGAGATCCATTGTCAGTGTCAATTCCATCTTTAGCCCTGGAGACAATGTCAGCTTCTACGGGCCTATGGACTGGAGCTACAGATTCAATACTAGCCTCTACTTTGGCTCCAAGTGTTAGTGCTGCCTCAGTGACAGTGCCAGTAGTCAAGGCACTGACTTCTGACTTCATTGATACCAATGTGGCCTATGCAGTAGGCTTCAGATGAATCAGGGTGTGTGATTCACCAGAGGTGGCTCCTCCATTTCCTTCCCTTTGAAGGGTTCTTCAAGTTTGAGTCAGAGTCATCTTCCACTTCTCTTCCATCCAGGCTCTGAGCTCAAAAGTCTTCAAGATCTCAATGGGACCACCGGGATTGATACTGTTTTTACAGTCAAGACAGGGATTCTTGGCCCAGTTGCCGCCCATCCCATATTCCTTTTCTCAGTAGCATTCATGGAACCCTTAGGTTGATCCTCAACCTTCAAGAGATAGATCCTCCGTTCATTCCATGTTTTCGTCACCGAATCAACCTACTGTCTCTCCTGGCACTCAACACAACTTGGCTGAAGACACGTACGGAGGTTGATCCCTCTGAGCTGGTTCAGTCTGAGCCTTCATTGCAGGAGGAAGCAGGGGCAAAGGGTCAGTTGAGGGAGTGGTTAATAATGAAGGGGACGACTCACTGATTCAGAGCGATGTAGATTGCATGGTAAACTGGGCCACTGGTAGACTGGAAATAAGGCAAACATTTTAACAGTGAGTAATTAATCACTGGAACAATTTATCAAGTGTCGTGGTGGATTCTCCATCACTCACAAATTTTAAATCAAGATTGGATGTTTTTCTAAAAGATCTGCACTAAGAATTATTTTGAGGAAGTTCTATGGCCTGTGCTATACAGGAGTTCAGGCTAGTTCATAACAATAGTCCCTTTTGGCCATAAGCATCTATGAAATGGAAAAACTTCAGAATTAAGGTTGTCACTTCACCTTTAACAACTCATCCTACTGTATTAAGCTAGTGAAGAGACCTTAGAGCAGAACACAGTCCCATGTGCCATAATGTATTGTTAAAATAAATAGGCACAGTGAAGTAAAGTAGTAATAGTGGGAGCCAGTCTTTGAATTTCTCTGCGTTTGTCAGTTTAAAGTCACAACCTTGGAGATCTCTTATTTTTAACATCTCTCTTCAATTCATTTCCACTGGCGGATTTTTTTTAAACATTAGTGTAAAATAAAAAGCCCATTACCATCATTCTATATTCAAAACCTATATACACAATGCTGTAACTTTCCAGCTGACATGCAAGGAGCCCACCAGCTGTTTCATATTTTTCTAGTCATTACTTTCTTTCATTTTAAAGGCTGCGAATCAAGCTTCAATATATATGTATCAAACCTAGCAGTGTAGGTAGACAATGATAATTTGTCTTGCTATCTCTAGGGGACTGGTATAATTTTTTTATGATAGGAATCCTACAATATTCGCCATAAACGCTGCTGTACAATGCGATAGGGCTCAAAGGAGTGACTAGTCAATGCATACTAAACTACTACACCATAAGAGGCGGACATGCTTTTTTGCATATGGAGTTATTCCAGCTGGGCTTCCCGCTCCAGGCCTAGAAATTATTATTTGGAATTATTACTATTTGTATTATAGTAGTGCTCACATCCCTAACAAAAAAGAAAAGAGAAAAATAAAAAAGAACACGGCTCCATTGCACTAGGCACATATATCATGAGCCATTCCCTGCCATGAAGAATTTACAATCTACAAGATGGACAAAAAGTGGTATAAAAACAAAATTGTTATCCCCATTTTATAGATGAGGAACTGAGGCAGAGAGAGATTAAGACAATGTATAAGCACCAAAGAAAAGCTTATGGCACCAAATCTCAAAATCGGGTCAATTAACTCTCACTTATGGGGCTTGGGCTGTGGGGCTAAAGATAGCAGTACAGACTTAAGAGCTCAGGTTGGTGTCTGGGCTCTGAGACCAGACAGGTGGCAAGGGTCTCGGAGCATGGTAAGAGGTCATTTTGGGGAAAAACACGCTCTTCCTCAGAATAGCTATTTTCAACACAACAATTTAGGTGATGTATAATCCAGCCATGGAACATGAAACCAAAGCGATGGACTCCAGTGACTAGCATCAATTACTTATGTTCCTAAATGGCCAAATTCTGTCCTCACAATCCTATTGCTGCGAACAGGGCTCCACACAACTAAAACAAGAATAGAATTTAGCTCATAATGCTTTTAATGCCCTGTACTTGTAGCTGAAGTTCTAATTAAAACTACTTCAACAGGCAATTTCCTGTGCTAAGACCGATACTATCCAGTCAGCACTACTGAGAAGAGTATGTTGAGTGTAGCCTGTGAGGACGAAATACAAGGGATTTCTAGCAGCACACACATCTCAAGATCCGTCTTGTTTTAGGAAAAAAGTATAACCCATATGTGTACAATCTACCCTAGCACCAGTGCTATTTAGGAAACAAATTGCAATTGTATGCTGTAGTAATCATTCAAGATTTTATTGATTACATGACTTCAAAGGTGAAAATGTACAAATGGACTATATAATAGAAACACATTGAGCATCTATTGATTTGCACCAAAGGACTCAGCAGTCGGCATAACGCCCCTGGCAACGTTACACAAGTCAAAGTTGAAAATTAATGTTGCAGCCCTCCATTACAAACTAAATTTTTAACAATTTCCATAACCCTGGAGGCGATAAGTGATTAATATTCAATAGTCTGTGTTTTCCTGTTTATAGACTGAATATACTTTTAAGAGTGCTCAGGGTCTTAATGAGTACTTTTGTCAATATACAACAGCATATGACAAGATGATGCTCAGTTTAGCTCAAACATGCAGAACTTGTGTTAATTGAAATGAAGCTGCAGACTTACTGGTACCCACAGGCATATATACAACAGATCTATTCTCATAAAAAGGCTTGAACGTTTATTTAAAAAATACCTAACCAAAAATAAATCTGTAGTAAGCTTTAATATTTGGCAAAGGTATGGGTCTCCTTTCCAGGGCTAGCCATCTAGACCAAGATTTTCAAAATTAGGAGCCTAATGTTGGCTATTACATCATATTAAGCTTTGTAATTAAGTAACCTGATTTTCAAAAGTAGCTCCAGATAATTTCCAGCTAGAAGCCATCTGGTGCTCAGCACTTTTGAAAGTTAGGTCACTTATTTAGGAGCTTAAGGTCCAGATTCAGCAAGAGCCTTAAGCACATGCCATACTAACCTAACAGCTTTCTTTGGCAGGGTAGCAAGCCTTGTGGAAGGGGGGAAGCACCAGATATGGTATATCTTGACTTTAGTAAGGCTTTTGACACTGTCTCTCATGATCGTCTCATAAACAGACTAGGGAAATACAACCGCATGAAGCTACTATAAGATGGGTGCATAACTGCTTGGAAAACCATTCCCAGAAAGTAGTTATCAGTGGTTCACAGTTAAACTGAAAGAGCATATCAAGTGGGGTCCCACAGGGATCAGTTCTGTGTCTGGTTCTGTTCAATATCTTCATCAGGGATTTAGATTATGGCAGCGAGAGAGTATACTTAAAGTCTGCGGATGATACCAAGCTGGGAGGGGTTGCAAGTACTTTGGAGGATAGGTTTAAAATTCAAAATGATCTGGACAAACTGGAGAAATGCTCTGAAGCAAATAGGATGAATTTCAATATGGAAAATTGCAAAGTACTCCACTTAGGAAGGAACAATCAGTGGCACACATACAAAATGGAAAATGACTGCCTAGGAAGGAGGACTGCGGAAAGGGATCTGGGGGTCATAGTGGACCACAAGCTAAAATATGAGTCAACAGGAGTGTTGTAAGCACTACTCCACACTGACTAGGCCTCAACTGGAGTATTGTGTCCAGTTCTGGGTGCCACATTTCAGGAAGGATGTGGACAAATTGGAGAAAGCCCAGAGAAGACGAACAAAAATGCTTAAAGGTCTAGAAAACATGACCTATGATGGGAAAATTGAAAAGAAAATGATTTGTTTTGTCTGGAGAAGAGAGATAGGGTACAAGGTAACAGTTTTCAAGTACATAAAAGGTTGTTACAAGGAAGAGGGCGACAATTTTTCCTCTTTGCTTCGTGTCCTATCCTCAGAGGTTAATGGGCTTAAATTGCAGCAAGGGCGGTTTAGGTTGGACATTAGGAAAAACTTCCTAACTGTCACGGTGGTTAAGCACTGGAATAAATTGCCTAGGGACGTTGTGGAATCTCCGTCATTGGAGATTTTTAAGAGCAGGTTAGACAAACACCTGTCAGGGATGGTCTAGATAATACTTAGTCCTGCCTTGAGTGCAGGGGACTGGACTAGATGACCTCTCGAGGTCCCTTCCAGTTCTATGATTCTAATTTAAAGCATTCCACTGAAGTCCCATTGATTCTAAAAGGCCTATTCCTTGGCTTAAAGCTAGGTATGTTTTTAAGTAACTAGATGAATTGGGGCCCAAGTAAAGATTTGGGAGCTTAACAATAGCAGTCCAGCTTTTAAAACTGTAGCCATAATGCCCGGTCTCCTGGTCTTCCCAGTTCACCTTCTTGAGACAGAACACTAATTCTAATTAGATTTTTCAAAGAAAGTCAAGAACAACAGAAAACCTTCAGTACAATACACATAAAAAGACCAAGTTGTTTGGGGTAGAGCTGTTTTTAAAATATCAGGCCTGGCCCAAAATGGCTGGAGGCAAGATAGAAAAACAACAGTTGAGATTAATAAGAGTTGAGTTGAACAACATGTGTTAGAAGGAAAACTCTCTGAACTTCCAAACAACTTCCCCCTTAAGACTCTCCAGCAGGATATCAAGTGACACCACACTCATCCAAAGAAACACTAAGGTAGACGCATTATTTATGACATCAGAGCAAGATGACTCTGGCCAATCCATGCCTTGAGGGCAGGATGCTATTTTGAGCTACTTCTGCTGCAACTGTTCCACATCAACCCTTTCATGAATGCCATATACAAATATTTGACTGTTGTAGAACCCAGAGAAATTGACCTTTTTTTCCCCCCTCTACAAAGATAAAGCTTGATCCTTTTAGCACCTGCAGATCCCCACTACTCCTTTACAGGGATACATATGTATTAGGTAGCAGCTTTTATGAAAATCAACTGTTATTGTCATCTTCTTGTAAGATTACCAAGCAAGCAACTCTGTATGTTTGCTGTCATATGTCCAGTGTGTCAATCTTTCATCAATCCTAATTCTAAACCACAGCACTAAGCTTTCATTGTCTCCATTTTTCATTAAAAGTGGTGGGGGCCATCTTTGTTTTATTGTCAGTAATCTGCTTATCTTAATAATGAAATGTCCCGTTTTCATCTGAGGTCAGGGATTCAGATCTACCCTGAGAGTAAAGACCTTCTCTCTTTATCTGACTGACTAAGCCATGATGTTTTCAACAGTTGTATTAGTTGAGTAATCAGACCAGATTGATTCTCAGTAACAGATGACAAACTGTGAACTCTGGACAGGCTTAGCTTGCCTGAGTATGGTATTATGAGAGCAAGTCACTAATGAGATATGTCTATGCTGCAATTAAACACCAGAAGTCACAGTGGTAAGTAGATCTAAGTCTACGGCTGACGCTCTCCCGTTGACTCCGCCCGTGCCTCTCGCCCTGGTGGCATACCGGAGTCAACGGGAGAGAACTCAGTGGCTGATTTATTGCATCTAGACTAGACGCGATAAATCAACCCCCGCTGGATCGATCACTGCCTGTTGATCCAGTGGGTAATATAGACAAGCCCTTAGGCTGCAGCCTGAGCTCTGGGATCCTGCCACCTCACAGGGTCCTTCAACCTGGGCTCCAGCCCACGCCTGAATACCCACACTACAATTTAAGAGCTCTGGGAGCCCGAGTCAGCTGACACAGGACAACCGTGGATTTTTAACAGTGTAGACATACCCATAGTCTCTCTATTCAGAGCTTGTACAAGTCAACGACCATACCTACTTTTAGAGTGAGAGCAGCCGAGAGGAAATATTTTAATACCAAAAAATAATTGATGCAGTGTGTATTCTGGGCAAGAACTGTAAATATGTTAAAATAATACACCCCACTGGGAAAATTTTAATTTGTACCTGCAATTTTTCCTCACCCGTCAGTGACTTGACACTTGAACGTAAGGAACTTTGATGCACTTGAAAAGGATAATTTTGCCTAGCTTGAGGGAAAAGATATTTAGAAAAAAAACAGGAAAATATGCAAGGTTTGGGGAAAAAGGGTCTTTTTTAAAAAAATGTATGCTGACAAAGCACATCAGCAGCACACAGAAGATGCTGCTTAGCAGCAGCTGCTAATCTGTGATGACTAAAAAGTAAGAAATATTAACAGAGGAGACTGCTGTGGCTCAGACAACTAATCTTCTGGTTTACTATCAGCTAGATGCCGCTGTGTAACCACGGGCAATGCAAACCTGCACACGTTGTGGATCTGAGGCCCACACCAATGCCAAGTGAAGTCAAGGGAAAGACTCCCACTGACTTCAATGGACTTTGGATCAAGCCTAGGGGTTTTTTGCATTGTGCTCTCCAGACTTCGTTATTTATAAATAAAAGCTTGAACAGCGGCCATGGCTGTTGGCACAGCACCTATCAGAGTGGAGCCCTGACCCTCATTAGGGTTCCTGGGTGCCACTGTAATACAAATGTTAAATAGTAACAACTATTTCATCTCGTCTGCTTGCAGGAGAATACAGTAGCCTGTATACAGTACCTCTCAACCTTTTACCCAAAGAGCTCAAAGCACATACATTTTTTAAATTATGGGCCCGATCCTGCAAGCAGATCCACAGGGAAACATCCTAACTTCTGTGCAGATAACCACTGAAGTCAATTAGACACCATGTGGCTATAAGGGGCCACCAATGAAGATCCATTGGCAGGATCAGGTCTCACTGCTCCCCTCCATTTCTCGCATAAATAGAAGGGAACCAAAATTAAGCAGAACATGCACAGAAAGCAGATGGCAGATTTGTGCCAAGCCCCTCCTCCTCTCACCCCTACGTCCCTAGGATCCCGTGGAGGCCTCTTCATGTGAGTTTTGCACGGTCAGAGGTATTTAAGAGCACAGCTATCACTAATAGCGAGTGAAGTTAAGAGGATGCCATATTCTACCACATGTTCCTCTGCAAACCCAGCAGATATCTGAAGAGGAATTACCACTCCTGTAGCATCCTTCCCATGGCTCTGACCTCACAGCAGCAGAGGGAGACATTCAGTGGCAGCATGGCTCCTATGCGGGACATGTTTCCAAGGCCAGGGATCCCAGCAGGGCACCACAGAAAGTCTGGGAAGCAGGGCAGAGGCAGCAGAAGTCTCTGCAGAATTAATCCACATTTTGTGGTTCAGGGCCATCACCAAACAGGAAGCCAGAATTTGAAGGCTAGTGCACAAACCTCCTATGCACATTTCTCGTATTGCCATATGTTATCAACTCAGATTTCAGTGCCAGCTCTGCAAATTTATAATTAGAATTTGATTTATCTTGCAGAGTGCCTTTCACCAGTCTCCAAGCACTTTTCAGAATTTCAGACTATACATAGGGCTCATTGCACTTCAGCCACAAATGCAAATGCACAAATGCAGCCACATCTGGGGTAGAACGCAGCAGCCATTATAACACAAATCAGCAACATTACAGCATTTATAGATAAGGGGCAAAGAATATTTTATCTAGTTAAAGTGTCAAGGGTATTTAGATTGCAGGAGCATAGTTACTAGGGGATGGATGATCTTGGTCAGAGAAAATATGAACCCCTTTTAATATTTATAGGCTCAATTTGGATTTGCATCTTTCTGAAAATATTCCATTACCTTTTTAAAAGGGGATTTCCATGGGTCTCTGAACTTTCTAGGACTCGAGTCAGGAAAGCACCTAAGTGCATTCTTGAATAGGGGCCCTAAACAGGACAAACTATTAGTAGTAAAATAGAACAAACGGCCATTTTCATAGTATTTTCAGGCCTAGAAGGGACAGGAAGTACTAGAATCTCACAAGAGAGACTGTTCTCCTAAGCCAGCCAAAATGGTCAGATTCAAGAGATATGGATATTTTGGATACACTTTGGTACGAATGCCTGAACTTTTGGATGCTTATCTGAACCCATTACAAACGTCAATGTTGAGGTTGGTCCAGTCTCTTCCCAGTTTCTGGCCATGACTCTCAGACAAACACCTCTAACTCTTGAGAAAAATGCCATGGGATCTTTGAGAACCAGAAATAGGATCTCAGTTTTAACATCTTCAGGTGCATTTCCAGTGTCAGCCATTGAGCTAGCTCTCAGTTATCTCAAAATTGTTTTTAGGAGGCAAGGGGAGAGAAAAATTATATAGCATCTGTTTCAGTCATGGCTCGCCAGAAGCTATTTGACCAAGTTCAACTGCTAGGAAGTCTGTTTCACTCTTCTTTTATGTTCTCTTTGCTGCACCAATTGATGTCAAGCGTGAGCCTCAAAAAAGTTTAGAAAGCCAGCAAACAAGCTGTAAACAAGTGACTGAGGTAGAGGTAAAATGTTTTATTGCTGGCAGCTTGCATCCGGCTCAGATTCTGATGTTTTAAACTGCATCACGCTGTTACACTGTGCATTGATTTATAGTGTTTATGGCAACCAATATTAGATGACTATACAGTGTAAAAGAATGTCACACCTGCATTGTAATCACTATGTCTCGCTCTGCCTGTGTGATTTACAGTAAAATGCATTCTGCAGTCAAGTGCTTTCCCCCTCCCCTTCCCCCTTCTTCTCAGGAAATCTTACTTCATTTCTTTGTTAAATGATGATTGCTCATGGACTGGAAAGGGTGAGCAATGGCAAATGCAACAGGAGCCAAAACCCTGGGGCCTTTTTAATTTTATTTTTAGTGCAGAATAACTCCACTTTCAGATAGATGTGCACAACTGGTGGCAGGAGAAGGAGACAACCAGAAACTTGTGAGACTGAGTAGTTGAATTAAAATATGAATCAATAATTTGTAATTTATAGCGGATTGAAACCTAAAGATGACTAATCTGGAAGCAAGAAGCCATGTTAATTTATAGCAGACAGTGTTATGAATGTATCTATATGCCTTGCTGCACAGAAGGCATTACTAACCGTAAACATCAGGTAAATCTATAAGACAGCATTGCTCTGAACATAGATTGGCTAGGCTTTGAATTTATTTTGTCCTGCCAGCCCACTGGACCTGTGGTGTTCTCAATGTAATGGGTACTCCATGCCCCCCCACAATGACTTTTAGAACCAGTAGTCCCAAATTTTAGGATTGTTGGGCTATCAGTCTATTTAAAAATAAACAAACATTTTTTTAATTGAGTAAGCTTCTTGTAGCTCGAGGGGAAAGCAGAGGCTGCTGGGAATTTGCTCTTGGTCATCCAGCTGTAGCGGGAGAGAGATCTCCACTATAACAGGAGCAGTGGAGAACCAAACAGTCTAATTACACTCCACCATCAACATGTGAAATGCTTGTGAAAATGCTGGGGTAGATTCTTCACTGACTGGCCTTGCTCTGGCTGTCCCAAAGCCCTCCATGGAGGAGAGGGAGTGTCAGGCAAATAGCCTCTAATTCTGGCTGTGGAAGTGCTAAGCAAGCTGAGCAGGACAGCGTGCAGCTGGGGCAGTTCTTATTCCACTGCTCCGTCAAGCAAGAATTGGAACAATCTAGCCCCAGACAGCCAGAGACTACACAGCACATATCCACACAGGAAGCTGAAGAGACGAGAACAACCTGCTCCTTTCCTGCAGAGCTCAACTCCTTTGAAAACAAAATCAAAATTTTAAAAAAGGGATTACTTGTCACCATCATGCCTAACGCATTTCCGCAACAGACAGCAGGTGGGAACCACTCCTTAAATAAATACTCAAAAGTGTTTTAATTGACAAACACATCATAGAGGAGTGCGAGAAATGTCACTCTCGATACAGGGTGAAACCAATTAAAGGTTGCACTGATATTCTCAGTGGAACTAAAAAACCCAGCAATAATGGTAAATTGTGGTGATCAGCATTTCATGACAAATGAGTCATCTGATGAGAAATCTCAAAAAAAAATAATCTAACCTGGAACTTAAAGACAGAGAGAAAAAAAATACTTCTTGAATATTGTTTACATTTTAACTGCAATTTACAGACCTTGTTAGTGAGGCATTATTCTCTGATTACTGTGTTTATATAAAACCTTCTTAAGAGAAAAACCAATTGTGAGCGAAAACAAATAGAAACTGCTACATAGATGCAAATGCATTATGTGAGGAAAACATCCACCACCGCAGTAGACAAGAAATATATCCGACACCCTTATGTTTCAGGACATAAACTAAACACTAAATAGTGGTCAGATAGAAACTTCCCCACTAGGCAGGTTATTCCAATGGGGGAAGTTTGTTGCATCTTCCCTTGAAGCATTTCTCAGAGAAAGAATACTGAATTAGATGGATCACTGGTCTGATGCATTATGGCAATATCTATGTTAGGTATAATATATATATATTTTTGACCAGTTCTAAAATGTAGATATATCCTTTACGGGTGGAAGTGATCTGATACACTGCAAGACGATGTGATAAGTCACATTTAACAAGCATGCATCTCTGACCTGGTCATTGTATTCTGCCCACAAAGAACAACTTCCAGGGGAAGAAGCAAACATTCCAATGCTCTGAGCTGTTGTGAAACAGCCACCACTTCAAATATTGATCTAGCAGACAAAGATGAGGATCGGCTGAGCCATGTTTAAATACAAATGTTTCAAGAGAGCCACTGCTGCTCCTTTTTGGCTGACCTTTTTTAGCCAAAATTAATTTAGGGCAGATGGGAAGTGTAAAACTGACAGTGCTGGATGCTGATGACTTTCTATTTGTCCTCTGAATCTTTTTCCTTTCTTCCATCCCTCTCTCCGGCTAAACTTTGTTTAGATAGAATTGAATGCTGGGATTTTCAAAGGACTCTAAGAGCTAAATTTTCAATGGCAGTTGGGTGCCAAATTCCTTTAGACTCGTCTGGAAATCCCAGCCTGAAGTCCTAGAAAAATCATAACTTTTTGCCTAGCCCATGATCAGCTGGTCACAAAGGCACCACTTGTCGCACTCCTCCACGTAGATGAATAATAATCTCTTACAATTACCTTCCAAAGCATCTTTTAGCCCAAGAGGATCCCAAAGCATTTGCACTGTCTGCATATATAGGAATCCCCTTACTGCACACTTTACTGGTCACCCAGCCCTGGGGTGGAAAACAGCAGCTGTCTACAGCGACGCTTCATAGCAAATCATGACAGGAAGTAAAGGACACTGCATCCAGGTGAAACTGCAATGGGGTGTAGCTATGCAGAACAAACAAACTACTGACCAGTTGCTTTGCTAGCAAAAAGCTGCTGCTTCCTTTCTGCCCATCTTCTGCCAGTAATATTCAAAACGGTAGGTGGCACTGCCAGAGAAGGATTTTTCACATACTGCTGCTAAAAAGAAAGGAAGAGACAGGCAGACTTTGTCTGGGTAATAAGAGTCATTCCAGGGAGAAAGAGAGATCAGGTTCATTTTGAAGAATACTTGCAAAACTGCCGTCATCAAAAATATTCTGAACTAAAATAAAATAATAATACCTTGAACTCTATCAAATCCCCTCTTTGAAATTCATCTCAGTCCCTTTGGTATTTCTTGACATTCAAAATGAAGTGTTTTCTTCTAGCAGGAAAAAAAAAGTTTCTCAAAGTAAGTTTCTCATTAAAAATACATTTTTTTCTCCAAGTCTGCTGCACTGTAACTGCAGACTTACCCCAGTGCCTCCTACAGGAGATGAGCCTCATTACTACTATATAGATCTGTGTTCACAAAGACATGGACAGAGTTCCATTCATGGATGGCTGTTCCATGATGTACATCTTGAGACAAATTAGCAATGGCTACACATACCAAAAAGATTGATTCCTGCACAAATGTTGAACAATTATTATTTGTAATGGTAGAACCTAGAGATTCTAATTGAGATTGCGACCATGTTGTACAAACTGCTGTGCATACTTAGTGAGAGATAATGCTTGTAAATTCTTTAGGGTAATCTAAATTGATATGTTGGACAAAAGAAAAGCAGCATAATCCCCATTTTAGAGACAGTGAATTGAGCAAAAGAGACATTCTAGGAGGATAAACATCTGATGAGAAGGCACATAAAAATCAGAAAACTAAAGTCCTTACATTTAGTCCGCATTAAGTTATGGCTCTGAAACATGGACATTTCAACAATCAATAATAAAGACAACAATCCTTCGAATTACCATGTCATAGAAGAATTCTGAAAATATCACAACTAGACTATGTCACCAATGAAAAAGTATTGGAGATCATTGGAACTCAAATGCCAGTCACACATCTTATGGAAAGAAAGATCCAGTTTCCAGGAGGTTCATTGGGTGATGCATGTTTACAAGCAATGGAAGGGAAAGTTGATGGCAGAAGAACGTGAGGAAGAAAAAGAAGATCTTGGATGGACCATGTGGCACCTTGAGTGGATCAAAAGGACTATTCATCTATAAAGAGATTAGCAGAGGATAGTACAGAATGGGCTACCATGGTTGCAAGCCTCCCATAACGGAGATGCCATGTAAGAAGAACTGAGGCTGAGAGTAACAAATTAAGATGGAGACTGCCCAAGCCTGTTGGTCTCAATAAGAGAGCAATATTTTCACACCTAGCCCAATATGACTCTTCACATCTTTTTCTTTCTTTCAGTCCTCTAGCGGCTGCTATAACCCCTTCACTTTTCCAACTGAGTTCATGGTAAGGAAGCTTGGTCAAGTGAACAGACAAAAGACTGGAGGGGATGGACAACTCCAGCGAGTTCTTCATTTGCTTGGCCCTTTTCTGAATGGCAGGCAAGGAGCCAGGCGGCCATTGAAAATACCCAAAAAGCCTTTAAGGAGCAAGAAAAGTTGAACAACCTTTTTCTTAAATCTGACATTTTTATTCTGTGCTCTCGTTTTAAAAAGGAAAAACAAACAATAAATCATATGGTTTGGGGCTGTATCTCCAACAAAACCCCTACAAAAGCTGTCCTGGAAGAAGCATCATATCAACATCTCCTGGTAATTGAACAAGTTATTTATAACAAGCCTTTGAGCGGGACTGGAATATATCAGAGAACACCGTTTTCCTGGTTCAGTTTGTTATGAAAGGTCGGTCTCAGTACACAGAAGGGATATGTAAGGGTATTTGTTTGATTCCAGTAAGATCAGGAATCGCTTCTGTTTTGTCACACCGCAATACGGTTATATGATGTTGCTGAGAGACATTTTTTGTCTAACTTTCATGACCTTTGACTTCCATTTTTAAAGGGGCAGGCACCATTAGGTTGGTCCTGTGGGTTGGTTTAGTGTTTTATCAATTCATTTTTCTTTTCAATCTGTACAATGGACAACTGCAAGGTAATGGGTATAAGCCAAATCCATAGTGCATCTGACAAGAGACGAATATAGGGCCCAATTCTCATATACACTTAGGCAAGCTTAAACTGTTATGGCATTAAAGTGGGAATAAATTACATTTATACCCACTTGAAGCCTCTTTATACTGCCAAATTGGTGTAAACTGGCTTTCGTGTAAATGAGAATCAGACCATATAGCATTTAATGCACTTGCAAGGTTTGTTACCCATCACCCTCCATTGCTGGTCTCTTGGGATAGCTGCCTGCTATTGCTTCCACCTTATGATCTTAGGTCTTCAGCTCAAACGGCAGATAACTGTGTTTTGGAGTGGGAAGTCTCCAATTCTATCGGCAATGACGACCTAGTCAGAAAAGTTGCCACAAGTAAATTAATAGACAAAATGCTGCTTCTTGAAGATCTAATAAAAAAATCATGTCCATCTATCTATCATCTGTTTAATGTTACGAGCAAGTTGGCCAGAGATCAAAGTAACGGAAGGACTATCTTATGACAGGGGATTGGTATTTTCTCAGAGTGTTCTCTAATTATTTCTTAACTCCTGTAAAGACCTCAAAGAATTATCCTGACAAATTTCTTGTCCACACAAATGCTGCGTTATCTGGACACTTTCCAGCTCCTTTGAACATTGGATTATGCCAGTCTGTTCTGTGCATTTGTTTGTGATGAGAATGTCATAGACTGCAATCATTATCTGGCTTACAGCTGGTTCAGAACCAGTCACTGACTCTCACAACCACTGGTTATTTAAAGAAAGAAGAAGGAGAAGAAGAAGAGTACAAGACTGACTGGATCCTGCCAGATTTTCTAAGCAACCAATTCCTGCTTTTAAAAGAAAAGTTATTTTAAATAGCATGCGTATGAGGTATGAATTCTATTTCTGTTCAGCAAGAGATTTTACTGCAGGAAATATGGATACTCTGTCATACCAGATACTCAGAAGACCCAATCCTAGAATGCTCACTCACCTGAGTATTCCTTACTCTTGCCAGTGGTCCCACTGACTTCAGCGGCAGTAGTTACATTAGGGAAGCACGCAACTTGAATGACATGTCTGTGCCATTACACAGCACACCTAGATCTTGAGTCAAAGAGTGTAGAGTTACACACATGCTTGCTTCTGGCTTGGTGCTAGTGGAGAAGGAATGGGCAGAGCTTGGCACCATCCTTTATTTGCTGGTCCCCGCAGCTAAGCCAGCTCAGGTTGAAGTGTAGTAACTCACTGCCGCTATTGACTATTGTTACTAATTACTACCTCCCAGAGCAAGAGGGGGAAGGAGCAGGCAGGAAATTATGCCCCCTTGAGCCACAATCCCATGCTGACTGTATCCTTGTGACAAGATCTAGCCCTCTGACTTCAGTGGAATGACTCGTGTGAGTAAGGGTTGAAGGATTGGGTCTACAGAATATAGTTTGTTATAAGACTTATTACTGTATCTTTTTTAAAAAAACTATGACTTGTCAAACACATTAGTGTCATGCGCAACAGATAAAATTGATTGCTGCACTGTAAGAGCTTGCAGTAATTTTATAATCATTCCTCTCCCCTGTGTGACTTGCACATAAAGCAAACCTTCACTTGTATAACATAGCCCTCCACAGGGGACACACGAAATTTTGGGTACCTGATGTCGTTTCTCTCCAATTACACAAAAGCAGTACTAAAAATGGCCCCCGATCCCTTCGTGAGTTGCCCAGCCTTCTCAACTCCTGGTGACTCGTTTGGTGCTCAGCACTTTGCCGGACTTGATCCCATTCTTTCTGCACTTCAGATTACAATCATTTACGATATTAGCAGAGCCTCTTGCTTAGTGATCAGCAAAGAGCTGGTGTCAATTATGTAGTTAAAGTAATGGCCAATGGTCATTTACTTTCAACGTATACTAGGATCCTTCACTTTTCATATGTTAGAGTCTTTTTCCTCCTGACTCATAAATGCTGGAACTAGGGGTGCTGCCACACCCCCGGCTTGAAGTGGACTCCATCATATACAGGGTTTACAGTTTGGTTCAATGGCTCCTAGCACCCCCCTTATATAAATTGTACCAGCGCCCCATCCCAACTTCATTTTTGTGCATCCACCTTCCTCTCTTTTTCAAAGAATTTTTAACCTATGTAACTAAGCAACATGGAATAGATCCTACAACCAGCATGGAAAAGGATAATTTTAATAATATTTCAAAGATACATGAATCTCAGTGGAATACTTAATCTGTGCTTCCTATGGCCTCAAACCTGCAAACATTAGCTTCTGGCTACAGTGCTTGCTACTGTTAAGTAATCCCATGGCATTCCCAGAGACTCAGACTTTAAGGCCAGAAGGGACCATCATAATCTACCTTAATGTGTTAATTTTAGCTCACGATGACATTCATAAGGCCTTCAAGCTATACTTTCACAGTGACAGGTATGTTGCTTTTGGGTTTAACCTGCCCTACAATATTCAAAAAATGTACAACATACAATTTAACCCGCCCTAAAGTGAGCCTGGTAACATAAGAAGTTAAGCATGTTTTTAAATATCTGCAGGATCGGGGCCATAGTTATATAGCAGCTTTCATCCTGAAGGATTTTGAAGTGCTACACAGAAGGCATTTCTGAAACACAGCCACATCGGGGGTGGCTGGGAAGCAACCACTCAACAAAGCCCTGCACAACAAGGAAGGAAATTCTGCACAAAACATACAGGACTTTGGTTAAATAAGGTCTAATCCAGAAAGATCTCACACACTGAACTGCATGGAATTCAATTTCTCTACCTCAGAAGGATCAAGGGTGAGGAGAGCCCACCCGGGATTTGAATTTCTGGCTCCATGGCTTCGAAATGCAAAGCTTGATACTGCGAACTAGTATGGCTAGATAATGCAACATGTCAACCTGAGCTACCAGATAGAAAGGGAGTGGGACTACAACCCTAAAGGCTAGTTAACAGGACACCAATGCATGCTCATTCTACAGCCCTGAGCTGCATGTAGGCACTTCACTAACAAAGAAGGAAACCCCAGAAGAACCTTTACCAAGGGAGTCATTACTATACAGACAGGAAAGGAGAGGGAACAGGGAAGATAGAAGGAAAAGGACACACCAAGATGGCTCTTTTCCATCCTCAACTGGAATTTAACAGGGTGTTTTTTATAGTAATTGTGATAATGTATACAGGACCAGACCTTGAGCTGTTGTTGATGGACAAAGCTCCATTGACTTCAAACGGAGCTTTACCAGTTCACATGAGCTGAGGATCCAACATTTTCTTTTTTCCTGGATGAAGAGAAGTTAGAGGTTTCCCTCCCCCCCACCCTCCGCATCTCTCGCTGTTGAAATTCACCAGCGCCATGCGGGTAAAAGTCAGGCAGTTTTAGGGAAAAAAGGTTATTCCTCCACTCTCCGTTCTTGGTTTTACTGAGTCAAGGCCTAGGCTTCTCTTCACCTTTTTTTTGGCTGATGGCAGCAAATCAATGTGAAGTGAAACAATCCAACATGTCATAGCTTTCCTCCCCGCCTTCCCTGGCAAACCGAGCAAAAAAGAATGACTGCTATTAATATCTCTACGCTAATTAGGTGGAGAGTGTTCCCTGGGATTTGGTGCCTTCGTTTGAATGGGAGGTTGGAACAAAGTAGGGTAACTAAAACTTCCATGGCAGATCATTTTTCCTGTATGTAACCCATCCCTGCAAAAATGAACAGTAATTTAGAACAGTGATAATCCTCCATGCCATTGACCCTGAAGATCTTTATAGCAACAGGAACGAGATCAAAGGACAAACAAAGTCTTTTAATCCCTCCAAGTGCGAGTTCAACCTAATCTTACATTTGTGTCTGTTAATTCTCTGCAAATCTCCTTTTAACTTTGTTTAACATTCATTATCCTTTTTCATGCCCTAATTTTACAGAGAAGTAATGTGTGAGGCTAGGAGTACATTCAAACATTTCTCCAGGGGGGTGGCATTTCTTGTATAATATGCTCATTTCTCATGGTAGCTATTGGGGCGGGGAGGTAGGTGGAGGGGAGAAGCGTATGTGGTAAACGCAAAGGGGGATTAAGTTTGATAAATGAGGTGTAGAAAGATTCCCAGGAATTAGCTAGCCCACTCTCTTTTATCAGTGTGAAACCTAAACAATAATTATGAAAATCATTTCAAGATAAAGCTTTAGCAGACAGCAATTTTCTTGCGTAAAAAAAAAAGTTTACTGTGGATAAATGAAATCAGGAGGGGACTGCATGGCTCAGTGGGTTTAAAACAAAACAAAACAAAACAAAAAACACACACACACACACACACACACACACACACCCCACAGGATACACATTTATTATTTGGGAGACCTGGATTCTTCAAGAATATCCTAGTGCTGTTAGAAACTCTTACTTAAGAGCATAAGAACGGCCATACTGGGTCAGACCAAAGGTCCATCTAGCTCAGTATCCTGTCTTTGACAGTGGCCAATGCCAGGTGCCCCAGAGGGAATGAATAAACCAGGAAATCATCAAGTGATCCAGCCTGTCGCCCATTCCCAGCTTCTGGCACTTATATAAAGTGATTACCTCTATGAGCTTGGCATCAGCCTTAGACAGCTAAATAATGCTACTTCGTATGGACCCGATCCAAAGTCCACATAAGTCAGTGGCTAGCCTCCTGCTGACTTCAACGGCCTTTGGAACGGGACCTGCTTGTAGTACTCCCTATACCAAAGGAATCCAAGAATAAAACAAGCACTAAGGTAAAGTTATCTAGGTGCAAAGAATGCCAAGTCTTTAAGGGCAATGCCTCCACAATAGCGCCTTCATTGTGAGCCGCACACGATACACTTGCATAGGGCCCAATCCTGCAAAGTGCTAAGTGCCTTCAATTCCCACTGAAGTCAAAGGGGCCACTTGTCCTTAAAGGTGAGCACCCATTAAAGGGCTTTTGCCAAACCAGGAACACAGGTTTCCCAATTAGTAATCGGCTTTTTATAGGCATTAGTACAACGCTGATTGCTGAAATATCTGACAACCCCCTGCCCCTTCTGAAGAGATCTAGGCCACAAGTCCCTTAACTCAGGGTGCTCCTCTAAACTGAGCAATGAGGAAATTGCTGGAGCCACGTGGGAGCATATTGCACAGCAGGCTTCTAGCTGTGGCTGTGATATATGACCAGTCCAGGGCCAGAGAATTTAGAGCTTACAATCTTTCTTATTTCACCTTTTCCCCCCACACCAAGAAAATTAATTCATAGGGAAGACGAGCTTCTTCTCCCTTTTGGGTATGCCTATACAGAGAAAAAAAAGCAACCCACAGCAGCAATTCTCAGACCCCAGGGCAACTGACTCGGGCTCGGGGCTAAAAATAGCAGCATAGATGTTCCAGCTCAGGCTGGAGTCTGAGATCCCACCCCCCTCTCAGTGGGTTTCAGAGCCCACACTCCTGCCCAAGCCCAAATGTCTACACTGCTATTTTTACCCCATGTATCCTAGTAGCTGGCTGAGGCTCTGAGACTCCCTGCGGAGGGTCTTTTTTTGGCATATCCTTTGAGACAAACATACTGTGCCATATTGGTAAAATCTGAAAAGAGACAGTAGGATGGGAACTCAGCTGGCAGATCCAAATGTCAGTGCTAATTTTCACCTCTCCACCTTTTAGCCGCAAGTGACCTACAGGAAACAGATTTAGCAAAAACACACCACACCTCTTGAGCACTAAGGCCTCTATTCAGGACAGCACTTAAACACACGCTTAAACTTGACTTCAATGGGACTTAAGCATGTGTCAACCTAAGCAAGTGCCAGTGTGCTGTGCTAATTAGGGATGCACTCTTGCGTTGGAGCCTGTGAATGGTAACATTTCAACTCTCCTTATGAGGCTCTCTAATTTGGTTAATCACTGCCATACTAATAAATGGTTTGGGCCTTCAAGTGTTTATCAGTAGCTGGGCGAGCTCATCCTATGATTGTGCTTTTGGTTTAACTGAGCCTATTAAGATCTTTAGAAGCTTAAGTTATAGATAGGAACATTCTTAGTGCTAGACTGCGACTCGGACTGTATGTCAGAGCAAGGATGTCAAAAGGAACAAGACCTCCCGTGACGCATCCGCGCAAGCAACTGGACGTTGAATCCAAGTGTGTAATAGTAAGTAGGAATTACACACACCCTCCTCCACTCCCACGAGCAGATCCTTGGCTGTACATGTCCTACGTGCTGGACAGCTCAGCTGAGCCAGTGCTGGGGTGTTGTATTTGGCTGCTGAACAGGCCACAGCAAATTACCAGCCCTCTGGTGCAAGATGGTGTCACAGTGTCTCCGCAGCTGCACCTGGGGGTGTCTAGCTTATCTACGGCTCCTTGCTCAGGGCTTAGCCTAAAGTCTCTTTCCAGATTTTGGTTATTTTTCTTTAACCAAATCACATCATGAGTAATCCTACAGGGCACCTGCCTTTCCAAACCGTCTAAGAGGAGACTCCTGATTAGAGATGACAATTCCTTGTCACTGCAACTAAGCTTTGGTTCTGCGCTGAAGAGGAGTTGTGTGGGGTTAGGGTATGTGATGTGGTAGAGCCAGGTTCAAGTCCCTGCTCTGCCTGATTCAGAGCAGAGGTTTTTCCATCCCTGATCGTGCGGAGCACGGACATGAACCCAGGTCTCCCATGTTCCAGGCCAGTGCCCTAATTATCCCCAGCTATGGAGTGTTTCTCTGGTGGAAATAGATTGGCACCACTGGTTGAAACCTATTCAGATATTTCTTTGGGAAGGGGGGCAAATTCCAATCCCCACCCTACCCCATTCCGGTCCTCACTCAGTCCCACCCTCCTGCAGGGACCATGGTTCTTCCTCAGCCAGGAAGTTTCCCCGCTAACTCATACAACACGTGAATTGGTCTACCAGGAGACAAGTTCTTGGCACTCTACCACACAGACTCCCAATGTGCCGGGTTGGTGTTCCAACCAGCTCTAAAAAATTACGTCCATTCCACTCTGTGTGAATCTAAAAGATGAACCTGTTGTACTTTAAACAAGAGTAAAAGTTGGTCCTGGTATTCTTGGCCAAATTTTTTCTCCTCAGTAATAGCTACAATTCAGTGGTCACATTTTATTATTAACACCAAACACACACAAGTCCTTTAGCATGAAAGGCAACATGTAAATGCAAAATATTACTTTATACCTGAACAAAGGTTTAGTTGCTCAGAGCGCATTTCCTCCTTCTTTTGATTCCCACATTGAAGCCATCCAGGCACAAGTGGTGTAAGATCCTAGTCACTGCTGTAAACAATTGTGTAACATCAAACACACAATTAGGACTTTACCACAGCATCCAACAAAGAAAGCTGAGTGGTGGGGGAGAAAACTCATCTAAATATAAATAGCTGCCAAGAGAACACAAAAATACTACACAAGTCTATTTCAATGGAAAATTCTTCCTATATTTGCTCCACTGTGAAAATCCACTTTAAAAAAAAATCAGAATATTAGGCATCAGCTGGCGATATTTCTTCATAATCAACCATTCCTGACATCTCCTTGGGATCATGTCATACAGGATCTGGGAGCTTCTGATTGGCTTATCCTGAAAGTTTTATTTATATTTTATTTTAAAATGCCCCTATCATTTAAAGATACTTTGAAGGTGTGCCAGCTTTTTTTTTTTTAATTTTACTTGTATTTGAGATATTGAAGGCTTTTTGACATTAAGTATCGGTTTTTGCTAATGTGTAGTTAACAGCAAATGGAAAAGCTTTTAAACTGCTGAGGATTACATAGTTGTTTAATTGCTTGACTTCCTAATGGATGTAGTGTAGAATTTAATATTCTGCACTTTTGCATTGCATACTAGAAGGAAAAAGGGAGGCCTTTAACTGCTTGTACTAAAAACCGCAGTCAATCAACTTGAAGCTCATTCATTAACAAGTGTTAATATATCTGTACGAGGAAATCAAAGACACACTGTTTACACTGCACAGGCAATTGTCTTCTAGCCAGAGCTGAACATCTAGAGTAAACTCTTACCTAAATTAGAGGAACAGAACTTTAGGAGCTGGATTTAAATCAGCTGATTTTATGTCTGAAGGCACTTATTTGTAAGCAATGTCGTGAGTAAAAAAACAACCACCACCCTGTTAGGTGTCTTTACAAGCACTGAATTACCTCCGTTCCTAGCAAAGCTACTCAGCTAGATCCTCAGACTTGCATCATTCCATTGAAATTAATGGCTACTTTGAGTTACACCAACAGAGACCCTATGTATCTGATATCCTCACTGGAAATTTTTGTTCAAATGGGTCCAGACTCAGAACTGGTATGGATCACATTGTGTCCTGCTTGCTCATACTGATAATTACCTTCCTCCAAGTAATCTCATTGAAATGGAGTAGTCATGAATAGGAGGGACAGATAACAATAGTAGTCATACAGCCCTCCTCTCCCCCACCCCCGCACACAGACAGGCAGATGCTGTATAAACTCCCTCTTCCTTCAATCCTGTCTTGCAGTTCCGAGTGCTATTCCACCTCCACCTCAGTAAGTAATGGCACTACAGTCGGGCACATTCCATGGTGGTTTTGTGACCCAGGTAACATATCGCCGCAGAAGGCAAGGCTAAAACACCCATGCACACTTCCACCTCAGATGTAATCAAACCCAGGTCTCCAAAGGTAAAAGGTAACACGTTACCCCTGATCCTCCAAGGTGCGGTTGTTCCCAGCTGAGAATGCTCATCACTAAAGCCGGTCAGGCGTTCTGCAACAAGCCATTTTTTTCCAGAAAACGATGATTTGCCAAAACCAAAACTTTGTATCGGAAAGGGTCAGTATTGAGTAATTTTTCAACTAAAAAACTTTTAAGTTGTCAAAATGTTTCAATTGACATGTTCTAACTGAAAATTCTGGTCTTCTAGTTTGAAGCAACTTTTTGTTTCAAATTTCAGCTGTACTATATTATATTTTAAATTAAAAATGGTCAAAAACAAAAATGATCTGATTGACCAGAACCGATTTTTAAAAAATATTTGTGCTTTGTAAAAAATTTTGAGATGGACTTTTTGTCCTGATTCAGGGGAAAAAAGTTACAAAATCTTGAAAATGTTCACAGGATGGGAAACCATTTTCCAGCTCAACACAGCACCTGCCAGGACTGAACCCACTGCTCTTTAAGGAAGGACTACCATGTTGTTCCTAATGAGTGTATCACACATTGCAATACTGATTAACTTCCTGAGGGCCTGCTTATTCTACCGCCTTGTCAAAAAGTGCCTTACTCCTCAAGGGGTCCCACCAATATCCATCAGGACTATTCATGAAGTAAAGTGCCACTCAGTATAAATAAGAATGGCAGAATTAGGACCTAATTGAGATACAGAGAATAAGAGATCTCTGGAACAATTCTCTTCTGATGAACTTCCTTGAGGCTAAGAGTTTAGTTGACAGAAGTGGGGAGTGGGACCTATTAAGGCAGAACTGATTGTCAACGTGCTTCTGTCCCTTTGTAAACAGTCACATTTAGAACTCTAGAATAAGGTTGCCAAAACACTATGATTTACTGAGGACAAGTAGCAAAAATAGCAGCCACACATTTTAAAATACCTCAAAGAGAAAATAAAAGGGACCAGATTAATTTTTTTCACCTTCACAGAGCCAAAGAAAGATGAACACCCTCCTTCTTAATGGCAATACACTTGCTACCTACTCAGTTCTGTTAACCTCCTCTCATTCCGGTTTCCCATATACCCAAGAAGGCAAGCATTCAAGAATTTCAGTGCCCTTTGTGACACAGTCACAACCCAATCCGTACAATGCAGGAGACGCCATCGGATAATTTGGGCAAGTTCCCTGTTTATGTTACTGAGAGTGTTATCCCACAGAAGACCGTAAAGGTGAAGCCTCTTTTCAAAGCCAGTTTGTAGGATGCTGACATAGAATGTAGTATGTACAGGGGCGGCTCCAGGCCCCAGCACGCCAAGCGCGTGGTTGGGGCGGCATGCCGCGGGGGGCGCTCTGCTGGTCGCCGGGAGGGCGGCAGGCAGGGCTCCGGTGGACCTCCCGCAGACGTCCCTGCAGAGGGTCCACCGGAGCCGCGGGACCGGTGACCGACAGAGCGCCCCCCGTGGCGTGCCGCCGTGCTTGGGATGGCGAAATGGCTAGAGCCGCCCCTGAGTATGTAGCGTACAGTCCCTTACAATACGTACTAACTACCTATGCTAAGTAATCTGTTCCATCTTGCATTTTGCTGTGCGACTGGAGTTCCTTTCCCAGACATGAAGAAGAGCTCTGTGCGGCTCAAAAACCTCTCTGTCTCACCAACAGACATGGGTCCAATACAAGATTGTACCTCCCCTACCTTGTCTATCTGACAGAATGCAGTGTTGCTCAACCAAGAATGTAATAGAGCAACTATTGCTTTGCTTTCTCATCCTCTTTTTACACTGTAAATAAAGTTATCTGGGATTTCAAGGCAGCTCTTCTACCAGCACAGTCAATAGAATAAGAGGGGGGTTCTGTATGCTTAGCTCTCTGTTGGCTCATGTGTGACTATCCATTGCTGGAGACAGGATATCAAACATCAGATATCAGGCTGCTGGTCTGACAAAATATGGCAGTTATGCATAGCCAGCTGAGGGGCTGGACACACCTAGCAGATATGGTGTCTTTTGCCACACAGCAGCCACTATCCAAACCTATGAACAGCTGGGGTGATAGGGAGAGATCCGGCCCTGCTGCTCACGGGGAGGGAAGAGACTCCCTATGTTACTCAGTGTATGATTTTGACCCAGGGCCATTGGCACAGCCTTTTTGCAGATTGCCAGCAGGGTGAGTGATGGTATCCGCTGTTTGTGTTAAGGAATCAGTGAAAAATGTACACAACGAAAACCGCCTAATATGACAACTTTTAAAAACCAAAAAAAAAAAAATTTAAAAATGTCAGTATTGATTTATCATTTGGAGTTAAAAAATAATAGCAGCTTCATTGATGACAACACTCCTCCTGAGCAATGCACAATAGCAAATAGAACATGACAACTCAGTGTCACCTCCTCACGAGCATGGCCTCAAACAGACTCACAGGGCTGTTTGACCCTGACAGCTACCCCACACCACTGGTCTCGGATTACAACCGGATCCACCAAGTCTAACAGCAATCTGGAGTGCCACAGGGGAGAGGACAAAGCCAAGTACAGGACTATTTCTCACCTCATTGACAAAACAAGCACGCTTCACTTAAACACACCAGAAGAGCCTTGTGTGGGATGGAGTCTTGTGATCGAAGAGATGACCTTTAACCCACTGCAGGGACTTGCTGTGGAGAACTGAAAGATCAGAATGACCTCGATATGGTTTCAATGGAGAACCTTCTGCTGTGCGCTCAAATGCAACTCTCCAGCCCAGCCTAAATGGTAGGAGATATGGCCTCATTGTTATTAGTAACCAAAGATTCCTTTTTTGAGAGTCACGGTTCTTATAAGCACCGTTCTTTATTGCTCTGGTTACACGACAGCGGTGCATTGTGATTTATGGTACAGAACAAATACAGGCTCTAAGGAGCTTCATCTCACTGACTTCATGTAAAACCTTATATTCTAGCTGTGGAGGGAGGAGCTGCCTAACCTGACTAAAGGTATCGAAATCCAGCCCTGAGTTATGCATGTAACCCCAGAAGAGTTAACAGGCAAAGGACAAAGCCTGAAGAGCAGAAATACAAGCAAAAGAGCTTGCTACAGACTTAGGTTCCATGCATGTTATTGGTGGTTCCTCTTTTTTTTAAGCCTTCTTATTGACATCTAGACAAAGGCTACAGGAGAGCTGTGAGAGATCTACCCATAATGCCACTGCTCAGATGAGCTGACAGGGAGCACGATGGCTTTAATGGATAAAATACCACCACCAGGCTCAGCCTGGCAATTCTACGTTTAATTATTCACTTGGGCAAACTTTAGTTAAGTCTTTGAGCAATGTGAGCAGCTCATCCACGAACGTGTGGCGCCTCCCAGGAAACTAGATCGTATCCCTTTGAGGGGAAGCAGCATGTCAGCTAGTTGATTACCAACAGCAGCTCAACACCACCATAAGCCAAGCACCACTCATAGCTGAACAACTATTACAAATAGAGGTGACCAGGATTAAGAATCGGTATTCTGGGATTCCAAAGTAATTTGTCAGGTGCAACCAAATAACCCAGTTTCAGGAAAACAGAGACCAGATTTGAACAGAGTGTGTGAGAATTTCTCTAGTTACCAGTAAAACTGCCTTGATTTCCTTTAATGAGCTGGATTCTTTCAGCAGACAGCGCAGGAATTAAACTTAGATGAGAAGTACTACAGTGTAAAATCCTGAACCGCTAAATGAACCATCTAATCACATCTGTTAACAATACAAGATACTTATTCTAGCCTGCTAGACACTATTATTCAGTAGGTGCTACCTAGATATTTTCCACTCAGTTGAGCAAAACATCAAAGGGATCCGACAGCTGAGAGATTCCATCTTGTACACGTACTGTAGCTTAGTTTTGTAAGGCACAAAGCATCCAGTGAAATGTGCTGAGAAGAAAATTAAATGATTCTTGTGACTGCTGGCTAGTTAAAATACACTCCCCCTAGCTATTATAAATTGGCTTCTGCCATAAGCAACCTGCATGGCTACTTCCACCACAGTCCATACCCAAAGTCATTACATAAAGCAACCTCGCAACCAATGCTTTCAAAGTCATGAATGATTAAACAAACCATCCTGATGGTATGACTCTCTCTGAGGCAAAGAAGGATGCTCAAAATAAACACAGACATTGCAACTTTAACTCATGCTTTTGTGGCAGACGAAAAACAACAAGGACAGCTCAACTCTGTAAAGAGGCATTGTGGGTTTCCATATTTGTTGTCCATCAATGACTTCCTTAGCCAGTTTGCTCAATGGATGGTTTGATCTAACTGCCAACTCTACAGACACACCCTGGTCTCTGAGAACCAAGTTTATGCAGATCAGTATTTGCCCTCAGGAATATTTGTGCAGCACAGTTGCCCCCAAATAATTTTGGGCCTCCTTGCAACTCTCTGCCTCCAGTGTGTGTGTTGGACCAAACCCCAGCACCTGGTTAGCAATTCTGCCTGTTGATGCTGGTGATTCTGTTCATGAATTGAATCCAGCTCACTCTTCTACTCGACTGCAGAACTAACATAGCTAATGGGAGTTAAAAATCAGTAGAGTAAGTGTCTATGAGTTGAGGGATCAGACCCTTAAAAGCGTGCTTGCTGAAGCATTCATTCAAAATGTTGAATTTTTAAGTCTACAATGCAATGAAGTAGAGCAGCGGTTCTCAAAATTCATTGCACCGCGACCCACTTCTGACAACAAAAACTACTACATGACCCCAGGAGGTGGGACCGAAGCCTGAACCTGCCCAAGCCCCATCACCTTGGGTGGGGAGGCCAAAGCTCAAAGAATTCAGTCGTGGGCATTGGGCCTGTAATCTGAGCCCTGCCGTCCAGGGATGAAGCCCTCAGGGGTCCTTTGGGGTCCTGACCCACAGTTTGAGAATTGCTGAAGTAGAAGACTTGTTCCAATGCAGCAGATCATTTAAACCATTCTTTACAGGGGCTATTGTCTCAGTAGACCTTACCAGCTCCTTCAGATGTGGTTGTGTGTTAATCCTTTCTGAAATTTTCCTGGAATAAAATGAGCACATATGGACTCCCACCTTCACCGGGAAAAGTTAATGGCTTGTTTTCATTTGATTCCTGCTATAAAACTTAGTCACCATTCCATCCACAACATGAAGAAGCTACTGGGGCTTGCAAAAATTCCAGAACCAAGCTCTCTCTAAGGACTGCAACTAAATGTTGTCAGATTTATAGTGCCCCAAATTAATTCTGTTTCCTCTGTGGGCCTGATTGAAACCACTCTGAACTCAGTGGAAGCCCTGTATCATTTATTTGCTGGAAACCAGAGAATAGCCTGCTACAGACAAAAATCTCTTCTTCTTGGTTATTCCCTCTTCAAAGCTCAGGAGGACCAAACTACAAGAAATCTTGCTTGCTTTGCCTTTGTAAAGGATGCAAAAGAAGAATTAATTCCCCATGACCAAACTTGAGAAATGGCATAAACAATTCTATTTGAGCCCGAAGTTAATTATGGTACAGGAGCTGTCAAAAATTCAGCTCAAGTGCCTGCTTCCTAAATTGAAGGTTGAGTATCCAGATTGAAACGCCATTTTTATTAGTTGTTGAAAATCGGGGAAATAGCCTTCTCTAGTAGCATGGACACATTAGCTCCCATTAGCACTAATGGGAATTAGGCACCTACATCAAGTGAAGACTATATACACCTTGGTAACGCATGTCGTGTTACTGTAGACTTCATCTGTTCTATGGCGGTTTAAGATGAATCATTGTAACATGACATGCTTGACAGCATCACCTAAAATAGACATAGACCACAGACAATCAGGTCTCTGGTTCCTACTCTGAGGAAGGAGGGATGTCTGCACCAGCCCTATGCCAGTGACCTGTTCACATCCCCCTCCAAGCAGCTCAGCTGTGCTAGCCAGCAGGTTCTCTTGGATGCTTACCTGGCCCCTAGGACCACAGCTCTGAGCACCTCACAGCTTTTAATGTATTACTCCTCACTGCATCTCTGGCAGGTAGGGCAGAGCTGTTATCTCCATTCTGCAGATGGGGAACTGAGGCACAGAGACTAAATGACTTGTTCAAGGACACACAGGAAGTCTGAGGCAGAGTAGGGAATCGATTTGGGGTCTCAAATCCCAGGCTAGCAGTCTAACCACGAGGCCGTCCTTCCTCTTAGATGGGAAAGGAGAAAGCAGTCAGGCCCTGCCTGTCCCTTCCTCACTCCTCTGTGAGGGAGGCGGAGCAGCAGCCCCTCCCAGGCTGTTCTCCCTCTAGTGCTGTGACCTGTGAAAGAGGCAGGCAGTACACAGGGTGAAGTAAGGTGGTGCATTATACCCTCTTGTTTCCTGTGCAGCCACGGACGGTGGGTCACAGTATGCCTCTGTGTTTTCATGATTCGTGCCTTGTTTACTCCGCTTGGATAGTGAAACTGGAAAAACAGATTTGGGTTTTGCATTTGTTTAGATTTCATGTCAAATGCCCCCCCCCTTGAATTTTACCCTGTAGAAGTTTGGGATATAATTAAAAAAAAAACCACAAGAGTGCAAGAAATGAAAGTGCCCCCAAATGGTTATTAACAGCATAATTGTTCCAATCCAAAGCCCACTAAGATTTCCGATGACCTCAGCGTGCTTTGAATGAACCCCCCCTCACACCTCTTCGTCCCAGGGAAAGGGTCAGGAAGCATTACAGGATCACAGGGCCTGCATTATCTTTAAAATGAGGCCTTGTTTTCTCCCTTTCCAAATCGGCTTCTCTTCCCTCCCCTCCCTCCACCCTCAGCAAACCCAGCAGCTGTCTCTCCGCACTATGACAGCGGAGCTTCACTAGTGAAAGATGGAACCAGTTATTTTAAAAACACACAGACCTCTGATAAAACTGAAACCAGATCCCACCACCCCACGAGTTCAGATTTCATAAAAACAGTGACTAATGCGATCGGGCAGCAACATCACAGCTGAAAGCAAAGATGAAGCCCCACGCTAGCTACCCTGGTTTATTCCGAACCCAGGTTGGGTGATGTAATGCTTAATTTTCCAAGGCTCTGCATTTACGTGCAGCCACTTTAGGGTGACCAGACAGCAAGTGTGAAAAATCGGGACGGGGGGTGTGTGGGGGGGGGTAATAGGAGCCTATATACAAAAAAGACCCAAAAATCGGGACTGTCCCTATAAAATCAGGACATCTGGTCACCCTAAGCCACTTTAGCACGTTAACACTCCTCTTTATAGTTCATCTTCTGCTTCAGAACAACATCTTTGGCCTTATTTCTCATGTTGGACGTACACATTATTTTGGAAATGCAAGACACTGGTCACCTAACTTCAATTAGTTCTGGCATTTCTGCCGTGACTAGCAGCTGTATGAGACTAGTCTAGACTAAAACTATCAACTCATTGGGGCACATACTATGTCTTCCTGTAGGTTTGTAATGCACCTAGAGCAACGGGGTCCTGATTGTGATTGGACCATTTTGCACTACCATGCTAGAAATAAATAATGATACTACTTGCTTCGTGTCTAGTTTAAAGCCTGTGCATTGGATGGATCTTACTCATTTTCAAGTCAATGGGAGCTTTACCGTTTGCTTCAGCAGGAGTAGGAGCAATTCATTGTTTTAAGCAGCTGCAGAGTGAAGGAACACAGAGTTCTACACTCCCCTTCAGCACAGGACAGTCTTCCTCTGGATCTTCACAAATGGGACATTACATCCCACAAGACCAAGTCCACTGTCTGGTACTTAACAAAAGTGAGCATATTATGTCTTTTGTTATAATCCTGAAGTGCCTTCCATTATTGATCTGGCATTCCTGGCAGCAATCTATCAATAGGAAATTGAGTTAAATCCTTTCAGCTGAAAAGAAGGGTTACTAATTAGCTGACATCTTCAAATAGCTCTCAAACTGAATTAATTCTTGCACTTAGATTTCATGTTTTATTAATGTTGCTGTCCAATCTGGTATAAAGGCAGTGTGTAATGAGAGTTTACACATTTACCATTGATTGCAATATCAGATGCTGACAGCTCAAGGGTGCATCTTAGATAATAGCACCAGAAGTAAATAGATAACGTATTAAAACACAGAGTTCCAAGCAGCAACAGTCTATGAAGAATGTAGCATACAACTGCCTGAGCTCAGTTCCCCCTGTTCAGGGAACAGATGGCAATAAGAACTGATTTTGAGTACTTATGTATAATCCCCTCTAAGTGGTTGTCAGAATACACTGCTGTTGCTATGTACTGTAGATAGAAAATTACCATTTGCTCTAAAGACTTTTATAAATGCCATTGTAAAAAAAAAACAAAAAAAAACCACCTCTCTCACCTTTGGAGCTGTTTCAGATGAAAAACACTGCAGCACTGCGGTCAGAGAGGCCACTGGTAAATCAGAATAGGAGAACACTCGCTGGGCTTTGATGTCCTATTGTTTATAGGACAGAAGCAGGAAGGGAAAAGTGATTGTTTATGAGAGACAAAAAGGGAACCTGCCTTTAAGACAGAGGTCATCAGGTGAGACGCACTTATCCTGTGTAGCCCGGCTGGTTTTAAAATTGGTCTTGCCTATCTTACTGCTGATTTAATCCCCAAGCCCATAAAAAAAAAAGTGTTAGTACATAAGTGGCTACATTTCTGCCCCTGAATCTATAGAATACAGGACCGGGAATGGGTCAATAGCAAAGCCGCAAAACGGACGAGCAACAATCATTCTCATTCTTGGTGCAACTGCAATGCGCTGAAGAGACTTTTTAGGGCGCCCATTTACTGTTTTCTAAAAAGTGCAGCCATTCTCAGGGCTCGTGCACTCTGTGCATTATACTGACTGTATTGGCGAATTCCTGTGTTTGCCACTGCCCCCTAGTGAAAGGAATAACAACTGCCCAATTACATGTGCTAATACCGCTACAACTAGTGGAAATTCATCTGGAGCTCAACTGGTAGGTGCCTCTTTTCTGGGAGCAAGACTTGAATTCCATCCCTATGTAAAGCCTTGAATGGCTACACTGTGCAGAACAGGCACGTTCTAGGTGGGCATCAATGGGTTTCCATTGCAGGGCCTGGTAATACCAGGATTACAATCTTGTCCCACTTTAGGGTGACCAGACAGCAAATGGGAAACATCGGGATGAGGGGGTGGGGTGGGGGGGGATAATAGGAACCTATATAAGAAAAAGACCCCCAAAATTGGGACTGTCCCTATAAAATTGGGACATCTGGTCACTCTATCCCACTTCTGTATAGAACTGGCCAGTCCTTAACCCCTTCCCTTCTCCAGCTTTTATAACATGCAGTGACATTGGCGCAAGAGAGCAGCGGGAAGAGAATCAGCACCTTTCTAGGAAAAGAGGTTAGTAAATCAGGTTTTAGAGCTGAAAGAGGCTTTCATATTAATGAAATAGATTTGTAATACAAACCTAATCTGGATAACCTAGTTAATCCCTTGCCATCCTAATTCATGAATTTATAATACAAATTCTCAAAGGTCTGATAAAAGTGGCAGGCAAATGTAATTCCCTTTTCAGATGTATCAAAATCATATACGTGGATTTTGTCACAAATAAAAATACAGTACACCCAATTGCTTAGACAGAGCTTGATGCTAAAAAGTATGTATCTCCTCTGGGCATCTTCCATATTTGTAATATATTTTTGCCAATGAAATACAACAGGAAGATTAAATAGGATGCTGAGTTAGCAGGCAATTAATACTACCATTAATAATACTTCCCATTTATATGTAGCCTTCTCAACAGAGGATCAAAAAGCATTAAACAAACCTCACACTATCCCTACAAAGCAGATAAAGATAATAGTGTGCCCCTTCTGAAAAAAAAAATTGTTGGGCTGACAAGCAAGCCTGAGAATCCATGCATGGGATCATATCATGTGATATGGCCTGGGTCTACAGACAAAACACCACCCAGACAAGATTAGTGGAATTAGAGGTTCATTTCTTATCCATGTGTTTCCTCTACTGTAATCCAGACTTAATTGCAAGACACTCCCCTCTTTCCAGCTTCTATTGTGACAATGCTGTCAAAGCCACCATCCCTGTTGCTGGTATTTATTAAAAAAAAAAAGAAAAAAAATCCTTCCAAGTACAAATAAAAGAAGCAATATTGTTCTATGTTCCAAAAGAAAAAAAAAGTATTTAAAAGTAGTCAAAGGGTTCTTCCTTTATTTTCATTGAAAAGTTAATCACTCCAAGGCTACAGTATTTCACTTTGTTTCTTATATTCCCTTGCTTCTGCCGTAAGGCAATATTGTCATGCACCAACGGAGGTTGTCACAGCTTGCAAAGACCTTTTTTTTTTTTTGGTTCTTGCTACACTGCCGATACAGATAATACTTCAATAGTTTTCTCAGCCGGCACCAATGTAGAAGTTGGCTCATTTAAACAATCTTGAATTATATCCAATTTGGCTGCAAGGCTGGATTTTTCATGATATTAGAGTACTGTTAAAGACGGATTTTGCTCTGTAGCTCTCTATTGTCTTCTAGTTCTTTCTAGAGTCTGCCTCACTTGGGGGTGTTACCAGATTTAGCAGCAGAAAGCATCATACCCAATTGATCCTTCGTGGTTGGTTGGGGTCCTGTTGTGTTATCAGATGCAATTTGCCTAGTGAAATTAAAAGAAATGTTTAAAAAACAGTTGAAAGGAAATGCTTTCCCTCCTTTTTGAAAAATACACCATTAGCCAGAGGAACTCAGTGCCTCATGATAGGGAGGTCAGGAATTTAGCAGGATTCAAATACGGGTTACCTATTAATATAAAGAATTTATTGGATGCAAGTTTATAAAGGGACATAACCCCCCCATAACTCAAGGCAATAGTCACCATTTATTGCCCATGGACAGTGTGTAAGAAAGCTGAATGCATCCAATTCTGTGAACTCATCTGTTCTGAATCAAGGCCGGCTCTACAGTTTTCGCTGCCCCAAGCAGCACACCGAATTGCCGCCGCGGAGGGCGGGGGCAGTCCGTGCGCCCTTAGGGCAGCAGGCACGTTTCCGCGGTGGCGGCAATTCTGCGGCAGCTTCTATGTTTAGCGTTTAGCTGTCCGTGCCCCCTTTGCAGATTGCCACCCCAAGCACCAGCTTGGAATGCTGGTGCCTGGAGCCGGCCCTGTTTGGAATCCCTTTTTGGTCCTACCTCATAGCAGACAAGCAGCTAGACCTCTTGGATGAAATCCTAGCCCCACTGAAGTCAATGGCAAAACCCTCATTGGATTTCAGTGGGACCAAAATTTCACCCCATATTTAAAGATGCAGCTCAGAGAATAATCATGAGTACATAAGCTACAGATATTAAATCCAAAATATTTTAATGAAATTACCCTACGTATGAAAAAAGGAACAACAAATTTAAAAATACCCAGAGCCATGACCCCCTTTCCTTGGGGCAACAAACCGTCATCATATTTCAAGAAATATCTAATCTAATGTTTGGTTGGTTACAGCTGTTCTCAGATATCTAGCCCTAGCATCTTCCAGGGGTTCTCAACCTTTCCAGACTACTGTACCCCTTTCAGGAATCTGATGTGTCTTATGTACCCCAAGTTGCTGCTCCTAAGTCACTTAAGTGCTTTAAAACAAAACAAAACCATCCCACATCACTTGCCCACAGTCACATAAGACTGGGTCTGTGCTGGAGTAGATGTTGAACTGCAGATCTTTTAAACCCCCAGCACTGTGTCTTAACCACAAGACCAACCTGCCTTTCCTTAACAGGCAGGACAACCGTACATATAAACCAGTGTAAAATGTTGTTGTTTTTTTGAGGCTACAGCACAAGTTGAAGTGAGTGCTTCTTGTAGCGACCTGCGAGAAATTCAGCCTTGTCTTCTCCACTGGGAGCTGTAACCAAGTAAACAAGCTAAGAATTTAATCTATCATTTTTTCCCCTCTCTCTCTCAGGCTTCCTTTAGAATCATAGAATAGTTGTATTTTATATCATCACCACCGTTTTCCAGCAGAATTATAAGAGAAAACATTGGATTGATTGCAAGTTGCTGCCCGGGGTGAACATCTGAACCATAAGCATAAAAAGTAGTTTATGACTCTAAAAATTGTATCCTTCACAGGGCCTTGCAGAGGTGCAGCTTATTCCACTTTATCATCATTTTGGCCCCAAAAGCTTTGTGCCAACAACAACAAAAAGTGGTTGTTGTCTCCATTTTGCATATCAGAAGCGGATATGAATAATCCAAACCGTTAAAATACGCTTCCAGGGTCCATGACCTGTTCTCTCCCATTCTAACACAATCTTCACTCCACTAATAGGCACATCCCCTCCTCTCCATCTTCTAGATAGCCTTCTCGGAGTTAATCCAGTAGGCCTCCCACCTCTCAGTCTTCCCACGGTCCACTTCCACTCTCTAGCATTCCAGTCTCCTTTTCGGAAGAACAATTATTTCCTTCCCCACCCAGTCCTTCGGCAAACCCCAGCCCCACCCCCTCTCTTTTGGTGAATTAGGACCCACTACCCCTCCTTTGGGTTCTTTGAAAAGGATCTAGGGCCCAAAGTACACCACAATATTGTGACACCTCTGTCTAGATTCCCAACTATCTTTTGAACGGTTGTCACCCTCTTATTCTCTGAATGTGGACGGGAGTCAATGAGGTGCCAGTAGCTATAAAAAGGGGCATAAGGATGCTATAACACCATTGCACATGTAAGAAGGGCCTTTACTCTGGCTAAGGACAGAGCTCAATCCCTTGGCAGAAAGATTTGCATGGTCAAAGGTAAGACCATGGGGGGGAGGGGAGTTTGTTGGGCATCATAATTTATATTTCTGTGCCTTGGCAGTAAAACTACGACAGATTTACAAACTGAAACAATAGCACGTACAGTGAGACATGCAAAAGGATTCTTTCAGGGGAATGAGGAGGTCATTTAGAGAATATTAAAACCTGACCAGAACTTCCTGTACACAGGAGTGCCAAGAAAGACCAGTATATGGATATTGTTACACAGGAGCGGCTGGAGAGCCTTCCACCAAAACTCTAGCTCCATGTTGGTGCCAAGCTCCTAGTGGCTCAGGAAGATCACTGTGAAATGTAATAAAGAAACTTTAACATCACAGATGAAGGGTTGTTCTGTTTCCCCACATTCTCTTTGCAACAGGAAATATCCTTTTAAAAAGAGGCCATTGGGCCAGGTAGCGTGTGATTAGCCTTGGTGCCTTTTAAAAGAACAGTGCATGAGAACTGTTTTGTACCAACTGCCCTAATGCAGCAACACCAATCTGGCACTAAATCATTTTAATATGATTTCAAGCCATCAGCATATCAACTTGGTAATTCAATACAGAGCTTGTAAGGCAGCCGCCTGTGTAAAATAATCACTTAATTACAACACTGTAGCAACATTTTGTTAGATTGTTAAATGACACAGCATTTAAACAGGGAGAGGCAGCTCAATATATAGATTGCTTTCTTCATGTTGGCCTCCTTGGGACTACTCCCTGTGATCATCCCTTCGTTAGAGTAGAATGGTGCTAATTCCAAATGGAAAACATGCACCTTCTCTGAAGTACAAAGTGGGCTACGGTTAACATGACAAGGTTTTTCTCCCTTCCTTGTCAGATTGGTCCCTGGGAGAGGTCTTGTTCCTTCAGTATTGTGCTAATAAGGTTTGTTTGATGACAGTAAAATGCCTCCCTAGGCTGTGTTAGTTCAGCATCCTGAAAATTCCCTTCTTAATTCCTCGCTCTTCTGTAGAGATTCCGGTCAGTTGACCACCAAGCACCGTACAACGGAGGTAAGTATCATTATTCCCATGCTTATGCTTTAGTTTCTCCATCACTGAGGGGTGATATGCCTTGCCTGAGGTGACCCAACAGGCCAATGGCAGAGATGGGCCTAGAATCCAGAGCTCTTGAGCCCCCAGCCACTGTGAATCCACTGAGCCACAATACCTCCCTTTACCCACCTTCTCTTTTTAAATCTCATATTGCAAATGGATCGTCTAGCCACCAAATTATCCAATGGCACAAACTCTTACACTATCCGTCAGCAATCATTACTAGTTGATCTGAGGCTCATCTTTCCTCTTTCTTGCCCCGATACCACTCAGTGGGAGTAAGGTACCTGATTTCACGAGAAGTCCATGAAGTAATATGCTCCTAAATCAGAAAAAACAGATTCTGGCACCTGCTAGTTAGCCCTTGGACTATGCTTAACAATTCCATCTCCCTCCTTGGTATTTGTTCTTTCAAATACTCTTTCTTCTGGGAGGCTAAACTCAGGTGTGCCATGTGCAGCAGCAACTTAAAGTTGTCCCTGTTGGTTTCCAGCATGTACCACAAAAGTAGTAGTCCTCCCATGGTGTAATTTCCTTTCCTTCCATTTGCCATTGTGGAGCTCCAGCCTGTTGTAAATCATGTTAAAAGTGCTTGCTTTCTAATAGTGCTTTTATTGGCTAATGCATTTTATTTGGCACTCGTTACCTTGGTGGGAATTTCTTCTTCCAGTAATTTACTGTTTGTGACAGAGTCCTCTAAGCATTAGTCAAACTGAGCTAACACAGTTAAACAGTAGATTTACTCTCCACGCCTTGGCTTGAAAAGTTCTGTGCAGGCTTGTGTTAGGAAAGCCTCGGCGTGCCCCCCTCCGCGAAGACCTTGCCTGCTACTCAACTTGTTGCGTCAGTGTTGTCTAGGGCAATAGCGGGGGTCTATGGGACACACTCTTGGTTTTGCCACTGACTTCCTATGCAATCTTGGGCAAGTACTTTACCCAAGCAGTGCCTCATTTTACCCACCTGCTATATGAAAATAATTCTTACCTACCTCACCGAGTGTTGAAACTTAATGAGCCCTATGATGCCATCAGCATGTAGACACAATTCCTCAATCTTAGAAACTTCTGACATGATATGCCCTTTTACCTGTAAAATGATTTACATGCTGTCATATGTAGCATACCAAGCATTTCCAACCATCCCATAGTTTTGGGGATGTTACATTCTTAACAAAGCTAGCTTAAATTTGGCCGCACTGTCCATTTATTACAAACATTTACAAATAATAATTCCTGTGATCATACTAATAGGGATCGGAGCACTATACGCCTCTAAAAGATTTGGCCTGGGTTATATCTGCTCCATCTAGTCAGAGGCATTGCCCATGGTTTGCCAGAAGATTGCAGGTTAGCAATTATTTTGCATCTCATTGGCATCTGGCATCCCAAGGAGCAGCAGTGGGTGAGACATCAAAACAGCTTTTTCTAATTGTATTTGGGTAAGAGGTTCCAACCCTTTCTCTAGCAAGAGACCACACCACAGTTCTTCATGGTTTTGGCACTGTCTACATAAGAACCTTGCATGGGTTTAATTTAAATTGTTTTTTAAAGCAATTTACTTATACCGGTTCAAATTTTTGTGCAGACACTCTGGTATAAGAGAGTGACTTTTATTTTGGTCTAAGCTTAAACAGCTTCCTCAGTTTCAGCTAAACCAAAATAACGTGAGGTTTAAACTGAAATAGGACTGTCCACACAGGAGTTGGCCCTAGTTTAATTACTTTGGTTTAACCCATACAACTTCATGTAGACAAAGCCTCTGTCACCTCACCATTGTGATGTTCATATGATGAGATGCACTTAGAGAGATCCTTGTAGATCACCTGAAAGCTTCAGCTAGGGCTTGCTCCATCTTCTGTTCAAGTCAATGGGATTCAACCAATTCACAAACTCAGAGGATACAGGATCAATCCCCTAATGCAGAAAATAGCAGTCCACTGTAGTGCTTAGCTGTGTGAACTGAATTGAGATTATACTGGTGATCCACCTGCAGTATTGGTGTACTCTCTGCTTCTGAGTGCAATTCAAGGAGTAGATGTCAGTCAACTAACCCTTGTATGACCTGAGGCAGTACTACTAAAGAAATTATCATGCTTTTTGAGTACCCTTAAGACAGCCGATATCAATTCCCTTGAATTATGGGAGGAGAGGCCTTGGCAACAAGGAATTTCAGTTAATGGTTCATGAGTCTGGAATTCTCTCCCTTTCTGCTCCTACCAAATCAGGACATGGTGGGTTCAAAGGAAGGCCTATTGTTTTGGTCACACTGTCTCTGAAAGAGGCTGAATGAAACATATGCATAACCTAAATTCTAAATGATGATCTTAGTCAATTTTGGAGAAGGGTGTCCACGGATTCACACACTTTGGATGGCATTTGCACTCATGATCTTTGCACTCATGATCTTGGGGACTATGTGGATGGTGCCAGCTGTTATAAATCACAAGATGTTGATGTATTCTATCTCATTGATTTAAAGGAGCCTAGGGGCTTCGGCAATATGGACATGTTCTGATACATATAAACAAGCAATGATTGCAGTGTATATTGTATACTAACTCAAGGGCCTTACTCTCCTAAAATGAGCCTCGAGTGTTCTTTCCACAACGTATTCCCTTTATTTTACAAAGATCTTCTGTAGGCTGAAAGAAATTCACTACAGTTAGATCAGTATAACAGTGATTCCGTGTGCTGCACAACTGGGCAAAACCAATTTATTTTAAGGCCTTTCTATCACACACACACACACACCACCATAAGGCATGAGCCCATCACAAGGCACATTAATACCTCCATGGTTAAGTCTCCACTGATCAATTTGAAAGAACCAAGTTCTAAAGCATTCAGGTCGTCACAAGCTAACAAGAACCGGAAAGTTCAGAGTGTCAGCCTTCATTCTGGCCATAATTCACTCTATGATTAAGAAAAGCAGAGATGGGAATGTGTCACTACAAGAGTGAAGGGCAGTGTTAGCAGCACCGAACATTTTCCCTTGTTGAGCACAGTCGAAGGATGCCCTCAAGGCCCAAGCTCTCAGCTGGCCCACAGAGTGGATACTACAGTTGAGCAGTCTTCTTCAAACTGCCCAGCCAGTGGAGAAACCACTGCAATGTAGTCCAGTCTCTCTCCATGGCAGGCTTAACAGAGAAACCCAAGACAACAGAGTGGCTAGAGGTCATAGTGATGACCACTGTGTATGGGTCTCATCCCAAAACCCATGGGAATATTTGCATTTACTTCAATGGACTTTGAGGGTGAGGCGCCAGGCGCCAAATGCTTAGGATAGACAAAGGAAGAGGGGACCAATTGCGGAGGATGACAATGCCGATGAGCTTACCGTTAACTTCAGCTCTGCTATCTATTGCTGTATCCACCTGTTTTCACTCATGTACCTAGACTGCAAATTCTTTAGGGTAGGAACCTCCATTTTGTCATGTGCGCACACAGCACCCGCACAATTGAGGCTTCTAGGTGCCATTGTAATAATACAATTATTTTACTGGGGAGTTGTGAGGACAATCCACAGCGAACATTTGCACAATCGTGAAGTGTAACTACACACACAGATGTTTTCAAACCTCAAGATATTATCTGAGGGTTTTCCCCATTTCATCATCAGAAAAATTTAATCCTTCCCTATCAATTAGCTATAAATTTCAGGTCAGGTGAACGTCTCTCCCTAAACCAGCATCTGAGGTTTGAACAAAAAATGGTGTCATCACTGGCATTCTTGCCTGCTGCTGTAGGATGAGACAGGAGAAAACTAACAAAGCAAATCAACCAGAGAAGAAAACTTCAACTAGAGAAAAAGATGCTGCTTAACTTTGCATTTGGCTCCTGTTCTCTGCTATTGCATCCCAGCACAAAGTAAGTAATGCAAGTGGCAGGCAGCCCATACAACACACGGATCAGCAGGTGGCACACATACAGCTGGGCATATCTGGCCGCCAGTGTGTCTGAATTTGTATTTGCCAGCTAACCAGATTTTTGGAGTCAATCTCCGAGCTCTATCACAGAAAGAAAGAAGATTTTAGGGCCACTAATCTTTTCTCTTGCCCTTTCAGCTTCATACTTCACTGTGCAAATGAGGAAGGAAGAATGTATTATCTCAAAGATTTTCAGCAAGCGAAGCACTTAACACCAGCCACAGCAAGTCAAGGATCTTCAGTGGGAGAGGAGTGAACCACAAAGCACTACCAACGCTGGACTATGAATACCGATTGGAACAGGGGTGGCCAACCTGTGGCTCCAGAGCCACATGCAGCTCTTCAGAAGTTAATATGCAGCTCCTTGTATAGACACCGACTCTGGGGCTGGAGATTGCAGGTGAAGGAGAGGAAGTGAGTCCCTGGCACTGCGACTCCTAGGGACCAGAGGAGCAAGTGTCTCGAAACGTGAAAAAAAAGCCCAAATTCAAGATACCGGCAGTGAGGCCCCTTGTGTTTGTGGATATGACATAGTCAAACCCTTCCTTTTTAAAAATCTAGTTACAGCAGACTGCATTTGACGACCTTCTGTGGAAGAGAATGCCACAAGCTGACCACAAGTTCTGTGAAATAATATATACGTACACTGCCCATCTATTTCACCATCTTTTCTTAGACAATGAGGCAGGGTAAAACAAAAGACAGGAATATATACTTCAAATCAACTACCTTTGCCAGAAAAGAGAAAGGGTGTGATTGGCCTTAACCCAGATGTCAGATTTTTAAAAAAATTGTAATAAAAATCTAGGCACTGAACAGCAGCCCAGAATTTTCTCCATGAGCAGTAAATACTAATACAAATACATCTGTTAGGGGAAATCTCTCCCTACATAATTCCTCAGAGAGCATCGAGACAGGACACAGAGATGTATCGGCTGGCTCGTGTGTCACTTTAGGGAATGCGATCTGAACGTTGGAACTCTTGATTTCTGTCTTAATGGGTTCAATTTTCAAATGCAGCAGTTGAAACTGTGTCCACAATTCTTTACACCAGCCAGAATTGCAAGTTTTGTATGTGTTGGTGCAGGTGCAGAGATATCCTGGGCATGGGCACAATAGAAAGATTTTTTTAAAATTGCAGACATAAAAAGGCATTTTGCAGTCAGATCAGTGAGTAAAATTTACAGGGCAGATGCTGGAAGATAACTGAAGTCATCTGAAAAACTGGCCTAGTGCATCAGTAGGGTGTTTTGAGAAAAAAAAGCTAATTTTATAGATTTTTGTTATTATTATTAAGCAAGGTAGTTAACAAAAATGCACATTTAGCTGTTCTATATTAGAACCCTCCTGGCTCGGCTAATTAACAGAGTTCATGGAACTGCCTACCTGGGACACTTATTTACTGAAGACCAGTCAGAGTTAAAAGTCAGGCCTAAAAAGAATCCGATTATTCCATCCCTAACTCCTGTTCTGAACCAAGATCAGTAAACATTCCTTCCGTGGAAAATGTATATTCATGATCCAGACGTGCCACAAAAATGTGGCACTTTAGAAGTTATATACACACACACCATCTGCAGAGGGCAAGCAACTTCACTGACTATGCATAACTAGCAACAGCTGACATTTCTACACTTTCATCTTTCTTAAAGGAACCTGTGTAAAATGAGGTATTAAAAAGATATTGTTCATGAACACACACTTTGGATACTGTAAGCCTCAATAGCTGATGAACTGTCTAACAGTGTGCTGTTTATAAAAATCAGAATAGTGATCACAATCCATAGCTGATGTAGGCAAGAAATTAGTGGCAATATCAGTCTTTTGTTACATCATCAAGAGAGCTAAACAAATCACCCAAAACCTCTGCTCAGCAAAGCTGATTCTTTGCTTATTGAGTTACAGCTGCTGAGTGAACCTCAAAAATATCTGGCGGGGGGAGTGGGTTGGTTCAGATATTCATCCAAAGCTTAGTGAACTAACCGAACTTCTTGCATCTGTGAAATCTAGCTAGAAATGTCATGAGAAATATGAAATTTATGGGTACTTTCTGGTTGAGCCAAAAATATGGACTTTTTCATGGCATTTTGACAGTTCCACTAGTTGTCCTGATTACGATCGCAAAAGTGCAGAATGGCAAAATGAAAACTAATGGAGGAGGGGAAAAAGAGCTAACCAAAGATACAGTTGTTTTGCAGCCATGTCTGAGTTTCATCAATATGAGAGAAACTTGGGAGGGAGCAAGGTTTTGAACTACGAGGTTCTTTTCTGCGTAGATGACAAAAGGAGACTACAAAAGGTCATCTCGTCATGACTGTTTCCCCTGAGACTAGGCATTGTCTCTATCGTTGGTGCTACCCAGCGATCCGTTCAGCCAAGGCAGGATTGCTTAAGTTGGCAATGAAAAGAACTGAAGGCAGGGGTATAGTGTACAGGTTTGCCAAGGAAGTGAGTCTTCATGAGTCTGGATGATCCTTAAGCCCTAAAGCCAAAACTCTTGCACAGGTCACAGAAGAAAAGGAACAATCCCCGTTCCCCCATCTAGAGAGACCCTAAAGGTTTAAAACTGCAGAAAATGATCATTTGGCAACTTCCTGATGCCTATGTCTGATTCTTCCCAGGGAGAGGATGATTTGGCTCTAAAACTCCCATCCTAGCTGATCCTACTGCACACTTAGGTATCAAAGCAGATACGTTCCTCCAGAACACGAGACTGGACAAATCACTAGGAAATATTGGGTGGAATCCTGGCCACTTTGGAGTCAAAGGCAGTTTTGCCACTGACTTCAATGGGGCCATTATTTCACTCGTAGAGTAGGGAACAACCCTGCATGTGCTGGTGGATGGACTACTTGAAATAATATGCTCTAATTGCTAGGATTCTCTGAACTGAAGCAGCTAGGCCATAAGGATTGGAGGATGGATGTTTTATTGTTCAGAAAGAAGTGATAGGCTGTTTTTTAATATTTATTTTTAAACAGTTTGTATATCTTCTATATATTACAATGGTCTCAGCTCTCCACATCTCAATTTTATGGTCATTCGTGTGTTGAATTTCCATTGTACAAATCACACAAGATTTAGGGCTAGGCAATGGGAAAAACCACTTATTCTTGTTTTCCTTTCCATATTCATGATCATTTTGTCATAATAATTTAGTTTTGTTTCAGTAACAGGAATGTTCATGTTTTTCCATTTTCCCTATGCATTTCCATTTTCACACTCACTCATGTGACATAAAATAAGTTGAGAATAGCCTCAAGATATTCATCGAGAGAGTGGAGGGGAAATAAAGTTGTATTTGTATATTTCATTTCACTCCCCTTTCAGCTAATCAAGAGGGGTTTTTTAAATTCCTACACAGAGAACTCTCAGTATGACCAAATCAACTTAAGGGGGGGAGGAGAAGAAAAGAAAAGAAAAAACCACGCTTGACAAATTAAGTTCCAAAATCCGATTTAGCAAGTAGTTGATGCCGAGAATTAAACTATGAATATTACAAATAAACAACAACCAAAAGAAACCCATGATTAGGTCCTGTTACACAATACCCACAATTAAAACATCTCTACCGTAGAAGAATTAGCACATCTGTTCACTGGCCACCTTACCATTTAAAAATATAGGAAGGCCATCACTCAGAACTACACGAAGTGCTGAATTCAATGACAGGTGCCACAGAAGTGACACAGACAATCCTTTTTATCTGTCATTTTCCCTTCCCCTTTCCAGTACCTGTCATCCTCATCCCTGAAGTTCTTTAGCAAAGACCATAGTGACACTTGTTAGCATGGTGAGCAGGCTGACAAGGAATGCACAGAAGTAGAAAGTCACTTAACAGATTTTTTTTTAATTTATCTCTTCCCTTGAGGGTAAATGCTGTAAGGATTCAGCTTCCTAGATGGCAGATCAAGAGGCACATGACATGTAGAAGTAATTATCTTCTTCCTGATCCTGCAGGGCAAGGACTTGAGTGGCAACCTTGACTACAGCAGGAGCTGCATAGTGCTCAATAAGATTGTTCAAAAGTTTGGCTCGTGCAAACATCCAAGAGCGGAAGGAAGTTCCAAGACTCACACTTCCCCCTCCCCCCTTTTATTCCACCTCTCCTGTAAAGGCTGCATGGGTTGGTTAGATATCTCCTTTCAATGGGGGTGCTCTGGGTGAGTCTCTCCTCTTTTCTGCTGGCCACTGTGGGTCACCTGAGACCAGGTAGCTTGTATGCAGATCCATGGAATGGCAGAGAATTCCACAGTGTGTACATGCACATGCATTCAGTGTGGCAAAGTACTTTAGCACAATAGAGTTAGGACTTGTGTTTTATTTCCAGCTGTGAGTGCTCGAGCAGACCAAACACCCTGTGTCTCTCAATTTCCATCTGTAGAATGGAGAATATTATACCTACCTACCTCATGGAGGGTGAGGTAGAGATTACTGTATCTATAGAGAGCTTTGAGATCCTTCAGATGAAAAAATAGTGTCTTCATATCAAAGATGACTTATTTATTAAATTCTACAACTTAAAAAAATAAAAAGAGAGCTGTTACCGCCTCTTACAGTAACATTATTTCACTGCTGCTCCCTTCCCAGCCATCTGCAGAAGTTGGAGGTTATTTCATTCAATATTTTGTAAAGTTTTGCCATCATACTACTCAGGTAATGTGTTTACACAGTGGGGTTGGTTTCATTACTAGACTGGAAGTGACAACAGCTAGGCAGATCAGGGGGCTAATAAAGTTACTTATAAAAAAGAACTCTGGGGGCCTGTGATGCATTGTCTGCCCCCACACTGGTGGAGAAAGGGTTAAAAGGGGAGGCTCCACAGCAGACAGCCAATCAGTGAGGGGCTGCAAGGAGCAGCCAATCAGGGCAGAGCAGGCCCATATATAAAGAGAGCTGCATGGCAGAGGAATCAGTTCCCTCTTAAGAGCCCAGGGAGAAAGAACTGGGTCCCTGAAGGGCTGAGGGAACCGCCAGCACCCTGGACAGAGCAGTGCTGGGCCAGGTCAGGGGAACGAGAGGGAGCTCCAGCACAACTGGCTGAAAGACTGAAGCCCAGGTACGGGGCAGAGAAGGTGCTAGGGCTATGGGGAAGTGGCCCAGGGAAACAGACAGTAGGAGTTGAAGGAGACGCAGCACGTGGCTGCCGCCTAAAGGGTCCCTGGGTCGGGACCTGAAGTCGTGGGCAGGCCTGGGTCTCCCCTCGCCACCAAGGCAAATGGCTAAAACCTTGGGCTGCAGTTGGCCACAGAGGCGAGTAGCTTCGTATCTTTGTTTCTAAAGAAAGGCTCAGCGGAGAAAAGCAAGCAGTGTGATTGGGAGATCATCCGTCAGTATAACAAATGGAAAAGCGAAGGGGAAAACAGCAGATGGGAAGGGTTACAAAAAATAAAGTCATCTTCACAGCAGCGGGATCTGTGAGGACAAAGGACCCTCCTCCGGGATGGTACAGGGCTTTCCCCTGTCTGAAACAATGCCAGCCAGTTCTTGCACTGCCTCGTTCTTCTCAGGAAGAGGCCTGTGTGGCTCTATTAGAATATTTAAGTTAGAGAGATTCATGTTTAGCCAAGAGCCAGCTCCTGCCTTTATTACTACTAGGTGCCTTCACCAGTGGCACACAGGAAGGAATGGGAGATTCAAATAGCAGAACAAGATGAATAGCACGGGGGGGGACAGATACTTTGGGGGTGGAGGGAAGACATGCCAGGGAAATAAGCACTTTCCTGGAGCGATGCAGAAAAAGAAAGCCACGAGGGTGAGATCATTGGGCAGTTTTCAAAGGGCACGTCAGGGAGGTGGGGAAAGCTAGCCTCTGTGTTTTCTCACACTGTGGCCTGTTTATTGAAAAACAGGGATAAGCTTGACAAAGAAAAAAAAAGAATCATCAGCATCCTTCAACCACCTTCTGACTTGGATCTCCCTTTTGTGAGCAACAAGGAGAACATTGCTGTGCTCTTATATAACTGAGCTAGGCACCCCAGCATGCCCTGCCATTTCTAAAAACCATTCTAGTCACGCACCAGACGCAGCCTCATCCCCGGCCTTATGCACAGGTGCCACAGGGGTCCAGCACTCCAGCCAGGCACTGGCTTTACTTGCCTCCTACAAGACTTAAATGGTCTCTTACTCAAAAGAGGGCACAAGTCAGTCCACTTAATTAGAATTATTACTCCCTAACCATAGACCAGGACTAGGCACTGTAAATGTGCTTGATGTGGCAAATCCACTTCATCCAGACATCTCCCAGGGAACTGAAGTTATATTTAAGAGCAATGGCTATTGGCTGGTTGCTTGGGCAAGTAGCTAAAGCACAGCACTGGTTGTTAGAAGACTGGAGTTCAAATCCAACCTCTGCCCCTTGCCTGGGTGTGACATCTTCCACAAGCCTCTATGGCCAAAATGTTCAGAAGTGGCGCCTCGCCTGGCCTGCCCCTATTTTTGCACACCCAACTTGAGATGTGCTTGGCTTGATTTCCAGAAGCACCAAGCACTTGCAGCTCACATTCAGTTCCCTTGGACCTGGGGGTGCTCAGCCCTTCTGCTGCACCCAAACACAGCAGAGCCCCAGGCTGCTGCCCCTGCCTCTTTGGAAGGGAGGGAATCCCTCTATCAGTCTCATTCCAAGTGGGAGATGGGACTATGGGGGTAGAACCATGTGGGGCTTTGTATCATGGTGTGTCTAGGCCTTGGCTTGCCTTAATTCAACCCTGCTTGCTTCTGTTGATGGCAAGTGGCTCATGCATCTTGGAACAAATCATCCCAGTCAATGCACAGCTTTCTGTCTACTGGCACCTTAACCAGGGGCTTACGAAATCATCTGCAGCAGCTGCACCTGACTGCCTCAGTGCATGTGATCTATGTGCCCCTCCTGAGGCCAGGGGAGCAGGCTCTGCTTGCTCCCCTTTGGGGCTATCAAGCTGTAACATTGTGATAGAGGGATAGGTCAGTGTTTAGTTTTTTTAAATGAGTGAGATTTACAATGTGTGATTGAAACACAGGAAAAAAAAATCCTTCCCCAAAAAACAGCCCCACTGTTCATCCATCAAAAGATGGTCTCTCCCCAGGCAGATGAGGTCTGCTACCAACTCTCATGGCCTGGATGGGCATCAAGCAGGCTTGCCCTGACCAGGAAAAGGCAGAACGTTGGCATCTGGCCACCAAGCACTTTAAGGCTGGCATTGTTCGCCCTATATCTACACTCATATCCTCTATCACACTAGTGATACCAGAATAATGTGAATGGCCAAATCCTACCCCATATTTATATTCTGTACAGCCCGACTAGAGCCCAAGGGTAGAGGCTGGGGCAGTCTGTGGTCAATTATGCTTACCTACGGCTAGTAAGCTGTATTTACAAAGCTCTGAACAAAACCATGAACACCATAGTTACCTCACCTTACCCTCTGTGAGGTAGACAAGTATCTTCAGTTTGTATGTGAGGAAACGGACACTCAGAGGGCCAGATCTGTGCCAGTGGTAACTACACACTGAAGTTACAGGAGGGATGAATTTGATGCAGAGAATTTAAATGATCTGCCCAAGGACATACAGCAAGTCAGGGTTGGGATTAGAACTCAACAGCTCCTGGCTTCTATCCCCCATGTTCAATCTTCTACACCCAGGAGAAAAAGATTCCCCACAGAAGATCAAAAAAAGTCCTGCACTCAATACAGTGCCCTAGGGTAGGGCTTTGGCACATCTAGAAACATTAATGCCTCTCCTTCCCCCACTGCAGCCTTCTGTAGCTCCTGTGACTGACAGAAGCGCTGACAACCGTACAAGTCCTGTCTGATCAGAACTGACGAAAATAGCTCCCGGGGTTGGAGAAGGGGAAATTAAGGGAAACTCTACAACCCAAGCTGTGAGAAATACCTTCACCCCTTACACCTATGCGACGATAGCGGAGCTGTCCCTGTTAGCAGCCGGCGTTAGCTCCATTGACAGCTTGACAAAGCCAATCATAAAAACAGGGTTCTTCTTCCCAGTCATTAGGTGAGACAGAGAATAGGACCCAGAATAATAAACTGCTTCGAACTCCCACATAACAGCAAGTGAGAGAAGGAAGTCTGCGGCGTGCTTCAGTTTAGGCCTTTATTATTACATTTAGCTGTCAAGGTTTCAGAGCAAACATTTCTCCCAGCCTTTGAGTGCAGCCTCATTTGCCACTTAATGCTTCTGTATAAGCCAACATCTTCCTTATGCAAAGATTTTCTGCCTCCCTCACTTACAGAGCATGCTGTATTTGCTTCCTGGACCCTGCTGGGGGTGAGGATCTTCATCTTGCATCCTCTGGCATATCACACCTCCCACCACATCCTACTTTCTCTGCCCTTCTCACCCCTTGTAAATTGCACTCCTTTTGCACATCCACTCAGGGCCGGCTCTAACTTTTTTTGCCGCCCCAAGCCAAAACAAACAAAAAACCCTGAGCGCCGCCCCGCTGAACTAAAACCAACCCTCCCCTGCCCCCCCGAGCACTGCCCCACCGAACCAGGATTGGCCACCGCTTATAAGGGCCCACCCCAAGCACGTGCTTGGTCAGCTGGTGCCTGGAGCCAGCCCTGCACCCACTGAATGCCATGTGGGTGCAAGTGGGACAGCTTTACTGCTGTTGCCCTCTGATGAGATGGACTGACCTCACACCAGACCAAGGCAGAAGGGAGTTAATGGTCCCCACCCTGCACCAACTGCCAGCAATATTAAGCCAGGAGGGAATGAAAAAGGAAGGAAGCAGATTTCAGATCTGGGCTGCTCTCGTAGGGCAGAGAAGACTCGGAGTTGATTTTATGGGTCTAATCTTAACAGGTCCTGAACACTCAGATTTATTATTGGCTTTGTCAGTTGCACGGGGTGCTTTGGAAAGTCAAGCCCTATGTTGTCTTAGTGTTTATTTTCTGTTGATAAAGTCAAGCCCCAGGAAGGGGGATGTGTTTTCACTCTACATAGATAGTGGACTGTGGCTTAGAGCAGGTAGGAAAGTCACCTATTCACTGCCATGACCAGAGCATCTTCTGCTGTTTCCCACCAAGTAATGGTACTAAATAGTAGTAAGTTGTACTAGGTTTACCTTAAATGTCTAAACAACAAGGTTTTGGTTTTGATAATTTTTTCAAAAAACATGGAGTTGAGAAAACTTGTCAAAACCAACCCAACCTGTTCCCACCAATGTTTTCAGTTTTGGTAAAACAACATTTTGCTGACAGCTTCCTGATCTGTATTCCAATCTACCTCCTATCACCCCTCTTCCATCCTCCCAAAATGGGAAGTCTGAGGACCCTCATGGGGCTATTAGGGCAAAGGCATTTACATGAAATCTAAGAATATTCGTTTAACACTATCCCTCCCAAAACAATGTTGGGTCTGGATTTTCAAACTCCATTTAATTCCATGGAGTTCTATCTGCTTACTTCAGCAGTGCTTTGAAGTATAGATTTCCCTACGATGTATCAGTTAATACAATATGGAAAAACACAGAATAGCACCCAATGGTTTGGCAGCACATCTACATACAGAGCAAGCGTTTGAGAGTCAAGTGACCAAGATTCTATTTCTAACTATCACTGACAAAGTCCTTTGGGAGCAGGGATAGTCTGGTTGGAACCTAGATGGTCTCTTGGTTTGTTCTGATGTGGCAACTTGTGATCCTAGGCAACCACCATATTTTTCCCCTTCAAAATGCTTTCTCAAAGAGATTTTGCTTACAGGTATTCATCAGAGTCAGCTGATGATCAAATTAATATTGCTATTGGCCTTTCACTATGCAAAAGCAGCCCAAATAAAAGGGGCATTTACAATCCTGTGCTCTCACTGGCTCTCCCGTGGTGATTTATCCTAGCATAAAATGCTGATAAAAAGCAAGGAATGTGCTTGAAGTACATCTTGCCACATTATAAAAACTGGGCTGAAATTATTTAGCTATTCCTAATTTACAGGCAAAAAGAAAACCAGTTTTCAAATGTATTGTTCCATTTACAGCAGGATCTTAAGTAAATTTGAAAAAAAAGCAAGATCTGTTCAAAATAAACTCTCAGGTACCAAGCCAAAAAAAAAATTATTTTTGTTATTGAAAACTGAGAAGTGAATATGGGAGTCGAAACTTGTAAAAGAAATTAGCATTTTTATGGACAAAATGTTTATGACACCAGTAACCTGAACTAATGAAAGGACACATTTTTAATAACTCTCAGCTCAAGATATTTAATAAAGGAAATTGTCTCTTCAGGGCAAAGAAGCAAATTGTTTACAGCATACACTTCCAACTCCAAAAGCTTATTGTAACAAGTTTTATACTCTTATTAAGCTTCTGCTAATATTTCCAAAAATAGTTTTAAGGTATTTTTCCATTACATGTGTTCATTATTGTTGCAGCAAGTGAAATTTCCATGTATCTGAAAATCATTTCAGTGTACAACCATTTCAAAGTCTAAGCATCCATAAAATACATTTGTCTCAAATTTAATTGTGAAATAAAGCACACACACAAAATTGATTCTCACACAAGGGGGGGGAAATTGCATTTTGAAATTAATTCAAAGTTCAATTAAAAATCTGCTTTCATTTTATTTTTATAATAAATAACTTATGTCCAAATAGATGGTAAGAATTAAATAAGATCTCAAAGTTCCTTTTAAAAAAAATCTATATCCATTTCTAAATCCATTAGCCCCGTTGGAGCCTTGACCTGGCTTAAGCAGCAGAAGAAAGTAACCAGTAACTTCCCATGTGTGGAGTTATCAAAGCTTTTAACATTCTCATTGTGGGAATTAGATGGATTAAAGAAAACAGTGATGAAGTTGGATTCATTTCTTGGGTGTTTCTGAAGATGTCCCTGTGATGGGTTCCCCCCAGGGTGCCACCTGTAACTGGGGTAACCATTGAGCCCTCTGACCCACCAACCTGGGCTCCCTCTCACACTGCGCTGCTGTGACAAGCTGCAGACACACTCCTGGTCTTACAATTCCACCAGCATTCACACAGGTACGGGCACACCCAGCTGCAGTTACATGCAGGCTCTCTAACTAGCCACTCCACAAACCAACAGTAGAAAAGCTAAAGCCAAGGTAACTCAGCTCCACAGGCACGCACCCCCTCTGGAGCATAAACCCAAAATTATACCGTCTTGCACTGCACAGGGAACCGTACAGCATAAGCTCAGAGGTAACCCCCCCTCAAAGTGGAGAGGAATAAGCAACTGCCTCTCTGAGTGAAGATTGCCAAGCACTTCAGTCCAAACTGATTGGTTTAGATAAAGCAAAAACAAGTTTATTAACTACAAAAGATAGATTAAGTGATTATAAGAGATAGCAAACAGATCAAAGCAGATTACCTAGCAAATAAACAAAAATGCAAACTAAGCCTAAGATACTAGAAAGATAGCGTATGAATTAGCCAATTCTCACCCTGGCTGATTATACAAGCAGGCTGCAGATTCTTAAGGGACAAGCTACACTGGGTTTACAGCTTGGAATCCCCAGGTCTCTCTCACATAGGCTAGAAATCCCTTTAGCCTGGGTCCCCTAGTTCAGTCTCCCCCCCTCCCTCCCCCCCACTCAGGTGTTTCCAGGAGTCTTCTTGTGCAGGGAGTGAAGAACCACAGATGATTTCACTCCCTGCCTTATATAGCTTTAGCAATATGATGGGAACCCTTTGTTTTAAAACTTGGTTCCCAGACTGGTTTGTGGAAAAATACTGACATCCCAAGATGGAGTCCAGAGACAGGTGGTCTGGTCACATGACCTTGCTGAGTTATAGCAGCCATTACTTACAGACTGTCTAGAACATTCACAGGAAGGTTAAGTTCTTCCAGGGTTCATTGTCTTTGTTGATGGGCCATCAGCACTGTCTGGCTTCTTCATTGTTGTACCAGAAAAGCTAGTTGTGGGTGTCACCCAGAGTAAGCACAATTGAAATACAGATACATAGTCAATCTTCCTAACGTTGGATACAAAAATGATACATGCATACAAATAGGATAATCATATTGGAAAAATTTTATGATTTGCTGGATGATACCTCACATGACCTGTCTTGTACAAAATGCATCAAAATTATGCCATAATCATATCATATCATCATTATGAAGAACATGGGGTGCAGTGTCACAGTCCCATTCCAGCAGGCAATGAAAAGTGAAATAATACTCATGGAGAAATTCACCCCGATGCAGAAGTCCTGTGCAAGGACTTTGCATCACTTTCATCCTGTTTTGAGAGCTTCAGTGGGATGTGAGGCACTGATTCAGGGAAACACATGTTTAACTTTAAGCCTATGCTTAGTCATATTGGACCTCAACTAGACTTAAACATGTGCTTAAAGTACCTGCTGTAGAATTTTTCTGAACTGGGACCTTAAGTGGGATCTATACAGAGGGCCAGCATAAGTCCCATAAGTCAGCATAGGGGTGAATTCTACCCTCAAGGAATGGAAACTGATTAGAATTTTTCAAATTTTGGGAGCAGATCCAGCAAATCTCTGAAGGGGCAAAACTGTGGCTGACAGAGAACCTCTTGCTCCAATGTAAACTCAGCTTTGGGATATGCATGGTAAAGACATTAGGTGCCCTCATAGCAGAGGTTCAGAGGGAGCTGGAGTGCAGAAGAGGTGAGCTAGGGAGATGTATTTTGTGCAATTCCTGCATAGCCCACTAGGGCACTATGCAATCATGGAAGACTGCTACATCCACAGCTGTCTCCAAAAAGTGACTCTGAAGCTCAGACTGGAAACTGGTCTTGGGTCTGGTTGCCCACGTTGGTGGGGCAGTGAAGATTTGGGTCAGTTCTTATTTTATCTGAACTAGTCCATCCATCCTTCATCTATTGACTGTCACTGAACTAAGATGGGTGCACTGCCATGTGGGACTAAATCCTTGCTAATGGAGATACAGTATCTCTTTCTGTATTAGGAAAGGGATTCCTATCCAAGGCAGAGGAGACGCAGGAAGGAAACTGTATACTTAATAAAAGTTTTAAATGTGTCATTTTTGCTTACCAAAGAAGATTGCCCAGGAAAATCTGACTGCTTAATGGATTGTTCAAATGCTCATTAGCATCAAGCAGATTTATTTGAACAGATAATTATCCTTATATTGTGCTTTCATCACTGGGATTGTTTATGTTGAACTGTCAAGCAGCAGTTCTCAAATTGTATCCCTCGATGTGTGGAGCTTCCTTTTATGGCTAGAAGAGAAAAACAAATTTTTTTTCCAAAACCTCAGCTCCATTTTAAACCTCATTTTAATAAGTCTTATGAAAGACTTTGAAGTTCAGACACATCAGGTCACGTGTCTTTCAGGCTTTCAGGCAGTAAGGGGAGTTGAATACATAGATCCTCCCATGCAAAATACAATGCTATTCAAACTTCTCTTGGCTGATGTAATTCATCTATCACAAACTGGAAGGAGCATGCACAAAAGAGGTGTGAGCCATAAATGACAGCTTCTCTCTTCAACAGCCAATTAGAATTTGACAACGGATCAGCATTTGCCTCAGCCCTTGGTTTCAGTATGGTTAGCAAATCAGTCTATTCACAGCTAAAAGTGATTAGCACCTTATGAAAGATAGCAATTTGGGAGCTAATCAAAATGCCTTTAGGCAAGGCTTAATGCAGTTGCTTACTGCGAGAGGAATTATGACAGTATATTTGTGTCCTCCCCGTTCTTTCTAGCTGTCAGTCAGCTTTCTCATCCCATGCGCTGCTTGTCTATGGAACAAGCCCATTTTGCTAGCCAATAAAAGCATTCCTTCACTGCAGTAGCAAGTGACCAGTACGACTGTGAGTGACCAGCATTTACAAATAAACTCAAAAAGGTTCTTCGCAGCTAAGGAGAGAGTGATTTTCCTTTCCTATTTTAATCCAATCCCTCCTAGCAGTAGAAATTCTTTAAAGGAGTGCACTTAAGAATGAAATCTTTTGGGGTCCCTATGTTGGAAGCATCTGAAAATAGACGCAGCTTGCACTGTCCTGCGTGTGGGGATATTCCAGCTGCAAAGAGGCAAACCTCAGGTACACTGACTTCTTCATGGCCCTTATTGTTAATCTGAAAGAAAGGAGATCATCCCAGTCACAAGGGTATCGTCAGGGACAGCTCTTAGTTTGGCTATGGCGTGAGTAGGGTGTGATGTGCAGAGGGCTCAGCGCATGGTGTAGAAGAGGAAGATTGTGTCAGCTGGGATGGAGTCAGGCACAGGCCATTCATTGTGGCTCAGGGAGAATTTTGGCAACTAGTAGGGAGAGCTGGTTTGTACTGAGGGAGTTCATTTAACAGCACAAGTGTTCAATCCTAGCCACTCCTAGAGCCTTAGAATTCTCTCTGCCCTACAAGGGGAGTTCTACTGAGAAACACTGTACAAAGAGGTAGGGTTTCCTCATTCTCCTTCCAAGGTAAGTGTTGCATTTAGCTTACGTGAACTGCAATATGAAGACTGCACTTTCCAGCACACAAAAGTCAGGCAGTGACAAAGCTAGGACTGTCTTACTCCCATATCTCACTGCAGTCTGGGGTTTACTTTGCTGATACTGCACGTCATAGATAACCAAAACTACAGCTGTCTTGTCCGCCTAAACTTCCTCCCTTTCTGGTAGGTAGGGCTGGTTTATAGGGATTTTTTTTTTAAGTAAGAAAACAAAGAGTCACCCTATAGTCTGGACCTCCTCTGCAAGGAGCACATTGTACAGTTCCATTTGCAAGAGGTAACCTTCAGTGGTTAGACACAGTCAGTTGTCCCCGCATTAGCTGAGGGGAGGAAAGCTGCTGGGGAGCGCTGCTTAGCCAAACCAACAAGATGAAGGGGAGCTGTGTCCCCTCCCATGGTTTCTCTTACCTTTAGCACCTAGTAACATTCTAATTACATCTTTACATGTTTAAATGTACAATTGTGGGGCCAGGTTCTCCTCCCCTTTGTACAACTGTGCTTGTACATGTACTCGTCAAGTGCCTAGGCCACATAAGAGGTTAATGAGTCTGTTAACTGCTAGCTATGGAGCTAAATCCTATTAAATTAAGGGTAGAGGTTCATTCTTTTAGAGCTTCAGGTCCTGGGTTCAAACCCCACTGGGACCCATGTGGAGTTGATTACACTTAGCTTCTGCAATGCAAATAGAAGGACAGAGAGAATGTCTCTCCCCTGAGCAAGGAGCTTTTTCATACCAATTGTAGTATGGCACAGTTTCTGGGACCAGCCACTAGAGGGAATCATGATCACATGTGAGCAGGTCTACACTATGGCAGGGATCAACTCCCTGAGACTGATCCACAGGCGGTTGATTTAGCGGGCCTAGTAAAGAACCACCAACTCGACTGCAGATCGCTCTCCAGTCGATCATTGTACTCTACCCCCGGATGAGAAGAGTAAGGTAAGTAAACTGCAGCTACGTTATTCATGTAGCTGGAGTTGCATCGCGTAGGCTGACTTACCTCATTAGTGTAGACATAGCCTTGGTCTCGGCACATAGTTGAAATTAAAGATAGGTGTAACACAATGGCCTGTGTGGCTATGTCTACACAACCATAATGTAGCTGGAGTCAAAGTACCTTAGATTGAGTTACCGTGGGGTGTTGACGGGAGAAAAATCTCCTGTCGACTTACCTTACTCTTCTCGTCGGGGGACAGAGTACAGGGATCGACTGGAGAGCAATCTGCAGTTGATTTGGTGGTTCTTTACTAGACCCGCTAAATCGACTGCCCGTGGATCACTCTCAGAGCATCAATCCTTGCCATAGTGTAGACCTGCCCCTAGTATGAGAAATTTTAGTCTCAAAGGGGAGCGTGGAAGATGGGTGAATTTAAACAGGAGGATGAGGTCACCTTACTATATTAACTGTTGTTTTTGATAGGGATAGCACTATTACGAAGTATGGGCCGTGTTTGAAAAAATAAAGTGAGCAGGGTGCCTTTTTCACATTATAGTGCAATACGGTAACACTAGACCACACACAAACAACTTTCCAGGCTAACAGACGAGTTGAGACCACCTTACTATTCTAGACCAACAACAAGCGCTCCATCAACAGTAGATTGTCATTAGCAGTAAGGTTATTCTGAAGCGTGACAGATCAGGCAGGCAGTGTAACTGCTTTTGACATCTGCTGGAGTTCTATTGCTCAGCTGAGATGATATGCCTCAAATTGATAAACATCAGTTTCAGGCAGGTGATGAATCATTTTCAGCCATACCTCCCATTTCCTATCCTTCTGCTAGAGGAGATGGTGGAAAAACACACGTTTAATACTATGGTTGGATTGGATGCTTTTAATGTTTCATAGATTTTTGCTCTATGCCTACTCTGTTCTTGATAAGAAAATGTATAGAGATTAAGATTAGCTCATCTACAAAAGTGTCTTACACTATAGGGGATATAGCCAACCTGGTACAGAAGTTGTCTTACACAGAAGCACCCCATCCTGTTGGCAGGTGTTGATACTAGTGGGGAAGGTTATGTCCCTTCTGCTGACTTCCTGAGGCAGGTAGCTTATTATATCCTCTGGATATAAGGGACATAGGAAAGAAGTGTGGGTTTAGCAGGCCTACTGAGTCCTGGGAGAAGCAACACCATGTGATCAGCAGTGGACCACAGTTTGGGAACCTTGGTCTTAGAAGAATTAGGTGTTCAAAGGAAAGATCTACTGATTGAAATGTAAAATTTCACACATGAGAAGAGGGATTAATAGTCAGGAAATGGGAACTGACAACACATCAATGTAACACATGTGATACCATTGTGGTTCGCATGTCAGCTGCATTAAAAAAAGAATTTTGTGCTACAGAAAAAAAAAACCACGGGATGTTTAGAATAAGTGACACAGAAAACACTCAAGCGAACTCTTTCATGCATGGGCAAGCATAACAATTTGCCAGCATTCTGAGGGGAATCGCTCTGGATTAACCTTGAATACTTGGTGATTGCTATCCACTGGAAAAATGTCTTTTTAATTAGGGGACCCCCCAATCATCTGCAGCATAGCAGATTTTGCCAAATCCTAAAGGCAGTCATGTGTTGCTGAACTGATTTGAGGGTTATGAGGAGGTCTAGTTTAAAGAGTCACATTCCACAGGTTTTCCTCACAACCCTAAAACAATACAGGCATTCAGATTACGTGCTCAAGCAGCATAAACTGGCATCTAGTTTTGCCATCATTGAAATTCATTGTTGCTGCCAGGTAGGATAAACTTCCATAGGGAGCATTACGCTGGAGACAGTTTTGGGTTAAACAGACATGGTACTCCAGTAAGCCTATAAAGAGATGGAGCCAAACGTAGAGCTTGACTTCCCCTGAATTAAGTAGGATCTAAATCAGGAGTCAGCAACCTATGGCACGCGTGCCGAGCCGATTTTTAATGACACTCTGCAGCCACTGCTGGCCCCGCTCAGCCCGCTGCCGAACCCCGGCAGTGGGCTGAGCGGGGCCGACGGCCGGGACCCCGGCAGGCAGCAGCGTGCCATTAATAATCCTGCCCGGCCCAGTCTGCTCTTCTCTGCCCCCCACCCCCCACCTACCGCTCTCTCTGGCGGGGGCAGAAGCAAACTTGGTCCTGCTGGCTGCTGCTGCTGTAGGGCAGGCTCCACCGGCAGCCAAGCTTCCCCCAGCGAGCTGCGCCGTGCCCCACCTCCTCTCCCTCCCTGCCGCCGCTGGCCCTTGTGGGGGGGGGGGAGAAGAGGAGCCCCAGCGCCCTCGATGCTCAGACCAGGAATGAGGCGGAGAAGAGGCAGGAGTGGGGCCTTGGGGAAGGGGGGTTGGAATCAGGGCATATCCCTCCAGCCCCCTGATCCCAGCCCTCTGCCCTGACCCCTGCACCCCCCCCACACACCTCAGCCCCCTGCACCCACCCCACAACCCCAGCTCTGACTCTGGCCTCCCACACATCCCCAGCCCCCCAATGCCCTGACTCTTGCACCCCTCCCACCCTGAGCACCAAACAGGAGCTCCTGCCCGCCCCCCCCACCCACATTCCCACCTGCACCCCTCACACCAAATGGGAGCTTCCCAGGGAAGCACTCCACACCCAAACCTCCTGCCCCAACCCTGAGCCCCCTCCCTCATTCTAGCTCCTGGCCAGACCCTGCACCCCAACCTGCTCCTTCACCCCAGCCCTGTGCTCAGTGCACCCCCACCCTCAGCTCAGTGCAGAGAGAGGGGAAGACAATGGGGCAGAACCAGGGAGAAGGTAGGTACCAGTCTGTGTTGGCAGGGCCAGGACCCCAGACCAGCAGCGGGCTAAGCGGGGCAGCAGCCGGGTCTCTGGCTGGCAGGAGCCAGCAGATGGAACCCCAATCCTGGCCCCTTGACAGCTGGGGTCTCGGCCGCAGGCCCCTCTCAGCCCACTGCCAGCCTGGGGTCCTGGCTGCTGGCCCCTTGCCAGCCGGGGTCCCAGCTGCAGGCACCACTCAGCCCGCTGCCGGCCTAGGTGAATGGAACCCCAGGCCGACAGCGGGCTGAGCAGGCCGGCAGCGTAAGATCAGCATTTTAATTTAATTTTAAATGAAGCTTCTTAAACATTTTGAAAACCTTGTTTACTTTACATACAACAGTAGTTTAGTTATATAATATATAGACTTATAAAGCGAGACCTTCTAAAAAACGTTAAAATGTATTACTGGCACACGAAACTTTAAATTAAAGTGAATAAATGAAGACTCTGCTCACCACTTCTGAAAGGTTGCTGACCCCGATCTAAATCCATAATTAGATAATAATCATTCCACTCAGAATACCATCTGACTACCATGCCCAAAGAAACCAAAATAATTTAAACAGTCACAACTGAGCACTTACTGCCTGTTGTTGACCATTTGGTGAAAGGGCAGCAAAAAAAAAAAAAGGGGGGGTTCTCTGTCAGTGACCAGACAAGACAGACTTTATTAGTCATATGCTAAACAGAAAACAATCACAACTAACAGTGACTGCTTCTCCAAAAGCTAACTGTTATATGAGCAGGTAAACAAAAGCAGCAAAATTGTTCACAAAAGTATTGAGGAGTCCCAGTAATTTTACAGTTACGGTAAATGCAGATATCGACAGAATGTGAGTTTCATATTATGCTATTTCAGTTCTCTTGTCCAGTCTTCGTCAATGACCAACACACAGTATTTAGTTCTTCCCACCAGATCTCACTAAAACATTCAACATCTGAGGCATATGTTTGCAGAAAAGGGGCTCATTTGCAGAAAAGGGGCTTCACCTGACCTTGTATAGCACACCAAGAGTACTAATCTTGATTGGGACCTCTGGCTGCGACTATGATATCAACATGGACCACACCTGGGCTGTCTTCTAAAAGGGTGTGTTCGCAGGGAGTACTGCCTCCTGAAATTGATCTGGAAATGCTCTGATGTGAACTGCAGCAGCTACAGAATTCTCCAATGGCTGCATCAGAGAAACAATCAGTCATGGTCTTCATTAGGATACCCCACTAGATGAGACACTACAGATGTCAAGATTTTATTAAATGTAGAGTTAATATTCAGCTAACAGCTCACAAAGCCAATAATTTAGGCACACAGCAGTCTGGGCTAATGCTACAGAAACTAAGTGTCATGACCTAGAGGCCAACTTTTTTATTCTTAGAGAGTAAGGTACTGCCATGGTTTTATTAGAGGTTAGCAATAACCACCCTAAAGTTGTAACATAATCAGATTCTTTCGTCATAGGTTTTAAAACACATGATTGACTTGCAGAAACTGCAGATTTGTGCTAATTTTACTTAAGCCTATAAAACACCGAAAGAGACAGCTCAGGAAGTCATAATCTAATGCAGGATGTGTGTTATTTTACTACACAAAGGTTTGGGTCACTAGAATTACTTTCCCTTTGCAGATATACGTGCCAGTCAACTAAAACCATGATTTTCCAGTAAGCACTCCAAACCCTAGGTTAAAGTTTCAATGCCACAATTTAAAAAACACACCAAAACACAGAGCAAGAACAAATGAAATTAAGTCATAAATCACGATCATCCAGAAGGTTTGCTGAAGGCTCAATACCAGAAATAGCAGAGGGACAATTACCAACTTTTTTTTAAGTGAACAGTAGAAGGAAAGGTAGCATTAAGTAACATTTGAAGAGTGGGTCTCATATTAAAGCATCATGATTTTAGTAAACAGGAGACATAAATCAAGTGTGTAGCTTCCTTTTCTAGGAAAAGCAAGCTACAGAGAAAACAACACTCTGGGGACAATGCAGATTTTAATCCAATCTGCTTGTCACTGGATAGATTGATACAACTGGGTCAAAAGCTTCATGTCATTAGAGTTTTCTCCCCATCTTACTATACTATATTATGGTTTCCACCCTGTCAGATTTCACCAGATTAACTGAGTCATACTGAACTCCTACTTGAACAGAATTGATCTGTAGGGGACTCTTACCTTTATGGCAGCAGGTTTCCCTCTGGCTGGTTGGGTGATGAAGGCTTTTGTTTTGGTTAAAAGGCTACTTCTTCCTGGGTAATTAAGTCCAAGTAAAACACAGATCCATGGCCTCCCTGGGACACAGTCATCCCCCTAATGCAAGGGGTGCAACTTCCTCTCTATCTCTGGAAGCCTTAACTTGGAGCCCCTAAACCGAGCAGGTGCAGACAACAGGCTTCAAGGTCACACCACTGATCTCACACCAACTTGCAGCTATCTAAATCTTCAGGTTCACCTCTATTAATGCATCACTGCTCCCCAACTTGCCTAGCTCTCTGTAGCTATTCACCAGGTTCTTTCTTCCCCCAGCTCTCAGCATGAGGAACCTCTACCCAACTTCTTACTCCCTACCTAGGCTCTCTTCTTACTGAGGGCTAGGACCTGTCCTTTCTCCTGCTTCCCAGCAAGCCTTGCTCTGTCACGTGCTCCTTCTGGGAACTACAACACCCAGAATACCCAAAAAGAGACTGTGACCCAAGGAAAAGGCCCACTGGGCCAGACACACCCTTAAAGAGCCAGTATGCCTTTCTAAAGTCTCAAAAGAGCATCTGAAGGCAATGTTTGTTATTCAGCAGGAGGCATGGCTCTCATGTTGAGATGGGTCACTGCACTGCTGGAAGTGCTATCTTTTGGATGAGACATAAAACAAAGGCCTTTGGATTTTTGTAAGAGAAGGTGTAAACACTAGCGTTCCGGCCAAATTTCATCCTGTTTTATTATATTGTCTCTCTAAACAACCACTGCAGTTTCAATAGAGTAAATATATTCTGTGCTTCTTGTCCTAAACTGCTGTATATCATTGAAACTAGTTGCCACCCTTCACTCCAGAGCAGGTTGTTTTTCAGTGATGAATGAGGAGATGCCTGGCTTGTATCACTTTGTAAATTGCTTTGGGAAGAAAGGCACAAGATGAATGTAGTTTGTTTACCAATAATCTTCCAGTTCTTCCACCATGAGGCTGACTATTTGAATGGTTAAGTACTCGATAAAAGATTTAACTAGGAACCAATGCTTTGCATGGACCACCCACTTTTTCCTCATGTGGAAAATGCAAAGATGCTTTCAACAAGACAATGCACCATGTTTTCTGATCAGGTTCTTATACCCGGGTGTTTCTGCAAACCATCTTGTAATGAGATTGAGAACGAAAATGGAACCAATAAGCATGCCCTCTTTGTTGTATGCGGTGTTGGTCCCAAGATATTGGAGAGACAAAGTGAATGAGGTAATATCTTTTATTGGACCAACTTCTATTGGTGAGAGAAACAAGCTTTTGAGCTACCCAGAGCTCTTCATCAGATCTGGGAAAGGAACTCCGAGTATCACAATTAAATACAAGATTGAATAGATAGTTTAGCATAAGGAGTTAGCACATATTCTAAAGGACCATTCCAGGTGAAGTTTGTTGTAACCTGTTATGTCAGCATTAGAAAATATCACATTAGAGAAGAGGCCAGCTAACTGGAAGTATGGAATTCCATCAGGATCACCACTTCAAGAAAATGCAAGGTGTCTCCTCAAAAAGAAATGTTAAAAAAAATCGTTTCAGGGAGGGCAAGGATTTCTACAGAGAAAAATCATGTCCCCAGCATCATGCCATAAATCAACAGGTTCTATAGCCTGTGGGTTAAGAAGGTCACTGATTGTTGATGTTTTGTTTTACTTGATCTCATCTTGGCTAAGAAATCAAAACCGAAGGTCACAATCAAGCTTAGGGTATGTAAACAGATGCATTACTGTGCAAAGCATCAGAGCAGGCCAGCAGCACCAGACCAGGTCTGCGCAACGATATTCTGCATTTTGAAGGCAGGCACTGCTCTTTTGTTTCACTTGAGCCACATGCCTCATTGACAAGTTTCCATCCAAGCTGTATTTCATAACTGCAGCCAGTACTGGACTCTGAAAGAGCATGTGCGTGTTTAGCAGAAGAGGGGTGTCATGGGGTGCTGCTCTCCAGCACAACACTTGGTGGCCCTCTCATGGCCTGTCAGGGGGATTACGCTCAGGGCCCCCTGCAGTTCTGTCAGTCAAGTACCCAGACTGCATTGGTTCAAGGCATGCTCCCCTTAATGAGGTCTGACTTATTAAGTCTTTCTACCAGCATTACTCACTTTGGTTAGTTGCCCCAGCTCACCCTACTCTGGGTCCATCTAAATGTCCCGCTCAACAAGTTCAGAACAGAAGTCCCCAGCTCTCCTCCTTGGAGCTGGGCTATAATTTAGCCAGCTTCTGCCTCAGCTGGCCTCTTTTCCCCAGTTAGCCCTCAGACCCAGAGACTCAACAGCCCAATCTTCTCCTGCTAGTAGCTACCCTGCTATGAGGGAAGAGACAGCATTTATGCCGGTCCCCTTCCCCTACCTCATCCCCAACTGGCTGAGTGAGAGGGAGCCTTGCCGCACCCTCTCTGCAAGGCTCCTGGCCCCAGGCCCTTAAAGACGCAGTGACAGGATTTCCTCCCAAGCATTACTTATTCCCAGGACAGCTTCCTCTCTATCAATATCTCTTAGGTCCTTGTCTGTATCAATACACTGGACCTTCTAAAATTTTAAAGGGCCAAGCCACATGACAGGGTGTGCTGACCAGTAGGTATCACTACCCTTAAGGGAGCAGACTACCCCATCACAAGGAAGTTATTGGATAAAGTCATCCCAAAGCTCCTTTCTATCAAGGGGCAACTTGATAAGAAGGCTTTTATTGATTGCTTCTCCTTCTCCACATACTTTGGGTTCTTGGCTTTCCTACTGCTGAGCTCAGAATGTTCTTCAAAGATGACTGTATTTGAGGAATATATATATTTTCTAGGTTATGTTTTTATTTGGGCACTATCCCTCTAAGTCACAAGGATCAGTGAAAAAGGAAAGTTTCCACACATGCTTAGGATGTTTGCTCTTTCTATGTTTCCTTCTTGTACTAAGTATGGTTCATATTGTCAGCCATTAACATGCAAGAGGTACTTATGAAATCAATGGTCTCTAGCTGCCTTTATTTTATCCATCAAGGTTCCTTTAACATCATATGATCCAGAGAAGTGATTTTCTGCTCCCATACAAAACGATTTATCTATGGAATGTCTGACTTCTCCTCACAGGGATACCTCAATTCCAAAAACGAATTCCAATATCCACTGAAGTCTATAGAAAGATTCCTATTTCTTCACTGGGTGCTGGATCAGTCCCAGCAGAACAGAAAAACTTTAGCAGCAAATCCTTAAGAGCAACAGAAGTTCTTCTGTGACTTGACGTTCAATTTTGCTGTAGATTTGCCAGTTATGTGTCTGGTTTAGAGACTAATAATAGCAGTAAAATGTTGCCCTGGGGATGGAAAAGTTACTGTATGGTTCTGGAGCCAAAGGATTATTTCACAATTAAGGCAAATCCTTTTTATGTCAGCGAGATCATTTTACAGCTGTTTTTTTTAAATAACAGGTATTATTTATTTTAATGCACTTAAAGATGGGGGGAAATCCTGCATAAATCTTGCTTCAAGAGTCACCTAAGCTGAATAAGCCCTGTGCCCTTCATCAGCTTTCTTGCTTTTAGAAATCACAAGGAATGTTATCTGTTGCCAAAAGACAGGAGGTAGTGAGGTTCCCTCAGTCGTCTAGGACATTAGATCTTTCCCATTTTTATCTGCTATGTTTTACAATATTCAATTATACAGCAAGGGAAGATGGTCGTGTAGTTAAAGCACTGAGCTGGGAGTCAGGAGATCTGCCTCCAGTTCCCAGCTCTATCACGGACTTTACTGTGAGACCTTAGTTCCTCAGTTCCTCGTTTATAAAAGGAGGATGACATTATTTCTCCCATCCTTCTTAAGTCTTCCCTATGTAGACCGAAAGCTCTTGGAAGCAGGGACAGTCTGCCATTATGTGTTGGTATAGTATCTAGCACTGGTGTTCTCAAACTTTTTTTGCTGGGCCCTGTCTTTGAAAATATTTCCGGCTGTGATGACCCCTCCCCACCCTCCCAAAAAAACTGATAGCAAATTACTGTGCATACTTATTGGTGCATACTCATGGTATTGCCACCCTTTCTTCTGCGCTGCTGCTGGCGGCAGCGCTGCTGTCAGAGCTGGGCGGCCAGAGAGCAGCATCTGCTGCTGTACTCCCCTTCCCCTGGGCAATATTTTTTGTGATCTCATGTCCCCCATACAATTGCCTTGAGACTCCCTTTTGGGTCAAGACCGCCAGTTTGAGAAATACCGGTCTAGCACAACGGGACTCTGATCTCAGTTGGGGTTTCTAAGAGCTACAAGCAATTAATAATAGTAATTAAAACAATATCGTCATGGTTTTCAGAAACTGTCACATTTTTAACAGATATAACAGACTTTAAACCCTTGAACAGTTTAGCATGTTTGAAACAGGTCTGCATGTGTTGGATTTAGGAGAATCTTGCTTATATCACTTGTAAAGTATGATTGTACTGTCCATAGCACATAGTGTGGGGGCTTTTTTTTTTCCATGGGGACACTCTAATCCCTCTTTGTAGCCTGATGCCAAAAAAAAAAAACCCTTCACATTCTTTTATTTCTCTTGAAATAACATCATTTGTCTCTTTCTAGCTGAAGCTATTTGTGATAGTAAGTTAACATTGTTTCACTAAAATGGCCCATTGAACACCTACGTTTCTGCTATAGTCATTGATCCTTCCATGTGTTCTAGCCAACTTTATAAGAGAAGCAGAGAATAATCTCTTATCTTTTACTTTTAGTAAAGCAGACGAGATAAAATCCCATCAAAAAAGGCTAACTATCATGAAGAAGCTAAGTGAGTAGGTTAATGTATATCTTAGGCCATATCCAATCAGCATGTTAAAGCACAACTCCCCATTGACCTCAATAGGGAGGTCTGCTTAGAAATTGATTCCACATTATGGCCCATTATTAATGGGCCCAAATATCTTCCTAAAGTATATACTTCGCTTCTCATGCAATAGCTGTCTCAGCTCTTCTGGGAAGATTGATGGAATCAGATAGCAGCCAGTAGACTTTCAGGAGATAATGAGGTCTGTTGGTTGGTGGAAGGTCTGAAAAAATGAAAGCATCTTACCTTTTGCTCTAAAGCAGCTAGGACTGGGCTCAGGCATCATCTGTTCAGTGAGACTGAATACCTCAGCTCCCATGAGCTTCAGCCTTGAGACAGAGAGCTAAAGCACTCCTTAGGAACACAGGAATTGCCAGACTGGATATGACCCAAGGTCTATCTAGCCCAGTACCCTGTCCTTGACAGTGGCCAGAACCAGAAGCTTCTGTGAATGCTATAAGGATCCCGCAGCAGGCAGATGTGGGATAATCTGCTTTGCTCCCACTCTTCCCATTGTAGTTGTTATGGTATAGGTGGAAAAGCTGGTCTGATATAAGTGGAGTCTAGACCAACTAGGCATCACCTTGAATCCCACCTGTCAGTTAACTTGCAGATAATATTACACCTGTGTTCGAATGCTGTTATCACACTGCTTTTCCTCGAGGGCTGGCAGCTGTATTTTGTACTAAATAATGCTTCTGAGTAGCCTAGCAACTGGCCTCAGGTATAGCAACCTTCTAGCCCCTGAAGTAAGACAAACATGGATAACCCTGGCAAAGGTCTGCCTCTGAGAAGACTTGGTGCACTTCTTCCATCAGCTGAAGGTGAAAGAAGATGTTTTTGCCCATGCATGTGACCAGGAGCTCAGAGGAATCTAATAGGACCTCAGTACTGGTGACCACTTTGACAACAGGCAGTCAAGAAACCTCAGATGAGGGAGCAATGTAGTCACTGATCTCTTAAAATATGCTGATCTCTATGAGGTATATGTATGTGAGAGAGGGCACTTTCATTAGTATAATTTCTTCCCTCTAAAGCACTTATGAGTGTATTTAGGATCAAATTCTATGGTCCTCGGTAGAGCAATGGGAGGTTTTTTTCTCTCAAGGATGATAGAATTTGGCCCTTAGTTAATAATTTACTGGCAAAGATTGACCTATGTCAGTTATATTTATGTTACCACATGCTCCTATTGGGCCAAACCCTGAGGCCCTCTATTGACAATTATTTTTCAGACAGCCTTCCTCTGGTGGAAATCCAAGGGCAGGTCAGCAGGGTAAACCTCACCTTGCCTCCTCTGATGGGCCATACCCTCTGGTTCCCATCTCTGGTGTAGGATATTGCAGTTAACTCAAAAGGAGAGATTTTCAAAGCACTCAGTCTTGGCCTACCTCCACTTCCACTGAAGTCAATGGCAAAAAAGAAACCATTGACTCCAATGGGAGCAGATTTAGGCCAATGCTGAGTGCTTTTGAAAATGCCGTGTGGTGTCTCTCAATAACTGAAGCTATTTGTAATGTAATGCTCGGGTGTGAAGAAGGCATCATTAACAAGAACTGCTGCTTTGTCATTGTTGTTCTTTTAGTGAACTTAATTACAAGAAGCAGGAATTATTTTCACAGAATCTGTCTAATTAAAATTAAATATGAGCCAGATGGTTTGTAAATATTTCAGCAGTGTAGTTTAGTACTTTATTGACTTTTAAAAAAAAACCCAACCAAGTCAAGGATGGGTAGTGCTCCATGTCTAATGAAGTTTGAGGAGAGGATACCAAAACAGTTTTGTAATTAGGTATTCTTTGAGGCAACAGTTCAAACCAACAGTACATTATGATGAGGACTAATTTAGACAACTGCAGTGCACTTCATATATTCAGTTTCAAGATGTGACAATATTTGCATTGGGTACGGCACTTTGTTGTTGAACCATTCAAGAAAGGGAAACATATATGAAAGATTGTCAGTGTCGGGGGAGGGAGGGTAATGGAAAGACACCCATTGATTAGAGTAGGTTAGTGAAGCACAAGTGTGGTTAAGTGGCTAGGACACTAGACTGTGAGTTAGGAGACAGAGGGGCCATTCCTGCCACTGACCCTGGGCAAGCTACTTCACCTCTCTGTTTCTCTTATAGTGATACTTTACCTTATTTTGCAGATCCCTTTGAGATCTAGGAATGAAAACAGCTAACTATAAATGTCACTTCTGGAGATATGACTTCCCATTTTAATTAAGGTCACCAGTGAAACTAAGTTTGATGACATCACGCTAACCCAGGGGTAGGCAACCTATGGCACGCGTGCCGAGCTGATTTTCAGTGGCACTCACACTGCCCAGATCCTGGCCACCGGTCCGGGGGGCTCTGCATTTTAATTTAATTTTAAATGAAGCTTCTTAAACATTTTTTAAACCTTTTTTACTTTACATATAACAATAGTTTAGTTATATATTATAGACTTGTAGAAAGAGACCTTCTAAAAATGTTAAATGTATGACTGGCACGCGGAACCTTAAATTAGAGTGAATTAATGAAGATTCGGCACAGCACTTCTGAAAGGTTGCCGACCCCTGCGCTAGCCCCTTCCTGGGCACATTGCTGTGGTGGATGTGGAGCGGCCCTGGAATAACTTCTGACCTGGTTATTGGGAGGTTTACCATATGGATATGTAGGTTTAGTTTAACAGTGGGCTGTAAGGGAAAACAAGCAGGAAGGGAAGACTAGCTCGAGATAAGCCACCCTTCAGCAAACAAGTAAGGGTTGTTATGGGACAATGTCAGAGTCATAGGCCCTGAGAAGTCTAGCTCGACCTCCTGCAGAGCCTACCAAACTGCCTTTTCCAAGAAGTGAGTGGACCCCCACCCCACCTTGCACCTCACTTGCCAATGAGGAGAGTGGCCGATATCCAGATTGCAGTTTGCCCCTGAGGTGAGGGACTGGACCTTGAATTGCAGTTGGCCACTGAGGCAAGTGGTGGAACTAAGGACTACTGGTCCCCCGGAAGCGGGGAGATACTGGGGTTGGTGGCACAGCCGGAAGACTGTGCCCAGAAGAGGACGCTGCGGTCTGGGGAGCACCGCAGGTCCAAAGAGTGGCGACTGCAGTGATGGCAGGCGTGACACCACTAGCTGAAGGTGGACTGGAAGGGCCAAGAACTAATTCCCAGGATGGTCAGCAGGAGGCACCACGGTGGCAAGTCCCACTTTGTTACAGAGTACCAAAGCCTGGGAATTGACATGAACAAAGGGACTCCGGCTGGATTAAAAGGGATTCATTCTCTTAAGAGAGGAGGTAGTTGCTGGGGTGTTGTTCGGGGTTGACTAACAAAGGCATCCAAGGAAACTAAGCCTGCCACAGGATGGTGGGGCTTAGCTAAGACAGATAGGCATCTGGACTGCTTTAAAATCCTTTTTATCTAAGAGCTTTATTCCTACTGGTTAAATAAACAATACTTTGGTTTAAGAAAGCTGTCTACTGACTATATGCCCCACTGGTCACAGACTCCCAAAGGGAAGAACTGCAGATACCAAACACAGTCAGACCTGCTGGGTAAGCACAGTGGATACAGGGGGTACTGTAGTTGGGTCTAAGACCAGGACAATTCCACCCTAAGGGAGGTAAAGGCCGGAGCTTAATTCTGTAGAGGATGCATTCAGAGATGCAGGTAGCCCAGTAACTGTGACAGTGGCAAAATCACAGTAGTTCTTCCCAACCCAGGAGGTCATGAACAGTGTGCAGGAATAAAGTAACATGAATGAGCAGAAAACCAGCATAACAGCAATACTGAAATATGGCTAACACTTATCCAGTAAACATATTAACTAATAACAATCCACAGACAGGTCTCAGAATAAAATCTGAGCATTGCATTGCATGTTATATCTTAATAATGATTAAAGCTGGTCAAATTCTGTTTGCTGAATACATTATTGTTCAACTAATAACAGTAGCCTGGAAGCAGAATTAATTTAGTGCACAGGGTCTTTTTTGCTGGTCCTCCACACCTCAGGTGAATTTCACCCTTCTTGAATATTCAAGGATTCAAACTTAAAATTTTCTTTTTGTGAGTGTTTGCATAAGTAAAGTTCAAATGATTGTATATTCAGGGAAAGTGAACATGACATTGGTATGAGTATGGTAAAATCGAAATTGGCTTTCAGATCTGAACATATATTCATGGAATTTTTTCCCCATATTATTCATTGACCTCTATGGCAAACACCCACAGTATCACAATTCCACAGTACAATAAAGTCAGGCTGCATCCCATATATGTGAAAGTAATTTCAGAATCATTTGCTGCACTTCTGAAGTAAACATTAATTAAAAATGTATAAACAACAATCAAAACAGGTTTTTACATTTTCCCCTAGGAAGTGGTTGGTTTTTTTTAATTGCCTATGTTTCTGACGCGTCACAGAGCATCGGCTTCAAAGGAGCAAAACTCATGCCGTAAAACCGTTGGATTAATGCCTACTCCTAAAGTGGTCTAAGTGCAAAGAGAACCTGTGACTTGTTTATCTTGTGATGTAATCTCAAGAAAGAAGGCAAAGATTCCCAGTTCCTCCCCTGTGATTTATTCTTGCACCCGCCCAAGGCACCAGAATCCAGTAGCTAGTGAGAAGAGAAAGTCAGGAGATCTGTCTTCAATTCCCTGCTATGGTATGTTCCACTGTAGGACCTTAGGTAAAGCACTGTAACTCACTAGCTAGGGGGCATATGTAACAGATCGAAATGTCTTTCTGTGGCTGAACCACTTAGAGGTTTGAGTATTATACTATCTCCAGAATAATGTAGCTTGTTCTTTAGCTCATGCACTAGAGGCTTTTTAGATCCAGAAGTTCAGGGTTTGATCCCTGCAGAAAACCCTAACAGGGACATCATTACATCACTAACCATCTCTGTATGTGTTTTCCCCTCTGTCAAATGGGGATAATGATACTTACTCATCTTTGTAAAATGCTTTGAGATCAGGTGCTTTGATACCATGAGTATTATTCACTGTTGTCTTCCTTGAAATCAATACAAGTTTTGCCATTGATTTCAATGGGAGCAGGATTGGGCTCTTTTCTAGGAAACTGCACAAGGTTTTGCATGATCATACTATTGTCACACTTTAGACCAGTCTATGTTTTATGGCTGCCATTACAGGATGTAAATTATTTGCTAATTATTGCATATGGGCATGAATATTGTATATGGACATGAATATGTTGTATAAGGTTAAAATGTTTAGCACATTACATGAAATAAGGACCTGAGAGGAAGTGTGAATTAATTAAACATGTTCTTTTGATGGATGTGTCCTTCCCTCTACATCAAGCTTGGACAGACGATTGAGTGAATGGTAAATTAGTGTCATCATCATGGTCACTAATCATGGAGAAAATGGCTTTCTGATTTTACTAATTTACTTTTAGCTCTGTCCCCAAATGACAGTATTAGTTTATCACACCATCTCAGTTCTGACATGTTTTCTTCCCTCTGCGGATTAAGCATATTAGTTATGCAACAAATGTCTAAAATTTCTATAGTGGTTGAGTTCACGATTTAAGATGTTCAGAGGGGCTAGGTGATGAAGACAGAGAAATGATGTTCCAGTGGGGATAGCATGAGCAGAATGTCTTTCCCTTACAGAGAGAGCTTCAAAAAATTAGTGTCTAAGGAAAGGAAAGCCACTAGGATTCTAACCAGAGAGTTGAGAAGTAACTGCATCTTAATTAAACAGAATTATCTTAATTCATTCTGGGCCTCCCTGCCTTTCCGAAGCATGTTAACAAGGTGGCAAGCATCCTTCCTTTCTTCCCATAAATACATTTTGAAAATCTCTTTTCTTCCCTCCACACCTGAATTACATTTCTTCTCAGCAGGGCCTTCATCTATCGTAATCTTTCTGTGTCAACGCTATGTCAGAAATAGATTCACTCACTTGTTCTGCATCATAATGCCATAATTAAAGCTATCGGAAGTTTTCTGGCAGAACAGAATTTCTCACAGCTGAAACTTTTCAGAAAGGCAACAGGGATGTCCAAAGACTTTTAGTCAAGCTCTATGGTTTGCTGGCTCTAAACTCTTTGCATCAATGCCTTGTTTGAAATGCACTTCACCCTTATACAGGTGAGTTCCACATCATGCAGATATCTTCCTGGAACAGGAGTGTCCAGAAGATTAGGCCCAAGAAAATCATTGCAAACATTTTCAATTTTTTATTTGAAGTATGCAATCCAGTCAACCCAAATCATAGCATTCTTATCAACCATGTTCAAGGCACAAAGACCTCCAGGAAGTTGAGTCATTTTGAAGTCCTCAATAATATGTGTCATGGTTTGTGGCTGCTCACATGGACAAATAGGAGGGTCTCTAAAGTACCACTGAAATTCTGCTGCAGCACAAATTCCATGTCTGGTATGAAACCAGTTCAGAAGGCTCCATTGCCTTTGCATTAAATCAAACCTGAGTTGACATAGAGTGGGGTCCGAGACAAGATCATTATTATTTGTCACTTTCTTTGCAAACCATAAAGCTCACCACATATTCTCTACTATAAAACCCTCACCCAGTAAACTTATCCACACCAGGCAACGTGAGGGCAGACAACCATGTGGTGGATTATACAAGTCTTTAATTAGCGGTAGATGAGGCATATCATGTATTTTCAAACATGGATGCCTAAATGTAGACTCCTAAATCCATATTTGGGCATCTAAATAAGTGGTCTGATTTACAGAGGTGCTGCCACTGAAGTCTATGGGAGCTGCCTTTTTAAAAATAGGCCACTTATGTAGATGTCCTAATATAGGCTCCAGAATTCATTTCTGAAAACCATGGCCTATGCAGAAATTCACAACAAAATATGCGTGTGTAACAGATATGGAGGCTGAGGGGAGTTCAGTCTTTTTTTTTTAAATATGGAGATATACCTATCTTATAGAACTGAAGGGACCTTGAAAGGTCATTGAGTCCAATCCCCTGCCTTCACCACAGGACCAATTACTGTCCCTAACAGATTTTTGCTCCAGATCCCTAAATAGCCCTCTTAAGGATGGAGCTCACAACCATGGGTTTAGCAGGCCAATGCTCAAACCACTGAGCTATTCCTCCCACCAAGTTGAGGACTTCTGCCTTTCATTTACCATGCCATCCTCTAAATTAATCTTCTTTGTACACAGCAGAGGGAGTAAAGGAGTAGTGTTGCCTCATTTAGGAGGTTAATAACATTAATTTGGATAGTATGGGTTTTAGGCTTGCCAATCTGTTTGATCAGAAGACAATAAGGTTCTTGTCGGGAATCAGGCTCCACAGAATTTACAAATGACCCTGGGGGATCTGACAGGAAGCTCACACTGAGACAGATATAGCCTTAAAGACTTTTTATTAAGATAAATGAAGTAGTAATTAAATGGTAAAATAATCAGAATTACAAAGTTACAATTGTATTATTGCTATTCAAAAGATACATATGGTATTGTATGCTACAAAGCTTTGATTAATATACTCACACCCTTCCTTGATAACCCGGTGGTAAGAGACACAGGACCAGCCTTGGCTCTGGTGGTTCAGGTTCCTCAATTCTTGAGTGAGAGATGTAAAGCTTAGAAGAAGCTAGAGCCAAGAGCTATCGGAGCTACCTTAGAGTTTACTTAACGAACTTTAACTTAAAATCAAAACCTAATACACAAAACTAAGAACAAAAGCGTAGGTATTTGTAGTTGTATTTGTATGTGTAGAGGCTGGTAGGGGAAGTGTGCTGGGAGAGAAGCTGAGCCCTGATTGGGGTGAGGCTTCTTTGACTACGAGTCCTATAAAGGTACCCAGTCAGGCAGCAGCACAGACAGCTACAGAAGCCAGCAAGCAGAGCTGTAAATAGAGGAGTTTGAGTGGGAGTTTGCAAGGGAGGTTTGGGGGGAAGACCAAGAGGTAGGCAGAGAAACAGACAGGCTAGTGAAGGGAGTGTGTGGTGTTCTAGCAGTGTTTTAGTGCTCGTTGAGGGTATGTTTTGCTGTGGGTGGTGGTGCTGTGGTTTGGTTTGTTTCCCAGATGTACGGGATATAGATGGGAAGCCTATGACAGATACAGAGGCAGCAGTCATAGTGACCCAAGCAGTGGAAGACACAATGAAGATGACTGGACGTGGAAGCTGCGGCATGTACATGATCCTGGAAGGGGTACCTAAAAAGAGTTTGGTCTGCATGAAGTGCCGCCTGATGGAGGAAAAGATCCGAGGATTGGAGATGCAGGTGGAAACTCTGGTTGAGTTTAGAAGGGGGTTCGAGCAGATGATGGAGCAAAAACCTGAGGAGTCTGAGGGGAAAAGCTCAGACTTGCAGATGGAAGCAGGACCAAAGAACTCTGAGGGGAGACTGTTTGGTGAGGAAAGTGGACAGTGGAAGCATGTGACCAAGCGAACCAGGCAGAGGAAAAGATGGGCCAGTGAAGGAGAAATAAAGCTCAGGAACAGGTTTGTGGAGTTGGAAAATGAAGAAGGGGCACAGCAGGTGGTCACTGAAGGTGAGGGGGCAAGGAAGAAGAGAAGAGCAGCTAGTCCTATAGGAAGAGGGGAAGAGTCAATGGAGATAACAACACCAAAAATGAGCCCCAGGAGGATACGGGATGGGTTGCAGAGGATTGCAAGGGTGAATAGGAATCAAGAGGACTTGCAACCAGAGGGAACGGGATAGACCGGAGAATCACACCATCACCAGGAAAAGGCAGGTCTACGTGATTGGGGACTCCTTACTGAGAAGAATAGATAGGCCTGTAACCAGAGCTGATCCAGAGAACAGAAGGGTGTGCTGTCTGCCAGGTGCTAAGATACAGGATGTGGACCTGAGGCTGAAGAGGATCCTAACAGGAGCAGGAAAGAATCCACTGATTATCCTTCATGTGGGAACAAATGATACAGCTAGATTCTTGCTGGAACGTATCAAGAGAGACTATGCCAGGCTGGGGAATACACTTAAGGAAATTGAGGCTCAGGTGATCTTCAGTGTTCCTAGGGAAGGGCAACAAAGGTGTGACAAGATTATGACGATCAACAGATGGCTCAGGCTTTGGTGCTATAAGGAGGGCTTTGGGATGAATGGCCACTGGGAGGCATTCATGGACTGAGGACTGTTCTCTTGGGATGGACTTCACTTGAGTAAGGAGGGAAATAGACTTTTAGGATAGAGGCTGGCACAACTGATTAAGAGAGCTTTAAACTAGGAATTGGGGGGATAAGGTTGGGAGATGTCCAGATAATCTCCACACTGGATTTTAACATCGAGAGGGGAAAAAACTAAGTAAGAAAGGATATGGTTGTGGGTAGGAGAATGGACATAAGGAGGAAGGGTAGTATAGATACCATTTTAATAGGTAATACTGGCAGTAGAATGTCTGGGCCTAATCGGGTAAAGAATGTGAGCGAAGCCAAACAGTAAAAATTAAGATGTTTGTACACCAATGCGAGAAGCCTGGGTAACAAAATGGAGGTACTAGAGTTACTGGTGCAGGAAGTGAAACCGGATATTATAGGGATACCAGAAACATGGTGGAATAGTAGTCATGACTGGAGTACAGGTATTGAAGGGTATGTTCTGTTTAGGAAAGACAGAAATAAAGGCAAAGGTGGTGGAGTAGCATTGTATATCAATGATGAGGTAGATTGTAAAGAAATAAAAAGGGATGGAATGGATAAGACAGTGTCTGTCTGGGCAAAAATCACACTGGGGAAGAAAGCTACTAAAGCCTCCCCTGCAATAGTGCTTGGGTGTGCTATAGACCACCAGGATCTGATTTGGATATGGATAGAGACCTTTTTAATGTTTTTAATGAAGTAAATACTAATGGGAATTGTGTGATCATGGGAGACTTTAACTTCCCAGATATAGACTGGAGGACAAGTGCTGGAAATAATCCTAGGGCTCAGATTTTCCTAGATGAGTTAGCTGATGGATCCCTTCACCAAGTAGTTGCTGAACCAACAAGAGGGAATGCCATTTTAGATTTGGTTTTGGTGAGTAGTGAGGACCTCATAGAAGAAATGGTTGTATGGGACAACCTTGGTTCAAGTGATCATGAACCAAGTTTAAACTAAATGGAAGGATAAACAAAAATAGATCTGTGACTAGGGTTTTTTATTTCAAAAAGGCTAACTTAAAAAAATTAAGGAAGTTAGTTAGGGAAGTGGATTGGACTGAAGAACTTGTGGATCTAAAGACAAAGGAGGTCTGGAATTACTTCAAGTCAAAGTTGCAGAAAGTATCAGAAGCCTGCATCCCAAGAAAGGGGAAAAAATTCATAGGCAGGAGTTGTAGACCAAGATGGATGAGCAAGCATCTCAGAGCGGTGATTAAGAAAAAGCAGAAAGCCTACAAGCAGTGGAAGATGGGAGTGATCAGCAAGGAAAGCTACCTTATTGAGGTCAGAACATGTAGGGATAAAGTGAGAAAGGCCAAAAGCCATGTAGAGTTGGACCTCGTAAAGGGAATTAAAACCAATAGTAAAAGGTTCTATAGCCATATAAATAAGAATAAAACCAAGAAAGAAGAAGTGGGACCGCTAAACACGGAGGATGGAGTGGAGGTTAAGGATAATCTAGGCATGGCTCAATATCTAAACAATACTTTGCCTCAGTCTTTAATGAGTCTAATGAGGAGTTTAGGGATAATGGTAGGATAAGAAATAGGAATGAGGATATGGAGGTAGATATTACCACATCCGAGGTAAAAGCCAAACTCGACCATCTTAGTGGAACTAAATCAGGGGGCCCAGATAATCTTCATCCAAGAATATTAAAGGAACTGGCACCTGAAATTGCAAGCCCATTAGCAAGAATTTTTAATGAATCTGTAAACTCAGGGGTTGTACCGTATGGCTGGAGAATTACTAACATAGTTCCTCTCTTTAAGAAAGGGGGAAAAAGTGATCCAGGCAACTACAAATTTTGGAAAAAAATTTGAAGGAGGAAGTAGTTAAGGACATTGAGGTCAATGGTAATTCGGACAAAATACAACATGGTTTTACAAAAGGTAGATCATGCCAAACCAATCTGATCTCCTTCTTTGAGAAGGTAACAGATTTTCTAGACAAAGGAAATGCAGTGGATCTAATTTACCTTGATTTCAGTAAGGCATTTTGATACAGTTCCACATGGGGAATTATTAGCTAAATTGGAAAAGATGGGGATCAATCAATATGAAAATTGAAAGGTGGATAAGGAACTGGTTAAAGGGGAGACTACAACCGGTCATACTGAAAAGTGAACTATAAGTCTGGAGGGAGGTTACTAGTGGAGTTCCTCAGGGATCAGTTTTGGGACCAATCTTATTTAATCTTTTTATTACTGACCTTGGCACAAAAAGTGTGAATGTGCTAATAAAGTTTGCGGATGACACAAAGCTGGGAGGTATTGCCAATACAGAGAAAGACCGAGATATCATACAGGAAGATCTGGATGACCTTGTAAACTGGAGTAATCATAATATGATGAAATTTAATAGTGAAAAGTGCAAGGTCATGCATTTAGGGATTAATAACAAGAATTATTGTTATAAGCAGGGGACGCATCAGTTGGAAGTAAGAGTAGGAGAAGGACCTTTGGCGTATTACTTAATCACAGGATGACTATGAGACACCAATGTGATATAGCCGTGAAAAAAGCTAATGCGGTCTTGGGATGCATCAGGTGAGGCATTTCCAGTAGAGATAAGGAGGTATTAGTACCGTTATCCAAGGCACTGGTGAGACCTCACCTGGAATATTGTGTGCAGATCTGGTCTCCCATGTTTAAAAAGGGTGAATTCAAACTGGAACAGGTACAGAGAAGGGCTACTAGGATGATCCGAGGAATGGAAAACCTGTCTTATGAAAGGAGACTCAAAGAGCTTGGCTTGTTTAGCCTAATCAAAAGAAGGCTGAGGGGAGATATGATTGCTCTCTATAAGTATATCAGAGGGATAAATACCAGGGAGGGAGAGGAATTATTTAAGTTCAGTACCAATGTGGACACAAGACCAAATGGATATAAAGTGGCCATGAGGAAGTTTAGACTTGAAATTAGACGAAGGTTTCTAACCATCAGAGGAGTGAAGTTCTGGAACAGCCTTCCAAGGGGAGCAGTGGGGGTAAAAGACATATCTGGCTTCAAGAGTAAGCTTGATAAGTTTATGGAGGGGATGGTATGACGGGATAGCCTAATTTTGGCAATTAATTGGTATTTGACTATTAGCGGTAAATATGCCAAATGGCCTGTGATGGGATGTTGGATGGGGTGGGATCTGAGTTACTACAGAGAATTCTTTCCTGGGTATCTGGCTGGTGAGTCTTGCACACATGCTCAGGGGTTAGTAGATCTCCATATTTGGAGTCGGGAAGGAATTTTACTCCAGGGCAGATTGGCAGAGGCCCTAGCGGGGTTTTGCCTTCCTCTGCAGTATGGGGCCCGGGCCACTTGCTAGAAGATTCTCTGCACCCTGAAGTCTTTAAACCATGATTTGAGGACTTCAATGGCTCAGACATAGGTTTGATACAGGAGTGGGTGGGTGAGATTCTGTGGCCTGTGTTGTGCAGGAGGTCAGACTAGATGATCATAATGGTCCCTTCTGACCTTAAAGTCTATGATTCTATAGGGAAACCAAGCTTAGCCTAGTCCCCTTAGAACTTAAAAAGTTTTAAGAAAAACAAGTACAAGCTCTCTAACAAGGCCCTCTTTTATGGGGTACAGGTGTCTGAACCCTCCTTCTGTGCCCAAACTTCAGTCCTCACCAACAAAAATGTTAGGGTACACTAACTCCATAGGCTGGTATGTTTGTGCATATTGATGACATGTACATACAGATTCGATCATACACACATGTTATTTTTATTCTCCCGGTTATTTCGGTTCTTTCCTTGTGGAGTACCTGTTAAGTTAACCAGCAATACTTTCTTGTTTATAAAGTAAACAAGGTTTTCAAAATGTTTAAGAAGCTTCATTTAAAATTAATTAAAATGCTGATCTTACGCTGCCGGCCTGCTCAGCTCGCTGTTGGCCTGGGGTTCCGTTCACCTAGGCAGGCAGCGGGCTGAGCGGGGCCTGTGGCCGGGACCCTGGCTGGCAAGGGGCGAGCAGCCAGAACCCCAGGCTGGCAGCAGGCTGAGCAGGGCTAGCGGCCAGGACACCAGCTGGCAAGGGGCCGGGACCCTAGACCAGCAGCGGGCTGAGTGGGGCCGATACCCCAGACCGGCAGCGGGCTGAGCAGCTCACGGCAGGGAGCTGGAGGGATACACCCCGATTCCACCCCCCTTCCCCAAGGCCCCGCTCCTGCCTCTTCTCCACCTCCTTCCCAGTCTGAGCAGCGAGGGCGCTGGGGCTCCTCTTCTCCCCTCCCTCGCAAGGGCCATCGGCAGCAGGGAGGGAGAGGAGGCGGGGCACGGCGCAGCTCGCTGGGGGAAGCTTGGCTGCCGGCGGAGCCTGCCCTACAGCAGCAGCCGGCAGGACCAAGCTTGTTTCTGCTCCCTGCCCCCGCCAGAGAGAGCGGCCGCAGTGTGTCATTAAAAATTGGCTCGCGTGCCATCTTTGGCATGCGTGCCATAGGTTGCCAACCCCTGGAATAGAACATGAGCGTAACCATAAGCTCTAAAGAGCAGAAACTTTTAACAATACTTTCTGTCACATGTGTGTACAGCCTTCACTCCATTTGGCTTGGGTTATTGTTCTCCAGCATCCAACTGGACATTATATCACGTCAGGCTTAATACATGACCTGTGCTGATGTTAGCTCTACCTCAGCGAAATTTATCTTTGCTTTATCTGTGGGAAAATATTGTTGCCGTAAAAGAAGCAGTTATAGTCTCCAGGAGATGCACTCCTTTATAATTTACAGTATAGTATTTTCAGCATAAGGCCATAAATATGCAGTATCCTACAACCTAATTTTAAATGACAAACAAGCCTTTAGCTAGATGCCCATGGGCTTTTAGTAACACTTGAAACTTACTTTAGACCATCTTTTCCAAGGTTTTATGGCCTAAGCAGTTTAATTTACATACAAAAGTACAAAGTGGAAGACGGTTCTCTCTTGGAACAAACGTAGCACTTTTAGCTGGATACATTAGGATAAATTGCAAGTGCTTAGAATGAAGAAGTAAGATGCATAAGTGAGTCAATGTTTATTAAACACTGTTGCTTGGTATTAGTTTAGCTCCCTTAGAAGTCGGAGAGTTCCCATTTTCATCTTTTAAGGCACTAAAGAAGATTGCAGTAAAGGTGATGTCACCGTCCTGAGCTCCCCCTTCTGGATGCTCAGTACACAGCCATGTCTGGACCCCCAGGCTGGATTTGTGGGCTTCTAATCCCTGCATGGCTCTGGCCTCTAGGGCACAGTTTCCAGGTACTGACACTCTGCCTGGGGCCACTTCTAATGAATGGGACTGTGCAATCCTACTGCCTTGGGCCCCCAGGACCAGTGCTGACCCTCCTAAGGCCACCCAGGCACTCAAACACATCCTCCCTGCAGCTCAGGGGTATTCGGTTTATAGTTTAACCCTTTAGGGATATATGACAGAAATAAGACACAGCCTTTGCACAGGGATTTCTAAACCAGTCCTTTTACTCATAGATAAAGCGCAGGAGAACCATCTATCTAGGCAAAAAAAGAAACATGTGTATGCAATTGCTCATAGACTCATAGACTTAAGGTCAGAAGAGACCATTATGATCATCTAGCCTGACCTCCTGCACAATGAAGGCCACAGACTCTCACCCACCCACTCCTGTAACAAACCCTTAACCTATGTCTGAGTTACTGAAGTCCTCAAATAGTGGTTTAAAGACTTCAGTTCCCTCCCTTAAAGCCCTAACCACTCTTGAGCATTCTTGCTCAGTGTCTGCAGGCATCCCATTGCCCTGCCTCAGTCTTCTCTTTCTGACCATGGGGTTTCCTCGATACAAGAGAAGCAAAAACCCTGTATTTATACTTGTGGGCTGATCTCTCCAAGAGCTGATATTCACACTTTTTAATGTATCCTTAAAGATTATGCTTTCAATGTTCTGTATCATTTTGCAGAAAAGACCCTGTCATTTACACCAGTGAGCCAGGTAGAAACCTTGCTAGCAGCACAAAATGAGCCACAGCATTTAAAAGGAATTATTTGAGCTACCCTCTAATCAGAAGGCTACCTTGATCTACCTCTAATTTAGGGGGTTGGACTAGATGACCTCCTGAGGTCCCTTCCAACCCTGATATTCTATGATTCAGGAATACAGAGCCATTGCTACACCTGCAAAGAACCACCTATGAAAGTGGTACTCTAGGTGTTAAAGATGACAAGCCAAGTGTTCAAGATGAATAACTTTAGGCTGAGATTTTCAAAACTAGCTAAGGGGTTTGTACACTCCAATTTCTATTAAAATTAATGGGAATGGGGCATCTAAATCTTCCATGCAGATTTGAAAATCCCAGCCTGACTATTCAACATATGTGGTGGCTTTCAGACAACAGAGTTGCATCACTATCAATGCTTCATCAACCAGCTGACTTCTCATGTCTTTCTTAAGATAGATCTGGGCCCACTTAGGAAATGCATGGTTGTCAGTAAATGTGCTCCACCAAATGGCCTAAAGAACTTCAGGCTAGTAACAAGGATAGAAACCAGATCTTCACAGCATGTAAGCTAATGGAGGCTCACCACTGCCATGTAAGCTAATGGAGGATCCCCACTAACTGAAGTATAGGGGATGTGACACACAGGTGAGTGTATTAAGTCTATCTAGGAGTGGTTAGTGTTGCTCACATTCAGACCAGCCACTTTATTATTACAACACGATTAAGTTACAGTCACTCCCAATGCCACATAGTCTCAATGACTCTGGAAAGAACAACCCTAGCAGTTCCATTATCATCAGGACACTTTTGATACTAACAAATGGCATGCAGAGCTTTAAAGGTGATGTAAGAAGAAAGTGTTGGGACAGAGTGGGATTTTCCACCAATCTTACCTGTATTTTTTATTCCATTTTTTAAAAAGATTCAGAAGCAATTTGTGCTCGGAGCCTCCTGTTCTTTTTTTATTTGTATTTTCATTTGTTAACATTTGAGTTTGGATTGTTCAAGAAAAACTAACTGAAAGCCACGTCAGTGTCAGAAGGTTTTACAAGTCAAGCCTGGAAAATTCTATTGGCCCATTAATAAATATCAAGGACATTTTTCCAGAGCTCTATCAAATGCTAAATACTCCCATTAGCTGCAAAGTGTATTATTATTTCCCAGTCAGAAGCATGCTAACCTTTTACATTTAAGGGAACAATAATAAATCCATCCTCTTCTAACATAGATTATCAGTTCGTGATGATACTTTAATAAATAACAATGAGGTCTTTATTCAGCAGCACATAAAACATAACTAGAATTTTGTTCAATGGCTCATAACAGTAATTCCTTATTTTGCCTTTTTTCAGATAATTCCCTGACCTGTTGTCACCAGTATCCATATGACACTTATCTGTAATCCTTAAGGGTGAGATTTATCGTCATAGCTTTGATGTACAAAGGCTCCGAAAGCTCTTTCCTGCTGGGCGGCATTTTCCCTTTCCAGCTTGCAATTTCTGAAGGATTTCTTTTCTTTCTTTCTTTTTCCCCACCCCCGGATGAGGTTAAATCAAAGAAATTGGACTATATACACAACCATTTACCAGTAGCTCTGCCTATCTGGGGGAGTATGGACAAGGCTACTTGAGACAGCAGTAAGAGAGTTAGTCAGAAGGAAAGGGCCATCTCTGTGTTCATTTTTAAAGTGCCTTGCCTGAGCTGCTGGGTTGTGAGCTCTCAGCGTGCCGTGAGCTAACTAACTCCTGTTCTTCGAATGAGGGATGACTACAGGATCTCAGACACCACCATCAGATAACTGTTGGCACATTGCTGACTTTTAAATAGCAACCTCTGTATCACCAAACTGGATGTCTTTTCTAGAGTGACATCTCCACCGGCCAGTGCTTCAAATGATTTCACCATGACAATATCTATAAAGAATTTCCTAGCTGAAAGTCATTCTTGGAAGTACTCCCCTCCTCAGCCAATGCTTTTTGGAATAAGAAAGTGGCAGCTGGAGGTCAGTAACACATTCTGGCCCACGTGAAATGATTTGGTGATCACAGTTCATCTAGAGCATGGTCCAAAGTCCAAGTAGGCCACTGGAAAAAGTCCCATTGAACTTGCTGTGCTTTGGAAATGTAATGCTGACCTATATAGACAGGCATCCACACCAGGAAAACTGCTACCAATGAGTGTCACAAGAGTTGGCAGTCTCAACAGAGAGGACAAGAACTGAATGGAGAGTGGACTGATCTCTTAGCATTGGAAATGATCCCTCTTGTTCTAGAAGAGTTGAAACCTATTAGGGAGAGCATGAAGGAACATTTAGTACCACTGCCTGTGTAACACCGAGAGATCTTGGTTGTCGGCAGGTAGGATCGAACCTGGGATCTCTAAAGCTTTGTGCATGAGCCTCTACTGCATGAGCTAAAAGCCACATGGCCCTTAGCTAAGGCTGTAGCAGACTCATTAATCTCTCTTTCTCAGTGGTCTTGGTGCCACTAGATGGGACAGAGCATCACACCCAGAAGGTGTGCAGGTTACATACTTCCCCTAGCTGAGGAAGTGAGTCCCGAGCTTCGGAGGCTTCCCAGTTGAAATCCTGGACGAGCCCCCACTTGTAACGCTGACAGACCGCAGGCGTCGGCGGGCAGGATCACACTTGAGACCTCTGAAGCTTAGTGCATGAGCTGCTACTGCATGAGATAAAAGCCATATGGCCCTTAGCTAAGGCTGTAGAGCAGATTAATTAATCTCTCTCTAAATGGTCTCAGTGGCACTAGATAGGACAGAGCACAACACCCAGGAGGTGTGTGGGATACACCTGTCCTATTCCTGCACCAGGGATAAATATAGTACTCAGGTCACTAGGTTTGCTAATCCAGTAGCAATTTCACATTAGGAAAGAGAAATGCATTGGCATTAGATCAGTTTTGGGGTGTTTCTGTGTGCGACTCTCTATCAACCAACGTGAGACATGGTCTCCAGTGCTGCAACATGAGGCCACATATGACATGCCAGTGCCCACTACTTACTTCTGGGGATTGCCAATCGGACTCCAGTACGTGCTATAGTGTGCAGAGGATACAAGGGAAACAAAATAAGTAGAAAGGGCACGTGAAGGGGTGTTTTAAAAATTACTGTACTTGTGTTATCTGATTGCTGAATTCTTCTGGCCTCTCTGCAGCTGTAGTTCTGTGTAAAGGCAGCTAGCTAAACTGCAGTGCTAGGACTAAAAGTTTAACCATAATAGCCCAGAAATCTATTTATTTCCATCTGCTAATGTATACAATGTTTTGCTATTCATATATTTGCATAATACAAAGTATATTAGAAGACGGAAGCAACTCTCAGCAGAATCCAGATGCACATTTGCTCTTCAAGGGACAGATTCTGAGCTCCTGCCTTAGGACCCAATCCACTGCCCCAGAAGCCAATGAAAAGACTCCCCTTCATTTTAATGGGGTTTGAACCAGGCCCATAGTTTTTATGCAATCCTTATGCAAGTACAATTCCCATCATTCACAATTTGACAACTCTCCTTCAACAATCCCCAGTTTTCTACAGGGCATTAAAATACCTCAATCCTCTGCAATTGTTGAGAGTTGATGTAAATGGTTGCACACAACAAGCCATCTGCAGTACACAAAAGCAAGTTTTATTTGTCCTACAACACACGGCAACTATGCTACATATTCTTGAATGCCAACCTATTTACATTTATACAAATACGGAACTCTTCTGTAACAGCAGCCAATTCATATTTCATTCTGCCTTTTTAGACTTTATCCATGAGAAAATATTGAAATGTTACAGCAACGTGGACCGCCATTGCTACTGATCTGTCTCTCTAGTGCCCGTCACCATGGTATCTGAGCACTAATGGGCAAGTGACTATATACGGAGGCTTTCTTGTCTGGAGGTATCTTTTCATATTTAATGATTTATCCCCGAGGAATAAGGGGAAATACAAACATTTGTTTTCTGGCTTGGTCAAAGTAAATCCAAGAAGCCTGATGTCAAGATAAACTGTATAACCAATCAGATGGTGCTGACAGCTGATATTTCACCACTGGAGTCACAGATTTGTCCCAGATAAAAGTGATAGAAAAACTGTCTCACAATGAGAGCAATAAAAAAGCCATCAGGCTGCTAGACAGTCACAGTTGCTGTTTTCTTTGCTTGCTCCTTCAGCACCTGGGTGATCTGGGAAATATTTACCCTTGGTGGACAGTGTATTCTGAACCCTCACAAACACAAAGTGCTCGAGGACTCTTCGGATAGGAAGGTATAGAAAGAATAGCCAAGTCCTGAAGGGCGTATATTTGTTCAGTTCTGAGGCAGCGTAGTCTTGGGGATGTGAGATGACAGTGTCAGGGAGCCAGCTGCAGCAGGGTCTCCTAGCAACACACTGGGCCCAGCTGACCCTTGCAGGAGCGGCCTGATCAACTGCGCTTCCTGACTGGGCGCAGCTAGGAGAGGACCCAGCAAAGCAGCAGCCGGCGCTTGCTGGCTGCTCAGTGTGTGTATGTGATCCTGCTCCCGGTGCCTGATTCTGTTCCCATTGCTACTGCGCCCACCTCGCTTCCTGCCCTTCCCTGTCCTCGACACCCCTGGCTCTGAGCCCTCTCTCCGCTCCCCGACCACGTCTCTGGCTCACTCATTGGCTCAGCATTTGGCTTCTGATCCATGGCTCTGACCTCGACACTGCTCTGACCTATGCCCCTCGGTGTTCCTTGGCCTTGATTCTTGGCTCCAGCTTGGCTCTGCTCTAACCCCCAGACCTGGTCACTCCCTGGCTCTGACCATTAGGTCCAAGTGCCCATGTCTCGGTTGTGATCCAGACGGGGAGTGACAGTCGGGAGACTTAGGCAATGTCTCCACTGCCCTGCAATTCAGCCTATGGGGGTGTGACAAGCAGTTCGCACCAAAGCGCTGTGCTGTAACTCCCCAGTGTGGACGCTGCAGGTGAACTAAAAGGTTCCTAGTACCCACTGTCATAATCCTACTTGAAGAAGACTAAGTGAATGCTAACTAAGGACCATTTTGTTTGTGCCTGCCGCATCCGTATAGGAGACTTACAGTGCGGCACTCTGGCGTGCGCTGCTACTCACACCCCCGTAGTTTGAATTGTGGGACAGTGTAGACAAGCCCTTAGGTTCCATTGCCAGGTCTGCCACTGATAGGTTGTGTGACATTGGCCAAGAGACTTTATCCCTCTGTTTCTCCTCCCACCCTTCAGTTTTTCTCATTAGGTTGTAAACTCATCTGGGCAAGGATTTTCTCTCACTGTGTATTTGTACAGGGCCTAGCACAATATGCCCCCAATCTTGATTAGACCTGTAGACACCACAATGATATAACTACTACTACTACTACTAACAAAGATCTAATAATTAAGTGCCAGTTCTGCCATATCTACTCACCCTCTCTTCAAGCAGTCTCATTGTTGTATCTACTCACCCTCTCTTCAAGCAATCTCATTGTTGTATCTCCCAAACCAGTAGAACCTCTGAAAATGGCAGAACCCTCCTCTATATATGTAAAGACTGTAATAATTCAATTTATTTTTAATTAGGGCTAAGACTGACAAATCACAAGTAAGGAGGTTCCGTGTTGCAACTGAAACTCTATTTTTATCCTATCCTACTGTAGATAAATATTATAGTCCTTGTAATAGGTTTGTTTGATATGTTTTCTGTGCATGGGCTGTTCAGAGCCACAATAACATCCTTGGACTCATTAGAATTTACCTGGCAATTGTGTTATTCTTAATAGAGCTCCATATCACCAGGAGAAAGGATTCTGGAACTATTTACAAATGTAATATGATTTTCATGTTACAAGCTGCATTTTGTGTTCCGTTAATATGAGTTCATAGAACCGACACAATGAGATGATACCAAGCCATTAGACCTAGACGGTGGATGCAGTTATATGCAGTGAGTCAGAGAGTGGGGCGTTAAGTGCATCAAAATGTTGTGTCATTGTTAGGAGATTAAGAAAAGCCACAAATGTAGGGGCTAGCACAAAGTAGACGTCTGGGATCCAGAGGAGAGATCTGAAGTTGTCAGGGAACATAGGAAAAAAAGATACAGGAAACTGGAGAAGTTTGAAGTTGTGAGAAAAGAAAAGACCTCAGGCAGAAAAAGAGAGAGGGCACAGAAGGACATTGAGTGTGAAATTTACCCCTGAGCAAAAGGCCAGCACAGTGCCTATGGACCACTCAAGTCTCATGTAAACCCTATTTTGAGATCTTAGCTCATCTAATTCCTCAAGCCCATGGGTCTTCAACCTGGGAATCACAACCAGGTTTCAAGGGTTCACAACCACGCTCTGTCTGTTTATGGCTGGATTGGAGATGGATCTTGAAACACATTTTAGTTGTAACATGAGGTCACAGTATGGGGCCCCTTTGTGGGCCATCATTACTTCCTTATCTTCCCCCAGTTTGCACACACCGGTTGAGTTTTTGCTCCCCTTGCTAATGACAATATTCAGCCTCCCAAAATTCCCAGGAGAGGAAGAAGGTGGAGGAGATCCAGAATCACATGAAACAAATCAGTTAAAACCTTTGCACTATTTTTTCATGAAAACCTTTTGCCCTGCTCTGGCGCTGTGGGCTTGACTCATTACTGTGTTGCTCCAGTAACACCACACCTTGTGTAGCCTATTACACCAGTGCAGGGGGGGTCACACTACCATCCCGACATGGTTTCATTCCACTTTCACTTAACACTGCTGTGAAAGGCTACACGAAGTATCAGGCAACGGCAAACTGGGGGCCCGCTCTTCAATTCCCGCAGCCAGGAATTATTGTTATTTGTCCATCTGAGTCATGAACTTTTTATTAAAAAACTTGAATTTTGTCTATTGTTTTACCACTGGCTGGTATTTTCCACAGTATGGAAAACAAATGTATAGAGACATAAATCTAAGCAAGCATCCAGTTGTTTAAAACAGCTATCTCAGCCGGCATCAGAAAATGAACAGAGCCTTATTGTACTGAACAATCTTCCTCATCTCTGCTGTACCACAGGGCCCTCTGCTGTGCAGTACATGTTAAACATAAATATTACAGGTTAGTAGAATTATAGGCTCGTTAGCTCTACCAGTCTAACATGTATGATGGACCCATTAGGTTCATACTACTGTACATTGGAATTTAAAACACTGGTTTAGTAGCAAATCACAGTCACCTTATACTTTTCATTCACTGTAGTACCCTAATAAGATCGGAAAGATCATATGAGCTTTTCAGGCTACAAAGCCATCTGAGTCAATTTCAGCCTGATTCTGTTTCATCAACTAGGCTCAGAAAACCCTTGAAGCAGAGACAATAGCCCTGTCCCCGGGTCTGGGCCCTTTTACCTTCTGTTTCTCTGTTTAAATGAAATCTGCCTCTTTTGTCTTTCAGCAAGACCACATGGCCTTGTAACTGTGAGCCTTCTCACCACCTTGCAGCAATGGAATGTGTCTTCCTAGCACTGGAAGATTTCTTTATATTATCTAAGGCAAATGTTGGCTTATGAAATTTGAAGAAGTGAATCTGTGGCCTTGGACATATGATCAAATGATAGGCATAAGAAAAGCACAGTAAATAACTCTCATAGTCATATGGAACCTCTCTCCCATCAGTGACCAGTATGAATCCAGTTCAAGTTGGTATTGACAAGCTCGGGATAAGAAAACACATTTTGAACCCACTTAATCATTGTGACTTGGAAATCAGAAATGGAACTAGACCCAGGCAAAAAAATCACAGACAATGACATATTCAATTAATTTAGTCTCTTTATCTGTGGCTTGCCCGTGAACTGCTTTCAATGGTCATATTATCACATTCTACTGGTCAGAGCAGAGGACTCCTTTGACCTGTTCCCAGTTCCTCTACTTACTTTGATCAAGTCTCTTTGAGTATGTCTATACTGCAGTTATACACCTGTTGCTGGCCTGTGCCAGGTGACTCAGTCTCCAAAAGCTGCGAGGCTGTTTAATTACAGCAAAGACTTCCAGGATCGGGCTGCAACCCAAGTTCTGGGACAGGGTCCTCCAGACCAAGTCCAAATGTCTACACCGCAATTGAACAACCCCTTAACCTGAGCCTGGCAAGCCCAAATCAGGCCTGGGTTCTTAATTGTAGTGTAGACATACCCTCTGAAATCTTAAAAGGGTCCAAGCACCTCAGCTAAGCCAAGGCATCCACAACTCCACAGACTTCAATGGGTTTTCCATATATATAAGGATATATTCAATGGGTAAAGTCCTGAGAAAATTCCTCTTCTGGAGCTGAATTCAGTGAGAGCTGTGGGCGCTCAGTGGGTGATCAGTCCCTTATCTCTCTGTCATTTTTTTCCCAAAATGAGTGTACTGATACTAACCTAACATCTCACTTGGGCTGATTCCGAGCCCACTGAAATCAATGGCAAGGCTTTCATTGACTTCGCTGGTTATTGGATCAAGTTCTCAGAGAGGGAAAGAGTTGGTGTTCAGATAGCTTGGCAACAAGCACCCTAGGAATATCATGACAGAAACAGCATTAGAAGATATATTTTGATCAAGTACTGTTTTGCTTATCTTGCATGATATTTAAAATAAGTTGACGGGTCTGAAATTCAGGTTCCCCAGGCTGTCAATTAATGCCACTGTTGCAGACTGAATTAGTTTCTTCCCATTATTCAAACTTCTTGCAATCAACTGAGAAAGTTTTTTTGTCCATTCTGATTCTTCATCATCTATTAGACCTTCTACTCCTGGGGCTCTTCCTCTTCTCATGGCTTTTTCCCCCCCAATTTTAAATATCTTCTACCTAGAAGCTCATTTCCAAACAGAAAGCCTCACTTATGGTAATACTCTTCCATCCTCTTTACCATACCTAGAACCAATTAAATGCCTGACCTAGGAGAAAGTATTTAACTACCATGGAGTCTGAATAACTTCTTAATCCAAAATACCATTCAGATTCCTAGCAATTGCAAAAGGTCCTAGGCACCACTTAAATAAGAGATCCTGGTCCCACCAAAGTCAAGGAGAGTTTGAGTGTGAGATGTTAGTGTTACATGGGATTTTGACTGGACCCTCTGCGTTGAGATCAATTTCACCCGGAGATAATTGGCACTACAATGCTTTAGACATTGTGTCTTGGCAAAGGCATAGAATAGCACTGCCAGACAGGAAGACCGGATTTCAGATGGTAACTAGGGTTTCGGATTCGCAGATCCTGGAATACAACGTTGCACATATGAATAAGATGATGCAGTTGATCTTTGTGGACAATAAGCTTGTATTAGCATTATTATAATGATAGTTTCTTCTGCTGGGAGATCAGTATTGTGAGAGAGATAGAGATGAACTCTGATTACTCTTGAGTTTCTTTAAAGGCGCACATGGGGAAGTGAACACAGGAAGAGTCTGACTCCTTATCATCCTACACAAAGATTGAATTAATAATGCTTATTTTACTTCCTCTCGCTTGGGTATTTTATGGTGTTGGATACCGTAACATTAAACAGTTATTTAAAAGATCAAGTGATATAATGATAGCCTAAACGCTGGATTTTTTTTCCTCCTCTCTTTTATTGCTACCATATGCATTCCGTTTATCCACTGAAATTCAGTTTTTCAATTCCTGGTACTTCAGATTCAATCTGCATTATGAAGCAAAAGTTGTACTCAGTTGGCTGATTAAACTGTGATCTCCAAATAACTGATATGCAGCATTTTTAACTGATTCCTTATTTGGTGCTTTTGAGCAAAGTGGACAAAGTCTCAAGATAATCATGATCCCCTCCCCGCTGTTCCCCTATCTAAGGTACTTATCTGGCCCCCATTTAGGTAATATCTGAGCACCTCACAATCTTTTAATGTGTTTATTCTCACAACACCACTGCAAGATAGAAAAATGCTATTATTCCCATTTTACAGATGGGAAACCAAGCCCCAGAAAGACTAAGTGATTTGCCCAAGATCACAGAGGAAATCAGTGGTGGAGCAGGGAACCAAACCAAGGTTTCCAGAGTTTCAACCTGGACCATCCTTCCTCCCAAAGAAGGTCATTTGGCCTTATAACTACTATTTTTTCATCCCAACTCATCTGGCCTCCCTACCTCAAGTCTAGCAGAACCTACGTACCCTGAGCATGGTAAAGAGAGCAATAACTTGTGAAGAGGACAACAGTCCATTGTCTGGTTTCCCATCCCAAGAGCACACAGAAGAAATGGTAAAATTCACAAGGATGTGCTATATACCGAACAATCGGGAAGTAGAAAGTGGCAACTTTTGTGCCTTCCATGCCCAGATCCTGCAAGATGCTGAGCACCCCTGGAAACCAATGGAAGTTTTGTTATTGATCTCAGGGGGAACAGGATTGGGGCCACTGGCCATTGGGGCTCTTACATTTCCTTAAAAGCAAGCGCATCACCTTGTAGAACTGAGAAGGACAGAAACTTGCACAAAAAATAAATATTTTATATATCATGCATTTCACACATTGGATAATCACCATGTAACTTATCATTCTGCATTTAGGAAAGAAACACAGTTTGTATTTCAAGCATGAGTGTTGACAGAATGTTTTTCAAAGTATAACACTCCATTTTTAGCAGTGAATCATAGAAAAGTTTCATTAAATTATTGTAGTTTTGATTGCAAGCTCTATATATTTGCATAGCACCTAGTGCCCTAAGACCTCTGGGCCCCTGTTACTGCAATAGACATATTCCATAATAATAGATGACTATGCCATCTATTGGCTTTACAATAAATTCAGTGTATTCAGTAAGCACTGTAACAAAAGTAGGTAACAAAGTGGCAAAAGCTCTCACAGGTTTCATAGTCTTAAAAACAGCTGTAGCAACTGGGTTTGCATTAATGCAGTTGGTTAGTGATTTGATTAAAAGTTATATTTGTAATTTAGATAAACTATTGAAAGGCCAGGGAATTATTTTTTTTTCTTGCTTATTTTTAATGAAACTTTTTCTGGAGTCCCTCTAACCCAGTATGTTGTCTTGGTTCCAAAGGGAGGTGCAAGAAACACTGCAGTTCGCTAATCTGCCAATAGGGAACATTTCTTCCTAACTTTCATTAATTAAAGGTATCAGAGAGGTAGCCGTGTTAGTCTGGTTCTGTAGAAGCAGCAAAGAATCCTGTGGCACCTTATAGACTAACAGATGTTTTGCAGCATGAGCTTTCGTGGGTGAATACCCACTTCATTAATTAAAGGGTGGCTTCTATCCTGAAGCATGAGGGTTTATATCCCTTCCAAAACTCTTGGATTTATTTATTTAAACCTTGCTATTGTAAATGTGAATGTTCTCATGAGCCATATACATTTCCAGTTCCTTTTCTAACTCTGCTAATCTTGTGCCCTCAATGATCTCTTGTGTCAATGAGTTCCACAAGTCAATTGTGTTCTGTGTGTGAAAGAGGGAGAGAGAATGAAGGTATTTCCTTGTTCAGTTTTAAATGTGCTGCCGTTCAATTATATTCAATGTCCCTTGTTCTCATATCATGAAAGAGCATAGCCTAGTGGAGAGAGAGCACTGGACTGGGACTCAGAAGACATGGTGTAACAGGGTGCTAGCTAGGAGATCCAACCCAGGCCCCTGTTAGCCCCGCTCCACTTAAAAGGGGGATTAGTTAGGACTGGCAGGGGAGGCCATGCCCTAATCACCTGAGGGGATGCACCTGCGGGCCTGAGTGGCCAGCCTGCTATATAAAGCTGGCTGGGAGGAAGCAGAGGGGTGGAGACAGGAAAGGGAGGAGCAAGGAGCTCTAGATTCCTGCTGGGAGGAGAAGCTAGCAGTTTCTCAGGGTGCTGGTCTGTAAGATATGTAAATAGTAGGTGGTGGTGGGGATAGGCACCAACAATAAAAGAGAACTGGTGCATGTACTTTGGAGCGGTCTCCGACTGAGTTTGTGGAGGGGCTGGGAGATGGCACCGCTACACATGGGCTCTAATCCCATTCTGTTGCAGGACTGCTGGGTAACTTGGGCAAGTTTCTTGCTCTCTCAGTGCCTCAGTTTCCCTATGTTTGAGATAGTGATATTGATCTTCTTTGTAAAGTGCTCTGAGATCTATGGATGACAAAGCACTATGTATGCATTTGGTATTATTAGAAGTGCCTGATTTACCTGTGTTATACCATTCATTAATTACACCTCTTGATCACAACAATCCTAGTTTGTCTGGGTTTTCTATGGCTACTTCCTGTGGCTATGTGAACACAAACCATTCAGTAAATTCTTCACCTTCATACTCAGCTTCCATGTGTTATTTGCACATGGCTGAGGGCAGAGCACGGGCACATTTTTATCAGTTCCTTAGGCAGCTTCTACTGTGTGAATAGGAGGGGGAAAAAAGAAAATCCATCCCCAACATCACGCCGAAGCACTAAGTCAGCCTGTGAACATAATGAGGAAAAGGATATTTGAGATGGTAGCGAGGTCGGGGAGGATCAAAGTTCCCACATGAGGACTTCTCCTTTATGCTGCTTTCAATGTTATCAGACTGAAATGGCTTCAGATACAGTTGGTCTGTTCTGACATCAATTGTGTGAGCTGTCATTCAGCGGAGTAATGCTCCTGGGGCAATGACACCATGGTCCAGGTGATTTCAATGGAAGTTAGAAGCCTGACTACCTTTGAGGATCTAGGCCTGTGTCCCACGTCGTTACTGTGCAAAATGCCCTGCTGCACCTGCCTCTACTACTGAGGCTTATCCAGGACCAGTCTGGGGTTAAACAATCCGGCTTGTTTGGCAGGTGGGCCTTGTTAAGTTGCCAATTAGATATTATTTAATTTGCTGAGGGGGTGTGGCCTTGGAAACACAGCCCTGGTCTACACTAGGGTGGGGGGATCGATCTAAGTTACGCAACTTCAGCTACATGAATAACGTAGCTGAAGTCGACATACTTAGATCAACTTACTGTGGTGTCTTCACCCCAGTGAGTCGTCTGCTGCCGCTCCCCCGTCGACTCTGCCTGCTCCTCTCGCGGCTCTGGAGTACAGGAGTCGATGGGTCGATTTACCGCGTCTAGTCTAGACGCGATAAATCAATCCCCGCTGAATCGATCGCTGCCCGCCAATCCGGTGGGTAGTGTAGACATACCCTGACAGAGATTAACCAGGGATCTACAGAGCTGGGAGAGGTGAGCCTGCTGTGCTTTGGGCTTTGTTATGTTTCTTTTCTTATAACTGCTGCTAGAAAAGACTGTCAAGGAAGTATTTGGCCCTGACAGCCAAGGTAGAAGAGGTTGGTGTGGGGGGAGCTTATGCCTTATTCTATTGAGATACTGAGATTACTAAATAAAACTCATTGCTTCAGGAAATAGAAAGACTTTCTCTTTTAACCACAGACTTGGGTGTTTCTTTACTAACAGGGAAGCATGGCAAGGGTTACAGGCTTGCTTGCTATTTCCTCTTGTTTTCTAAGAACATTATGGGATATGTGTCCATTTCTTCAGAGTTTGTTAGGTTAAATTCTCTGCTTTACAACCCAAGAAAGCCCATTGACTTCAAACAGGATATAAATCAAGGCACAACTTGGCTCTGTGTCTGTTTCTGATCCTCTTTGATGGTCTCTGATCTGCATCCTTTGCTGCTCAGCTGATTCTGTTGCACTTACTGAAAGCTCAGCATGGACAGTTAGCTCTCAGAAAAGCAATCATTTTTCCCCCTGGTGTCATTGCAAAGAAATTTCTTTTTCTTACAGTAGCAGATGGGAAGCCTCAACCCCAATGCAAAATTGGGGATGTACTTTTTGTGACCCAAGGTTCCAAAATCTGCAAGAACATGGAGCAGTTATTTCAAAAGAATAATGTGAATAATTCAGACTTCTCATTTGTTACTATACTGCATACAGTTGCTATTTAGAGTTTTGCAGTAGGAAATAGAACTCTGTTCTTTCTACTCTGAAATTACAGGTCCCTTCCCACTGAGCTAACAGAGAACCTCCATTAGCTTTTAGCACTGTAGGGATATACCTAGCTGAGCATTTCTGATTACTACCCAATGAGGGCAGTGCTACACATGCATACTAACCCAACCACTACAGTATATTAAAACACTCAGGGGAGGCATTTACACTGGTATCGTCAGGACTAATGATGTATCAACTCAATGTCATATCTTCACACTTTACTCATACTAACATTATTGAAACTAGTTATGCTTTCTGTACATGTTTGCTCAGATTTGCTTAAGTAGATCATAGAACTATAAGACTGGAAGGGCCCTTGAGAGGTCATCTAGTCCAGTCCCCTGCACTCATGGCAGGACTAAATATTATCTAGACCATCCCTGACAGGTGTTTGTCTAACCTGTTCTTAAAAATCTCCAATAATGCAGATTCCACAACTTCCCTAGGCAATTTATTCCAGTGCTTAACTACCCTGACAGTTAGGAAGTTTTTCCTAATGTCCAACCTAAACCGCCCTTGCTGCAATTTAAGCTCATTGTTTCTTGTTCTATCCCTCAGAGTTAAGCAGAACATTTTTTCTCCTTCCTCCTTGTAACAACCTCAGTCTTCTTTTCTCCTCTCCAGACTAAACACATCCAATTTTTTCAAATTTTCTTGATGGGTCATGTTTTCTAGACCTTTAATAACTTCTGTCGCTCTTCTCTGGACTTTCTCCAGTTTGTCCACATCTTTCCTGAAATGTGGCTCCCAGAACTGGACGCAATACTCCAGTTGAGGCCTAATCAGCGTGGAGGAAAGTGGAAGAATTACTTCTCGTGTCTTGCTCACCACACTCCTGCTAATACAGCTCAGAATGTACAGTCAGGACAGGCTATGCCTGCTACTGTAATGAGAGTGCAGGCAGTCCTCGGACTTACGACACAACTGGTTCCTGAAAATCGCATCTTAAGTCGAAACGTAGTAACTCAGAACCGATTTTCCCATAAGAACCAATGTTATAACTGGGTGATTGGTTCCTCAACCAAGGCCCAATACACTATTTTCACCAAAATAACCCAGATTGTTGTATTCATCAATTGTACACAAGTAATATAGCTACATCAATGCTATATTTGTAAATAGCAATCATGTTGACATAAAAAAAATCACATAATAAGCTAAACATACATAAAGAAACATAGTACAGGCAGTCCTCAGACTTATGACCCAATTGTATCCTGGGCATTGCTGATCTTGTCATTTGATTTGTAGGTTAAGAAACCTACTGAAGGAATGAAGAAGGAGATGGGACACCTTCTTCTGAGCTCATGGGTGGGTCTAATTAGGTGAGGGATTCAGGGGTTTATGAGGTGATTTGGAAGGACTTAAAGAGAGTGTCCAAGGAAGTTTGGACAGATATTCTCCTCTTTTCCTTATAAATTTCTCTGTAGCAGCTGTACATGTTGTATATGTCCATATTCACAGATGCACTGCATTCAGTGTTGGGGTCATGTTCCTCAAACAGACATGGCAGCTTCCAAATGTTGAAGTGTCTCAGCCAACACTTTTGTTATCAAGACTTTGCTGTTCCAAATCAATGAGGTCCTGATAAGTTAATTCTTCAGAATGTGATGCCAGCAACTCATTAACATCCTTTGGTGTAATGTCTTTTCCCATTTCAGCAACAGTGCTGCTCACCTACTCAACAATGTCTGTAAAGCCTTGGAAGTCAGACACAAAATCAGGACACAATTTTCTCCAAACACCATTCAAATTTGATTGTTTGACTTCATTCCATGCCTCACCGATGCTCTTAACTGCATGGTAAATGTTGAAGTCCTTCCAGAATTCCTTCAGTGTTGGTCCACCTTCCTTCTCAGTTGCCCTGATGGCATGGGCAAATGTGCTCCTAAGACAGTAGGCCTTGAAGGATGCAGTTACTCTGTGGTCCATGGGTTGCAACAGTGAGGTGGTGTTGGAGAGCAGAAACACCACTTTGATATCAGGATGCATGTCATCAAGGATGGTTGGACAACCAGGAGCATTGTCGAGGGTTAACAACGCTTTAAATGTAAGACTGTTTTTGCTGCAATAATCCCTGACACTTGGCACAAACTATGATTAAACCAATCCTTGAAAATGTTCCTATTGACCCACACCTTATGATTGGATTTCCATATCACTGGGAGAAATGCCTTGGAATATCCCCTGAGAGCCCTGAGGTTTTCAGAAAGGTACACAAGCAAAGGTTTAAGTTTAAAGTCACCTGCAGCATTTGCATCGAGCAGAAGAGTGAGCCTATCTCTAGCAGCTTTGTACCCTGGCATGGATTTCTCCTCTTTGGCAATTTAGGTTCTCAGCGGCATTTTTTCCCCCAAAGAGCCCAGTTTCATCAACATTAAAAACTTGCTGAGCACAATCCCCACCCTCTTTAATGATCTCAGCCAATGTCTTGGGAAAAACACGAGCTGCCTCCTCATCAGCACTGGCAGCTTCACCTGAGACCTTGATGTTATGCATATTGGCCCTGGCTTTAAAAAGCGTAAACCACCCCCTACGTTCATTAAAAGGCTCAGCATTAGAACTCTCCCGCAGTGGTTTCTTTAGATCATCATAAAGACTCCTAGCCTTTTCCTGAATTATGCCTAAACTTACAGGAGCACGGCATTGATTTTGATCCTCCAGCCAAACAATTAACAGTTTGTCAACCTGAGCAATATGTCCAACATGCTGCTTAGTTATCACAGTTGCTTGCATAGGAGCTGAGCCCTTAACGTGTTCCTGAATTCGTACGTTGTCTTTCAGGATGGTCATGATAGTCGTTCGGGGGAAATCCGAAGCTTTACCAATTTCAGTTGGATTCTCACCTTTCTTGGACCTCTTAAATATTTCCATTTTTGTTTCCATAATAATTGTTCTATGTTTCTTAGAAGAAGTATCACTTGCACCAGATTTTCACTTTTCTGCCATTATTATGGGCAAAGAAACACTAACTTTTAAGAAAAAGTTTGGAAGCACAAAGAATCAACATGTAAAAATGGCATTGGAACAGCTACTGAATGTCTTGAGTCAGGGAGATCGGCGGCACAGAATGTCGATGCATGTATGAACTTGTTTGCTGGTGTGGCGTTGTGTCAGCTCAAGCATTGTAAAGTCGAAATTGGTGTCGGAAAGTTGAAATAGGGTGTCTATTTATAAACGGCATAATTGCCGCTTGTCATAATTCGAACGTCGTAAAGTTGAGGACTGCCTGTAGATGGTATTACCTGCGGTTCATCAAACGCACTGCCTTGTGGGTAGCCCGAGAGGACATATTCTAAGGGAGCAACCCCTGACAGAAAAGCCAAAGAGCTTGTGGGTGAATTTGGGAGAATGTAAGGCTATGAGAGTAAATTCAGACAGAAAATCCAGAGTGGAGCCGGGTAGTCAGGTACTAATATTTTAGTATCTTTCCAGCAGCTCCTCCAGCAAACCAGGTAACAGATGTATTGGTTCTTCCTCTCCTCTGGATTTTACTGGTGACACTGAGAGATGGAGGGGGGTCCTGATGCATGGGCAACTCAGGGCCTCCATATCATCTACCCAGGCTTGTGCCCTGGAGAGGTACTCCAGCTTTGCAAGGAATGGGCCTACCCTGTCCTTGGTCTTCCTCTTGCTTCTAATGTATTTGTAGAATGTTTCTTGTTACTCTTTATATCTCTAGCTAGTTTAATCTCATTTTTTGCTTTGGCCTTTCTAATTTTTTTCCTACTTTTTAATTTGACCTTCCTTCCACTTTTTATGGGACTCTTTTTTTTTTTTGAGTTTCAGATCATTGAAGAGCTCCTGGTTGGGATTTTCAAAGGAGCCTATAGGAGTTACACTCCTGGGGGCAGATTTTTAAAGGTATTTAGGTACCTAAAGATGCAGATAGGTGCCTAGTGTGATTTTTTTTTTCAAAACTGTCTACACACTTAACTCCTATTGACCTCAGGGGCATGTTCATGCATTTCTGAAACCCCCCTAGGTGATTAGATGCACCTTTCGGTGTCTAAATCCTTTTTAACATCTGGCCCTTAATTCCCTTAGGGTCATTTGAAAACACTCAGCCCAATTCTCCTATCATGTGGGAGGATAAGCATTCCTGCGATGGGTACTTTGTAGGAAGAAAGCTGTATTTCAAGTATAATTACAAATCTATCATGTGTCACCTTCTGTTTTTTGATAGAGAAGTATCTCCAGGAAGGAATAACTTCTAGTAGTTCATACTGTTGGCTAAATTACAATTTATTAACTAATACTACTAAGGTGCATGGGAGACAATTTATCACAGTTAATGGTAGCAGTGAAAACAGTTCCCAAAGCAATTTTTTAAATTTTATACTTCTATGAGGTTCTGTTTTGTTTTGCTGTTGCTGTCTTTCTTTTACATATAATGTGAAACAGGTTAGTATGTTGGTCTCATTAGTTTAGAGGACTGTTGACAAGCAGTAATTATACAAAGGAAGAATTTCCTGCATGATAAGCCAGATAATTAAAGCACCTCTGCTAATTGTATTGCATCCACGACTGACCAGTGCTGGAAAGAGATGGTATCTTCCATTCATTAGATGTGGATTAACTTTGTTATGACCAAATAATCCATCATGAACAGAGTGACATGAATAAATCATTTTGTGCCACACGGATGGGATTTGGTGCCCTCATACCACTCCTGAACAGCAGATGTAATTAAAAACAAAAAGAACAGACACACAACCTGCTTGTGTTCTGTTGTACCTTAGATTTTTCCCTGTGGAGTGATTCTTTTAGACATGATGGATGCACCAGGGGGCACTGTTTGCATTGAAAAGACAGGCAACTTTGATTTGGAGCCGTAGAACAGTGTGCAAGACTAACCTGAATGGGAGAAATTTGTCTTTCCTTCGTTCATAATGTCAAAACAAAGCTTTTTCAGGAAAGTTTTGTTTTGAGTTTCAGTCCACCTTAACAATCATGCAAGGGGTTTTAAGGAAGTGCTGGAAGACATTTTTCTTAATTGGTCACCTGGATTATGGCTGCCAGAAAATCCAGTAATAATATGGTTATACATATGTACAGCTCTCGCTTCACAGGCCAATAATTGGTATCACATGTTAAAATAATGGTCGAGCTCAGGCTAAAAGGCCAGAGGTTCACCTAGATTAGCTATTTATCCTGGGCACAGCACTTTGAAGTAGCTGTCACTTGTCAAAATGCAACTTTCAACAGATGCGCATAAGAATTTCAAAGGCTGAACTCCAGCAAATGAAGAATTGAAGTAACAAGGTATCAAACACCTTTGAAATGTATTAGCTCTGACACTCTATCTTAAGTTAATCACTCCATCTATATTAATAACATGTAATTCATATTGTGGACTATATTCAAAATAGAGAACTTTTCTTCTGTACACGCTCAATGTGTGTGAAAATAATAGGACTCCTTGCACCTTATGCATAAATGTAAAAGCGGGAATAAAAGGAGGTAGGATGATTTTTAGATTAGTTGTTCCAAATGTTATTTATTATTATTGACTTGCAGTGGAGTCCTGAGCTAATTAGGGTCTCTCTCGCTGCTACTCTAATTCATTGAGCACTCTACAGACTTCTAGAAAAGGACAGTTACTGCCCGTTACAGCTTAAAATCTTAGTTTAAAACAAGCTGTAACAGGTCTGCGGAGGAAGCCTGTTATTAAAGCTAGAAAAATACTGCAAACAATTTCATGCAAGTATTTGCTTACATTTCAAATTGAATTTCCTTGGGCCGTGTTCACACCTCCTTTTGTGTTTGCTTTCTTCAGATGACACGTTTTCATTAAATGTCCAGAGAAGGCCCCCTTCAGCCCCCCTTCAAGATGTCTCAATTTGGACACCCACAGATGGAGACACCCTGATTTTTCAGAGGGTGGATGCACAGGACAACTTGAAAATCAGACTCTTGGAACCTCAAGTTGGGTACCCAGCAGCTGCGGCACCCTACATCACGTAGTCACTTCTGAAAAATCTTGCTCAAAGCTCTCACTCTCAGGTATTGCACTAGAATTGGTACATTTACAGGAGAGAGTCAGAGGCTGCTCTAGCTATAGGCAAGGTAGGCAGCTGAGTAAGGTGGCCCATTTGGCCTGGCTGCCCCTCTGAGTACTTCCAAATTGTATTGTGTGCCATCTGTCTCCAATTTGCATGCACCAGGTCATGATGCCACTCACTCAAATTTGGCTTGGCCACACGCTGTAACGGAGGGATAGCCAGGCCAATTTGAGTGGCATCGGTGGTGGCATGCTGAAGCATTGCAGGTACTTCAGTAAAAGTATAAGGTTCTTGACACTTCTTGGTAAGGATCTGATGGAACGTTTTTGGGAGGCTGCTGCATGAACATCGTTATTTTATGAGAAGGTGAAGAAAGACCCCATTAAAGTCCACATCCAGCTAATGAAACTGACACTTGCCTGATTTTTTTCTAAGACTGATGCCTCAGTCAAGGCCTTTGGGGCCAGAAAATAAAAGGCTGAACATGTTCACACATCCCCTAATCCTGTTTATCTGCTGCCTCCCCCTAAACTGATACCTACCTCTTCTTGGCTTTCCCTGCACTGGACTTCTTTTCCCAAAGCTTTCTGTGGGTGCAGCTTCAGTGCTAGTAACCATGGGAGTGAGTGTAGGCAAGATCCTCCATTTTAACAACCGTTTCTAGACCTTATCTGAGCAGGCTTAGATGACAGGTCACTTAAAATGTTGGTGACGCCCTGGAGCCCTGTCTACACTTCACTGTCACCACTGGAGCTGAACCATTGTGGTAGCAAAGGATTTTTGTGGGGGAGATGGCCTGTTTACAAACCCTTTGCACCAGGATTGATAGTGATTTATGGGCCTTACCATCCAGCCCTTATGGTGGGGAATGCAGATTTGTGCAAATGACCCCATGGAACTTCTTGAGTAACTAAGTGCTGACCAACCCACTCTGGGCCTGGGTGAGTCTGCTACTGACAACCAGGCCTAAAACTGGGGCGAGATCACAGTGGTTCTGTCACCTGGGTCCTTCAGAAAGAACTGGATATAAACCCATGCAATGCTATTTGCAGATGGCTTGAATCAATAGCTCTAAGAGGTGTGAACTATACTCTGATTTATTTCAACAGGTGGTGTTGACTCTGAAGCCTAATAAAGTCTGTTTAAATCAGTGCTTGAGTCCTAAAAAGAGAAATGTCAGAACGCAGGCAGTGGCAGGCCCCAGAGGGAGCTGGGGGAGGCCCAGGGGAATGGGATGATTCCCTGCAGAGCCAGTCCCATCCCCACCTCCCTCCTACCTGTGCCTGGTTTCTACCTGTACCTGTGCCCAGCGAGGGGCTCCACTGTCTAGGCGGCCCCTGTACTTGATTCCCAACATCCCCCAGCTCAAGGCTCTGCCCTGGGCTCCCAATGGCTCTGGCCTCTGCATTGCCCTGCCCATTCCCTGCTGCAGCGTTCCTGGCTCAATCCATGCTGACAGCCGACAATCGCCCCTCACTCAGGCCTGGCTCTGCTACTCCCACATTAATTGAGCAAATTTATTTATTTACTCGGTTTTTATTAATTTAGAAAGATACTAGATAATGCTTACATAAATATAGTGTGTTTCAGCTGTAAGTCTCCAAGGACTTTAGAAAGGCTGCTCAATGTCATCATCCCTGTTTCACAGGTGGGGGAACTGAGGCACAGAGCCGTTAAGGGGCTTGCCCAAGGTGACACAGACAGCAAAGCTGTGGCAGAAACATTTGTATTGTACCAGTCACTTAAAAACCTCGGCTTTACAGGACGTGCCCTACTTGTATATTAAGGCAACAAATATTAGGGAACTAATACTAGTGTTACATGGACCATAGTCTGCTCTCCAGCCGTAGTCAATGCTCCCAATCATATCTAAAGCCATTCATGTGTGCACCATGGACAGTGTATATTTCACTGGCTAAAGTGTTGATAGTTACAGTCAAGGAATTATTCTATTATAATCTAATTAAAGTCAAGATTACAGGCTATAATTTCCATTATGGCCTATTCTTTTGTGCGGGTTAAAATGCACACAAGGTCTAAGCTCAGAATACTTGTCTTTGGGATGGTGAACTGCTACCCTCGCTGATGTCTTAAGGGCATCTAGCAGGCACACTTCCCCTTCCAGCCCATCCTCCAGGGCTCATCCCTCTCTTTCTCCTGTTGAAATTCTGACTTGCACAAAATCTGGCAGTTTGTTTCCCCTGGAGGTAGGCTAATTTTTCGCATTAATAAAAATGCATGAAATCTCGTCCCTAAAGTATTTCCCATTTTGTTGTGACTCAGACTACATCTAAGAAAGACAACTTGATCGTTTCTTTTTTATGTAGTAAATAAATAGGAAGCTGGGTAAATTAATAAGTGGCAGTTATGCAACTCAAACATTCAAGCGGCTAGTTACTGCGCCCTCCTCAAACTGGGTGGCCAGATGTTCTAATCTGAGTGGAAAATAGCCAGTTAGGCACATTTTCCAGGCAAGATTGCAAAGTGGATGCAACTGGTACACCTGCAAACATGCAAGTCACACAGAAACATCTCAGTGGTCACATGCAGATTAACCTTTTTCATACCAAGTACCCTTTGCAGAAGCCAACATGGAATTTGGTGGGTGCATGTACTTTTTTTGTAAGCAGTCTCATTTTACACACACACACAGACACACACACAAATTTGGCCTAGTGTATTTGCATATAACCTCTGTGCTTCTGTGGTCAAAATGCTTACCAAGGCCCATAGGAATGATTCCTGCTGGGAATATTAATAGGCATGGCAGTATCCTTCTTGCATGGGGATGTTGTGGGGCTTCTGCAGCACAGAGAGCCTTGTGCAAGCCCCCTGCAAAAGGACAGATTTCAGGCACCCTTGAAAAATAAATATGTACTTACCATCCCCACATAGTGGTTCCCGAGACTGTTCAGCATTTCCCTCCACTTGCATGTGGTAACTGTGGGAAGAACTGACTCTTCAGTGGCACAAAATGTAAATGTATAAGTGTCCAAACAGGCATCAAAACATGGGTTTAAGCTCCTAATGTGAGACTCCCACATTTAAAAACCAAGCCCTATAACTTTATTTCATGTGGCTGTGGTTGAAGTATCTAATAACTGAATATATATATATACATTCTCCATGTAAGTTTTGAATGACGGAGGTTGTATAAAATGAATTGACATGGTATTTATCATTCCCTGCTGCTGTTCCTGAAGAGACACCCGAAACTCCTTGGTAATCCATTACATTGCCATGCTGAACTTTGAATGAAGCTTAGTGGTAAAAATTCACCGGAGTCAATAGGCCTGGTCCTTTAGCCCTCATTCATGTGAGTAGCTTCATTACAGGATTCAGGCCTGTTCTCAAGAGTAAAATTCCTGTTGACTTCAAGGAGAGCAGGATTTGGATGTTACACTAGGTTCATATCCTTATTAACATTGCATGTTACCTTCCTCTGTGACTAGCGCCCTCCATGTCCATGGGACTACTTGAGGACTAACGTATTACTGTGCATAAGGAGGCAGAAACAGATCAAAAGAGTTTTGGGGAGAGGATTTTAAGACAGCATAAATACCAAGCAGAGCTGGGCTCAAATATAATTTAACCTCTACAACACACCTTTGTTTACAGGTGTAAAGGGAAAGTTTGGGCTAATATCAAATGAAGGCAATGAAGTTTTTCCTATTTGACTTTAAAGTTGCAATTTCCTCTTTCAGTCCTTCCCAAAAATACTCACCCTCCACTCATGTACGGTTTTGTGTCTAGTATTAATTTTTAAATTTTTCACAGCATCTCACATGTTCGTCATATGTGCTTTAGGAAATAAATTGGGCTGGAATTTTTGAATGTCAATATAATTTGGATGCCTAACTCCCTTAGGCTTCTTTGAAAATGTTAGCCTAAGCAAAGAATCTTAGAGTTTAGAGAGTTGAAAAGTCTAGCACCTAAATACCGTACAAACCCTGAGAAATCAAATATAATTGTGAGGGACCAATGCAACTCCTAGCAGAATTTACTCTGTTCTCTTCAGATTCTTATACCCTACTCATCACCTTGGTACCCCACCTTTAAATCTTAGCTGTGAAAGTCTCTAACATCTGTGTGCAATATCCAAAGTGTTCTTTGAATGCAGCGTGTGCTGTGCGAATAGTAATGTACACATAGTCCTTTGGATTTGTCACCTATCCTATTGTCAGTACTTCCAAATTGTATTGTGTGCCATCTGTCTCCAATTTGCATTAAATGTAAGCTTTTCTTCACACTTAAAAAAATCATAAATATTTCTGGTTTAAGGATGATATAAAAGTGCATTTGATCCTCTGGGTAAGAGGCGTTGGTCTTGCCAGTGGCTCCTTGCTCTCTTAAATCAAATTCATTGCACACACAGATTGTCTACAAATTTTGGTATAGACAGGACATAAATGTTTGTTGCCAGTTGCGTTTTATCCCTGGCTGCAAATTCTTAGGTTTGAACTCAACTAACAAATATTTGTAGTGTCTACAACAGAATATACAATCATAGTACTTAACACCAGAGCTGTTCTACAGTTTTTGGATGAAAGATTTTTTTAAAACTGACAAGCGTACTTTTTTCAACATTGAAGTTTTTTTTGTGAAAAATTTCCATTTAGAAAAAAAATGATTTGTTTTCTGGAAAAATTATCTATGTGATAAGACCGAGCAAAACACATTAAAATGGGGGGGGGGGCAAAATGACTCCCTTTTTATAGCTAATGTAATCATATTTAGTAATAAAATTATGTAAACTGATTTCCATGAAAGCTGTGATAAACCTTGATTCTGCTTAAACATGACTAAGGTGACATGGCCATGACCGTCCCAAACACGCTGTGGAGATTTCGTAAGAAATGCATGGTTTTAAGGCAATCAAGCAACTGTTTCATTCTGGGGCACTGGCAATAGTTTTTACCTCTTAAATAACACAATTTTTATAACTAGTGAAAACAGGTTTTACTCTTGCTTGTTTATAAAAAGTTGTAATTAAAATCTCTGGCCTTGATGTTTCAATTGACTGTACTTGGATGGAACTGCGGCTCATGCAGAACCCTGTTGACTTCTGCAGAACTCCAGGCAGGCATAAGGGGTGCCCTGAAAGGATTCAGCTGTGAGATTGGGGCCCAAATTCTCAAGGTAAGAGGAGAGGTTTCCATTTTCAAGGAATGATTTGTACTGGAACCTACGGCTTTTGTGCTCTGCACTTCTCACAGGAGTAAGATGCACCCCATGGTGGAGAAGGAGATGGTACAGGGGTCAGGTGAGTGGGACCTGTCTTGACCCCCTTTCCTCGTCTGTGACAAAAGTAGTTCAGGACATCAGAGGTAAAAAAGTGGAGGCATCTCAGCTACCTCTTTGTGTGTGCTTAAAGGCTGCAGCTCTATGCTTGCCCCACCTCACCCGCTTCCTGCACAGGGGGGTGGGAAAGGGGTAAATATCAATGGTATCTGGGTCTCCCACCAGACAGTACGGAAGATAAATGAGGGGCCTCAGGAATGAATATTATGCCTGGATGGAAGGGAAGGACAACGCAGTGGACAGAAGGATTTGGTAGAGAAAGGTGCAGCTGGTGAAATCCAGGGGGTTTCTCGTCTCCCTGCCTGCCTGAGGGGCTAGCCTGATGGGCATACACCTCTACCCATCACACCTTGCCCCGGGCTGCTCAACCACCTAGGAATTCTCCCCCAATCCTTCCTTCCCCGGTTCCAGTGTTGGCTCCGCTCTTGCCTCACCTCTTGTGCCACATGCATGGGCCAAGGGTCCCTCCTGCCCAGTCCCTGCAGGGCTTCATCTTCCCTCACACCCCTCCCTGCCCAGTGCTTATGTGCCCTTGGTGGGTGATGCCTTCCATAGGCCCCCTGCTTGGGGCTGGCCTCTTTCCCCACCCCCAGGCCTTGGACTCCCCCTTTCCCTAAGGCCTGGGGGTGGGAGGGGGGGTCCCTCCTCTGTCTCCCCTGAGTTTCTGGGCAGGGGTCTCCCCTCCTCTCCCCACCGCCTGGGCTCAGGAGCCGGGGGGCTGACCCCCCCCCCCCCCAGCTCTCCCTCTCCCTGAGCGCTGGCGGCGGCGGCTGCCCTGCCCCGCTGCCCCCACTCCCGGCTCCAGCGTTTTCTCGCCCAGCGCGGCCCGGGCTTGGGAGGCTCCCAGGGCGGGCAGCGGAGGGGGCGGGCGGGCGCCGATTGGAGCCCGGGCTCGCTCAGCCCCCAGGTTCCCGCCTCCGCCGGGCGAGGGGGTTGCAGGCTCCCGGCTCGGGCTGTGCGCGCTGGCGGCGGGGTCCAGGCAGGGGCAGAGCCGGCTGGGGAGCGAGGCGGCTCCGTGCTCCTCCGAGCCGCGGGGCGGGACGGACCCGGGGTGCTCGTCGCCGCCGCGTCCCCCCTGGCCGGGCGGGGAAGTTGGGTCCCGCGGGCGGCGCGCTGCCCCGGGGGAAGGAGCCCGGCAGCATGGGGCGCGCGTGGGGCTGAGCCCGCCCCGGCCGGCCGGCGTGCAGGAGCCGCTGCGGGGGGCTCGCGGATGGCTCGCCCGGAGGGGGCCGCGGGAAGGGAGCGGTGACGGGGGCAGCAGCGCCCGGGACCCCGCGCCCCAGCACCACCATGGGCCCCGGGGGGGTTGCGGCCAGGAGCGGTGTGCGGCTCTGCTCCGCGGCCAGCCTGCTGCTGGGAGCGCTGCTGTGCGAAGGTAAGCGAGCCGGGCCGCCCTCCCAGCGCCTGCCCCGGGCTGGGCAGCGCGGGAGGCGGCCGGGGTGGGGTCCACCGCGCGAATCAGCCTGGAGCGCGGTGCCCCGCGCCGGGGGGGGAGTGCGGGTCCAGGGTTGAGTCGGGTCCAGCTCCCCGAGAGCCTGGGTGATCCCCCCCGCACCTCCAGGTACCCGCAATCCCCGAGTTTAGCGCCTTAGCCGCCTCCTTACACAAGCCTGTTGCGCTCCCCCTTCCCCCTTCCCTTTCCCCCCTGTCACTGATTCCCTTGGCGGCACCTGTCGTGTTGTCCTGCTGGAGAGAAACTCTGGGGAGCAGGTCTGATCGGAGCAGGAAAACGGGACGTTTCCCTCTTTAAACTCCCCAGGCTGGCTTTGGCAGAATTAAAAATTGTATTAAAGTAAATGTTTTGAAATGAAATATACCCAGGTTGAGCGGAAAGGTACTGTACATCTGGGGTCAGGCTTGGGTTATGGGGGGTTACGGATATCGTTTATCGCCTAACCGGCATAGACCCAGATTGGGGTGCAAGGGTTTTTAAAGCGTCAGTGGATAAGTGGGCTGGGGTACGCCACCCATGGAATGAATAAGGAGGCCAAGTCAGTATTGGTGGAGCGGATAGGTACTACTCCTTATCTCTCCAGTTGCAATACAGAGATCTTATTCTTAGGGGAAATGCCCCCATTCATCCCGGGGCAGAACTCACAGAGGAAACTGAGTCCAATGGTGTGAGGAAGTCGTGAGTGATCTCAATGACAGTGATTAGCCCATGCAATAGCCTCCTAGACTGTAGGAGAGAGTTGCAAAGTAATCTCCCTCGAGAAGCGTTAGAAGTGTTGTATGGGGCTGTACCAGACGCTAGCTAACACAGAGACAGGCTCAATCCTGCCTGGGCAGTAAGCGTGGCTGAGTGATCTCAAAGTTCTTTTCCGTCTCTGTGATCACAAACCGGGTTGGTTTGTCAAAGCCACATTTTCCTCCAGCTGATCCTGTGCAGTGAAATGTGCTATGCGGATTTTTATGGAAAATTAGAAGCAGGGTAGGTGCCTGCTAATAGCGCCTGTTTCTGGGATCAGCTCTATGTTGTGGGTGCTAACATAATATTAATCATAACTTTTAGGGAGGGAAACGTGTCTAGTCCCATGGCATTTTTGTTGCTCTTGTCCTCTTAAAGTGTGAACACCTTCATTTTGCATTTTAGCCTGTTGGTCAGCGGTGCGGTTTGACAGACATAAGAGGATTACTAATAAAAAGACTCTTCATTGTTTAGTCTAGTCCAGTCCTGCCAGCCTTTTTCCTAGGACAGTTGAATGTAGAGACTGCCGTGATGTACATGAGAGTATCTCAGGAGTGGGGCAAGAGCAGATTAAACTGATCAGTGACCCTTTATAAAGGGGCTTTTCCCAAATTGGTAGGGAAAGCACCGTGCTTGACAGAAAATTGCATGGCATTCTCAATGCCAGTAATCTTAATACAGTACATTAAAATAAATGGGTATCTCAGTGCCTCAACGTGCTAGAAAAGGGCTAATGTAAAATATGAGATCACACTGAGTGCTGCAGCCTGGAGCTGAGAATGGTATTAGCCTCAGGCTCACATAGGGATATTGCAAGCACCTCAAGCTTCTTAAGAGGACTGGAGTTTTAATTGGCCAGTGCAGCATCCTTTCTGTAAGGTTGTTCTTGGGAATCGAATCTGAAACAGGCATTCACGTTAGACTTCAATAAAATGGGGAGGCAATATATGGGAACTTGTATCAGACAAGATTTGTATAACGGAGAGCCTGGTAGGTGCATTGTCCTTCCAGAGAGGTGAGGGGAAAGGACCACAGTGAGAGGTTATAAACAACCAAGCTTTGGTAAGCTATTTCTCTCTGCTGGAACCTGGGTCCGTGTCAGCTCAACTATGTGGTAGAAAAGTCTTCAGTGGTGCCAGGGCTAGGCGCTACCAGCAGCAGTTATTGGGAGCTTCTGAGCTGCTTTTAGAATAAGAAAAAAAAATAGTTCCCTGCAGGAAACTAAAGCAAAGCCTGTCAGTGAGGGATTTGCCATTCTGTGTTAGGCTGCACAGTATTAAGGAGAAAAGAGCCAGTTAATTAAACTTATTAACTAAGGTGTTTGTATGGCTTGCTTGTGAGGCCTTAACAACTGTTTTATTTGCTCTCCCCTTGTGTATTTCCACTCGTATTGTTGGCCTCAGTGGATGGTGATTGTTTTTGAGAGCTGAAGTCCCACTAAATGAAAGTCGCTTTTTAGCCCCCAAACCAAACTATTTAAATGTGCTGAGAAACTTATTATTATGGACAAGGTGTCATCTGGTGTTTAAAGAGCTATATTTACTACTTTGAACTTCTTAGCATCTACTATCAGGCCTGAATTTCCAAGAGAATTTCTCCTGAAACGGTGCTATGGGCTTCAGTGTGGCATTTTACTATGGTTATGTGATCTGGCTAATAATGCTAATTCATTCTCAAGAGAGGAGCCTGGCATTTAATTTAAAACTTGCCTTTAGTCAGATCCAAATTTGTAAGTCAGCTTGCAAACGCATAGATGCACATGCACAAGTTTCATGTGCAAAACACCAGACCTGTGTGCCCCAGTTGGGGGTCAAGTGTGAAATTATATGTGCACAAGTAAATCCCTGGTGTATCTGTGTTCCTTTCAGCCCTGTTTTAGGAAATGATCTCTGTGTGCAGCAAAGCACTAAAACGCATGCTTAAAGCCTATTGAAACGAATGGGACTTGCTTAAAGTTAGGCATCTGCTCAACTGCTTTCTTGAATCAGAGCATTGATGTTTTGAATGTGTAAGGCAAGTGTGCAGACTTATTTTTGTAAATGCAGTCCGTTAGATAATTCTTAAGAGTAAGATTAGTTGGGGCAATGAACAAGAATCATAGAAGCTAGAAATGCAAAATTAATAAGCCTTTAAAAATGGCTGCAGTTTCTCAGATGCACACTTGTCAGTTCATTTGCACACTTAATTTATATACACAATGGTTGTACATGCAAATTATGCTGATTTATACATGTAGTCATCTGACTTTTGAGCACCATCAGAATTATTTTTTTGGCACACAAACGCACACATAATTGCTCACAAAGTGATTCTCCTCTTAGTTACACCAGTGTTGGATTCTCCTCTCAGTTACACCAGTGTTAATGTGAAAGAACGCCATTCAAATCCATGGAGCAGAATCAAGCCCACTATTCCCAGCACTTAATCCATTCTGGATATAAGCTTGTCAATGGGGTATACACCACTGCATTTGGAATTCCATTCCATAGCATGACACGGCTCAGTTATAAAGGTTTTCCTAAACTTTGTATTAGTTAATTTCACCACTTTAATGCTAGATAAGAACACAGCAGGAATTCACAATCTGCTAAAAATATAACAGCATGGAGTTAACTTTCCATTTTATGTAGTACATTTCTAAAACAAACTAAGCAGCCTATTCATTTTTAATATTGGTCTTGTGTTAATAATTTGTGTCAGAATCAGAAGCTTTGTTAACCATCCTCCTGTAAGAAAATATTAATTGTTCTAGCTGAAAGGATGTAGATGTATCTGCTCTTGTATGCTTGGGAATGTTGAGCTGTGTTGTGTAATGGAAAAAGGAATTACAGATATGGATCCAATAACATCTCTCACAATGAGTAACGTGGCTGGCTCTTGAATTAAAAGATGGAGCTTCTTATGTCTTTGTATGGATTAAAGCAATGAACTATGTGCCATGGTAAACGTAAACTTTCACAAATATAGTACGCTTCTGGAGATGAGAGGGGAGGAATTTAAATTTGGATTTAGGGCCTGGTCTGCATTTTTAAAAATCAACTGAAGATACAGATGTTCAGAACCTATTAAATTCTCTTCTGGGGTGTGTACCTAGTAGCAGTGGCATGAGCAAAGGGAAAATTTATGCTAAAAGTCAGGAAAGGCTAGTTTGGGGAACAGTCTCCCTAAGGGAGGAGTTGGAAGCCTCATTGCTTGGGATGTCTAAAACTAGACTGAACAAAATGCTGCTGAATATACTGTTGTAACCATCCTGCAGCGACCTCAGCTGATGGATGAAAAAAATGACCCAATGGATATTTTTCATCAGTTATGTCTTTAGTATCAGCCTGCACTTTGGTAAGCTAGAGAATACTAACATGCACAGTAGTGAAATAGCTAACAGTTTGGGGATAAATTGCCGCTACTTAGTTTTTGAATTGACACTCCATTGAGATGAATGGGAGCAAACTGTTCCTGTATGTGTGCAGAATTGGATCACATTCAGAAGTGTGGTTGGTGTGTTGTGTTTTTGTTTGTTTGTTTGTTTGTAACCACAAGAGCTAGAAAACAGAGGTGTGCGAATAATTCCTTTTTCAGTTTTGTGGATAAACCGAAAAAAACTGCATGCGGGAGGGAAATGTTTCAGTTCTACCCAAAACAAAAATCGTTTCAAATTTTCAGCAAACTGAAATGTTTAGTTTCATGTCAACTAAAATATTCTAGTTGACCCAAAACAAAAAGTTTAATTTTGATTTTGAGGTTTAAGAAAACATTTAAATGCAATTTGAGGGAAATTGCAAAACGTGTTTTCATAATAAAAAGTCAAAATGTTTTGTTTTGGAAATACTGAAACAAAGCTTCCATGTTCCAAAAAAAATTTACAACCCAAATAATTAAGCGAAATTGACCTGAATTTGCAAATTGGTCAATGCACATTTGCTATTTTTGGGGGGGAGGGAAGGTTTTGCATGGAAAAATTTTGCCCGACTGTACTAAAATTCATTTTAATGAAAGTTTAAATTCAGAAGCTGATGAGGCCACCAATGAAGTGTCAGAATAGCCCAATCTGGTTTTCTTTAAGCCCCAGATAAAGCTTAGAAAAGTCTAGTGACATGGCTCAGTGGTTCAGCACCACCAACCCTCTGATTAGAACGTTGGCAGTTTCCCATTGCTGTACTAGATGCATGCTGGATGTTTAGAGGGAGACAGAAGATGTTTTATGCTAAAAAGTGTAAAAGAAAAGTCTTACAATGAATTGGGAAACCCCTGGGGAATTGTACAAAGGCTGCAATCGGAAATCATGTAAATTTGAGGTTGGGGAAGTCAAACTGAGTATAAGATAAAGAAACAAGATAAATGTTGTAGAGAAGATATGAAAATAAGACATGCTCAGATGTCAGTCTCAAAGTGATAATTATTTGATGTGTGGTTTTTGAAGCCCTCATCTATCTTTCTAATCTAAATAGGAGGGTGATCGAGAGGCTAAGGCTCTGGACTGGGAGTCAGGAGATCTATGTTCTATTCCCATCTCTTCTGCTGCCCGGCCCTGTGATATTTTGGCTAATCACATCCCCTCACTGTGCCTCTTCCCCCTCCTATCTCTTGTCCATCTTGCCTATGGAGTTAGACAATCCTTCCCAGGAAGAATTTACACTTTGTGTCTGTACAGTGCCTAGCACAATAGGACTGAGACTTTTTTGAATCCTCTACACAATACCATAATACTGTGATCCTGTAACGTTTGACTCAAGCGATTCAAATGATTGTGTAAGATCCATGTGTATACAGTTATATTTTTCAATCTGTTCTTTGGCCAAGAAAGTATTGCTGGTTATTTGTAATTTTGGTAAATAAAATTTGGCATCGAGACATATCTCCTATTTACATAAATACATAGGGCTAAAATCAAGTTCCATTAAAATTAGTGACAAAATTGTTTTATTTCACTGAGACCAGGCATCAGCCATTGATATAGTAACTTTACATTGATTTTTGATCACCTCTTGTTTTAAGTCTTTTAGGGATATGGGGCCAACTCATCCCTGGTTTTATTTAATAGCGTGTGGCCTGATGACCTTAAATTAAGGTTAGGAAACCATTTTGGCTCAGCAGACATATCAGAGAAGGGAAATATTATCTCTCTTTTGTCTTAACCCCAGACACAGCAGACCTTCAACTTTATCTTGGTTCTCTCATTCTGAACCTATGTGATTTCACTCTCACTGTAGTAAATCAGGAATGACTCCAGTGGAGTCAATAGAGATATATCAGCATAAGAGATATTGGAATGAGGCCCAATTTCATAGCATGCTGCCATCCTTGACCAGGACATATTGTGTTTCCATCTCTTCCTTAAAATTGAATGACAAGTGTCTTCTCCTGCTGAGGCAACAAGATTTGCATGGGAGATTAGCATGAACATTGCTTTTATAGTAGATTTGTGGAAACTTCCTCCATGGGGAGAAAAACCAAATTCTGGTCCCACTGAAATAACCCAAATTCAGGCCACTGTAATAATGGAGGGTGTTCACATGGGGTTGGTCCTACTTTGAGCAGAGGGTTGGTCTTGATGACTTCCCGAGGTCTCTTCCAACCCTAATCTTCTATTATTCTAATGTGATTTAACTAATCCACTTCAAATTCACACCGTTAGTTAGTTAATTCAGATGAACTTTTCTGGATGTCCCTGCGTAGACATGCCATTAGAGAGAGAGAACTGGTTCACACTCCTTTTTAGTTTATGTTTCGTGTTTCTTGACTGGTAGCAGTAAGAAAGGGGCATGTATTACGAGCGACCACATTTCATCATGGCTTGCCTGATACCTAGGGTGACCGGATAGTAAGGGTGAAAAATCAGGACACGGGGTGGGGGATAATAGGCACCTATATAAGACAAAGCCCCAAATACCGGGACCGTCCCTATAAAATCGGGACATCTGGTCACACTACTTGTACCCTGTGTCTGGCAGATGTTTTATAACATTTCTTAATTTAGCTGTATCTCTTCTTCATGGTAACATGCACTAACCTCCTGGCAACCAAACTTGTCATGATGTAGTTTCAAATTCAGTTGTCCTGGCTTGCTGTAGCAGACATGGGGTCCCTTATATTTTACTCAGCCTTCCTACAGAGTCCAATACCCAAGGAAAAACAGTTTCACACTGTTTAGCTCTTCAAACAGCTGTGCTGTTTTGTGTTCTGTGGATTGGCTCAGGCTCTAGTGACAGATGTGACCCTTTTGAAACAGGAACAGACAAATGGTGCTTTGAAAGTTCATCCCTTTTGCTGTATCCTCACTTAGAGGTATCCGGTAAAAGCCTGGAGATGCATCTAGCTTTGGAAATAATTTTGCTCCAGCGCTGCCTGTGTCTGTTTTAGTTAGTGATTGGAAATGCTCTCTTTATCTATTTGTTCACATTTTTTTGGGTCAATACACCGCCTCGGGTCACCATTTTTCTTTTCAGATGTAACTAGTGAATTGACCCAGTAAGTCAACTCTTCTATTTTCCTTGCTATTCCAAAGAATATTAATCTGTCGAGCTTGAGTTCTATAAACAACGTGTCATCCCCATCACTAAAATCACAGGCATCTTTGCTCTACTGGTCAATCAGCCGAACTTTCTTTAGGCGAGTACATTTTGGCTAAGTGGTTCTTTGCCTCTACACTTAAGAAATGCATTAATGCCTCTTCTAGTCACTGGCTTCTTGGGTCAGTAGCTTTGTGCTTGGAGACATCCTTTCTCTGGCACTTCTTTGTCTGGAGTAGCTCGAATCATGCTAATCATAGCTCCACTGTCATTATCAAAGGCCTTTATAGGCAACTGTGCAGTTTCAGTGGCTTGACAGATGTAAACAGCTAAATGAGGCTCCCTAAGTAGACACTTATTATATATCCCACTAAGTGTTTAATCTGATTCTAACGTCCTTCAATGGGTTAATGTCACAAGTGTTGTGTTTAATGTCAAGCCGCTACCCTGTTATTTGGCAATTTTCTTTTAATACTGTTTTCCTAGATTTCCTCTACAACTGTAAGTGAAGAATACATTTTTACAGGAGTAGGGTGGTTGTTTTGTTTTTTTTTAGTTTCTTATTTTCTGAATGATAAAAAACAATGGGGGGGACATAATAATTCCTATTTCTATTCTTGTCATCATAATTGTGTGCTCTGTGTTACTTGTGTTCATCAAAGGACAAGGACTGCGTGTTCCTCTTTTTAGCTTAGGATACACAAGTCTGCTGCAGTGGGAGGCTGAGAATTGTTAGAGTGATTTGGCCTTTTCCATAATATGAAGAAAACAGTGAGCCAAAGAACAGTGTTTAGGACTTTGACATTTATATGAAAACCTTGAAGAAGAATGTGGGGGAGGCGGAATAAAAAAGAGTGAAAGGCTTTCTCGGTTATGAAAAGAGAACACTCTTTTTGTCTGTGGTGGGTTTTTTTAATATATTTTTGGAAGGAACAAAACCTTCATGGTCTCCTGCGCACATCTAAAAGCCAGTTTTACTGCGCACAAAAAGAGTCTAAAGTAAATAAAACGCATGCTGCAGTCCCATTGTGTTGGTCTGGTGTAACTGAAGTGAGAATTTAGCCCATATAATTTTGTTCCCTTAATTAGCATAGAATCATAGAAGTTAGACTTGACGTGCATCTACCTTGTCAATGCTGGATTCCTCATGCTAGTGCAGGATGGTTCCTGTGTCACCTAAAAGATCCATCAAAAATGTTCAATCCCAGTTTTCTACCAGAAAATGCAGTTTTGTCAAAATTGAAATATGTTGCATGGATGTGTTTGGGTTTTTTTTTTTTTTGATGAAATGTTTAAATGGGGGGGAAAGTCAAAACAAATTTTGCCTTTCTCACTTTATGGTGTCAAATTGTTTCATTTCAGTAAGGTAAAAATGTTCCATTTGGACATCATTTAGATTTTATATTATATCAAAATGTTAATGTTAGAAATTATAATGTTTTAACATTGTCAAAACGATTCAACATGATGAATTCAAAATGTTTTGATGGTTCCAAATTAAAAAATAGATTTTTTTTCATTCTGTGGTAAATTTTGGATTTTTGTTCTGATTTGGAATGGAAATTCCATTTCCTGATCAATTTTCTTGTCTAATACACCTCTACCTCGATATAACGCTGTCCTTGGGAGCCAAAACATCTTACTGCGTTATAGGTGAAACCGCGTTATATTGAATTTGCTTTGATCCACCGGAGTGCGCAGCCCTGCCCCTCTGGAGCACTGCTTTACCGCATTGTATCCAAATTCGTGTTATATTGGGTGGTGTTATATTGAGGTAGCAGTGTACTTGGAGCAATACAATTTTAATTTGTTCATGTGACACCACAGAAATGAGATGGTTGGTTTGCCTCGAACATTCTATGCAGGATACTAATCACTGAGAAATTACGTAAACCATGCCTTTTTGACTTCTGCCTCTATTTTTCATCTGCCTGTTTACTTAGTATTGTTTGTTTGCTTTTTACAAAGTCAAAATCATAATAAAAAAAATCTCTACCTCCCCACAGACATAAACATAACCTGTAACTTTTTGTGTAACTTGTAGATGCCCAAAGATAAATGTGCTTTTTTTCCCCCCTCAGAAATTGGAAACGAATAAAGGAAAGGTTGCACATTATTCATATAATCCAGGCTGGTAGCACTGACTATTATTAAGATTGCCCAACACTTCGCATAAAACCCGGTTTTCAGTTGCTTATAATTTGCTAAACTTTAACCATTTGGGCTGAAATCTTCTCTGCTTGGTGTCTGTTTGATGCCACTTGATGGAATTTCTGGGATTTTTAGTTTGTGGTTTAAAAAAAAAATTTAAAAAAAAATCCCAAACCCTCAGGAAATTACACACAAAAAGAGCTACATTAAAATAACATGATTAAGATTGCAAAGTCAAGCACGAAAGTTAAGTGCTAGAATTACAGTTGCCTGTGCTACCTTTTCAACCCCCTTTATGAATACACATTATGATATGTCTTTAAATGCATTATCACATACTACTTTTTTTTCCTCAGGAACCTGCCTCATTCAGTGCACAGGATGGCCCTGTTCTTGTGATGAATCAAGGTTGTGTAGTAAAGGAGGCTGTTGATTGCAGGAAGAGAGAGGAGGCTGTTGTGATTTAAGATCATTGGGATGCTGCCCTGGACAACTGGATTCTTCCTCTGCCTCTATAAATTAGGGATGACATCCCATGGATGAAGCTAGCTTAGAGAGAGAGATTGGGCCTGATTCAAAGCCTACCGAGGTCAGTGGGAAGCTTGTCATTGGCTACAATGAATGCTGGAGTAGGCCCCTGATGAGATCACCTTGTTCAATGCCTATGAGAACCTTCTGTTGACTTCACTGGGCTTCGGGTCAGACCCGCTCTCACTCTGAGCTAGCTTCACGACTGACATAACTTCAGCTGAGTTACATTAGGGAAGAATCTAGAGTTTTGTTTTTTGGGTTTTTTTTTCTCGCTTGTCTTTACTGTTACTATAAATGATTTCAGAGGTAGGCAAAAAACTTGGTCATCCTGTGCCACAGGATCATGGACTGGTCTCCCATGTTTAAGAAAGATGAATTCAAACTGGAACAGGTTCAGAGACGGGCTACTAGGATGATCCAAGGAATGGAAAACCTGTCTTATGAAAGGAGACTCAAAGAGCTTGGCTTGTTTAGCCTAACCAAAAGAAGGTTGAGGAGGGGTATGATTGCTCTTTATAAATATATCAGAGGGATTAATATTAGGGAGGGAGAGGAATTATTTAAGCTTAATACCAATGTGGACACAAGAACAAATGGATATAAACTGGACACTAGGAAGTTTAGACTTGAAATTAGACGAAGGTTTCTAACCATTAGAGGAGTGAAGTTCTGGAACAGGCTTCCAAGGGGAGTAGTGGGGGCAAAAGACATATCTGGCTTTAAGACTAAGCTTGATAAGTTTATGGAGGGGATGGTATGATGGGATAGCCTAATTTTGGTAATTGATCTTTGATTATCAGCAGGTAAGTATGCCCAGTGGTCTTTGATGGGATGTTAGATGGGATGGGATCTGAGTTACTACAGAGAATTCTTTCCTGGGTGCTGGCTGGTGAGTCTTGCCCACGTGCTCAGGGTTTAACTGATCGCCATATTTGGTGTCGGGAAGGAATTTTCCTCCAGGGCAGATTGGCAGAGGCCCTGGAGGTTTTTCGCCTTCCTCTGCAGCATGGGGCACGGGTCACTTGCTGGAGGATTCTCTGCAGCTTGAGGTCTTCAAACCACAATTTGAGGACTTCAATAACTCAGACATAGGTTAGAGGTTTGTTATAGAAGTGGATGGGTGAGATTGTGTGGCCTGCATTGTGCAGGAGGTCAGACTAGATGATCATAATGGTCCCTTCTGATCTTAAAGTCTATGAGTCTATGAGACTGTAGCCTTTTAATACTGATGGGTTGGTATTACCAGTGGTATCTTAGACCACAGTGACCTGTGCCAAACGTTCAAGCTCTTGAACGATTACAGTATCAGGGTTAGCACAGTGAGAACCACCGTTAGAAATATCCTTGGATTTGGAGACTCTAGGAGCACACGAGGAAGAGTGAGTGTATTATGGTCACAAGCTATTTTTATTAACAATTTCATTGAGCAGATGAACAATGTCAAAACGAGAGAGAGACCAGTCATAGGATGTCCAGCATCAATGATTTCATAGTCACATCCCTGGGGATGAGTAGGGTGATTATCAAGTGGACATCCAGTTGCCTGTTTCCTGGTGTGCTTCCCTGTTCACTTAGGCTAGGCAACACCCTTTGCCCTGAGTTTCATTTACCCCCACTATGTTCATGCATATGCATGAGAATGTCAGCCCCTTTTTCCTTATTTGCACTTCCACACCCCATGAGTTTTAGGGTGCTCTGTTTCTCATAGGCAACCCCCTTAGTTCCCCTTATTCTCGTTTTCATCTGTCAGTGAGTTACCATAGCAACTTGAGGCTATTGCAGAATCCCCTGAAATGTTACGGGTGCGCATCTTGCGGTATTAACTGGTACATTGCATTCCAGTCTATTGCTGCATAGTTTCCAGAACAATAGCACTTCACACGTCTTTCACTGTCATCTTACATTTTACTGGTGCAGGGTTATCTCTCTGTCAGCTGGTCATGCCAACCTGTTTCAGGCCTGAAGCCTTCCATAGCCAAGCTACATATGTTACTGACCTAAAGCCTGGAGGCGTTGGGTTACAGCCTTAATACACACTCATCAGTGATACATGCTTATTAGTCCTGTACCACTGTGGTGTAATCCTACTTATACTTTACCACTTAAACCTGCAGCTCAAATCTAATCTATTATCCATACTTTGATTACATAATTGTGTGTGTGTGTATACATATGCACACACTCTCTCTTAGTTAAAATGAATTAATTAGTTAATGGCCCATCCTTACTTGGCTGCTGCAGCATGTTTATTCTTCACACTGATCTGCACTACTTCCTTCAGTAGAATTATTCATGTGCTATTGGGGACTGTAGCTATGGAGTATCCATTCTTTAAACCAGATTTATTTTTACAACAACTGGGAGAAAGTTTTGTTTGTTTTTTAAAAATTCACGTGTCTTTTTAGAAATAGCCAGAATATTTTGTTTGCACTCTGTAGAATCAAACAACTTATCGCTCTGCTGGCATGAAATAAAGAATAGCAAATACAATAAATAACTACTGTGGAGAAGATAATATAGTATTGACTTGTCAGCACCTGTTAATTTTCACTGATCAGAACACCATGGAAGAGACAGAGCAAATCTGATTGCACCCTACTGATCCTGGAAGAGTGGCTGTGAATACTGTTAGTCTGTAAACTCAGGAAGGTTTCTGTATGGGGACAGATTTATTTGAAAACTCCTAAGTGTATGACAAAGTAATAATGTGATCAGACTTCTCAATAACTTAGTGCTGCCACTTTTCAAATGCTTATTTTTTAAGTAACTATTTCACTTTGATTTATAATGTTCCTAATTAAAATCCACCCAACTTTGATTTTGCAGGTATGTTTGGTGCTTGCTACTACCTTTTCACAGCTCCTGGGGCGCTGTGGCATGCTTGTTTGATGGAAGAGAGAGTTCTCCTTGCATTCAGTTGTAATTTGGGATTTGGACATCGGCCATATGGGGGCTCAGAGCGTTTCTATGGGTAGTGTGACAAGAAAGAACTCCACTTTTTGTGGAGGCAGTGTTTTTGGCCTGTAGCAATTGCTCAGTGAATCCCTGACACTCTACCTTATAGAAGTGTTGGCACAGTCTGATCCCGAGTCAAGGGAATTACAGATGCTCAGCGATTCTCCAAAGACTCTGCCTCTAGTTAAAGCCAACAGGTCGTTGTAATGGTATCTGGAATGCTGTTTCTCTGCAGCTGGCCTCTGATAAGGCATGATGGATCTTTGAATTGCAATTTCTTCCCTGGCAAAGCTTAATCATTAGTGGGGAGGGAGGGAGAGGGATGTGAGTGGTAAAACCGCCAGAGTGGCTCTGATAGTTAAACACTCACCAGTGTTCTCCATCTCGGGTTTTAAAGATATTGTACTAAGCCAAGAGGGTCTCTTTGTATGAAAGGACACTGTTGAGGTGATATTTATAAATGAACGTCTTCATGCTGCTGCCGTTCATAATAACTCCCTGGAAAGCTTGCAAAGGAAGTCTATTCATATAGGTTGCAGAACTGTGGGATCTATTTTGCCCTCCCCAATCTGTTTATATTGAGATGTCCTCTCCTTACCCCACCCCGGAATGGTTGAGAACTCTATCCTTTTCGCCTCCACTTTGACACAAATAAAATGTGGTGATACTAATGCTGTTTCTCTGGTTTCCTTTCATGAACGTCTCTTTACACTTGTTCCTGTGGCGTTGCATATATGTGGTGGGCTGATATCATTGCCTTATTTAATGCGCAGTGAAATTGTGGGGCTAGAAAGGTGTTTTAGTGATTAGACCAAGCGAACGAGAGTTAAGATGCCCGAGTTGTTTTTTTTCCTAGTTATGCCACTGACTGTGCAAATGTGGGCACTTGAATAACCGCTCCTTGACTGTTTGCACATCTGGAAAATGGGAATGACAATACCTGGCTGTATTCCAGGGTTATTGGAAAGCTTAATTAGCCAATGTTTATAAAGAGTTTTGAGAGCCGAAGATGAGGGAACTACTATGCAAGTAGAAAATTATATTTTTATTACTAGAATTTGGAAAGGATGCTATCAAGTTTAAGTGTCCCTCAAAGTATTATAATTTGGGATTAGGAACCTGCATTATTAATGGTAAATCTCTCACGTGTACCTTGCATATAGTCAGGCAAATTTCTTTGTGTCCTGTTGTGTCGCTGCATGTTACACTTGATGCTTTCTTGTTAGTTTTGAGGACAATGTCTTCCTACCTCTCTGGTGGGTGGAGATTGAGAGGGGGTATTGAATATAGTGCCTAATCAACTCCCAGTGTTCATTGGTACAGCCAATTAGTTTGTGATCCAAGGCCTTGTTCTTTAATACAAATACCAACTAGTGGCAATTAGTAATCATAATAAATAAAATGCCTCCTAGTTTTATTTTTAAATGATTTGTTTTTCTCTGGGACCGAATCATAAAACACTAACTACAATGAATTTATTGGACTGAATGAGTGGACTGAAGGTTGTGATGCCTTGCTCAGGTCACCCAGAACTGTGAGCCGCTCTTGCTGCCTGCCTCAGCAAGAACGAGCTTTGCTGCTGCTAAATTGAGTCAGCTCCCTGGCACACCAGCTTGATAGCAAACTCCTCAGGACTCTGCCAGTCCGAACCTTGCCTTCCAGGTAACAATGGGTGAGCTCCAATTTATAATTCCCCAGAGATGTCTTTCTGCAGTGACCAGTCCCTCTCACTGGACCCTCACAGCAACTGTCAAATTTGCTGTCTCCAAAGAGACAGAACACACACACACACACACACACCAGTTTAATATTACAAAACCATCTGAGTGCTATATAAAGCAAGAATAAGTTTATTAAAGAAGAACAGGTATGTAAGTGATGATTAAGAATAGAACACAGTTTTGGTGACAAGTAAAACAAAACACGCTTTCACGGGAACGGCGAACCACGGCCACTGGGAGCTGCCCTTCGGCCATGCAAATATAAACAAACTGGTGGGCCACAGCTTGCCCACCACTGGACTAAAACTTAACTTCAGCAAGTTACACTTAGTCAGTTCCCAGAGACTTCAACTTTCTCGGATTACAAGAGCTCTGGCCCCTTGTCTGACCCAGTGCTGGACAACAAAATGGCTTCTACCTATATATTCCCAAAGTTCATTAACTCTGTTTCTAGAGGCAGGAAGGCTTCGTAGGGGTGCAGCCTCCACTTCCTGTTGAGATTAAGTAATCATCTTCTCCCACTTGCTTGCCTAATGGGTTTGTTTACCTTGCATGTAAATGTACTTTTCATTGTCTTTTGTCTCCCCTAGCGTAACTTACATTGGTGTTATAGTCAAGCTGGCAAACAACATTCCTTTGCCTAGGAGTGGGAGGAGTGGTTGATACGCTGGAGGGTAGGGATAGGATACAGAGGGACCTAGACAAATTAGAGGATTGGGCCAAAAGAAATATGATGAGGTTCAACAAGGACAAGTGCAGAGTCCTGCACTTAGGACGGAAGAATCCCATGCACTGCTACAGACTAGGGACCGAATGGCTGGGTAGCAGTTCTGCAGAAAAGGACCTAGGGGTTACGGTGGACGAAAAGCTGAATATGAGTCAACAGTGTGCCCTTGTTGCCAAGAAGGCTAATGGCATTTTGGGTTGTATAAGTAGGGGCATTTCCAGCAGATCAAGGGATGTGATCACCCCCCTCTACTCAGCACTGGTGAGGCCTCATTTGGAGTACTGTGTCCAGTTTTGGGCCCCACACTACAAGAAGGATGTGGATAAATTGGAGAGAGTCCAGCGGAGGGCAACAAAAATGATTAGGGGGCTGGAGCACATGACTTATGAGGAGAGGCTGAGGGAACTGGGATTGTTTAGTCTGCAGAAGAGAAGAATGAGGGGGGATTTGATAGCTGCTTTCAACTACCTGAAAGGGGGTTCCAAAGAGGATGGATCTAGACTGTTCTCAGTGGTAGAAGATGACAGAACAAGGAGTAATGGTCTCAAGTTGCAGAGGGGGAGGTTTAGGTTGGATATTAGGAAAAACTTTTTCACTAGTAGGGTGGTGAAGCACTGGAATGGGTTACCTAGGGAGGTAGTGGAATCTCCTTCCTTAGAGGTTTTTAAGGTCAGGCTTGACAAAGCCCTGGCTGGGATGATTTAGTTGGGTTTGGTCCTGCTTTGAGCAGGGGGTTGGACTAGATGACCTCCTGAGGTCCCTTCCAACCCTGAGATTCTATGATTCTATGATTCTATGACAGGCTGGGCTTAAACTGACGAACACACATTTTAGGAACGTATTTCCAGCATACATGTACAGTTCTTTATATATGGCTCATACATACATCCCACCATAATATTCATGACCAGTGTGTAGCCAGTTTGCATCTGATACCTTTTAGATACAGATTGATAACAGCTGGTTGGGGGCAGTGAGTGTGTTGGGCCTGACAAGAGTTGTGGAATGGGGTGCCCTCTGCCAGCTGGCATTGAGGAGCTCATAGAAGGCTCTATGCAAGGGCGCAGTAGTATGATTTCAGAAGAACTAACTATTTAGAATTCAAGCAGAGTGTGCAAAAGTATTCCAGAAATGGTTTATATGAAAAATTAGTGGTGAGTGATATTTGGGGTTGAGTGTGCCTTACAGGCCAGACTTGGATACCCTTGCTTATTTTGGATAGTACCTCTCAGGTGGTCTCCACTGTATCAAGGGGCTGCTTATGGAGCATGTTATGGAGCAAGTGCAGAACGTTGCCTAAGAGAATATTTGCTGGCTGTTTCTATGGGAAGGGCACTCAGCACCTCACAGGAACTGCTCAGCAACTGATAGGAGTAGGCCCTAAAACAAAGGAAATAGCATCTCATGCTTCAGAGTGTCAGCTAATTGCCAGAAGTGTCCAGAAGGAATTTTTCCAGACATGCACAGCATCACAGAATGGGAAGTGTATATTGTAGGTGAATTTTTCACTTTCTTCTTCAGCATCATGAGCAAGCCATGGCTGGAAGCAGGATAGCAGACTTGATAGATACATGCTATGATCTGGAATGAAAATGTCCATAGCACAAGGCCTAACTGGATGGTCTCACTTTATTACATTATCCACACTTAGTCATAGCTTGATGCCATTACCTTGGTTGTTTCACGGATGAAATCTGGATGTCACTATATTTCAGGCTGGAAGCTCCACATGGCCTCACACCTTTAGGCTTCCATTGAACTTCAGGCTTGGTTTGGAAAATTCATTTAAAATTAAATTAGTTGTAGTGACGAAACCACAGCACTTGAATGGGAAGCTTCAGATGACATTTAAACACAATCATCTAATGCTCTAATGTCAGAACTGGTTGGAGGTAAAAATCATATCCTCCAGCAACATTCTTGGAAGAGTCACAATACATATATAACCTATTTGAAGAGTAACTTAAATTTGATTTTTTGTTCCCTTTGGGTAGAAAAAGAAATCAACAACTTCATTAGTGTCAAACATCTTGAGAGAGGCCTATGACCACAATCCTTCACGCTGCTGAAGTTTCGGATCCTGATCCAGGTTCTGCAGCTATCTCTCTGTAATAGGCTGAACCAGCACCCCAGATCCAAAGATGCTTAAACTTTGGGAATGTTCAGGTGTGGGTTTGAACTTTGTGACTATCAATCCTTTTCTCTTTATCATTGTAGTGGGAGTAGATTGGATTGCTCCCCCTGGGTAATCAATGCTTGTCACTTTTGCCTGCGTTCTTATATGCACCGTTCTGCAACTTTGGACCTTTTTGAAATATATAAATGGACTTCAGTTTTAAACCATGTGGGCCACCTGCTGTATGACCCTATGCATATATAGATGCCGGGGAACAATTTTAGATCCCTGTTCAATGATGCAGAACCTACTGCATGGGGCCTCTGTCCAAGCATGGCCAGAGGATATGCTCTATGTGTGACATCCTGGCCCCATTGATGTCAATGGGAGTTTTGCCATTGACTTCAGAGGGGCCAGGATTTTACCCCATATATTCTTCTGTTCCTCCAGCAAGCCAGGGCTCTTCTGTAAAAATCCTCTCCCTCCACCAAACAATTCTCTCTTCCTGTAAGAAGGAACAGATTGGACAAAAAGGACATTCTTAGTGCTATTCACAGTCAGAGTATGGTTTATATGAATTCTGCTTTTACATCATATACATTCCCATTTGCAAGGGAAGGGGGACCCCTCTCATGGTGCCAGTCAGATTTTGGCACCATTAGAGCCCTTCAGAGCTGAAGTGGTTTTTTGGAAGTCTGTCTGCATTAGTCTGCAATTGTCAACAGTAGGTGCGATTTTCTGTTAGTGATCTAACTGTGCACATATGAACAATGCTATTCCAGTGTTCCTCCAAGGGAGATATTTAACACAGTTAATATTAAGAGCAGAATTGGTTCAGATCATTTACAAATGTTTCAACCCAGAATACTGGGCTATTACAAGTATAGAGGCTCAAATATACTTGTTTTGTTTTTCCCATTGCTTTTGGGATGGAAACTGATATAAAATGGAATTGGTATTTTCAGTCCTGTTGCCTTTGAAAATAGGGAGATATGTTGTACATACCTGGCATGTTATATATTTTGCCCTTGTTTTGCAATCTCTGTGTATTTCATATGATGCAAAAAGGAATGCAGAGATCTCAATGGGAGTTTTGACAGCACGGCAATCATGGACAAAGCCAGCAATCTCTTAAAAGAGAGTAATACAGAGTCTTCTAATCCTTGCAACATTCCTGAGACTAATTAAATTTTTTCCCATTTTACAGATATGGAAAATAAACAGAGGTTAAGGGTCAGATTTTTGTGATTGGTCTCCAGTTGTGGATGTCCAGTTGTAAACACCTAAGGATTGATTCTCCCCCCCCCCCCAAAGTCATGAGTACACATAGCTATCGTTGGGTGCTCTGCACCTTTGGAAGTCAGGCCATTGGGCACCCTAAAGGTAAAAGCACCAAAAATGAGAGAAATAATGACAAATCTGAACAGTTGGTCCTAGCTACCTGCCCACATGTGCTCAATGGAATTTTGGATTTATTCAATTCTTTCACATCATCCTAAATGTCTTCAGAAAATTGTGTTCTCTCTTAATGACATTCTGACTTGTCAGTTTCTACTTCAGAATGAATATTTCCTGTGTGTGTGGTGGCTTTTTTTTGTTTGTGTTTGTTTTGCAACAGGCTAAAGTATATTATAATGATGATTTTTGTTACTAGTTAAACATTATTTGAAAAGCACTGTAAAAGACAGATAAAAAGAAGGGTGGGTTTTATGCATGTATCTTCTATGATTTTAAAAAAGAGAGTCTCTGACCATACTTGAAATTCCAAGTCTCTAGTGCGTTCAACAAAATCTCTCCTCTGGGACAGGACACTGTGAAGAATATGCATCTATTGAACCATTTAGTAGATTTACAGGAGGCAGGAAGAGAAGTGTGAGGCAGGTGAGAATCTATGAATGCAGAATAACACACTGCATCAGGCTGTATCTGCTCCATATTTTCAGAGAAGTGACTCTGCTGTCAGTGAAGCACCAGTAAGCTTCCTTCAGGCAGCTTTGTCTCCCTGATCAATAGGTTTAGGACAGAAACCGTTTATAAGCTGTCTGATCTCTAAAGAGGGTCAGTGATGATGGATGACTGAGATGCAGAGATGAGCAAACTTGTACTGCTTCCGATTGAACCCATTCAGGCACCATGGGGTTCAAAAGTTTGGCTTAAATGCTAATGTTGTTAGCTTTGAATCCCACTTAGAGACTGTGAGGAAATGCATTTTGGGTTGTGGGTAAAGAGAGATCCAGTGGGAAAAACACAGGATGAAAATAGAATTGAGGAAAAAGAAATACACAGAGGCAGCAATGACTGCGAGATTTATTTATTACTTTTTTAATGACACACTGCATATGTATCCTGTACAATGCAGGGTTAGATGTATACAAAGACTCCCACTGAGTTTAATAGACTTTGCATTAGGCCTTTCAGCAAAGAGGCAAAGGACAGGATGGAAATTGAGACTGAACTATCTTTTTACTCCTGGAAGTGCTTCAACCCTTAATTCAACGTGGAGAAGCTCACTTCACTGTCATCTGATCTGCATTTGTTCTCCTGGACTCCAGTCTTCAAAGCTGTCAATCCAAATCCTGCCATCAGCATTCCATTCTCTTAAAGAGAGCTGCAGGTTGCCAGCCTCTGATCTATGTTAATTTCTGATCCTCTTTGAAGAAATATCCTAGGGTTTAATGTAAGATCTGTATTCTTCAATAAGGTGCCATAAATGTAAATCTCTCTCTACATAAACAAGGCAAGAGTGGGGTTTCTTTTTCCTTTTTTTGCTGTTCTGAATTTGTCCCAGCACACTTAAGAACTTTGTTGCTGTTAATTGAAAAAGAATCCAAACCAAGACTGTGTTAAGGAAACAATTTTTAAAAAGCAGTAAAAAATGCTGACCACATGGCACAACAAGAGTAAGAAGAACCAGTGAAGACAGATTTCTTCATAGGAAAAAGACTTCATTCTGGAGGATGTGCTAAGAAATATTCCAAAGCTACTGAAGAAGATAAATTAAAAAAAACTCTCAGTCTAATTTATATCCTATGTGATATTTCCTAATGCCATCATATGCCAAAAAGTTGTTAATGGAAGTGTAGCAACATTGGAGATAACTTTATTTTGGTCTGCCTCAGTTGGATGAGAAAATGATTAGTTATGAATTTTGATCTGACCACTTTAAGGGTGTGCACGCGCACCTGTAAAGTGGTCAGATCAAAATTCATGACTAATCATTTTCTCATCTATCCATCCATACACACACTCACTCTCTATAGATCTATATCTGTATCAGTGCAGTGAAGATTACCTAACACTTTCCATTGTAACATCCTTTTTTCAGTTGCTTACAACATTTCCCAATTTTATCTGTGCAAGCTAAAATTTTCCATGCTGTGTGTCTGCCTCAGATTGAAAATTTTTTAAAGTTTTAGTTAAAAACAGTTCAGCTATTTCCAAGAACAAAGTTAGCAGAAAATACATTGGTTTGCCATTGTTAAAAAAAAATCTTTAATTGAGAAGTATATAAGCTGGGATCTCAAATTAGGCAACCAAAACTAGTGCACACTTCTGAGACTTTTGTGCTGTCTCTTTGTGCCTTAGTTCTCAATCTGTAACATGGGTTATTAAGACCATTTTACCCCACACAGACGTTCTGAAAATAAATTCAGGGTTATTTGTGAAGCACTCGCTAGCACAGTGAGCACCCTGGAAATGCCCAGGATGAAATAATTCTGTATTCAGAGCAGTGTTTGGAGGGTGTGCAGTAAATAAGGTCCGGGGCCACACATTGAATGATAAGGATAAAAAGAAATCTAGGGTAGCTAACCATTCAGTGAGTGCTGGTCCTCCTGTGCATAGGTGCCGACTCTGTGGGTGCTCTGGGGCTGGAGCACCCACGGGGGAAAATGGGTGGGTGCTCTGCACCCACCGGCAGCTCCCAGCCCCCACCCCACAGCTCGCCTCCGCCTCCTCCCCTGAGCGCGCTGTCGCGTCCTGCTTCTCTCCCCTCCCTCCCAGCGCTTGCGCCGCAAAACAGCTGTTTCGCACGGCAAGTACTGGGAGGGAGGGGGGAGGAGGAGGCTCGCGGCATGCTCGGGGAAGAGGCAGGGCTGGGGCAGGGATTTGGGGAGGGTTCCAATAGGGGCAGGGAGGGGATGGAGTTGGGGGGGGCACGAGCACCCACTGGTGCCAAGGAAAGTTGGCGCCTGTGATCCTGTGCACTGAATGAGGCAGGAGTCCTGTGTGTGTGTGTGGGGGGGGGGAATAGTATATGATCATGTAATTCAAGACTGCATCTTAATGCATAGGCCCAAGGGGGCTCAGTTAAAGTTGCCCAGTCAACCTTATGCCTGACACTTACTAAATTTTGAGTGTTTGCAAAAGTCAAACTTAACCTGGTTTTCCTTTAAGGCATCTCCCGGCTCATTGTAGACAGTGCCTGCTGGTTTTTAATATCCTTTGAGATTGAGTCATAGAATGCTAGAGTTCTTAGCTGCGGAGAGAGGGTATTAATCCCTAGGAAAAGGTTCAGGAGCCTGGGGATAGATTTGAACTTGAACTCTTTCAATACCGCTTGGAACTGACGGCGAGAGAGAGGGCCTCTTGAGGTTCAAAGGACCTTTACTTACCTGCCGTACTCGCTGGGGGTAGAGCCATTCATTCATTCATTCAGTTCCATTTTGAATCACAAGTGAAAGTGTCTGTCAGGCAGCCAGAGAGTGAAAAGAAGAGAGCGTTTGGTATGGCTTGTTGTGTGGAAAACTTAATCTTCTTCATGCTCACTAGAGAGCTTTTCAGGTGACTTTTTTTGAACATGTAACAGGCACATGGAACAAAAATATCAATGGGCAGGTGAACCCAAGACTCTTTTTTGTTACAATGACACTTGGGAGTGGTGAAGGTCCAGGTGTTGGAAAGGCAGTTTGGTGTGTACTCTGCACCAGCTGACAGGGAAGCAAAGGGCGAAGAGGGGGTGGGTAAGGAAAGGGAAGAGGTCAGCAGCGGAGTGGGAGGGTTAGAACTTTGTGGACACATGTAGGGCAAGATAGAGAGCTGCCTCGGGAGCACTAGCACATCAGAGTGGTGGATGTTTCTATAGGCTGACTGCTGCTTAGCCTCTTCAGTAGGAACAGGGGAAAGAAGATCCTGCAAATGCATTTAGCCCCATTGTCTTGTCTGTTTGAATGCAATGCAGAGAGGAGGAAAGCCCCGTGTATGTGGTTCCCTAAGGACTATGCAGATTAGCAGTGGCTGCATTTCTGGATCAGTACTTCCCCATCCCAGGCCGTTTCAATAAAACTTGTGATTTAGGGACTTTTCCACAGGACGATTTTCAGAAGCTTTCAGCTGAGGTGTGGCAGCTCTGAGTTACCCGTAGCATCCCTGCACTAACGCATTGTGGGAGATCTTTGCCTATTAACACCTTTGCTGCCTGGTAAGAAAGGCAAGAGGAGCTGTACATGGACTGATTCTGAGGAGGAGGACTTGGCATCCATTGGAATCAGAGCTCGTGTCAGCACGGATGACTTGCTGCAGTGTAAGGGTCTGACCCTGCCAGAGCCCGTGGAAGGAAAGACAGGCTTGTGGTTAAGGTGATGGAATGAGACTCGACTGCTCAGGGTTCAGTTCATGGCTGTGCTTCGTGTTTCCTGGGTAACCTTGAGCAAGTCAGTGAAACACTTCCCCTTCTCTAAAATGGGGCAAATGCTCCTCTCTCACTCGGATGCTGTGAAGATAAATCCATAAATACTTGGGAGGTGCCCAGATACTATGATGCATGGGCCCTGAAAAGTATACGTAGATAATCTGCAGTACCTGCTGAAGCCAACAGTCCCTCACCCTTTGCAGCAGACGCTGTGCCTCTCTTGGGATCTGTATGACTGAGATGAAGCCCAATAAGAATTTAAACCAAGAACTACTGTGAGCATCTAATTTGATCATATTTTAAAATCTGCATTTATACTTCTGTTTCTATTTTGGCCTCCTACAATTAAAAAGTAGTCCAAGCTCTGGCAAGCCTGCTGTATAGATGCTTCAGCAAACAGAACTGGGAGTGGCAGAGAGAGAGGGGTGGAATTTATTTACGAATTTTGAACTTGGTGGATTTAGTGTTCTGAAAATGGTCTCTTTTTTTGGTTGTTTATGGAACAGATGAGCAGAAGTGCTCAGGGATTCATTTCGAGATGTAAATGTCGTCTCCTGCCCCCTCCAGAAACCAGAAAGTCAGCCCACAAAATGAAAGGTTGTCACGGAAAATGATCAAAGCCCCAAAAATTCAGTAGTAATTTCTCCCAACAAGTAGCAGAAACAGGGTAATCAGACACTCCATTAACTACTCTAAACCCTGCTTTGCCAAAGTGCTTAGAGAGAGAGCGTGAGAGTGCGCCCTTTCTGAAGGTCTCATATTCCATGAATATGGAATTCCTGAGCACTTTTTAGAGCCCTTCTCAGTGTCTTGCTCAATCATGTTTTCATCTGTTTACTTTTCTTACGGATTGCAAGCAAACCACAATATGGGAGTCTCGTCTCCTTCGCTTATCATAGTGGCTTTTATCTCTGCACCATGTTCTGAGTGGGTTAACAAGGCTGCTTCTCTCCCCCGCCGAGATCTGCTCCATAGCAGCTACTGTGGTGGAAAGAACCAAAATAACTTAAAGCAGGTAAAATATACATATTTTAAAATCACAAATATAATCATGGCTTCATTCTGTTGCAATTTGTAGGGTCATTATTGTGATTCACAGTTGAGTTAGCTGGACATTTGTGGTTTTGACTTTAATTTTGTTTTCTGGAGCCGCTTTTAGTTTCCTTAAATGATTTATTTTAGTCTATGCCTAAATATCCTTGACTTTTTTTCCTTTAATTTTTTTTTCCCCAGTGGGAACAGAAATCCTCATTTTATTGAGAGAAGCAATACAACATGGGAAACTACAGTACAGGATTCCCCACAATACCATGCCACTGTGTCTCAGCATTGACTTGGAGGGGCCAATATAGGATGAGTCTAAGTCAGGTGTGGTCAAACTTTTGGGGCTGAGGGTCACATCTGGGTAGGGAAATTGCATGCAGGGCCATGAATGTAGGGCTGGGGCAGGCGGTTGGGGTGCAGGAGGAAGTGCAGGGTATGGGAGGGGGTGTGGTGTGCAGGAAGGGGTTCAGGGCAAGGGGTTGAGGTTCAGGAGTGGTGCGGGGTGCAGAAGGGGGCTCAGGGCAGGGGGTGCAGAGCACAGGTATGGTGGGGGGCAGGGGGCTCAGGGCAGGGGATTGGGGGCTCAGGGTTGGGGTGCAGGAGGGGTGCAGCAGGAGGCTCAGGGCAGGGGGTTGGGATGCAGGGTGTGGCAGGGGGTGCAGGGTGCAGGAGGGGTTTGGGGTGTGGGGTCCGGCCCGGCGCCGCCACCGCTTACCTTGAATGGCTCCAGGGTGGCAGTGGCGCGCAGCGGGGCTAAGGCAGGCTCCCTGCCTGCCCTGGCCCTACGCCGATCCCGGAAGCGTCCGACACCACATCCCAGTGGAGCCAGAGATCTGGGAACCTCCCACCACACAAGGTGCTAGAATCTGGGCTCCAGCCTGAGCCCAGAAGTCTTCACAGCAACAGAAACAGTCCCGCAGCCCGAGCCACATGAGCCTGAGTTGGCTGTTACAGGCTAGCTGCCTGTAAGTCTACCCAGCAATGAAACAGCCTCGCAACCCAGACCCCGCGAGCCTGAGTCTGCTGGCACGGGTCAGCTGCAAGTGTCTAATTGCAGCGTAGACATACCCTAGTTAGTCCAGTCCGAACGGATAGACCGCGAGTAAGACAGCAGACTGTTGTCAACTACAGTCATGCTTTTGTGATGTGGGCACCAGTCTACAAGAAACCAGACTGAGATCTACCATCTTACCACCCCCGGACGGTGATAATTTTTTACCGCTAATTTGAGCTACGCCCTATTTAAATAACAGAGAAGGTTGTAGCTATTTCATCTTTAACATGGAGTCATGGCGTTAACCTGGCTCTACAATATTTAGTGGCAGTGGAGCTCTGTATTCGAGATGAGGGTCATTCAGTCTACTCCATGTTCTACGTACTAGATGTGGACTTGGGCTGCTGACAAGTTGTCAGTGCTGTCCTTGGCCGGGCAAAATTTGGCTTCTCTTGTTCAGTGCTTTGCTTGGATTTAAAGTGTAACTATTCTGTTGGTGAAGTGCACATAATAAATTATTTTTTATGTACCCAATTCGTGCTCTTGCTCATAAAACAGTCCAGTCTAATAAGGATTCTGAACTAGAAGAGTGTAGCTTATTATGTGCTCTTGTGGTGTATGACATCAGTAGAATTCCACAAGTTAATTACATTCTTAATTACAGCTTTGTATTGAATTAGGGACCTATTATGATTGAAACCCTGCTGAGATCACGTCTGGTAACATTTAATTGTATCCCATGATTTCCCCCGTAAACTTCAAATAAAAACTAGTATTTCACTTAGCATGGTTTTAATTAATTGACAAGAGAAATGTAATCAGGGCTGAGGCAACGGACAGACTATCTTAAAATAATCACTTGGAAATTAATCACATATTCGGGAGCAATTAACGGTTTCCTCCAGTGTAGCAGCCTTTCTGCTGTGTTGCTGGGAGGAAAAAAAACGCCATAGCCTGCACCAGAGAAGGAGGCCTTGTTGCTCTTGGGGCATAGGAAAGAGATTGGAATGTTGCAGAAGTATTCAGTGAGATCTTTCTGCCTGAGAAAACATGCCCAGGGAGTTTTGGGCATCAGAAACTCAGGAATGGGCCTAGAGTCGGCGGACTTAATGACCTACGCTGAGTAAGGAGTAGAGCAGCACATAGCTGCCCTGACCCAGGAGCAAATGGTATGGGAGGGGTCAGGGAATTGTTTCTCTCCTGCTTCCCTCCACTTGTTCCAGCAGGGGGTGCCCCGACCCATAGCTGTAGCAGATGACTTCCCCTGCTGCACTGGCTGCCACAATGTGGAACTAAGGCTCCACCCATTTCCCACCTCTGCCTGCTCAATCCCATCCACCTGCATGGGAGGAGGAAGTAGAAGCTCCATGGAAGGTGCTGTGACCCCCAGTGAAGATAGCCATGTGGAGGGGCCATATCTCCTTTATTCCTCTGTATAGCACAAAAGCGTAAGGGCAGGTCACAATCCTGCCCTTAATGATGACGACTAAGTGGGCAAGTAAAGGAAGGCAACCGAACAGTAGGAACCTTCATCCAGAAATGGTCCAGCACATGTGCCAGCTTTGCCCACTCTAGAGTCCCATCAGCCTGTGCATGATCCTGCATCCTGTCCTCAGGCAGAACTTCCCAGGAGTTTTGCCTGAGAAGGAATGCAGGGTCATGCCTCTGAGCTTAGCAAATAACTGTTGAATAACCTCTGCAGTGGCAGAACTGTTGATGGCTGGCCTCTGATCAGGAGGGTGGTTTGTTTTGGAAAAGCCCTTGAGTTGTTTGTTTGGAAATGATTGTGGTGATTTTCAAACAGGTATTTTCTTTGTCTGAGTGCAATAGCCTTTGTCATAAGGAAATTCACTTTCGTTTCACCATCAATCTGTACCAAGACCTTAATTCCAAGGTGAACAGCCTGATGTCTCACTGATTGCCTTTTGCTTAAGTGTTGGATTATATCCAGATCTGTGGCTGTCACATTTGTTGCAGGTGACCTGATTTACAGGGGCTGAACTTTACCAATTGGACATTATTTGTATCTAAAGTTGGGAACATACACAGGGCTAAAAATGCTGTCTGTGACTAGGGTTTTGGAGAGACCTCACTGAGCATAGACACAAGTAGAAAAATGCTGCGTACGTCAACTGAAAACTGGCCGGGAGCCATAGCACATAGAGTGGAGAGAATGTTTGCCTAAAGGACTAGCTTGTGTCAGGCATGACTAAGAGGAATTTTGGTTGATGTGCGTTAGCAAATTGAATGCTTAGAGGAAAGTGAGAACACTTATTGTCTCCTCTTTAAAAGCAGCAAAGAGTCCTGTGGCACCTTATAGACTAACAGACATATTGGAGCATGAGCTTTCGTGGGTGAATACCCACTTCGTCGGATGCATCATGCATCCAACGAAGTGGGTATTCACCCACGAAAGCTCATGCTCCAATACGTCTGTTAGTCTATAAGGTGCCACAGGACTCTTTGCTGCTTTTACAGATCCAGACTAACACGACTAGCCCTCTGATACTTGTCTCCTCTTTGTTCGTCTTTGTGCTTCATTTTATTGATTTTTTTTTTTAATATTAAAAATAAAATCCCACTCATTATAATGTTTCCTATTTTCAGGGCTACTTGATTTAGGTGATTGATGGGTATCTTACTAGCGCTCCACTGGAATTTCTTTTGGAATCTGCATGCTTTCTAATAAACAGATACAAAACCTGTACAATAGCTCCACTGCTACAATGATCCACATCCTCCACAACACACCTTTTCAAGATCCATGGGTCCTACACAGGCTTATCATGACATGTGGTGTACCTCATCCAGTGCACTAAATGCCCCAGGAACAACTATGTGGGTAAAATAAGACAATCACTACTCTCAAATGAACTCTCAAATGAACTCTCACAGAAAAATGGTAAAAGACAAAGCCACCATATCACTTGTGGTTGAACACTTTTTGCACAAAGCGATCACTCCATATCTGACCTCTCCATCCTTATCCTCAAAAAAAAAAAAAACCCTGCACAATATCCTCAAAAGATGAGCCTGGGTTCATAATTTTGCTAGACACTAAAGATACTTATAGCTTGTTACAACAATCTCTGACCCACTAAACTCTCTGCTGAAGCTTCCCCCCCTCCCTCTGCCCCCCGTGTTAATTGGTTAACTTCACCTTGCATCTTTTTTCACATGCAAAAAGTTAGAGGCAAAATCTATAAATGCAAAAACTTAGCCTTGCACTTTGACAATCACTGCATAACAAATGCACACTCCATATATGGTGCAAAACAGAAATCTCCATGGATATTCATCCTGGTTTGGTATGGAGCTTACCTGCAGCGTGCGGTTTATAATTTGTTTACGTTGATGTGTGGTGTGTCCAAACAGGCATAGTCAAGAATATTCTGTCTAAAGTGTTTGGAGGATGGTCCCTTACACAGGACTGATCCAAAGCTGAGTGAAGTCAATGGAAAGACTTGTATTGACTTCAAAGGTGTTTGGATCAGATCCTTAGTATTTAGCATAGGGGCCAAGCTTAGCTTCCCCATGGCTCCTTGGTGACTGTGGAGCCAGTGCTGGTCCAAGCTAAGATATAACTTTGAGTTATTTATGATCAGCAGAAGCAGTCAGGTGTTTGGTGGGTTTTTTTTAAACGTACCCTAGTCCTAATAATAAAACTAGAGGTCAAGGGACGGGCAGGAGTTTTAAAGATTAATCCACTAAAGTGGACCTCAAAGCTGTCTGATCATTTTTAATAACACAAAAAGCATCTGTTACAAGGTAGCATGTGTCAGGATTACATTTTATTGATTCATGAAAACATCAGATCTTAAGGCCTTGCTTTTTTTAAAAAAAAATTCCTGTTTCCCTTGGTATCGGGTAATGTTACACAAAGACAGCCTATGTTTGCTTCCCAGATGAATAGGGCCCTGCTACCCTTTTATCCTGTTTGGTTTACGTGGTTAGTAGATGGTTTAACTTATCACAGAGCTGATTGATGCTGCTCCTTGATCCTAACGTGCATTCAAAAGTCTGACAGCTCTCGCAAACTCAGGTTCTTTTCTTGGTGATCGTCTAAAAGGCAAGACCAAGCTGTTACTAATGGTGGGGGGCGGGAGGGGGGGGAAATGCAATGAGCCGTGACCCACTAGGCTGCTATTTGGAGAATATTATTGTGTGTTCAAATGTCTGATATTCCATTTTTTTAAATAATGAACATTTTATATATTTTTTTTTTAAAAATTAAAGTCCCAGACAGTTCATCAGAGTACTTAAGCACTTGCTTATGTCCCAGTGACTTCAATAGTAAAGCACATCAGCTTTGCCCATGCCCTGCTCTTCCTTTCAGCCAACCTCTGGCCTGTTCCACAAACTTAACTGTGCAGGCACTCCCTGTAGTTGGGTTCTGGGTGTTCAAGGAGTAAGCAGACACCCAAAATCTTCCCTGCCCTTGAGCAGGGGACCCACACTGCGTGACCTAGCGCAGAGAGCATATTTGACCCTTGTTGTAGGGCTGATCCAACTCCCATTGAAGTCGGTGGAAAGCTTCCCATTGAGTTGGAGTCAGAATCAGGCCCTAAGAATGCTGTGCCATAGAGGTGCCCAGAATGCACACCTATCTACAATTCAGGCCAAGTAAATTTTTTTCTTGTATTAACTTTCCTTATAATAACTCAGCTGCTTTATTTTGCCTGGGGCTTAATGGACAAGCTGTCAGTCCAAAAGATTTTCTTTATATTCTATTGCTAATAAGTTCAAAGACAAAACCTGTTAAAATGGAGTTAAAATTGAGAGTATTGATCAACGATTTTAGGATAAAATGTGCTGCAAGGAAGTTGCAATTATCCCGTTACAAAGCAGGGTTCAAATTCAGAGTTAAGGTGAAACTTAAAAAAAATCCAAACGTGTTAAGGTATAAAAATGCACAAGTGGGGCACCCAAACACCCTTAACTCTGCCCTGTAGGGACACCATGCAATAGCTATATGAGCAAGCCATTTTTTGTGTTTTGTGGTGCTAGATTAGATGAAATGGATTTTAAAGGCATATCAGATCTTTTTTTCTCCCCTAGTGTCACTCTGGTTGCAGATCATCAGCACTGGCAGAGAAGTGCAGGGTCTCTCAAAAAGGCTCTTGCAGAAACCTCAGAAGTTGCTTACACTGTAAGGTCTTTGGGGCAGGGACTAGAGCTGTGGGCCCTGACTGGAGAAACTAAGCACCACCACAATGCAAAGAATAAATAATTAGTTTAACGTTTGTGGATTGGAGTCTGTGCTCCACAGATCAGCAGCTGTGCAGTGAAACAGAGCCATGATGGGCAGAGGAATGAGCAAACTGGAGAAGCTGCCTTCTCTACTCTCTGAGCTCTGGGTAGCTCACAGGAAATTAGAGTGACCAGATGTCCTGATTTTATAGGGACAGTTGTGATTTTTGGGTCTTTCTTATATAGGCTCCTATTACCCGTCCCACCCCTGTCCTGATTTTTCACACTTGCTGTCTGGTCACCCTACAGGAAACCCTGCCCCTATTTCCTGCTGCCCGCTGGCCTTCGATTGGAGGAGGGAGTGCACAGCCCCTGAGAGGCATGGTGTGGCAGTGGCTGCTGCTGCTAATCAGGTTTTTTTTATTTTTTTCTGTTGTGCTCTTAGTCTGACATTGCATTCAGGATTCACAGGCATTTGTCCCTCTTTTGAGATTAGCTTTGCTGAATGGCTCAGGCTGGGATGCTAAGTAAGTGAACATGTTTTGGATAGAATGCCTTCCCGAGAGGTGCATCTTAGGCTATGCCTATCCCACAGGTGCTAGAAGAGCACAGCTGGGGTGCTCCAGCTGCTGCTGTATGCTGTAGTAAAGACGCTTTCTACAGCAATGGAAGGTGGGTTTTTTGTATTTTTGTTTTTTGTCACTGTAGATGATCCACCTGTCTGAGAGGCAGTAGCTAGGTTGACGGAAGAATTCTTCCCTGGACATAGCAGCGTCTAGACTGGGGGACAGGTCAACTTAACTATGTCACCCAGGGTGTGTGTGAATTTTTCACACCCGTGAGTGACATAGCTAGGTCGACCTAAATTTGAAGTGTAGACCTGGCGTTACTTAGACATCCTAATGTTTTATGCTTCCTGGGCAGCCACAAAGGGTACTAAACTTGTATCCAGTGATGTGGCATGCTCCCTGATGTAGTGATTGGTGATGCATGGGCAATGAGATGGCAGGAAAATTCATAGGAATCATAGGGTTAAAAGGAACCACAAGGGTCATCTAGTCTAACCCCCTGCCAAGATGCAAGATGTATTGTGTCTACACCATCCAAGACAGATGGCTCCAGCCTCCTTTTGAAAACTTCCAGTGAAGGAGCTTCCACAACCTCCCTAGGCTGTTCCATTGCCCTACAGTTCTTACCATTGGGAAGTTTTTCTTGAGATATGTCAAGATATTTCATAAGTATCTAAGCCTTGATTTTAAAAAGAGCGGGGGAGGAGGGGAGTTTCTAGCCCTCATGGTTACCAAGACAAGCTTTAAAACATGAAGTGAGTGCAACCTAAAGGTTTATAAACCGAAGACGAAGAAAAAGAATCCTGACTTTGTCTTAAAATTGTGAGATTAAAAAAAGTCTCATGATTTTTGAATACTTGAAGTTGGCAATATTGTCATTGCCTCTGCAAATGGAGTCTTTGTATTCTGATTGTTTCTTCTCTGTCCAAATCCATGCCCCTTAAGTGAACCCTTCATACAGACCCTCCTACCAGCACTACTCTAAGGCAACAACTAGTGTCATTTAGAAGCCCAATTTTGACCCTTCCTTCCTGTTCAACAGAGCACCACCATTCTGCTTGAAATTTCAAATATATTCGAAGAGAGGTAGCTCTTTTTTGTTTTTAAATCTGAGATTACTCAGAGTAATTTTGGAGAGATGAGAGTTGGAAAAATGAATGTCTTTTTTTTTTATGTGTGTGCATGGGTTATGTGTATTTTCAAATTTTTTTAAAGGTCTTTTTTTGTTTTTGGAACATGATAGATCAACTTCTCTGCTGGTGTCGATGGGTGCTACTTGATTGGCTTTGCAGATAGGCCAGAATCAAAGACCAGCATCCACCCCCAAATGTTGAGTTGGGTGATGCTGGAATCCAAATCCAGACTTCACAGCACACTCTTCACTCTCTAATGGCACCAACCAAAGCTTTGCCTCCAAAAGCCCCTGAATGTAGCGGGGGTATTTGATATCCACATTTTTCAATGCTGACTGAAATGCGGGAGGATCTCCCAAATACTCAGACTGTGTTGAAGTCGCTGCGAGACAGGAGCAGGCTTTGTGCATGTGCGGCAATAAGACCAGTAGCAGTCTTCGGGAGTCTGCCCATAATGCTTTGCCAGGCTGCAGCTTGCCAGCTGACCTCAGTCCTCTGATTCCTCTGATCAGTGAATAGATTTCTCTCAGATCCTCTTTTTTGTTTCCTCTCTGGCTTTTTTTCCATGGAAGATGAAATCCATCACAGGGACTTAGATTTATTAACCGCTGCCTGAGTCGCTTTGCATGATGTCAGGAGAGGAGAGGAACTGATTGTATCCTTAGAACTAGCTTAACAAAAAGGCTTTGGATAATTCCTTAGGTTTTTTTGTTTTTTTTAAAAGATCTTGGGTTGGCTTAAATGATTAGCGTGAGAGCCTTAGAGAAGACTTAAATATTTAAGGCTCTATTTTGCCCTTATTTACGCCCCTGCATATTTTTGGATTTTCACATTTGAATAAAAAAGTGATTCTCTGTGTGTTTTGTCTCTCTCTCTCTCTGGTCTCTCATTCAAATCACACAAAGTTGGTATTCTCCCTCCCAGCATTTGGTGAGCTTCTAGGGAATCTTGCCAGGTACGTGGAAAGAGGGGAAGGCGATGTGTAGAAAGGGGAGGAGTGGGTCCAAACGGGCGAATTCCACATAATCTCCTATTCAGTGCCAGTATTCTGATAGCGTGGCAAATTCGGGGCTGTAACGAAAAGCTGTCCTCGGCTTTAACTCTTAAGAGGCTGAGAGTGAACATATTCTTCAATACTCCAGCTCCTTTTGCTCCTGCACAACAGATTTACCTCTTGCTTGCTTCTGCCTCATCCCTCTCCCCTTGGCCCCCTCCTCCATCTCCTGTGCTGGGTGCCATTAAAATCTGATCTTCATAGTCCCATGCACCTAGAGTAACGTTGGTAGCTTCCCGGACTGACGATGAGCAGCACCATGGTACTAAAACGAGAATGGTGCCTGGTATAACGCTGCTGCTGAGAGCCAGAAGGAGTGAGCAGAGGGTCTCATATTCAGAGCCCTGCTTCCTGTCCTGCCAGCTCCATGCCAGTTCATCTCCACGCCTCCCCGGGGTGATCCATCCCACATTGTTGTACTGCACCCATCAGTGTAGCATGCAGGACAGACCAGAGAAGGAGCTGGTGGTGGTTGGCAGCCATAGGTTGTCCCATCCAGACCAGCTTTACCCTGACTTCCTAATAATAATATTTAGCAAGGCTCACTTAGCACTTTCTATTCTCAAAGCTCTCTATTTAGTCAGTGAAATTTCACCAGGACCCCTTGGAGTGAAGAGGTATTAGCATCATTTTACATATGCTGGCTTAGCACAGGGCGGGGGTGTGTGTGTTTGTGGCGTCTGTTCCTTTTAGCATGTGCCAGCTGCCTCTTCTCTGTCTCTGTCCGCTGCTGCCTGTCTGAGTGTCCCTGTGGGGGTAGGAGGTCCAAGTAGGGTGACCAGGCAGCAAATGTGAAAAATTGGGACAGAGGATGGGGGGTAATAGGAGCCTATATAAGAAAAAGACCCCAAAATTGTGACTGTCCCTATAAAATCAGGACATCTGGTTACCCTAGGCACAAAGCAGAAGTTACCTGACCCCACATCAAAATCACACACACACACACACACACACACACAGAGCACCCAAGGGGTAAGGCTGCAGTCATGAATGTGGGCTGCAGGCCATAGAAGGCATTCTCACTCTTCCATAGAAAGAACGAGCAAGAACCTCATGGGACTGAAACAAGAGTCAGTGGAACCATAAGGGTAGGGGGCGGAGGGAAGAGTAGGAAGACAATCCCTTGACGGGCGTAAGGGATGCAGATATCCCAAAGGTGATCCTATGGGGGTGGGATGGGGGGAGGAGGGCAGGTAAGAGGAAGAGGAGTCTTCCTCTACCACAACGGCACCAGCGATGGGGAAATGCAAGGAAAGGTGCTGGGCTAGGTGCTGTATGTTAGTGCAGGGAAAACGTTATCCGCCTCAACAGTGAGATGTTGAGGATCCCTGCTCCCCCTTAAAGCTTTCTGACCATAATTGTAAGGTACAGGGACCAGAACCTTTCACTGTAGATAAAAAACCAAGATGCGTGTTCAGCTGGCTGTCACAATAAAATAATGAAAATTATAAGCCCTCCCTCTGGGCCAGGTGCTAGGTGTTACCAAGGAGCTTTTCTGAAATGCTTCCATCTCCCACAGGGTTGGTCCTGCCCAGCTTAGACATGGGGTGTTGCACAGCATCACACATAAGGGACAGTGATGAGCTGGAACCTGATCCTCCATTACTGACACCTCTGCTGCCAAGTAATACCTGCTGGAGAAGCCAAAGAGAGGAGCATATAGCTATGCAACTTATTAACAGGATGAGGACTGAGCTGCAGCCCATGGGCCTGATTCTCAGGTTCAGTAATGCCCCTTTCACATCCATTTGAAGGACTTCCACGTTACCAAGGCAGTCTAAAGGGACCTTAGTTATGAATGAGAATCTAGCCCCATGTTTTCGCTAGCCACATCCATTGTCCCTCTGCACCTTGGAGAGTAAGAGAGAGGATGTGTAGAGGACTTGCAACTTTCTTGCACTCACAGAGTCTCCTCTGGAGCAGAATTGTCTTGCACATCTTACAAGGAGTTGCAAGGCCTGGATGATCTTTAAAATACTTTTGGGGGAGTTGCTACAGCTGCTGTATAGTGACTTGTGTCTGTGCCCTTGTGTGTAATGTATAATAAAGAGTGTGGAATGAGAGTGACATCCTGTGGTGCTTCATCTATTAGGCCCATCACCATGGTATCTGAGTGCCTGAATGTCCCAAAAGCTTGTCTGTTCCAGAAGTTGGTCCAGTCAAAGGTATTACCTTACTTACCTGGTCTCTGCCTGAACTTCTGTCATCGGTTTCTATTGCTTTGCCAATTGCACCTTTCTGATAGAATGGGCAGGGGGTGGAGAAATTATTGCCAGGATGATTGCAGAGAGTGAGAGATGATACACCATTTGTATCTGGCTGCGCTGGTTTCTCTGCAGTTTGCCAGCTTTGCATCACCCATCTGTCTGCCACCTCCAGGAGAAGGTGATACAATGTTCACTCAGTCTGGAATTTACTTGTTACAGTCCCTGGTGTAGAGTGTTAGCTTATAAAGTGTGAACTCAGTATGGTAGGACTCCCTTGTCTGACTCTGGTCCCTTGAAATATTTCATTAGTGAATGCTTTTCACACTCCCAGGCATAGCTAAGCTATGGCTTTTGTCTATGCTAAGTGGATTCTAGTTATTCCCCTGACCTTCAGCTCCTCTCTCTCAGAACTTTATGCATCAAGGAGGATGCTTTGATGCAGTTCTAAAAAAAGTCTTCACTCCCTGTTTTTTTCAGACTTCTGCTTCATGAAGGTATTAGTCAAGGTACCCAGTCATCTTGAGCATGACTGGATTATACAGCTGGCATATAGGATATGTCCCAGACAAGGTATCAATCATCATCAGTGAAGACTGTTTGATCAGTCAACAGATGCTTTTTGCTTCCTTCTTGATTGTTCCACATGGTGATTCAAAAGGCTGGGGCAGCTGTATGAAATGCCCGATGCTAATTGTGTTGGATTAGCCAAAGCAATCTTTGAACTAGTTATCTCTAAACCTTCTTTCAGTCCCTACAGACATGTGTGTTCAAGTTTTTAAAGTTGGGTCCAGTTAGGTGCTGAGTGTCCAGCTCTCACTGAAGTTACTGGGAACTGAAGGCCTTAAGAAGACTGTGTTCAATGGCTCATCTTCATTAGGGATACATGCTAATTAATGTGTGGAGGTGCTTTCATTTTGCATTGATTATGCAATGGGATTTAAGAAGCTGTGTCCTCATTGGTTTGGCATATACCATGATATATCTGTATTGACCATACAGATAGTTGGGCAGGAGAACTCTTCAAAGTCACTTGCAGAGAAAATGGATCTAGCAACTTCATATCCAATACAGGATACAAACCTAACATCTTGCTTGTAGTGAAGGAGGCTTCATTAAATCCTTTACCCCAGCCATGGTAGATTAACAACAATGATGTTAATGTATGGGAGATGAAGGAGCATGTTTTATTGTCGAACATAAAGAAGGATGTCTACTTATGAAAAACTGAAGACATTTCAGAGTAGCTTTGAAAGGCACAGCATTTTCTCTGATTTACTGCAGCTGACAATTTGCAATTTAAAGGTGGGCCCTTGTCATTCATGGTTTGATGGCTCTGGTATCCCAGAAACCAAATTGATAAGTTCAAAAAATTATCACTTTTTTTTTGTAGGTCTTTATAGCCAGCTACTGCACAAAAGGTGAGCTTGGTGACTTTCAGTTCTTTGTAGAATTCATTTATGTTCCTGTTCCTTCACAGTAACTGTGGATCTGACTGCCTTTTTCATTCTACTTTCTTGCTGGTTCAGATTGACATATAAAGCCCCCTTTGATCTTTTATGAAATTGAAAAGCATTGCTCATAAAAAAAAATGAAACTCAGTTTTCTCCCTCTCTTCTGCCCCTCTCCTCCCATCACACTTGGACTTAATTTTAGCTTTCTCCCATATTCCCCAATATTTGCTTATATTTAATGAAATCACTGTAGAAAGCCCACTGAGCTGGCAAATGGTGATGCTCAGAAAGCTGATAATGAGCATACCAAGACTGAGTTGGTAGTGAAAGGTAGCATTCCTCAGAGGGCTGGCTACTCCCCTGGAGATGGGAGAAGGAGACTGATAATGTGACTGGTGCTGCTGGTCGGGAGGCTGGATTCAATTTGGCTCTGTAAGACGGTGTTTAGAAAAATGTACATTAAGATGGTGAGTCACCGTCCAATAGGTGTTTTCAATGCTGTAATGTCACCAGTCCTGAAAATGATCTCTGGCAGGTGAGGCTAGGAGAAATTAGGCTCCTGTAAAGAATTAGTAAGGTAAAGAGATGTATTTTAAATGGCAAATACTCAAGTGACCATCTAGGCCAGTTAAGAAATAGTTTGTTAAACAATAATCTGACAGAGTGAATAGTCCCCATGGACTTCAATGGAGTCACTCACTTAGGGTAGGTCTATACTTACCTGCCGGGTCGGCGGGTAGCGTTCAACTTCTCGGAGTTCGAACTATCGCGTCTAATCTAGACGCGATAGTTCGAACTCCAAACGCGCTCCCGTCGACTCCAGAACTCCACCGCCGCGAACGGCGGTGGCGGAGTCGACGGGGGAGCCGCGGACTTCGATCCCGCGGCGTCTGGACGGGTGAGTAGTTCGAACTAAGGTAGTTCGAGTTCAGCTACGCTATTCGCGTAGCTGAAGTTGCGTACCTTAGTTCGACCCCCCACCCTAGTGTAGACCAGGCCTGAGAAAGGGGTACTTCCATGAGTAAGAGCTACCTGATCCAGTGACCTCTGACATCAATGAGAGTCTTTCCATTGACTTCAATGGGCATTGGACCCGGGTAAAGGTTCTGGCTGAATGGGGTTTGTGGGCATTCATTTGTTGTGTGTCCTGGAAGAAGTGAGAAGCCCAATTGCTGGCCACCTTTCTGGACCTCTTTTGTGTATTTACCTTTCTGCTTCTTTAGAAACCTCTGTCAGAATGGATCTTTCAGGGAAAGAGGAATTTCTAGACTGTTAAAATGACTTTCAGTGGGAGGATATAACACTAGACATATGAGCAATACAATTTTCCTCTCTCTGGGAGAAAATACCAGTGGAAAATTGCAATGAAATACTTTCACACAGTAGTTTGGTGAAACAAAATGGGTGCAAGCTATGATTGCAAAACCAAATACCAGCGACAGCCATGTAAAATGGTGTAAAGTCACTGCCTCCATTGGATTTACTGCTGAGCTATTTGAGGAAAGATGAGCCACATGGGATGAACTGATTTAAAAATCCCTCATTGATCTAATTCTTATGCTAACCATATGTATGCAATCTCTAACTTCTAGCAGAATGGAGGCTGTATAGGTTATAAGTCCTTATCTTTCCTTTCTGTCACCTTCTCTCCTCATCTTGTTTTTATAAGGAAATAACTCATACCGTCAAATTACTGTTTATCCTAACTAAAAAATTAATAACTAAAAATGATCGCACTCTAGTAAGAGTCAAAGTGGATAAAGCTGCTAAAGGAGCCCCCGTTTTCCCTCTGCTTAAAAGCATAACCCTTCACCCTCCCATGCTGTCTGAATCAGGGAAACTAAAAACTAAAGCAGATAATTTCATCGCTTTTTATGCTGCAAGTGTGCGTTCAGATTGTGCTCATGACCTCGCTCTTCTTTTCCTCCCACTACCTTGCCTCTGGGAATGCTCTATGTACTTTTGATAACAATATAATAAAAGTGATGAACAGCTCCTCTGTCTGACTATTGTATTTGGCATGCATAAGTTATGGCAGAACTTCTGTTTTTATACTGTAAAGTGTCAGGGAAGTTATTTTTTGTTTAATGTTGCACTGGCATATAGTCAATAAGGATAAGGAATGGGGAGACTGCTTTTAAGCTCAGGAACAGAGATTGCCAGAGGAGTGAGGGCTAAAAAGCTATTAATTTGGCCATTGTCTCAGGAGAGTCAGCCAGCACTCCAGCTGAGTCAGCTCTCCAGTGACTACAAGGGAGAAACCCTACAACTACTCAGCCATTTAAGAAATGAGCCAGCTGCTTTTGGGGATAAATTTAGTCAGCCAGATCAGCTAGCAGGTGTTAAGGAGAGAATTGGTCAACTAGTCAGTAGGTAAACCAGATAAGTAGCCACTGGGTATTGACAGATAACATCAATCAGCATGAGATGTATTTTTCACAAGGGGTGGGTATTTCATCTCAGGAGCGCATTCAATCATGTTTTATTTTTTCCAGGACTCACATAAATCTGTATAACGTGTATTGTGGCTGGAGTTCATTACTGTGATTGGGTGAATCTAGTGGAGTTTGGATTTATGTATTGTGACTTTATGCTTCCTTCAATGAAGCCTTCTGTGCCAGGAGCAATCTGCCACTTTTTGTAAACCAGCCACCTCCTCCCTGTTCAGTCAAATCCTTCCTTAAAATCCCATTCTTTTCAAGCAGACATCCTGCACTGGTGGAATTTCCACACCCTCCCATACCTTGCATCCGTATCTTCCAATCTTTTGGTTTTTTGGTCAGTCACGGCCCACTCCAGCCTGCATGTCACTCAGTGGGGAGCTTTGCCCTTAGACTGTAAACTCTTTGGGACAAGATTGTTTTTTACTCTGTCTCTTATAAAGTGCTGTGGATAGTTCATATGCCACAAACCAAATATAATTAATAGGTTGTGAATTATATATTTAGTGGGTATAAATCAGAATAGCTCTGCTGATGTCAGGGGAGTTGCCATGACATACATTAGCTGAGGGACTGTATTCATATCAGGGCTGTTTGTTTTTTTAAAGTGGGATGGGGGACAAAGTTCATGAAAATTTCACTAAAATTTTCGTTTCCTTTCTGAAAAATGTTACATTTGGAATTTTCCAATCAGCCCTAATGAATAATGTTGGAACCGTAAATCTGCTGCTTGTCATCTGAATCCAGTTTCAGCAGGATTTCCCTCCCCCCCACAATTTTTAAAAAAATGCAGTCTTAAACACTAAAAGCCAGACTGCAAATATCCGTCTTCATGCTGAATGGTACCTTTCACAATGAACCCACTGATATCGCTGGAACCGCTTGGTGAGTAAGGTACTGCTTCTGATGTAGAATGTTGCAGTCTATCCCAAGTAAATACCTATTTTTTTTTCTTCAGCTTGTTAGGATGCCCTGCTTTGCCCCAAATATTTCTTCATCTTGAAGCAGTTTCATTGCTTTTGTTTAGAAAGAGACTAATTGTCTGAGCTCACATTTTTAGTGGGGTTGAGGAATTAGTCATTAAACAGCAATGACCTAAAATCTTTGATCAGGCTGAGCTGTCTCAATCGCAACAGTAACTCAGTGTAGCAGTCGTTACTTATGAGGTGAAAAAGTAATTTATCTCACTAACAAAATATCATGTACAGATGCTAAGAGAAAATATTGAAACCATTGTCATGTGGTAATGGATGTTTTTATATCTTAACTCGGATCAAATTGCTGCTGCGACACGGGGAAAAAAAAGATCGTCCCCTTCTGGATGGAGACAACTTTGAAATCCTTTGCAGTGAGAAACAATAGAATGAATTGCCAAACAGAAGTTGTATTCTGTGCATGTAAATAGGTTCTGCACCATAATTAGTGATCTTTTTTTCCCTAAGGCTGAACTAGAGGCCCTGTATTTTCATGGGAAAATCAGTTTGATGTATACCGTCCCTAATTTCGGCAGTACTGAATAACCAGGCTCTAATTCTGTTGTAATGAACCATGTGTTAATGCTACAGCCTTCTGTCCAGTTAGAAGCCAAACACCATGTCTGACTTTGTAATGAATCTTGCAGTCGTCTTGTTGACTCCATGGTAGGCTTTTGTTAGGATCCCGTCCTCAAATATAGCTACTTTTCAGTGAAACGTAGCGTGTCCTAGAACTGAGCTCTTGTTTAGCCTCAATTTGCTAACTTACCAGGAAAGTGTAGATCCTGAATACCCTTGTTTCTTCTTTAAGGATGGATATTGCAGTAGTAAGACCAGTTATTTATATTTTGAAACACAGTTTTAATCTTTTCTTTTCAAGGGCTTTACAACTTCTTTTGTTTTTCATAAGAAAACTTGAGTGGCTGGATAGGGCTTTATTGTAGTTTTAAGGGAGAACAAAGTATTCTACAGCCACTTGTCTTTCACTAAGTCATCTCGTTTTTGCCAGTTTCCTCTCTTCATTTGCTTCTATATGCTGGCTGTTAATCCCCTCCCCTCCTCCCCCGCCGAAATGCACTTATTTCTAATGTGTTTAGATACCAAACTGATAGGCACGTTAATGTACAATAATTAAATGGATCAGGGAGGTTGTGGGGGGGGGGGGTTCTTTGAGGTTCTGACATCGTTAAGCATATGTTATGTTTGCAGTTCTAAATGTGCAAAAGCAATGTATAGAATTTTCGGTGTTTTTTCTCTGTGTAGGAACCAGTTGTAGTTGTGCCCAAGAAGACATTAACCAGGTTCAAGGATCAATATCCAGGGTGATTTATTAAAAACTTAAGCACATGCACAAAGCCCAACTGAATGGAATCTGTCCACCCCCAAACTGAAAAGCATCCATGCACCAATGTAGGTGCTGCTAATATGTCTCAGTGGACACTTGTATCAGACAGGCTGGCTACACGCTACCTACATGTGGCTCTTGACTAGTGGGTCTACATACTGTAGTTTTGAAAATCCAGAGGCTATGTTCCTGACCCACCCAGAAACCGCCATCTTCATTGCTGTTTCAGCTTTTGCATGTGCCAGGCACTTGTGGGATTTGCAGACGGTACATTGACACAGAGAGTCTCTGCAAGGAGTGGTGGCACTCAATAACTGCATTCAGGCATATTAAGCTTCAAATCCTGTGAGAGAAAAGCCTATGATAAGGCATATGTGGTGTGAATGTAGGTTTTTGCCCATTGTAAGCCCTTGTCTATGAGGTAGGTTTCCTTCCAGTTTTGTTGTTGATTTTCACACAATATATAGCACCACTGGTTGTGCCTATAGAGAATCTAACCCAATTCAACTGAGCACTTGTATTCTTTGTCTGCACAGCTTCTCCCCGTTAGTATAATTGTTACTCCTGAGAGTATGTTTTCATTCATTGCGTCTCAGCGTGGCAGTCAAAGAATTAATTACTCTGAGAAGGGACAGGACTCCTCTAAAGAGTTTCCCAACTTCAGCTTTTAATAGATCTCTCTCTCCTGCTGAGGCTGCACCACAGCTTGTCAAAGCATTCGCGGCGGCTCCATGGGTCAGTGGTTCCTAATGGAGCGACCGTGTTAGAGGAACCATGACACTGATTCCTAAGGCTGATTTACTTGGAGTTGGAGGGGAGGGGGAAATTGTGGGCCCTTGGGCCATTGTTCACAGGAAGCAGGTTTTGAAAAAAATTTTTTTGATAGTAGTACATTTTTAACCAGTTAATGCTCATGCGTTTGAGCAGTTGACCTCACTGACACTTGCAAACTGCCTGCCTGAAAGGTCTGCCTGAGAAGTTTTTCATTATCTAATGTCAGTTATTGATTTTCATTAAAAACATGTCAGCCTTGATTTTTCTAAAGCACCCTCGGATATATGTCCTGACCTTTTCATTTATGTTGAATCTACCACAGTGTCTCCCACTGAATTAGTCTAAAGCAGGATTATTTTCCGACCAAGAAACATTGATTAAATATTTTGATCTATGAGTGGTTAAGGCTTCTTTGGAGAACAAAGCATGCCACTGAGAAATAAATTTAGACGAGGCAAAAGCTGGAAGAGAAAATGCTGTGAAACACGCACTTTGTCCATTCACCAATTGTTATTTTAAATCCATAAGCCAGCTCCTCAGCTGGTGTAAATTGGCTGAGGATCTGGCCCCGTATGTTTCCAGCAGCCTGCACACACCACTCCCGTTGGTTTGAAGTTAATATTGAAATTAAAAAGTTGCTTTTAAACACATTTCATCCTGAACATGGCCAGATACCTTCTTTGCTTTTTCTTTAAAGCTTTGAGCTGCCGGGGAATGTGGTATATTTGTTTCTTCTGTTTGGAAATACTTATGATCACAAAATTTAGCATAGGTCCATAGTGAATAACTTTCTTAGAGGGAGAGCCTGTTCCTTATATGCGTCATTTAATTAACAGTGTAGCACATGGCAGGAACTTGATTAGTGACAATGTAAAAAATAACAATATTTTGCAGAAGTTATAACTAACGGAGGGCTAATGACCAAATCCATATTGACTATGAATGGGGTATTGACAATGGAGTTGTCATTTGGTTTGGATAGTAGTAGGAAGCAGAAATACCAACATATGAATGAAATCTAGGAAAGGCTTTTTGTACTGAAGATGTCTATTTCCTTTCCTAGTGTTGGGAAAACTAATTTTCCATAAAGTTTTGAACCTGCTCATATACTGTAGATTTTGAATAAATCAACTCTAACTTGACTATTTTAGATGCCAAAATGTGAAAAAAGCAGAGGGAACAGAGAGAAAACGGGGGAAAATTATGAGGAATGGAGCACTGAGCAGACCGTATGTAAAACAAATTTGGGGCCCACTTCTGCCACTGTTACTCATGTAGAGTAGCACCTTACTCAGCAAGTAGTCCCACTGAGATCAAGAGATAACCTATTACTTGATGTAAAGGGGTGAAATGGGTAAAAAAAGAGAGAGATGGATCCTTACATGGTATAAATTGGCTTTGCTCCACTGAAGTTAGATCTGATCCAATGCAAGTGAGTATGTTATGTTTTTATGTTTGTGTAAGGGCCTGCTTGAGGTAGGTAGGGGTGTGTGTGTGGGGGGGGGGGGGGCTGTATTACTAGAATATAGAACAGGCTTCCCTGAGCTAGCAAAATATGTTGCATTATTTGAAACCTCTTTTGGGGGTAAAAATATCATCATGGGTTTACATTACAGGTGGAAAGGGTTTGCTAACTCAGTCTAGACTTGTAAACCCAGTGCACTGTTTCAGAAGTGGGCAAAACTTCTGACTCTGAGATTTTTTTTTTAAATGGGATCGACAAAACAGGTTTCTGTCCTTCTGTCTGTCTCAAAATAATGTTGACCGTGTGTCTCTCTTGTTGTTTGCATTGAGATGCTGTGGAATATAAAGCTCACTACTCTCTCCTCTCAGGTGGGAGCCTGATAGACAGTTACGCCATGGTGTCTATAGCAGTGGTTCTTGACCTTTTGATCCAGGATACATATACCCAAAGGAAAATCTTTGAGTGCCTCTCCAGGCGCACCTCAGTGGACAGCCCCTTTAAAAGCCGTATGAGCTCGGAGCTTTTTGTGCCTTCCCTTTCTTTCCCTATTTTCTCTGTGTACTGTATGCTCCCTTTTTCTGTATACGTTCATACGATATGTCTGTCTCCTTTCTTTCTTTCTTTCTTTCTTTCTTTCTTTCTTTCTTTCTTTCTTTCTTTCTTTCTTTCTTTCTTTCTTTCTTTCTTTCTTTCTTTCTTTCTTTCTTTCTTTCTTTCTTTCTTTCTTTCTTTCTTTACTGAGTTCATGTGGTAGCTAACTCTTGTGATCAGTGACTCATTCTGCTGAGTGCTGTTGGGTAATTGATCAGTACGAATCAATGGATAGATGTTTGAGCTATTGCTTTCCGATGTTTCACCACCTCTGAGCATGCTGGTTACCCCCCTCCTTCCCAGGGTTTGCCGAAATCCATACGGTAATACATCTCCATGGTGAGATAGTTCCCTCTTTCTACATACCCTGTCTTGTGGCTTTGGTACCACTTGGGGTGCACATTTCTTCAACTAAGGACTTCTGATCAATAGAATTCTGTACCATGCCAAACGTGCACCCATTGCACGTCATTAGAGTGTCACTATTGTTAATGCTTTTGTATTTTGGCAACATGTTGTGCCCTATGACAGGAAGGTTCATGTTTGTAAAGCCTTCTAACACCTACCTCACAGGGATGAAGGATATAAACGACCCCTTGAGCCCATCTCTGGGACAAGACCCAGCAGCTGTTTCAACAACACACAGAAGTTCTCTGCAAATCTAGTTCATCTCCTCTACTTCCTGCAGATGTGTAGAGATCTAAAGGCAGCCAGGCTGGTGCATAACATAATAGCCAGTTCTTAATATGGCCGCAAGTTCTTCTTACCTCTTCATGGTGCAGCATGTGTGTAAAAGTAACTATTGTTACACAGGGTCTGGTATAGTGGAACAGACCAATGGTCCATCTAATCTGGTGTCTGGAGGTGGCCTTTCTGGAACGCTTCAGAGGACTGCAAAAGAAACCCCTTCATGCGTCTAGCCAATTGTGCAATTCTCTATGATGAGGTCGCAGGGAGGGGGCTGGATTTCTTCCTGAGCCCACCTGTCAATCAGCTTAGCCCTGAAGGATAAGCTGATTGTTTGTTTGAAGTCCAGGCTTAAAATTGTTGGCATCTGGAGGGTATTTCTAATGAGTTACCTGGTTAGTGATTGAAAGCAAGGGGACTGTTTAGGATCAGCTTGATTAGAGATTGTAGCGCAGCACATGTGTTCAGTGGCTGTTACTTAATGCTCACCTACAGTGCATGTAAGACCAAACCAAAACCAGAGGTTGTATGTAGCATGCAACTTTTTCTCCCTCTTGGTAAAACAGACTTTAAGTCAGAAACAGTTCTAATGAAGCAGTTATCTGATGTTTATTGGAAAAACCAGTGCAGATCCAGTGAATGAACTTAGCCTTTCTATATGTAGGCTTAGCACAGGGAGGCCCCTGATGAGGGTTGATGGGTACTATTGAAATACACATAATAATAGTATAGGGTCGTAACTACCATTAAACCACCAGAAACAATGTGCCTAAAATAAAATCTAACCTGCAAGAGGAAATACCTACTTTTTCACCCCCACAAACCGCTCTGCTATAAATTTTCTCCTGGTTTCAGTTTTAGTGTGGTTGTGTTTTTAAAAAAAAAAAAATAGCCTGGGTCTCTTTTAAAAACCTGCGAGAGTTTCTTTTACAATGGCTGAGGCCAACCTTTGAGACACTGCTACAGTTGATTGTCTGTGGAAGAACCCTTACTGTGAGTTATATCAGCCTGCTTGTCATGGGGTGAAAGGCATGCCCAGTTTTTCATTTTGATCAAATGTTAAGTTTGAAAGCCACCCACTGCTGTAAACTCAGTTGGGGCAGAGAGATGAGATGGAACACATTCCATGCTTTGTTGCTGAGGTAGTGTTTTAAGGCTGTTTTGAATCTGTTTCCCATTGCTGGGTGCAGGGAGGAAAGATGTGTGCTTTAAAAGGGAGGGAAAAAAGGTGAACGGAGCCAACTTTTTTTTTTCTTGTTTCCAGTGGAGCAGAAAATGAGGGGCAGTTCAAGAAGGAAAGTGAATCTGTTAATTTTTTAGCAAAACAAGTTTCCTAATGAGCAAGGCCAAATTCTCTGCTGGTGTAATTGTACTGGAGTCCAGTGCAACTGAGCCTGCTGAGAAGTTGTGGTGGAATTTTTTCAAAGGGCTCTTAAGGAATGAAATGCCCAACTCCCATTGAAAGTCAATGGGACCGTCCTCTTATGTACTAGACTGAAAATCACAGCTTTGGCCCTTTAAAATTTAATCACATTTCTTTTCTTTCTGAAGGTTACTCCACCCCTTCTCTTGTTTTATCTTCAGCCTGGTATCTTTCATGCTGACTTTCCATCCTCAAAAGAGGGATGCTGATAAAGTTTGGGCCCGAAAATATTACTTACCCTTTAAAAATATACCACAATTCCTTTTTGTAACTAAACTTCTCAAGCTGCATTGGCAATAAAACTTGAGATTGCACCAACGTTTTGCTTGGTTTTGGGTTTCATGACAAACTCACCTCAGAGTTCAGGCTGGGTTTGTTAAGGTTTGAGCAAATCTGAGCCGAGTGTATGGCTTTGAATTGAAATCACATTAGACTTCTGGTCTCTCATCACTTAACTTTCATTTCAACTGGGTTCCACACTGAGATTGGATTCTTATATCGCACTAGTGTAACAGTGTAGGACTCCTGATTTAGCCCAGCATGGGTAAGATCATAATCAGGCTCTGAGACTTTGGCTTCAGATTTGGGGAGCAATCTTGCCTAAGTATAGGGTAGGTTAGAAGACCTAATAAATGCCTTGTAACCATATGCTTAACTTTAAGGCCGTGAGCAGCCTCTTGCATAACTACTTAGCTAAATCAGGACCAAACTGAGGACTAGCTTGGGAACACTTATTCATATTGGTGAGTTCCAGGTAGTCCTACTGAAGGCAATAGGGCTACTCCAATGAGTAAGGGCCCACCATCATGAATAAGGGATGTACAGTCAAACTCCATGACCTTTCCATCTCTAATCCCTATGAGTATGACATTTGTGAGCATTTTGCTTTACTAATGAAAATCGCACAAGAAGATGTAACTTCAACACCGGTCCCTCCCTTGGGAGGGAGGATTGGCCGGTGGTTGGACTGCTGGATTGGACTCGGAAGATGTAGGTTTAATTCCCTGCTCTGCCACAGACTGTCAGTGTGCCCTTGTGCAAATTGCTTAAGCTCTCTGTGCCTCATCCTCATTTTAAGGGTGAGGAGCTAACAGCACTGCCCTACCTTTCTGGGGTGTTGTGAGAATAACGACATTACAGATTATGAGGGGCTCGTCTATTGCAATGAATGGAGCATATGTATCTAGTGTAATTTGATCACTGTGTTTGATCTGTACATGATGTCAGACCAAATTTAAAGTTCATCTGTGGCGTAACTCCACTGACTTCAAAAGACCATGGACAAACTTGACCCATGGGCTTTGGTTGGTTTTACCTCACTGAGTGCTGTGGTCAAGTTACATTAGGAAGAGGAGTGAGCTCTGAAGTTCCTCAGGATTTATGTTTATACCTTTTGAAATAAAGTAAAACCTGATCTCTCTAAACCCTGTTGACAGCAAAACAAAAGACTTCAGTGTCATAAATTTTCAGTGCAGATTTGGGGGTATACATCTATTTTTGTTTGTTTGAAAGGGAAGGTCCAGCTCTTCATTTGGTACAGCTGTTGCCTCTTTGTGTTTGAGACAAAAAGAATGTGTGTCTATTTTTAAACTGACAGCTTACAGGTTTAATGTGGTTTTTGCCATGAAATAATACACTCTAAACATTAGTACCTATTTTAGTGCACAAGCTAAGCTGCTGTACTGTACATTCAGTTATTATTTTGTGGGTACATAAACTCCTTAAAAGGCTTATTCTCCTGTCTTATTCTTTTAATTTTCATTATGGAATATTCCTCCATTTATTATTATTATTATTTTTTATCTTTCCCCATCTTATGGGTAGCAGTAATCCTGTGTTCATACAGCACTGACCCGAGCTGGGAATGAATCAGAAAGACAGACTGATTACAGCAGCTAACAATCTAACCAGTAAAGCTGGTTTGCAAATGTGCAAAAAATCTGTGCTCTGTCTCATCGGGGCATTAAGGGCTGGGTTTCTGTACATTATGCTACTACTAATTCCCAGATTGGAGCGCAGTTACTTTGGCCGTTACAGTTAAGAACAGCAAACAGTAGGTGAAATTCTATTGAAAAGCAAGCAGTGTTTTTCAGGGTTCTCTTATAGTCCATGTTCCTTGAGTTCACGCTCTGTATTTGTCCCTTTACGGTTCAGCTTGGGATTTTTTTGCATTCCAGTGTTTGCTTGCCAGGATTCTAACCATCTGGGAAGATACTGGCACGGATAACTAAGTACCAATGCTTTTTGAAGACTCTTCATCAGAGGCATGCTTTTTTGATCACACTTAGTGCTTCTGCAACCTGCATGATTTCCATGCTGTGCTGGTCTCTCTGGTACTGAAAAACAGTTGAATCCTGACACATCTGAAAAACTGTAGCACAAATACAGTGCTAGGGCTCGGTCCTGCAAACTACAGTAACTCCTCACTTAACGTCCTCCCGCTTAACGTTGTTTCAAAGTTATGTCCCTGCTCAGTTAGGAAACATGCTTGTTTAAAGTTGTGCAATGCTCCTTTATAACGTCCTTTGGCTGCCTGCTCTGTCCACTGCTTGTAAGATTCTGTGGAAGAGCAGCGACTTTACAAGGGAGCATTGCACAAGTTCCTCTTCTCTGGCTCCTCCTGCTGCCTCCCAGCACTTCCCGTTGCTTAGGACTTTCTGGGAGGGAGCAGGGAAGTGCTGCGTCTCCACTCCTCCCCCTCCCTCCCAGAAAGTCCTAAGCGCTGCCAAACAGCTTTTTGGCGGCGCTTAGGACTTTTTTTTGCAGAGGAGGGAAGGAACGGGGATGCGGCTGCTCCAGAGAGGAGTTGGAGTGGAGGTGGGAAGAGGTGGGCCTGGAGTGCAGCGGGGACAGGAAAAGGCGGGCCTGGAGCATCCCCCGGCAATGTTGGTGCCTGTTCTTCTCCGGGGAAGCTGCTGCTGCGAAGGTGCTTCCTAGCGTCCTTGCCTGCAGCGGGCTGTGCCTGTGTGGGGTAAGCCAGGGGCACTTCCAAACCACAGTACAGTATAATGCCTTTTGTCTGCCCCCCAAAAATTTCCTTGGAACCTAACCCCCCGCATTTACATTAAATCATATGGGAAAATTGGATTCATTTAACAGCGTTTCACTTAAAGTTGCATTTTTCCAGAACATAACTACAATGTTAAGTGAGGCGTTACTGTACTGAGAGTAGTGCTCACTGCTGGAAGAAGCCCTGTTGTGCTCAGTGGGAATTCTCATGCTAATAAGAACTAGGACCCTGATTCAAGAAAGTACTTAACCACGTGCTTTAGAAAGCATTCCGACCCAGGAATGCTCTTGACTCGGGGCTCAGGCTTGGTTGTCAGTGATTGCAAGATTGGGCCCTTACTATGCATAGCATTTCTTGCACAAACTAGATCCTTAAATGCTGTGCAATGTTAAAGGGACACTACTCTTCACTGTGAATTCATGTTTGTGTTTTAGTCATCTGGGAAAATGACAATGCAGACTAGTCAGTTTTGCTTATAGTAGGTAATTTTTCATCCATTTCACTAAGGTCTGGTCTACACACCAGACCTATATTGGTATAAATATATCGCTCGGGGTTGTGAAAAATCCACACCCCGGTGCGACATAGTTAGATCAACCTAACCCCTGTGTAGATAGGGTTATGTCGGCGGGAAAGTTTCTCCCGTTGACATAGCTATGGCCTCTTGGAGAGCTGGATTGATCACTGATGGGAAAGCTCTCTCCCGTTGGCATAGGGCAGTGGGTCTCAAACTTTTTTACCCTTTCAGATTGCAAGCCTCTGAGTGCAATCCCCTAATAAATTAAACACACTGTTTAATATATTTAACACCATTATAAATGCTGGAGGCAAGCGGGGTCACGACCCCCCATATAATGACCTCACGACCCCCTGAGGGGTCCTGACCCCCAGTTTGAGAACCCCTGGCACAGGGTGTCTTCACTGAAGTGCGATAGTGGTGCAGCTGCACCAATGCAGTGTTTTCAGTTTAGACTTGCCCTTAGATTTCCCCTATAAAGCTTCAGAAATTCTGGGGAATGTTTTTGCTGATGGGGAGGGGGGAAACCATTTCCTACAAATTGGAAAAGCACCCACCACCACCGTGCGCCCAGGGAAAATTTTCTCTTAACTCACTTTTATCAGAACCTAGATTGAGAATCAAACTTGACCAATATAGTATTTAGAAATCCAGGGCCAGATCTTCAGATGTATCTCCCTGGTCCATTGTTACAGAGTTAAAATATTTAATAAAACTACAGTTGTAGAGAGAGGAATCAGAGTAGGAGGAACAGTGGGTCTGTTTCTGACCTTGCTAACACTGGTTTTACACTGGTTTTACACTGGTGTGAGTATGTTGTCTTCAGTGAAATTGCTCCTGATATCCCTGCTGTAAGTGAAAGGAGAATCCGGCCCTATTGAATCAATCCTGCAAAGCGGTGAGCATCTTCAGCTCTTACTGAACTGCGGGAGTTGAGGGCACTCAACTGCTCAGAGGAACGCTCACCCCGGAGAGTTCGATAGGTTGTAAAAGAGGCAGAGGGCTAGATTCTGATCTTGGAATTTTGTCTAGGAGAGCCTAGGTATATCAAATACCCTCCTGTGTCTTAGTTTTGTTGTATTTGCTGCATACATTTTACAGCTCACAAAAGAAGAGCTTTGAAAAGGCAGCCTCTGAAGGGATCGAGAGAGAAGGAGAACAAATTCTTTCTACTTGTCTTTTGTAGAAATAATTTACAGATTAAGGAGTTTGATCCACTAGGGTGGGGGTTGGAGGCTGAGATGTGGGGCTCACACAGAGCAGCTGAAGCCAAGAATGCCTCATTGCACTAAGCCACTGCATGGCTTCTTTCTCTGTTCTCCGGGAAATGATCAAGAAGAAGAAAAAAGACGACTTTGCAGCTGATTAATCATCGGGAAACAGTAATCACTAGCGGAGTGTTTGGGATCATTATTCAAGGACTTTTAGACAGAAATAAACCAGAGAACTACAACAGTAGCTTTCTCTAATTATTTTCCTGTGCTCAGTGCTACTTCATGTATTGAGCAAACCATTTCTCTTCTTCCAATTTATAGTCAATGATCTCCAGGGAATGGATTCTAAACATCCAGCAGAGTTTATTCTAGAACCTCACCTGATGAAAGCATATTTACCTCTTTAAAAGATGCTATTTATTATGTTGTTCGTTCTCCAAAATCACAGATCACTCTTTATAGTACACTTTAAAACTTTTATATAGCAGCTTGAAAAATAGTTTGACCCAGATGCTTAGCTGATGCAAAGTGCCATGGCTCCCTGGAAGCCAGTGAAGCTGAGCTGATTGACACCAGCTGAAGCTCCTGCCCTTTGATTCACATTTCTCCTCTGCATGTATAATGTAGTGCAAACAAAGACAACTGCCTTTAATCTGCGAGAATTTAGATACTAATCAAGTAGTAAAAAGACACCATGCAGAGGTGGCAAGTTAAAATCCTAAGGATGAATTCAGTGGCTTCCTCTCTTTCTTTTCAGGCTTCCGGAGAGATTCTTAAAGGCAAAACTGATAGGCGAATGAACGTAGCCGTGTACGTTTATCTGCGGGTAGGCATGTAAAAGCTCGAGTGGCTGAGATGCAGCAGATGTTACCTGTGCTAATACACAGGTAACATCAGAAGCGCTGTTCTCTCTGATTGGCTGCAATCTGGAACATACCAAAGATGTGGGGCCAGATCTCCAGCTAGTAAAATCCCCATGATTCCATTGGCTGCAACAGAGCTAGACTGATTTACCCCAAGCTGAGGATCTGGCCTATGTGAGAAGTAAACTTTTTTTTCTACTGTCACAATGAAAAATGTTCATAGGACAAGGCATTGATGACAAAACATTATTAAAAAGAAAATGGTTCTACGGGATGAAGTGCAAAAACCTGGGAAAAATTGTGATTATTTCCTGTACTTCATGCGTGCAAGCTGAAATGGGTCAAGGGACTTCTTAACCACATCTAGACCTTTAGAAAAATTTGCCTACTCTTCAAGCGGAGTAGATATGTTCAGTCACCAAGAGCCTTGATGCTGTATAGCAACTTTTCAACAAAGCTGCACTGGTTAAAATGAATTCACTTGTCCCAAATCAATGAAAGCTATAATTAGTTTTCTTAATTTCTCTAAAACCCCCACACCTGATGGAATCCTGAACATGTCAGTAGTATAGAAAGTCTCTTGGGTAGCTCTTCTCCAATCAGTTCATTTTGTGTTATACCCACTAGCATTAAGGAGCGAGCCTCAAACGTTTGGATTATCCAGAGTCTCTGGAGTCTGCACAACTGGTCAGGAGATTTTACAAGAAGAGGCTTTGATGAAGCAGTGTGCTGCCCAATTGGAAGTAGGTTGTACACAAATATTGCAAAAAGAACTTTTTTTTTCCCTGGGTGGTTTTATGCTTCTGATCCAGCTCAGAAGCAAGAAATACATTCTTTTTTTCCAAAACATCAAGAAACCAAATCATTTAAAACCTCAGAGAAAAAGGTTTAGTTCAGGTTTGATTTATTATTATTATTGGGAAAGGATTTCAGACTTTTTGGAGTACAGTTTATCCATCCTGATATAGCTTAATTATATATAAAATATATTTTATTTCCTATCAGTGCCTTCGATCTCTTATTCATATTGATTACCCTGGTTGCATATCAGTTGTTTTTTCAGCATGCAGAAAACTCATTAACTCAGTTGGACTTCCACCTGCAACGGGAGGGCAGAATATGGAATCCACAGATAGAATTTTGCATAAACGCCAGAGGCCAAATTTTTAAAAAAGCTCAGCTCCCATTTAGGCATGTAAACAACTGGCCAGATTTTCAGAGCGCCGCTCATTGGGAGCTGCTGGGTGATGAGCCCCATTGAAAATCTAGCCCCACTTGTGGGTACTGAGCGGTTGAAAAAATCTTATCTTACATGTGATGTTATCCTCATTTTTAGTCCCTGCCTCCAGGGACATAGCTTATAAAATGCAAAAACTCTTCATCTACACCTAATTACCCCAGGGATGAGGTTGCATTTAATAGAACAAACATATTAAAATGCCACTCATAATTTTCTACAGTAGAAGGCAGTTTCAAAGACAGCCACATCCAAGAATGAATTGGTGCTATTAGGTTTCATAAGCAATCTTTACAGGGAAAGAGTTGCCATAGTAATGGGTTTAAGCAGCATTTTAATCTAATATCAAGGGCACTGTTGCATGGTGGCCAGAGGCTTTTAGAGCTGTCCTACAAATAGATTGGGAAAGAGGATCCTCAGATCTTGGTTGAATTCATCTGGGTTTGGGGCCAGTCCGACTATCTATTCAGGATTTACCAGCTTCTGCTGGATGAGAAATGGGTAAGGAGGAGGCAAAAGAGATGTCGTGTGAGAGATTTATAGGGCAGCTGTATCCATCCTTGTATCTTCCCTGGAAACATGTGCCTAGCATGCATGGTATAAATTATATCTGGGGATGTGAGCTATTTATGTTACTGAATCTACTTCAGAACAATGAGAAGAAAAATCAACTTCAGCAGAAAATAAAAGGTGTGTGTGTGGGGGGGTGGGGGGTTAAAGAGCAATATGGAAAAATATGCAAACTTCTCTCTTTACATACCCAATATTTTTTTACTTGTATACAATGCACTGTCCAATTATCTGACTTGACCATAATAGAATAAAATATTATGAATAGTTACTGAGTGTTACGGTGGAGGGTGGAGAATTATCATTTGTTGCCGCACACCAAAAAAAAAAAAATCTAGGTGAAAAAAATTATTTGCTCCACAGTCATTTCCATGTGTGCAGTAATTGACCCAAGGTACTAAATCTGCTTCCAGACAGTCAGGATCTTGTTTCTTTATTATAACCTCCCCACTCACCCTTTGTAACTCTTCCACATGTTTTGATGGTCAAGGACTGCAAAGAGAAGTAATTAATTCAGCCGACTGTGTGTCTGGCCAGATATTGTGTAATTTATTGCTGCCCCTTTTGGTAGTAAGGAGTACAAAGGCTTGAGGGATATTGGGAGCTCAAGGCTCTCATGGGAAGAAGTCAAGTGACCCGCTAACTTTTGAATGTAGAGACATTGCCAGGGGTGGACTATATCTGAAAGTAGCACTCCAACAGAGAGAGACTACGGTTCCCAGCATCCGCTTAGGCTGCTTCCTGCCGAAGGAGGCATAGAAGTTAAATAGCCAGAGTCCTTGCTTGCAGTTTAACATCCGAATGGTGAAAAATTGCAAAGATCTTAAACTATTGAAGATGTCTCCATTTATCCCGTCTGTGGTCACTTTTGTATATGCGTGTTTGTATATATGGGCCAAATTCTGTTCCGCCCAATGGGAGCCATGTTAGTTGTAATAACTGAGGACAGAACTTGCTCTACAACGTATTTCACACATTTGTGAGGCGATAATGTTCCCTCTGTGTTCTGTTTAAAAATGGAACCCTGGATCCAAGTGTCCCTGAATTTTCATGTTTAAATCATCAAGCTTTGCTAGTGGGAATACTCTTAATAGTGAGTGGGTGTGGGGGAGAGGGAACCCAGCTATAGCTGTTTAAACACACATGTACAGGTGCAGCAATTTCATTTTCCTCCTTCACTCTAGCAGCATCAACATGAAAGTTATGACCTTTCTTTGCATCAGGTGACATCACAACAGTACAACATCTGTATATAATGGACATGAGGACTAGGGTTCACAGCTGTGTTGATTAACTACATAAAGATGTGATTCTTTTTTTTTCTTTCTGATTCCTGATTGGATGACTTCACTAACCAACATAGTGCAAAGTACAAATGGTATATTCAACTGTAATATTAGCAGTTCATATTATTAGGTATATGAATCATCCAATAGGGAAGAGAAGCAATACCATGTGACTTATGAATGTCAAAGCTATGAAGAACTGCAAATACTCGCAATTTATGTGGTGTTTGTAGACCAAGGATTATTCACTACAGAAATTCACAAATAGTTTCTAATAACAAGTAAATGTTAGGCTTTTGCAATCAATTTGTAAGTAGTTCACCACACACACAAAAAGGTGAAATACTTAAATTTGTTATGAATTTGTGTCAAATTGTTTCATAACAAAATAAACGAGACCCTGGGGTCTAGAACAGAAAATAAGATGTTTCAATCAAGTCTAAGTAGGAGCTGCCCTTAATGATTTTAAAAATTAAAAAATGGAAAATTACTGCTATTATACTGTCATTATGACACATCAGTACTATGAACATCAAATAGTAATGTAAAAATAATAAAAATTACAAAAATGAAAAATAACCCCATAAATGAAAATAAAATTCCAAACCAAAACTTGGACATTTGAAACAAAATTCTAAAATTTTTCCAAAACACTTCTAAATGGAAAAACAATTTTGTGGAAACATTTGGTGAAATCAACACATTTTTCCAAAATGTTTCAGTGTAGATGTAAACATCATCTGCTGGAAAATTTCCAACCAGCTCTGGTCATAATGCATATGCACCAGGGCTGGCCTTACCATGAGGCAAACTGAGGTGGCTGCCTTAGGTGCCAGACTCTGGGAGGGTGCCACTAGGACCCAGAGTATAGAAAACTGTGTCTGCTGCTCGTGCATATGTATTCTCTCTGCTCTAGATGCACAGAGATGGTGGAGTGCTGTGTTGGAGGAAGGAGGGCACAAGAGACATTGCAGGCAGGAAAAAAGGTGAGAGGCAATAACAGAAAGCATCAGGAGCTGCAGGGAGAGAGAGAGGAGGAGGAGCCTCTTGTGTACTTCTCTAGCACCCCCAGGATCCTGGACTGATTAACAGGAGCTTCCTGTTTCCTGCTGCTTCCCTGAACCCACTTGAGGAGAACAGGCAGTCAACTGAAGTTGTAGGAGCTAGTTAGGCCCTTAAGAAGCTGATATCTTCCCTCACTCAGGCCCTGCTACCAGCCTGCTTATTTGTCCCCTTCAACTGAGTGTTGAGAGCCCCTATAGCTGGCACAGAACAGCAGTCATGAGTGAAAGAAGAAAACGCCCCTCTGGGGTAGCATTCAGAAGCTTTTCTATCTAAGCAGGAAGGAGCTTTCCTGAGATACATAGACACAAATGTTCATGGTGAGCCTTCTGGCCCCAGTGAGGATGTGAGTGGTGAGGAGATGCTGGATCTTCCAGTTAGTCAGAGTGCAGGTGACCTGGCAGCTACTGCAGCATCCATATCTCCATCTCAAATGGATGTAACCATGCACATTCCTGAAGAAAAGTGTGGTGGAGGCACAAGAAACAGTTGCTGCTGAGTTTAGTTCCTTAAGTCTAGATGATCCAGGAGTGTGGACCCACTTGAGCAGTAGCCTGAGGGACTTCCTTGTACTGCATGGGCCACAGCAAGTCAAAAACTTCATGTTCCCCAAAGACAATGAAAATAGAAGTTTCCATCCAAGACTGATGAAATCCCCAATAGTGACAAAGTGGAGAGGCCATGGCTTATGTACTCAAAAATCCAGAATGCTACATACTGTTTTTGTTGCAAACTCTTCCAGTCTAATGTTCCAGCCACATTGGGTTCTACAGGAACAAAGGACTGGAAAAATCTGGCTAGAAATCTGGCATGCCATGAGAAGGCAGTAAATAACCAGAGAGCGTTCCACAGGTGGAACGAGCTTGAGATGAGACTAAGGTTAAAGGTCACCATAGATGATCAGCATCAAGAGAAGATTGCATCAGATGGCAAATTTTGAAGCAACATCTGCGAACATCCTCTCTGACACTGAAACCACTGAGTGCCACATGATGGGAAAGTCGAGTGGAGGTGATAAAGTCTATCAAACACCAAACTGGGAAGATAGATGATGCCATAGTTGCTATTATGAAGGATAATGCTATGACAGAAACTGTTTGTGGGAGAACCGTGGCAGAGGAAAATGGAATCACCAGAAAAATACATAACTTCAAATTTCTGTGTGGCTTAGTGTTGTGGCATGACATACTGTTTTGAAATAAATGTTGTAAGCAAGAGACCCCAATGTGTTGACCTTGATATATCTGGAGCAATGGAACAACTGGACAAAGCAAAGTCATACCTACAGTCTTACCACTCAGATGAGGGATTTCAAAACGTTCTGAAGAGTGCACAGAAGTTGAATTCTTTAATCAGGTGCTAGATTGTGCAATACAGTCAGTTGAATGTTTCATGCAGCTCAAGAAACACAGCAGTATATTTGGGATGTTGTATGATATTCCATAACTACTCACTATACCTGAAGAAGACCTACACCAGCAATGCAGGGCACTAGAGACAGTGACACATGATGACATGCGCAATATTGATGTGAGTGATTAGGTGATTAACTGAAAGCCCTTTTAAGATGCATTTCAGCAGGATCAGCTCCAAAGGCTGTTCTGGAATATATGTGCACAAATAAGATGGCCACCCTCTTTCTTTCCAAATGCTTTTGTTGCTCTGTGCATACTTCTAACACTTTCTGTAACAGTTGCCAGTGGAGAAAGCAGCTTCTCCAAGCTGAAGTTAATAAAAACACATCTACGTTCCACAGTGACACAGGAGCGGCTGGCCCAGACTGTAGACCTTCAGGAAGCAGTTCAAATCTTTGCAACCAAGAAGGCACAGAAAGCACCACTTTGATCATTCAAACAGATAAAAATGCCAGTGTTTACCATGCAGACAAGAAAAGTTACATTTGCTGTTCAGGTGTTTGAAAGTTAAGTGTTACTTAAAATTTTTGAACAAGGCATTTTAAGTTGTTAGTTCTCCTTTATTGGGGTAGGTAGTAGAGCAGCACCATGAGAGGAGTAGAAGAGGAAGAAGGGAGAATTGAGACCTTTCAAAGTTCTGGCCCAAGTGGGGGCGTCATTTGAGCTCCCTGCCTCTGATGCCAAAATGTTGTGGGCCGGCCCTGATATGCGCAAAGACTGTGTATTAGGTTTGCACAGCCAACCTTAATTCTGATATTTCTTAACATTTGAATGCTTGACTTTGCAACCTAAGCATGCTTTTTAACATTGTTTTGATTTGTAATATTGACTATATATTAGCAACACTGCATTTTGTAATACTTCTACAGTGATAAATGAGAACTGTTTATTTCTTCGTTGTGTGCAGGTAATAGCAATAGCAGGAGGCATTTTGTTATATTTATTCAGCTCTTATTCTGCCCTTAATGGGATGTAATCTTTGCTTTTTTGTCTTCTGGAGAAAATCTGTGTCAAAACATTAGGAATAATCAAGAAAACTGTAAAGCAAACTCCCCTGGAGATAAGTGCATTGTTTGCCTGTTCAGCTTTCTGTTAGAAAGCTTGGAGGAGAACATTTTTGCTTATCTGAATGTAATGTAATTCAATAGACCAGGAAGAGGTGAATCAAATTAATGATACAATATGCTCTTTTTCTCCTCATACTAACTCCTTGAGTTCAAAGATGACTCTTTCTAACCCCAAGATATTTTCATTCTCGGTATCGTCTGAACATGTCTTGTTGAGGCAAGAGGCCATCGGTGTTTCTTGGGGTCATTGAAATAAAGATTTCAAGGCAAATACTTTTCCATAAAATCATGATTAATGATGGGTGGGAGCCATCAGCACAGGCACTGAATACCCTAGGACGGACTGCACCTCCTACTTCGCTTCAGAGACTTTGGTTCATTTCCAATAACATTGAAATCTTAACCACTGCAATTACCAGTGAACTTTCAGATTCCTAGCAACTCGCGAAGGAACTGAGAAAGCAGTTAACTGAGTAACTAGGGAATTTAACACCAGAACAACCTTCTGTTTCGCTGACACATTAAGGCTCAATCATTGGCTATCCAGGGGATGACTCTCTAGCGAAGTTTCTGGAGGAGAAAAGAACTGAGGACAGGAGAAGTCCCCATATGTCTTGGGGAGGCACAAAAGGGGGAAATCTGTAAGTAGCTGGAATGGGATTTAGCCACAAAGTCTGAATCTGAACTTCCCTGAAGCTTGGGGCTATTTGGATCTGGGGTTTCTGATCCACGGTTAGTAGACTGAGCTGCTACTTCTGCCATTTAGATACACAAATGCAACTATCCTTTGCAGGACACACAGTACCTTAGTCACTTACTGTTTGCTCATTTTCTTGCCCAATAGTGGTTCGTCTGGAGAGAGACTGCAACCATCACTACTCTTACCATTTCCACTTCCATGTAGTGGAGATCAGCCTTCAGCTCAACTGTCTAGTGGCCTTTGATGTTTATGGAGCTGAAGGATGTGAGTTTTGTTCCCTGTGCCGTTTGTATGGGGGGGGGCAGGTGTGGTCTCTTTGTATATTAGTGTTTTAATTATGAGGACATGGATTTATGACATCAAATCCAAGGCTCTACCCAGTGTATGTAGTTGTCCAAATGATATGATTTGTCTCAGCTCTTTAATTGTCTCCTGGCTGTTGCAACATGCACATATACTAGCTCCAAGTTCCTCTAGAGCATCCATCCAAATTGGAGCAGCATAATATGGCCTAGTGGATAGACATTGGACTAGGCCTCAAGAGACCTGTGTTCTGTTCCCAGTTCTGCCACCAGCCTGCTGGATGGCTTTGGGCAAGTCACTTAACTGCTCTGTGTCTGTTTTCCCCATCTGCAAAATGGAGATGGTGATACTTATCTCCATTGTGAAGTGCTTTCAAGTCTGCTGATAACAATTTGTATGTAAGAGCTTGGTGGTATTATCAGGTATCCCTGGTTGGACAAGCATGTGTCCTCCTTGAATATAGCTGGTATGTCACTTATTAGTGAAGCTTTTAAGTAACTGAAATCAAATCATCAGCCTTAACAGCCCGTTGAGATCAACAGAGGCCGTTTTTTACCTCACCGGTGTTTCACTCTGTGAGGATGCAGACACACTAGGGGTTTGTCTGTGCTGCAGTTGATAACCCCAGGCTCGCCGGTGCCAGCTGGCTCAGGGGCTGTTTAATTGCAGTGTAGATGTTCAGGCTCGGGCAGGACCTCAGGCTCTAGGACCCTCCAACTTTGCAAGGTCCCACAACCCGGGCTCCAGCCCGAGCTGGAACGTCTACACCACCGTTAAACAGCCCCTAGCCCGACCAGCTGTGGGTTTTTAATGGCAGTTGGACATACCCCAAGACCGCTCCATTTACACTGTGAAAGCCTGTACGTAGACGGGCTGGAGATGGAATTCATGGACAAAATTTTGTGAATATGGAAAAATCCACCAAAGGAGCATGTCCTCAGGTTCTCAATTGTTCTAGGATGGATCTGGATTTTCCCTAATTATTGAGTGAGGCCCCTATCCTGCAAAGTAGTCTGCAAGCATTCCTTTTCATGTCCCCCTTGATGTCAGAACATCCTACAGGTGTAAGGGTGCTCACAAGTAACTCTCTGAATGATCAGGCTAAGAGCTTTAGTCTGGATTTGAACCCAGAAACAGATGTTCATTATTTAATGTTTCAGAGAGCTGTGTGGGAGTCAAGCAGCTAAAATGTCACTCATTTCTTAGGATATCAGGGTCAGATCCTAATTTCATTTACATTTCAGATGCGTTAAGTGTTCAGAATGAAATTAAAGCAAGAAAACACTTGCTGGCAAACATTTCTTAACTGAAATGCAGAAGTGCCATCCTTTATAAGCCACTTCTGTATCCTAACCTCACAAGCTTTCACTGAAAAAGCAGTTACATTATAAGATCATTCTCATTCCATATGAGGCTGGTTCTCATTTTTTCCCTGTGTAACTAAATGACTTTAATTTGATCTTCCTACTCCTTGAGCTTTATTTCATTGCTCTTGATTGCCACAGAGAGTGATGTTTGACATACCCAGTGTTCTCTCACGTTCATAGTTAGTCACACATACTTCTAAACCCAGTCAGAAAACATGTTGGTTTAAACTTGGTTTTGATTAACTGATTTTGCAAAGTGCTTCAAGATGCTCGCATGGTAGATGCCAGAGACGGCTGAGATGGAAATAAGAAAGTTTATGTAAAAAAATGGGATAGGAACAGGGTTAGAAAGAAAGATTAATTGGGTGAAATGTTCAGGTCTGAGCATTTCCTGCTGAAAGTATGTGCTTATTTGGAAAGGAGAGGTAGGTTGTCTTGACAACTGCATAACATTGCATATCCTGGCTCATTTAAAAACAAAAGCAGTAGTAATAATAGTGCTTCGTATTTCTATAGTATCTTTCAGCCATGTGTCTGAACATGCTCTTAAAAATCAATTTTAACACTCGAGTAGAGTAGGTACTCTATTTAACTGCATGGTAAACTGAGGCAGAGTGCCCTTGGGGCTTGTGTAAGCTCAGATAAGGCAAGATTAAGATACTTCTATTCATGATGAATAGGTTCAGGATAGTGCAACTAGTCCTATTGAATCAGTGGAGGTGCTTGCGGAGAAAGCTACTACCCATGTGAATGAAAGGTTATCCAGATTTGTTACATTAATGAACAGTGGAAGTTGGGCATAAAATCAGATGTCCTGACTTTCCATTCATTGCTCTAACCATTAGCCTACACATCTTTGTGTTTACATAGATGTTTCCTCTGCCAGATAGATCTGATGCAAGTTTCAGAAATAAACAGCCCACAAAGGGCATTCAGCAACTTTTTCGTTCATGGAGTTTTGATGGTGAGGTTTGTTAGGGTTCAGCAGAGAAGCTCATGAGGTCCACGATAATGTTTCAGAGTAGAGTTTGGGAGGAAACGAACGGAAAATGGAAACAGAAGGAGGCTGAAGAGGACCAAGTTGTTCGTGCTGTCATTTGCCAGTGATAGAAATTGAATATGCTTAAGAAGTTAGTTGAGTGACAGTATCCTGTTATATCTTCGATAACTTTATGGCATTAAGTTAAAACCTTATTGAATGAGAGTTAATACCTTTTGGGGTAAATAGTATTAAAAATGCAACTGTGTATGTAGTATTGGGGCACCGTGTGTGTACCTTTTCTAATAGGTAGGAGGGGTGCTAATGTACTTCCTCGGTTATCAACCCTTCGGAGCCAGGCCCCTGGAGAGGTGTGCATATACTAGTTCAGACTCTCTTCCCCAACCAGGGAACAAGGGGGCAAGGAAAGGGGTTTTGGATAAATAGCCTGGTTTTAAACTGGCTTGTGGCCTTCTTCCTGATCTGGCAAATGGACAGGACCCCAGGTCTGCAGAGGGCCTACTGGAATCCATGTTAGAGTTGGGGTGGTCTCTGATGAACCTACATGCATGCTAATAGGCTTTTTTATTGTTAATGGTTTTTCTGTAGTGCTTTTTACCTTGAGAATAAACTAGGCTTCCATAGGAGAACTGTGTGGTAATTTGTATCTGTAGCAATGAATCTATTAACCATCTCTGAAGAGAAAGCAAACAGGCAGCCTGTCTGTGATGGGAATAACACCGTGAATGCTGGGAAATATGCAGTCTAGATATACCCTGGTCAGAAGGGTGGAGACGTGCACCTCTCCCCCAAGAAAGGCAACAGCTGAGGGAACGTAGAGGTGCAGTTGCCCTGAACTGTGACAACCTGTTTGTGTGCATAATGACATGGATTCCTGCCAACACATTCTGCTAATATTCCATCAAAGAAGGAATTATGTGGGCTTATTTATGCTGTTGTACTAGTAACTCTTAAAAACACTATTGACAAACGGTGCATTTAAATCCAGGCCTCCACCGACACTTCTGAACAAGGGTCTCTTACAGCTAGATGAGCAATGCATGGCTGCCTATGGATGGATACTAATCCAAATGTATCAACTGAAAGACAATCAAGTTTCTTTCTTTCTTCATGCATACAGCAGAGGAGACTAAAACTTTCTGAATTTAGGAAATGCTTCTCTAAATCCACAGTATAGTCAAACGCCAGTTTACATGGCAGCTATTGAGATAGTCTAGTAATTGCAGCTATGAAGTGGAGATGTCTGCCACAGAATATTGAATAGGTATAGTCCTGTCATGCCAACCATGTTTGCCGTGTGAGGATGCAGTCTCGGCAGTGGTTTCTTTTTTCACTTACAAACATGGAATGGGTGAAGAGAGTCTGTAGACAAGAGTTGGCTGTGCTGCATATGGATTAGGCTCATAGAGAGCCTTAGAAGAAGAGGACATGTCCAATTTGCCTTCAGGTATTTAAAGTTCTCAGGAAGCTCCAATAATGGCATTCGCCTTCAGTAATTGTCCATTTCACTACAGCAAAGGCTTAACCAAAATAGCTGTTTTAAGCAATTTGTGATTTGTAACCAATAGTAATTAAGCCAGAACACTAAAAGAACACTACATAGGGGATATGTCAATTGTCTTTTTTCTTTCTTGTATGATAAATAGTTAAGGGAAAATTAACTGGATTCCTCCTGAAGAAGCGTTCAATCAGTATTTGGTGATCTCTCACACTTTTGTTTTGACAGGTTTCAGAGTATCAGCCGTGTTAGTCTGCATCCGCAAAAAGAACAGGAGTACTTGTGGCACCTTAGAGACTAACAAATTTATTTGAGCATAAGCTTTCGTGGATGCATAGACTGGAACACACAGCAAGAAGATATTTATACATACAGAGAGCATGAAAAGGTGGAAGTAGCCATACCAACTGTAAGAGGCCAATCAATTGAGATGAGCTATTGTCAGCAGGAGGGAAAAAAAACGTTTGAAGTGGTTAATCGAGATGGCCCATAGAAGGTGTGAGGATACTTAACATGGGAAAATATATTCAATTAGTGTTTTGGGGTACAGTACTCCCACCTGGATCTGCCAGGTGCTGTTCCTTCGGGACACAGTCAGACTTGGTGCTCATCTTCTGGCTAGGAGAAAGGGTGAGCAGCTCTGCCCATGACATTGGGCCTACTCCTGGAAGATGATTGGTTGGTTGGAAGTGTTCAAGTATGAAACAGATGTTGCCCTATTTCCCCAGCACATCATCTCTGTAAGGTGATGATATAGCTGCTTGTGTCTGTAAAATGTGATGACCAGCAATTATGCCACAGTCAGCATTATTTTAGCATTTCTAGTAGTGCAGAAATGTTCAACTCCTAGGTGGTGGTGGTGGGGTGTGTGGGTGGGTGTGAGGGAGTGAGAGGAAGAGTCACATTTTTTTGCCAGTCTTTGTTCCACAAGTAATTTATTCAAGAACCTGACATGTCAGATGTATAGGTTTGAAAGCAGGCGTAAATGTTATACTATGTAGACTGCTAGAGAGGCAACATTGACTCGCAGGGAAGTCACTGACTAAGTTACTCAGAGAGCTCCCTCTGCTGGCTGATAGCCAAAGTGAAATGCATCTTGGCTGCAAAAGCATCTGCCTGTTTGCCAAGCCAAAGTGTCAAAATTAAATGTGCAGTGGGAGGATTTAACAGTAAAGAGGAGATAACAATAACAATAAAATAGTGAGTCAGCACCTCTTATGCCATATTTGGCTTTGGAGCCCAGGCAGAGAGACTTTCTTAATGCTATTCAATAGCTTACCTAGCAGAAAGCAGTGTTTGCAGCTTTAAACTGAAATCACCTTATTTGCCAATGAAAAGTACACTCAGTGCCCCCAAAGTGCTTAAATGTAAGCTAATGTTTTGGTGTTGGATTTGAACAGTCTACATTTTACTTTAATTTTCAATAGATGCAAAGTTTACTCTGCAGATTGTGTGCAAATTGTTTAAAGGAGCAATCTTGGTCCGGCCTTTGCTGTAGTGAAATGGACACTTTTTTTTTTTTTTTTAAGACACCTGAGTGTGTGATCTGGTTCTCAGAATAGATGACTTCATTAGGATTTGTGGGTGCCGTATGCCTCTGAAAATAAGTCATAGACTTAGGTACGTGAATTTAGGTTTCCAAGTTTGAAAATGTTGGCCCCGTTTCACGGGGGTGGGCGTCTACTATGAGTGGATTTCACAGTGTAGGATTTGGGGGCACTGTACTGTGTAGTAATGCTGCTGAAATCATCCCTTTTGTCATTTTATACAAATAAAGGGCAACTTTTATGTGTATTATAGACTGTTAGAGCCTGATCCAAAGCCCCATTGATGCAAAGGGGAGCTTTTCCACTGACTTAATTGGGTTTTGGATTGGGCCCTTATTTATGTTGAGTTCTAACCTCTTCAGATTCTCTTCACATAATGTAAAATGTGTCCTTTTGGGGTGAAATTGCTCACAGTTTATCGGGACTGGTAGGTATTGCAATTTGCAGTGTCTTTCCTTCCCTCCTCTCTTACTATGTTGACACGTCTCTTATGGGATCATCATGAGTGAATAATGTTTTTTTTTAAAGTAAATGTAAATTTGATCTGATTATTAATATGTTAGCTCTGATTACATTGTGTGAGGGAGCTTAATAGCATAAAGGTTACTGTACTTTACTAATGCAAATAACACACACTGCACTTGTCCAGCGCCTTTCATTCCAGGATCCCAAAGAATTTTGAAAACATTTAAGTCCCAAGCCACACCTGTATGGTAGGTACCTAGTATATCTGTGCCTCTGTTTGCCCACCTGTAAATGATGTCCTAACCTAGAAACTGACAGAACTGAGAATACAACTGGGGAGCCTTGATTCCCAAGCATCTCTTCCTTGAGATTTCCTTCAGATCTTAACCTGTAAATACTTGTCCAATTATCTGAGTTCCTGCAGTTTTTCTGTTAATGTAATTACAATGGAGAGCTGTGTTACACATTTCTGACCAGCAGACCCAAGGCATTCTTGACTTGTCAATACCATTGTTTCTTTTGGTTTATACTCAGTGCGGGTTTCTGTGCAATAGGTTTGATATGGTTTATTTTAAATATTTAAAATCAAATCTCAGCCGTCTTGCATTTAGAAGAGCTTGGTCTAGAAGACTGTTCTGTAAATTTTTTTCTATAGTTACCAGCAGGAAAGTTTTTTTGTTTTTGTTTTTTTTTAAGGACTGAAGCTAATGAAAACCTCTTGGAACAGCAGGTCATTTGGCAGATACTGTGTTCCCGGTGCCTACTGCTATGTCACAGGAGGTTGAAACAGCAAGAACAGAGCCCATGTTGAATATATTTACTTTTACCTGCTCTGCTGCAGATTAAACAGGAACAGATTTTTGGCTCTGAGCATCTGTGCATAAATTCAGTCTGAATAGCCAAGTTATTAAATGAGATCACCTTCTGAAAAATAATACCAAGCACAACCATTTTTAAAAAAATACAAGAATACCTTCTAAGCAGTCAAACAAATGTGGGGCTCCCACATTATAAAGATCTCCGGTTTTAGCATATTTAATCTTTTATGCAGCTTTCTGGCTAATTTTCCTGAGGGTAGAAGGTTGCTTCAAAGCAGGTGTGTTCTTTGCATTAAGTTTGTGTATTGCTTTTTGTGTGTGTGCAAATCTAATAATTGTGACAGGGGCCAGTTTGACAGCCTTGAAAACTGAAATCTCTCCTAATCCAGGAAGATTACAGGTACATTTCAGATTGTGACAGTGCAAGTTTACCCATTTTACCCCACCAATATGCCTCCCCCCCATTCTATAGACACTTCAGTGGAGCCTCCGTGCCCATTCAGTCCTTTCCCTCTGAGACTTACAGCAGTGCTTGCTGACTGTTGATGTGAAAAACCTCTTCACTGAGGTCTAGACTAAGGGGGAAAAAATGTATGTAACACAAGCTGCAGAATAACCATCAGGTAGAAACAACTTTCAACCACTGCCTGGCAGGGTCGGTTTTGAACCAGCGATCTGGAAGCAAGATGTTCTTTTTTCCATTTCCAACCTCCTGAGAAATTGAGAGGACCGGCAATGGGGGAAACTGTGTGTGTATAAACTGGAAATGTAAAATGTGAAAACAAAACAGGAGTATTCTTGACAAATGTTGGCATATCATTGAGTAACTCGCATTCTTCAAGAGTGCCCTCATATATAGAACAAAAAGTTCCAGTTTCCAAGGATTGTTGGGGAATAGAAATGCTCTAGCAATACTCCCTCCCTGCTGGACATACTGGGAGTTACGAATGATGGAGAATACCTCATCCATGCTGGGAGACTCCTGCAATGGCTGGTTAATCCTGTATTATTGCTGCTTTGGGTATAGCTGAGGATCTGGCCCAAATCTTTGTAAGTGGTTTACAAACTGGTAGTCTGCAGAGCCGGTTTGCTCACAAAGGGGAAACATCCACCAGGCTTCGACCTTCTACCATAACAAATGCTACCATCTTTACTTTTAAGTACTGAGTGTTAGATCTTAAACATGCCATTTTACAATTCAGTGAAAACTGCTTTTATTGGACCAAATGGTACTGCATCATTCAATCACATGGTTAGGGATTATCACATAAACAACCTACATTGATTTCTTGCACCTTGTACTTCTTTCTGGAGATTGGGTCAATTAACTTGAGTTGGCTGAAGCTGTACTTAGAGGTCATGAGAAAATTCATTCATTATTTTAACAGGAATATATATCTGATGCACTTGTATACATGCAAGAATTGCTATTTTATAAAACCATCTGTAGTGTCCATGCAAAGGTAATTCACAAATAAACCTTCTAATTACATGGATGAAAACAGAATCAAAGTTAAGTAATCCAGATAGCTTCCGAGGAACTCTGGTGGTGTCAGAAGATTCCTCCAAAAACTCCTTAGCTCTGGAAACTTGTATGCAAGTCCTGCCTTACGTTAAGAGTGAAAATATGTCCTAGTTTTACCTTACTAGAGGTGTGATATGCTTTGCTCAATCTCAAATGCCTCCAAATCTGGCTTCATTAGTGGGGTTTTTTTTACATGCATTTGCTCACCACATCTGGTTCACATGAATGCTGTTCAGGGCGGCAACATTTCCATCAAAGCTGGCTATGAACTTTGTTTGAACATCTAAAAGTTACTTGTGGCTGCTGTTCCTCGGTTTCTTCCAAGCTTGAACCCTCTTTTTTTAGGATAAGTCACATGGATTTTGTTCAATATGGCCACTGAGCTTACTAAACTCTTGTGAGCATGCACAACCCCATCAAACCTGAATTTACCTTACAACGTTGCAGTGAGAAAAGGGGATTTTCACACAAAGAGGTTGACCTAAAATATTCATCAATCCATTCTGAAGCCAACTGGTCAGCATTCCCACAGCTCCTTCCCTTGAGAGGAATCCACATTGGGGGGAAGAATGGTCATAGAGGTGTGGTGAAGATAAACACATTAAAAATGGTGAGGCTCTAATGCAGCCCCGTGACTGTATTTAAGTACCATAGACAGCCACAGAACCACCACAGCACTTGGTACAATACTGCTGACAATCCCTCATGTTCTTCTAAGTCAGGACTAAGGCGACTAGGCCAGGGGTGGGCAAACTTTTTGGCCAGAGGGCCACATCAGGGTGCGAAACTGTATGGAGGGCCGGGTAGGGAAGGCTGTGCCTCCCCAAACAGCCTGGGCCCCGCCCCATCTGATCCCTTCCACTTTCTGCCCCCTGACTGCCCCCCTCAAAACCCCCCACCCATCCAAACCCCCCACCCGCTCCTTGTCCCCTGACGCCTCTTCCTGGGACCCCTGCCCCTAACTGTCCCCCAGGACCCCACCCCCTATCCTATTCCCCATCCCCCTGCCTCCCCAAACCTCTGCCTCATCCAACCGCTCCTTGTCCCCTAACTGCCCCCAGGACTCCCTGCTGTATATCCAACCCCCCGGCCCCAGCCCCCTTATGATGCCACTCACAGCATCATGTCTGGAGCCATGCCTCCCGGCCGGAGCCAAACACACTGCCGCGCTGCCTGGCATGAGCACGCAGCCCTGCCACCCAGAGCACTGCCACGCGGTGGCATCGCTGCAAGGGAGGGGGGATAGCAGGGGAGAGGCTGGGTGCTAGCTGCCTGGCCAGGAGCTCAGGGGGTGGACAGGATGGTCCTGCAGGCCAGCTGTGGCCCACGGGCCGTAGTTTGCCCATCTCTGGACTAGGCAGAGAACATACAGGGAAATCTACACAATGCCCCACCGCACCGTCACTGGTTCTAATTAGTCCATTTTTATGAGCTCCAGAGTCAGTCAAAAATGAGGAGCCCTCCCTTGGTGTAGTTTCCTGTTTGCTGGGTGCATATAAAAGAGACCTGGCTATGATGTATGTTAATAACGAGCTGATAATGTAAGCCAGCCCAGAGATGTTGAGTTAGTCTGGTATGCTGCCAAGTGGGAGGTGAAAGTTCAGGGACTGACTCCTGTTGCCAAGACTCAGTCCTGTGGAGAAGGTCTGCCCATTAACAGATTGAGTTTCTCATTAGGGCTACACGCTTTACGCTTAAAACTGAAACCTGAAAGCTGAAACCCAATACCAGTAAAAGCCTGCTGAACAGAGTGGCAGATTTACGGGTAAATGCAGGATTAAAGGAATACTTGGCACAGCTATCGGACTGGAAACCTGGCTGGCCTTTGAGGATTGCTCCATATCGCAGGTCTTCCCTTTAAGACTAGCGTGTAATGACCTTCCTTTCTGTCACTGCTCATCCGATACAGCCCCCAGGCAGGAGTTGTACATTACCCATTCTCTTAAGGGCCATATCCACCATTGGCAGGGTGATTCCAGGCTACTGCATCGAACGCAAAACAGCACAAATACAGGATTCGCTTAGGGGACTCAGTGTAATGCAAACAGACCCTTATGCCGTCTCTGGCTGTAGGGCACATGTGCCAGTTCTTGGTGTTCCCTTGGAGCAGCTCGGTATTTATAGTATCTCTAAACGTACTCTGGTCCCCTCTCTCCTCTGTTTTGAATGAGTGTCTCCAGCAGCTATCAAAATGACCTGCTCAAGTTACAGCATGTCACGTTTATTGCAGCCGGCCATGAATGGAGCTCCTAGGTGGCTGTGTCTGTACCTGAATTGAAGCTCAGCCAGGTTTAAATAGCCTCCTAACCGGAGAAAAATAGACACTACTACAGTCCAGAAGCAACTGCAAACCAAAACTAGTTTACAGGAGTGTGCTCCAGGACATTGGGCCATTAGGGCAGTATTGGTTTTATAAGCGCATGTACTGGAAGGAAAAATGATTCCCATAAAAGTTTTTTGGATTTTGAACGTGCGTGACCCGTTTAATGAGACTTGCACTCTTCTGCTTTAATTGGCTAGCCTAACAGGGAAGCTGTGACTGGGAGATGCAAGATAAGCACTGTACACTGAGCAATGTTTGAATTATGCCCAGCATAACTATTAATAGAGATTTGCTGTTATTAATAATTTGACCTAATTGTTTTGTTAACCGAATGAAGGAGATAAAGCTGCAGAAGTGGAGGCATCGGTGAATGTTATCTTAACCCTCTTCCAGCACAAGGGCTTTCATTGTTTCTGCCTGCCCCCAGAAGCAACTGGCATCCTTAATCGCAGCTGACATGGTATTGTCTTGATCCCAACTGCCAGGGACAGTCGCTTTGGACCAAATTCCTGCCTGGCGTAACTTCATTGACCTCTGGGGTTACACCAGGGAGGAGGTATTTGACCCATTATTCACTCAGACAGGATGAGCAGCCAAAGTGCTGGGAATTAGGTCAGGCTCTGCAATGAAAATACACTCCATATAGAGAGTGTATGCAAGCAAGTATGTTTCACTTAATTGTGCCCACTAAAGTTCACCATGGTTTGTGTTATAAGTGAATCAGAGCTCGCAAAACAGTGTTTGCCAAACCTGAGTCTTCAGGGGATCCTAGGGCAGAGAAGAAACTGAGAGCAGAGACCAGAGTATGGATCTGAAGTCCGCTAGGGACTTCACCTTGGAGGTTTAATTGACCTAGGAACAGCTTAGATCCTAGGGTGATTGGTGCTATAGAAAAATCGTATGGCAGATAGCAATATGAGGAAGATGCCTGGGAATGAGGTTTTAGGGGTGCTTAGCTGCAAATTATCCCATATATGGGAGACCTCAAAAGGTGACACGAGAAATCCTATATGGAATCTTAAATGCATGCAACAGTGTGGTTTGTGTGTAACCATGGAACTATAACAAGCCCCTCTTCCATTTCACTAGCACTGTAGTTCACTTGTCTACACTATGAGGGGGGGAGATCAATCTAAGTTATGCAACTTCAGCTATGTAAATAACGTAGCTGAAGTTGACGTACTTGCATCTACTTACCACGGAGTCCACGCTACACTTTGTCGACGGGAGAGTGATCTGCAGTCGATTTAGTGGGTCTTCACTAGACCCGCTAAATCGACCGCCGATGCATCGATTGGTACGCATCGCTCCCCCAGTAAGTATAGACAAGCCATAAGTATAAAGAACAATGGGGCTGACCATCCACACAGGCATAGGGGCTAGCTGTGGGAGAGGAACGTGGAGTTCAGAGCTGGGGTTTTAGGGCCCCAAGGACTCTTAACATGCCTTGTACTTGCAGGAATCCCACTGGCAATGGAGCCCTTCCACACTTCCAATCAGATGAATGGGTTTTACTCATCCGTAACCTCTTCCTCTTCTTCGGCTTCCTTTGTCACCTGAGCCAGTAGGCTCACCCGGTGCTTTAAAGCCATCAATACAGTGGTGAGCCTCATGCTGCCGGTATGGAGAGCGGATTGTGTTGACATGCCCTTCCCTTCAGACCCCCCATGCTTCCCTGGCCCTCAGAGGAAAGATTAAAAGCACTTCTGACATTAAATAGGATAAATCCTGGGGTGATATTATGTAAACGTATTCGGTGTGTGCTCATTAATTTCCCTGAGGATCCAGAAACACTCACCAAAAAAGGGAAAAATTAATTCTACCTTTAAGGGCTGCACCTGTTGGAAAAACATATCTGCATCACAAGCGGCTAAGCTCCCGTGTCCACAGCTGGCTGAGTTTGGGAGAGGACCTGTTGCTGGGGCATAAGGGGGAGGAGGTTGAGAAGTTATTTTTTTGTCCTTTCTCAGTATAACACTTGATTAATTTATAGCAGTTTTAAGTTTCACTGCTTTGCATAGGGGCCTGCTGGTGGGTTTCTCTTTGTCTCTCCAGTATTGTGAAGGTTTGGGGCACTTGATCTCTTGCAGAGTTGGCACTAGCATTTTTTGAACAGCCCAATGTTGTCACTCCCAACACACAGTGTAACAGACTCCTGTCCATCACTATCACACCCCTTCGTCAGGGGGGCTTAAGAGTGCTAGAGGAGCACTGAGATGATTCTTGGGGATGCAGCTCACACATCAGATTCTTTTTACATCAAAAGTGTGTGTGCGCACATGCACTTTTAGGTCTTGTTCCCCACCCCCACCCTCCAACGCACACACATACTTAAGCCTTCTGCTGCAGAAATGGAGTCCAGTAGCTTATTCCTTTCAGCACTAGCAATCGGTCTGATATTTCCAAAGCTATTTCTACAAGGAAAAGGGTGAGAAACTCCTCCCCACCCCCAAATATAAAGTATGAGCTTCCGCTTTACACCCGCCCAAGAGAGTCAGTGGCTTCAGGCTTTTTGGAGGCATGCAGGACAGTTCTGCATCTTTCCTATCCTCCCAGCCCACAGCGTTCTGCCAACAACATTTCATGTTGGATGTCGGAGCATGGCGGGCACCTACCGGTCTATGGTGAAGTCACAGATTTGGCAGTACAGTGCCAGGTCTGATGATGCGCTCAGGAGTATCACTTCTGGGCAATGTTTCCACAGTAGAGATGGGCTGTTCCTGGAAATCCCGTGACTAGCAGTAGCCCCTCACACAGTGAGATCTCTGAATGTTGCTGGCTCAGATGCCTGAGGTACTGGTCTCTGCTGCTGAGATGAGTGTTTTAGGGCTCCCCGCTGAGTAGTTTTGCAGCCCAGGCTGTGCTCATTTCTAATCCTTACACTGGTCTCTCCCTGGCACCAGGACAGATTTCAACAGTGATTCACCCACTGATGAGGCCTTTTTCAATTGAAAAAAGAAGATTGTTTACCGGCTGCGGGTAAAGCAGTTCTAAGTGTGGTCACATCAGCGAGGTCACCGTTTGGAGGCAGCTCTCAGTTGTGCTGTGGTGGACCAGCCTCAGTTCTTTAACCTTTGCTGTTAATTAACCCTGAGAAAGGAGGTGCTTTTCCACACTGATTTCCAGATGTCTGTTTATGAGGCTCTCCTGCCGCCAACTTGGTGTGGAAATCCCACCTCTTGCCCAATGATAACGTTATTTTGGGGGTTACCTGTGTTGCTGAGGCCATTTCCCCTCCAGGCAAGGCCATCCACAGCTTCGTGTCTTACTTGACCTCCTCCTAAATCCCCTTGTCTTGGGTCCGAGGTGAAAAACGGGGACCTATCCATGGAATTTGGATTTAAGAGGCCTAGTTTATGTGTAGTTACTAAAATGCTTTGTGTTTGGCACCTCAGGCTCCAAAGAACTCTGAGGAGGATGGGGGAGAAGAGGCAGAACAATTTGTCTCTCTTTACTGTCAAATGAAATTTCCATATGAATATCTGGTCCTCAGCTGGTGGAGATCAGCATTGCTCCTTTTATAAATCAATATGGGTTTATTGAAGTTAACCGCTGAGCATTTGTCTCTATATCTCACTGTGTGAATCCTCCCCTTCCCCCCCCCCCCCCCCCACCCCCGCCATGTGGTGAGGAAACCCAAACAGACACTTAGAAGCTAGAGACACAAAGTGGGTGAGGTAATATATTTTACTGGACCAGCCTCTCTTGGTGAAAGAGACCAGCTATCAAGTTTACACAGAACTCTTTTTCAGGTCTGGCCCTCTATGTAAATTCAAAAGCTTGTATCTTCCATGCTCAGAAATTGGTCTAATAAAAGATATTACCTCACCCACCATGTCTCTCTAATATCTTGGGACTAACATGGCTACAACAACACTGCCAACAACTTATGAACCTGCTGGCTCAGACCCAAAACTTCGTGTGTGTGTGTGTGTGTATGTATGTATGTATGTATATTCATGGAGTGATGTGATTCCAGGGAGGAATAAGGTCACCTACCACCCTGATCTAAGGTTCTTCTGCCTCCATTGTTAACGCCGAATGGCCTCGGTGCTTGTCAGGGTTATTTCAGACTTCCTCACTGTACTCTGTATTTGGCCAACAGCCATACCTACTTGTTCTGCTATCCTGCCAGCCCTTACAAGCCAAGCAGGCTCAGACCATATTGAAGGGAAGGCGTCCAAAGTGTACCAGTGTGCTGCAGCAAGTCGTGTTGTGATACAGTAGGTGGCACTCTCCCATCAAAGGCATTTCTGAACCGGTGCTCCAGTATAGTACTAGGGGGCATTGTGCTGGTGGAGCTGCCATCTTTCAAGAGATGTAAAATTAAGATACTGAGCACTTATGGTCTTCAAAAGATCCTGTCATATATTTGCATGAGTAGGGGTCCAGGTCCCCAGTGTCCTGGCCAAATTCCTATTTGTAGCCCAAAAAGCTCTCCCCTGCTGTACTGAATAAAATATTCTTTCACTCTTGTCCTGAACTGCTGTGTATTGTGGTAGGTTGTTAAATAATTGCCAGGTGCCACCTTAAGTGGCTGCACTTCAGGGTGGGTGAAGTGGACCCTGGACACACAGTTTGTATTTCACTTTGTAAAGCAGTTTGCAATCCATCCTGGGGAAAAAACACTTGTATGTATGATGATATTTTTATTCCCTTATTATTTCTATCTATTCAAGAGTTCATGTTTTGAACTGGTTAATATTGCATTTCCAGTAATCTATTACTATCATGAGGCTGGTGGAATTGCAGCTTTGAATTTGAAATCAGATCTCAGCAATATAGATTCTTATAATAGCTCAGTGGTTTGAGCATTGGCCTGCTAAACCCAGGGTTGTGAGTTCAATCCTTGTGGGGGCCTGTCTGGGGGTTGGTCCTGCTTTGAGTAGGGGGTTGGACTAGATGACCTCCTGAGGTCCCGTCCAACCCTAATATTCTATGAAATACTACACTATAAATAGATGTCGGCTCAGGTTTGCTCCTAGTGCAAATGGATGGAACACCATTGAAATCTGTGGAGTTGTGCTCATTGACACCAGCAAAGGATTTGGCCCTCAGTGCTTCACAGAGAAGTAAAAGAAATAGAACCCGATTCTCTGTTGCACTGAGAAGCCGTTGAGATCAATCTGAATGGCATGATTTACACCAACTTCGCATGGCATGGGTGTAAATGATGCATAAGTAGGGCAACAGAGAAATAAGACTTTGGTTCCTGCTCCTAAGCATTTACAGTCTAAGGGTACTTCTACACGGCAATAAAAGACCCATGGCATGGCTGTGGCTGGCTTGGGTCAGCTGACTCAGGCTCGCGGGGGCTGGGGCTAAAAATTGCTGTGTAGATCCCGGGCCCACAAGTGACCAGGGTCCCAGAGTCCAAATATCTACACTGTAATTTTTAGCCCCGCGAGCTTGAGTCAGTTGACCCAGGCTCTGAGTCTTGGTGCTGTAGGTTTTTATTTATTTCAGTGTAGACATACCCCTTAGGGTCTAATCCTGGAAGCATTTACTACCAGGTGTGATGTTTACAGAGTCTGGGCCTAAATTAAGGTATAGTTAAATGTGTGATGCTATGACAGATATTGGGAGGGGTGGCAGAGTTGCTTTTTTGCTGCTCAAACTTTTTTTGATCGGATATTCTGAATGTCTCCTATGAGACCATAGACAAAGCAATGGGAAACCAAAAGGATTATTGAATGTGGTTGTTTAAAACTGCCACTAATCCAAACCACATAACCAACAGAACTGATCTGTGGTATCTCTGTAAACTTTTCATTTTGATGATGGTCCTGGGGAAAGTGCTGACAAGGAAATGGAGCTGTTACCCTGGAAAGGGGTTTGCTCTGCTGCTTGCACTTAAGGTGGGCTGACATCTAGTCAATTAGAACATGAAAAAACGTCCAAGTGGGTAAACAAAAATCCATAGCATCAGTGTAGCAATACTGGAATGTTAAGGACTTAAAAGTAGCTCATCAGTCTGTACGCACTAGGGTCCTGAAACTACTGTACTAATGATCTGCTACTACTGCTCTTCTTAGCTCAGGATTGCAGGGGTCTGTGGTCTTTTTGTAGAAGATTCTGGAGAGATTATTATGAATTAGCTTTGGAAAAAGTAGCTTTTTGAAAAAGTGTGTGTGTGAATAGGGAACAGTAGGGAAAAACATTGCATTTTATTCATTGGCTATAGTTTCTTGTCTTCCGACACCTAGGTAGCTGATCTTCTAGGGCTCAGTCCCGTGAGATTCTGAGTGCCTCCTGCCCTGTTCTTAGTACCCTCAACTCCCATTGAAGTCTGGCAGTGGAGAGTGCTCAGCAAAGTTACACACTTCAGGATCTAGGCTCCAATCTCATGTTAAACATGGACTATGTATAAAACAATTCAGTATCTGGACAGAGGAGTGACTAGAGCAGCTGAAGAAAGGGCAGTGCTATTTACAAAGAGAGGTAGAGAGAAGGATGTGGCTAGAAGAATTGGCATATTGTCCAGGGCAGACTTGTTTGTTCCCATCGCTGTAACGTGTATGTTCCCATTTACAATACCTTAATAACCATAATATGTATTCAAACTGTGAGCTTTTTGTATATTAGATCAAAGCATGACATCTTGGCGAAGGTTTTAAAATGTGACTAGTGATTTTAAGTGTCTTCATTTTGGATTGACGTGATTTTCAGATAGGGCTAACTGGAATCCTTTGAAAGTCAGGCCCCTTCAGGATGTCTCAAATGGGACACCCTGGGCTTGAGGTATCCCATATCGCTAATTACTTTATGAAATCTTGATCCCCGATCCTTCTTTCTTCTCAGTTTCTGACCCACACTGGGACATTTTTGCAGGCTTTTAAAAATAACAGTGCTTTACCTTTTGATATGAAACTTTTCAGCTGATGATCTCAAAGGGGCAGATTTTGAAAGGTATTTAGGTGCCTGAAGATGAAGATAGAAGCCCAACACCTATTGGTTTCAATGGGAGTTAAGTTCCTATCTGCTTTTGAAAATCCCCCTGGGCACTCATCTGCCTCTTAAAAATCGGGCTCAAAGTTATTTACAAATGTTACCAGTGAGGCTTCATTGACTAGCTGCTTCTATTCTTATTTTCTAGGCAGGTAAACTGAGTTGCATAGAAGTTGCATGTGGTCACAATGAGTCATTGTCAGAATAAAGAATAGAACTGAGGTGTGCCAACTCCCTCTCCCCTATGGTAAGCATCAAATCAAATCAGTTTACATGTTGTTGCTTTGGGTTTCCGCAGGAGCCATGAAGTATACCACAACAAGGCAGACCTCACTGGAACCAAATGACTTCATATGACATTCACCTATTGTAAATCGCTCTTAAAACATTTTACATCTACTGGCAGGAGGAAGGAAGTTGTGTGAACGATGCCTGATGTAGAACTTAGCTTTTCCAACGCTCATCCAGATACAAAGCCCTTTGTTAACTGAAATTCCAATATCAGGTACAATCTTTGACTTTAAACAATGAACTAGGCGATATATGTCTGATGGCCTTACCAAAAGAGACATGCCATAATGTCGGCACTGAGAGTGGGAGCAATTTTTTGTAACTTCCATTGACCTTTGCACATACATGATTTTGCATACACTTTTAAGGTCATCAACCAATCTGAGAAACAGTTTATGGATTTCACTCCTGAATGTCAGATGCAGTCTTTGGTTGACATATGCATCAGTTGCAAGAATGAGCAGGAGAAGGCAGGTTTGCAAATGAAAGGGCACTGCTAGTTTCCATAGTCAAAAGGACAGGCAGATATAACCATATAACCAAACATAAATTGCAGTGTGTGGTCTGTCATGAAATGACACAAAATCAATTTATGGTGTTCACTTTTCTAATTCTATAAGTATTAGACTTTGTTTCTGGATTAGGTACTAAAGACCCTCCTTTGCACTAGGGAAAAAACTTTAATAACCATTTATATATGCAAGTGTGTGTGTATATATAAAGCCAGTGGTCCTGATTTAGTGCACAGGAATCAGTACTACTAGCCTCTGGAATAGTCCTACTATATCAGACCCGAGGTGCATTTAGTTCATTATCCTCTGAGAACGATTGGTATCAGATGCTTCGAAGGAGGATGTATGAGCTCCACAAGAGCAGATGTGGGATAATCTGTCCCCCTACGTTAGGTCTCATCCTGATCTCCCATAGCTAGAGTTTGGCTTAACCCTCAAAATGAGATTTTAATATCCCTTCCGAAAAATATTGTTGTCTTTATTTACAACTACTCTGGATATTCTTGATATCAATATAAATATCGAATCCCCTTTTAAAAATCTTTTTAAATTCGTGGCCTCAATGACTTCCAGTGGCAATGAGTGACATGGTTTAACTACACATTGTATTTCCCTTTATCAGTTTTGAATTTCCCACCTTTTTAATTTCACCGAAAGTCCTTGTTCTTGTGTTAAGAGAGAGATCAGAAGTTTCTGTTCTCCCTATCTTCTTTCGTGTCCCTAGACACATCTGCTCACCATTCTGTGACTGCTCTGTTCTTCCTCTGCTGGAAAAGAAGAGAAGAGAGAAAAGTACTTCCTCTTTGTACAGTTGTTCAGGAGAGGCCCATGGATATCTGCTGATGTTCAATGTGGAGTTTGGCTTTAATAAGTCACAGAAGATAATTTCCCCAAAGGACGCAGGGATTTTGGGGGGAAGTCTGGTGAAATTACACAACCCATTCATCAATGTTCTTGCAATTTTCATTTAAAAGCAGGTGAAATGCTACATATTGAACAAAGAAAGTTAATTAATTTCCAGACTATTTTAATAAAATATGAAATGTGTTGAAAATACCTACATGTGCTGTCTCCTGCCATCCCTTGTTTGATGTGGTATCAGTGACTCCAGGCAAACAGGATTAAGTAAGGTTCAAACTACATCTCCGCTTTAAAATAAAAGGTCCTATTAGTTGCCAAGGGTATCTGTAGTTTCATGCATAAATGTGTATGGGATTTTGATACCAGATAGGGAAATACTACTAATCCTCATCACAGGATTTTGGTTCCCAATTTCCTGACATCAGGATTCTTAATAGAGCTGAGCAAACAATTTGCGATCTATCATTTATGTGACAAAATGGTCCTCTTTCTGCCTACACAATGTGTGTGAACAGAATGCAGTTTTTCCCAAATGTATTCAATATATGAATTATCTGACAGATTTGTTTTCACATTTCTTTTTAACTATATGAACTAGTGGCAAACATTTTGCCACAAGCATGTGACTGGTCAAATAAGTCATGTTGTTTGAGGTTTATGTTCCTTGGCTGGATGTGAAAGCACTTCTGGTGCATATAAATATGTGAGCTGAAAATCTGGCTTGTACAAATGGCTGGTCATGCAACTTTTCCAGTTCCCTTACCTTGAATTTTCGTAGATTTTTTTTTTTTTTTTTTATGGCCAGAGAGGCCATTAGATCATCTCGGCTGACCTCTTGCCTAACGTTTCCAGACAGTGAACGCAAAAGGGATGGGTCATAGGTCTCACCCCCACTTGGAGCTGTTGGGTTCACAAGATGGGGACCTGCATGGATCCTTCTAAACTTAAATTCTAGTTTAGATCTGGTAAAAGCTGCCACCACCCAATAATGTACGTGTATTGGGACACAGTCCTTCCCCAAAATCCTTGGGGATCCCAAGAGCCCCAAATCCATGGAGTTCTTACACCCAGGAGAAATAAACCATTCCCCCCTGCTTCCTCCCCCCTCCCTTTTCCTAGGAGAGATACCGGGATTTAACTACAGAGGGATGCCTCCCTCCTCCCCTTTCCCTGAGAATTCACCCAAGGAAAGATCAACCAAGTCCTTAACAGAAAAGATTTATTAAAGAATAAAAAGAAAGTAACTTGTCTCTGTAATACCAAGATGGAACAATACACAGGGTCTAAACTTATCAATCTCTGGAGAGAATCCCCCCTCCTTTCTTTCTCAGTAAAAGCAATAACAGTACAGAATTAAAGAAATTCTATAGCAAAACACAGAATTGCAAATACAGAAATAAAAGTATAAGAATACTAGTTCTTTGCTAATACTCACTAGCTTGAATAGAAGAATTTATTGCAGAAACCTGGGAGGACTTGATTAAGATGTCTGGACTCCCTCAACTCCCAAGAGAGACTCTCTAAAAACAAAGAACAGAAAAAAAAAAAAACTTCTCTCCACAGGGATTTGAAAATATCTTGTCCCTGATTGGTCCTCTGGTCAGGTGTTCACAGGTACTGCTTGTTAACCCTTTACAGGTAGAAAAAAACCTTAACCCTTAACTAACTGTTTATGACAGGATGGGAGAACAATTAAGGTCATTATGAAATCTGTGTGAATATTTACAGGCACTTTTTGCAGTATTTGCTGAGTTCTAGTTGTAAAAGGAAGATTTCTGAGAGTTCCGTACCTTCTACAGCCATTAAATATGCTGCCTTCTGTAGCAGAATAGTGGGAAAGGAACAAGAAAATGCAGCCATTGACTTTTAGAGGGGAAGAGAACAGCTTTGATTTAAAAAATCTTCTCAGCCTTTTTGCCTTTTTACTTTTCCTTAATGTGCCTTTCTAGGTCTAGACTGTGTGATTGCAGTGCAGGGAGTGGGATGGAGGGCTGGGGGTGGGAGGCAGGGCACTGGGCAGTATGGGATACCATGGGGGGATGACGACAGTGCAGAGCACTGGGGAGAGGGCTGTGTGCGCACGCAGGCATGGACAATACCGAGTGCCAAGGGTGGACTGTTCTTTGGGAGGGCCGTGCTGGGAGGCAGGGGCAGTGCAGGGGCAGTAGGGAGAGTCAGGGGCACAAGACTCAGCCACTCGTGGGTTGGCTTGGCCAGTACAGAGCGGTGTGCTCTGCACCGTCTGTGGGGGAGGCATAAGGTCCCAGCCCAGCTTGCGGATTGGTGTGGAAGCAGAGAGAGGATGGCCATTTCTCCCCCTTTCCTCCCCATTGCAGGTGATTTGCTCCCTGGGGGGATTATTATGAAATCTGCTGTTGCACGGGCCATACAGGGTTCAGGAGAAGTCCTTTGCAAGGGTGGATTCCTTCTTCTCATTTGGCCGCCTCCTGCCCGGGCCCTCTGGCCGAGGGAAGAGGCAGATGATTTCCTTGAAGGCTCAGTGGCTCTTTAAACATCAGTCAGCAAGTGCGCTTGGCAGTTGGCCAATCCCCTCGCACCCAGCTTCCAAATCCGTAACTTCGGGATCAAAGGAAAGTTATTTCAAAATTACCTTAGCTCAGGATGGCTTTAAAATATCAGGGTTTTATGACAGCTCCATTGAATCCATTGCCTGGGGCCCAGTTCTCATCTTGGTATCCGAGAGAGAATAACCTAGATCAGGGTTCAAGGTTTGCTATCCAGTTTCAGCAATCTACCTGGGTGGTTTAGCCTCTTTCTCAAAGAGTTTCTCCGATGGGATATCCAGAATTTAGACCTTGTATACACAAAAGGTGTACTGCTTTACTTATACTTGGGAAAGTGGTGCAACTTCCCTAATATGGATGCATTTATACAGGTATAATGTGCTTATACCAGTATAGTTTATTTCCATACAGATATAGAGCACCTTTATACTGATGTAACTGTGTCCACATTAGGGGCTGTCAATCACCACCCCCACCACCACCAACATAGCAGATGGGTACAGAAAACTGTGTATCTAGGCCTTATTGAATTCTCAAGACAGACCTCTATTCCCTAGCTCTTTGTGAGAACTCTTTTTTCTCTTAATGGTTTGAGCATGAGTAGGTTTAATATTGAGAAATTCATCCCTGGCATCTGACCACCACATCCAACTGTCATTATGAGCTTGATTCCTAATTATTCTCTAAAAGGTAATTTTCCTTTTAGGGTATTCGTGCTAATCTCCTTCTAACAAATAAATGAAAATGTGGTCACTCTTTCAAACAGAATAAAGCATGAACTTAATGGATGCTTCATTTAAATCATGCATTAGAATATAAAATTTAGAAAAACTCGCCAGTGTGTTTGAATAGATTCACTGATCAGTTTAGAAACAGGAGACTGTGAGGCTGATCAGCAGACACACTAAAAAGTACATGTAGTCTATTGATAATTAGTTATACTAGAGGGGAGTTAGAGGGCATGAAAGTTATTGGGGAGAGATGGAAGAGTATAAAAAATTCTCTGAAATAATGGTCTATACCTGCAACTTCTCATGATTAGGATTCAAAGTGAAGAGAACGTGTCTAACCACTTTTTATCAGTTATAGGCTTGAAATTGGTATTAAAATAAAAAGGCAGTCAAGCTATCAGCACAAAATTATAGTACTCCATTACGTATGGCAGAACAGAAGGTGGGACCCATTAGATTACAATATAAAAGCAAAGCATTTTCTCTTCTTTTCTTTTTTCTGTGCGCCAGTCTGTTCAGATAGCTTTGCTGTTTACTCTGACGATTTCTTTTATGCTGTTGGGGACTGAGATTCTTAAATGGGGAGCTGCAGTGGTCATGTTACTAGATACCAGGCTAAACCCTGCTCACCTCCGTCATGTGATTGATTTGGAGTGAAGGGAGTGTGAGCAAGGCCATAGAGATTCAGCCCATTTTGTGCCCCCGAATTATGTGGCTGAGCATAGAATCATATCAGGGTTGGAAGGGACCTCAGCAGGTATCTAGTCCAATCCCCTGCTCAAAGCAGGACCAACCCCAACTAAATCATCCCAGCCAGGGCTTTCTCAAGCCGGGCCTTAGAGGTTTTTAGGATGGAGATTCCACCACCTCTCTAGGTAACCCATTCCAGTGCTTCACCACCCTCCTAATGAAATAGTGTTTCCTAATATCCAACCTAAACCTCCCCCATTGCAGCTTGAGACCATTGCTCCTTGTTCTGTCATCTGCCACCACTGAGAACAGCCGAGCTCCATCCTCTTTTAGAACCTCCACTTCAGGTTAGCTGAAGGCCTGCTATCAAATCCCCCCTCACTCTTCTGCATATTAAATAAGCCCAGTTCCCTCAGCTTCTCCTCGTAAGTCATGTGCCCCAGCCCTCTAATCGTTTTCATTGCTCTCCGCTGGACTCGCTCCAATTTTTCCACATCCTTTCTATAGTGAGGGGCCCAAATCTGGATGAAATACTCCAGATGTGGCCTCACCAGTGCTGAATATCTAGAGAGAAAAAAGAAATCCTCAGCATGACCAAAGAGCAGTTATTAGGCAAGTTCCAAACATAAGGCTTGATCCAAAGCTCATTGACGTCGACGGATAGACTCTCACTGACTTCACTGGACTTTGGATCAGGCTGTTGGGGCTTCCTACCCTGTGTAGTCCTGCTGAAGTCAGTGGGACGCCCCTCGTAGTGGGTACTATAGTCCCATTTCAGGAAACTTTCCCTAATCAGGAAAGCGCTAAGTATGTTGCTCAAGTTCCATCGAAGCCACTCAACACTTACACTTAAGGATGGTGCTTAATTGCTTTCCTGAATCGGGGTCTATGGTAGGTAATATTTACAAGCTCCTGCTCTTAGATATGACGTCTTCATTAGGTGTCCTGTAACGTTCTTGCTAAAAGGATAGATCTGCAACTTAACACACGTGCTGTGCAGAGCAAACCAGCAGCATTTCACAAGAGCTGTTGTTAATGGTCCCTGTACATACATGTTTACTCTGCACAAGTGTGTGTGTGAGGAGCATGCAGGCACTATGGTTCCACTCCCACAATGCAGCTGAGACAGCACAGAGGGGAAGCAGGCACCACTTGAGTCACTTAGTCCCAGCTCTGCTGCTGCAGCAGATCATCTTCTACATGGTGCTCACTATTCCAGGGCTCTTGGTAACTCCATGGTCTAACCCTAATAGACGAATATTTTGGTGCAACTAAGGAGAAATCTGTGCAGCAAGTGGCATCTGTAGCATTCTTTTCCTGCAGAATTACAATGCACACCAGGGATTTAAGTCTTGCAACATTGCGACCTGAGTATGTTAAACTGACGCCTATGTTATTAAAGGTGACTCCAGACTGACACTGATGAGGGTCTTGCATTGGTAATTAACACCTCAACTGGGGGTTTCCATTGGCAGGCCTTAAATCATGGCTGGTGTCTAAACTCCTCCTCCCACCTAGTTCCTAGTTTTAGTGTTTTCTGACTGTTAATGGGCTTATTAGCTTTATTGCAAGGAAACTAATTCCCACCATCTATTCGGGTGTATGAATTTAATATGAATGCACATCACCTTAAATGATCGTTTCAAAGTTATGGTCCTCTGTCTTCTGTCTGGTTTAGCTTGTATTGGTCGTAGGATATTTAGAGGAGACAAGGTGGCGTGAATGGTAATATCTTTTATAGAACCATTTTCTTGCTGGTGAAAGAGACAAGTTTATGGGACCTTACAAAAGATGAAACACGGCTTACCCCTGATACAGAGGAAGATGAGCTCTGTGTATCTCGAAAGCTTGTCTTTCTCTCTAGCAGAAGTTGATCCAATTAAAAGATAATGTACCTCACCACCTCGTCTGTCTTGTGCAGTGTTCCACTACCATACACTCCTCCCCCCCATAAGTCCCCCAGGCGACGCGATGAGCCTTCTTATTCTCCAAAGTTATTCCCTCCTGCAGGGGTTGCGGGGTGCCAATGTGCATTACATTATGCTCACTCAGAAAGAACTGTAATGAAATTGTCTACTTGGTCAGCAAAGGAGTCATTTGCTGCTGTGAATGATATTGATTATGTATTACTTGAAAACCTTTAATTAGGTTTTACTAGATACTTTAAAATATCTAGCAGCCAGGCATGCTAAAAGGGCAGTGAGTATACTGCTTGGAAAAATCCTCCAGACAAGGACCTTGGTTACAGGTTTAACTTGCCTAGTTGGAACTTCCATATGTATTTGGTAGGGAGAGGGGAGGTTCTGCACATCAGCCGACTCCAGGCCCTATCTCGGTGTCCTGATTATGTCTCTGATTCTCTCTTATGCCTTGACTTTGATGGAACTCCAGAAGGGAGAAAAGAATCTACAAGGAATGATCTCTTTACAGAATCAGGGCTTATACCAAAGAACCTCTGAGAACCTTGAGCAGATATCAAAGTCCCTGGGAGTGACTGTTCGCCATTCAGAGACTCTAGTGTAAAGATTTTAGGGCCCGATCCTCAACTGATGTAAACTGGTATAGTGCTATAATGCCCTTGAAGCTGATGCAGC